>NC_080042.1:70220375-72620375 GCF_012489685.1 Lotus japonicus
TTACATTGCGAAATACTTCTTTGTAAACTACATTTGAAGTACTATTTGAATTACTGCCATCACCATCGAAAATGAGGATTTCTCATAGTATTTTTACCCGTGCGATGCACGGAGATATTCATTTTTTTTTGTGAATTTTTTGAATTCTGCACTATTTTTTAAAGATAATTTATGAATTAAAAGAACAATTTTTGTTATATAAGAAATCATAAATTTATGAGTTATCTTTTTTTCGAGATGAATGTGTTTTTCCCTTGTATATGAAAATGCTACATGGAAGGAGGCAGTGTTTGTGTGGGGGTTAAGTTGGAATTGCATCAACATCAATAATAGGAGAAGCAGAAATAGTAACAACAATCGGCTTACTTGATTCTTTGGCAGCTGCCTTGGTTTCTGCATTAGACTTCTTCTTCTTGTTCTTTGGCTTCTTAATGTGTTTAATAAGCTAATGAAAAAAAACTTATATGAGCTAATAATAGACACTAAGAATTCTTCACTTTTTTTTAAATGGAATAATTACATTGAGAATTAAATTCAGAATAATGATTGTCTTGACGAATTTTCTGAAATAAATAGGGATAAATAATAGTCAGATTAAAAAGATTTTTTTAATTGAATTAATTATTTTAATTGAAAATCCTTATACAATAATTACATGGACGGTGAAACTTATCATTGGTAATGGCGTTCCATATTTCCTACAAAGAAAAATATAAATTAATACTTATATTATTTGATTAAGTAAAGGGAGAAACTTATATCAAGTTCTTTAAATCCATTTCATCAAGTTTACCAATCATGTGATGACACATGTGCAACTATTTCTAAAAATAAATGTCATTTATTAAGAATCTATTGTCAAAATTTAAAAAATAATACATAAACTTGATGAAATGGAGGTAAGGAACTTAATTTAAGTAAATTACCATTTACTACACACCAACCTTGAAAGTTTATGTCAACCCACAACTTCATATACATTGAGATATAAAACCAACATTCTTCTTTTTCTTTTCTCCAATATTATGTACATATAAATTAATTAATTTCATACAAAAATATTTTGTTGATGGAATAAGAAAAAAATGAAAAGAATTTTTTAAGATTCCATAATTGTAACTTGCTATTAGTTAGTACTTAATTATAGGTTTAATTAGGATACCACTTAGTGCACTAATAGTGAGATAGTCCCCCGGCACGACTGTAAGATATCTGATTAAAACCGAAAAAATTAGGATGCCGCTTGATTTGATTAATTTTATAACCCATTGATTTGATTAATTTTATAACCCACCAGTGAGAATTTTGTGGGGTATTTTCTACTTTGATAATGACTATGGCAGTGTACAGGAAAAATTTAGATTGGAGAAAGGGAGCTCATCAGATTGTGTGCGAGTCGGATTGTAAGGATCTAATTGATATAGTGCAAAAGCGTGCCCAGACTTCCCATCATGCTCAAGTGGGGATCCTTCAGGAGATTTATGGGCTGGTTGGTAGGTGCTGGCGAGTGGAACTTTGCTGGATACCAAGGGAGATTAATGGTGCTGCAGATTGGATGGCCAATCAAGGTGCAAGAAGCAGGTGGAAAGGAACTCAGTTTGTTGACTCTCCAGACCAGGAACTTGAAGTCTTTGTACTTCAAGATAAGTTAGGAGTGCTTTAGTTTTTGTTTTTGTTTTGTTCAATTCCGATGTATCAAAAGAAAAAATTTAGATTTATTTTTAGCAACTTTCTTTAATAATGGAGTACATATCACATTATTATTACTCATAGGATTTAACAATTTCACTGAAAACTAATTAGCATGCTCAACAAATGAGAGTGATTGTAACAAAAAAAAAGGCAAGTAACAAAAAAAATACAAATGAGAGTGATACACAACAGAAACTGAAGTTATGTCAGTAATTTCTCCAAGACATAAAATCTGATCATTTATATGAATATAGTTTAAAATAAAGAAATATCAACTTGGGCAAAATAAAAAATCAGTTGTGAAACTCTTTCTGTGCAGTGTCCAAGTGATCAAGTGTCTACTCCATGGCCTCGGCATCATCCATTCTTCTATGCACCACCAGTGTTTAAGCACAGAAGATCAACCCACTTTTTTCGCAACCATGATATTCTCTTGCAGCTCATATACATAGGCAGGCATGGACCTTACGACAATTGAACAAACAAATAGCATCATCAAAGTGTTTTCCTGCTGCTGCCGCCTCCATATGGCTTTGATCACTTCTCCAAAAAATTAATACTTCCCTTTTACTTTCCTTTTTAATTTAATGCAAAAACAAAAGAAAAATAAAAAAGTGATTCTAGGTAAGAATTTATAATTTTTGCTCATAAAAGATATATAAGCAGGACAATTGAACAAATTAAACAAACATGTATATATGACATAATTTAAGAAACAAACTTAAAAAACTACTGAGAATTCATACACCACTAATATAAGGTATATTCTATATAGCCTCTTGTAATTTTTGATCCAAAACTGTACCTAGACCTTAATAAACTCTAACCCCTCTTTTTTGACCAACCAATTTCCACTCACTCAAGCTGATCTTACCTAAAAGATAAGCTGACCAATACCTCAACTGATTTATTTAAATAATTATCTAAATAACATCTAAGAAATATAATCGTATACTAATTAAATACGATTTTCTGATTTACTAATGTACTATTATTTTCTTTTTATTTCACAGTATAATTTATTATACTGTGAAATAATTATTGTAGCTATACAATTGGACAAACACGTTCTTAATGCAGCAGCCATATATAGGAGTAATAGATTTAATAGGTATGGAGGTGAACTTACAGCTTCCATTAGCGTTCAACACGATCTCTGGCTGATTCTGAAGCATATGGTAGTACTGCCCCACAAAGTAAGTCCCAACCTGAATCAACACATAAAATACAGATTATAGAGAAAGCAGGTGGATTTGATGATTTCACAAAAGGAAGAGAGAGAATAGAGTACAGGGAAGGATAAATTTCAAAATGTAAATCACTGCATACTTTTTTGAAACTACAACTACTAAAATGTGGAACAATTGAAGGTGAAGTACGAACCATCCCCAATCCGACCTACAATTTGGCCACTCATTATGTGAAATTAGTTTGATGGTAATTTTCTGATATCCACTAAATAAACTTGAGTTTATAATGCATCAAATTTCTACTGTCGTTCCTATTTTCATTGGGAGAGACCCACGACCTACATATACTTGCCAAACTATGACAGTCAAACTAAACCATTCTAAAGCAAGCAATCCTATTGTGTGAAAATTAAATCAAATTGCATGATCATAAATCTTGTGCGGTACTCTCCCTTCCAATTCATTCACCATTGGTTAATAAATAGGCCTATCCAATAGAATATAATGCCTGCAATGTTTATTTTAAAACAGTCAATACTCAATTCAGATTCACAATTATATGTTGCATTGAATCACAACCGTTGGCTGCTACAAATGAGGTAGCAGCATCATATATTGCCACCATGGAATATCAGCCAGTATCATGCCAAATTAGCAGCTGCTGGTGCAGCTACTAAATGAAAAGGCCAAATCCCATAGCCCAGACATTTTCAAAGAAACTCAACATTGTTCCATACATGGCTTGAACTAAAATAACATGTTAGTGGCTAAAGAAGTTACAGAACATGATTGTACCTAAAAAAAAAGATAATATTAACCTTGGCAAAAATTGGAGTGTGATTCCTTTCATGTAGATATAGTGCTACGACACAATGTGGGGTCCAGGATGGAGTACTATTTCATGATTGGAGGAGTTTGTCCATTCAGCGACACTGGAGACATGAACAACCCAAGTGGGTAAAGAGAGAGCTAACCCTTTGGTTCCCAGCAATGAAGGTGATGATGGTGATGAATGACACCGCTTGAAATAAAATGTGTAGAAGATATATATACCCACCAAATAAGAGTCACGATATGAAAACCCATAACGAAGAGGCAAAAAGAAGTAAAAATGGATACCTAATAACTATCCTCTCCATACTGCATGAATAAGCACCATGGCTCCCCGGTTTTCCACACTCTCAATGTTAAAAATTCACCTGTAGAGTCTGTAAAAAGAGATCTAGGAGTGAGTTAAGAAAATCCAAGCATGTACATATTTTGACAGAAATGTTGATGAAATTGTGGAAATGATAAGTAAGGGCTGAATCCTTATTCAACAGTAGAATGAAAATTTGTGATACTGAGGTTCATATTGACTCTGCCCAGCAAAAAGTTTACCATGTGAATATAGTTGGCTCATATCTGTTGACTGTTGCCATACAATTTGCCATCAATGTGGGTCACACCTGAGGATGGGGAAAAGAATTATGTACTAATAAGTAAATGCACAACAGACTAAATCATAGATCACCATTCTCATAAGGCTTTTGAGTCAGCCTGTGCAACCTACACAGATTTAAAATACAAATGTATCAGAGGCTGAATATAAAGAAAAAGATCAAAATTATTTTGGCCATACCATGCCCAGCTGCACCAAGGATCAGCCCACATGAAATGCAAGAGGTTGAATAGGTCTTCTAAGCTATTTTGCAACAGATAAGAAGTTACTTAAGAAAAGAAATATGTAAACAACAAAAATTATTTGAAAGTATAAAAATCAAGAAAACTATGCCTTTTTTCCATTACATGTGAAATTGATCAGGAACATTTAAAAGTGTTCCAGGAAGATAACATTGGTAAAATTCAGAAGTGACTTCTTTTTTCAGTTTGCGCCAACTCTAAACGGAAGTATGGTGGAAGAACAGGAGCAGTACCTTGGGTAAAATTTATAATAGTTTCTGAAAAAAAAACATATTTCTTGCATCACGGAGTTTGAAAAAAATCTCCAAAACCTGCTTGATTGTAAAAGGAAAATGAAAAAAAGAAAAAGCTAATCCTCAAATCCAAATGCAACAAAAAGAAGATTATAGGAATTATAAAAGATAAGCACCAAGAGTTAAGTTAAAATCGAAGAAGACAAACAAACACTAAAGGGATTTGAAGAAACCTGGTATTAGAGGGCAGCAAGATCAGAGAATTTGAGAGTCTGTTCAGTTGCGTGCACTTCTCTCTCATGCTTCGTCTCTATTACTCTTTCCCCTGTTGTTCCTTTCTCCGCCGCAGGCAGGGGCTGCGCGTCCCATACTCAGCCATCTCACACATCTCCACGGCTACCCTGCTACCCATTGCAGTCCTTGAGGATTCATGTTCTGTACACCGAATTTCCAAGCTTCTCTGAAAAGAAAATGCTCCAAAACCTGCAAATTAGGCATGGATTCAATGCAAAGCCAATGGAGGCGGAGGATCCGACAGTGCCACCATCGGAGTAAAGGATTCAGACTAATCAAACAGGAAAAAAAAACGATACCTTGCGACAATGTTGAAGTCGTCTTGGACATCTCTCTCAACATCAAAATTTCAAAGCACAAAGTAGTCGATGCCGCCGGAGCTGATCTCTCTGATGCAGACAATCTGACGAAAGGGGAATGTACAGAGCGAATGAAACGATCACTCACCTTTATACTGGAACAAAACGAATGGGGGTTTGAAGAGAGGGTGGAATTGAAACGGAAGCCTTGATTGCGGAATGAAAACGGATACAGAAATCTACCGAGCGAATGCCAGAGGGCAATCCGCGAAGGTTTGGCCAAGACCGTTTGGCAACTGAATGGTCGAAGACTTTAAACACGTATTAGGATTTCACTTGGCTTTCTATCAAGGAATCAACGGCCAATATCAAACTAAAGACTAAAGGGACGGCCTAGATTTGATTCTCAATTCAATAATTAACAAAATTACAGAAATATCCATACAAAGAATTTCAACCATGTGTAATGATGTATTGAATTCCGGTTTAACCCTCCAAGCTGCTAAAACTCTTCCTTTATAGAGTTTACTAGTACTTTTTACCCGTGCGATGCACGGGGATATTCATTTTTGGGTTTTTTTGTGTGTTTTTTGTTAAATATGTTTTTATTTAAATATATTTTATTGATTATAAAAATTATAAAAAATATTAGACTATGAATTCTTATGTTTTCTTTTTAATATTTTTTTGTTTTTTTTTTGTGTTGTTACTTTGTTTTTATCTTTTGACTTGTTGTTTTAAATGAAAGATTAATATTATTTTTAAATAGACTAATAAATACTAATTTATCACATAATGTATAGTATTGGACTTAAAACGTGAGTTAAGTGGTTGATTAAAATTAGAATTTTTTGTCAATCTATTTCGCGTAGGAAGCTGGATCATTCTTATTTTCCTTCTAGTTTTTTCTTAGCTGTGTACTGGGTGGTTAATTGACATCAGTTTCATTTTTAATAGGCTTAATAGTGTTTAATATTCAATTGCAACCTTCACTAAAATTCTCTTGGGATTCCATCACTTTGTAACTCTCCTAACATTATTTCTTTAAAAAATTAATTTAGTAATTTATGCACCTTTATTGTTCAATTGTAAGCTTCACTAAAATTCCATTGGGATTCCATGACTTTGCTAACTTCCCTACGTTCTAATTTAATGAAATAATTTGCACAATAATTTATATCAATTACAATTTTTTGTAATATTTTTTTAACTGACTAATATCTTTTATTTTTTTTTTGGTAAAAGAGGAACTGGAAACATTAAACGTGTAAAACAAAGTTAAAAAAGTTAAATAAAAAGTGAAAGTATATATACATTTCGCACCAAATATAAGGCACAAAAAATAACCATCCAACAATATATATGAAATAAGTTAATCTTAATATGAGTTGTTTTGGAGCCACCATGTCTAATGCGAGTATCTGTAAATGCCGAAGGCTATTTATAAGTTATAAGTTAGGAGATGCCAAGAAAGCATAAAGAAAAAAATGGTAGATTTAGTAGACTATTGGCAAATGAGTGCCTCATGCAATCACTATTCCGCAAAGAAACTCCAGGATATGTGATGATTATATAAGAAAAAAAAGATATTTATTGAAAAACTAAGTGAACAAAAATAGGTAATTAGGAACAAATAATTAAATAAGGATAGGTATTACATATATGTAAGAGGCAATAACTTATTACATATAAAATAAGCCCTAATAAAAAATAGTACGTGATAATGTAACATATGGCATTCACCAATGTCAAATCATCTCCATAGCATAACAGCACAAAGTTAATAACATGTCTCTATTATATCATAAACATGGATCACTTTTTTATGATAAATAAACATGGATCACTCTAAAATTAATGCTAGCTTGATTTCACATTCTCCTGTCACAAAGAGGATTGTTTGAGACCCTTCATCATCTCAGCTTGTAATTTGAATCTGAGAAATTTGGCAAGAATAGGACTGTGGCAGGAAGATGAAGATGAGGTTGACGATGGAGCTTCACTAAACACATGCAGCTGCACATTCTCTTGGCTCTTGACTTGGTAATGTATTTGATGTTCCCATGAGTGAGCTTCATGATCCTCTTGTGTGTGCTCCACCATTGACTTCTTCTTGGCACAACCTGCATTGTGCTCGGTTCTAGTTGGTAACATATTGTATTCATTTGGTTCCCAGTGCCTGGGAGGCCACTAATGTTTCCCCAGTCAGAGGACATTTGACACTGCCTTATGGCTTATTTTATATGTAAACATACCGCAACCTCAGATTTAATGTCAACAGTTCAGTCATTAGATGCTGCATTGGGCTGGAGAAGTGGTAAATTTCAAGCGATGACAATAAAATGCATAATGACTGAAAATAAAGGATTGTTGTCAGATTGAAGGATAAAAAATGAGGAGTAAAAGTGTGCAAAGTTAGATGCTAATTGACAGAAGAAGGTTATTAGCAGAAATAGGTTCCAAGAACAAATCTCGGATAAAGAGGAAATACAATAGAGTGGGCAACCCTATGCAGCTTTTATAAGTTAGCCACCAACATGGCTTGAATTTTGGCTCTAAGCTCATCACAAGCATCACTCATTATATTTCAGGTCCTTGGTTTGCATTAGAAAAATATGCAGAAGACTCGCGGCTAGCACATCCAACCTTACTTGTTGAGACCTATCTGATTTCATAACCAACTTTTTTCCTCTTCCAGCATGAGATCTGCTCCTATACTTTGTATGTCTTTTCTCATACTTAAATGAGGAAAGACTGCCGTCTAATGTAGGCCAGAAGATTTTCCTTGTCAAGATCTCAATGGCAAGAGATATCCATGAGGAGAGCATATAAATAAGTTATACATATAATTTTAACCAAAATTACAGAATCATCATCAGTTTGCAGTAAAAGCAATAAAACACTAAATTCAAAATTAATATTTATAATGTGCTTAATGAACTAACCCTTGATGCTTGATACTTACAATAAGCATATATATGGCGCAGTCCTACTTACCTGGAACATGACCCTTGCTTTTGTTATTAACATGGTCTCTAGCACTGTAAAATGGTGAGAGGTAGTAGATCACCAAACATCTCCATTTCTTCTTTTGTCACAACCACCGCAACAATATTCCTCTCTCTCTCTCTCAGTCAGGTCTAACCTAGGCAGAACCCATTCACCATCAAATTTGAAAAAAAAAATCAGTTGTGTGGGAATAGAAAACAAAACAAAAAAAACAGAAAGGAGAGGACAATAGATAGTGCAGAAGGCAACTACCAAAGAAGGAAACAGAGAGAACATTAGCAGAGCTACTCACCGAAAGGTAGGATGCAGCTAAGACATCAACATATTCCTCATTGAATCGGAGAAAGGCATGGATCACCAGAGGTGAATCTAGTTCTAATTTAGGAAAACTATAGATTGACTACAATCAAACGCCAGGCATCCTTCATAGAAAACATAAAGGATACCCCAGTGAGGTTCTTAACTTCAAGATGCAATGCAGATTATCTCTTCTTCCATTCAGCTTCTTTCTTGCGACAATCACCACCTGAGAACATAATTGACATATATTCTCTTAACCAAGAATGAAGGAAATATAACCTAGTCTATTCAAGGATAATCCAACTGTCACAAAGGCAAGAAGAAACACTGCCATAAATATAAAAGTTATGAGAAACACATTTTTTTCAAACCATGATTTGGGGCTTTGCAAACGCCAAACAAACATGCATGTCAATATGACCATACCTTTCTTTCAAGGGCAGCTACTCTCTTCTTCCATTAAGCTTCTTTCTTGTTCCATTGACAATCTCAAGAACAAAATTGATTTATTTTCTTAACCAAGAATGATGGACCTATATATTCAAGGATACTTCAACCCACACAAAAGCCAAGGCAGAAATAATAGCAATATTATTTTAATAGCTATTAGAAAAAAGCTTTTTTAAAATCGACAGTTTGAGTTTGCAAACGCCAAACAAAACATGCAATGTCAATATCATCATACCTTGCTTTCAAGGACAACACATTTGTCCTCTAACACATCATTCGATATTATTGGAGCCTCTGTTTTCAAGCACTGGATTTTTCCTTCAATCTCTTGTTCAAGCTGCTTGACATTATAAGCTCCAAAATCTTTGTTACTTTGTATTCTTGGTAAAGCATGAAGAGAAATGAGAGAATGCATCATGTGAGAATCAGATAAAAGGATAATTTAGCAGCTGCATTTATCAAATTGAATAATAGTCTTATATCTGAAACTTTCTTTTGAAACTCAACCTGTAGCTTAGCTCGATATTCAACAAATCCCTTTTTAATTTCATCCTAGCCAATCTCCTAGTTGTACACAGTGATTCAAGCTTATCTCTTACAGAAAGAGCTACAAAAAGAAGGCAAATATAAACTAATTCACCATTTAGCAAAAGAGTATTTGAAATTAAATTTAAAATCTATTTTATTAATTTTATGGGGGTAACAAAGGGGCATGACCAGAAAGGTTGCTAGAGAGATGTGGTAAGAACAACTCACCTGATTTAACATGTCCAACTTCAATTACACACCTGTAACATTCATTCACAGCTTGAATATAAGTAGCATTAAAATAAAAAGTAGTTCGTGATGTTTTATTTTTTAATGAAAGGAATAGCATTGCTATCTCTCATTTCCATGAAGAATTGATATCTATAACAGAAAAAGTTCAAATAGGGAAGAACACACCTAAGTAAAATATTGAAAAAATCATAATATATTAGGGAATTGTGTAAAACAGAGCAATGCAATTATCAAGAGGAAACAACATCAAATTCTACGGTTCAAAGAAATCCTTGCAAAAATAGACTCTAATCAAAATCACTTACTGCAATATCCCCTCGACATCAAAGCCCCAATTCTCTATCAGCTTCGATGAAAAGTGACCGAACCAAAACCATCAATTAGGATTAAAAAGGGGATACACAAAATCTGGTTTTCAACCAAAATGCATCCAACTTGGATTGGATCGTCCTCTCTCAGGTGATGCAAAGCAACACCCTAAATCCCAGATCATTCCACCAATGTCTGCAAGAAGCAAAGAACCCCCTAAAAAAAAACAACCAGAGACTCACAAAGCTCAGAAAGACGAAAGAAAAGAAAATAAAAGATCGCAGGTCAACCTGGTCAGTCTCATCTGCTTCGCCTCGTTCGTGCTCTGCTTCAGTTCTGCTCACACGACCTGTAACGGGCTTCGCATATCTTGACAACCGATCGAAGGAAAACGAAAGACATAAAAGGGAGAACGTGTGACACGATTAAAAGCCCTGGAAGAATGAAAACGTATGAAAAAGGAGAAAGCAAAACATCAGGGAAATACAAAAGGAGATCAAGATTGTTGGAGGATTTCAACGGTTAAGATTTGATCCATAACTAATAACTTATTGTGAATCAGCGGCTCAGATTCAACCCAAATGAAATAAAAGGCATTTTTACCAAAATATCCATGGTCAAGCTTCATAGTCTTTGAAATTATTTGTTGATTGACAAATTTACCCCCAAGGCTGCAAAAACTCTCCCTTTATATAGTTTATAGATAGATAGATAGATAGATAAATATAGATTATTAGAGCCTATAAAAAAAAATTAACCATTATTGGAGGCTTTTCGTTTCTGTCAGTTTTTTTATTCCACTAACTCACTCACATGACAACTTACTAATCTAGATTACTATTGAGACTTTCATTTTTGACAGTTTCTTAATCATCACTCCCTCACATGCCAACTTACTAATGTAGAATACCATTTTAATTCAATCTTTGTATTTAAGACAATGATGAAGTCTCTTATACATATAGATATTTAATGCAAAAACACAAGTGTGCTTTACATATATATACATAGATATATAGAAGATTAGATATAATATGATAAGATTTGTTTAAAAATTTAATACTACTAATATTTGGTACATATATTGTATAACTTGTTACATATTTTTTAAATTTCTACAATCTTATGTTTGGCAAAGTATAAATCAAATATTTTTTTAAAAAACATTTTTAATTAAAAATGCATTGTCTTCTATATTTGATGTATTAATTTATATATACAAATATCAATTTCATATTGTAGGTATGGGTTGGGTAGGGGATGTCCAAAGATAAATTCTTGGAGGATGTAATTTATCTTTCCGATGTATCAAAAATATTGTAGATATTTGTTAAAAGAAATAGTTTCTAGAAGAACTTGTAAAAACTCAGGAGAAACAATTTATAGAAATTACTATTTGATAAATATTCGAAAGAGTATTGATTTGAAAGTTTGTTTGGTTACAATTTTGTTTTCAGTTTTTAAAACAATTTTCAGAAATAATTTTTAAAAACAGTTTTCAGAAGAAGAAAACAGGTTGAATGACATATTTTTCAACATTTAGAAAACTGGTATCTAAAAACTAAAAACTGAAACTGAAAACATTTTTTAGCTGTTTTGGGTTTTTAGTTTTAAAAACTAAAAATGAGAACTGTTTTCAAAAACAGTTTTTGAAACTGGTTATACCAAACAAGTTTTCAGTTTTTAAAAACTAAAAACGGTTTTGAAAACAAAAAACAGACAGGCCCTAAATTTTTTAATTGATTAATTTTTTTTTTATCAAATAATCAACTTTTAAAACTATTTGAAAACGTTATCAAATAGTTAAATTTATCAAATAGGGGTAGTAACGGTGGCGGAGGATGGTGGTGGTGACGACGGTGATGCCGACAGGTGGTGGCAATGGTAGTGGTGTTGGCAATGAAGGCAGTTGTGACTGTTTTTTTATAGACAAATGTTAGTTGTTAGTTTTGTTAGTAAATTAGTCTCTCTTCAGGATTCGAACCTTGGACCCTTCACCCTTTATTTCACCCAACCCTTATGCCCCCTACCTCTTATCACTTAGTGGTGGTGGCGACAATGACGACTGTGAAGGTGGGAGACGCAGTAGGGTGTGGTGGCGGTGGTAAGGGTAGTGGTAATAGTGGAGGGTGGTAGCACTAATTCAAGGTTTTAAGATTCAACTAAGGTTGAATAGTTGAATAGTAATAATTAAATAATAATAATCATAATATTTATTATAGTATGTAATATATTCACATACGATACTAAAAAAACTAGACTAATTAAATTGTAAATTATTATAGATCGTTTAATTTATATGATAAAAATAAATAATGAATGGTTTAAAATAAAATTAAAAATGAGAAAGAAAAAAAACAAACAACAAATACTAGCCAGTTCAACCTGGTTTTCATGACCAGTACAACTGGCTCTGACAGATTCATCACATCCTGATTTTAGATTTAGTCAGTTTTTTGGGACCGAACCAATCCTTTTGTCGGTTTTAGAATGGACCAGTGTGGTTCGTAGACACTAAGGCTATGTTTGGTTGGGTGGAAAGAAAAGGGGAGGAAAGAAAACACGGAAATCAATGCATGATTTCCGTGTTTTCTTTCCTCCCCTTTTCTTTCCACCCAACCAAACATAGCCTAAAAATTACAACTGCAATAAGGGGTTGTTTATATTATCCATGTGGGCAGTGGCGGACCTTCTTGGTGACATAGGGGAGCCTCAGCTCCAATGGCGGAACTTGAAGACAAAAATTGCAGGGGCCAAAATAATTTTTCAATTCCAAAGTTAAAATATATTTTATTAGTAATAAACACATATATAATTATTTATATATATACACACACACAATAAAAGGATTAAATTATTATTAACTTTGTCAGTAAAAGAGTTACACTGAGCCACTTAGTCAGGTAGTCAAGCAATAAAGTTTGAGAAATTTTAAAATTATACTAAATAAAAAAGAAGCAAGAGTTGAACCTGTTACCTCTTAGTCATTCTACAAACGAACAACCACTAGGACACAACATAATTAATGAAAATTTTTCATCGTGTTTTATATATACATATTAGTTTCTTCAAAAGTATGAAGGAGCCAAGGCTCCCACCTGTCACCACCAAAGTCCGCCACTGCTCAGCTCCCCCATCATTTTCGGAAAAATTTAACGTACTAGTAAGACGTCCCAGCCATGTTTGAGCTTTCTGGGTGTGAAAGTCGAGAGGAAGACGAAGGAGTTGAAGCAAATTTAAGAGATTACTTTTAGTAATAATAAAAATAATTGAAAGCTACTTTTCTGATGTTTCCAATACTAGCTGTGACAGGCTACATATGCAAGCTACCTCTTTTTTAACATTATGCTAATCTCCTTTTCTTTAATTTTGGATGTTCGTGAAGCCTCTGAACCCAATGTCTTGTCACTTTATTTCTTTTTTTTAAAGGTTGTTTTTATAATGAAAAGTGAAATTGTAATATGTATTTTCATTTTCAATAATGTTTGATGAAGACCACAAGTTTTAGATACTAAGAAAAATACTAATAAGTCATAAGTGATAAATTTAATAAAAAATGTGATGTGAAAAGAGAGAGAGAAAAAAAAAAATAAGAGTATGAAAAAATATTGCTACTATTAACGAATGGGGCATTAATGGTTTGGGACTGCTTTTGAGTAAGGATACTCAAAAATAAAAAAAAATCTATGAACTTCTAAAAGACAACTAATTTTTTCTCTATTTTTTACGTCTATCATATATATTACACATCCATCATTTCTCTCTTTTCTTTTCTTTTTTTTATTCTAAGTATCACTTGTATCTTTTATTTTCTAATTTTTATTAAACTTAACGTGGATTTACGTTAAAGTTATATGGTAAACATAACTCTATTTTTTCAATCAATGTTAAGTTTAACCTGACAAATTTTAACTTCTTTATTATGTAAAGATATATGAAATCAAGTTTGAATTTGAACCAAAATATTAAACAAAACATCCAAAAGTTTGCACAATATACTAGCCCCTCCAAACATTCATGTCAAGTTCCGCCACTGCATGTGGGTAATTTAACCCGTCTAATGGACTAATGATGCTCAAGATAAATAAATTTAAAATTTTATAAAGAAACTATTTATAAATTATAAATAGTTATATTAGTTCTCGGGTCCACTCTATTTCGCTGCCTGATAGTCTATATCTATATATATATATATATATGTAAAGTACACTTGAGTTTTTGCATTAAATACATAAGTCAAACTCAAGTGTTGCATATTAAAAGCATCCAAACAAAAAACATTGTAATAAATATATTAAACAATAATTAAATTAAAATTGAAAAAATTTTATATTGTCAAAAACTATTAAACTTTTTACATTAAATAAAAACATTCATAAACTTAAAATTTACTTGAGTTTTGTCTTTCACGATTTTTTTTTTCGTAATCAAAATATATTATTGAATGATAAAAAAAACATGAGAACAAGCTCTCTCATGATATGGGTCGAAACCAAACCAAATACAAAAAAAGCATGCAATATCTCAACCTCTAATGTATATCTATATATATATGTAAAGTACACTTGTATTTTTGCATGCAATTAATGTATTAAACCATAAAAGCTCACATACCTTTATATTAAATACATTAAAAAATAAAAATTTAATAAAGTAAAAACTGAAAAAATTGTATTATAAAAACCTATTCAACTACTTATATTAAATAACAAAATTCATAGACTTAAAATTGACTTGAGCTTTGCATTTGACAAATTTAAAAAATCAAAATAAAAAAATAATATTCATTAATAAATAATTTAGATAAAATACTTTTAAAATAAAAAAATTTCTATCAATATATATCTATCTATATTGTACTTGGGGCTCTTATTTCTCAAAGTAATTATATATATATATATGATACCAAGAGGGGGTCGGAAGCAGAAGGAGGGGGATGAGAGAAGGATTAAGAGAAGTAGGACGCCACCACGGAGGGGCTTCTTGCAGAAAATTAAATTGCAGAAATTAAAAACAGGAATTAAAACAGGAGGCTCAGCCTTCCATAAACAGAAAAATAAAACTTGAATAATTAAAACAGGAGGCTCAGCCTTCCATAAACAGAAAAATAAAACTTGAACAAGATATATATTACATAAACATAGATTACAAAACTGAAACTTAAAAACTGAAAAACTGAAACTTAAAAACAGAAAAGATTGAAAGAAAGGAAAACTGAAGGAGAACTTACAGAAGGAATTCTCTCAGTGTTTCTCTCTCTAAACTCTCTATCTAAGCTCTACCAAACTCTGCTTAACAAGGTTCAGAATGAGCCTATTTAAAGAAAAGATTGGGCACTGTTTGAATAGTTCCGGTTGAATAGTTCCGGTAGACGGTACTATTTGACTGGCACTATTTGCTACAGTAAAAAGTCAATTTTACTATTTACTACAGTACAAAAATTGAATTATTACAGAATAAAAATGATTACAAGACGACAAACTTAGCAGAAGTCATCATCATCTGATTCTGTGGTTTGGACAAAATCTGACGACCCAAGAGAGGATGGCTCGGAGACTTTGTGTTGAGGGGCCTTTGAAGATGAGGCTTGCTTAATTGGTTCCTTCAATAATTGAAGAGCAGATTCAAGATTTCTTAGCAAGTCTTCTTCTGTTGAAGCTCCTGCAAGGGCCGCTGTGATGTGGGCCTTTTGATTTAGCAAGAGGCTGGTTTGCGGACTTGCATGCTTGAGATATTTCTGGTTGTTTTTGAACCATTGAATTACTTTATCCTTGTGAGCTTTGGAAGCATCAAAAGCCTTCCACCACTTGATAAGGGCATGTTTGTTGAGAATTGGTTGGGGTTTGGCTTTAAGACCGTACCTCCAAGAGAATACCCAAGAAAGGGAAAAGATTGTATAAAAGTTTAAACAATCAGGATAATTGTTAAACTCTTTGTCCCAATGTTTCAGGAAAAGATTGTATCCCTCCAGAACTTCAGGGGGAAAGATTTCAGTAGTTGGACCAAAGAAGCTCCACCAAGAATGGAACCAAATTGGAAAGGAATATTTGTTGGTCCATTTGAAGTAAATGAGCCAAGAATGCTTGAAATTTTGGTTTTGCAGGCCAAGGATTGTAAATTCCCAAGCTTTGATGTAATCCCAATAATTAAAACCTATAGGGTCAAAATTCTGGGAAAATTTTCTGTAGGTGTTTGGATTGGGTCCAAAGTCAGTGGGACGAAGGACACGGAGAATTTGGAGTGTGGAGTGGGTAATTAGGGAGTTGTCATTTTTATCCCTAAAATGCTTAATATCCACACTGTTTGTATCAACCAAGATAAACTCATAGAATCTCTGGGTTTTGTTTGGGTGGATTGGATCAAGATAACCAGGGAAAAGTTTAGTACCAATTTTATTGGCGAGGTTCCCTCCTGAATGGTCCCACCATTCTGGTTCAATCATGGTTTGGAATTTGGAGATAGTTTTGGTCAAATATTCCGATTTTGGGTTAGATTGGGTAACTGGGCTAGATTGGGCAACAACAACTGGTTTCTTTCCATCATGAGTTGCTAAGCTTTTTGTTCTTTCAATAAAAGATTGGAGGGATTGGAGATCTAGGTCATCATCTTTATCAGCGATGCTGGCCCAAGATTTATTTGGTAAATTGATGAGTCCCTGAGGAACATTATCCAGGCCTGCTTGTTTGAAGGCAAGGAGAGTTGGAATTGATAAAGCATAATCAGCTTTGGTTTGTTTTGGTTGTGAAGATTGGCTTTGAGCAGTGGGCTCAGATTTTTGGACAGTGGGTCCAGATTGATGGGCAGTGGGCCCAGATAAGATTAAAGAGTCAGAGATTATAATACCTTTGCTCTTTTCTTTGTTTCTTCCTCTTCCTCGGGAGGAGGAGGATCCTCCTCTGGAGGACATCTTATGATCTTCCCTGCAAATATTCACGAGTGAGGAAATCAGGGAGAGAATTGTTAGATCATTTTATATATTCAATATCGAAGTCAAAAACGCTTAAAATAGCTTGCCATCTGGCAAAGATATGTTTTGAAGCTAAGTTTTTGACATCTTTTTGTAAGATTTCTTTCGCAGATTTGCAGTCTACACGGACTAAGAATTTTTGATTAATCAAATCAGATTGAAATTTTGAAATAGATAAAACGATTGCTTAAACTTCTTTTTTGACAGTAGAATAATTCTGTTGAGCAGGATTCCAATGTTTTGAAGTAAAAGCAATAATTTGTTCCTTGTCAAAAACCTTTTGTTTCAAAATACCACCAAAGCCAATATCAGAGGCATCAGTTTCAATAATTTTGAAAGCTTGAGGATTAGGGAGATAAAGACAAGGGAGATTCTTGACACGAAGTTTGATTTGTTTGACCACATTGGTATGAATATCGGACCAAGGTGGAGGATCCTTCTTGAGTCTATCATGAAGGGGTTTGATTATGGTACTGAGTTGAGGACAGAAGTCCGCAACATAATTGAGACAACCCAGGAATCTTTGTAGTTGGGTTTTGTCAATGATTTGATCAGGGAATTTATCCGTGAACTCGATGGCTCTATTGATAGGAATGATGGTTCCTTGGTGGATGTTGTGACCAAGAAATCTGATTTTGGTTTGGAACAAACTGACCTTTGTCTTGGATACAGCCAAGCCATTCCTTTTGATTACAGAGATGAACGTATTGAGATGTTTGAAATGTTGATCTAAAGTTTGGGAAAAGATTAGAACATCGTCAATGTAGACAATAGTGAATTTGGAATAAGGATTGAAGATTTCGTTCATAATCCTTTGGAATTCATATGGGGCGTTCTTTAGCCCAAAAGGCATAACGTTCCACTCATACTGCCCAAAAGGAACAGTAAAAGCAGTTTTATACCTATCCTTCTCTTGCAATTGGATTTGCCAGAATCCAGATTTCATGTCGAATTTTGAAAAGACCTTAGCATCATGCAGTCTGGCTAAGAGATCTTTCTTGTTGGGGATAGGATATCTAATCCAACAAAGGGCTTGATTGAGAGGTTTGTAGTTAATAACCAGCCTAGGGGTTCCCCGTTCTATCTCAGCTTGTTTGTTGACATAGAAGGCTGCACAGGACCAAGGGCTCTTACTCCTGCGAATAAGTTTCTTTTCAAGGAGATCATTGATTTCCTTTTGGCAGAAATGAAGAAGTTCTTCATTCATTTGAATAGGCCTAGCCTTGGTTGGAATCTGTTTGTCTGAAAAATCTTTTTCATAAGGAAGTTCCACCATATGGCTCCTTCTTTCCCAAAAAGCGTTGGGTAGATCAGAACAGATGCTGGATTGAATATTTTCCAAAATATTCTCAATCCTTGATTTAACAGAAGGTTGTTGCAATTGATCCTCAATGGTTCTGTAAGAGATTTCTTCCCTGAGGAAGTTGATCTGCTTCTCCTTGTAGGATATGACGTTCAAAGTCTTATCTATGGGAGGTTCAGAGAATTTGAACAAGATAGGCTGTCCAAGATGCTGAACAGTGATGCCGTTTTCGTCAGTATTATAGGGGAAGAGCTTCTTAATGAAAGGGGTCCCTATAATGATTTTTTGACTCAAATTTCTGACTAACAGAAATGGAGTTTCGATTTCAAGACTACCATTTTTGATGATAGCTGAGGGGATTTTATACTTGATCTTTAGTCTAGATCCTTCAGCAGCGCTGAGCTTCTCAGTAGTTTTCTCAAAATATCTGGTGGGAATGAGTCCCTCCGAGATACAACTGGAATCTGCCCCTGTGTCAAAGAGGGCAGGGATTTCGAGAATAAAATCTCCTATGAGGATTTTGACATGGATGAAGAATTTCTGAATGGTGACCTGGTTAATATTCTCCAGAAAGTCTTCGCAATTGTTGTTAGGAGCAGGATTGGAATCAGGTACAGAAGAATCATCTTCCTCATAATTTCTAGTCAGTTTTTCTAAGATAAGCTGCTGACTATTTTGGATTTGTTTGAGACTTTTAACCTCAGTCTTGAGGGAATTGACTTCAGATTGAAGGTCTTGAATAGTGACGGGTTTGACCGTAGATTTCTCAAGACGCTTGAAAGTATCTCTAAGATTGAATTTATTGGTGGTTATAGGACTTTTGGGAGGCCTATCTTCAAGAGTAGACCTGAGGCGTTCCAAATAGATTTTCTTTTCCTCAGGATCAGGGATAGAATTAATGGCCCTGAAGAGAAGATCTTGTTCATTGGTCAAAGTGTTGATGGACAAGGTATTGACGGAAGATGATGATTGAGAATCATCATTCTGAATTTGATTTAGGTCTTCAGAGACCTCAGAATCCGAAGGATTAGATTCTTCTTCATCAGAAGTTTGAATGAGGAGATTGTTGATCTTGTCCTCGATCTCAGGTTCAAGATGAAGCTCAGAGATTCTCCTTTTGAGTCTGCAATACCTGCTAATATGGCCCGGCTTGCCGCAGTTGTAGCAGGTAACATCTTTTCCTTGAGAGGGTCTAGTCTCAGGAGGGTTCTTTGGAATTTGCGAAGATTGGGGTTTTGATCTAGGCTTGGGTTTCCTATGATCATTCCTGCTAGATCTCTTTCTCCATTGTTGTTTGGGAGGAGGATCTTGCTTTCTGGGTTTAGGTTTCTTGGGACAACCTTGAATTCCGAATTGTTCGCAGAAAGTACCCAAATCCCTGCGATTCTGAGACTTCTCCTTAGTGAGTTGCTGTTGGATTTTGTCATCCTGACAGATTTTGAGAGCAACTCTTTGAATGATAGCTATGAGCTGTCCATAACTAAGGGTGTGATATGGGATTTCTCCCCCCGGATTTTGGCTTCTAAGTTTCTCACGAACTTTGTCGCCAAAAGATTTAGGAAGACCGGCCAGGAATTTCTCTTTCCAGAAGGCTTGTTGGCTGTCTTCACGGGTGTAAACCCTGGTCAGGAAGGTATCCTTATACCATCTGAAATCACCCAAAGATTTGCACTTCAGATTGGACAAAAGATCACCAGATCTGTCCTTGATGAGGGAAGGATCTCCAACAAAATGTTGGGCTATGGTAAAGATTAAGGAGTTGACAGCATCAGAGATGAATTTGCCATCTTCCATGATAGGATTACCTTCTTCATCAGTCTTGACAGCGGTCAAGATCTGATCCTTCTCGTCTTGAGTGAGATAATTATCCCACCAACCTTTGAGCTGGCCACAGAAACCAGCAACCAAGACTTCAACGATAAGAGATTCAGGACAATTGTTGGCGGTAACATAGGCAGTGGCTACCATAGTCATATTTTGGAGGATTTTGGTGATGCCATACTCGTTTTCACCATCAATATTCCATTCATAGACATTGTTGGCACTGAAGCTTTTGAAGTTTGAAGATTCTTCTAAAAGAAGATCAGGAGCAGTAGCTCTAGGATAGTAGAGCTTGGTTTCTTTTCTCCACTGATTCTTAGAATTGTGAATGACAGTATTGACCGGAATACTCTTGATAGATTGAACGTCAGACTTCATAGATTGAATATCAGAATCAGACTCAACCTTACCATCTTCAATATTATTTAAAGAAGTAGAGGTATTACGAGTAGAAGTACGAGTTTTTGGAGGAGGAGGAGCAGTAATAGTGGGATTAGAAACTGCTTCCGGAGTAGGTTCCGGAGTCTCAGGAGGTTCCGGAGTCTCAGGAATAACTTGTTTGAGAAGCTGAAGTTGCTCTACCACCTTTTGGAGGAGCTCATTGTCAGATTCCTTTTTTGCTCGAAGAGTTTGAGCCGAGTGTCTGGAACGGCTACTGATTTGAAAAGGTTTGAAAAGAGGTTTTTCAAGTTGACATCCTTTAGGGATATCAAGATTAGAAGAGGAAGGTTCAATCTTGACCTTTTCTTTTCCTTTCCTGGAAGAGGAATCCTGCACTTGGGATTCTCCAAGAATTTGAAGATACTTATTGGTATAATTGGATTGTTCCATGAGGTCTTTGATGTCTTTACCAGTGACATCACCTTCTTCTTTCCTAGTCTTGAAGGGAGAAGCTAGGACAGGTGTAGATTGAGCTCCTTTAAGAAGGAAAGGAGTTTTAGGTGGCAGGTTAGAAAGGGTTTCTTTTCCATCCTTATGCTGCCATTTAACCATGTCAATTTGGAAGGGGTAAGATTTCCAATTCTTGTTGGCATAATCTTGAAACCATTCAAAAAAGAAGATGTTTTGCTGGGTTTTCTCAAGGAACCCATAGAATTTTTCTTGGATCTTCTTTCTCTTTTCACCCTGATACTTTGCAAAGAACCATTTTCTTTGCTGAGTCCATCGGTCAGAGTAGAAATCTGCCTTGATACTTCCTTTGTCGATGACGAATTCAGTAGTGATTGCTCCAATGAAATCAGAAGTTTCTCCAGGGGTTTCTAGAGAAGAATACGTTGGAGATAAGGTGGATTGATGATCTTCATCACCCTTGTCATAGGTAGTCTTGACAGGAGTGGTATTGACATATCCAGCTAAATGGATAGTAGATCCGTCATGAGAGAGGGAAGGTCGAGCACTAGACTCAGGCTGGTTCCTTCTAGTCATAGAAAAAGATCTTCTAGACATGGCGGATTGGAAATCATTTGAGGACGTCCTAATAGATCTAGGGATAGAGAAGGAATTTCTCCTATCAAAGATGAGATCTACTTGGCCAGATTGGTGTTGGATGATTTCACGAAACTCAGGAGTTTCAGCAGGTTGGGCTGGAGTAGCCTTTTCCAAAGACCATTTTTCTGGAAGGGTGATATCACTCCATTGGATGGTTTTGGGCACAATAACATTGGCCTTATCATAATCTGTGAGGAAGAGGGTAGTTTCTCCAGATTTCTCACAATTGGTTCGCAAGAAATAAGATTTGATAAAGTTCATTACCTTGTATTGAACCCTGTAGATCAAAGAGATTGGAATGGAATCTTCTTTCATATCAAGGCCGTGAAGCTTGATATTTAGGAAGAGGACATCAAGGATGTTTTTATCTTCCAGACTAACAGTTAGATCTGGGAAGCAATTGAAAAAGATTGGTCCATTACTCAGGCTGGTTTCAACCGTTCCTAAGAGGGAGTCATGGAATTGATTATGTCTAACATCCCTAAGACAAAGGAGTACAGCGATGTCAAGAGATTTCCTGGTTAGGGGTTTAAGACCAACTTGAACACTACCTATATGAAGATAGTTGAAGTTCTTGCTGATATGTTCTTTGATGCTTTTCTCGGAAAGCAGATGGATTTCTTCATCATCAGATCTGAGCTTGTAGGTTTGCTCAACGGTTTTGATAATGAAATCTGATCGTTTGAAAAAGGATCCGTTTGGTTTGTAGATCTCAGCATGAGAAATTTTTGGAATTTCCCAGTTGTCAAGATCTTGATTGATATCTTCAAAATGAATTTCTTCTTTGAAGACAGATTTGGATAATTGATTGGATTGATGAGGATGATCGATAGAAGAAGAAGAGGGTTGGGAAAATCTGAAAGAAAGCTTAGAAGAGAAAGAGCGAAGCATCATGAAAGATAGATCTTCCTCACCCGTAAGTATCATCGCCATCACCTGGTTCTATAGAAACAGATAAATAAATTAGAAATATAAGTTATGTTCTGTATTGTTCTTAATAGTTGAGCAGTATAGATCTGGATCAGACTTAAGCCACCACAAAAAGAAACTAAACAAGGACATTAAAAATATTCAGAACTTAATAACATGTCTGTAGTATGGCCAATATAGACTTACTGCCACACAGGGACTTACTGCCTTCAACGCCTCCGCTGTAGAGATGATCATAAGTCTGAATAGTAATAATCCTAGAAGATGTTCAAAAGAGCTTTCATTTTAGTTTAGTTCAAAGTGTACTACCAGTCCAGATCCCGACCATAGTGCTTAATTATATAAGAACAGAACAGAGAAATAACTTATATCTAACATATTTAGCATGTTCCTACTTCCCCATCAGGCTCTGATACCAAGAGGGGGTCGGAAGAAAATATCTATCTATCTATCTATATATATTAGTAAAGCTCACTTGAGCTAAGTATTAAGTACAAATACACATATGTATTAAACCATAAAAGCTCACATACCTTTATATTAAATACATTAAAAAATAAAAAATTTAATAAACTAAAAACTGAAAAAAATTGTATTATAAAAACCTATTCAACTACTTATATTAAATAACAACATTCATAGACTTAAAATTGACTTGAGTTTTGCATTTGACAAATTTAAAAAATCAAAATAAAAAACAAAATAACATTTATTAATAAATAATTTAGATAAAATACTTTTAAAATAAAAAAAAATCAATCAATATATATCTATCTATATTGTACTTGGGGCTCTTATTTCTCAAAGTAATTATATATATATATATATATATATTTGGTTTTTCCAAAAAAAAAATATCTATCTATCTATATATATTAGTAAAGCTCACTTGAGCTAACTATTAAGTACAAATACACGTGAGAACCTACATACATTAGTAAAAAAATTGGTGTTTTAATGAGATAGCTTAGTGAGTGAATGAACAGGTAGTGGAAATTTGTGCACTAATGATTTCAGTTTTAAACTTAATAAATATCAAATGTATAAGCAAAAGAGTAACATCCATGACAAAAGTGTAACAGACCACAAAGTTATATTTGCAAATGGTTTTAGCATAGTACCTTAAATTAAAATCAAATTTAATGTTAATTTCAACTATCTACATTAAATAAATAAAAAATGAAATGTATTATATTGAACCATGCATCTATTATATCTCTATATAAACAAACCAGTGAAATCACTCACAAACTCAAATTATTCATATTTCTTGGACTTCAGCGGCTGGTGAGAAAAAAATGACAATTGTCTCTAACTACTTCAACAAGTATGTCATTTTTAATTATTTTAGTTAATTTCAAAATTGTTTTTTTTAAATTACTCATTCTTATTTCTTTATTGCAGGAGAAAGATCATCAACAACAACAAGAAACACACATTACTTAGTGATATATCCCCGTTGCAGATGATTGGAAAATAAAACTGTGAGTTTCACATATATGGTAATTTACTAAACAATTCTTCTCATTCAATTGAAATCATAGAAATATATCATCATTTATATATTTATATGGCACAAATCAGTAACAAAGTGTGAGCCACATAAATTTATATACTGCACTAGAAAGATAAGTGTAAAATGTAGTACTCACTATATTCTTGATAAGAAATATGAATCTTTCACTCCTCAATATTGTCATATTATGGAAAAAAATAGCAACTTAATCATTCAAAGGGAACAAATGACGTCCATCTTGCAGTTAGATAGAATCTATTTTCATGTTCGTGAAAGTGATTTTAAAAGAACTTTTATGCCATCAGCAATGGTAAACAACCACATCAATCTTGATAAAAAAAATTAGCACAACTGATAACATCATTGCAACGACTAAATCAATATTAGAAAAAAAATAGTAGACTACCACGTTCATTTCAATACTAATATAATTAAGTAATTAAATTTCTTTTATATCAAAAAAAACTACTCTCATTTCAATCTCAATAGAAATCTACCTATTTTTTCTTCCGATGAAGCAACAAAAAAAAAATCTACCTGTTTGATCCTTTTTTCCCTTATTAGAGAAAGAAAGTGTGAGAATATCATAACTCAATTATATTTAATTATACACATATTCTAAATATTCTTCTAAATAATAGATTTCTTACCTTTCTACAAATTTAAATATTACAATTGTTGGAACATGTTGCCTTGCATTTTGTCAAAACAACTGATTGTCGAAGCAGATGCCGTGGCATCTGACCTCGTGAAGCTAGGACATCAGTCCTCAGCTTGTGTTTCTGTTATGGGCCTTCTGAAGATTTGCTGAAGATATGTTTTTGAGTTACTTGAGGAGCAAGTAACTATTCCAAAAGGGTTTTAGTTGTTGGGTTGTTATTTGTTGAACCAATCTTTGTTAAAAGATTGATTTCTATCTTTACTTGTGCAATAAGAAACCGAATCTATCAAGATTGCGTTTTCAAATTGCTGTTATTGGAATCTGTTTCTTCAGCCCGTGCTAACCCTAAAGCCCATGCTACCGCTGCTGAAGTCTATAAAAGGATGAAGACCTAAAACGTGAAGATCACCGAAGCTGAAAGAGAGATTAAGAGTTTTAGGATTTGTTATTGTGCTTCGTCCTGTGTTAGTTGTGAATCTGTCTTTGCTCACTGATTCTATAAAGCAAAGAGAGGTTCTGTGTTGTTTGATTGCGTTCAAACTTTACTTGTTCATTGTGTTCACCAATCACTGTGGCAGTGATTGAGAGAAAGTGAGAGGGGCTCTCATACTTAGGTTGGGATTCTAAGTAGAAATACACTGGGTAGATTAGGAAGTGAACTATGAACTGAGTCGTTCATGAGTGTCTGTAATTCCTGAATCTTGAGATAGTGGATTTCCTTTCTTTGGGTGCAAACCCTCCAGACGTAGGTGAAAGTTTTCACTGAACTGGGTGAACAACTTCTGAGTGTTATTGTTTTGTTGTTAAGTTCTGTTTTATTGTTAAGCGATTGTCGAACCTCTTGTCTTAGCATCGTGCAGGACAATCGTATCAGAGGGAACCTGAATTACAATTGGCATCAGAGCAGGCACCCTGTTCTGGTTGGGTGAGCTCCAGGGAGTTTTATTCAAGTTCTCATGGATAACAAGGAGGGAGGATCAGTCAACAGGCCACCCATTCTGGATGGTACTAACTATGACTACTGGAAGGTTCGCATGACAGCCTTTCTCAAATCGATTGACAACAAGACTTGGAAAGCTATTGTCAAGGGTTGGAAGCACCCACTAAGGCTGAGGTTGAAGGCACCTCTACTACTGTTGTGGAAAAACCTGAAGAAGAATGGACCAGTGTTGAAGATGAAGCTGCACTTGGAAATTCAAAGGCTCTAAATGCTATTTTTAATGGAGTTGACAAGAATATGTTTAGGCTGATCAATACATGTACTGTGGCAAAGGATGCTTGGGAAATTCTGAAAACTGCACATGAAGGAACTACTCGAGTAAGGATGTCAAGACTTCAGATGCTTACTACTCAATTTGAAAATCTGATGATGACTGAAGAAGAGACTATTTCAGAATTCCACATGCGTGTCCGTGACTTGTCTAATGCTTCATTTGCTTTGGGAGAACCTATGTCAGATGAGAAGCTTGTAAGGAAAATTCTGAGATCTCTTCCTCAGAAGTTTGCTATGAAAGTCACTGCAATTGAGGAGGCTCAAGACATTGAGAACATGAAGGTTGATGAACTTATTGGCTCCTTGCAGACATTTGAGTTGAAACTGAGTGGAAAATCTGAGAAGAAGAATAAGAGTATTGCTTTTGTGTCTAACACTGATGAAGGTGATAATGAAGACTGTGAGGGTGAAAATTTTTCTGAGGCTCTGGCCATGCTAGCAAAAAAATTCAACAGGGCTTTGAGGAAGATTGACAAAAGAACCAGACCTAATGCCCAGGACATGAAGTTCGATAACAAACCCAAGTTTTCAAACTCTCAGAGGAAGACCAAGGAAGAAGAAAGACCTGTTCAGAACAAAGGAGTTCAATGTCATGAATGTGAAGGATATGGTCACATCAGGTCTGAATGTGCCACTTATCTGAAGAAGCAAAAGAAAGGTATGATGGTAACTTGGTCAGATGAAGACACTGAAGATGAGGAGGAGATATCTGCAAACAAAGTCAATGCTTTCTCTGGAACTATCTGTGAGTCTGAGACAAGTGATGAAGACATCTCTGATGAGGAATTGGCTGAAACTTACAAGCTGCTACACAACAAGTGGGAAGAAGCATGTAAACTTGTGAGAGAAAAGCAAAGTGAGATAGAGCAACTTGTGTCTCAGAATGAAAGGTTGAAAGAGCTCAGCACAAAACTGAAGGAGGATCTGGAGGAATGGCAAAGTAAGTTTAATAATGCTGATGTTATGGAAAAAGCTAACCTAATATTGATTAATGCAGGACTTCAAGAGGAAGTAACAATTCTGACAAGAAAACTTGAAGCCACTCATAAATCTGTTAGAATGCTAAACAGTGGTTCTGACATGCTTGATGAGATTCTGAAAGAAACTAGCAAGCAAGGAGGGAGTCTGAAGGGAATTGGTTTTGACTACAGAACAACGAACAAAGAAGGTAAAAAAGGATCAAAGAAGTTTGTGTCTGCTGCAAAACAAACTGAATTCAAGAAGCCCAGAAATTATCAATTGTCAGATCCATTGCCTCGACATGTACCTCAACATGGGAAATCCCAGCTCAAGCTTGAGAAAATTGTACTTTGGAAGTGTCACTACTGTGGTAAGAATGGTCACATAAAGCCTTACTGTTACAGGTTATATGGCTATCCTCAGATGCACGATAAAAGGCTTGTTAAGATGAAGAAGGAATGGAAGCCCAAGGGTGAAGTCAGATGTCAGGTAGCCTACACGTCCTTCAGAGCATCATCAGAAGAAGATTGGTATTTTGATAGTGGCTGCTCAAAGCACATGACAGGAAACAAGAGCTTCTTGCAAGATATCAGAAGTCACTCCACTAACTATGTTACTTTTGGAGATGGAGCTAAAGGAAAGATCAAGGGGGTAGGAAAGCTTGTTAGCACAGAATCTCCTAACTTGAACAATGTGTTGCTTGTAAATGGCTTAACTGTCAACCTAATCAGCATAAGTCAACTGTGCGATCAAGGGTATGATGTGAAGTTCAATAAGATAGAATGTGTTGTGACCACTGATGATGAAAAAGTTGTGATGAGAGGAGTCAGATCAAAAGACAACTGTTACATGTGGACATCAGAAGAAAAAGCTCATGTTTCCAGATGTATGTTAACTAAAGAAGGTGAGGTGAATGTATGGCATCAAAGACTAGGACATCTCAACTACAGGAGCATGCAAAAAGTTATAGCTGATGAAGCAATAAGGGGATTGCCCAATCTGAGCTTGGGAGAAGGGAAGCTATGTGGAGAATGTCAGATTGGTAAGCAAACCAAGGTGTCTCACAAGATGATCCAGCATCAGACCACAACGAAGGTTCTGGAATTGCTTCACATGGATCTCATGGGTCCCATGCAAGTTGAAAGCTTGGGAGGAAAGAGGTATGTGTTTGTCTGTGTAGATGACTTTTCAAGGTATACATGGGTTGAATTTATGAGAGAAAAATCAGAGACATTTGAAATATTCAAGAACCTATGTTTGAGACTTCAGAATGAGAAGGACTGTGTGATTGTAAGAATCAGAAGTGATCATGGAAGGGAGTTTGAGAATTCAAAATTCTTGGAGTTCTGTGGAACAGAAGGTATTAGCCATGAATTTTCTGCCCCCATCACTCCACAGCATAATGGAATTGTTGAACGGAAAAATAGAACTCTCCAGGAATCAGCCAGAGTAATGTTACATGCTAAGAAGATTCCACACCAGTTCTGGGCTGAAGCTATGAGTACTGCTTGTTACATACATAATAGAGTCACCATCAGGGCAGGGACATCCTCTACACAATATGAGCTATGGAAAGGTAGAAAGCCATCTGTAAAATACTTTCACATCTTTGGAAGTAAATGTTATATTCTTGCAGATCGTGATCCTAAGAGGAAGCTTGATCCTAGAAGTGATGAAGGAATTTTCATGGGGTATTCTATGAACAGCAAAGCTTATAGAGTTTTTAACTCTCGCACGAGGACCATGATGGAATCTGTGAATGTGATTGTGGATGATGAACCAAGCAAGAAGGAAGAAGCAGTTCTGAATGAAGATGATGATGGTACTGATGTTCCAGCCAATGCTCCAGCAACCGCCCTAGACAATGAGTCAGAAACAAGTGCTGATGAAAAGGAAGACAAAGATATCACATCAAACAAAGCTCCATCAATCAGGGTTCAGAAGAATCATCCTCAAGAAAACATTATTGGTAATCTTCAAGAAGGGGTGACTACCAGATCCAGAAGTATTATTGCTCACAGTTGTTTCATCTCTAAAATAGAACCCAAGAATGTTAATGAAGCTCTCACTGATGAATACTGGATAAATGCTATGCAAGAAGAGCTAGAGCAGTTCAGAAGAAATGAAGTGTGGGAGTTAGTGCCCAGACCTGAAGAAGTAAACATCATTGGCACCAAGTGGATCTTCAAGAACAAATCAGATGAAGCTGGAACAGTCACAAGGAATAAAGCAAGGCTTGTTGCTCAAGGATATACTCAGATAGAAGGAGTTGATTTTGATGAGACCTTTGCTCCAGTAGCTAGACTGGAATCTATAAGACTCTTGTTAGGTGTTGCTTGTCTCTTGAAGTTCAGACTTTATCAGATGGATGTGAAGAGTGCTTTTCTGAATGGCTATTTGAATGAAGAAGTTTATGTTGAACAGCCTAAAGGATTTACAGATCCACATCATCCAGATCATGTGTACAAGTTGAGGAAGGCCTTGTATGGTTTGAAGCAAGCACCTAGGGCTTGGTATGAAAGATTAACTGAGTTTCTCGTAAGCAATGGTTACTGCAAAGGAGGAATTGATAAAACTTTGTTTGTAAAGAATGACAAAGGAAAGCTCATGATAGCACAGATTTATGTGGATGACATTGTTTTAGGAGGAATGTCTAACTCAATGGTGGCACATTTCGTTCAACAAATGAAATCTGAATTTGAGATGAGCTTAGTTGGTGAACTGAATTATTTTCTAGGACTACAAGTCAAGCAAATGGAGGATTCCATGTTCATATCTCAGAGTAAGTATGCTAAAGGCCTAGTCAAGAAATTTGGTCTTGAAAAGGCTGGTCACAAGAGAACCCCTGCTGCTACACACATCAAGATGTCCAAAGATGAGCAAGGAGAAGATGTTGATCAAAGTCTCTATAGAAGCATGATTGGAAGCTTGTTGTATCTCACTGCCAGCAGACCAGATATCACCTTTGCAGTAGGTGTATGTGCAAGATATCAAGCAGCTCCTAAGGCTAGTCATCTGCTACAAGTCAAGAGAATTATCAAGTACATCAATGGCACGAGTGAATATGGTATTCTCTATACTCATGATACAAATTCTTCGTTAGTTGGTTTCTGTGATGCCGATTGGGCAGGTAGTGCAGATGATAGAAAAAACACATCTGGTGGATGTTTCTTTCTAGGGAATAATCTGATTTCATGGTTTAGCAAGAAGCAGAATTGTGTCTCATTGTCTACAGCTGAAGCAGAATATATTGCAGCCGGAAGTAGTTGTACTCAACTCATGTGGATGAAGCAAATGTTGAAAGAGTATGATGTTGAGCAGGATGTCATGACATTGTACTGCGACAATCTCAGTGCAATCAATATTTCCAAGAATCCCATACAGCATAGCAGGACCAAGCATATTGACATTAGACATCATTTCATTAGAGACTTGGTGGAGGATAAAATTGTCAACTTGGAACATGTTACAACTGACAAGCAATTGGCTGATATTTTCACAAAACCCCTTGATGCACTTACATTTGAAAAATTAAGAGGAAATCTAGGGATTTGCCTTTTTGATGCATAGCAATTAGCGTGTCCATATGTGTCAACGGCTAGTTTATTTTTGTTCATCATTAACTGCCGTTGTGACATCAGCAGAGAGAAGGTTACTTCATGGTTCGCTTATCCTATAACTACCTTCAACGGTCAAATTGTGTTCTCTCAACCGCTTGTGCATCTATCTTTTTCAAGACTTATCATCGTTCATCTGAAAGTTGTGCTCATTGTTCTGTACTCTGTTTGTATTTACTCTCGATTCATCATGTCTCAAAGCTCAGGAAGGAAGGAATCTGTCAAGGCTAAGATTGAGAGAACTGCAAAAGGAGTCAAGTGTATGGGTTTGAAGAGTGATACTTCTCAACCATCTTCTGTGTCCAAGAAAGTCTTCAAGAAGATGCGATCAAAAAACCCAACGTGTAAGGTCTACGAATCACAGGTCAAGAACAGCAAAGCCCCAATTGTTCCTAACGAAGAGGAGATCAATGATGAAGATTCTACTGTGCCTGATGTTGTACCTAATGTTGAGACATCCAGGTCTAAGGAAAGTTCTGCTCAAGAAAATTCTGGAAAGGATTCCACTTCTCATGAAGATTCAGGCAATGCTGCCCAGCCAGACATCTCTGTGTCATCCTCTTCAAAGGATGCTGATCCAAAGAATGGTAACTCTGAGGGTACCAATTCTGAAGAGCCAAACCAGGCTCCAGCCTCTGTTCAGAACATCTCTGATGATGCTTCTGATGATGTTCCTCTGACTGAGTCCTTTGCTGATAGTGTTGCTGCGAGGATGAAGAAGAAAAGAAGGGTTTCTTCTCCTGAAGTCACTCCTACTCCATCAAAGAAATCCAAGTCTTCACCTATAACCTACAAGTCCCGACAGGCTAGTGTGAAGAGTAAGGGAAAGCAAAAGGAAGACAAGACTCCCACTGAGAAGAAGAAGAGGAAGACTCCAGTTGACGTTGAAGACTCTGAATCAGATGTTGAAGTCGGTGTTCAGAACATTCGATCTTCTGAGAAAAAGAAGTTTTCTGGTAAGCGTATTCCTCAGAATGTTCCTGCCGTTCCTATTGATAGAGTGTCTTTTCACTTAGAAGAGAATGTTCAGAAGTGGAAGTTTGTTTGCAAGAGGAGAATGGCCAAGGAAAGGGAAGTTGGCTCTGATGTTCTTGAATGTAGAGATGTTATTGCACTTATTGAGAAAGCGGGTCTGATGAAGACTATTCAGAATGTTGGTAGGTGCTATGAGAGGCTTGTGAGAGAGTTCTTGGTAAATCTCTCTGTTGATGTGGGACGTCCTGATAGTGCAGAATTCAGGAAAATCTATGTGAGAGCTGAATGTGTTGTGTTCTCACCTGCTGTGATCAATCAAGCACTTGGCAGAAGTGCTATTGCCTTTGTTGATGAAGAAGTGTCCATGGATGTTGTGGCCAAGGAACTTAGCGCTGGTTATGTGAAGAAGTGGCCTAGCAAGAAGCTGCTCTCTACTGGAAATCTGAGTGTGAAGTATGCTATTCTTAACAGGATTGGTGCTGTGAATTGGGTTCCTACTCAGCATACTTCTGGAAATGATAGGATATGACTTGTATAGAGATGCGTTGAGATGTGTCTGGTTTGTCCTTAACTCCTTATATATAATGATGAGAACAAAAGGATGTATATATTTGTATAGTTATTGACTTATTGTCATGGTGTACACTAGTCCACGTAATTGTATCATGACTTTGGTGTGTTGTAATAGGCCTCATAATATCCCATAGCATGAGCTTACACTGTCGCCCCTATCAGTATGACCACTGCCACAACTACCAACCTCTACTTCCAGCCCCACCACCTCGACGGATACCTTTTATCGCCACCCCCATGCATCCACTATTATCACTATCCTCCTCCATCATTGCTACCGTCATTATTTGATAAAGTTAACTATTTAATACCGTTATCAAATTGTTTTAAAAGTTAATTATGTGATAAAAAAAAATTCAATTGGTTAGGAAAAATAATTTTTCAAAACTATTTTCTTAAGACATTTTCAAAACTTTATCAAATAGTAATTTTAAAAAGTTATTTCTCCAAGTTCTTAAAAAAGAACTATTTCTTTTCAAATGACAATCTAAAAACTTATATGAAAATAATTTCTGTATATAGTGAGTAGGGTACAACTTGTGGGGCGGGTGTCACCACTATCTTTACGTGCATTGATGATGGGTTTAATTAGAGGGGACTATGGCACCTTGGATATCTATCTACATGGAGCACACATAACCAATATTGAGATCTGCATTAAAATATCGCAGATTGCAGGGGCCTTCTCCTTTCTTTGGTGAGATGGTAACAGGTTTCCATGTCTTGCTCAAATATCATGTGAGTATGTGATGATGCTATTTTCACTAGTTGCACTCATGTGTATAGAACGGGTCATGATCCTACCTCTTGATGGTTCAGTTGTTTAGGCTTGTTTATTGTTAAATTTTCTTCCTTGCTAGCTATATCTAACTATCTTCTTGAGTTTTTTATAAGCATCTTCTTCTACTTGATTAACTTCACTTTCTCTTTGTATTAATGACCCCTTTTAATACACCTTCAGTGTATTAAAAACACATTAAGGTAGTGTTTGATCTGACTTTTTTTTTTGTCTTAAAAGTTATTTTTACGTAAAAGTGAAAAATAAGAACTTTTATTATATTTTTTATAACTTAAAATCTACTTTTAATTTAAAAGTTCTTAGTTAGCTAGCTAGTAAATTCACAACACTAGGTGGTTAAAGCGACTAGAGATGGCAGAAAAACTCACACCCGGGGGGCCCGACTCAAACCCAACCCGAAATTTCGGGTGAAACCCGATTTCTTAGGGTTTGGATTTCACCCGAATTTTAAAACCTGTTTGGGTTCGGGTGTGGGATTGATGCAACCCGCACCCAAACCCAAACCCGAAAGCCTTATACATGTAATTACCATCCTTTAAATATATTATTAAAGTTACTAAGTAGGGTTTTCTTTAACGTAAAAAATCCATGAACTATGTTGTTTATCAGCTTATGTTCATTAACTATATTTTTTTCTTTGTATTGGAAAGCTCAGGTTTAATAAGCTTATGTTCATGTTATTTTCGGGTCGGGTTTTTAACTTTTTTACGGGTTCGGTGCTCACATCGGGTTTTGGTTTGGGTTTGGGTAACCCGAAACCCAGGGGTTTGGATTTGGGTTTAACTTTTACATCCATATTGGGTATGAGTTTGGGTTTGGGTTTGAGTGTTAAGTTTGGGTTCGGGTGTGGGAATGGTCAAACCCGCACCCACGGGGCCCGTTGCCAACCCTAAAAGCGACATGCATGATGGTGGAGGGTCAGGTAGCACCAGTGCTGGAGGTCGGTGTTACCTATCGGTAGTGGTCGCGGTGGCGGTGATTGTTACCGGTGGTGGCGGTGGTGGTGATGGTGGAGGCAATGGTAGTGGTGGTGGTGGCGGCAGCAACGATGGTGGTGGCGAACGATTGTGGTGGATGTGATGGTAGAGGTGGTGATGGTGGTGGAGGGTGACGGTAACAGTGGGGGTGATGGTAGGGGTGACAATGAAGGTGGTAGCAATGGAGGTGGTGAAAATTTAGTGGTGGCGGCGGCAACGGTGGTGGTGGTGATTGGTTGTGGTGGATGTGATGGTAGAGATGATGATAGTGGTGGAGGGTGGAGAGTGGCGGTAACAATGGAGGTGATGGTGGTGGTGACAATGAAGGTGGAGTAAATGAAGGTGGTGGCGGTGGTCGTGGATGTGATAACGATGGTGGTGGTGGAGGGTGCAGGTGGAGAGTGGCGGTAGTAGTCGATGTGATGGTGGTGGTAGTGGTGGCGGCAATGAAGGTGGCGGATATGATACCAATCAAGCCTTTTATATTGTTTTTCCAATGTCACCCTTAAATTTAATATGAATGAGATTGTGTGATTTTAAAAAGTTTTCAATTTAAAGAGAGAAATTTTATCGGTAATTTTGAAAAGTTAATAATTTTTTTACAAAGATAAAAATATTTCTAGTAGCTACTTTAAAATTGGTAAAAGTGATTTATAAATCGGGAATGAAGGAGTAGTAGTATATATATTAATAATGTTAATAACTCTCCAAAAATTAACGACGAACCCATATCCGTCCGACGGACTTGGAGACAGTTTTACGATCAAAAAGTCACTTTAAAATAGAAAACTTATATAATAGACAATTCTCTAATATTTCCCCACTTTTTATTTTTGAATTTATGTTTACTTTTTTAGTCAAAAGAGGAAAGCTGAATTTATGCTTGCTTTGTTATCATTCTCTATCTTTATGTTAAAACAAAATTATTTGATTCATTTTGATTGTTGGTGATTGGCAAAATAATCAATGATTCTTTGCATTGCTGTTACTGCTGGGTTAGAAGAGCAAAGCCAAAATGGAAATGCATATGGTTTTTCCCTTATTAAGTGTTTTTATGAAATGGAAACTCACTTCAAATAATACACCTATGATGATATACTTAATTTCATCAAATCTTTATCAATTCAGTTATGAGTTCTTATACATCTATTGGGACCTAGACTTTTCCTTAATGCATGCGTTAAAAATGTGTCAGCTATGTTCCTTAATCGGTGTCCCTCTCTAGTTTGTCGATTGCTTCAATACAAACAAGAAACCACATATCATAGTGCACAAATAAAGAAACAAGATATTAACACGTTTAACTTCAACCAACATTAACACTAAATTCAACTGAAAATTGAACACAACATTAAATAATACGAACACAACATAACATTTCCACATATGTCAAATTGAAAATCACCCCTCAAGGTTCTCTTTTTGTTACCCTAACCTTAAAGCCATCCTTCATAAGGAGTATAATTGAGTAGCTCGGGATAGGAACATGAACTTCCACCGGATGGATCCTATAGTTTCTCAAAATAGTTGCTGCCACCATCTTTAATTGAACTAAGGACATGTCCTTTCCCAAACAAGTCCTTGGTCCTGCATTAAAACTAAAGAATTTGTAAGATGGCACATAAACAATGCCTCCTCTATCAGAAATCCACCTCTCAGGCTTGAACTCCAAGCAATCTTCTCCCCACACATCTTCAAACCTCCCCATTGCATACAGAGAAAACAGTATCATTGCATTGGCATGAACATGATGCCCACTTGGAAGCACATCAGCTTCAATTGCTTGTTTCCTCTCAAAAGGTACAGGAGGGTAAAGCCTCATAGTTTCATACATATCAGCATGGAGATAAACTAGCTTTTTCTCATCCCCAAAATTATCTTTGATTTCTTCAAGAATCTTGGCTTCCACTAATGGATTTTTAGCAACAAGCCAGAAGAACCAGGTGAGAGCTGAAGCAATGGTGCTTCTCCCTCCTTCAAGGAAGCCATATACAGAGTCCCTTATAAACTTGTTATCATATTCTTTCTTCCCTTTCTCTTCTCTAATCAATGTTGTTAGCAATGGCATGTCATTGTCAACATGAGCTTGATCATCAAGTAATGGGTCATTTTCCTTCAGCTCCTTTCGCTTAGACTCTATACATGAGTATAGGAACTGATCAAATGTTTTGCATGCTTCACTCATCTTCTTTTCTGGACCAATTTGAAGCCATTCTTGTAACTTCCAGACACATCTTGGAACAATATGTCTGTAGAACATGCACTCCTCCGCTTCATTGAAAGCAATCTCGGTTGCGATTTTGGGGAAATCAATGGAAAGGGAACCAGGATCAAACCCTAGAATGGTGGAACATATGTTGTCGAACGTGAATCGGTTGAAAACCTCTTGCAAATCCACCACCATGCCCTGTTTCTGAACCTGATCCAACAGGGGAAGCAGTGCACTATGCAACTTCTTCCGAGTCGTTTTCTGGTAAAACGACTCGAAGCTCGTTTGCTTAACCAAAGGACTGAGTAGAGACCTGGCGTGCTTCCAGGTCTCTGAATCATTAGCTACCATAGCGCCTCCAAAAGCGTGGAAAATCTCGCGAAACTCAGGGCCCTTGACATAGTTGTGGAATTTCTTGATGGTGATGTGGCGGACGTTGATGGGGTTGCTGGTGACGATGAAGTCCATTTTGGTGAACCAGGGTCCCATAAAATCTGCTGTTTTGCCCTCATGTTGTTTGAGGAGCTCAGTTACGAAATCGTGGATCCACGTTAAGTTCAACAGGATTGGTGGGAACATGCCGAGTATTGGATAGTCTATCAAGAGCGGGTATCTGCAACGTTGTCTCCTGTGAATGATGTGTAGGAGGAAGCATAGCAATGCTGCAATGGTGCAAGCGTAGATTAACATGACTGACAAAAGTGTTTGCTGCTGGGAATGGTTGAAGTGGTGGTTTTAGAAGTAAATGGCTAATCGATATCGATAATTATATATATATATATATAATCGGTTCTGTACTTTTGGCTTCAGTGGTAGTTTTAGAAGTAAATGACTTATTGAAATGTGTGAATGAAATAAGGAGTATGGCTGGCAGTGCATGGGTGAATGGAGACAGCCAAATTAACTAGAGAGCCACCAAGATGGACGAAGACCCAACCATTTCTGTCAGGAATTAAGTTCCTAGGCAAGGACGGAACCAGGAAAATATAGTAAGGGGGGCAAAAATTTAATGCATTCTAAACAAAATCCAATGTCTAATTTTGCTATTAGCAATGATATAAAAGTTCATACAAAATAGCATATATTTTATAAAACCAAACAAGACAAATTTTGACATAAAGAAAACACCTACAAAAAATGTGCACCTCATTTCAATCATCCGAACTTTGTTCTTCTATGATTCTTAATTTGATAACTCTTCCCTAATGTATTACTCTCTCATCCAAAATATACGTTGTGTTGTTTTAGCATTTGTACTAGGTTTAAAAATACATGTTATTTTTCAAATTTAAAGCATTGTTTCTCATTTTCTTCCTTGGACACCCTCATTTAATATTGGTATATCTCTTACCTACTTCAATGTTCACTTATCACAACTCTCACTACGCACTTAAACAATAATCACATTTTTCTTTCCTTAATATAACTCAACTAAATATGTAGGGGTGTTTAAGTCAAGTTATTTATCAAATGATGGGTTTGTAATATCTGTGTATAACCTTAAACAACTTATAGTTTACGATGAAGGGAATACACTGTATATAAATCTTAAATAGATCTAAAACATATAAATGCTAAATTAGTGGGCTTTGAATTTGAAATGAAAGGAAAAAAGTTGCTAATTAACAGTGATAAAAAAAAGGTGCTTAGTGCTTAAAGACACAAAAACAAACTGCAACTGGGAAGATGAATGGCTTTGTTGAACAACATCAATTGCCCACACATGGAAGACATTAGGTAGGAATAGGCGAAGAGGCAATGGAAGAAAAGAAATGTTTTTCAAAACTTTTGGAGAGTAATTTCACTCTTCTGTATGGGTATGCCTCTTCACATATTTTATTTTACACTTATATTTAACATATAAGAAGTCAAAAGATAAGGTTGACTCACTAGGTTGTTGAAGACAAATGTACAAAACTTACATTATTTTGAAAATCATGTTTAACATATTTTAGGATTCACTTTTCATAGTCTTCTATTTGATGAGAGGATTAACCTTTTGTAATTTTATCTTTTGTGATAGGGGATGGTTCACTTTAGGGGTGGGGGGCTAGTCTTGATATTTAGTATGGGTATTAAAAACTCTTTCAGATCAGCAGGGGGCGGTCACCCCTTTTCCCCAAGCCTGGGTCCGTCCCTGTTCCCAGGGGTGATACTGTGGGTATCGCAGGTGTTTGATAGCAACAATGATATATATATATACATTATTTTTTAAACACTTCATTTTCACATATTTTTGTTTTTATTTCTCTCGTTTCATACTTTCTTTCTCTTACTTTTTCATTTTTTTCCTTCTCATTTCTCTCCTCATTTCACCTCTTACTGTTGAATAAAATAGTGTTAGCTTACCACCTTAGGTAGTTAACCACGGTTAGCTCTACTATGGTTAGTTTAGTTTGTTAGATATCTGGTTAAGTTGTTAACCGGTTAGTTAGAGTTTGCTTAACAACTCTCTTAGTATAAAGCTTGTAACAACACTAGATTTTACATTCATTCAATACATTCTCAGTTTTCTCTGCAATCAATCAAGACATTTCCGCTTTGTTAACTTCCGCTTTGTTCAACAGCTAGGATTCCAGCAAAGTACAGCAGATCATACACTCTTTGTTAAGAAGACTTCATCTTCATTCACAGCTCTTCTTCTATATGTGGATGATGTCCTATTGACAGGCAATGATATAACTGAGATTGTGTCAGTGAAACAATCATTTCATGCTCAGTTTAGGATCAAAGATATAGGAGAAGCCAAGTGCTTCTTAGGATTGGAGATTGTCAGATCTACTACTGGGATTGTTCTAAATCAGAGAAAGTACACTTTGGAACTCATTTCAGATTCTGGTTTGCTGGGTTGCAAACCTGCTTCTACTCCAATGGATCACTCTCATAAGCTTGGAGTATCTACAGGAAAACCACTTGATGACATTGGTTCTTATAGAAGGCTCATTGGCAGGTTACTTTATCTCACAACTACAAGGCCTGACATAGCCTTTGTTGTTAACCAACTCAGTCAGTTTTTATCTTCTCCTACAGACCTTCATGAGGCAGCAACTCACAGAGTACTGAGATACCTCAAAGGTACTCCAGGTTGTGGTCTTTTCTATCCAGCTACATCTTCTACTACCTTAACTGCATTTAGTGACTCTGATTGGGCTGGTTGTGTGGATACACGAAAGTCTATCACTGGCTATTGTGTGTTTCTTGGTAGTGCACTGATTTCATGGAAGTCAAAGAAGCAGACAACCACATCTCGTTCGTCTTGTGAAGCAGAGTATCGGGCCATGGCAGCAACAGTGTGTGAGATACAATGGCTCAATTACCTTCTTCGTGATCTAGAAGTTTTTCATTCTACTCCTGTATCAATGTATTGTGATAATCAGTCAGCTATGCACATTGCTCATAACCCAAGTTATCACGAAAGGACCAAGCATATTGAGCTAGACTGCCACATAGTCCGTGAGAAGCTTCAACAAGGACTCATTCATCTTCTACCAGTGTCTTCCTCTTTGCAAATTGCTGACATTCTTACAAAACCTTTGACTCCTGCCCCATTCCATAGTATCTACTCCAAACTGGGGATGCATAACATCCATTCTCCAGTTTGAGGGGGGCTGTTGAATAAGATAGTGTTAGCTTACCACCTTAGGTAGTTAACCACGGTTAGCTCTACTATGGTTAGTTTAGTTTGTTAGATATCTGGTTAAGTTGTTAACCGGTTAGTTAGAGTTTGCTTAACAACTCTCTTAGTATAAAGCTTGTAACAACAGTAGATTTTACATTCATTCAATACATTCTCAGTTTTCTCTGCAATCAATCAAGACACTTCCGCTTTGTTAACTTCTGCTTTGTTACTTACACCTTAAAAAGAGGTGTGTAAGTAATATTATTGGTTTGTCAGGGCTTGGCGATTTTCCAATTATTTTTGCTAAATATACTCTTAAGAGCATCTACAATGTTAGTTCTTAATTCTTAGTTTTTAGCACTATTCATGTGAGACCGTATTGCCACATGTGCTTAAGCAACTCTCAAGCAATTTTGCTCCAACCATGATTTCTTAGTTCTTACCATTATTCATTTGATCCCACCAACCACATTATTTATACTTTTTATTGTCATAAAGTAATAAAAAAAACCCATAAAGTAATTTAAAAAAGTAAAACTTTATGGGTTTTTTATGCTAAGAAACCTTGCATAGAACTCAAAAAAAAATTGTTTATGCTAAGAACTCAAAAAGTAAAACTTCTTATATAAGAACTGAGTTTTTATTTTTAAGAACTAAGAACTTCATGTCAGCACCTTTAATGGTTAAGAGCTCAGTTTTCAAAAATAAGAATTAAGAACCTTGCATTGGAGATGCTCTAAGTGAAAATGAAATTAGATAGAAGAGAGATATGAAGAAAAAAGAAAGAAAGTAAAAGACGTAATATGCAATATATTGGAATAAAAGAGAGATACATAGAAAATAAGGTGAAAATAGAATGAGAGTCTATTCTACCGGCGTATGAGTTGAAAAACTTGGTTAAATAAACAGTAATTATATGTGTACCACTTCACAGTCCATCCATCTAAGGATACAACTTTTTTCTCTAACTATCTCTCTCTTTTGGTCACATCAAATCATATACCATATTTATATTTTGTCATCATTCTATCTCGCTAGTGGTTTACACCTCTCGGGTGTACATTGATCTATATTACTGAATAATTATTTCAGAGCTTGAAAAATTTGCTAATAAATAGTAATTTAAATGTAGTAATTTAAATAATCGTCCCTTATTTTATGATTCTCATATGCTTGTATCCGTACTCATTACCCGCAATTTAATTAGCCAAAATATAATGTTTATTATTTTTTATTTTAATAAGTAAAAATCATTCAACTAAGTATATATACATCTCTGTTAAAATGAATAAGTGATAAAATTATAATTTTAAATTTATAATTTAGATTCTATTAATATGAGTCTAAAGTGGTAGGTTAATAACTTACCTATTTCAAAAATATGTGAAGTAAATCAACAAAGTAAATATTATACTTTTTAGTGATAGTATATATAATAGAGATTAATTTCTATGCACGGACGGTGTAAATAAGTTTTACATCATCATTCAATCACATCCCTCCATTTTGTTTTCTCACAATTAATTTTGAATTTAATAATATCTAAAATAGAAAATGGAAGACTGTGATTGAATGATGGTGTAAATTTTTTTACACCGTCGGTGCATAGAAATTAATCTCTATATAATATTAAAACATCATTCATTCACTTGTGAGATTAATTTCTATGCACCGACGGTGTAAAAAGTTTTACACCATCATTCAATCACAACCTTCCATTTTCTATTTTAGATATTATTAAATTCAAAATTAATTGTAAGCTAACAAAATGGAGGGATGTGATTGAATGATGGTGTAAAACTTATTTACACCGTCGATGCATAAAAATTAATCTCTTTTTTAAAATGAGTATGTACGAAAATTCTAAAATTTAACTAACTTTGTTAAATTACTACCAAGCGTATACATAAAATAAAAAATAATTAATAAAGGGTGTGGTAGGGATGGCAACGGGTAGGATCGGGCACAAGTTTTATAATTATCAAACCCAAACCCAAATCCCATAACCCAAACCTAAACCCAAACAAAAACCCTTATGGGCGATAAAATGAAATCCATGCTCAAACCCATTGGGTTTCGGATTTACCCAAAACTCAAACCCATTATTTACGTGAAATAGCAACCCGATCAAGAACCTACTTTCATAAAAAAAACGTGAAATTCATAGAAAGAAAAAAAAATAATTACTATTCATCATCATCCATCACCAAAGTGAGACACAATATCTTAGAGTTTACTTTCTCAAACATACAAAAGTACATTAAATCATCAAACACTAAGAACTAAGTTTATAAATATACGTGTATGAGGGATTTTTTGTAATTTTATGTTTCGGGTATCTTTAGGTTTGGGTTCGGGCGGGTATGGGCACGGATTTAACTAATACCAAACTCAAATCCATAACTTACTACAGTAACGGGCAAAACTCAAACCCAAACCTAAATCCAGTCAACTCGGGTTTTGTCCGTCAAATCGGATCGGGTTCGGGCGGGTACCCATGGGTTTGGGCAAAATTGCCATCCCTAGGGTGTGGGTTAAGGACAGGTTAGATATTATAGTACTTTAATTACCTGCTCCAGTACCCAGTATCTTTGATGCATATTTATCATACTCGAGTTTTTATCTTATCCAATATTAGCAAAGATCTATTGTCATCCCTAATTTTACTCGAGACTCTCCAATGAAAGTCAAGAATTCTTCTCTTAATTTTTTTTCTCCACATTTAATGAACTGGTATTGGCGTTTTCTGGCATTTGGCAAATTGGGATCCGCTTGCACCTGGCATAAATGGGGTAAGTGTAATTTAGCACTTATTTTTTGTTGTCTAATTTCGACCTTTAAATGATTGAATTAATAGATGAGAATTGACATTTGCTCGAATATGTCTCATTCCACTAGAAAATAGGGAATGAGAATGGATACCCCTCTTAAAATTGCTATCCCCTTTATTTTCTAAAAAACTCAAAATTGCCCTCATGTTTTAAACCCCCCCTCCACCCATTTCTCATTTTTCGGAGCCATCAAGTTCTATGCAGTGCATCACTTTCTCCTGAGCTTTAAAGCTCGGGACTGGAAGTTATTTCCCGAGCTTTATGGCTCGGGACTGGAAGTTGTTTCCTTACCAAGGTCTAAGGGTCAGTAATTGTTCCAATTTCTTCAAGGAAGGTTTCCGAGGTTTGGCAATCTCGGGAACACATTTTTCATATTCCGAGCTTGACAAACCTCGAGAAATCCACGTTTATAAATTACTAAGGCATAGCCCTCATAATGATTCCGGGAATTAGACCCTTGGAGTATCAAACCTCGGGAAATTCATCAGGAAAATTATAATATATGTCGAGTCATAAAACTCGGGGTGTTCCCGAGGTACCAAAGCTCGGGAAATTAATCATCAGGAAAATTATAATACATCCTGAGACTTAAGGCTCGGAGTGTTTCCGAGGTCTTAAAGCTCGGGAATTATTTTTAACAGAGATATTTTGGAGATTTCCCACTTTAAAGGGGGTAGAAATTCTAAGAGTGGGGGTGTCAATTCCATCTCCCTAGAAAATATTTCTCTCGCACCTCTTTTTTAGGTGGAAAGAGGTGGAAGAATGACAGTCATAGGAAGAAAAAAAAGTAAGAAATATAAAGTATGAGATGTGATAGATGATAAGAGGAAAAAGATAGAAATAAGAATCGTATGAGGCCCCTTCAGCTTCTCTTTATTGTGGGAGAGGGCGTCCAAAAAAGGTCAAGAGAGGACACATGCCCCGTCAGTTTCCCTCGGCCATATGTATGGGATTAGTTGCAGTTGAGGGTAAGAAGGCCCTTCCTCTAGTGCGATCATACCATCGGTTTATCCTATTCTGTTGGTTTCTAGGAGCGCCTCGAGTGGTCGCTACTGGACGCTGGCCAAGAAGACGTGGTTGGTTGGCATACTTGTGGGTTGTACGTTTGATGGTGGGGATGAGACGGCTATCTACGGCTTAGCACAGGAAATGGAGGAGTGGTGGCCGCCCTAAGTGGCAGAGTTGCTCTTGTTGGTTTTTTATCTGGTTTAGGTCTTCAGCTTTACTCTTTTTGGGTTTTTCTTTTGTTCAGGGAGGTTCTTGTTGTTTGTAAGGGACTTAGTGCTTGTGTATTCTTGTGAATGGTTGAAGATTTTTGTTTTTGTCATCTCAATTGTCCTATTTTTGAGCTTAGTCTCTTCCCTCTTTATAATATATATATATATATATATATATATATATATATATATATATATATTTGGACTTCCAATAAAAAAGGAAATAAAAATGTGTAGAAACGAGGTTAATAGTCAAATTAGTCCTTGAGGTTGTAAGGGAATTTGATTTTAGTTTTTTTAGGAAAAATGATATTTAGTGGAGCGGTCATTTTTATAATTACTTGCGGTTTCTGACTGCCACTAAACGTCATTTTTTCTCAAAGAGACTAAGAACATATTCTATTACAAACTCAGGAACTAATTTGACCATTAACTCATAGAAATGAGGTGTACAAAAAATAATGTGTGAACATTTCATTATTATTGGTGCAATACTGACCCAGGGAAATTGTTGTCCATCTATGTGTTTGAATTTATGTTTGTGTGAATTAGAATTTGAGTGAAGGTAAGTTCTCAAAATAGAGTTTGTTAAAACTTGAAAGTGTTTATTATAGTGATATTTATATTTGAATATTTTTATACCAAAACTAAGTTTAATAAAATAAATATCGTTTGGACTAAAAACACTTTTAAATATGTATAATTACCAAAAAGTTGAGTAATATCCTTTCTTGCTAATTGCCTAAAGTAATTTGGGGTAATGATGTTAGTTAAGTATCTTCTGTTCTAAAATTTAAGGATTTAAATATCATTACTTCAAACAACATCTGAAGGTATGAAAAACGATAGAAAGGGAGTTTGAATAGCGTTTTAAAACTAAAAACTCGACCCACTTAATATTTAAATAAATATCTTCAACCACCAAAGATAAAAGTTCTAAGATAAGAGTTAAGGAAAGCACACAAATGATTTTATCCTGGTTCACTTGATAAATCCCTCAAGCTAATCCAGTCCACCCGTTAAGGTGATTTCTTCCTACTTAGAATGAAGGCAATCCACTAATCAGAGTTTGTTACAACTGCACTTGCTACCTGCAAAGTGACTAACAATACACTGACTTAGCTATCACTAAGATTCACTCTCTTAGTCTTCTCTAGGATCCGACCAACCTTGGTCACCTAAGGAAAAATCAAACAATTGTTTGAAGGTTTGGGTTTACAAAGAAATGCTTCTTGGAAAGTTAATAGTAAACACAATTAATACAATGTGAAGAAAGAATGCTTTGAGAGAGTATTTGATTTTCGCGTGAGCTTCAACAAAGTTTCTTCCAAAAAGCATGTTTCATCTTCAGCCTCTTTATATACTCCAATGAATTAGGTTTGGAAGTTTGCATGGAATGCTACCGTTGGAGGGCAGATCTGGGTTTTCCAGGTTCTGCTGTGGCTGAATCAGTTAGGTAAGGTCGTCAGGAATGGTACAATTGCTTTTGTACTTTGGATAGCGACATGACCTTTATCCTTGTTGACTTCTGATCAGAGTGATGCTTCATATTGGAACTTGTGAAGCTTGGTGATCAGAGTCAGAAGGAAGCTTGGATCCTCTGACCTTTGTACCTTCTGCTTCTGGACTCAGAGGAGAAGTACTTAGTCTTCAGAGGCAGCTTACTCTTGGACTTCAGAATCTTCACTACTCAGCTTCTGGACTTTCAGAGCTTCTGGACCTTCAGAGCTTCTGATCCTTCAGAGCTTCTGATCCTTCAGAGCTTCTGATCCTTCTGAGCTTCTAGTGAGCTGAATCCATATCAGAGCTTTATAATCTTCAGATCTTCTTAAGCTTGATCTACTGTTCAGATTGAACATAGTACGTGTGAAAGCGTTGCAGAGGTTACTCTTTGAGCATTGTGCTTCTGAATTGTGTGAAATAAGACCAGAGTCATGGCCTGTCATTAGAACACTCAGAAAACAATGTTAGAGTACCATAATTGTTCATACATAATAGTTACCATATAATCATCAAAACACAGAGTTGTACTAATAGATCAAAACTTGATCTTACAACATCCATGATCCAACCAACGGAAAAGTAATAAGTCTCACTTGTTCATCAAACTTATTTTTAGAGCTCAAATTTAGTTGAGCCAGCTGAGGAAAAAGATAGCAAAAACTGCATAATCACTTTCAATTTACAAGATTAGAGGGGGTGGCCGGGTCAAATTGGTCCATCAACTATTCACAAAAGGGAAAAAGTCCTCAACTCCATGGCTCGTACAACGTGTCACTTACGTGTATTATAGGACGAGTCACTAACTCTTCAACGTGTCTCTTCATCCTCCCTTCAGCGACACCACCAAATCCGCCTCCCTCTGCCCCTGATCGCAGTGCAACACCACAACATGAAGCTTCATTAAAGCGCCACCATTGTCGCCCCACTGTCGCCCCGCCCCATTGTCGAATTGCATCCACTATCATCCGCTGGATTTGTCAGGACAGTGAGCTCCAAGAGAAGGGCATCCTATCGACTTAGCGCAAGTACATTCAAAAATTATCGGGATAATGCACATGCCCGCTTACCATGTGCTTAATTAAATTTCACTTTTTTAATTAGAAAGTGAGGGGAGCAGGGATCGAACTCTAGACCGCTAAGTCATAGAGGCTCTGATACCATGTCAAACAACCACTTATCCCAAAAGCTTAAGTTGTTGGGTAAAGGTCATTTTAATAGTTTTATATTATTCTAACAATAACAATACACAAACACACTCTTTTTTTCTTTATATCTCTCTCTTAGTGACACATCATATTCCATATCACATTTATTACTTTTTCTCTTCTCTTCATATGTTTATGTTTTGGTGTTTACATCAAGGTGCTTGCTGTGGTACCTTAATCCAGATCAAGGCGTGGTACCCTAAAATGATATAGAGCAATAGAAAACATACAATTCAAACTTAGGGAAAGAGGATGGAGGAAGATTTAAATGTTTAATATAGGTGGAGCATGAAGGAAGAAGATTCTAACATAAAAGAAATTTAGATGATCTATCTGAATTGCGAGTTAAACTAAAAACCGTAATTTTCATATTGTGTATTATATAACATAAACAAGCTTAAAAAGTCTATGTTATTAATTCTTTAAGTCTATTATTAACCTTTTTAAAATTGCAATAATAAATTTTTTCGCATTTTTTCAGTAAAATTATAACTTAAAATATCACATGGGGTACCACACCCAAAAAAAATTATGGGTACCACATAATTTACCTTACATCAAATAGTGGTTCATTGATCTTTAGTGTTCAGAAAATGAAGTTATGGAAGTTTGTTTTTTCCACATACCATACACATGAGGAAGTGCCACTTAAAGCTTATGTTAACATACCGTTGGTAATGGAATGGTACAGAAACGTTGTAGGAGTGATGGAGAGATGGACTGTTTCCATTTGCGCATAGTTGATGGAGTAATGTGACCTACCTCTAATCCTGGAAAAAACCAAACTGATTGATTATATATATGTATCGATCATTCCCGATCTAAATCCTCCTTCTATGCATTACATCCAGCAACAAACACTCTTGTTAGTCATGTTAGGCTATTCTCTAACAATTGCAGCATTGCTATGCTTACTCTTATGCATCATTTACAGGAGACGATGTTGCAGATACCCCCACTTGACAGATTATCCAATCCTCGGCATGTCCCCACCAGTCCTGTTGAACTTAACGCAGATCCATGATTTCATAACCGATGCCCTTAAACAACACCATGTGAAAACTGGAGAATTCATGGGACCTTGGTTCACCAAAATGAACTTCATCGTCACCAGCGACCCCATCAACTTGCGCCACATTGCCATCAAGAATTTGCACAACTACGTTAAAGGCCGCGAGTTTCGTGAGATTTTCCAAGCTTTTGGAGGCACCATAATCGCTGCTGATTATTCAGATAAGTGGAAATCCACCAGGTCTCTATTCCATTCATTGATTTAGCATAGAAGCTTTGAGCTGTATTACGAGAAAACCACTCAGAAGAAGGTGCAGAGTGCCCTGCTTCCCCTGTTGGATCATGTTCAGAAACAGGAGACGTTGGTGGATCTACAAGATGTTTTCAAACGATTCGCATTCGACAGCATATGTTCGACGATTCTAGGATTTGATCCTGGTTCCCTTTCCATTGATTTCCCTGAAATCGCGACGGAGAAGGCTTTAAATGAAGCAGAGGAGTGCATGTTCTACAGAAACATCGTGCCTAAATGTGTCTGGAAGTTGCAAAAATGGCTCCAAATTGGTCCAGAGAAGAAGATGAGCAGAGCATGCAGAACAGTTGATCAATTCCTATATCCATGTATAGAGTCTACGCGAAAGGAGCTGAACAAAAATGAGCCATTGCTTGATGATCAAGCTCATGTTGACATGCCATTGCTAAGAGCATTGATGAGAGAAAATAAAGGTAAAGCATATGAGTATGATGACAAGTATGTTAGGAATTCTGTATATGGTCTTCTTGATGCAGGGAGAGGCACCATTACTTCAGCTCTCACCTGGTTCTTCTGGCTTGTTGCTAAAAACCCATTAGTGGAAACCAAGATTCTTGAAGAAATCAAAGATAATTTTGGGGATGAGAAAAAGCTAGTTTATCTCCATGGTGCTATATGTGAAACTATGAGGCTTTACCCTCCTGTACCTTTTGAGAGGAAACAAGCAATTGAATCTGATGTGCTTCCAAGTGGGCATCCTGTTCATGCCAATGCAATGATACTAATTTCTTTGTATGCAATGGGGAGGTTTCAAGATGTGTGGGGAGAAGATTGCTTGGAGTTCAAGCCTGAGAGGTGGATCTCTGAGGGAGGAGGCATTGTTTATGTTCCATCTTACAAATTCTTTAGTTTTAGTGCAGGACCATGGACTTGCTTGGGAAAGGACTTGTCCTTCATTCAATTGAAGATGGTGGCAGCAGCTATTTTGAGAAACTATAGGGTCCATCCGGTGGAAGATCATGTTCCTACTCTGAGCTACTCATTTATACTCCTTATGAAGAATGGCTTCAAGGTTAGGATAACAAAAAGAGAAGCTTGAAGCAAGATTTTCATTTTGACATGTAGAAATCATTGTATTATGTGTGTGACTCTGTGTATTGGCTCAAGAATGTAAAATAAATAATAGCGTGTTTGGATGAAGTTTTTTTTCCCCGGAAAGAATTGAATTTTGAATTAGTCGTTCAGAGTTCAAACAAGCACTTTGAACCACCATTAGCGACATATATTAAACAAACAACAATAAAGCTCATATTTCTATTGTTAGAATATTTTATGACGGAGCATAAGAAATTTACCATTCCATTATTTAGATAATTGAACGGAACAGAATAATTGTAATTTTTATTCCTATATTACCCTTACCTTTTATAATTTTAGTTTTTAGCATTAATTACTTTTAAATGAATATTCAATCAATTAATGTTTAAATTTTTCAAATTAGTTAATATTAAATAAATTGAGATATTTATAAATTATTATTAAATTTATTTTCTATCAACAAGATTATTTAAAAAATATTAAATTAATTTTTAAAAAAATATATGTATTACAACCAAATTTTTATATCTAGAAAATGGCAGTACGGTGAACTTGCTAGTTATATCTCTTAAATGTAATTATGGTCTTAAACCAAAATAGAAAATGATATAAATGTGGAGAGGTTTATAACAACCAATACTGTCTGCATGACTGCATCCACATTTCAATTAAACCCACCTATGAAAAAATATAGGAAGATAAAAGATATAATAGAATGAAAATGAAACATAAAAATCAAGGGCATGGTAATATAATACAAAATTATCAGGGAAATATGTTAGAATATATGCGGTGTATTCAAATTATATATTATGCTGTTATAAAAAAATTATATATTATGCAGGACTGGACCCACCTTTGTGAAGATATTGGAATGCTTGGCCATTAATCTTAAGATCCTAAAAAAATATGGTGTGATAATAATATGACATTTCTTACTTTTAACTGATATATTTAAGGAAATAAATAATCAAATATATGTTGTTAATTAACTTGCACATAAAAAAATAAGAAAATAAAAATTGCACACATCACTCTCAGTATTACTCAGATATTTTTTATAGGCACAGTATTTACTCAGATTCAGATGATATTTATTTTCATATTTACATGAATAAACATTTTCCACTTCCTCATCCAATTGAAGGAAGGAATCATCCATAAAGGTGAAAAGTCACGCCTCATTCATGCCTATTTTATCCGAAATATTTTGCATCATTCTATGCTAAAATAATACACACTCCACCTTTTGTTTTGACATAAAAATATTATATTTGATCATATATAGTTTTTATCTTCACGTATTAACAAGAGGTGGATTAAAAAAATACATATTTAATTTCTCTTAAATAAGGTTTCAAGTTATGTGGATGTACTCTCGGCTTGAACATGTTCATTTTCTCGGGAGGATATATGTGGTCAAACAAAAAGGAGTTTTGATCTGCAGGTATCTCTCATATATCTGTTAGTCTTTAACAGTTTTAAGCATGTTTGAAAAAAAAATTTCAATAATTATAAGTTAAATTAAATTCTGAGAAATTTTTTGAGTGACTAAGGTGTTAGATTAATTTTGAAGAAAAATAAGTTCACCCAAATTTTTTAGGCACAAAACTGACCTACTACCATGATTGTAGGATTAAGGATATATGGCAAATGTACATGTGATAACTTCAAATCCCTTTCTTCTTTTCTTTTCCTTTTTTATATGTACTGCCACAAAAAATAAAGTATATGTCATTGGCTCTACTAGAAGTTATCAAAACTCAAAAGGGATTTGACATTATTGATGGAAAGAAAAATAAATCTCAATGTGAAAAACAAGAGCTACCAAAAGCAGAAACATAAAACCACTAGAAAATTTGCACTAAATTATTTAACCTACCAAAAGCTGATGGTGTTTGCTTCCATATCAGGAAATTAAAGATTCATAGTTAGGAATCAATATTGTTATTTTTAAAATCAACACACACCAAAGAGAAGAAAAAGCTGACAAAAAGAATTGTATGTTACTTCTAGCTGAAACAATGGATTGGAATAATAACCACAAAAGCTTAAAGTTACCTCTTGAAGCAACCACTCTGAATGCTACAATTACCCCAGCCTAGAAAAATAGATTCAGACCTTGCAAAAGAAGAAACCAGATAGAGAGAGCTTCAATGGAGAAAGTGGTTGTGCAAAACCTTTGGAATGGTGATGAAGAAGCTCAAATTCAAGCAGCTATGGAACTTAGTGGATTGTGCAGTAAGCAGAGACACAATTTGGCAGAAAGTGGAATCATGGTTCCTCTGGTTTCCATGCTTTATTCTGAAAACTATGAAGCCGTAGAAGCTTCTCTGTGTGCTCTTGTCAGCATTGCCTTTGGCAGTGAAAGGTTAGTTCATTCACCCTCAATATTTAATTTAAACTTCCTCCATGTCCAAAATACCTCCATTATCAGAACTTAAGAGTGTATAACAGAACAATTGATTACCAAAAACAAATTTTGTTCATCAACAGAATTAGAGGAATCAAAACATAACCAACACTACACTGTATAGGATAGGAGTAATTAAAAAGCTTGAACCTTTTTGTACCCCATGATTGATTTTTTGCTAGTGGGACTGAGGAATATGTTCTTGGTAATGGTAATAATGCTTGCCATTGGTTATTAGTGGATTATGTAAATATACCATCATGATTCTTTAAGCAAAAGTATTGTATATAACAGAAAGCAGAATGTGAATTCCTTCAAATGTAAGAATGCCTTCAAAAGTTTCCTTAGCAGTTGGTGAAATCTAACACAAACCTTTTCACAAATTTTACAGAAACAAGATTCGGATTATCAAATCTGGAACTTTGCCTGTTTTGCTGAGTCTCCTCCACTGTCAAAGCCAAACAGTAGTACAATTGACAATAGCAGCAATGCTAACCCTCTCTTCTTGCAAAGCGAATAAGATAGCAATTGCTTCATCTGGGGCTGTCCAATTCTTGGTTGAATTTGTCAATAGCAGTATGAACAGCACACAGTCCCAGCTTGATGCTATAGCTACTCTCCACAACCTCACAACCTGCCAACAGATTGTTCCGTTGATAGTTTCTTCCGGCGTTACAATCTCCTTGCTTGAACTAATTCACAGCTCAGTAAAATCATCTTCATTGGTTGAGAAAGCTATTGGGTTGCTAGAAAATGTTGTCTCTTCATCAGAGAGTGCTCTTTGTGAGGCAGCTAGTACTAGTGGAGCAATTCAGATATTGGTTGAGACTATAGAAGATGGATCTTCACTGGGAAAAGAGCATGCTGTGAGTATCCTTCTCCTTATATGCCAAAGCTGCAGAGAAAAATACAGAGGATTGATTTTGACAGAGGGAGTGATGCCAGGATTGCTTCAGTTAAGCGTGGACGGTACACGGAGAGCCAAATCCATGGCTCGAGAATTGTTGTTGCTTCTAAGGGACGGTGCCTCAAATTATAGCTCAAGAGGTAGACAAATTAATCATGACCTTATAGAGAGGATAATGGAAGAAATTGATGCAGAAGGAGAGAAATTGGCAGATACTACTTTGAGGTTGGTAGAGGAGATGATTGCAAAGCTCAATACATAATCTTTTTAGGAAATAGGTTGGTTCAAGATTTGATGTTAGTTTCTGACATATTATTAACAAGTGACCAATTCAACTTGGCAGATGCTAAATTTTTATCACCAACGAGGAAAATACTGTGATACTCCTTTGTGGTTTTACTTAATCTAATTTAGGCTTAAATAAGTTTTTGGTCCCTACCCTTTACAAAATGCTTGGTTTTCGTCCCTCGCCGGAGCAAAGGTGGGTTTTAGTCCCTAACCTTTGCCAAAAGGTTTGGTTTTCATCCCTCCGGAGCTCTGGGTCAACGCCGGAGCTCCGGTGGCCTATGTGGCAATGCCACATGGGATTAATGAGGTCAGGTGTTATTATTTAAAAAAAAAAGAAATTAACTCACTAATTAAAAACCCTTAACTCACTAATTAAAAACCTCAATTAGGAATTGAATTTTGGAAAGGTCAGCAAAACAGAAGCACCCACAAGATGAAACACTCGATGCCCAGAATTAAACTACCCAAAACGCAACCAAAACCCCCTGTCATGACTCCAAAGCAGATCAGAAACAATGAGCAGGAGAACGAAACACACCATCACTCATAAAAAGGTGGCAGAAAACTCAGAAAGCAAGGAGACAAAAGAAAATTGGTGAAGCATGCGGCCATGGTTAAAGGAAGGAAAAAACTCCACCACCATCACCAGAACCCACCCCTAGGCCCTAACCCAGAAACCATCCTCAACCCAGAACCCACCCCCAACCCAGAAACCACCCAGAACCCAAAACTCACCCCAACCCAGAACCCACCCCCAACCCAGAACCCACCACCACCAACCCAGATCTGAAATCAAAATCTGAAATCCAGATCTGAATCCAAGCCAAGAAACAAAGAAGAGAGCAAACCAAAAAACAAAGCAAGGAAAAAAGCCAACCCACCACCACCTCCCCTTCAAAAATCGGGGATCGAGACGAAGACCACCGCTACTTCCAAGTCGCAAACCCTCTGTTCGATCTGGTGGTTTGATGATGACAGTGGGTGGGCTTGAATGCAAAAGCATTGATTTAGGGTGGATCTCCATGGGAAGGCCAAGCTCCTCGCCGAAAACAAGATGGTGGGACGATGGAAGAGGGAGAGGGTGGTGGCTGTGGGACGAGATTGTGAGGGAGAGAAGAGAGGGGGATTTGGGTTTGGCGCCCCACCCTTTAGGCTACGCGCCCCAGCCTTTTTTTTTTATTCCAAAATTACCCATCGGTAAATGATATGCCGATGTCAAAATACAAATCGGTAAATCATTTCCCGTTATTGTTCCTCAGTATGAACACCTTTATCCCATTACCCAGAACACGAAGAACAATATCGGTTAATCATTAACCGATTCGTATATTGATATCGGTATATCATTTACCGAGTGGTAATCTGGCAGTTTGATCACCTTTTCACCATTACTCCTCCCTCCACCAACCCCTCCACCATTACTCCTCCCTCCAACAACCCCCCACCAGCCCCCCATAACTCGCCCAAACTACCTTATTCTACCATTACTCCACTCCTCCCTCACATTTCACCTTCCCACCACCACCACCATCTCCACATTTCCACCACCACCACCACCAACACCACCACCACCAAGGGAAAGCTTTTAACTTCTGGTAAGTGTTGTTAGCTTTGGTACTTTATTTATAGTTAGTTTAAGTAGTTAGTTGTTAGTTTAAGTAGTTAGTTTAGTTAGTTAAGTTGGTAATTTAGGCTGCTGTATCGTGAACTGAATCGGTAAATGAATTTCCGTTAATGTATCGGATTATGATCTTCCGTTATAGTACCGGAATTTAATTTACCGTTATAGGGTCGGTTATTGATTTACCGTTATTGTTCCAGGGATGACAGAGTCCTTTTTTTTTGTGAATCACAATTGATACATGCTGCTGGATTGGAAAATGATAATCCAGAGGAGCAACCATCACTAGTTGAACCTCCGATTATATGTACATATGTCTCTCATTTGTATCATACTGATCAGGTACTCATTGCACAAATTTTTGCATGTTTTGTTTATGCTTTGTTTATGCCTTGTTTTATGCCTTATGCCTTGTTTATCATGAAACAGCGTTTCCCTTTGTAAGATGATCTTATGAAATGGGTTCGCGACATTTCTATGGAAAATAATTTTGTTTTGGTGACAACAAAGTCTGATAGTGGTGCGAAGGGAAGAAAAGAATATGTCATTCTGGGGTGTGAGAAGCATGGTGCGTATATTCCCTACAGAGAACCGGATCTTGTTGAAGGAACGTCAACACAAAAGACAGGTTGTCCTTTTAGGCTAAAAGGACGACGTACGAAAGATGATAAAGGTTGGTGGTTGAAGGTGATGGACGGTAGACACATCCATCTCGCAGCTGAGTCACTACTTGGCCACAGTTACGCTGGTCGACTGAATAGTGAGGCGAAGGAGGACGTGATAAATCAGGCTAAGACTTGGGTTCCACCTAGAAAGATGTTGGCGTCCTTGAAGGAAAAAGATCCTTCAAACTTGACTACCATCCAACAAATTTATGGTGTTTGCAAGCGGTTCAGACAATCCGTTCGTGGGTCACTGACAGAGATACAATACTTGCTGAAGAAGTTGGACGGTGAGAAGTATGTTCACTTCGAACGAAATGAACCCGGATCGGAAGTGATTAGAGATATATTTTGGGCTCATCCGAATGCCGTCAAACTTTTCAACACATTCCCATATGTAGTGATCATGGATTGCACATACAAGACCAGCAAATACAAACTACCCTTGCTCGAGATTGTTGGCCTGACCTCCACGGATAAAACATACTCAATAGCATTCTGTTACATTGGCAGTGAGACCACAGATGACTACATTTGGGCATTGGAGTGTATGAAGTCTCTGATTTCCGACCAATCCAGGTTGCCTAAAGTGATTGTGACAGACAGAGATCTTGCCTTATTGAGTGTTGCTTCACAAAGCCTTCCCACCACCACCCATTTACTATGCTTGTGGCACATCAACAAGTGTGTTTTGGCAAAGTGCAAAGAGTATGTTGGCACGGATGATTTTGCTCAAGAGGTTATGGACAAGTGGGCCGAATTGGTAGATGCTCCAACAGTTCCAGAATTTGAAGCTCATTGGATTGAATTGTTTAACATGTGCAAGCTTAAACACAAGTTGAAATTTGCCACTTATTGTTCTACTACATGGTTGGTCCACAAGCAGAAATTTGCCAAGGCATGGACAAATCATGTGATGCATTTTGGAACCACAACAAGTAACAGGTACAAAAATTATGTTATGACTTGTTATATGTATTTCATTTCATAGATTATTACAGTATTAATTCTTACATGTGCGTTGTTGGTTTGCAGGGCTGAAGGTGCACATGCCAGCTTGAAGTTGATGTTGCGGAACAGTAAGGGTGACCTGGCCACATCATGGGATGTGTCGCATAGTTTGACCACCAATCGTCACACTGAGATAGTAGCATCGTTTGAGCGCAGTATGAATAAAATTGATCACCTTTTCAAGACCCCTTTCTACACAAATATTAGCAGATTTGTGTCAATCAAATGCCTGAAACTCATTGATGCTGAACTGACAAGAATGCGAGCCTGCGGCGGCAGATGCGATTGCTTATTGAGAGAGACTCATGGACTACCTTGCGGTTGTCAACTTGCAGGTTACCGGTCAACCACTCTCCTCTCAACTACTTCCAATTATTTATATTTGTGATTCAATGTAACATGTCTGTGAACTTGCAGATTATGAGAGGATTCCGTACGAGGCCATTCATCCATTCTGGAAGAGCCTAAGTTGGGAGCATGTACCTGTTGCAGATACTGGCAGTTCAGATATTTGCGGACTAAACCATGGAGAGATGCACCCAGAAGTTGAGGCACTGACACGTTATTTCCATTCTTTGGATACTGGAGGGCAGAGTATGGTAAGGAGGAAGCTTCAAGCGATATATTGTCCTGAAAGGAGTACACTATGTACTCCTGAGCTTCGGATAAAGTCCAACCGCACTCCTAAGTTGAAGGAGAGCAAACAACCCAAGGGTCGAGCAATAGGATCCTTGACTCGTGATCCTTCAGCGTTTGAACTTACTGACAAGAAGATTAAAGAGGAAAAGAAGTCTTCACAACCAGCAAAGAGGAAGAAGCGTGTGAAGAAGTCTGATACAAGCCATTTCATGTGTAACTTTCCAGCCTTTCTCCATCCATATATTGACACAATTACAGATGTTGAGGATGATGGTAACTGTGGCTATAGATCCATTGCTGCATTACTGGGGCATTCCGCCGGTCAGGACGGTTGGCATTGGGTTAGGGCTACATTGATACAAGAACTTGAGACCAATGTGTTAATGTATAATAGGATGTGGGGCACAGATGTTGTTTATGGCTTACATGATCGTCTCACTCTTCCTATTGGTGACCCGGCCACCCCTGACAAATGGTTTCAACTGCCAGAGATGGGATACCTTGTTGCCACAAAGTACCAATTGGTTCTCGTATCCTTATCCTCTATGGGTTGTAACACATACTTTCCACTGATAGGAGCCGGCCCACGAGATGAGCATACTGTTATAGCTATTGGACATGTGATAAATCACTAGGTACAGGTATATTTTGACCAAATACACTAATATTTTAGTTGCCTACTAGCTTGTCGATTAATTTTTGTATGTGGAAGTTATCTAATTTTATGGTTATTCTCTAAAATGCAGCTCCAATTAACTCCTGGACATCCTATGCCGACTATTGCTCCCCAGTGGGATTGGCACGCTGATCTTGCCTCCAAATACTGGCGCAACCTATATGGTCCACGTTTAGGCATGTATGATGCACAATTCCAAGCTTGGCTTGGTGCTTTTAGTGGTCATGCGGACTATGTGGACATCACCACAGATTGAATGTTCTTGTATTGTGTAATATTAATTTGTAAACTCTCTGTAATTTGGTAGAATGTGGCCCTTATCACAGGTTGTTGTTAATGATGAAAATCTAGACATCATCGTAGATTGGCAGGTTCATGCGTGTACTTTTGGTAATGTTAATTTGATGTACTCTTGTCATTTTCATTTTCATTACCCTCCACCACCAACCCTGACATTACTCTCAACCACCAGCCCCAACCACTCTTCTACCATCCACCAGTACACCTTAAATGTTTTGACCGCACTCCTGAGCTATAAATATCTGTTGTGTCTTGCCTCTTCTTCTTACTCCTCATTCTACACAATGGAACAAGACCCAAATCCATTCCTCCGCCATTGCAAAGGTCAAAGCAACAACTCTGGCAGCTCTCGTCCTCTCATTCCTGGCCCGGCTGGCGCCATCCAGGCTGCCATGTATGCCCGTAGATCCACCCCTAACACACCACTCATTCCGACCCAGGAAATCGTGAGGCGTGTGCTAGATCATGGATCAACCGAAACCGATCCTGATTTCAACTCACATGCTTGGCTATCAGCCCTGCAAGAGTGGGGAATAGCCACTCCGTTGGGCTCTCTGACAGCGAACGTTGAGAGGGTGGAGAATGTTGTTGCTGTTATCAAATCTTGCACTCCCAATGGGTTTGGAGATGCGAAAGTTACCCTCAAGGTATGTCTTGTCCTTGCTTTTGTAAGGCCTTGTTTTTGGTCCCCCTTGACTAACCGTTCTTATTTACTTCTCAAACGATTTCAAAAATTTAGGACCCCACGAGTGCTGTTGATGCTAGCATCCATCGCAAGGCCTTTACTCATAGTGAATTTGCGAATGACATAACTGTTGGATCTGTTCTCGTTCTCCAAAATGTCTGAAACCTAAACATGAAACTTGCTTCATTTTTTGGACAGATAAGCATGGTTTAATTAAAGTATACATTTCACTTGCAGGTTGCTGTGTTTGCACCTAGAGGAACTGTTTGTTATCTTAATATAACATTGCCCAACCTAGTGAAGGTATTCCCTAAAGATTGCGGACCCCATGACTTCATCGATATCACAGAGGAATAATTTTGTTTTCGGTGTTGCTTATGTTTAATTTGGTTGTGTAACCGTTTAACTTATTGTCATGGATTACTACATGCTTTGAATTATTTATATGTTGTCGTTGTTTCTGTTTTTTTCATTATAAGAGTCATAATATTAAGACTAAAAATATAACACATGTAAATAAAACGAGGCAAGAGTCATAACATAACATAAAAAGCCCTAACATATACATAATAATGGATCCCACATAACAAGTGTAATAAAATCACTCTCCCCGACCCCGCCCCCTGCGACCTCTGGGTCCACGAGCTCGACCTCCACGAACACCCTCTCCAGGATCACCCTCTCCACGAGCTCTGCCTCCACGAGCTCCGCCTCCACGGGGTCTGCCTCCACGAGCTCTGCCTCCCGCAGCTGCGGCTCCTCGAATAGCAGAAAAGGAAACTCCCTGGGTACCAACGAAGGAACTCCATCGAAAGAGATCGAGCGCCCTCTCCGTGAGGATTCGGGGCTGTGTCCCTGGAGCAAGAGCACCTGGCACCTCCAGGGACTGCTCCAACAACTCCACACCCCTACGTATGGCAGACTGCATAAAAATAATATACAAAAATAATTTCATTAACAAAAATCACAATTGAATGAATAAAAATAATATACAAGTTTAGAATCCAAACTTACCACGGCACTAAGCTCCTCCCTCCTATCCTCAGGGATGATGAACACATGGACACTCTGCTATACCACCTCATGTAAGCCTCCACCGCCTCTCCCGGATATGTAGCAGGTATCCCCTGAGGGCGGAGGTGCGGCTCAAACTCAGCTTAGGCAGCATCTGTGGTCTCAGTAAGGGACCCCGTCGTCTGGATCTCAGAGGGGTGTCGAGGGATGTCCTGTATGAAGCCAAACTGGCGCATAACCCGCTCTGGTAGATGTCGGCTCACAGACCGGCCGTAAGGTGTCCTGATGTAGCCGGAATAGAGGGCCCTGGGATCCCGCGGTCGAACATCTCGATGGTCCTCAAAAGGGGTCCATGTGATATCATCCACTGTAAGCTCATCGAGCATGACTCGTCTCTCATCGAGTCCGGAATGCGCGATCCGAGACGTGGACCACCGCTGCGCCCTAGGCTGGTCCTGTGTGTAGCCGGGGACCTCCGTCCTGATAATGACGTTGCTGGATATGTACTCATACGCCCATGACAGCAAGAGGGAGGTGAACCCACCGATCTGCGCTGTCTTCCTGCGGGAAGCACGACTCAGCTGTTCGTACAACGATGCCAGCGCAATTGCACCCCACGCGTACTCCGACACGCGACCGAGGTCCTCAAGCATCCCGATCCAGTAGACAGTAGTGTGGTAACCACCACTCTTGCTGGCAAAGAAGGTGGCACCAAGCTGGTTCACCAGCCAGATCCTAGCAGCATCCTCATAGCGTCCCTCTACAATGAAATGAATTAAGTTAATAGTTATTAATAATACGCTAAAAATAAATACAACTTAATAAAGTAATGATTAAGACATACCATCCATAGCAGACGTGTACATGGTCTTCAGAGTAATGAACTGAATGTTCTGGCCACCCGCCGCCTCAAACTCAACCAGATAATCAGCAACAGATCCTCCCAGGAGTTGGGCGCAGAGCGCTGCAACCTCATCTCGCTCCCCTCTGCCCGGAGTGTAGAACCTCGACCCTGTGGGAAGATGGAGAAGAGCCGACACATCGTCCAGGGTGATAGTCATCTCCCCGAACGGCATGTGGAAGCTACTCGTCTCCTCATGCCATCTCTCAACAAGGGCCAGTATGACAGCTGGGTCTGTCTCCGGTAACCCGCACCAAGGCAGGTGATACAAACTCGTCTGCTGCAGCAGCTGTCGCACATGTGTGTGGGCCTCTGAATCGCCATCACAGGGGAGGTTCCATACCTTCCCCCCAACAGTGGCCACCCTCAATGTCCGACGATCCACGTACCGCGGGTCTGTGCGAAGAAGTGTCTGCCACGTCCAAGGAGCCTTGTGGTCAGGATAATGCGCAAGAAGCGAAAGATCCTCAGGCCCCCCGGGAAACGGTGCCACCCTCTGGATGAGGTCTTCATCCGCACCGCCCTGTGCCCCCTCCTCTGGCACCACATCAGCAGCATCAATCTCCTCCTGGAGAATAAGAGGCTCCTCCTCCTCACCACTGGCCTCAGAAGCAGTCTCAGAAGCAGACTCCTCGCCACTGGGCTCAGAAGAAGACTGCTCGCCAGATGTCTCCTCTAGAGGTAACTCAACCATCGGAGAGACCGGAGTAGGATGAGGCTGAGGCTCAGCCGGAGTACCTAACGGAGCTGTAGCAGATGGACCACCTGACGGAGCTGTAGCAGACGGACACGGAGACGGAGCCCCGACCGGAGTAGCAGACGGAGACGGAGACGGGGCCGAAGCCTCAACCGCCTGACTAGCTGCTCGATGGTCGCCGCGCCGCGTAGAAGCATGCAAGCGCTCGTGGCGATCCTCTGCATCATCGACTGTAGAAGATCGAGACCTCTTCCTCCCGCCCTTCATTCTCCTATGAAAAGCAAACAAATTTAACATCAAATTACAACTTGAACAACTTTAACAGTTACAACTTGTACAAACATCTCTCATATAGCAACAAACATCTCTCATATAGAAACAAACATCTCTCATATAGCATCAACACCATTAAGGAAGTTCCCTAGTTCTAATAAGCTGATACCATCAACACCCTTTCCCAGTGTCATGACACTAAAATATTTGAAAATTTGTACAAAATATTCAGCCCAATAGATGGAGGAAAACTAAAAAAAACTGGCTTAAAAAAACTGGCTTTAACTGGCTTAAACTGGTTTACAATCGGGAAATGTTTTCCCATTACAGAATCGGAAAAACATTTTCCATTACAGAATCGGAAAATGTTTTTCCGATTTTACAGTAACCCAGAACCAGAACTGGAAACGACCCACTCGTGCCCATGACCGTTTCATGCCATTTCAGTCAATAAAACCTACCTCTAATCAATAATCAACTACCCTAGTGTTCAACATTCACCTAATAATCCATCAACTACCTCTAATCATCAATCAATGTGAGAGAATCAATAAAAATCAAACTTACCTTTTGAATGTAATGGAATGGGAGTTCCGGTGCTTTGAGGAAGCTTTGATGATGATGGGACCGAAGCTTGGAGTGGTGGAACGCAAGTTTGGGAGAGATTTGAAGAGGGAGTGATTTGGGGAGGGAAATGGGTTTTGAAAATTATGTGTTTCAAAACCTATCTGATGCTGTTATATCAATACGAATCGGGAAATGATAAACCGATACGTATCGGAAAATCATTTACCGATATTAATCCGGAGGGTTTCCGGTAATTTCCCCACTTTAAGTGGGGCGGGAAGCCTAAGGGCTGGGGTGTTAAACCCAATTTCCGGGAGAGTAGGAGGAGAATACGATGAAGATGAAGTTTTTTTTGAAACTGGTGAAGATGAAGTTGAACAGAAAAAAATTTATATTCAATAAAAACATTTCAATGTTTTATTTTTCAGAAAAAATGAACTTTAAAAAAAAATGAAAAAACGAGGGATTAGTTTAGGTGAATTGGGGTTTTTAATTAGTGAGTTAATTTCCTTTTTTTTAAAAAAATAAATAAATAAATAACAACTGGCCATATTAATCACATGTGGCATTGCCACATGGGCCACCGGAGCTCCGGCGTTGACCCAGAGCTCCGGAGGGATGAAAACCAAACCTTTTGGCAAATGTTAGGGACTAAAACCCACCTTTGCTCCGGCGAGGGACGAAAACCAAGCATTTTATAAAGGATAGGGACCAAAAACTTATTTAAGCCTCTAATTTATAATTTTGAGGATTGTAGAACAGTAAATTTTAACAACATCAATAGTAGCTGAATCATTACCTCACGAATCATTACACAGACTCAAGAATTATATTAAGTCAATACCTCATGAATCATGATAAACACTCATGAATCATAATATCCATGGTTGAGTTTAAGATAGACATGAAAGAGAAAGATTGGATAGGATAACAGCATTATAAGATAAACGATTAGATAATGACAAGATATGATAAGAACAGGATTGACTCTTATTCTATCATGCGTTTAAGGTGAACATGATATTGATAGGACATGATAGATACAATGAAAATGAAAAATGTATTAAATTTTCCTTTGAAATAAAAAAATTCATAATATTCATAAACTGATATCCCGTCCTATCAGGATAATTTCTATCCTAACTTCCCATCAGGATAATTTTTACACATGATAAACAGCATATGATAAGGAACATGATAGTGTTATGTTATCATGTTGGCGCAACAAGCAATGTATTACAGCAGGATAGAATTACTGTTATCCTATCCTGTCCAACAAACGAGCCATAAGGGCCCGTTTATTACTGTAATCATACAACATGATTACTGCCATGAGAGAAAAACATGCAATGAATGTTTATTAACAATTCACAATTGAGGAATGGAGGTTTATTAACATTTCACACTGTTTTTGTTTGTTTTCCGAAGCAACAAAGAAAATTAACAATTCACAATTGATGGTGTGTCTCTAAAAAAAATTAGTGAAGCTATTGGTTGGAGGAGGTGCTTATTATGATACATTAAGTCATATTAAGGTGTGTGATACTTGAAATGATGTGTACTAATAGAAAACACGAATGTTGTAATTTAGTCGGTATTTATGTATTTATATTAATATTTTCTTTTATAAATTTTAAATGTTAATATTATTATCTGTTGAATATCTGTTAAGGTTGAGTTTGATATTAACTTGAATTTGACAAAAATATAAAATATTTCTTGCGCATATTTCATTGATAATACTTGACTCTAAACAACAATATTTATAGACATAACAAGAGATAAAAAGAAACTAAATCTATCTTCATTTATATAAATATTATCTCTACTTAAATAGATATTAATCTAAAATAGAAAAACAAATCTTAACTCTATTCCTATGAGATAACACTAATATCAAACTCAATCTTAATAGATATTCAACACTCCCCCTCAAGCTAAAGCTTACTTAGCTTTAACCTTGTAACAAATCTATCTCAAAAAAAGATATGTGTTAATAGATTTCCCTTAATAATGACGGTCTTCACGAATCTCTTAATTGAATAGGTCAACCTTTCAAGCTTATGCTACATCCATTGGCAAGCAAAAGATAACTTCTCATGCTTGATATGGCTGAAATTGATGCATGACAAAAAAAAACTAATTCTGATGGAGTTTAGTAGGGTCAATTGAGCCAGCAAACTAGGGTGAAAACTAGTAACAATATGCCCAAAATAAAAACCAGGCTGAAGCAACAACTAACCAACAGCAACCAAACAGAAATAAAAACACTTGAGGTCAATCGATTGATGGCTTTTGACACAAACAATGATGTCGACTTTGACACCAATAACTCTCAAACACTAGAGAGTGGACCAGTGCAACCCGCAACTGAAGCCCTTAAACAAGAAACTAAACAATCGAGACAAAACATACGAAGACGACGTACCAAGGTGTCCCCTTCGAAACCTAATTGCATAAAATCGACCAAGATCAATGTAATAGGAGCATCTCGAACCATGAGACGCAAATTAAGAACTCAAGAAGCAAGAAATGCTGCATATGAGAAAACATAACAGACCCACGAACCAAACAGAGCACAGAAAGAGGAAGACCGGACGATCACAACGGTAGCGCCACAATACCTCAAAACAGGGTCAAATAAGAGGATTTAAAAAACCAAAACTGGCCGTAACACAAAGAGAGCTAGCGAAAACAAAGCAGTGGAGTGGCGTCAAAGGAAGACATCAAACCAATGCGGACCTGAGCGTCAAAACAGAGTAACCAAAGCCTGAAACACGAAAGACCCGAAACCAGAGTGAACCGAGGCTTGTGCAGAGGAAACTGATTGTCATAGGTGGCTCATAGTAGACTCTAAGATATTTAACAATATCCAACACTTCCCTTCAAATTAGAGCATATATGTCATATGCATAGTTTGTAAAAATATAATTAACTCGAGAAGCGGCTACTGAAGAAAGAATTTCACACAAAAAAACTACAATATGATAGGATCAATTAAAACGCAATTACCACATGCAAAGTAGAGAAACAAATCTTAACTCTATCCCAATGAGATAAGACTAATATCAAACTCAATCTTAACATATATTCAACATTTTCATTATTTGCTAAGTAGTTCTTCGTACAACTTCTGACCCTTCATCTCCTATGCATCACCAAAAAAAAATTCCAAAGCTGTGGCGCCAGATCTGCACCATCACTCTCTTAATTCGTCGGTTACGATCTCAAGATGTCATCCTCCCTGTCATCAATAATCTTAGAAGACTGCTTATAAAAAAAACCTCGACGGCTAGAACCTTATCGCTCTTCGTTCATAACCATAATAATCTACTGAACCACCCAATGCAGATACCGCACGCAAAATAATTTATGGTACCACATAATTCACTTTGGCAGGAACCCCTTTAGGGACATAGGGGTCGTCCGCATTCGGACCATGTTGCAAGTAACCAGAAGAATAATGAAGAAGGGAGAGAAGCTGATTTTGGGAGGCAAAAGCTTCATTTCATTCAATTGAAAATGAAGTTAGTTACCGGGAACCATTTATTGATAATGATAATTGCAAATCAGTTAACTAACTCAAGTAGTCTAACTACAGTAAACTAAACCTAGAAGTCTAGAACTAAGTTGGTTAAGAAACTAACACTGAATGCAACTTCACACTAAAACAGAATTAAAACTTCCGAGTTAATTTGACAATCTCATCAACAAGTCTTCAGGGGGATTCAGGCCGGATCAAACCATGCAGCCGCTGGTTTGCCATGACCAATGAAGCTTTAACCTGATCCAAATCCTGCTTTGCTGTGTGATAACTCTCATTTACCGAGTGCAACACATCTGACAACTGGGAAAGCTGCGTCATGAAGCGGCTGTCAAGGTCGAACCCTTTTTCATGTCCAGCTACAAACAGTTGTTGGATGCGTACAAACGCTTGTTGAATCAGAGTATTTAATAGACCCAAGTCAATGTCAACATGAGCAACAGCTTCTCCTATTAAGGTATGGACATTGCTTAAAATTGCCTACAACAAAGGCAACAAAAAAAAAACATGAATTTTATTATCTTTCTTATGTATAATAGGAGGATAAATGCAAAACCGTAATATCAATAGCAATTGCTCCGCAAATAACAGATTATCGATGTATATAAAACAATCCTACACACTCCAATACTAGAAGATGTCCTTCAAGATGACCAGGGGAAAACAAAAATAACAAACCAACATCAAAACATAAAAACAAGGATATAAACTGTATTATGTCAGAGAAAAAACTACTTTTTAACAAAAGCAATATTACCCTATATTATCTTAGCTACTTGGTCATCTAACTCCAATACACACAAAAAAAAATGAAACATAAGAGGAAGAAGCCATTTGTGCAGTGAAGTTAATGGATAACATCACAAAATTTGATGGCCTGCATTATCAGTATTATGTGTGTATTCCATACCATTTAAAAAACTCCTAACAGTGACATTAGGCCTTCTCCACATAGATTTCAATCCAAATTCTTTATTCGGGTCTCATCAGAGTTATTGTTGCACATTTCACGGAAAAATTTAACCTACACAAGTAAAAACTTGTGTATGATTGCACATAGGCTTTTTTGACCCACAATTGTGGGTTTTTTGATTTTTTTAAAAAATAAAATAAAAAACATAATATATCTTAATCATTTTTAATTAATCCTTAATCTTATCATCTTCCACTCAACCACCCCAGCACCATCACCACTCTCTTCTTCTCACCACCGCACCACCACCACCACTCAACCACCCCACCACCACCTCCACACCCATCTTAACCCAGAACCACTCCCACCAGTAAACCACAACCCATCCCCACCGCAGCCGTAGCACCACCACAACAACATCTAAGATCTGACCCAAATCAATAGAGAACCTAGAAAAATCGAACAGAATTCAGAACAATTGAACAACACCCCCAACGGAACCCAGAACAATTGAACAATACCACTCCAATAACAACCTAGAACTATCGAAAGGGATTTGAGAGAGGGAGGGATTCAGAGGAGCAAAGAGAGATTAGAACGAGAACGAAAGAAAGAACGATGTTGGAGCGTTAGGCACACGGTGGTGGTTGCCGGAGATGGTCGCGCCACGGCGACGGCGGTGCTGAAGCAGTGACGTATACCCATTACTCTTCTTGGTTTCTCCTCCATGTTGGTCATGATCAGCCACCACACCTCCAATGTATTCACAGTTTTGACATAGGCCACCACCAGATCTGGGTTAAATCGTTTCAGATCTGGTGGCAATTTTGACAGAGGAAGGAAGTGGTATAGAAGTTGAAGGATAAAGATGAAGAGATTCAGAGGGGACGTGCTTCTTCCATGGGTTTTGGGGGTTGTGACAGGGATGAAGGGAGTGGGTTCTAGGTTTGAAAGTTTTTGGGTTGAGGCTTGGATGAGGGTGGGGTGAGGGTGGGGTGGGTTGCGATTGGGTTTCTGGGGAGGGGGTGGGGGTGGGTTGCGATGGTGGTTGGAGGAGGTGAGTGGTTGCCGGAGACAGGAGGAGAAGGTGGACGGTGGCTGAGTGGGAGGGGTGGAGAAGGAGGACCTGAGGAATTGGGGAAGATGAACAACCAATTTTAATTTAACACTAATTTCCCTAATTATACCATAATATATTAAATATTTATATTTTTGAAAAATAGGAATTACCTGCAAAACCTGCTACTGCAGGTCAAAAGGCCCTTGTGCAACCTTACACAAGCATTCATATGTGTATGCTAAATTTCTCCTTCCACATTTCACAGCAACATTGTACTTGAGATTGGTACATTTATTCTAATTATTAATCACATAGTTAGTCAGAACATACATAGATCCAAATTAAACTAAATTATTAGAGCGTCATAACAGTCAGTTCCTTCTACGAAATTGAATCTTACCCTTTGTTGTTCTTCATTCTGATTCACGAAGCCATTGTTGTTGCCATTTCCTAATAGAAAAATGAGACATTCAATCAGAACATTATACACCAATCATACATTCAATCATAGTGAAAAAGAAAAATCAAGAACACAATTGATTTAACCTGCCATTATGAAGAAGATTCGTGCGAGCGAGTGTGAAGTGCTGAGAGAAACGGTTTGAACTTCAGAGAGAAAACTGTGGGAGTTGGTGCATAGTGATCAAAATTCTTAGGGGTATGGTTTGTTTGCAGGCGTCTTTTGAAACCTTTTGGGCTCGGCCCACTTTGAAATGGAAAAAATAAATAAAATTATTCCCATTTAAAATATTGGTATTTATTTGAAAAAAAAATATTGATATTTAGTTATTTACACTTTTTTTGTGTATCTTAGACAGAAGACTATCATCTTCGAGTCGGGAACATTCATAAGACTATCATGTTCGAGTCGGGAACATTCACATATTAGATCTTGCTTAAGGAGAATCAAATATGTATCCTTGAACTAATAACTCGACAGCTGTATAAGCTCATGGGGCCTGTTGCTAGACACATTTTGGCTACACAAGAGTTGAGACTTGTCAAGGTTGACCATATGACTAGAAGACCTCCCATAGGCCTTGAGAATATCCCCACGTGGGTTTCTTTTAAGGGTTGACACGGTCGCACGGAAGAAAACGATGTTATCATCTGTAAAGAAAAAGTAAGAAATAACCAATGTTTTTTTGTGCAATTCTAATTCCATGAATCAAACCCTCCACCCTAGACTTCCTAAACATAGTAGTAAGAACTTCTCCACATGCATAAAATAAAAAATAAAATGTGGAGAGAGAGGGTCTCGGTGTCTCAATCTAACAAAAGCTAGTATGAAGAAACCATTAATCATAACAGGGAGACAGTAATCGGTAGAAACACACCTTATAATCAAATTTATCTACCATAAACATTGCTATTCGTTAGCAACCCATTAGAATACATTACTTGAGCTCCTGCTTGCAAAATTCTTGAATCCATCTGCAGACCTATTGATTGAGATTGTCAAATTAACTCTTAACTAATTTTGTTTTAGTGATAGCTACTTAACCAACTTAGTTAGTTTAAGTTTACTATAGTTAGACTACTGGAGTTAGGTAAGCGATTTGTGATTAGCATTACTATGAATTCTTTCGGGTGAATTTCACATTAAGTTGAATGAAATTAAACTTTTACTTCCAAAAATCAGTTTCTATTCGGACGAACCTTATGCCTTCATTTATTTAATTTTTTATTTTGCAGATACACCTCGTCAGCACTAATTCATTAACTTTGATTTAAAAAATTAAGCTAATTTTTAATTAAAAGTTATTTTGAAAAAAATCTAAAAAGTTAAATAAAAATTAAATAATAAATATGAAAAATATTTAAAAATTAGTAAATTAAAAAAAATGAAAATAAATGAACGAAATACAAGTCAATAAGAAAGTGAATAACAAACATTTATAAATAAGAAAGCATGAATGAATGAAAAATTATTGTAAAATATACCTAATCTAATTTTTTTTTTCTAATCCCTAAGACTAAGGTATGACACACCTTTTATGCCATGATTTTTCACTGATTAAACTATATCATAACTAGATGTTAGCCCCTACACGTTGAGCAGACATATATTAATATTTGTAAAAGTAAAATAATATTTCTTTTAAAATATGAAATTCAAATAATTTAAAATAGTAGGTTAAAGATTATTTGTGTCAATCTTCTATATATATGTACTATATATATGTAAATGAGACTTGAGTTTTTTGCACTCCTTTACATTAAATAGTAAAACATTTCTTTTATATAAATACCTTTAATAATAAAATTAAAAATTAAATAAAATTCTTAACTCATAGTCTACTCAACTACATACTAAATTGTAAAAGTCACTTTGAACCTTTGTATGAAATACATTAAATTAAAATATGAAAAATGAATAAAATTGTTTAAGTCATTAGCTATTCAACTACCTACTAAATGTAAAACTCACTTGAAAGTTTGTTACAAATACATCTAGAAATAAAAAAAATCATTTTGTATTATATACATTAAAATAAAAACATACCAACAAAATTTACAACACAATAAGTTAATCAACTACCAACTAATTTTCGCGTTTGTTGTATAAGGTTGAACAAGACATAACACTTTGGTCCTTTATAAAAGTGTGAAATAAAAAAGAACGAAACATATACTGATAAAAAAAAACCACTCACGTTTATCAACCAAAAAAGTACATTGATAAAAGTACTCATAATTTACATGTGAACAATTTTAATTAGTTAATAAAAAATAATTTATATAATTAAATATCTTAATATATAAAACATTAATTGATTTAAAAAAATATGCATGGATGCTTGATTTCCCGTAAGCAATGTCTCAGGTTCGAGTTTTGTGAATGAAAAAACTTTGCTGAAAGAGTTAACTCCATGATATTGTGAAAATTCTCGGCTCGAGCAGGATATCCTATAAAGAAGGATTCCTCTGAAGGAGGATACATGTAAGCGCAAAAAAGAGTTAAAATATATTTGTTTGTGGTAAGAAGTTTAATATGAGTTAGTATAATGATTTAAAAATATTTGCTTACTTTAAAAAAATTAAAACAATATATTAGTCATAATATTTTTATTTTTTAATTTAATTAGAGTAAAAATATTCATTAAATACATTAAGAAGTAAAAGCGTCCTACATTTGTATTAAAATACATGAACCAATAGCAAAGATTTTAACTATTTTTTGATAATCTGATTTTAATTTTCTGGGTTTTGAAGAAGAGTGATGAAGATGTGGAAAGAAGAGATAAAGAGAATATTTTTCGGGGTTTTCTATTTTTTTTCCCATAAACCTATAAGTTTTTGGACGGAATTGGATGGAAGACCAAAGTTGCTAACGGAGAACAACGTTGGGGTAGTGAAATGCAATTAAATTTTGTTAGAGATCAAAATCGTGAGAAATGTAAAAGTGAGGGACAAATATGCAATTAGACCTAATAAAATAAAAAACCGAAAAAAACTCTATTGTCAACATCTTTCAACTATATACCTACATTAATTAATAACATTAATAAACTTAGAAATTGACTTAAATTTTGCATTAGTGAAAAATATTAAGAATTAAACTTGATTTAGAATAAAATAATATCATCAAAAAATAATTTAGATAAAACATGTTAAATTTAAACATGACACTATGAGGCATTTACTATTAACTATAATGTATGTGTGTCTTATTCGAAAAAATAATCTCCATATAATTTTTTGATTTTATTATATATTAGAAAAGACGATTTTGAGGAAGCTTCATAAAGAAAAAAAAATTATCACAAAAGTTGAATAAATTTAGGTTGTATCTTATTATAGTTGTAAAAGTTAAAATTACTTTATTGTTCTCGATTTTGATAAGTGTAAACCAGTTTGAGAAATTGTGGTTGACCCTCCTAAAATATGACTTTCTTAGTAAAAGGTATAAAAATATATTCATACAAGTTATTTGATGATATTAAGCTTAGTTTTTTTTTTTGTTACAAATTGACTGAATTATTTTTCAAATTATTAAATAAAAAAATCATTATATTTTTAAAACTATTCGATTTTAATTAATAAATATTAATTATTAAATTAGAGTAATATTAATTATTTATCCAAATAGAACTCTAATACTATTTACTGAAATGTCTTTTTTTTTAAATTATTGAAATGTCTAAACACAACTATTATTTTTGTAAATTTAAGCGATAATCAATTTGTACAATGTTAAAAATGTTGTAAATAAACCCATACAATATGTTATATCTATTGTATAAAAATATTGTAAGTAAACTCGTGCAACGCACGGGTATTATATCTAGTATTTATAGTATTTGTTAATAATTAGAAGGATAGGCAAACATTAATTGCATACTAAAAATTTAGTTGAGGAAATTAGCAAATTTGTAACTTGCAAGTAGAGAACACCATCATTAGAGAATTTGACAACAAACAGACAAGTAGTAGAGACTGTTTTATCCAATTTTACAAATATTCAATTTGTACATAAGAAAACTAAGAAAATTGATATCTACACACAAAAAAATTGCAATCAAACATGAACAACAAATCCTAGGGCTGCTCCCCTAGAAAAAGTAGACCCTCCGCCACTACTGCCTCATCCAATCCTTGAGCAGCAGGGGCGGGTTGAGCACCGCCAACAGTAGGCTGAGCGCCGGCATGTGGGGCAAAACCTCCGCCTCCACAACCTCTTAGCTTCAATGCATTCATCACACTGATTAATTATTCCCCTCTCGAGGAATGTTTGGACAATTAGTAGTCCTAGAGCATCTTTGTGGATCTCCAAATAGTGCTTCAGCCAGCCTTTGCCTTACAGCCTCCCTGTAATCCCTTCCCAGCTGCCTATGAGACTCACAAATTTGCAACAATTTGTTAATAATTAGAAGATTACATAGAAATAGAAGTAACAATAAATCATACAAGTATACAACTAACTTTTTTTTTTGAAATGATACAACTAGCTTAAATACAATGTTAATTATTTTAAATAAACTATTAATAAGATTTTTCTGAAAATAAAAATCTAATTTCATTTCTACATATAATTAATTTAAATAATTTTATCAATAAAAATATGCATTTTATAAAATGGTGTGAATCTTTGTGTATATATATATATATGCTTGTTATATAAACATGCATTATAAGTGTGTTATATAATCATGAATTATATGCTTTTGAATGAAAAGACTTAGACTCTATGAAATAATCTAAAGGTGTCTAGAGATATTTAAAATTTATATTTCTTAAATATTATAAATTCATGTAAAGAATATCCTAAGGGCTCGGAGGCTTTGGTGGTTAAGGGCTTAAAGGCCCACGTTAGGCGTGATCACCCCAATTGGTTTGAGGGTGCCTTATTTTGGGGGCTGGTTTGTTAGGTTTTTGGCCAATTTGGTTTGTCTCGTTTGTTTGTACATATTTTTGCAATTGTTCATTATATTTGAACCTTACATTGAACAATCGTTCGACCTCTCCTTTATTCTAGACAACACTTCAGGATTGAACCTTCGAGGTAGTTGCTTGTGAGGCCTGAACCCGTCCTTTATGGGTAATCAATATTCCACTAATTCAATGAATAACCCAGACATCTCAAATAATTCCATGCAAAACAGTATTTGAACCCTCGTATTACTTCTAGTATGATTCGTTTATCATCTGGTGACAAGAGCCTAATAATTCTAGTGGTTCTAGGTTCTTGTTAAGTCCCTCGATTGGCGTCTTCCAAAGGATCCTGAGCCTCAAAGCTTAGGACGTGTCTCCTTATAGAGGATGGATAATCCTCGTCCGTTAATACTCTTTCACTGGATGGATCTTTTGATTTGGTTGACATTCCCATCAAATCGGTTAATTTGTCCACAATACATCTTAAAGCACTTTATGTTGTGTCTTCATTAAGAACCTATGATGATCGTGATTCGGCTTGTTCTTGATCTCTGATTTCCCCTATCTCTCTTTATATTTCTGCCATAAGCATAACTTTCATGATTTTTGAAGAATAGATGACTGCCTCAGCTATGGTAACCTCCGAAGCAAATGGATTCTTGTCTGCTGGGAAGATCTCAATCATGCCTGTTGAGAAAAGAAAGGCACAACTCGATTCAGACAGTACGATAGAGTGAGAAAGCACAAATAAACCACACAGAATCTTTGTTCACGCAGTTCGGCAAATTGTGCCTACCTCTGCGGCTATAGAGTAGCTATAGCTCCCTTTATATATTGATTCTCAATAATCAATTGTATTTACAATAGCAGTTTCTCTCAACTGCCCAATTGCTATGTACCCTCGCACACCGCCAAATTGCGGCGCACTTGCACACCGCCCAATTGCGGCGCACTCCGTACACACCTGGTGCACACTAGCACACTTTTAGGGTTAAGGACCTTATCTATTTATAGGACACTACTAACTCTAGTATTACAAGATAAGATAATCTAAACCAATAAGATAGAATCTTATCTAAACCCATAAGATAAGATAAAGTCTTATCTAAACCCATCAGATAAGATAGAGTCTCTCTAAATTCATATCACAATCCTCTTAAATCAAATACAAATAACTGATAAGATAATGAGTCAATCCCAACAATCTCCACCTTGGCGAATTCTCGAACCCTCATGAAGATCAACTGCTCAGCTCTTGAATCTTGATTTCCGGGATTGTGTTCCCTATTAAATCAAATCCTAATAAACTGAAATTTTGGCCTCAAAATAAAATCTGTGGCCCCAAGATTTTACTAATGAGTCAATTCCCAACAATGCCTCTCACCCAGAAGATCAAAAATTGGGGAAAAGTGGAGGGCACACACAAGTTTGGGTGGATCCAAACAAAACATTGCGGTTGAGCTTACCATCTACCACAAAGAAAGCAGATTGGCTAGCCTTGAGACTTAACATGATGTCGGCAATTAGTACCTTGACATCCTTTGTTGATCCTCCTGTGAAATCAGACATCTTCAAGTTGGTTTCAAATAGATCCTTTGAGGATTTTCCCAACTTCCTCAAAGTGGATAATGGTATAACGTTGAGCATAGCCCCTAGATCGGCAAAACCCTAGACATAGACTTGTCGTTGATATGAGTTGTGACATAGATAGGCTTGAGGTGCTTTGTCATGTCCTTTGTGGGTTTCCTCGAATGGCAGGGCTACCTTAGTGGTGGTTTTACAAGTGACGCCCACTCCATTTCATCTACGAGCAAGTCACCTTCTAAGGTTCCATCTCAACCTTGCACTGGAACAAACTCATAAGGGAACTCGCACCCGCAGCCGCAACATCCAATAAGTTGTCATCCTTTAACAAGGTTTTCAACTCTTCATCGGCTATGGAAAATTCGAGGTTGAGTCCTTCCTCTTCTTCTCCTGAAGTTTGAGTGTTTGCACTCTTGGGATCGACTGGTTAATACTCTGTTCAAGAGACTTTGCCAATGATTCCTCTTTATGAACTAGAGCAGCCATCTAAGTCGTTTCCTTCAAGGTATTCTTGGGGATACCACCTCTTCCCTTTCAATGATCTTTACTGAGCCAAGCATGCTTATCATTTGTTTCATTTTCTGGATGGCTCTATTCTTTTATCTTCACCTCTTCTGAGACCTTGATAGAGTCTTAGGCTCGGGTTGTGGGTCTTTAACATACTTGTTGAAGAACCATTAACCCTTCTCAACTTCGGCTTTGGGCTTGATCATTCTTTCAGGCACCAGAGCATCATTGTCTTCACTCTTTAAGATAGACCTTCAAAGAGGTATTTCCTTCAAAGGTACTGACTCCAACAATCCTAGTTTCCTTGCCCTTGATCGACTGTCAAATGGACTTATCCAACATGCGTAGAAAACAACTCTCTCCCGCCACAACAAGAGGAACATGGTGTACAAATCACCTCTCCCACGCCGCTGCATCAACACCAGGAAGCTCCCTAGAAATCCTGGCTCAAACAACAAACTAAGCCTTGAACATGCTCGAGTAGAGAATCGAAGACATGGAACGCCCCTTCCGCAAAAAAGGAAAGGAATGTTACTGAAAGGCACAATCAGCTTTAAGTTCAATTATCACAGTAAACTTTGAATTTACTCTAAAACCTGGAAGCCAATAACGTAAAGAAACAAATACAATAGTCATAATTGTATTGAAACTTTTTAAAATAAAAAATGTAATTTTCCTCACTATATCTATTGGAAGACTTCATATTTCTCCACTTCCAATGAATAGAAGCTTATACAGGCCAACTCCAACTTATTTAACTCCCCTGGTTTTCTTGTGCTTAATCTGTCCCTTTGTTATACTCAGAACTTCCACTTCTGCAGCAAGAAACCCCACTAAGCCCCTGGCAACAACCAGCCACATTTTCATCTTTACTTTCTTCATCATTCTTCTTGGCCTTGCGAGTAATATCCCCGTTAGCAAGCTTCTGGTCATCTGCTCCCTTAACTTCAGCAACAGGTGGCTCCATTTGGCCCCTGAAAACAATTTAACATAATTCAATTTAATAACTAATGGAAGATTAGCTTGAGAATCTAAAAGACACATTATAATTGTTTTTCTCTTGTCTTAATTTACAAACAATTTATCCTTCAAATTAACACTTCATTAAAAAGGATAGGAAATGCAGATGTACATGAAAAGAAGTAGCAACCTCCAAAGTTTTTGTATGATCTCTCCCTTGGCAATATGTTGGTCCAACAAGGCAGGCACATCACTAGGAGTAACATAGCCATACCTGCAATTAATTATTTATAAGGCACTACAATTAAACCAACAACACTATCAGCATGTTTGGATCATCTTTTTTTTTTTCTCGGAATCAATTCTGACACCCAGTGCAGAATTGATTTTGACTTAAGAATCAATCATAGAAGAATTTTCCAAACATGCACTATGTTCCATCAAAACAAGAGTGTGTTATAATCACAATGTAATACAAGTGAGAGAGGTGACAAACCAGTGACCCATAAATTTTCCATCTTGTCCTGGGCTGAATATGATTACATTGCCAGCATACTTATGACCACCAACATGAGAACACGCCATAACAGATATCTGATCCTTCAATCCGCGGAGCTGAACTTCCTCGTGGAGTTTCTCTATGAGAATCGGTCCACAAACACCGCACCTCACGTCGCGACTTCCATGAGCACACACGAAGATATGCGAACCCGCAAACACATTTTGTGCTCCGCCACTCCACAATTTACCGCTCACCATAACGTCATCGAAAAAGCTATCAACATTCGATTCCTCCAAACCCCTTTCAATCAAGCAAAGACAAATAATGAACACATACTTCTCAATACACAAACTTCATTTCAACATAAAAACGCTTTGCTATCGGTCTTTTTAGTGCATCTTTGGAAACTCATTTGAAAACAAATTAATCGTGAATAGAGGCAAAAGCAACAACAAAAAATTGCTCATATCCACTATCATTTTGACTTCAACTTTTTTTACATAAGAGTTTCCAAACATGCACCTTTTACATTCAAAAAATGGAAATTAGAAGAAACAAACACAAGTGACTTAGGCCTAATAGTTTGGATTAGCTTCAAATTTAGGGAAAAGTGCTTGTAAATCTATACCTGCTCGTAAACAAGTTAGATTAGATAGGGAAACATGACAAAAGAAGCCAAGAAGGTGTAGAAGCGAAAATTTTCATTTTCGATGTATAAATGCTTATTAAGAAACTAACTAAACTGTCTCTTAAATTTTTTAAATACTAAAGTATATTTGGAATGAAATTAGATGGAATAAAGAGAAATGTAATGGAATTATAATATAAATTTTGCTTGGATTGGTAAGAAAATGGAATAAACATAACTATTTCAATTCCGTTCCACTATATTCGACCATTTTCTTCCCCAATTTGAGGTATGAAACTGTTTTTGGTACAAGCTAGCAAATAAAAGAAACCAATAAAAAGGACCCTTGGGCCAACTGGCTCGGACAAAGCTAAGCCCAATAGAATTATAAAATTTCGCTTTGATCTTTATTACTTCACATTCATAAAATGTCATTCAAAATGATTTTTTTATGGATCATTCAAAATGATTAAAATAAAGGTAGCACTATAATAAAATAAAAGTTATAATGCATTTCGTTTCATTCACTACCGAAATATATTAGAGGAGATTAATTTCTATGCACTTACATTTATACAATCACATCACTTCATTTTACTAGTTCATAATTAATTTTAAACTTAATGATATTTAAAATAGAAAATTAAATAATGTGATTGAATGATTATGTATAATATTTTACACCAACAGTGCATAGAAATTAATCACATAGAGAAATATATGAAAAAAATAATATTTTTGTAAAAATAGTAGGAATCTTATATAAAAGTATGATTTATTCAAACTTAATTGGAAATTCTTTGGGTTTTCACGCACTTAATTTGATCAGTGAGACAAAGGTCAGACATATATAATTCTATCTAAACAAAATAATGTGTGTTACCTACCTGTATTTGATCATATCCGGGAAAATCAAGACATCTCCTTGAGAAAAATCATCCTCCTCACGCGCCTCACACACCGTGATTTTCGTCTGCTGCCAACAACAACAACCAAATTCCAAAACGCGAATCCAATTCAATTCAGAAACTCAAAACGGCAATTAGTTAGTTACCTTGACGGCGATGAGATTCTTGCGAGCTTTCCAGGCGTCGGCGACGCGCTTGGGTAGAGAATCGGCCTCCACGCGTGCGGGCCAAGCGTGGTGGTTTTTGTAGCAGAGGAACACGTGGCGGTGGTAGGCGTCTACGGTGCCGGCGAGGTTGTCCTTGTACATCTCGGGGCGGGAGAAGCCGTGATTTGCGTCGGAAGTCATGGTGGCGGCGGCGGGAATGAGAATGAGAGGGTTGTGATCGGAATGAGAAAGGGAGGTTCTGATGAGGCGTGAAAATGGTAATGCCATTCTTACTTACCTCTTCAACCTAACAGTCAGAGACTGCAGGATTTCACAAAGTCAATTAGCTAATAGCTCACATCTAACACGTTTGTAATTCAAGGAGAAGAAGGCTATTTCTGTTAATTTGTGAGGGGGAGAAGTGATTTTTAAAATGTGAGTATGTACTTGTTTAGATTTTCATTAAACTTATGTCTCATATGAGAAAACAGCTTAATTAAGTGTTTATGATCATAAGTGGTTATGGCATAAGCGCTTATTAATAAGCTATTTTAAAAAAAATATTAAAATAAATTGAAAATAAGTTATATGTAAGCATAAAATATCCTGAGCAGCTTATGAAAATAAGTTCAAAACGGTCATAAGCTGGATCATAAGGTGTGTGCATAAGCTCTCCCAGAGCTTATATTATTAGATAAGCTCAAATAAGCTCTTCCAAACGGAACCATAATGCCATCCATTTCGAATACAATGCTACAAAGTCTTTTTTTTACCGTGTCATTGAATAGTTTTAAGCGCGATATGTTAGTTAAAAAGGTGAATGAAAATCTTCTTAATGATTATGATAAATGTGAGTTAAAACTTAAAAATGAGTTGAAAGTTGAGTCATTTATGTTTAAATACGTTTATTAAAAAGTAATTTATATAAAGTAATGTTGAAAATTTTAGTTCTAAAATCTCACATTTGAGCAGAATTGATACTAAAAGTAATTTTTATCAATGAGAATTAATTCTATGTGGGAAACCAAGCACAATGAACTCAAAGCTCAAATACACTGAACTTGTGACCAAACACAATTCAATTTATGGATTTAGATCTATAACTAACACGTACTAAATGGTGAACGCGTTTGATAAATAGAAGTGCGTGGGGAGATAGAGATTAAAACACAAGCTACTAGAAGAGCAGTTACAACTCCCAATCAAGTCATAAGCAAAGTAGGTTTCACGTTGTTGTTCAGCTGAACTGGTCAGTCAAACGTTGAAATGTGATGTCCAATTTTTTCTTATAAAAACATAAAACTGATATAAAGTTCAGAACAATCCAAAGTTTACATCATTTCACACTTAGTCATATCAAATTATCAATACAAATGAGAATACTGTAATATTTTCTTGACCATTAAAGCTGTTCTGTGGTGAAAGGTCTCGTCCATCTCTTAAAATAAGGTGCTTGCATAGATCCTTCAACAAACATAAATAAAAATTGAAATAATCTTACAACTAATGAATTTTTTATCATTAGTTGAAGTCACCTTGCACCTCAACTTTCTTAGCTAGGATCCCCTTGATTGTGCCTATAAACTTATAAAAGACTCAGTCTTAAGTTAGAAACTTTGTTTAAGCTGAAAAGTTTCCATAAGCTCAAAGCTAATCCAACTAGTCCTTAGAATTAGAAGAGCTAACTAAGCATTGCTTGACCATTACATAATCCAAAACACAGCTTTTTTAAAAAGGAAATATAGATAAATGAGAGAACCAAAACTTTGCTATTCAACTTAAGGCATTTGGAATTTCTTACAACAGATCATCAGAAACAGTTAAAAGTGCAGATCAATGTAGTTGCATAAATTTATGCAAGCATGGACAGAAAAACAACACAAATGAGAGGCTGGAAACTGGTCCAAAGGAGAAAAAAAGAATAGATATAAGATTCAAAAGAAATCAATATCTAAATAATTAACAGAAGGCTTCACACCAAGCTCCTTTTCAGTTTGGGACGGTCTCAGGGGTCATATTTCACAGCATACATGGATCACACTGGATAGGAGGTAGGTACACTCTGACAGTCCAGCTTTTCATTTATATTATGAAAACCTAAGCCAGTAATGGCATAAAGTTTCCCTTACTCCCATGGAAAGAATGGAGTTTTCATTCATGACAACAGGTGCTATGGAGAATCCAAGGAATATACAATTAGCAAATAGTATCAATAAGGCCAAATAAATACAAAACACAACATTCACACCACAAACTCACATTCCAAAATCAAATTACATCAAATAAGATTGAGAAAGTTCTCACACTCACTTATTTTTTAATGAAAGTAGAACAAAAATAAAAGAGAAAAAAAAAACTACTATAACTATATAGTTATGACATCTGCACCAATTGATTCATTGTTCCACGAGCCCTCCTCTTTGTCCTTCTTTTCACCTTTCTAATAGGTTGACCTCCAAACATCTTCACAAGCCATTTAGGCTTTCCCATTGAGAATACACAACATCCCAAGCCAACTCCAAATATCATTCCACATCCATATCCTATGGCCACTGGTTTCCAACCAAATCCAAACTTCTCTTCCTTCCACAAGATTGGTGAAGGTGAAGAATGTTGTTCAGGGTTCCTGTTGCATCTCTTTGACAATGGAAATCCACATAACCCCGGGTTTCCCAAATAGGAACCATTTGATAATGTATTGAATTGCTTTCCTTGAGGTATCTCTCCTACAAGATGGTTGTATGAAAGATTCAAGACCTCAAGAGAGTTCATATTGGTTAGTTCCGTAGGAATCCCACCAGTGAGCACATTTGAGGAGAGATCCAATGTTTCCAGGTTTGCTAAGTTTTCCATGGATCGGGGGATAGGACCTGTGAGTCTATTATGAGAAAGATTGAGCCCTTTAAGTGCATGAAGTTGTCCAATAGCATCTGGAATCTCACCATCAAATATGTTTTTGGATAAATCAACATGTGCAAAGATGGTTGGAATCTTCGAGAACATGATATCGTTATCTTTTATTGTTACTGTCACAGTATCGACATATGAATTGTAATCATCAAAATCGAATTCCATGTATTGCAAACGGCTACTTGATCCATCCTGAACGACATTCTTCATGGCTTTCAACTTTTCTATAAAGGCTTCTGGTATTGGTCCGCTGAGGTTATTGCCTGAGATATCAAAAACCATCAAACTTGGAAATTGATGCAATGTCTTTAAACTAGCAATGGTACCGTGCAACTTATTGGTTCTTAAAACCAAAACTTCCAAATGTGGGAGAGTTTGAAGCCAATCGGGAAATGTATCCTCTATTTGGTTGTTGCCAAGATCCAAAAACTCTAGTCCTGTGCAGTGTGACAAAGATTTAGGAAGAGGACCTTCTAATTGGTTGCCATGTTGACAATGATCATGTTTCTCTGAGAAGTTATTTGGCAAAGTGCCATGAAGGTTATTCATTTGAAGATCCAAAACTCTAAGGGATGTTATGTTTCCAAGGCACTGTGGAGTAGTGCCTGTGAGCTTGTTGTGAGATAATTTGAGAATTTGAAGTGAACTTGCATTGCAAATTGACTAAGAGATGTCACCAGCCAGTAAGTTAAAACTAAGATCAACGTATTCGAGCACACAACTCACCGTGAACAACCCCTCTGATGATGTCAACAAGTTTTGAGAGAGATCCAAGAATTCTAATGAATCCATTTCATCCAACCAGTTATTAGGCACTCTTCCATTGAGCTGATTATTGGACAAATCAAGATTGCTCAACGTGGGGAATTTTCCAGATAATTTGGGAAGCTCAGATAAACTGACAGAAGATAACTTCAACTCTTGAAGGTTAGAGAAACTGTAACTGACATTAGATTTGAAGTTAAGTGAATAAGTGATAATTGACTATTATGTGAAAGGGTAAGCCTTTCCAGATTTTCAAGCTTGGAGAAAAGTTGAAAATTGAGATGGCCACTAAAGTTGTTTGATGATAGAAATAAGTCAGTTAGGTTTACAAGGTTGGAAATTGACTCTGGAATGTTGCCTTGGAGCTTGTTGTCGTTCAAATATAGAGTCTCCAATGAATATGATGAAATTGCACTTATATTCCCTGTGAACTGGTTACTTGACAGATCTAAATCTACCAGAGATGGCAAAGATAAGCACCAAGAAGGAATTGACCCATTTAGCAAGTTGTTATCTAAGAATAACCAAGTCAGGTTTGAAAACCCAGTTATCTTCTTGGGCAGAGAACCTTCTAGTTTATTGTTAGAACATTGCAAGCTAGAAAGTTGAGTTAAGTCAAACAACGAATATGGAATTTGCCCTCCTAAATTGTTTTGGTTAAGATTGAGAGTTTCCAATTTTGTTAGCCCACCAAATACATCTGGGATTTGGCCGCTAAATTTATTGGATGACAGGACCAAGAAAATGAGACGGTGAAGGTTTGACAGTGATGATGGCAACACACCTCCTATATTGTTATTACCTAAACCTAATTCTTGAAACCTGTTTGATAGGGGAAAGACATCTGGGATTTGACCACTGAGATTATTAAAGCTGAGATACAAAGAAGTTAGACATGGAAGGGTTAAAAGTGAGGATGGAATTGAACCACTGATGTTATTGTCATGGAGACTCAAGAAAGTAAGGTGTGAGAGGTTATTAGAGAAAGAGGGAAGGATTTCGCCTTGTAATTGACAGCTTGAAAGATCCAAGACACGGAGCAAAGAGCTGGAAATGAATTTTGGAAGCTGGCCTTGAAGGTCTGGATTACTTGACAGATCTAGGTGTTGAAGATTTGGTAAACAAAAAAATGTTATTTGTCAAGTTTCCCTTTAATCCAGTGTATGAAAGGCTAAGAGTAACCAAAGAGGAAGACAAATTGAGTAGTCTAATTGAAGACATATTCGTGCCATCTAGAACAAGCTCCCTCAAAGATGTTGCATTTTTTACGAGCATCCTCCAAGTGGTTTCTTTCCACTTTAATTGATTTCAACTCCCAGTGAGATCCAATGAGGCTAATTTGGAAAGGTGTGATATTTGGGAAGGGATTTCACCTTCCAAGGAAGAGGAAGACAAGTTTAAGTGTGTGAGACTCACAAGACCACCAAAGTGCGATGGGAAGTGAGAGTTGGAGAAGTCATTGAAAGCAAGGTTGAGCATCTGGAGGTGAGTAAGATGGAAAAGGGTACTGTTAGGATGGATTTCGCCTTGAAGCCCTCCGCAGCTGAGGTCAAGACCAATCACGCGACCGGAGATCGGGTTGCACGTTACACCAAGCCATGATGAGCAGCAATCCGTCCCGTTTTCCCATGTTGTTGTCTTTGGATAATGCAGCTCACCGCAGTGGTTAGAAGCATAATCAGTATCAGAAGTGAAGGAAACCTTAAATTGAAGCAAGGCAGATGTCTCATCAGGAAGACATAATGATGATGATGATAATGAGGAATGTGGAAATTCAAACAGAAAACACAAAAGTATTGGACATATCAGTGACAACAGACACCCCATGATGGATAATTTTTGGTAGAAAGTGTTTGTGATTTCAGGAACTAAACTAATGTGTTGTGCATTTATAGGCAAACGAAAACAAATTATGATTCATCAATTTTCAATGACTTTGAAATTCCAAGTCTTTGCCTCACTTGTTTCCATTTACATTAACTTGGAAATTCCAAGTCTTTGTTTGTCTGCCACTTACGCGCGTTCATTGGTTTGAGTTTTCACATTCAAATTTCTTCCACCATGAAGGAGACAGGAAAATCATAACAGATATCAGAAGACCAAAACGGAACTCAAAACGGCAATATTTTAGTTGGTCACGTTGACGGCGATGAGGTTCCTAAGAGCTTGGGGAGAGAATCGGCCTCCACACCGGTGGGCCAAGCGCAGTGGTATAAATGACGTAGTGTGATGCCTATAGCCAACCTCACTTAGTGGGACAAGGCTTTAGTACTTAAAATGGAGTTGAAAGTGAAGTAAGTTTAGTTTGGATATGTTTATAAAAAAAAAAGCAATTTCTATTTGGTAATATTGCAGATTTTAGTAATGAAACCCCACAATTAATTTTGTTTACCGTAGAAGCTACTCTCTCTAGCTAACATAATTGATTTTGGGACTAAAACTAATTCTCTGAGTGATTGTCAAACATCTATATAAAACCTAGAAGTAATTTTGAATTGATTCAATGTACCCAAATGTGGAACCACAGATGAAAGTTCAATCAATGTACACTAACACTCGTATCCAAACACAACTCAATTTATATATTGAGAGCTATGAAATTGCATTTGCATCTACGTGTAAATTGAACTAGGCATTGCTTGACTATAACAATATAACATAATCGAGAGAACACAACTTTTTTAAAAGGAAAATAGGTAAATGAGAGAGCAGAAACTTTGCTCTTCAACTTATGGCATTTGGAATTTCTTACAACAGCTCATGAGGGAAAGTTACAAGTGCTGATCAATGTAGTTGAAAATGTTGCATACATTCATGCAAACGAAAGAAGCATGGACAGAAAAGCAACAAAAATGAGAGATGGAAACTTGTCCAGAGGAGGAAGAGAAAAGATACATGACATAAGAATCAAAAGAAATCAATATCTAAATAATTACCAGAAGGCTTTACACCAAGCTCCTTTTCAGTTTGGGATGGTCTCATCATGGTTTGTCTTGGAACCTCAGGAGGATTAGTACACCGGATAAGTGCCCAGTTCACATTGTGAAAGAACGGATGCTGTTTAATCTCTGTAGCTCCGCGTCTATAGGCAAGACGATGCTGAGGCTCTTTCACAAGCAACCCCCTGATCAAGTCCCTGGCAGCAAAGCTGACAGCAGGAGATTCTGGAAACCTCAAGGGCTGCCCGACAACATTAAACAGCGTTGCTCGGTTGGCAGAACCCTTGAATGGAGTTCTACCAAACAGAAGCTCGTACAGGAATATCCCAAACGTCCACCAGTCTACAGCGCTCCCGTGCCCTTCCCCTTTAATGATTTCTGGTGCCAAGTACTCGTGTGTGCCCACGAATGACATGGATCGCGCATTTGTCGGCTCGGCAACTAGCTCAGGGAGAGGGCTCACCTGATGATGCATGTCGTACTTTGGTCTGAACTTCTTTTCTCTCTTGGACCTGCCTGAGAGAAATCGCGGCGAGAAGCATGCAGGTTGGACGCAGTCTGGTTGCGTTGCACATGATGGATCAATGCATGCGGGCTGAATGCAGAATCCTGAGCTTTTTGTTTGCAAGACAGGGTTTGATGACTTTACAAGAGTTGGACTGAAGGTGCACCTTAGAGAGAGATCAAAATCTGAGAGCATTATATGACCATCTTCTCTCACCAATACATTCTCAGGTTTAAGGTCTCTGTAGATGATCCCAAGCATGTGCAAATACTCCAAAGCAAGGAGAACTTCTGCCACATAAAACCTGCAAATCCAAACATATGCAGATTAAAGAAATGAATATAGACTTAGTTGGACCATCTCTGATAATTTTCAATCTATTTTTCCTTTTAAAAATAAGACACATTGTTGTCTTTGTCAAAGTTCAAATCTCCTAAACAAGCAACTAGAAGCCAATATACAAGCATACTTAATATGCTAGACATGACTCAGTACTGAGGAGTGGCTTCCACAAAGCAAACTATTAGAGAGGCCACATTAATTGGTATCATAAACTTCTTGGCTGTTAATGCAGTACAGAAATTATTGATGACAAGTAATGGAAACTAGTTACTCACAGAAGAAAATATTAAACATGGCTTATCAAAAAAAAACAGAAGAAAATATTAAAACCTGATATTTTTAACTGATAATGACATAGGTTAACACTAGTGAAAACCAGTAAATAAGAACTGAGGATGAAAGAGAAAGCTATACATAGAATTCACCAGGCTTCAAGTTAAAAGAAGCAAGAAGTTGGCAAGCATACACATATTCTATACAAAGAGAGTACTTTTGATCTGCTGCTAACATTAAAGTATAAAACCTTCATACACTCATCCAATCATGTATAACCGCATTAATTACGAACTTCAAATTATCACATTCTAATGATGTAGTAACACGTGAAAAATAGATAGTGTAAAAATTATCACTGAAAGTCACAAATGACATTAAATTAGAGTTAAACACTAGAGAATCAGAATACCACAATGGTGAAAAAGGAAAAAACAGAGAAATGAAGTAATTACGTAATCCTAAAGGCGGAAAAATAAAAATTAGGCTTTTGCAAGTGATAGGTTTTATAGTTTGTCTGATATCCCTAATCAGTGTTGAAAAACTATGGAAGTTCTAAGATGAGAGGAGCAGAAAAGAAGTTATCTTGGCTACATAAAAATCACAGGAGTCGTATTTCACTGCATACATGGAACACAATGGATAGGAGGTACACTCTGACAGTCCAGCTTTTCATTAATATTACGAAAACCTCAGCTGGTAATGTTATAAAGCTTTCCCTTACTCACATGGAAAGAGTGGAATTTCCCTTCAGGATTACAGAGTTCATAAATCCAAGGAATACAGAATTAGCCAATATCATGTACATAGACCCTCGCTTGTTGTATATGTGTTTTCCGTTCTATACAGACATAATTGCAGGGATCAAGCAGAAAAAGGAATAGCAAACCTGACAGCATGCTCGGAAAAGAACTTCCCAGGTTGTCTTTGCCTGAGTGCATGAAGGTCACCACCAGGGCAGAACTCCATTACCAAGCAGGAGAATGACTCTGTCTCAAAGTGTGTATATAATGTGGGTAGAAACGGATGATCCAAAGACTGCAATATCTCTCTCTCCGTCTGAGTCCTCAGAAGCTTCTTTCGCCCTGCCAGCTCGGTTTTGTTCATGACCTTCATGGCAAAAGAAGTCCTTGTGCCACTCAGTTCTGCTAGATACACACTTCCAATGTCTCCGCATCCCAGCTTCTTCAACAACTTGAAATGCCTCATTTCCAACGTCCCATCACGAACTCGGATGGCTTGAATTGCTTCCCATCTTACATCATTTGCCTTGTGGGGTTTGTACAAAGCACTGCTCAAGCTACTGATGCTGCTCTCGTCGCTAACATCAGTTCCAGTACTCGCTCTACAGGTGCTGGTCTTCCTGCTCTCATTGAAATCACAGGAAATTGTAACTTCTCCACTTTCGCACGACTTATCAACACTAGCGCACTCACTGGCCTCAGTATTGGTGAAACTTTCTTTGGCTTCTGAATAGACGGTGGCTGAATAGAAACTGTTCTGAGGACTTGAACAGAAAGTAACCTCTGACTGACAGTAACTCTTTGCATGATTAACAACAGCTCGTCTCGATGGACCTAAGATACAATTTTCCAATTCTAATATGCCAGTTAACTCACAAGCCTTGGAATCATCAAATGGTTTCTTGCCGAATAATTTTGTTGCCAATCCTTCACATTCCACTTTGTTTCCATCCTGATAGGGATGCTTTCCATGAACTACATAGGTGTTTTGATGATGGATGGTCTTTGTTCCATAATTATGGTGACCAGCCATAAGAGAAGTGGAAGAAGCCCCATGACCATGATTTCTAGGTGCTCTCAATGGAGGTCGAGAAGGACGGGGAGTCCCAGATGTTGAAGGAGGATTGTGACGTGCCGCAGAAACTGAATTCTGAACCTCTGATAAGAAATCAACTCCACTGACAGATGACTCCATGAAGGGTATTTGAACACTCTTAACAATCCAACTCAGAACAGTGAATTACCAATAAGTGCTCATTCAAAAAAGCTCTTAATTACAGAATCTCCTGCACCATAAAAATGTATCAATAGTCAATACATGAAAATTTGGAAACATAAACTGAAAAGGGTAATTAAGCAGATTGAAATTCAAAATAGAAGGCATTCATCTGCACACATGTAATGAAATTCAAAAAACTAAATAAAGACAAATAAGAGAATCTGCAACAAACCCATTTCATACACAATCAACAGCAAAACCATCCAAATCCAACAGAGTAGAATCAATTCACAAAACCTCAAATAAAATACTTCAAATCCAAACACTTCAATACCCAAAAAGAAAGCACCATAAAACACAAACACTTGAAGAAAACTGACAATGCTTTCAGATAGAAAGGTTTCAGTCTCACAAGTTTCCCAAGAATCCAATATTCCTTCTGGGTCACCATGAAACAAACAAAGACTATAACTTTACGAAGCAATGGAACTAATCATTGAAAACCCAGAAGCGTAAACAAAGGCACCAACATATTTTATTGCGAAATGCATTAAACTAAAGCACCCCATTAAAAAAGTTTGATTCTTTAGAACAGCCATTGAGGTTTCTTTGATTCTGATACAGTGAATGGAAACGTCTCACACAATGCAATGCAATGAAGAAACAGTGATTGGAGATGTCAGCGTGAAGAAAGAAGCAAAAGGTAGAGAGAGAGAGAGAGAGGGAACCTGGTGAGAGGAGAGAAAAGGCAATGCAGGTGAAGAGGAAGAGACGTTCGTTGAAGCAGAAGAAGAAAGGAGCATGAGGAAACAAAGAGAGCAAGAAAGTGAAGAAACTTTGGTGTGTATGTGCAACCACTGAACTCTTGAGTGAGTTGAACACTCTCTAGTCTCTATGACTCAGATCCGATCCAAATAGAAAGGGATGAAACCAAACACATAACCCTCATTTAGTAATATTAGCAAATAATAAAATCATATATATACATATTCATAACTCACTACTACTATTATTTTTACCCCTTAAATTTATTATTTTTAATTGTGACTTTGGGCATTGCAGGAAATCCCTCTCTCATGTCCTCTCTAATTTTTGTTACCTTGATTTTCTTATTAATTACTAAAATTTGTAAGAGCATTGTGTTATATTAGACGACATGTATTCACGCTCGACAGAGATGGCAATTGCTTCCCATCAGATAAACCTTTTAATTCAAATTTAAAGTGGGTCGGACAATTCTATTGAATTAGAAAAAATCAATCAAATTTGTTTGTATTAAGTCATCAGCTGCGGTTTTGCATCACTTGGCATTTTCTATAATGTAAATTTTAATTTCTTTTTGTCTATTGGTATGAGATTGCAGCACTTACGAGGGCATGAAGTGTTTTTGCAAAAATAAGGATCTCTTTATCTCAAGTGATGTTCGCTCTTAAAGCCAAATTCTCATGCTTTTTATTGGTTTACTAGCACTTTTGGTCTCCTAGATTTGAAAAATGTGCAAACGGGGTTCCTAAACTTTAAAAACAACATTTTGCTACCCTCGACGTTAGGCTCCGTCAACAATATTGGTCTCTCACCAGTTTTCCATAAAAGAAAACTACGGTTTTGAGTGTAAATATGTAATTAAGCCAAAAAATTAATTAAAATATTAAAAAAAATACAGAAAAATATCCCCTCTTCATCTCCCTCATCATCTTCATCACCTTGCCCATAAAACCCATACCCTCTATCCATTAATTTAAAGAGGAGAATCTCCTGGCCATGGAATCTGCTACAACAAAGTTTAGCTTCTTGATTGAAGATTAATAGATTATCATCAAAGTTTAAGCATGATTACAATAATTACACGAATTAAAAGACATACAACACCTAAGAAAATTTCAACCAGGTTCATCATTGATAACCTTGATTCATCAAAGGGAAGCAAATTTCAACCAGGTTCACGTGGTATGCAGGTGAACCTGACTCATACCACATGGACGATTGTCATTTGCAATTGGGACGCACCATTCTACACTAACTTCTCTTTCGATTTTCAACCACAAACTTTTACACCTCTTACCTCTCTATTATTACTAGTGTTCTCACAACCGACAATTGTGAGAGCTAATCATCTCTAAACTTGGAAATCACATTAACAGAGTAATTATCTCAACACATTAGTTTTCTTTTTCTATTCGCACCGCCTGAATCTTAAACAAAAGTTAAAAGTTCAACAATCTATCACTTGTGCTGATATGCACACCCATCTTGTTACCATTACTATTGTTATTAATCTCGCCAGTAATAATTTATAGACCACTACACAATGCATACATCTAATTTATTTATTTTATCTTTTTATCTTTCTACTGAATAGTAAGTACTTCACATCATATATCTCACTTATATTTATTCTATCTCTTTTCCCATCTTTCATCAGTGTCCTACACTACACTCATGAACACCTATCTTGAATTTATCCACAATCCTTATTTAGAAACTTCATTTTATAATACTTTATGCAACAAATGAGGAGACACGACATTCAATTATTTTGACCATAATTTGGTTTATTGTTTAATGTAATTCATGCATGAGAAATGAAATAATAGAATTGACTACCAACATAAAATAAGGTTCCATTATTATTCATCAATCATACACTTTTACACTATCAAACAAAATTCACTTGCAAAGCATATAATAATAATAAAATTATTTTTTTTATATATTTTTGTGTATGTTAGATTTTAGAATATTTATATATGTATGGTATGACATTACACTGGATTTTATGCATGATTTAATATTTTTTCTAGCTTCTTGTATGATCACATATATCTTTCACGATAAGTCTTTCATAGAGCAAAATCTAGGTGGCTATGCCTTTTTTTTACACTTTTGAGTTTTGACTTATCTCCGCCTATTTGAAAAATTAAAATTGCTTGTTCTAACAAATAATATTTCTAAAATACAAACTTATATTATCACCACCCTTATGCGGTTTAGAATAATTGAGTTGTATTAATTAGTATAATATCTGAGTTGCGAGTGTGAGTGGCTCATATAAGGTAGAGAACATGAACATGGGGGTCCTCACCGCGGGCTCCCACCACCTTCACTGAGATGTCCTGGGGTCCATGATTGTGACCACATACACGGTTCTCCCATTATCATGGGCCTCACTCACCAAACTCATCTTTGATGAAATGTATGCAAATCCAACGATGATGAGACATTCTGACTTGGATTCACTTCTTCAACTTTAACCAAGAAGGACTAGGAATAAATTTCATGAGATTGACAGCATCCTGAATTACTCTGTGTATTGACACCTAATTGACACGTGTAATAATTAGGTTGGACCTCCAGAGACAGTGTCCATTTTGTGGGACCACCAATCACCTAATTAAACTGCTAAACATGTTTCAACAATCATTTTCAATAAACACTGTAACCAATCACACTCTATCTCATTCATGCATGATAATAAAGTTGAACTAGACTTGTAGGACTAGGATCGTGTGCATGTATAATAAGATTAGATGGGCTAGCTAACTACATTTTACTGTTAGTTCAGACAGATAATCAATCTTACTAAAATTATAGCAATGTTGATTTAATGATCCACGCAATGTTTGGCTAAACCAAAATTCAGAGTATTGTGAGAGTTGGATACTTGGATTGGACTATGAAATTGAAGTTGAACCAGTTAAGTATTGGAAGTTAAAACAAAAGGAAGAAAGAGAGCAGAACATGTAGCTAAAATGTACAATCTTATTTTGTGCAAGTAAAGGGAGACTGAATTCAATTATTGGCAATGTACACGACAGGATTATGAATAGTTACTAGGTCACACAGGCTGTTATATATATTGACCACAATCTCATGAAATTGTTTAGCAAACTCTGCTTCATTCATCTGAATGCTTCGGTGTTGCACGTGAGGACTAGCAGAGGCCTAAAGTTAGGCCGTAGAGTTGCAGGTACAAGTAGTCAAGTACTACCCTATGGAAAACATCCAACATGAATTTTGCTGTTCCGAGCAGTGTTTTAAAACTCGGCTCGGTCATCGACTCAGTCGGGGTACTGAGTCACTGAGTCACTAGTCGGACCACTGGGTCACTGGTTCGATTGCTTGACTCGGTGTATATTAAAAAATAATAAAAAAATATCCAATGCAATATAAAGTTAATATAAAAAGAACAAAATACGTTTCTAATCAACAACCACCTAGTGGTGCAGTGGTAGTTTTCCTTCATACTACCTCCATGGCCTGTGTTCAAACCCTGCTGGCACCATTTTTTAACAAAATATCACGTTTTTTGCCCAATTATATACAAAATGTTTGCAAATGGACAAAAAAAAACAATTTAAAAGGCCCAATAGGTTAAATAACCCAACTGGACTGAAAAAAAAAAACAATGTGAAAGGGTGGAAAATGGGCTTCTATCTAGCCCACAAATAACAAACTAACAAAAAAAAAAAAGAAATGGGTGACTCGCCGGTTCAATAAAAAACCGGCCGAGTCACCGAGTTAATCATCGAACCGGCCGGTTCAAACCGGTTCCGGCCGAGTCACATGCACAACCGGTCTGATGTGAGGCTCGGACCGGTCAGGTCACCGAGTCCTGGTCCAACCGGCCGGTCCGAGTCGAGTCTTAAAACACTGGTTCCAAGGACATAGCAACCTGGACAAAATTATACTAACAATTATGATTCGTGGACTTATGTAGATTGATGGTATTAAAAAAAATCCTATCTATTTTAAAATATTGCAATAACCACCATAAATTTGAGTGTTTTATTGTGAAGTCTTGAATATCCACTAAACATTTTTTTACCCTACACTTTTAGCAGCGGTTGATAACCGCCACTAAACATGTATGTTGACGAATATTGTGCGATCACAAGGTCTACATAAAAGAACTATTATAGTAACTCATAAGTGTTGCTCACGCAAACAAAAAAAAACACGTCTCAACAAATAAATAGAGATGTAAAATTTTGTCACGTTGACTCAAATGTAAAATATCATTGTGTTCAATTGAAATTCAAACGTAGAACCAATGTGACTCTTCTATGTTATATCAAATTTGTTTGTTTATTTTTAATTCACTTTTTAAAGAATTTTGAAAAACACATGTCCCAACAAATAAATAGAGAAGTAAAATTTCGTCATATTGACTCAAACGTGAAATATCATTGTGTTCAACGTAACGTGACTCTTCTAATTTATATCAAATTTGTTTATTTATTTTTAATCCACTTTTTTAAGAATTTTGATTTTTTTCTAATTTATCATTTTAGAAAAGATTAATTAATGATATATCCGCATGCAAACTCACCTACATACTAAGTGCCTGTTGTGTGAATGTTTTTATTTTTCTAAAAACGTACATGTATGTGCGGAAGCTTCCCATTTGAGCTTTGGAAAATAAAATGCACATCCAGAAGCCTCCGACGTGCTCCCAATAAACATGCTATAAATGAAGAAAAAATTAATTCTTCTTTACATATCAAATGCATTAACTTTTCATTTTATATTATTTCAATTTAAGACCATCTCCAATGGTTTCAACATTCAACACCCTCAACACTTCACTTTTTCTCTTCCCAACACTCCACATCACCTTCTCTCTCAAGTTCAACACTTCATTCAACTTTTACCCACTCCAATGGTTTTTCATTCAACACCCTACCCCCTACCCCACCACTTTTTTTATTTCATATTTTGATTTAATTTTATATTTTTCTTTTTATGATTTCAAAAAATTAAAATTTTCGATAAAAGATAAATTAAATAAATTATTATCGATTTAATTTAATTTAATGTTTTTTTTATTTTTTTAAATTAAATTAAATTAACGTAATATTTTTTTAACGTAAATTAAATTAAAACACTTAACAATTTAATATTTTTTTAAAAAAATATACACAATAATTTATTTTATTTTATTAACTTCAAATGGAAGAAAAGAAACTAAGCACACAATAATATATTTTATTTCAAAGCAAAGAGGATTTTTTTTTTTTTTTGAGGGTAAAAGAGCTCAATTTTATTGATTAGCAAGAGAGCTTACATCAGAAGCAATAATATGCTCCAGACCCATAGGGAAATTCCCAAACCAAACAAAACAAAGATTAGATAATGCAAATTTTGCCATGTAGTCCGCTGCTCGATTTGCATTTCTACGAACCAAAACAAAAGAAAAAGAACTAAAACCAGTAGAAAGAGCCACGCAATCTTGGACCACAGCTGCAAGGTAAGAGCGATCATGATGAGCACTCCTCCAAGTACTGTGAAGAACCGCACAATCAGTTTCAACAACGATCCACTGGTTACCCATCTCCAAAACCAGGCCCAGCGCCCACCGCAAGGCCATTGTTTCCGCCATAGCCGCCGATAGAGCTCCAACCATCTTCCCCGACGCACACAGGAGCAAACCACCATCTGCTTCTCGCACCACCATGCCCGTACCCACCACCTCACCATGCTTGAAAGAAGCATCAACATTGACCTTCACAGAGCCTCTCGGTGGTGGTTGCCACACGTCTTGTCTATCCACCTGGGCTATGTTCAAACCAGCACTACCCAACCCCTGAAAATCATCCAGCTTCACCACCTCCATTGCAGCTGCACGCTTCAACGTCTGCTCCAAAGTCAGCCAACGTTGATCAAAAACCCAGAGGTTTCGTCTAGCCCAAATTGCGTACAGCAACGTGGATACCTTATCGATCACCCACTCATCCTTCTGGTCCAGCAAAGTCCGAAGCCATGCCTCCATCGAAAAATTAGCAGGTTGAGATCCATGGAAGGCAAAAGACAAGGGAGACATAAACCAAATTGGGGCCACCGCAGGACAAAAGAGCAGCGCATGAGTCGTTGTCTCATTCCCCTCCCCACACATAGGGCATAGCAAATCCATATCAACACCACGACGACTCAAATTGACAGCCGTTGGAAGGAAACCATGGCAGATACGCCACATCATGTCCCTACAACGAGGAATGGACTTGGTCTTCCAAATGCTACTCCACAAACCACCACGATCATCGCCCATCGACGTCGAGGGGCCATCATGGGAACTCAGAACTAGCTGGTAGGCAGATTTGGTATTGAAAAGACCGTTATCAGTGGCAGCCCACACTAACATATCCGCAGTTACAGTCCGAGGCAAAGGCAAGCTCAACACCATAGAAGCCTCATGCGCACAAAAGACTTGCCGAACCACATCATCCTTCCATCTACCCAACGTGCCATCCAACAAATCAGAGACAGTAGAAAAACTACCACGCCATTGCTGCCCAGAAAGAGGTTTGAAGCCCGCAGCCATAGGGAGCCAAGGATCATCCCATAGTCGTATAGTGGTACCAGTACCCACCTTCCAATAGCAACCTTTCTCAATCACCCACAAAGCAAAGGGGATAATAGAAAGATAATAAGATGAATAAGATGATGGAAAACTTTGTTTTTTTTTTCTGTGTCCAAATCAAACGAACCAAATCTCTATTTATAGAGAAAAAAAAATCATGAATTTTGGTAAAAAAATTATATTTTTAAATTATTTTTTTGAATGAAATAATTGAGTTGGAAAGATTAGGATAAACGAAAATCGCCCGGACCAATCAAACGGAGCCACGTGTTGATCTGCAGCCCCTCTCTCTCTCCACTGGGTCCCACACGCAGGTTTCAACTATGTTTAATTTTTTCAACTCCTCTCTCCCCCTTTCAACTTTCAACACTTCATTTAAACACCATTACACACCCCTTTCAACATTAAACACCCTCAATTCAACACCATTACAGATGGTCTTATATAGAACTTGTTTCGTCTTCAAAATGTGCTTGACTTATAGGAGAAAGAAGTGCAAACTCGGTGAATCTACGTCTACATCATAAGCTATTTATTATGTGACATGTATTTTTATATTATAATTATTGCCTATTTTTTTAACTCTTTAATTATAACTTTGTCAATACATTACCGGGTTAAATAAGTATGAATAAATTAAACATAAAGGTTTTTTTTGAATGGGAAAGGAAGACAACAATACTATAGAGCTATCAGATCCCTAGCCATGAGAGACAAAACTATATATGGGGGAGAGGCCAAATCCTGCATAGCACACTGTAACTCATCACCAAGCCCGACCAAGCAATATGCAGGCACATTAGCTTCACGACGCACATGATGAATACGAACATCCAGGTCGCGCGGGAGGAGAACATGAAGATCCAACAAAGCACTACCATAGACATGAAAGTCATAAGTGTTCCTCTTCAATGTCTTGGCTAGCTCCAAACAATTAGACCCACAAACAGGGTGTTGAAAATTCTTTCTCCAAGCCAGCAAAAGCCGCATATGTCACTTTCTTAAGTGGAGTATGGAGAAAATTTTGGGATCCAAATAGTGTTAGGTCCGAGCGTCGACCATTTTTAGTCGAGTTCGAGCAAAAAAACCATAAGCCCATAACCTTCTAGATATGGGCTCAAAGGGCGCATGACCGTACGAGAGGAAGAAGGTTTCAGGAACACGATGGTAGGTCAACCTATATGCTCGCTTTAACATATTTTCTATATTAAATGATGCAGTCAGTTGAGTTCGACCACCGATAAGAATTTTACAAACTCAAATATCCCGACACCAATAATTTCAAATATATTTCTTTCCTTTTTAAAACACGTTAACCCGTCATTGAACCCATTCATTCCATTTTTTTGAACAGTTAAATTCGTCGTATTCAAGTATAGTCTCGGGTACGTGCACACCCCTAAAAATAGTTCTCCCAAAAACTCGATGGCCACAATACAAGGGATTTTAGATCGGCCCATGTATCATCCCAAAAATCATATAAAAAGCCCAAAGAAAATTTAAAAGGGGTTTTAGCATCACAAAGCAACAAACACAAGACGCATATCATATCAAATATCTAATCTAGGGTTTCTCTCTTCCCTTCTCTCACGTCTCTGCTTCCGATAACCGAAACCTCTTCTCTTCTCCCTCTCTCGGAACCCATGGAATCACCCGGCAACGACCATGTAGTTGGTGGCGGAGAATCCAACGACGTCGCCAGAACCTATTCTCACAGAGAAGACCACGACCAGCACCACAACTCTCAACCTCTCACCGGCGACGGTGCCAGTCCCGGGTAACTTTCAATCTTCTCGTTTTCGCTCTGAAATCTGTTTGCCTTCCGATTTGATTCGAACCTTGACAAACCCAGCTTAAAAGATTCAATTCTTTCGCGTTTCAATGAAAAGGGGTTTATTCAATTTTGTGTATATTTTAGATTAGATGTTAATGATGCTGTTAGATTTGGTTCTAATTCCACTCAACCCCATAATTTGCAGAAAGATTTTTATAGGTGGTTTAGCGAGAGAAACGACCATTGGTTAGTGCTTGCTTTGTCTTTATTTATTGTTGTAATTGTGATTATAAATTTATAGTTATAGGGGGTGTTAATCCCTTTACTATAATGTATCGATTTCGAGCTTTGTGTGTTGTTTTCTTATCTTTGTTGGTTGTGTTTCTGTGTTGCAGCCCAATTTATCAAGCACTTTGGTAAATATGGTGAGATTACAGATTCTGTTATCATGAAGGACAGGAAAACTGCTCAGCCTCGTGGGTTCGGGTTTATTACGTATGCGGATCCCTCTGTGGTTGATAAAGTCATCGAGGACACTCATATCATCAATGGCAAGCAAGTATGTGTTGTTGTATTTGATAATTTATTATTGTATTAGGAGTTTTATGTGTAGTGATTAGTGAATGTGTGCTTTGCTGGCTCTTATGGTTTTGGGATCATATATAGGTTGAAATTAAGCGGACGATACCAAGGGGAGCAGTTGGTTCTAAGGATTTTAAGACAAAGAAAATATTTGTAGGTGGTATTCCTTCAAATGTGACTGAAGGTAGGTTGCCTCTTTAGATAGCTAATTTTTTGCTGCTTGACTGTGAGGTAACTTAACGAGGGGGGCTGATTACAACACCTCAAGAGAGAGCAAACTCCTAAATATCGGGATAGTGTAGACATAAAAAATTATATAAGTTTCATATTCTAGAATTTAGCATTGTTTTAATGTGAGTATTATTTAGGGCCTGTCAAGAAGTTTGCACTGATATTGTACACAAACAGAGCTTACTTATTGTAGTGTACCTGATAATGTTTTTCAAGCTTTCTTCACGTATAATGTCTTGCAAACCACCTGCACACACAGAATTCACATCCGTGTAGATGTGAATGATGCATTGATGCGTCATGTTTGTATGGTGGTGGGTAAAAAGAGTTGACAACATTCTTTCTTTAAAGCTCAGTTAAATTTATTTACAGCTGTTTTTCAAATACTAAAGTGCTGAAATTGACTTTAAAAGTATCTTATAAATCATAGAATAGCTGCAGCAAATGGCACCTTGCTTTGGTTGATATTGTTTTTAACCAGAGATACTTTTGTGCAGATGAATTTAGAGACTTCTTCACACGCTATGGAGAAGTCAAAGACAACCAAATAATGCGTGACCACTCCACCAATCGATCTCGTGGCTTTGGGTTTATCACCTTTGACTCGGAGGATGCTGTTGATGATCTTCTATCTATGGGGAACAAGATTGACTTTGCTGGAACTCAGGTGAGGCATCTTTCATATTAAACAGTACCTGCATTGCATTATTGTTCCTTCACATTGTGGAATTTTACTTCCATATTTCTTTTTCTGTAACATCATTATTAGAGTGGGATTTCCTTGGGAGGCTTGCATTATTGTTTTAGTTTAATTTTTTTAGCTGCACTTAATTTTCTTTGGGCTATTTTTATTCTTTTGTTGGTAGCAACATTGAGAAACTACTGTGAACCGTAAAGTGCTTGAGGATGAAGTTCAATCATATTTCCTTGTAGGAATTTGAAAATCACCTCCTACTCTTTTACTTTTCTTTCCTTTTTTGGATGGCGCGGGTTAGGTTCAGTCCTGAAATCATCTATACCATTTGCTAGAGTTGCCTTGAGCAGTGCATCAATCTAATATATCAACCTTGATATTCATATTTCTTAGTTTTAATTGTTTGACCTACTATTTTAGGTTGGTGCCTTATGAATAGCAGACATTTTTGTACATGTTACATAATTTATTTGTGATTTGATAGATCAGGAAACTTCTTGAATTATTTTGTCTGTTAGTTTTCAATTCTCATCAAATGTGATTCCTGTCAATAAGATAAATTGAACCATCTTTCCTTTGTAGGTGGAAATCAAGAAGGCTGAACCAAAGAAGCCAAACCCACCTACTCCATCATCCAAGCGCTATAATGACTCAAGGTCTTCGTACAGTAGTGGATATGGAGAAGCTTATGATGGCTTTGGTGGGAGCTATGGTGCTGCAGGTGGTTACAGATCTAGTGCTGCCTATGCTGGCAGGAGTGGTGCTTATGGTGGGTATGGAAGCGAGTTTGGTGGGTATGGAGGATATGCTGGAGCAATGGGGCCCTACAGAGGAGATCCTTCCCTTGGGTTTGCTGGTCGTTATGGTGGAAGCTTTAGCAGAGGCTATGATCTTGGTGGGTATGGTGGAGCTAGTGAGAGTTATGGGGCATACGGTGCTGGTGCTGCTGCTGGTGGGGGTTCTTCTGCCGCTGGTGCCTATCAAGGTGGCTATGATGCCAGCCTAGCGGGTGGATATGGAGGGGCTAGTGGAGGCTCCTTCTATGGGAGTAGAGGTGGATATGGTGCTGGTCGATATCATCCTTATGGAAGATAGAAGCTTATAACCTAGCATTTTTAGTCTAGGACTGATATGTCTAGCATCAAAACAAGTTTTTAGTTTGTGGTTCTTCATTTAGATTACATATTTTCATTTTTTAAAAAGCTGTCAAGGATTTATCAGCATACTTATTTCTTGTTAACTGTTGAAGTTGAAGCAAATTTTCCTTCTGAAGTCTGGTTTGTGATTGATGTAAGAGCTGCAAATTTTGCAGTTTGTTGTATTTTCAATCTTGTCAATTATACTTGTGGTGATGTTTCTTACTGCTGCCGTTTTGTTTGATTTGATTACTCCTTCATGTTTATTTGTTATTTTCATATATAGAGTAATCCTCCAAATTTGTCGTCAAATTTATTCCAGATGCATTAGTTCTTGAGATTATAAGAATGTGTTCTTAGTTGGTTATATTAGTCATTTTAAGGGATTAATGTATGACCAATGTGGTTGACACTTGTGATTCTAATTTCTAAGAGACCATAGTGTGATTATTGTAAGGGGCTGATGTCTTTTGCCAATTATCAAAGGGGGCTAACAGTTGGAGTTCTTTGTTAAGCAAATTGAATGTTAGAGAGTGAGACAGCATGTCTATATTTAATAGCAAATTAAAGGTGTCATTTTCTCTGCTTAAATTGATGCCTACTGCTAACCTTCCCTGGACAAGAGATGACTGATAAGATAGCGTTAAGAGGATTGAATTGTTCATGAGTATGACAATGAGTACATGACAAAAAAAAGTCCTATTAAGGGTAATTAGAGATGCAATCACATAAGAGGCAGATAGGCATATAATTGAAGACAATGCACATGTTTGAGCTCAAATCACCCAAAGTAAATGAATAATAATTTTTTTGCATTAGTTTTATAAGATTGAAAAACGTGGTTCTGGTTGCTCTCTCAGTATCTATTGTTTCTCACTTTCAGTGGCAAACGTTATGGGGGATAGGCCATTGGGTCCATATGAGAAGAGAAATTGAAGCAAGGTGTTTGGATAGGCAGCCATGTGCCATGATGTGATTGTCTAATATCTATTTGTCATTTGTCTAAATTCATCAATCCAATCGTACTGTTTGATTAAACATGATCGGTCATCTTTCATGTTTTGTCAGAATTGCACTATTGATTCACCTATGAATACATTTTCAATTGATTAGAGCAATATTGATGAATACACTTGCTTCTAACTGATTTCAGGAATTACTTACACTAATTTCTTTTAGTATGTTTGAAGTAGGGTCTTTTACTTTATAATCAATTGTGACGCTACGAAACTACTTATATAAGCTTTTCTTTAAATTTTATTTTCTTAACTTCATTCATGAAAGAATAATGTTATATCCTTTTATAAATCCTTTTACAAATCCTCTTACGTATTAACGCTAACTAGTGACGGATCCAGAAATTTCATGACGTGGAGGCAACATATTATAGAAAATATAACACAACATTATTATAAATATGAATATTAATTAGAATATTGTAAGTTGGAGAATGGAACTATTACATTAAAAAAATAATCTATTTGGAGAAGCAATAAGGTGAAATGCAATTACAGATACACGTGCAAGGAAATGTTTTACTACACTAAGCTAACAATGGGACAAGTATTTAATGTAATCTCACATAATGACAGTTTACATTCCTAAATTTACACAACTACATGTAGTGACCAAAATTGACAGTTTGAAAATTTTACAACATTAATGAATGCAAGATACTGTGCACCTGTGTCAGCCTCTGACACGGTATCATAGATAGGAGTCTAAAATGTATTCTGTGGATTCACCCTTCTCCTCCCTTCCCGTTTGTAGTATGGAGTTTCATCGATCGTTCTCCGTACATAGTCTACAAATGGTTGGGGTGTCCGAGGAGACATTTCATTTGGAACACCTGGGCTGCTTCTTTCAGGAGTTGTAGGAGCTCCAATGCTGGCAGTGACCGGAGCACTTGTTTGCTGAGATCTATCTGGTCTGTCCAGGAATCCCAAGAAGATAGCAATTGAGAAAATCAACAGCAGGATAGACCCAAGGATGCTAGCCCAGAGGGTTTTATTTATGGGTACACTGGGTAGTACTGTTTCCTCCGGTTCTGGTTCGTAGCTTATGTCTATTTCCAATCCCTGGCCTGTAATAATACGGGTAAAAGAAAGATTCTGACATATACTTAATCATTTTCCTTTTTAATGAAAAAAACCATCAATTGCTGATGGGAATAAAGTCATTAAAAACTTCAGGAATACGTAACCATTAGCTGGGAGTGTGATGGTGATTTTGTCTTTGAATCTCTTGGCTTTCAGCAGTTTGACCTGGAAATATGGACAAGAAAGAAAAAAAACCTAATTGTATAAATATAAATTGAAACATTGTTGAATCTGTCTAGCTGTGGGAATCAGTTCAGCGGTTAGTTGTGAACTTTTAGAGCACTTACCTCGTACTGTGCAAACCCTCGAAGGCCAAAATCTTCTTTCTGAATGGCACTGATCATAATCAAATCTCGGTAACGCCAGTGAATTTCAACATCTGTAATAAGACAGCCAAATAGTTAGTATTCGTATGGTAGAAGACAATGATTATATATCTGTATCGACGTTGCCCTCAACATGTGATGATGATAGCTATTGTCGTGAGGAAATTAAGGGCAACTTAGTCCTTTTCTCTTTTTCTTTAACCATCCTAGGGAGGGGCCTTTTTGGGGTGGAGGTAGTTCTAGTCATCTTGTCATATGAATGAAAAAAATAACATTGCAATGATGCTCCTTCATCTACCTAAAAGATGTAGCATGGTTTGCCATCTTACCAGTATTTCCCAAGATTGTCATGTAAGTTTTGTTAGAGCCAGGTGTCAGATTCAGCTGCATTGGACTCTGAGGGGAGAAAAAATGAAAATGAAAATACTAAACATCATAAAAAAATTTACATAATGTTTCACAATCAGATTGAGGGTTTCTACTGAATTTGCAGTACAGCACATCACAGGCACAAAGGAGGGCAACTTCATCAAGATATTACCAACAATACATAGCATCATTCAACCTAATCAAACACTTTTTTCATCATGAAGATATGTACTTCGAGGCAATGAGGTGGAAAAGAATCATGGGATTTTGCTTTGTTGGCACACCATACCTTGCCCATCTCCATTAAAGAAAATCCTCCAATAAAAAGTGTCGATGCAGATCCAGAAACATGTTCGTGTTCTTTAAGAGAGGCATATATGGAGAGAGATACATCTGGTCTCATGCCTTCTAACTTCGGTGCTGAGTGTACCAAATGCTCTGGTGAGTGAGGGAAAAATAGGCAATATGAGTTGCCAGAGTCCAAATCCAGCCACGGTTTCACGTACCTTCAGTAAATCGATGTAGAAGATATAACTAGAATGAATTGATTATTTAGGGTACCAGATAAGTAAGAGTAAGATCGAGATACCCCACAAATGGCGGATCTACTCTACAATCAAATGAAATTCTCTTGTTTCCTCCAGCTGCACCTAGCCTTTCACCATAGGTATTGCTATTGCAATTGATTCAGTCACAAAAAGAGTTAGAGGTTGCCATTTAAACCAAGTTCATGTCTAGAGTTATAGTTTACAAACCTGAACTTCACAGAGAAGTTGTATCCTTTAGCAGGATATGGAACATTAGTTAACATCCCTTTTGGAGCATCCACAGAAACACTATCTCCTTTTAATACTGTAATTGTTGTTTGCAGTTTGGACTTTGCATAATGGAAAGATACTGTTCATAATAACGTATTTCAATAGGGAGTTGTATAGTTGTTTATTAAGCAAAAACTCAAGAAATGACAAGTTAACAACTACAAATTCATCTTTTGTACTTAAATATTGCTATTCTTCACCTTGGGCTGAACCTTCCCCAGTAGCTTTGGCCACCCCAGATAATGGGTCAACTGATATTACACTTCCATTTGTTGTAGACCAATGTCCAGAAACTTTATCACTCAAACCTAAAACATGAAGATAAAAATGACATTATCCTTCCTCCAGAAATACAGAAAAGACAAAACATCATATTCATACTATCTAACTAGAATTAAGTTAGTGATTCCGTTATACAGTTCTATCATCTCCCCCTTATTCTCTACAATTTCATTATTCAATTCTAACATGCCCGATGAGAAATTTGAGAAGATTAGCAAGACTGCTCTTCCACCCACCCTATTTTGTTGTAATTCTTCAGAAATTGTTAATTATTTTTTAAATATTTTTAATCCACAGGGATAAATTGTGATAAGTTTAGGAATCACATTCCAAATGATATCCATTTAGTTCACAAAGGCCATTAACCCCAGCCTAGAAACTGCAACACACCCATGACAAAATATCTAGCTGAAGTCACCCGTGGATTTCTGATCCATCAGATTCCGAGCTAATGACCAATGTTTCTAGTCTTTTATAAATCAGTTTCATTCACCAGAGCATATAGACTTAAACCAAAAACTACATCATCCGCAGTGCCTGCCTCAACCCTTGATTTGTCTCCAATACCATGTTCTAAACTAACTTGCTTAAGTGAAGGTAAATAAAAGGTTTAAAATTAAAAAAATATATTATGAGAGAAGACATTGTTACAAGAATAAATTAACAGCAACAACTAAATAGTCAATATAGCCACACCTTTTATGCTTAAGTTGAGAGGACTTCCTATGTGAAGAACTGGATTTGGAGGATATATTTGGGCACCGACTCTAATCTGCAGGGGGAAAGGAAGATTTCAGATAGACGGAAGAAGAGGAGATATAAGATATAAATAGAAGGATGAATAGTGCACATAAGAGAATAACTTGCCCATAGGGATGTCTTTAGGTAGCAGTGAGAAATAAATTAATGGTAATAGTAAGGCAAATGACACGTACAAGCTCCAGTGTCCAGTGTGCTTGTCCATCATTGATCTTTAAACAATTAGGTGTCTGATTTATTTTCAGTTTTGTTGTTATGTTTCCATTAATAATTAGAAAAGTTTTACCTTGTTACTTTGTTTTTAGGTTTTCAAGAATTTGCAAATAAAGTCTTGTTTTCATTTGCAACATCATGGAAAAAGGAAAAAACAGCGACAAAATGTACCATTTTTTCAATTTTAAACAAAAGCATATGAACTGAATGAAAACCAAAAACAAATGAAGAGCGACCTCAAGGGCAACAATGTGTTTTTTATCTCCTATTTTTATTAATAATTACAAAAAGCCACCTTACATCTGGAAATAGTAAAAACAACATTTTAAGTGTTTTCACCATTTCCTATGCAAATCTTGAATACAAAATGAAAATAGTGACATTCTTATAATTGTTAATCAAACCAGGAAATAAATTAATACAAAAATAAAAAAGAGTACTTAAAAAACGAATCATAAGTTTTTCAAAAATTATGCATGATAAATATTTTTTGATAAATGCAGAGAAATAAACAACCACATGAGGATCAGGTACCCTAATAGCAAAAGCTACATGGAGGGAAAAAATCATTACAAAATTATCCCCAGTCCTTCTCATTTCAAGATGATTTCACTTAACATATCATACTCATGGAGTCATTGTTACAATGGAAATGTTATTAACTGGATCATGCATGTGGATATCACATCTAATTAAGGTTAAAAGTTATATCTTAGGTTTTGTTTCTCAGTAGCAAACAGAGATAGTAGAGAAGGAAGTCAGATCAGCAGTAGCTAGGTTTTTGAAAAGATAAATGAACTTGAACAAAAATAGAAGCATGTGTGTATTAATAAAACACTTCTTATTGTCATAAAAGTATGGATTGCAAAAGTTTATCATATGGCATAAGAAATCAAGATATGTATCAGGAGCCTGAAGTGCTGGGCAACAAACAGCAAATGCTTACCAGCATATAGTCTGACTTCTGCGGAGCGTCACTAATTGTCATACGAACAAGAGCTTTACCATGCCGAATCGCCTTCAACCAGGAATAAGTGAGGAAACAATTTCATTAATTTACTCAGCTGAGCAAAGTAGTTCAACAGACCAGACAAAAAATCTGGCTAGACTGTAAATAAACAGTGTTTATTCCAATGCCATGAAATCACAGATGCTCTCTTCAAGTTACATCATAAGGATGATTAAAGTGAATTAAGACTGATTGTGATGCACAATGTGTACTCAACTTCATTAGAGACCAAAGTCGCATGATAGGATTTTTCAACCATAAAAAAGGCAAAACAATTGTCACGAACCAACTATATTTAAAATTATGTTTTCAGACAAACATATGAATGGTTTTTATGTAAAGCATGCTCCCTCACTAAGAACCCTTTGGGTGGTTAATGTGCAAGCCCATCCATGTGTTGAAATTAAACTTTTTATCAACAGAATAAAGGCAGCAAGGTTCAAACTTCAAATAACCTAGTCATAGACACCTCAATACCATGTCATGAACTAATTATCTCAAAGTTTAAACTTTAAAGTGAAAGACTGAAAGCACGTGATTGGTTTTAAATCTGACAAAAATAACTCCAAAAGTCTATGAATGTCCAAGTTCCAGGTTCTTGTGCTTTTCTCAAAATTCAAAGAACATGGAGAAACCGAGAAAGAAATACTATTTCTAATAAAACCCATAAAAAGAACCTTGATATGGACATTCCCTTTTCCATCAGATGTTTTGTTAATGTAGAGAACATCGGGGTAGTTAGTTTCAGCAAAAAAAGGCAGAGCATTGTATGCTTCATAGAAAGGGCTTCCTGTCAAAGCACAGTAAGAAACAATAAAAGATGAGTACTTTCACTCCAAAAGTTCCTACACGCGAATCATTATTAAGGGAGCATTGATACCTAGAGCATCATAAAAGGTTGTTGGGAGATCAAGTTCTGCACCAACTGCAAGGTCAATCACTTTGAGGAGAACCTCCTTACTGGCTATTCTAATTTGAGTCACCTGATGATAATATAGAAATTATGATGTAAAGATTAGAGTTTCCCAACAAATAGACATGTCAAGAATGCAATTAACATGGGCAATATAATAGATATACTTATCCTGCTGAGACAGAAGCAAATTCTGAAGGGGGAGTAGCAAATGCAAGTATTGGATAGATTCTGGGTTTGACCATAATGGATGGACCAGAAATAAACTATTTACCCATTTATTTTATGAAAGTAAGAATCATTAAATAATGTTCCAACGCATTCAATTAAAAATATATTACAGTATACCATGAAATTTATTAAGATTTTTTTCCTCTCTTATCCCAAACATGTAGGGGTATTTTTTTAGACACTAGATTTCAATTTCAGTTGGATGCCTGTAAATTTAATAGTTAGTAATAAAATATCCAGTGGATGTCAAAACCTAGGTTGTCAATCCCGGCGGGGTCCCGCGAGGTCCCAGTGTCCCATCCCATCTTGGCCAAGTACTGCAACGACCACCACAGTCCCATCCCACTTCGCTGTCCTGGCTGTCCCGGCTGGGATCCCAGCCCATTTCCCGGCATTTCCTACGCGATCCTAGCGAGACAAAGAAGGGTCTAACGTTTTCAAAAACGTCCTCCAATTTTAAACGTTGGGGGTGTTTTATTTCCAGGTTTTGGTGACGAAAAAACAACCCTAGATGGGAGGAAGAGATCGACCCTCTCCTCACTTCCTCTTCTTTCTTCATCCTTGCTCTCTCTCAAGACCTATGACTTTTATTGCTAGTTTGCTACTAAGAAAGTATGAATATGTTATGAATTTCAAGTAATATTTATCATTGATTGTGTGTATATATATGGTATAACTTATATAAAATATAGACTAAAATTCACTATTCCAGCATCCCGCTATCCAATTTTTGGGGCTGGCCGCTATGCGCCGAGATCTGCGATTGACAACATAGGTAAAAACATGTTTTGACATGCTAAGGCTGCCACTAGCATGTCAAAAATATGTTCTAATATAGTGATAGCGCAGCTCTATCGTATCCCTATTAATGAAAACAATGTAAAAATTGGGGAATATAAGTATAAAATCAGTAAATGTTCTAAAGACTAACTGTGGCAAAGCTAAAGTTGACATCTGTAAAAGACAGCACCAGTAAGTTCTACTCTCACATGGGTGCTAATAAGTGGCCCCGAATCAACAGTAAGTGAAGGATAAATTACATACCTCAGCAACCTTGACACAAGAAGCAATCTCTATTCTTCCTGTGATACGATCATTAGCTTGAATACATGCAAGAGCATTACTTTCTGCTGTTTTAATTCTATCCCCATCAATGAATATGGCATCGTTCTGCAGAGCAGCATTTTTCTCTAAACTTCTCAATAAAGAATACTTGATGGTTCCTTTGCGGTTCTGACTATCATATTGTGTATAAGATTCTGAGGAGGAAGGCAAAAGGCTTGTAGTTGTATAATAAGGAGGCAGAATCCAAGTTATTGGGACTCCCAAAGCCAAGGGAAGATCCGGAACCACCGTTACGGATAAAGATGAACTGTAAAACTTTGACTGTGTCTTCGACCCAAAATTTGAAAGTTCACATGAGAATGACACAGTAACATTGGTCTTGCCTGCAGATCTAACCCCAACAAAAATTATGGCACTGAATTACATATTCATCTACTCTGCCTTTTATTTATGATAATTCATATATTGACCACCGGTTGTAATTAGTGAATCATGCGTACACTTCTATTATTACTATGGGAAGGAATTAATTTTAGCAACCAAAAATAACACCCAAACTTTTTCCAACTGCATGGATCAAACAAGCCACAATGCCTTATCATGAATCATGTCTACAGAAAAACCAAGCAAACTACATAAAACCGATATAAAGTTCAGAAGATTCTGTACCAATGATATGTGAACTGGAAGCATAATATCTTGACCAAACAACCATACACGGATGATCAAATTTAAAACTTACTTAATTATCATATGATATGACTACTTAAAACTTACTTAATTATCATATGACCACTTACGAATTTGACGTGACTTTTAAAACATGACAGCACATATGAAGACAATGAGAAATAAGAGGCATTAATCCTGACCTTACAACTATTCATGCTCTCACCTAACGTACGCAGGTGGGAGCATTTATAGGATACCCAAAAGACTAGTGCACATTATGTGTTTTACATATCTATAACATGCTATTATTCTCAACAAAAATCATGTTTAACTTAATACCTTCCATGCAAGACGTTAATAAAGCCAAAGTCATTCTCATCAAAGTAACCAGTAACTTGACTTTCTTCTGAAGCTGTAAACTGGATGCCATATTTATCAACATGCAAGCTCTCTGTTACCTTGAAACTCAACACCTAAAGAAACAAATCAAAGTCAATATTCTTAATATTATCTTACATCATTTGAGTATGACTTTCTTTGGAGGAAATTGATTAGTAAAGATACATGGAGAGCAACAACCGACAGAATACTTCCTTGACGCAACAGATTTACACCCCATGAAGGGGAGTGGTAGGGGCTCGGAATGTCATGCTCAATCAGTCTTTTATTATTAGGTTGGGAAAATGTCTACATTGTTTTTTTGGGCATGATTTCTGGTGTGTCAAGTTTAAAGTTTCTCCCAAGTTTGCTAACTATAGTAGCTGATATATTAGCTTTGGTATCTATTATACTTAGGGTTAAGAATGGAATTATGCATTAGACGGAGTCTGTTGATAATGAGGGAATATCATTGTGGTAGTTTAGTTTTATATCTTAGGGTTGATAGTGATATTTTTGCAGTTCCATAACTAGCAAGCACAAACTTTATTTAGTTTGGAATACCTCCATCTTGATGCAGCAGTTGATAATTATTATATTCCTGTTGATGCAATTCTAATGCAAAGAAGGGTCAGTATATGTTAGAGAATACTTTCAGACTGGTTTTAGTGGTCTATATATGATTTGATGGGAATACTCATATCTAACAGTAAGGACAAGTTTCAGAAAGAGTTTGTAAGCTTTGTTTTCAAAAAGTTGTTTCATTTAGATCACAGCAAACTTTCCTACTAATTCTAATGTTTCTTAGTGTAGTTTTCCCCTTGTAACATGACTTTTAGGCCATAATGGTCTTTTGATTCCTAGGATGTATAAATATTGCACCCTGTGTGTACTTGATTCCACAGCACTGGTGCCCTTAATACATTTTTTCCTGTATAGAAAGGACAAAAAACTGGTATTGAAATGAAAAGATAATTTGAAGATAAAGACAAACCTTTTCATCATCAATAGTCCACTTGTAATTTTTACATAGCTCATAGAAAGAAAATAAATTTCCCTGACAAAACCAAAAAGGTGATCAATATTAAGATTTGAAATACACAAATAAACAAAAACTTCTCATTTTTTTATTTAAATTGTTACCTCAGGAAATAGCGGATAAATTGGCAATGTGCGGCCAACCCCAAGTTGTTCACTCTGCGTGTGCAATGTGATAGTAGATGGAATTCCCACCCTTAAAGTACTCCTCGCATCACAAATCACAGTATTGCCTTTCACAAAGACACTAGCAAGAATGGTCTGACAATAGTAATGAGGTCTTGGATTAGACTTAGAAGTTATATCTATCCTAAGCACATATGCTTAAATGTAATAATGAAAAACAGTAAACAGGAAATTGAGAGAAATTCTGATGTTCATAGAGAAGATTACAAGAGTAGATCATATATAAATATATAGAGAGAGAGCTAGAACAAACTGCCTATACTTACAGCTGTTATAACTACATAACAGCATCAACAACCACTAAGAGACTTAGAACAGCTTCACTAACAGAATTACAAAAAGTATATTAAAACCGAGTGATAACTACACTCTAAACTCTGCACCTGCAAACTCAAGGTGGCTGATCAAGTGAAAACTTGTCATCCACATTGAGTTTGTCTCTGAAAGTAGCAAACTGAAGGGGAAACGAAACCTTTGAAAGAATATCTGCCCGCTGATCCAAGGAGGGAATGTGATAGAGCACTAACTTCTTAAGACATTATTTAACATCTGGTTTATTTGAAGTAAACGGTTGAAATAATCATCACACGTGTTCCATCTTCCTTTAAAAGAAGGAAAAGGAGAGAGCATATGTTCAGAAGATACAGTATGGACTGCAAAATCAGAAAAAGAATAGGGATGGTGATAGAGGTGGAGGTCAAATGAAGAAAATGGGCCAATTCTTTATAGTTGAATCGTGGACTATATATATATATCTGGAAAGTTTATTCCAGAGAGATGTGTTAAAGAGGTATGGGGAAGTAGGTACGCATGAGGTGGAGAAGAGAAAAATATTTCCAACACGGGGTCTATTTGGGAGATAGCTGGCGCTAGACAATCAGTTAAATATGCATATGCATTGTAGTGTATACTTCATAACAAATTAGAAATAAAAATAAGCAAACAAACTATAGAACAATATTAAGTCTGAACAGAATTTCACATCTTACTGTGTTACCAAGAGCAACTGCCGAAAGCCTTCCAGAATACTTATCAATACTTGCAATTTTGTCATTTTCAATAGCATACTCAACATGACCACTGAGAGTCGGGCCGCCTTCCATGGTAAACTAAGAAAATAAATAAAATAAAATGGTGTCGTCATAAAACCAAGAAAAAGTGAGAAAACAATAGTATAAATAGTCACACTAGCCCAATATTGAAGAACCAAATTGTAAAGATAAACAATCACCAAACAAGACATTTAAGACAAGAGAAAGTAAGGATCAAACACTTGTGAGCAAGAACTGAGATGCTTCACGTGGCTTCTGCTAACTAGCTCATGAACTAAGTACATTTTAATAGACACCCTACTAAACTCAATAGCTAATCTTGAAACGAATAACAAATGATCTATAGGGAGTCAAGTATATTATGGATATTAATTCAAATATTAAATCTAGCTAATAGATAGTGATATAGTGCTATTAGATAGAGGCTAGAATAAAAGATAATAACTGATTTAGTTATTATGATAAGAAGTTATCTTTTAGTTATCTTCTAGTAAGTTAGGTCTTTTATATAAGACATGTATTGCTTTCAGTTTTAATTAAGTCAATAATATATTTTCCCTCGATCTCTCTCTCTACTCTTTCACGTTATTCTCTATTTTCTCCAACAACTTGGTATCTAGAGCACGTTCCGATTCTTGGACCTGCGGGTCGTGAAGATTGAAGCTGAGTGTTTCAATCTTGTTTAAACGGAGCCAAACACAACCTCTAATCGAAGCTGCGAGTTTCGAGGCCTGTGATAGGTTTGGTGGTTTAGGGTTGCTGTGAAACTGTGTGTTTCAAATCTGTTTGGCTCGGTTTTGTTGAAGTGCGACTCTTCGAGTCTCGTCCTTCATCAGAATTGTAATTCTGCGATTCTGAAATTGGTGGAAGCTGCGAGTTTCAGAGGTTCCTCCCCTACACGCTGTGAATCTCGATTTTGATCAAGAAACCGAAACCCTCACGATGGCAAGTAACAATCTGCCGGGAGTAAACCTCCCAGTTCTAACTGATAAGAATTGGGATCGATGGAATTCTCAGATGAAAGTTCTATTTGGGTTTCAAGATGTTCTTGATGTTATAGAGAATGGGTTTCAACCACTGACCCAAGACATGACTGAAGAACAGAAGACTCTTCATAATGATATGAAGAAGAAGGATTGTAAGGCGATGTTTCTCATTCATCAATGCGTGGATGATACGCATTTTGAAAAAATAGCAAATGCATCTTCAGCAAAGGAGATGTGGGACATTATACAGAAAGTTCATAGTGGCAGTGACAAGGTAAAGAAGGTAAAGTTGCAAACTCTTCGAAGACAGTATGAAAGTCTTCAGATGGAGGAGAATGAAAAGGTTGGTGAATACTTCACCAAGATCCTAACCACTGTCAATTTAATGAAGGGCTGTGGAGAAAAGATCACTAATGTGATGGTGATAGAGAAAATCATGAGGTCCTTGGCTCCCAAATATGACTACATCGTAGTGGCAATTGAGGAATCTAAAGATGTGGACAGCATGAAGATAGAAGAGTTGCAGAGTTCATTGGAAGCACATGAGATGCGCCTTGCTGATCGTAATTCTGTGAAAGTTGCAGAACAAGCTTTGAAGGTTGGTCTGGACAATCATGATGACAAAAAGAAGAAGTGGACAGGCAAAGGAAAGTCCGGCAACAAGTCAAAGTGGTCTCAACATAATTCTGACAAGCCAGAATCGTCCAAAAGGAGGGGTGAATCTCCGGAGAAAGGTGGCAATCAGAGGAAGACTGATAAGAAGAATATTGAATGCTACAAGTGTCACAAGATGGGACACTACTCCTATGAGTGTCGCACTGGTAAACCAAAACAGCAGAAGAATGCAGACAAGGAAGCTTATGCAACAAGGGAAGATTCTGATGAAGATCCTATAATGCTAATGGTCACAACAATGAATTCAACAGGGAGTGATGAAAGTGATGAGGACAATGATTCTGCACCTTTATCACATGTTCACCAAACTAATTCTGAGGCTTTACCACATGATGATCAGGCTGATTCAGATGGTTCTGCAAACTATGTTCCAAGACCTCAAAGGCAGAGGAATAGGCCTGAAAGATATAGTGAGTATCAGACAGTCCCTGACCATGCAGTTAATGATGAAGGCGATCTGATTCACTTTGCTTTGATGGCTGACGCTGAGCCATTGCATGTGGAGGAAGCTCTTGCGAAACCAGTTTGGAAGGCTGCTATGATTGATGAGTTGAAAGCAATTGAGAAAAATCAGACCTGGTCTCTGGTCCATTTACCTACAAATAAGCACAAAATTGGGGTTAAATGGGTGTTCAAACAGAAGTTAAATCCTGATGGTTCTATTGCTAGGCACAAGGCAAGGCTTGTGGCTAGAGGTTTTCTACAGAAACCTGGGCTGGATTATTCTGAGGTTTTTGCACCGGTGGCAAGGATAGAAACCATAAGACTAGTGGTTTCCATTGCTAGTGCAAGAAACTGGCCTATTTTTCAGCTTGATGTGAAATCTGCATTTCTAAATGGACCTTTGGAAGAAGAGGTTTATGTGAGTCAGCCTCCAGGATTTGAGATACAAGGAAAAGAGAACATGGTTTTCAAGCTCAGCAAAGCCTTATATGGCTTGAAGCAGGCCCCACGAGCATGGAATAAGAGAATTGATGGTTTCCTCCTTCAGCTCAAGTTTCATAGGTGCTCTGTGGAGTATGGTGTATATGTCAGAAAGAGTCATGGAGACACTGGTTTGCTACTCATCTGCCTATATGTAGATGATTTGTTGATAACTGGGTCAGATCCTAAAGAACTTGATGAGCTGAAGCAGATTCTGAAGTCTGAATTTGAGATGTCAGATTTAGGAAAGCTGAGTTACTTCCTGGGCATGCAATTCGAGTATACTGCAGCAGGAATTTTCATGTACCAGCAGAAGTACATCAAAGACATACTGAAGAGGTTCAACATGGGGAATTGTCATCCAGTAACAACTCCATCTGAAGTGAATATCAAGTTGAGGAGGGATGATGAAGGGGATGTTGATGCATCTCTGTACAAGCAACTTGTTGGTTCACTCAGATTTTTGTGCAACTCAAGGCCTGATATTTCCTATGGTGTAGGACTCATCAGCAAGTTCATGTGTGCACCTAAGAAATCACATTTGGCTGCTGCCAAAAGAATTTTGCGGTATCTGCAGGGTACTACAGATTATGGAATATTGTTTCCAAGGCAAAAGGAGCTTGGAAAGGAGCTGGAACTGGTTGGCTACACATATTCTGATTATAGTGGTGACTTTGATGACAGGAAAAGTACTTCTGGGTACTTGTTTCAGCTGCATGGAGCTCCAATCTCCTGGACCTCAAAGAAGCGACCTATCATTGCTCTTTCCTCATGTGAAGCTGAATACATAGCAGGGTCCTTTGTTGCCTGCCAAGCTGTTTGGCTTGAAGAACTGTTAAAAGAAATGGGTTTTGTGACTAAGAAGCCAATGGAGCTGATGGTTGACAACATCTCAGCAATTAGTCTTGCTAAAAATCCAATTTCTCATGGAAGAAGTAAGCACATTGAAGTCAGATTTCACTTTCTGCGTGAACAAGTGAATGGAGGGAAGCTGGAGCTGGTGTACTGCCCCACTGATGAGCAGAAGGCAGATATCTTCACCAAGCCTTTGAAGACTGAAAGATTTGTGATCTTAAGGAAAGAGATAGGTGTAGTATCTCTTGGGTATTTGAATTAAGGGGGAGTATTATGGATATTAATTCAAATATTAAATCTAGCTAATAGATAGTGATATAGTGCTATTAGATAGAGGCTAGAATAAAAGATAATAACTGATTTAGTTATTATGATAAGAAGTTATCTTTTAGTTATCTTCTAGTAAGTTAGGTCTTTTATATAAGACATGTATTGCTTTCAGTTTTAATTAAGTCAATAATATATTTTCCCTCAATCTCTCTCTCTACTCTTTCACGTTATTCTCTATTTTCTCCAACAAAGTAAACAAATAACCTAGTAGATTACATGAACCATGAACCGATAAGTCAAATTGCAAGCACTTAGTTTGCCCAAAGAAAAGTAGAAGAAGCCTTGGCGCAAAGACTGGAGCTGCTGTCTTGTGACTAAGAGGCCGCCCCACACCCTAGTCGTGAAATCAACCTCATGCAAATGCAAAAGGCTGCTTACAGTAGACCCACACTGGGTCTGACCTCTCTCCTAGATCTTGCAATGAAGGAAGCTTTTTAGTACCAAGTTGCCCTTTTTCATATTCAAAAAAATCAACTTTTCCATTTCCAACCAAAATATAAACAAGAAATACAGAGAAATTTATTAGTATATGAGCTTTTACCAAAGTTCACACTCCCAAGTTAAACTTGTACGAAACATACCACGTATGATGCACCGGGTAACAGGAAAATATCATGAGGGTGTATTCTTGGGGCTTTATATACTTCCACCTTAATAGCTTGACTTTGAATTACATGTCCAAAATGTTGTATAGTACTGACCTGATTTCAATAAATAATAACATAAGTCTATAATGAATTTTGATTCAGGTGACGTACAAGATTATAGAGACTGACAATAGACTTACATAAAGGGTTGTAATTCCAAGATGCGTTCCCTTTATTTTAAAACTTGCTGCATTAACATGACCGCCAACAAGGCTTGAGAAATTGTCAGTATCCACCAGCTCAATTATACTATCCTCAACATTTACATGAAGATTCATGTAAACAAACTGCATCAGTTTCAAATATAGAAAACTTGCTATCACATGCTCTTACGCACGAATATGGGGAACATAATATTCAAAAAGAGTAAAAGACAATGAAAATGATAAGATAATAGTCTTGCTGAACATATTTACTGAAGTAAAGTTGCATATATGTCCCTCAAGATCAGATTAAAACAGGTAAAGGACTGGACTGTAGCTCCTAAAATTAAATAGGGAAAACAAGTCAAACCTGAGAAGAATGAAAACTATTTCCACCATTAGTACCGGCGGTTAAGTATATAGTTTGCAAGCTTCCTTCCTGTAAAGATCAGAATAGCACATCATAGTAGAAAAATTCTAGGTTGGACACATATCCACTTATAATATTTAGAAATGACTAAAAAGAGAGCAAAAACTATAGATGTCAGCTGAATGGTGGTGCTGGGGGTGTCAATAAACTGATGTAGGAGAAGTATCCCAAGAATACTCCTTAACCAAGATAAGCCTAGTATTCCTTTTAGTGCAGAGTGTTCCTCCAGCTCAAACTAAGATATTCTATTGAACGGAAAATTGTATATCAAATTATTAATGATCAAATGCATCTAGACATTTATCCTGAAGGTTATACACCCCCAAAAAAGACAAACAATCTAATAATTATATTCCAATTCTAAGCTAAAATAAGATAATCCCAACATTAGAATAAAATCCCTAAATACTAAATAAAAGTACCCTAATTGTAAAATTAAAATGCTAAATAAATAATAAACTCAATAAACCAATCTAAATCAATTATCATTCTACTCTCCACCACCTCTTTCAAAGATCTAGATGAAGTTCAGCCATGAGTTGTCCCCATATCATTGAGAATTTTTCATACGGGGAAAGAAAATATTGCTTCCTAATCACCAATAAAATAGAATTCATGTGGAATGCAATAAGGAAGGTTTCCCTTACACGCAAGTGGCAGCCTTTATCCTTCTCTTAACTAGTGTTTTCATTTCTTCCCCACATTAAACAATCCAATTTCTTCCACATCCAAGCTTTATGTGTTTACTCTCCAAGGCAAATTGCAAAGACAGATTGAGTTCTCGAGCCTTGCCAGTCAAGAAAAAAATTCATTACTATGTCTAGTGAATTTGACTCCATGGGTTTTATAAGAAAGAAGGAACACCCCAAAGCCATCAATAATGTTGGTTGTTAACAACTAGAGACAAGCAATGATAGAAATGTGGTCAATCAATTGTGGATTAAATTCTATTTTTTCTTCTCATAAATGAGAAATATTAGTCTGGTTTAGGAAGGCTACAACAATGTTATTCAGCTTTCTTTTGATTTCTCTCCACCTGTTATTTAGTAAGACCATTATGTATGTAATGGATGGACACATCCAATAAAATCTCATGTTTAAGTCATTTTAGATAAAATAAAAAATATAAACAAGAAAATTTTAGAGAAAGACATACCATCAGGCTAATCTCTTCTCCTGACTTGATCTTAATCCAGTCTATATCTGCAACTTGGACCTGCAACATTCAACCATGTAAGAATCAAACGTTAAACAACATCATGCAATGATCAGACACCTGGACCAAGTTGTGTTGCAGTACAGAAAACAAACATGCAAAATTCAAATACTATTTGCACCGGTAGGCGAAAAATTGAGCTCTTATTACTTTCTTCCCCACCAAGATGGCAAGCTTTAGTAGAAAAAAATTGAGGTCAAAATTAGATAACAAAAGTTTTTCCCCACTGGGTGGAAAGAAGGTTAGAATGAGGTAGAGCCATATAAACTAAATGTCATTATTTTGGTACACCTAACAGCAGCTCCTTAAGAAAAGTAAACGGAGTGTATGTTAAACTCTTTCTATAAATCAATTCGAAAATATATCTCTTTCTATACTAAACTAATAATAACGAGACAAGGGAAATGATATTTCTTGTAAGCAGGAAATGCGTTAAACTACAACCAATTAAGACATTTGGTATTGATATTTAGGTATGAAAGACACATCAGAGAGCATGGCTTGCCAGACAAAAATAATTGCATAAATAAGCACACAAGAAAAAGGTGATAGAAAATTAATCATTCTAACAGAATGGGTTATATTATAACAATGTATAAATTTTAAAATCCTCTTATCGATCGTAAAACTACTGCAGGGATATCAAAACCAAGCAGTTTCCTAAAATTTAAAGCAATTCATAATTGGGGGAAAACGGAGCTTACCAGTGCAGACGCTCTGAGTGGAGGAGTAAGCCCAACATCATATAAAGTCAGATTAGCTATCCCTAATCCTTTAGGGGACAAAATCAGTTGTAGGCATTCTAATCCTGATGGAGGTTGAATAACTTCAACAACTTGAGAATCATTTGTAAGAGCTTCCAAGAAACAGCTCCCACCAGTAATTGACAAATTAACCTGGAGGAAGATACACAACAGAGCAAAAACCTTTTTAAGTTCTAAGCAAATGCACTAACAGTTGACTTTCATGAACAAAAGCAGTATGCAAGACATATTTGCATAACAAATGGGCAATAAAAAGCAGGTTAGAGTACCATGCACGATAAAGACCTGCATTTGAAAGGGAAGAAGGTGGAACCACCTCCACCCACACCACAATATATATAAGGCTTCAACTCAAATATGCCCCGTGGGACAAAAACATCAATCGTGTAGGTTTAATGAGGGTTTCGCTTCACTATTTTCTGGTATTTAAGCATATGTTGGTAATTAATTAAATTGTCAGTAACAATTTTAAAATTGGGTTAAACATGCTCTTCTACTTCCAGAGTACAATTCATTCCACTCTCTTGGTTTCATGTAACAGTATATAATATACTGTGGATGGTTACGGCACAGTGAGATTTATTACATTGCCCATCAATTGTAAGTTTTAACTTTCATATCAAAGACTAATCATTTTTAAAAAAATGGAATTTCACTTAAGATGAACAAAGTTGATGAGCTAGTTGACTATTAGCATCCTTCAAGCTAAAACAATTCTACCAAAATATGCAATCATGATCTATTTTTACATGACTAATAATATACAGTGCAAAGGCCTGTGCCGAAACTCCAAGGCATTGTTTGGTTCAAAGGAGGGAAGGGGAGGGGAGGGATTTTAATGGTGGGGAGGGGAGGGGAGGGGAAGGGAGAGGAGGGATTTTAATACTTATTACGTTTGGTTCATATGAGGGGAGGGAAGAGAAAATAACTTATTTTTATTTGATTCATGAGGGGAGGGAAGAGCTTTTATAATTAAAATTATTTTTATACCCTGCATTTTTATAATTCAGCTAGAAATTTTTGAGACCTTGCATACTGATAAAACATATATAAAACAAATGAAAACTTTATAATCAAAATTTATAATAAAAAATGAAAAGAAACTTTATAATCAAACTTTATAAACCTTACAGTCAAACAAATCAAAACTTTATAATCAAAATTTTAAAACCGGTAAAGTTGTTTCAATCAAATGGCAATGGGAAAAAGAGGTGTTAGTGTTACCAGTTTGATATACGGGTTTTAAAATATAGCATGAAACAACAGACAAAGTTGTATGATTCACAGAAGCATTTTATCAAACAGGTGGGGTACACACAGGTAAAACGAAACAGAGAGCAATTAACAAGGAGAACTGTGAAAAATTCAAAATGGGTTTGCGGTTTTCCATACGTTGCTGATTTCGTCGATTAGAAGAGGCTCTTTCTTTTGCTGGGTATGCGTGCGGGGGAAGAGGTGGATCACTGTGAAAAAAGAAGAGAGAGAGGAGGGTGTGGGGAGAAAGAAAATTGGAATTTTTAAATTTGTGCAGGGTTATTTTTGTCCGAAATTTATTTCCCCTCCTAATTCCCCCCCTTTTAGGGGGAACAAAAAATTGAGGTTTGAGGGATTTTGCTCCCCTCCATTTCCCTCCCCTCCCTTCCTAAAGTTTGAACCAAACAAAATCAGTTTTTAAAAATCCCTCCCCTCCCCTCCCCTCCCCTCCATTCACCTCCAACCAAACAATATGCAAAAGATCCATATTCATTAAATCTATGATACCCTATGATTATATTGTAGCCAACCATAATATAATCGGATAAAATATTGCTCCAACAGGATTGTGCAGATGAAGCCTACAGCAGAACATCAACAAATAACTACTGAGGAAACACTTCCATGCTATAATAGTAGATACATGAAAACTTATCCAACTTCTCATAAAAGAATAAAAAGCATATCAAGAGTACAGCCACAGAAAATGTAATCTTCACACAAAAATTAGTAATTCTAGGTCCCTCTGAGGTATGGTCAACCGACATGGGAAATATCAACAAGTAAGGGTGTTACCTTTGCATTAGGATTGAAATATATCAAGTTGAACTCCGGATCAACTCTTAGGGTAGAAACAAGCTGCATTGTTGCAACAATATATAAGAAACTTCTCAGGACAGAATAACAACAATAAGAATATCTAGGTGCTGCAAAATCCCATCATAAGGATGGAACTGCAGAGAGAAGATGTAAAACTTGACCATGAATCTTATAAACTAATCGATTTTAATCAAGTAAAAGAACCACTTTCAAATTGTAGAAAATTTAATTCCAACAGATTGTACCTGTAAACGAATTGCATCTGTCAGCACATTTTCAGCTTGAGAAAACTGGTGAAATGTATCATCTCTGAAGCTATCAAGAAAGCCAGTAACAGTAGCACGAACAACACACTACAAGACAAAAGTCACAAAACATTTAAGGTAACTTCAGTTAACCATACATTAGGACAACTTAAGTAAAATAATGTAATTATTTACTGAACAAGAGTTAGCAATTAGGGGTAAATTTACACAAAACTTCACAGCAAGATACACACATGATAAAGGACCCAGTAAAAATTAGCACACTATTTATGCAACAACAAACTTTGAGAATTAACAGACAAGAGTCCCGTGTCATGTCAAATAGCAGCAATAAGCTTATTATTATACCATAACTTATCAGCAGATTTTTGCACTCATGTATAAATCACATATGTGACAACAACGTAAACAATCTTAAAGCATTCATTAAGTATGTGAATAAGGTAGTTTAGAGATTCCTCAACCAAAACTATTTTGCAAGTAAAGAGTATCAGATTGATGAAATCGAGTCAAGATTTACATCAAACTGGTAAGGTAAACATAGTACGATATGACCATCAGGCCAATGATAATAAATAACCACTGAACAAATAACAAAAATACTCTACAGAGATTGCCTACGCCCAATTAAGGAAATTAAAATATTAAATATTGACAAGTTAAACATTAAAACATTGATATAGACTCATTGTTAGTACTAACTACAGAGTATAAGTGGGGATGTGTAAACTAAAATGGTGTTCAAAGGCAAATCAAATAAATTAAGTTTTTGGAACAGCAAGTTATCACACAAAACTCCATTGTTAAACTACGAGAAGGATTCAAAATTTCAAATATGGTTAGAACTTAGAAGACAGAAAGTAAATAAAATGAAAAAATTATTATGATTCTCTCAGTACCAATCCTGATTCGTTTTGCAAAACCAAAAATCTCTCCCAATTGTTGGACTTCACGGTATCAAAAGCATAATCCCAATATGCTAATCCATCGCAACTGCTAAGTTCCCACCTCACACTGAGAGAAGATGAGTTTGCAAAAGCTTCTCCAGAATCACTAATACCAGCTGCAGTTATCCGAATAATGCGCCCATTTGCCACAGTAACTGGGGCATCACGAAGTCTACCTGAAGTACGCTCAGCTTGAGCGGCTGCTCTAATAATTTCACGTTCATTTACTGGAAAGCACAATTCAATTAAGAAAGAGAAAACTGAAAAATTGTGTTGTCAATGACTAAAACTCATTGTGATCATTGTGTGAAATAATACCAACCTGGTTCATCAGCTAAAAGTACAATAGAAGAAGGAATGGTACATATCACTGACAACCGAGCTTCAGCTACTGAAGGCAGAGGGTGATCATCCCCAACCAAATTTCCACGTTTAAAAAGAAGTTTCTGAGTCAATTGAAACAAAAAAAAAATTATTATTTGCCGACCTTTGTGTCAAGTCAAATATTCCAGTGCATTCTAACAAGAGAAAATTGAAACATGAAGCAAAGTGAGAGAAAATAGAGAGAGAGACTACTGAGATGTCTAAATAAGAGATTTCCTATTCTCTACCATATTCAAATATAACTGGCAGTATTCATATAGCTGTTTACAGTTGGTCATTTAGCTGTTTACAGTTGGGTTTAGAATAGAATTCTGCTACAAGCTACTAAAGAATTATGTGGCAGCCACTAAACTAACTAAGACATTAACGGACTAATGCTCCACACATACTGTACACCAACACCAGGAAACTTTCTACTAAGAAAGGAATACAGATACTTACAAAGGTACCCAGTGTTTGACATAAAATTCCATACGAAGTCCTATAGTCGTCAGATACACGATGCACAAGGAGACCATCTTCAGCCAGAGCATTCTCTTCATCCAAAACTTCCACAGTTTCAGTGAAATTAACACCTTTGTCCCACCGTTCAGGTCCACCGAAAAGTAGCAAGTCTAAATATGTCCCAGGGACAAGATATAACTCCTCCAAGCTATGTGATAGCTTATTATCATCTGCTTGAGCCGAGTCAAACCAGTAGCCACCAAAGTGGTTCCCGTCACCTGCCTGATATACAACAAGGGGCTGATATGCCGCAATTCGCAAAGATGCTTTTAAGACAACTGGACCAAGACCGTATTGATTATGTTCTTTAGAAAGTATGGCATGGATCACAGCTTGACTAGGATTAGAAGCATATATGTGTGTCCAAGAACAGGGAAAGCCATCAGCTGATGGATGGAGCTGACTATACGGCGCTGTTTCCAAGTATGATAACTCCTGAGTTGCATTAACAATTACAAAAGACTCACTTCCAGTTTTCCACTTTATCAAAGAATTGAATGCATCACATCTGTAGAAAAAGGCACCTGCACATGAAACTTCAACATAACCAAAAATGCCAAGCAGTATAGTTACTAAATGAAAAAGAAACTTCACAATATCCTCAAATAGGGTGTCACCATTTACTGCTTTCATTGTCACAGCAGCTTGAAGATGAGAACCAACAACAGTTTCTACAGGAAAATTGTGAAGCATAACCATAGAAGCTGGGATGGAGACTTCAACGAGAACCTATAAGGAAATAATAATACAAAATTAAAACATGGACAAATTGTATAGACATCCAAAGCGTTTTAAAAAAATAAATATGAATATTTCATGGATAGATAGAAAACAGACAAACGGCCAAGGAATGTCTGACAGAAAACACATCTTGGAATATTTTATAATAAGAAAATCATCCCATTATCATCAGACAGGGGGTATTTGTGACAGAGTAGCAGAGCAACTGCGAACTGCATGATTGAGGAAGGACTGTTTTGGTACTGGATCCCATCATAATTCAGAAATCCTAAGAGGCAGAAAACATTTCAAAATAATCATCAACTTATAACCATCTCTGGCTTGCCCAAGCAAGCTCACCATGGTTGGCTCCATTTAATGCTTGACCCCTTCATTAGCCTTAAAATTTTAAACAGAGGATGAAAGAAATACTCCAAAGAGATGAATTCAAGGTTCAAATCAAAGGAAATTTGGGTTTAAGGATCCAAGCATAATCAAATCTACAAAAGATATTTGGTGCAAATAAATAAAATTATATATCCACCTTAATTATATTACCTCATCATAATTTAGTGAATCATATACAGATAACACTTTAATAGTAGCTTTACCAGGCTTCTTTGCCTGGACAATACCAGAAGCTGACACAGATACAGTGGATGTGTCTGAGGACAACCATTTGTAGTCACTCACTGTTTTTGCACAACCTACAGCACGGAGGGGGATCAAAAGTATAAGTACATCAGAAATAAGCTAGTTATTTCAGATAGCATATAGAAAAAGCTTCCAACCTCCTATAGCCTTTAACTCAACATCCTGATAAACACCAGGGACCCAGGGCAGTAAGACAACTCCACTTTCATTGTCCAAGGTGAACTTCACTTGGTCACAAACCATAACTTCTTGCACGACTTTGATAATCTACAAGGTTTAAAAAAATAAGTGAGATCCTGAAAAGGCACAAGAATGTTACTAAGACTACAAAGCAACATATAGCGTCTCTCCAACCCAAACAAAGAAGTAATATGTGATAACCACACAGCAAAATATGGTGTACCATCAAGTAAAAGAAGCTACAAATAATTGAGCAGAAAAAATTCAAAGAACAAGAAAGCTTTCAAGAAAGAATGATCACCTCCTTCCTGTCATCAGCCCCACCAGGATAGCTCAGAGAAGCCGTCAATTTTCCAAGTCCTGGAGAATAAGCTTCCAAAATTTTTGAATTCCGCCAACCATGTTTTAAGGCAATATCATTTGAAACCCAAGATGTTCTCCAGTAATCAGACTGGTCATCATAAACCTTAACATCATCCTTCTGCAATACAATGAAGAATGCTATAAGTGGAAAACCATCAAAACAAACCCACAAAAGCAATTCCTAGGAAAGATATTGATTACAGACGAAATTCCCAATGCAGATATATAATTTATAAATAAAGCAGAAGAAAAAAGACTAGCAATGTAAGCTGAAAATATCAAAAAATGCCATGACCATGTTACTTGATGCCAATAGGCAAATTTGAATATGCATCCTGATCATTACAGTATTATACTATGGAGACTTAACGTACCTAAGTTGAATCATAATCTTGGTAGGGACATTATTTCACCAGTAATGTTTGACCTCTAATGGTGCAAGGATTAAAAAATGAATAAGCCATGGATAACATAACAATTAAATAGTAAGAGTTCTTTGTTTCAATAAACAACAGCTTTGTCTTTCTTAAAATATATTTATTGTCTTTAACCAATGAGGTTTGACTTGACTCAAATAGCAGGATCAAACAACATCAACAAAAAGGTTTCATGTAACTAGTCCTTTGTTGGCTGGTCATCCATAAAGTACAATTATTATAAACCCTTGCTAAGGCTTGTGGCATACCTAACCTTGGAATGGGGCACCCACCCTTCCCCTAAGCTTTTTCATACCCTCAAAAAGATTTAAAACTCGTTATTTCAGGTAGTAACCAACAGGTACATAGTGTTACAAAATCCATCTAAAATGTGGGATGACTTGTCTGCATGGTTATGGCTGCATACTTTGCTGTTACATAAGGGTTAGGAGTTTAGTACTGGCTAAGGAAAAGACAAAAACTGAAGTATGATGAATAAGCTAATTCTAGTAAATCTTCCTTTTTGCATGTTTTTCCCCTAAAACAAGGAAAACTTTACAATGTAAAAAAAGTATAATTTATTATGTAGAATGCTAACAGAAACATTAAGAAAAGTTGTCCTTAAAATCTGAAATCATAAAATATATAGGATCAATGCAGACCAGAGAAGAAAATTTAACAATATACAGATGCTTTACAGTGTTGCTATTAAGTAGTCAAAGTAGAATAATGCAAGCTACCTCTGTAATGTAAATCTCTTGTGTATCATGACCATGTGCAAAAACCTTTAATTGGATAAGATATTGATGGCCAGATACAACATACCAACGGGCCATTAGAGGAATAGATTTGATTCCTTCCACAAGATCACCAGAACTAGATAAAGGTGATAAATATAAACTTAAAGAAGCTGGTAGGACCACATTTAGTGAAGACACTTGTAAATGACCAGCAACCCTTGTATCTTCAACAATGACAGCTGTCATCCCCAAGTTCCACGCATATGCTAACCCTGTCTTTGAGTCAACCTGAGCCACCGAAGCATTTGAAACAGACCAGAGATGATGTGGTGAGGGTAAACTGACCACTGCAAAAGCCAAAGAAAGATATCGGTAAGGCTATTAAAAAAATCATAACAGGAAGTCATAAGTATAAAGGGATAATCCTACACAACATAAAGGAAAAATTTAAGGCACGGCTATAACACCTCCAATGCGGATTGGAACTGAATGATAGTAAACCCACTTACTAGCCAGCTAGCTGCCAAGCTACCTAAAATGCAGGAATAATAGATTACTATTTCATTCAAAACGCTTTTAGCCCAGAACACGCATGTCAGAGGAATGGAACTTATGAGGCTACACCCCTATAACCACTACAATGACAACAACCAAAACCTTTTTCCATCTGGTACCTCCATACTGTAACCACTCAATTGCATTTAAAACATTGTGGAATGCAGACAAATAAAACCTGAACTTTAGAAAGATGTTGGAGCAAAATTTCAAGAAAAGGGCTGCAAATCAGGAGTCTCATGAGTCATGAGTTATGACAAATTTATTCCTAGCAGCTAATTCTAAAATTAGACAGCATAAACATTCAATTAAAAGACTAACACAGATTTAAATGAAAAGGCAACAAATTAAGAAAACCTTGAGGAACATTTCCACGGATGACTTTCAGGGAGTAGGGAATGACTGAGCCAACAAGTACAAAAACCGGTGAAGGAGGACTAAGTGACATAGCTTCAGCTACGGTGAGAACAATCTCATCAGCCAATTTCTTTGACTGTGGCTCAAGCAAATGCACGGACACAGTCTCATGGCCAATCTCAGTTCCCTTTACTACAAAAAGATCTGAAAACACACCCTACAAAACAGGGCCAGGAAAAAAGGTTGAATATAATATTAAATGATATGCATTATTAGTTAAACAACAGCAGCTTAACTCATTTAAAGCAGCCAGTGGTACACTTACACTATCTTCAAGTTTTATTTGTATATCTAAGTCACCACAGAGCCCCCCACAATCACTGAGGGGAGAGTCCTTTAGAGGAACATTAACAATGTGATGGGGTGATCCATTAGCTTCAGGCATAAGGCTCCACATGAACTGTAAGCCAACTAATGAGGAAAATACATTTTCTGCAGCACAAAGAGAAGTTTAATAGATATTTTGAATATGACCAAGACTTAATTAAGGAATGAAAAAAATTAAATTAAGAATTAGTGAGGAAACAAACGTTAAGTTAGAAACAATCATATCAATAATTAAATGATGAATAGTTGATTGCCTAAGTCTATCAGGCTCAAAAGACAAAAGGAACAAAATAAACCCCACAGCGATTCTCACGCATATCCTGTATCAGGTTGCCTTCTTTTGTTTACTAAAGGTCTGTTCATACTCAAGTTTTCAACAGAAAAGATGGCAAAGAAAGCACATCAGCAAGAGAAAAATTATGTAAAGACAAGAAATTGAAATCAGAATACAGCAAAATATTAACATCAATCATATGGAAGAGGCATATAACGGTGTAGGAGTACAAAAATCCCAATATATGCACAAAATCAGTAATAACTCATGAATACCTTCATTATCAAAGGCACGGACGTGCAGCGTAGCAAGTCCGTCTAAATCAAGCTTAATAGAATTGTGAAATATCTGGATTCTGGATATGTTGTCAATGAAGACTTTGCAGCGAATCACAGTTCCGGTTTTCACATCTGCAGCATAAACAGCAGTCTCCTTCCTACCGCTATAAGGGGCGATTGACCGAAGCCTTGCACTAGTTGAGCACTTGTTGCTTGAATTATACTCAGGCAAAACAGACAGGATATCATGATGATCCCACGACCTAACAATTTGTTGCAAAGCTAAATAAATAAATTTTGCTAAAACATCAGGATCAACTCAATTACAAAATACTGCTCCCTCTGTCCAATAAAATTTGACGCCAACACTATTGATTTGTCTCAAATTATTTATAATTTTAGGAATCAGGAATATATTAATTATTTTTTCTAGCAATCAATACCCTTATTTATTGGTATCTCTTGCCACCAAACTACTACAATTACTTTAAGAGTAGCAATATAATTCATACTCTTTTGACTTTTCAGTATCGAACTACACTCTAACACATAAGGTTATTTTGGAAAAAAATAATAATAATTTATCATAGCAGTTAGTATTCATTCTCTAAAAATGCGTGCATTCTCAAAAATATATAAGTTATTTTTTTCAATAACACCCTTATTCATTGGTACCTCTCACCACCTAACTACTAAAATTACTTGAAGGGTAGCATGATACTTTGGGTGTTTAAGGTATAGCTTATTTGAGCTTATATTATAACACAAACCCTCATATAGGTGTTTGGTTAAACTTATGAAAATATATTATGGTCTACCAAGAGCTGATTTTTTATAAGCTTATCATATTAGCATGTAAACACACTTATAAAGTTATACCTACATATAAGCTTTTTTGAGCTTATTTCAATAAGTTTCTAAAATTAGTTTATGAATAACCACTTATGAGATAAGTGCTTACAATTAGCTATTCTCCATATGCCTTGGACTTTTCAGTATTGAACTACACTAAAACACAAATAAAGACATTTTGGTCAAAAAAATTATCATCGAAGCTAATATAATTAATCATTCTGTTGAGAAATCTCCAATTAACTAGAGATATGGCCAAGATAGCCCTTATACATGGGAAGGCAACCCTCAACTCTTGAGCTAGCTTTTGGGTAGCGTTAGGCCTCGCAAAATCTAATTCATTCTCTTAATATAACACGAGGATGGATGGCGTACAATCTACAACCAAAACAAACCAACGAACACTAATCGAAAAATCCGAGGAACATAGGAAACACTTGTATAGACTTTAGAATAAACAATTAAGCACCTGTTTGTTTGGTTTCCAAAAATGTTTTCAGCTTTTATTTCCTATTTTCACTTCTGATTACAAAATTATAATTTCCACTGCTTTCAAATACATAAAACAGTAAAAATCATAAAACTGAAGGCAGAGAGCAACAAAGTGAGATGAAAAATGAGAGATAGAGAGTGACCATGTGAAGCAACCGTCGCTTCCTTGAAGCCTGTACTCAACAGGGAAGGTCATTTTGGGCGGCAAGAGAAGGTTAACATCTGCAATGTGAGGACCAGAAGCAGAATGCAACGATGCAGCGTGTTCAACCAACGCCACCATCATCACCGCACAGCAGAGCAACAAGGCCATTTTCGCCATCGGTTTCTTCGGTGGAATCAGATCATTCACACGAACACGGTTTGCATTGCGCAGAGATGAAGAGTGTGAGAGATTGGAGATTGTGTTGGGGATTTCAGGGTTTAGGGTTTTGGTGATTTTGTGAAATGGAAGGGTTTAGGGTTTAAACTTTGAAGGTGGGGAAAGAAGTAACTGGTAGACACTGAACTGAAACAGTGAATCGCACTCGCATATATAAAATCTTTTCCCAATAGAAAGGAGATTAAAAAGTAGAAAGTAGTAACGTCTTTACTTGGCAAAACAAGAAAGAAGAAGGGAAAGTAGTCTTTCAATGCATAGAAATTCTGCTATTTCACAACAATATTTTAGTAAGGAAAATGTTAGGTATACACCTAGTTAGTTAAGTCGATCGTTCCTACGCTCGTAGGATACCTGTAGGAGCTGAGGGACATATGGGTTGGGTAGGGAAGATCCAAGAATCAATTTTTGGCGGGTGTAATTTATCTTTTTGATGTAAAAAAAGTTAGTTAAGTCTATCCAATGAAGGTTACATATGATGTGATATAATAAATCATGGAGATAGAAAAAGAAAAAAAAAGATGTGTGTGTGAAATGTCATTGAATTATTTGTGTCAAACAAAACTCAATTAATTAACTAGAAAGAGGTTGCGTAAAAAGTAAAAAACAAAGAGGAAACAAAACTCAAATAACCCTAAAAGAAATGAAGAGGATCTATATGTACAATGAAAGCTTCACTTCTTCTTCGCTCTCCCTCAACCACTGGATTCAAGCTTTCTCTCTTCTCTAACTTAGCTTGCAATCTTGATTCTTCAATGTTTTGCTTCTCCCGGCTCCGAATCCTATTCCAGTTTCATGCAACTCTTTTGTTTGCTTTAATTAAATGGGTTATGCATTTTAGTCTATTCATATAGGTTCAGTGGGACAAATCCAAATAGTGTTGCACAACAGTTCAGACAATTCTTAGCTTTTTTTCACACACAAATGTTAGTTGTTAGTAAATTAGTCTTTTCACAGGGTTTGAACCCTGGACCCTTCCACCTTTATTCTCCTCAACCCTTATGTCCCCTAACTCTTACCACTTGAGCTATGACAATTCTTTTGACTTTCAATAGCAAGTTACTATTAACCCACCATAAACCAGGATGCAGTCGTTTATGTCGAAAATTGTGGCACTTGTCAAGGGCACGTGAACCTAAATAAAGCTATGATGGAGGGACTTTCTTCGCTCATTGTGCAATGGCATTTTACCAATGGGAATGAACCTCTTATGGGTCCCATACAAGTACGCTTCATGATCAGAGCTGTTGATTATTTCCCCGAGTAGATAGAAGCATATCCACTTGCTACTATAACGTCAGCTCGCATACAAAAGTTATTATATAGAACATTGTTACCCGTTGCATAATTCTACATGCAATATTAGACGACCCCAGACTGCTAAGAGAGGATTTCATAAGCTACTCAAAGGCCCACTATTACCCAACATTTCTCTTCAGTGGAGCACCAGAAAACAATAGGCAAACTGAAACTACTAACAATGTAATCCTTAATGCTCTTAAGAAACATATGGAATATGCAAAAGAGGACTGGTTGAATCAGCTTCTTCATGTATTATGGGCATATCGTACCACCTCACGCTTGATCACAGTGGATACCTCATACAAACTTACATGAAAGAAGGAAATACCCCTAATCGCGAAATCCTTGCAACCCATGATCACTAACCTCGAGGCTCCATCACCCTACAACCACCTGTCGTAGTGAGAATTGTGTCGTAAAAGGACTTCATTGCATACCTACTTCTTCATCAGAGTCATTCAACCCCCACGTTTGTGTTTTATCTCTCTTGACCCACATATTTCTCTCACTATGGACCATGTAGTGGGCTCACATAATCATTTCTTGATCTAGTAGTAAGCAAATTAGATCTCGAGTGCTGATACAGTATTAAACCCTACTATAAGACCTGAAATTAAATAGAACGTTTATTTATTTATTTTGCATATTACGACAACGCGTTTTATTTATTAATTATTTTTATTGAATATTACTCGCGCCACGATGGCGGGAAATACCTGAAGGAATGTTGTCCTTATATTTATTTAACTGCGTTTTTATATTTTAATATTTTCATAGTATTATTATTTTTCTTACTCGAATCTAATCGCGATTCATGAAAATTAATCAAGTAATAATTAATTTCAATATTTTGATTTTATAGAGTTTAATTTAAATACAAGAATAAAATTATAATTATTTTTGTGTGTATTATTTCATTTTAATTCTAGGAATTTCTACTCTTTAATTATCTCTTTCTTTTATGAAGAGATGACCTGCTCTAGCAGGTCACCTTTACCTATGATAGCCTATCTAAGCTCAAGCATTACAAAGGTATATTCTTTATTCCTCTCATCTTCACCACACATTCAAATTTCTGATCACCTTCTCTCTCTCACGTGGGTCCCACTCCCACAATAAGATATTATTTTTTTCACTCACTCCCTCTCACCCGTTTTCTCATGCTCTCTCCCTCTCATACATGTTTCTTTTTCTTTCTCTCCAAACCCATCTTCTTCAGTGTCCTCCTCTATTCTTTTGCAACCCTAAACAAAATCATCATCATCTGCTTCTCCCCATGGCAGCCGCCGCCACCATGCCACCTCTTCCCTCCTTGACTGAGCAAAACCATCGCCACCTCTCTCTCTCAATCACGAGCCAGAGCACCACCCTTGCACCTGTTCTGATGTTGCTCTCCATGAGAACCACCATGAGCGAACCGCCACCACCTTGGCATCTCCTTCACGCGCAGCACCACCGCTCCACCATCACCTCCAGGTTCGACCAAGAAACGACATCAAACCCTAGTCGCCGCACCTTCAAAGCCCGATCTTCGGCGAACCACTGTCGGTTTGGCAAACCAACACCACCACTTCACTCCTCTCGCCGCCCGCAGCAAAACCCCTAAAGAAATTTCCAATTTCGACAACCTCCACCGGGAACCGCCGCCGGCCACCGTGAACCACCGTCTTCTCCGGCCAACCTTCGCCGAAGAAATCACTGAACTCAGAACAAGGAAGCTCCTTCTCTCCTCTTGCCGAAGTGAAGATCAATTTTGGTTTGATAGTCTCCAGAGGGAGGGGAAAGCACGGCCAGACCAGAGGAAGAGAAGCCCAGTCCCATGACCATGAGACTTGAGGGTACGAATAACGAGAGCGTTTGGCGACGGAGCCAAAGAATAAAAGGAAGCGAGCAGACACGGGAAAGCAAGGATGTAATTGGATTGGAGTTGCAGCTTAGGAAGGAAAACACCTAAGGTAAGGGTAACTCGGTTTTAGCGCGTCTTTGAGTCTTGCATGCTTTTATCGCACTGCATGCGTTTGAGATGAAGAGGTTTAAATTTGATTGACATTTGATTATGATTGTTGTACTTAACTGGGAAAATATTTTCTAGAGGCTTCGGCCGTGTGAATTGATTGAGACGTGTGTCTCCGTTTTCTGGAGGCTTCGACCGTGTGAACTGATTGAGATGTGTGTCTCCGTTTTCTGGGGCTTAGGCCATTGGTTATTGTTGTTGCTCTGTCTGTTGTTTTGTTGAAAATATGAATAACATGTGGTTAATCTGGCTTGATTATTGGATTTGAGATTGTTGGTTGAGTGACTACTGAGTTGGATGAAATGTTTTGACTTGCTTGAAGTGGCGATGAGGTAGGTTTGTCCCACAGGATTGTCCCGTCTGTTGAGACATTATAAAGTGGCAATGAGGTGGATTTGTCCCACGCGATTGTCCCATCTTTTGAGATGCTAAAGTGACGATGAGGTGTGTTTGTCCCATGGGATTGTCCCGTGTTTCGAGGTGTTATAAAGTGGCAATGAGGTGAATTTGTCCCACGCAATTGTCCCGTCTTTTCAGATGTTAAAGTGGCGATGAGGTGGGTTTGTCCCACGGGATTGCCCCGTCTTTTCGAGGCGTTATAAAGTGGCAGTGAGGTGGATTTGTCCCACGCGATTGTCCCGTCTTTTGAGACGTTAAAGTGGCGATGATGTGAGTTTGTCCCACGGGATTGTCCCGTCTTGCGAGACGTTATTGTTGGATTTATATTGTTGGTTTTGTTGATATCCGAGTTGATTATATTGTTGGTTCTATTGATATCTGAGTTGGTTTAGGTTGTCGGCTTTGACGAGATCTGATTTGACATTATATTGTTGAGGTTGTTGATATCTGATTTGATGATTATATTGTTGGGGTTATTGAAATTTGATCTAAATCTATACTTTTGAGGTTATTGTTATCTGAATTAATCTATGTTGTTAAGTTATTGATTCCTTAGTTAATTTATGTCGTTAAGTTCGTTGATATCTGTTTTAAAACCATATCGTTTGATTATATCAAATATATGATTTGATTTCATGATCGATATGATGAGTTGTCATCTAATTTGAGTTAAGTTTCTAGTTTATTTACCATTCTAAGTATTTAAAGTCAACTAGCATGTTTTCTCTGTTATATGTGGTAATTACATAGAGTTAACCCTTTATGCTTGCTACTTGTTGTTTGGGCGCTTAACGCTATTAGGCGATGGAGAATCTTCGATGGAGTTTAACCTTTATGCTAGTTGGAGATGAAGACTTGAAGAACTGTGGAAGACTTGAAGAATAGAGTCGGGTGTAGGACTAGAGCCTTGAGATGAAGAGCTTACCATTATTGGTTAAAGCTTGCATAATGTTTTTAGGAAGTTATATTTGTGGTTTTCGGGTAGGTTCCGATACGTTGCTTTCCTGCATTTCCCTAACGTGGAAATCGTAGGGAGTATGTCAGATTTGTGATGTCTTTGCATAATGGATTCTTGTTGAATCTGATTCTTGTTAGGTTTTGTAAGTTGTGTGTTTTCGTTTTTTTACCCTCGGGTATTTGCCTTGTTCAAGGCTCGATGTAAATTTATTTTCAGATGGCATGACATGTTTTGGAAATACTTTGGAAAAAAAACATATACTCACTTTTATGAATCCTTTGGAAAACATTGCATATTTATTTTAGCAGGTTGTTACCGTAACCCCTGAAAGTCGGGGCGGGCGTTACACCTACATAATTCATTTATATCTCTATTTTTTACGTCACATGACATATTATATCACTCATTTTTCTATTTTATGTTCCTATTTATCTAAGGTGGAGGGTTTCAGATCTTCTAATGCCAACTCCCTCCAACATCTCTCCTGCAACACTATGAATCATTGGATGCATCGAATGGTGGAAATAAATTAAGGTCATATAGGTTCACTTGTATTGTGCACTTCCATCCAACGATGTCGTTCTGCTCACATGCTCTCTCATACTCTCACAACTCTCGTATTTTTCTTATCTCGCCAATCGTACGATCCCGTCGTGTCGTGCCTCGCAGAATCCACCGCCATGTTGCACCTCTAAGGCTCCACTGCACCATGCCAGGACTCCCAGCACCATCGTTGTGCCACGTCATGTCGCACCTCCTAACACCCACCTCTATTTCGTTGTTGATTGTGAGGGAACGATTTTGAATCGGTGAATCTGAAGAGTAAGGATGTGATGGGTGAAAGTGAAGGTGAAGGCGATAGGCCGAAGCAGAGAGCTGGCCCAATCTTATGCATAGGGATCTTCCTCATCTCTCACAACAACATCGTCAGGTTAACATCCTCACTCTTTCAACTCTCCTTACCCTTCTTCACTTCGTTCTCCTTTTCTCAGCGTCGTTTTTTGTCTTGCAGCGTCGTTCTCCTTTCAATTCTTTAAATAAACATAATAAAATAATATAAATTTGAAAAAAATTATGCTATAAATAAAATTAATATCACGTGCAGTGCACAAGTCACAATACCAGCGTTGAATATATAAATAACACATTCTTTTATGATAATATACAATTTCATATTGTTCAACAACAAATTTTTCTAAACATTTGTTGAATGCGCTAGTTGTAAGCTCTTAGTCTTCAACTCTCAACTAGCTTTAAGCTTTTAACTTTGTTTTTCAGCTAACCAGTTAAATGTGTCAAACAAAACTTAAATAATATTATAATGATGTAATAAAGGTCAGCTAACTAAAAAAGAAACCAGAAGCAATCAAATACTACTAATTGTTTTTTGGTACATCAGAAAATTAAAAAACCAAAAGAAAAAAATTACAAGGCTAACAATTCCCTAGCCAAGATGAGATTAATCTCTCGAGGAGGGACCTCAAGGCGAGTCAAACCACAGTTGTGAGCACCTCCAATAGCAGCAAGATCATCCACGACATCATTAGCACTCCTAGGGATGTGGATAAGTTGAACATGCCAATCCCGTTCAAGTAAGCTCTTGATTTCCAAGAATTCCGTTGCAAGTTCATTGAAGTGGTTATCAAATACTACTAACTAGATATAATACTCGTGCGTTGCACGAGTTTACATACAATATTTTTATACAATAGATATAACACGTTGTACGAGTTTATTTACAACATTTTAAACATTGTAAAATGATTATCGCTTGAATTAATACATAAATATTAAAATATCTTTATTATAAAATAAAAAATAATAATTGTGTTTAGAACCAGGAAAATTAAAATCAGATTATCAAAAAATAGTTTAAATCTTTGCTATTGGTTCATGTATTTTAATACAAATGTAGGACGCGCGCTTTTACTTCTTAATGTATTTAATGAATTTTTTTACGTTAATTAAATTAAAAAATAAAAATATTATGACTTATATATTTTTTTGATTTTTTTAAAGTAAACAAATATTTTTAAATCATTATATTAACTCATATTAAACTTCCTACCACAAATAAATTTTTTTAACTCTTTTTTTGTGCTTACATGTATCCTCCTTCAGAGGAATCCTCCTTTATAGGCAATCCTGCTCGAACCGAAATTTTTCACATATTGGTGGAGTTAACTCTTTCAGCGAAGTTTTTTCATCCATAAAACTCGAACCTGAGACATTGCTTAAGGGAAATCAAGCATCCACACATATTTTTTAAAATCAATGTTTTATTAAGATATTTATTTATACAAATTATTTTTAATATTTATTTATCATTATATAACTAAAATTGTTCATATGTAAATCATGGGTACTTTTATCAATGTAATTTTTTGGTCGATAAACATCAGTGTAATGTTTTTTATTAGAGTGTCTGTTTCATTCTTTTTTGTATCACATTTTTTAAAGAACTAAAGTGTTATGTTATGTTCTACCTTATACAACAAACACGGAAATTATTTGGTAGTTGATTAACTTATTGCGTAGTAAATTTTGTTGATCTGTTTTTATTTTAATGTATATAATACAAAATGATTTTTTTTATTTCTCAATGTATTTGTAACAAACTTTCAAGTGAGTTTTATATTTAGTAGGTAGTTGAATAGCTAATGACTTAAATAATTCTATTCATTTTTAATATTTTAATTTAATGTATTTCATATGTAGGTTCAAAGTGACTTTTACAATTTAGTAGGTAGTTGAATAGATTATGATTTAAGAAATTTTATTTAGTTTGTAATTTTATTACTAAAGGTATTATTAATACAAAAGAAATGTTTTACTATTTAATCCCTTTAATGTAAAGGAGTGCAAAAAACTCAAGTCTCCTTTACATATATAGAAGATTATATAATATCCTATTAATTACAAAATAACTAAAATAACAGTAAATGAGAAATAAAAGCAAAATAACAATTTGACAGAAAAAAAATTGAATTTGATGTTGATAAAAATGGTAAAAAAAAGAATAGAATCTGAGAGGAATTAACCAAAATTATAAGGATTAGGATAATTTCAAACAATTTTTAAATTTTAATTATTGCTACATCATTCCACGATAATTGATATTCATACAAATTAAAATAAATGATAGTAAGTATTCGGATCAGTATTAAACACAATGAGTTGACTAAAAAAATAGGATAACTTTTTAATTCCATAAAAAATTACAACAACAATTATTAAATTTAAAAAATTATTAGATTTTTTTTTAAAATTGAATCCAGCTTTAAAAGATTATTGCGACGTTTATAACATATGAAGACGTTTTTATTCCTCTATCAATCAAGAGTTGAATGAGAATGATCTGATATGAGGAATTGTATTATGCAATGGCTCGAGGAGAAGAGAGAAACCGTTGGTCAGATATCCAACGTGAACTGTTGGAAGAGATTCTACGAAAGCTAATGTTGGTGGATTACCTCAATTGTCGAAAAGTATGTCGGTCATGGCGGCGCATAGTTAAAGATGCTGTCGCAACCAAGGGAACATGTCTCCCTGCTCGTCAATTCTCATTCGTGATGTTGCTTCCTCCTACTACACATATCCTATCACTGTTTTAGACATCAAACAAGAAAACAACGCCTCTTACACCATCCCCATCCCTCAAGCTTGGAGGACGGGTTATTTTCATCTTAATAAGGTCTTTTCAGTGCAAGGATGGTTGGTGTTCCAGAAAATCTATTATAAGGAAAATTGGAATTATGATTTGCTTCTATTTTGCAATCCAGTGTCTGGTGAACGGTTTGAGCTCCCACATTTGCCACTTTTCAAGGTCGGGATTTTTCTCGAGAAATTTCTGTTAAACTCGTGTTCTCTTCTTCTGCACCAAATTCCTCAGATTTTCTTGTGGTGGTTCGTGTTAGAAATTGGGTATGATAATCCTGGAAAACTTGAAAGAATCGTGTTCGTACACTTTCCGAACAAAGTATTTCGACCCTATTCTTACCTGGGTTCACGAAATCCTTGTTGGGATAATTCTTCAAGAACAATCTGCTTCAGGCAAATGAGAACAGACTAGGAATGTAGAGAGCAATCGGTTTTTGTTTTTCTGTACATGGAACTGAGGCTCCGCCCCTTGGAACCCCGCAATCTAATCGCGGTCAATTATGCGTTGGCTCAACAAGCGTGCACTCCGCACTACCCTAACTCATTTCCGAGCTTAACGCATAATCGCATCGGCCTACAATAAATCACATTACTACTAAAATCCATTGATGATACTAAAATCACCAACAAATCCCCCCCCATTTTAGTGTAATCCTTGATCTACTCAGTATATATATAATAATATATACAAGTGTATAACACACATATATAACAATCAAACAAATGCATAAATGAAAATGTCTTGCGATTGAATTTTCATCTTAGTACAAATACACATTCCAAATACTCGAGAATCGGGGTGTCATAACGATTGAACCCGTCAACCCATTTGAATATCTGAAGTTATCGTACACATATGTTTTTATAACACTCTACTATTCATACTTGACACTTTACAAGCCATGTGTCCTTATCCATTAATAAGCATATAGGAAGCCAAGTCCAAGCTTCTTGAAGCGGCAAAACTTCATGCTCACATAGGTGATCCTTTTAATCTTGCACCTGCATTTGCAATTTTTCAAAGAACCATTAAGAAGATATACTTCAACCTAGCCATCACTTGCAGGTCTGAGCACATACCTTGGGAAGATAAATACAAATGCTCCAATCTCTAACTATGATCTTTCCACATTGAATTCTGCTTCTAACGTTGTATTAGAAGGGAATTGGGTATACCATAGCTAATAGATTTAGATTGACTTTAATCCCATCCCAATTACCGACTTCTTCACTAAGTCTCTAGCTAACCCCTTCGTCAAGTGATCAGCTAAGTTTTGTTGCGACCGAACAAACTCAATGGATATCACCCTATTCATGATTAAATCCCTAATCATACTATGTCTAACACCCAAGTGTCTAGACTTTCGATTGTACATTTGACTATAAGCTTTAGCCAATGTAGCAGCACTATCACAACGGATAGAAATTGGTGATATCGGTTTAGGCCATATTGGAATCTCATATACCAAGTTTCTTAGCCATTCCGCTTCTTTACCAGCAGCAGCTAATGCTACGAACTCAAATTCCATTGTAGAACTAGTTATACATGTTTGCTTTTTGGAAGCCCATGAGATGGCACCTCCCCCAAGCAAAAACACCCATCCACTTGTAGAAGATGAATCTTCAACATTATTTATCCAACTAGCATCCGAATAACCCTCTAACACCGAAGGAAATCCCACATATGACAATCCATAATTCATAGCACCCTTCAAGTACTTGAATACCCTAGTTATCGCATGCCAATGATGTCTACTAGGATTACTAGTAAATCTGCTCAACTTTCCAACCGCATAAGCAATATCCGGTCTAGTGCTAATCATAGCATACATCAAAGAGCCTATAGCTCTTGAATATTCGAGCTGATCCACAGGTTTACATGTATTTGGCATAAGTTTTTCACTCGGATCCATGGGAGTACTAACCGGAGAACAACTTTCATGATTAACCTTCTTGAGTATTTTCTCAATGTAATGAGATTGCGTAATTACAATCCCCTTATTCTCCCGTTTAATCTTAATACCAAGAATAACGTCCGCTTCTCCCATATCCTTCATGGAGAACTTTGATGACAAAAAATTATTCGTCTTATCAACTTGATTTTGGTCGGTGCCAAATATCAACATGTCATCAACATATAGACAAATGATAACTCCTTTACCAGATGTATCAAATTTGCTATATACACATTTGTCAGCTTGGTTCAGAATGAAACCACTAGACAAAACAACCTCATCAAACTTTTGATGCCACTGCTTCGGAGCTTGTTTCAGCCCATACAACGACTTAACTAGCTTACACACCTTATGCTCATTACCAGGCATTACAAATCCTTCAGGTTGCTTCATATACACTTCTTCTTCCAAATCACCATTCAGGAATGCAGTTTTGACATCCATTTGATGAATCACTAGATTGTGAATAGCCGCTAAAGCAATCAACAATCTAATAGTGGTGATACGAGCAACTGGAGCATAGGTATCAAAGTAATCAATTCCTTCCTTTTGTCTAAAGCCTTGGATAACCAATCTAGCTTTAAACTTATCAATTGTACCATCGACTTTCATCTTCCTTTTGAAGATCCATTTGCATCCCAATGGTTTGCAACCTGGTGGTAAATCAGATAATACCCACGTATTATTTTCCATGATAGAACTAATCTCTTCATCAATTGCTTCTTTCCAAAAAGCAGAATCTCGAGATTTCACATCTTCATCATACGTTCTTGGATCCTCCTCTATACTATAGCAATAATAGTATTGATTATCAATCTGATCCTTTGATCCTTCAACTAGATATAATTGAAAATCAGACCCATAAGATTTAGGTTTTCTAGCTCTTTTGCTTTTACGAGGTTCGAATGTCTCACTTGGTACATCATTTGAATGATCATCCTTTAGATATTCATCCGAATTTGGTATAGAGTGCTTTGGTCTAGGTATAGAATGAAGGTATGAAAAACGGTAGAAAGGGGGGTTTGAATAACGTTTTCAGTATAAAACTTCCACCTTAAAGATTTTGACAAATCTTTCGAGAACTTAAGTGCTAAAGATAAGAGATAGAAAAGCACACAAGGATTTTATCCTGGTTCACTTGATAAATCACTCAAGCTACTCCAGTCCACCCGTTAAGGTGATTTCTTCCTTCTTAGAATGAAGGCAATCCACTAATCAGGTAAGAGTTACAACTGCACTTGAAACCTACAAGTGACTAACAATTACACTGACTTAGCTCACACTAAGATTCACTCTCTTAGTCTTCTCTAGGATCCGATCAGCCTTGATCTCCTAAAGGAACTAAACAAACTGTTTATCAAAGAATTGTTTACAAGAGATTTGCTTCTAAAAAACTAATAGTAAACTCAATGAATTTCAGATGAAAGAAAGCTTAGAAGAATTTAAGTTTGTCTTGCGCGTATGTGAATGCTTCTAGCCGTTTCTTTCAGTCTTCAGCCTCTTTATATACTCCAAGGATTAGGGTTGAGCGTTGTATGGGAAATGCTACCGTTGGAGGGCAGTTCTGGAAAATCCAGCTTCTGCTGTGTCTGAGACTGTTAGGTAGGTCGTCAGGAAGGTACAGTTGCTTTTGTACTTGGATAGCGACTTGACCTTTAAACCTAGGAGACTTCTGATCAGGGGAATGCTTCATATTGGAACTTGTGAAGCCGGTAGATCAGAGTCAGAGGGAAAGCCCAGATCCTCTGACCATTGTTTCTTCTGGTTCTGAGCTCATAGGGAAGAACATGGTCTTCAGAGTATCTTGCTTCTGGACAACAGAATTTCACTAATCAGCTTCTAGATCTTCAGAGTCTTCTACACCATCAGAACATCTGAGCCTTCAGTGTTTCTTGGTTATCAGACTTTCTGGATCTTCAGAACTTCTAGTGACTGAGTCCACATCAGAGTTTGTATAACTTCAGAACTTCTGAAGCTTTTCCACTGTTCATACTGAACATGGTGAATGCGAAAGCGTTGCTTGGGTTGCTCTTTATACACAGTGCTTCTGATTTGTGTGAGATTGAGTTGAGGTCAGAGCCTGTAAATAGCACACTCAGAGAAACACGTTAGAGTACCACAATTGTTCATATCAAAAGGTTAACTTGTAATCATCAAAACATAGAGTTGTACTACTAGATCAAAACTTGATCTTACAATCTCCCCCTTTTTGATGATGACAAAACTAAGATTTTTGATGAACAATTCTTAAACATTAAACTAAATTCACTCATAGTTTAGAGATATAGAATAATACTTATCCTGATGTGAATAGTTTATCTTGCTCATTCTGAATTCAAGTCACTGCTTGATTCTGAGCTTAGCTCCCCCTGAATCTAATACTTGATGAAAACGTTAGTAAAGTCTAGATTCTGAGCTAAATGATATAAGAGTTCAGAGTGAAAAACTTATGACATAGATGAAAATCGAGTAATCAGAGCGCATAAGTAATCAGAGTCACGGACAAGGTATCAGAGTCTTGGGTATCAGAGTCAACTAGAATCACTTCAGAAGAAGTGAAATGTATTCCTTGTATTTGCCCAGTGACACATCTATGGTCATGAAGGTGGAACTCTTAAATTCTCTCAAAAGAGAAAAAAAATCACACTAACACATCTTACACATCAAAAACATCTTACACATCAAAAACTGGGTGTACTCCCCCTTTTTGTCATAAGCAAAAAGCTTGGGGTGTGAAAAACTTAGCTTGAAGTACAAGGTACTCCCCCTTAGAGAAGGTCTAAGTTTAAAGAAAATGAAAACTATGCAAGAATCAGAGTTAGGCGAAATAAATAGAAGAGTTAATGCAAGAGAAGAACGTTTACCACCGGTCAAGGGAGTAAAGAGAAGGGTCAGTTACCAAGAACTTAACCTCGAGAAACCGTAGGAGCATTAACTTTCAGAGAGAAAGTGAAGCCTATATAAAGCGTTGGAGAGAGAGGTAAGCTTCACACCTCGAACAATTTTCAGTAAGGAAAAAATGGCATCATACATCGTAGCACTAGAAGAGCTGAGGAAGAAGGCCTTCGAGGAGGACTTGTTCCTGAACATCAGGCATCCAGAGGGTACAACGACCATCTCGGAGCTGACACGGACACTGCTGGAGGAGGACCTGCGTCCAGAGTTGAAGAGAGACCTGAGGGAATTTCTTGCCTTCGTGGAGGAGGTGCAAGAACTCAGCCGGCTTGAACTCAAGCTGCTGGAAGAAAAAGAGAGTTTGGAAGATAAGCTCAAGACTGCAGAAGAGATTCTGGAGAGGGATGAGCTAAAGAACAGGCTCAACAACATCCAGCATGCACTGGAGCGTCTGGAGAAGGATAGGTCAGAGCAGCGCCAGGAGTGCAGAAGAAAGAGGAGGGATTCTCCATTCTAGATTCTATGGAAAGAATGTATGATGTAAACATAAAGAGAGTATGAATAAAAAGATTTTTGCAAACACATGTGACAAAAATATATATAGATATGCATAGATAATCACAAACGAACAAAGTAGAATAATTAAATAAAAAGAAACAGAAGTTAACAAAAAATAAAACAACGTTAAAGAAAAAGAAAAGCGAAGAGATCCTAAAACTAGGGTTTATCAGTCCGACGCAGAAGTTCCATCATCATGTGCTTCATTTCAATTAGCATGGATTCATGAGTGTCAAGACGTTGTTCCATGATGTCGAGTCTGGATGAGCTTGACTGAGTAGAACCGGAAGGAACATTCTGAGCAGCTTGAGGATCTGGAATGGAAGCAGAAGCAGCAGGAGTAAACACTACTGGTGCAAGTGCTTGGCATCTAAGGGCTTCAGCCTCAGCCTCAAGTCGTTCTGCCTCTAATCTGGCTTGTTCAGCTTGAGCTGCTGCTTGACGTGCAGCTTCTTCTGCTTGAGCTTTCTTTCTCTTGGCTTCTTCAATAGCTTCAAGAAGCTTATGTCTCTGTTCTTGTTCATGAAGAGCCACCCTTCGAGCAAACCTTTGCTTTGCAGCCTCAATCCTCTGACTTCCCTCTGCATGCAGGAGCTGCATCATAATTGGAACTTGAGCCACTAGCCAAGTGCCCAGATTGTTCCACTCATCAGCCACACGTTCAGCATTCTCACTTAGGTCAGTCTGACCGTGCACATTGCGTAGCATCAAAGAGGCTTCATGATAGAAAATATTGATGCACTCAGAGAGAGATGTGGGTCGGAGGTGAGTGTAAGGAATTATGGAGAGGTTGGTTTCAGGAGAGGCTGGGTGATTGCTGCTGTGAGCTTCAGAGGCACCTTGTGGAGAGCCAATGTTAAACATTTGAGCATTGGGTTCAGAGGTTCCAAGGTGAGGTTCTGAAGTTTCAACCAGAGGATGAGGTGATCTAACCGAGGATTGGTTAGACACAGATTGTTCTGGTTCAGGTTCTGGTTGAATAGGCTCTTGTTGGTCAGGGGCAGGGTGAGCTTGTTGAGCCAAAGGGTCTGCCTCATGTAAAGGATTGGCCAAGATAGGTTCATCTGGGTCAACTAGACGTTCAGGTCTAGGGCCAGGATATCTCCTAGGGCTTGGACAAGTGAGATAATACTCTTCTAAGGTAGACACCTTTTCTTTTCTGACCTCCATGAATTTTCTAATGGATTCAGAGTTATTGGAGGGAGAAGAGTCAGCAACATTGGTTGGGAAGGATACAGGTGTAAGGGCTGTGGAAGAGTCTGTATACGTGGGTCTGAGAGCCCGACGTTCTGATGCTCTTGGGACAGAGTGATCAGAGGTTCTGGGTCTAGGTTCTGTTTGGGTAGGCTCTGGTTGTTCAAGAATGATGGGTTCAGAAGTTAATGGGTTGTATGGAATGGTGATGGGAGAGGTTGGTTCATCTGACCTAGAGGGTTGGTTCTGGAGCAAATTCCAGAGAGGTGCTTCAGTAGGAGAAGGTTGAAAAAATGAAGACCTTGGGGAATGTGATGAAGAGGTGGTTTGTGCAGCTGGTTGGGATTCAGGAATAGGAGTGAGGGGATTTGAAGAGTGTTTGAGCATGGCAGATATGGGGAGTGCATCAAATAAATTCAAATCATCATCAGAAGCAATTGCAGACTTACTTGAATGTGCTGATGATCTTGTCACTCTGGCAGGAGGTTCAGTCCTTCTGAGCACTTCAGCAGCTGGTTCCACCCGAGTAGGCTTCACCACAATTCTGACCTGCTTCTTCTTCTTCTTAGGAGGACCATCCTCATTATCACCATCATCACCATCATCAGGCTTGCTGGTTTCATCTTGCTTTCTCTTGGATTGACCAGCCTTCTTCTTTTTGATCAGAGAGACATCTGATTCCTGATTGGGCAATCTTCTTCTTGATTAGGCCCATCTTCTTTAGAGAATTTGCCGTGAAGACATCACTGACAATGGTGGTCAGATCCTCTATGCATCCAGCATTTATCAGATCTTGAATGAGGCCACTCTCAATGAAGAGATCAGACAAAAGTCTCCCGAAGGGAATATACTTGATCGCTGACTTGATGGAGGCAGTGGTACGAGACTTCCGGATACATTCCTTCAAGTAGGAGAACAGGAAGTAGGGAAGGCAGATCTTCTTCTGGTCTTGGATGAAGAACAACATCACCTTCTGGTTGAAGTTGATGTAGTCTGGGGAACTGCCCTTTGGTCTCTGGTTTATGCAGTGGAGCAAAATTTTGTGCCAGATCCTGAGCTTGGGATGAAGGTCCATTACCTTGTAATTCGTCTTGCCCGGTTTGTAATTGGTGTACATGGCCTTGTTGATCTCATCCTTCGTCTTGGGTTTCAGCTTCGATTCCGTGAATTGGAAACGATACCCAAAAGCAGTTTCTGCACCCAGCAAGTTCACGAAGGACTTCTCTGTGATGATGATCTTTCTTCCAAGAATGTGAGATACCATCTGAGTATCATCACAGTCGGCGTGCTTCCAGAATTCCTTGACCAGTTTATCATACACCGGTCCTCGAAGTCTGTTGAAGTAATTTCCCAAACCTTGAACTTGGACTTCAGGACGAAGATCATACCCATTTGTAGCCAGGTTGTCGAGGTCGAATCTCCATTCTGCCAGGACTTGAAGTTCCTCAGGAGCATATACGCAGTGAACGGCACAGCCCCGTTCTGCAATTGGAATAATCTGCTCTTGAGCTTGACCTTGATCTTGTGTCGGATTCTCAGGGCCCCTTTGACCCGTTGCTAGACCAACTACCATGTGAGGGAACTGGGTTGCATCTGCAGTAACTCTTCTGGTTTGACTCACCATTTTTGAAGCGGTTGAAGGTTTGAGGTAGAAGATGAAGGTTGAAAGATGAAGAGAGATCGAGAGAGAAAACGAGGATAAGCGGTTTCGAAATAGCAGAGAGAGAGAGAGTAAAAACCGGAAGTGAAAGAGATCGTGTGTGTATAGTGGGTTTTGACAAATAACCGTTGTTGATTCAAAAAGCAATTTAAGATCAACGGTTGAAAATTAAAGATAGATAGTAACAGTAAATACACAAATCACACACAGGAGAGAAGCACATCTACACGCAATCATAACAGACTGTCACACGGGCACAAGGAACTATGCATCAGAAATACTGACACACGTGTTGCTGTCTCAGCTTCAGAGTCAGTACCAGTGGGTACACACACTCTGATTGAGTTACCTTCTGGGCTAGACATCTTCTGATCAAGAAGTATCATAGTCAGAGGTTCTGATCCATCTTCACTCTGGACAAAAGTCCATGTTTAGATTTTTCAGAATAAAATTAAATCTATCCTCTGCTAAGGGCTTTGTAAAGATATCTGCCCATTGATGGTCAGTATCAACAAACTTCAGAAGAAGTACGCCCTTCTGTACATAATCTCTAATAAAGTGATACTTTACCTCAATGTGCTTTGCCCTTGAATGCAAGATAGGATTCTTACTCAATGAGATTGCAGCAGTGTTATCACAATAGATTGGGATATTGCTCTCAAGGATCTGATAATCCTCCAACTGATGTTTCATCCAGAGCATCTGAGTGCTGCATGTTGCTGCTGAGATATATTCTGCCTCTGCAGTTGATAGTGCAATGGTTGATTGCCTCTTGCTTGCCCATGAGACTAGATTGCTTCCCAGAAATTGACAATTTCTAGAAGTACTTTTTCTCTCTGTTCTATCTCCAGCATAATCAGCATCACAGTAACCTGAAAGCTTATACTCTGATGTTTTCTTATACATCAAGCCAAGGTTAGTGGTGCCTTTCAGATACCTTAGGATCCTCTTAACAGCAGTTAAGTGGGTTTCCCTTGGATCTGATTGAAAACGAGCACATAAATGAACACTAAATAGTATGTCTGGCCTAGATGCAGTTAAGTATAGAAGTGAACCTATCATGCCACGATAGAGCTTCTGACATACTTTACCACTTTTATCTTCTTTCTCCATAATGCATGTAGGATGCATTGGAGTCTTGGCCACTGTAGATTCCAGCATATTGAACTTCTTCAGAAGTTCTTTAGGGCCCGTTTGGTGACCAGGATAGGATAGGATAGGACAGGATAATAATCATATCCTGTTGTTATCTGTTGTTTGTTGCACCAGCAGGATATGATAACACTATCCTGTCTTCTATCCTATCCTGTCAATCATGTGTAAAAGTTATCCTGAGGGGGGAGTTAGGATAGAGCAGGATAGGATACCAGTTATATATTTTCTTTCAGTATCCTAACTCCAAATTAATTTATTTTAATATTATATAATTTATAATTTATAATTTATAATAATATTAATTAGTAAATATAAAAATATTAATTTAACTAAAATAAAAAATAAATAAAATTATTATTCATAAATAGTAAAAATAGACTACTCACTTACAAATATTGATCTATTATTAATAATAATAGACTAATTTAATATTTTCATCTCCTATTATTTAAAAATTATTTATCTACTTATATAATAATTTAAATATAAATTATTTTTGAAATAATAATATTTTTAATTTAGTTAATTTTTATTGTTTATCACGTGTCACAAATAAGTGAAAAACATTGATTACAAATATTGATTTTTAATAGTAATAGATTAATTTTTTATTTTCAACTCCTATTATTTAAAACTACTTATCTACTTATATAATAATTTATAATTCAAATATAAATTACTTTTGAAATAATAATATTCTTAATTTAGTTAACTTTTATTGTTAATTATCACGTGTCACAACTAAGTGAAAACCAATCGGTTAACTGCATAATTTTATTTAAAATATAGGGTATCTTCAAAACAATAAAATAGGCTAATTAATAAAATTTAAATTAATTTTATTTATTTTAAAATATAGACTCATTCATGAAAATGTAAAGAAATTAAATTTAATAGAATGATCAATTTTAAATGTATTTTTTATTCAAATATAAATCTGATACATTTTTCCTTATCATATCTTGTCCTTATCATGTGCACCTCAAACACAGGATATGATAAGAGTCTATCCTGCTCTTATCATATCCTGTTGATATCCTGTTCACATATCATATCCTATCATATCCTATCCTGACCACCAAACGGGCCCTTAGTGTACTTGCTCTGATGGATATATGTTCCTTCTGGTGTTTGATCAACTTGTATTCCCAGAAAGTACTTTAATTCTCCCATCATACTCATCTCAAATTCAGCCTGCATCATCTCAGAAAATTCTTTGCATAGAGATTGATTAGCAGAACCAAATATAATATCATCAACATAAATTTGCACAATTAAGATATCATCTTTATAAGTCTTGCAAAAAAGAGTTGTATCTACTTTACCCCTTACAAACTCATTCTCCAGAAGGAATGAGCTAAGTCTCTCATACCATGCTCTGGGAGCTTGCTTCAGACCGTAGAGTGATTTCTTCAATTTGAACACATGGTCTGGTTTCTTCTCATCTTCAAAACCTGGGGGTTGATGAACATAGACTTCCTCTGAAATATAACCATTTAGGAAGGCACTCTTCACGTCCATCTGATGTAGAACTATGTTGTGATTTACTGAAAAAGAGATCAACAGTCTGATTGCCTCCAGTCTTGCTACTGGAGCAAATGTTTCAGTGTAGTCTATTCCTTCCTGCTGGCTGTAGCCTTGAGCAACTAGCCTTGCCTTGTTTCTGACTACATCTCCTTTCTCATTCAGCTTGTTTCTGAATACCCATTTCGTTCCAATAACATGGACACTCTCAGGCTTCTTCACTAAGCTCCAAACATCGTTCTTGGAGAATTGATTCAATTCTTCTTCCATGGCCAGAATCCAATCCTTGTCCTGAAGAGCTTCATCTATGGACTTGGGTTCAATTAAGGACACCAATCCTTTCAGACCGAGCAAGGTCTCTTCAGAGGGTCTGAAGGCAGATCTGGTTCTGACTGGTTCGTCTTTGTTGCCCAAAATCAATTCCTTAGGGTGAGCTACAGTGATTCTGCTCTTCTTCAGAGTTTGTGAGTTAGAGGGACCAGCTTCTTCCTCTGGTTCATCTTCCTCTGGCTCAACTTCCTCTGGAGCTTTGCCTTTGTCAGAAACATTAATGCTTAAATCTGCAAACTTTTCAACTAGCTTTGACTGGTCAGAGTCAAGCTTATCGTCAAATCTAACATGAATAGATTCTTCAATAGTCTTAGCATCAGTATTATAAAATCTAAAACCTTTAGATCTCTCAGAATAACCAAGTAATAGACATTTAGAAGACTTAGCATCAAATTTATGCAATCTATCCTTAGTATTGAGAACATAACAAACACAGCCAAAAGGATGAAAATAAGAAATGTTGGGTTTTATGTTCTTCCACAATTCATAAGGAGTCTTATTCAGAATTGGTCTCACAGAGATTCTGTTCTGAATGTAACATGCTGTATTTACTGCCTCTGCCCAAAAGTGCTTAGCCATGCCAGTTTCTTGGAGCATGGTTCTAGCCATCTCCTGAAGAGTTCTGTTCTTCCTCTCAACAACACCATTTTGTTGAGGAGTTCTGGAACAAGAGAAATCATGTGCAATTCCATAGGAATCAAACAGACTCTCAAACTTGTCATTCTCAAACTCTCCACCATGGTCACTTCTGACACGCACAATCCTACAAGCCTTCTCGTTTTGCACTTGAGCAATGAAGGTAGACAACACAGCATGAGACTCATCCTTGCGGGTTAGAAACTTTACCCATGTCCAGCGGCTATAGTCATCAACGATAACCATCCCATATCTCTTGCCACCTATAGACTCAGTTTTCACTGGTCCAAAAAGGTCGATATGTAGAAGTTCTAACGGCCTTGAGGTTGAGACAACATTCTTTGCCTTGAAAGGGACTTTTGTGAATTTGCCTTTCTGACATGCTTCACAAAGAGCGTCTGAAGCGAACTTCAGATTGGGTAAGCCCCTGACAAGGTTTAGCTTGCTCAGCTGAGAAATCTTTCTCATACTGGCATGCCCTAACCGTCTATGCCATACCCACTGCTCTTCATTAACAGACAGAAGGCACTTCACATTCTGAGCCTCCAACTCAGATAATCTGATCTTATAAATGTTGTTCTTCCTCTTGCTGTTAAACAGAACAGAGCCATCGATTTGACTTACAGCCCGGCAGGACTTTTGATTGAATATAACATCATAACCCTTGTCAGCTAATTGACTTATAGACAATAAGTTATGTGTTAAGCCGTCTACCAATAACACATTATCAATGCATGGACTACTATCTACACAAATAGTACCAGTACCAACAATTTTACCCTTTTCATTTCCTCCAAAGCCAACTTCGCCTCCAGGCTTAAGTTTCAGCTCTCGGAACATACGCCTTTCTCCCGTCATGTGACGCGAGCATCCACTGTCCAGATACCATGATTGGTGTTTCAGTGGAGCTATCAAGGATATCTCATTTTCATCGTCTGAGTTAGGATTTCCTTCTGATTCTGAGTCAGAGTCAACAGCTCCCTTTGACTCTGCTTCCTTGTCTTTGACAATAGCCATGAGTCCTTGGACTTCACCATCAGAGTCAACATCCTCTGACTCTGATTCATCAAATGTCACCATCAGACTCTTCTTTGTCTTGAAGTGCTTCTTTGGCTTCTTGTCCTTCTTCAATTTTGGACAGTCACTTTTGTAGTGCCCTGATTCTTTGCACTCAAAGCATGTGACTTCCTTAAGTGAGGACTTCTTCTGACCTGAGGATTCAGACTTTCCTTTTGCCTTTCCAGAGCCTTTGTATTTGCTCTGCCTGTGCTTCCAGATGCGATTGAGTCTCTTGGAGATCAGAGTCAGCTCATCTTCATCAGAATCTTCTGACGCTTCTTCAGATTCCTCTTCTTCAGCTTGAAGAGCTTTTGACTTCTCAACCTTAGCCTTTTCAGATTTAGATTTCAAGGCTATGGACTTTTTCCTCAGATCTTGCATCTCTGAGCGCTTCAGCTCATGGCATTTCAAAATGCTGATGAGTTCTTCTAAACTCATATTCTCAACGTCTCTCGTGAGCTCTATTGAAGTCACTAAAGGCATCCAACTTTCAGGAAGACACCTGATGACCCTTATGACATGATCTTTTGTTGTGTAGCTCTTGTTGAGAGGTCGTATGCCAGCTACAAGCAACTGAAATCTGGAGAACATTTCTTCAATGGACTCATTTGGCTCCATGATGAAGGATTCATACTTTTGGATCAAAGACAATGCCTTTGATTCTTTGACTTTCTTGTTTCCTTCATGAGACATCTTCAGAGATTCGAAAATGCCTTTCGCAAACTCACGATCTGTAATCTTCTGGTACTCTTCATAGGAAATAGCACTTAGAAGAATTGCTCTTGCTTTGTGATGTTGTGAGTACAGCTTCTTTTGATCTGCAGTCATCTCTGACCTTGGGATCTTCTTGCCATCTGCATCAACTGGACGCTCGTAGCCATCCACAATAATATCCCAGAGATCTGCATCGAAACCCAGAAAGAAACTTTCCAGTCTATCTTTCCAATATTCGAACCTTTGACCGTCGAACATAGGAGGCTTTGCATTGTAACCATCTCTTTGAGTTTCACTGGTGGTGGCAGCCATTGTTTTTCACACCGGCCCGGATCACTGAACACTGTTAGGTGTGGTAATCAGAACTTGCGCTCTGATACCAATTGAAGGTATGAAAAACGGTAGAAAGGGGGGTTTGAATAACGTTTTCAGTATAAAACTTCCACCTTAAAGATTTTGACAAATCTTTCGAGAACTTAAGTGCTAAAGATAAGAGATAGAAAAGCACACAAGGATTTTATCCTGGTTCACTTGATAAATCACTCAAGCTACTCCAGTCCACCCGTTAAGGTGATTTCTTCCTTCTTAGAATGAAGGCAATCCACTAATCAGGTAAGAGTTACAACTGCACTTGAAACCTACAAGTGACTAACAATTACACTGACTTAGCTCACACTAAGATTCACTCTCTTAGTCTTCTCTAGGATCCGATCAGCCTTGATCTCCTAAAGGAACTAAACAAACTGTTTATCAAAGAATTGTTTACAAGAGATTTGCTTCTAAAAAACTAATAGTAAACTCAATGAATTTCAGATGAAAGAAAGCTTAGAAGAATTTAAGTTTGTCTTGCGCGTATGTGAATGCTTCTAGCCGTTTCTTTCAGTCTTCAGCCTCTTTATATACTCCAAGGATTAGGGTTGAGCGTTGTATGGGAAATGCTACCGTTGGAGGGCAGTTCTGGAAAATCCAGCTTCTGCTGTGTCTGAGACTGTTAGGTAGGTCGTCAGGAAGGTACAGTTGCTTTTGTACTTGGATAGCGACTTGACCTTTAAACCTAGGAGACTTCTGATCAGGGGAATGCTTCATATTGGAACTTGTGAAGCCGGTAGATCAGAGTCAGAGGGAAAGCCCAGATCCTCTGACCATTGTTTCTTCTGGTTCTGAGCTCAGAGGGAAGAACATGGTCTTCAGAGTATCTTGCTTCTGGACAACAGAATTTCACTAATCAGCTTCTAGATCTTCAGAGTCTTCTACACCATCAGAACATCTGAGCCTTCAGTGTTTCTTGGTTATCAGACTTTCTGGATCTTCAGAACTTCTAGTGACTGAGTCCACATCAGAGTTTGTATAACTTCAGAACTTCTGAAGCTTTTCCACTGTTCATACTGAACATGGTGAATGCGAAAGCGTTGCTTGGGTTGCTCTTTATACACAGTGCTTCTGATTTGTGTGAGATTGAGTTGAGGTCAGAGCCTGTAAATAGTACACTCAGAGAAACACGTTAGAGTACCACAATTGTTCATATCAAAAGGTTAACTTGTAATCATCAAAACATAGAGTTGTACTACTAGATCAAAACTTGATCTTACATAGAAGAGAAACAATTCTCATCAAATATGGCATCTCTCGATTCTATAATCGTGTTAATAGAAATCGAGTCATTAGGTTCTATAACATAAAACCTATAAGCCTTGGAATGCTCAGCATATCCAACAAAGATGCAAGCTACACCCTTTTCACCCAAAGTTTTCCTTTTAGGGTCCGGGAGTCTAACCACGGCCCTGCAACCCCAAACACGTAGAAATGTCAAATTGGGTCGTTTCTTATACCAAAGTTCATATGGGGGTAGTCTTGTTCCTTTTATTAGGAACCCTATTTAACAAATAGCAAGCCGTTAACATGGCTTCTCCCCAAAACCCTTCACTCAAACCAGAGTATGATAACATGACATTCACCATTTCTTTAAGAACTCTATTTTTCCTTTCAGCCACACCATTTTGTTGAGGTGTATAAGGCGTCGTAGTCTCATGAATGATTCCTACGGATTGGAAAAATACAGGATCATAATATTCACCACCTCTATCCGTACGTAATGTTTTAATCAACACATTCTGTTGCAGTTCAACTTCAGTTTTATAAATTCTGAATTTATCTAAGGCTTCGTCCTTAGCATGCAACAAATAAACATAGCAGAATCTGGATGCATCATCTATGAAAGTGACAAGATACTTTTTATGCCCTAACGATGGAGTAGCATGCAAATCACATAAATCACTATGCATCAATTCAAGTATGACAGACTTCCTTGTTATACTTTTAAAAGGTTGCCTAGTGATCTTTGTTAACATGCAAGTTTTACACTTTTCTACATTTCCATCAAATACAGGAATTAAATCATCTTTAGACATTTCAAGCATTCTTTATAATGTACATGTCCTAGACGAGCATGCCATAAAGATGATTTATTAACATTCGAAATGGACATAAATACAGAACCAGAATCAATAGGAACTCCATTCAAATTCATCATGAACATACCATTATTATAATATCTAAATCCTACAAACACACCAGACTTCGATAAAACATATTTATCGGATTCATACACTTGCTTGTATCCAAGCTTATTCAATACAGGACCAGAAATTAAGTTCTTACGTAGTTTAGGAACATATAAAACATTAAACAAAGTAATAGTCTTTCCAGAACTGAATTCTAATACCACGCTTCCTTTGCCTTCAACAAGATCAAAGTGATGATCTCCCATGTAGAGTACAGATCCATCTTCCATTGGAACAAAAGTCTTGAACCAGAAACGATCCTTGCAAACATGTGTTGTGGCGCCAGAATCAATCCACCACGCGATAGCATCATCCTGCACATAAAATGCTTCAGAAATTAGTGAAACCGAATGTTTAATAAAAATATTCAAATCACAAATTGATTTCTGACCTTGGTTTTGGGATTGGTCCTTTGACCCTTTTCCCGAACCACTTGCATTCGCGTTGTCGTGCTTTTTGCCTGAACGAAAATCCCTCTTGAAGTGGCATGTTTTTCCACACTTCCAACATTCTAGTTTCGGTTTCTTGTTAGAACCGAAACTGCCTTTGTTCTTCTTGAAAGCACGCTTCTTTCCTTTGTTTCTATTGTTATCGTTCTTATCACCCTCTTCGATCATATTAACCGAGGGTCCAGCAACTTCTTTTCCTTTTCCCTTGTCACCCTCCTGCGCCCTTAGAGATTCTTTTATGCGCAAGTGACTTCCAAGTTGAATCAAAGACAAGTCGTCTTTTCTATGCTTCAAATTGTGTTTGAAATCCTTCCACGAAGGAGGCAACTTGTCTATGATACTTGAGACAGATATTGTTTCATCCATCTTCAATCCGTGTTGTGTGAACTGTCCAAGGATTCGGAGGAGTTCATTGAATTGTTCCATGACAGACCTTGATTCAACCATCTTGTAACTGTTGAAATCGGTTCCAAGAAACTTTTTACTAGATGAGTCCTCTACCATGTACTTGAATTCGAGACAATCCCACAATTCCTTTGCAGATTCCACGTTTTGATAAACATCAAATAAGGGATCAGACATACCGTTAAGAATGTGCCCTCTGCATATGTAGTCGTCGTTCTCCCACTTTGATCTGCGCCTTATATTTTCAACCGTGTCATCCTCCAGAAGTTCTGGAATTGGTGTAGACAGGACATACACCACCTTCAACGCTGTCAACATGAAATGCATCTTCTTCTGCCAACGCCTGAAGTCTTGTCCTTGAAACTTGTCCAATTTTCCGAAATTAGTAGTCATCTCCTTGACGGTGCTTCCTCCAGCCATGATTATCAGAGTACTTTGTTCGTTTGTTAGAAATTGGGTATGATAATCATGGAAAACTTGAAAGAATCGTGTTCGTACACTTTCCGAACAAAGTATTTCGACCCTATTCTTGCCTGGGTTCACGAAATCCTTGTTGGGATAATTCTTCAAGAACAATCTGCTTCAGGCAAATGAGAACAGACTAGGAATGTAGAGAGCAATCGGTTTTTGTTTTTCTGTACATGAAACTAAGGCTCCGCCTCTTGGAACCCCGCAATCTAATCGCGGTCAATTATGCGTTGACTCAACAAGCGTGCACTCCGCACTACCCTAACTCGTTTCCGAGCTTAACGCATAATCGCATCGGCCTACAATAAATCACATTACTACTAAAATTCATTGATAATACTAAAATCACCAACAGTTCGTGCTATTGCACTGAAAGCTCAATGGATGGAATAGTATACTTTAGCTGTTTACAAGGTGACTGACAAGAAGTGGACTCTAATTCCAACCGATCAATCTCGAAGACTTGATGAGTTTATTATTCTTGATAGCAAATTATATGCTATGAGTATGCTTTTATATCATTCAGGTTGTGTTTCTGTTTTTAATCTCACAGACTCCAATAACATTACATTTGAGAAGCTGGAACCAAAACAAATTCCACCTATCCAGCTCAGGGTTACGGAGACATGTGTGTTGGCAAGAGATGAGGATGAGATCTTGTTAGTTGTTCATTGCATGAGATATGAATATTTTAATGGCAAAGGCAAAGTCATGGAGGTAAAAGAATTTCGCGTGTTTAAACTTGACATGTGTGGCCACAAATGGATAGAGATTGATGACTTAGACGACCGTGTTTTATTAATGGATTATGTTGGAATTCAAGTTATATCTGCTAAGGACATTAACCTTCCTGAAAAGTTGGGTGGAGGCAATAGTATTATCTTTTGTCCTATTGCAAACCACAGTTCAGTTGTGAAGCAGCATGATCTTCGGGTCTTCTCTTTGAAGGATAAGGGATTTAGAAAATTTTCTCTCTCAGAAGTATCTGATGATCGAAATTTGTGGTTCACACCTGGTCTTTGGTAGAAAAACAAAGGTGACTTATTATAATTGTTTTTGTTATTTTAGATTTTTTTTTTAACTCTTGTTATTTTAGATTTTGTTAGCTTTCTTTTGCACACTCTTAATATTTATCTTTGGTTTGCTGCTAGCTGCTGCATATTATGGCCTGATCAGATTATGGTTTAGGTAAAATAACTGTTTGATTTATAGTGTGCCTTGTTAATCTCGAATTATGTGTTAATATTTATCTTAACACCTTATTCCTCATAAAAGGTCCTTGCTGCATCAAATTCAAAAAGCGCGAAAGAAATCATTACATTAACCCACAACTCACAAGCCTTATTCTATCCATCTCTTCTGGTAAATCAAAGGTTTTCAGCAACCTCCTCTGGTATATATGCACATCATCATTTGTTCCTTTCTCAGCATTTCTTCTTCAAGAGTGTCTTTCCTTTTATTGCACTGCCTATGTTCACAAAACATTTTTTAATATAAAGTGAGACACATCTAAACTACTTGAATTAGGCTCAAACTATGGATAGTTTGATAACTGGCAGATGACAATTAAAAGGGTACACATGAACTTTGCTTGGGCTTTGACAAGAGTACAAATTTGTTTTGCTATGCCCATTATTTACGAACCTTTAATTTACTTCCCTGTTGCCGATACTAATAACAAGTTACAGTTTTTTAATTTTTATTCATGGACCACAACATGTAATATTGAGTGAGGTTTAACCAATTTGACAAATTCCTCTTCCCCCTCCTCCTCAACAATTATTTCCTCCTCAACAATTATTTGTAATCAGTGATGTCTAAATGTTGCCTCTGCAAATACCTACAAGTGCTGCAATGGTAGTAATCTCTTGTCAGTAGTATTCGAGTGTGATTTTAGGAAAAAATTTTTAGAGCATTATTATTTATTTATCAATAATCAAAAGAGGGTACAACCCAAACCCAATGGGAAGGGAAAAAACAAAATCACAAAGTCACCCAAAGACAAAAAACAAACACCTAAGAGAAAAAGCGCAAAAATCCTAACAACTAGTAGGAAAATTTTCTTTAAGTTCCCCAGCCAACTCTCGAATAACATCTTCATCACTACCCGAAAAAGTCTTGCCTGCAAACTTTGCCAGAAATCAAGCCTTCCTTGCACTCTTGAAATAAGGATTTTGGAAATTGGTTTCAAGTTTTCAAGTATCATATGGACGAGAGTTGAAAGTCTTGATTATTATGGAGGAGAGTTGAAAGTCTTGATTATTAAGGCCTTGTTTGGAAAAACAGCTTAATTAAGCACTTATGGATAGACTACCATAAACACTTATGATATAAACGCTTATTCATAAGCTATTTTAAAAAACTTTTTGAAATAAATTAAAAATAAGATATATATATATATATATATATATATATGAGGAATGCTAACTTACTCCCACTTGTTTTTTAGAAGGAGTAAGTTAGCAAGTAACACCTTTTACTTTAGACATAAAAACCTCACCACCCTATTGCTGACAAGTTAATTTTAAGGCTAGTTTTGTAATTTTAATTATTTTTTTAATTCAAAAATCATAATTTCTCTCTCATCTCGATTCACGTTCTTTCATCTTCCCTCTTTAACCCAAGAAAAAAAACCTCCATCGGCTTGCCCTGTCATCTCAGAAACGATGGAAATCCTTCAGATGGGCTTGACATCAGTGGCGATTGGTTGTAGATCCGGCGATTTCGTGACTGTATTTTATAGATCCGGCACAGCGGCGTGGTTGCTCCAGCCTCCATAATTGCTCCGGCCTCCATGGGTGGTTCTAGCTTCGACATTCATAAAGGGATTTATTTGTTTTTTTTGTTTGTTAAATAAAGATAACGTGAATCTGGAATTGGGAGGATGAGAGAGGAGTTTTGAATACAATATTGCTTTACCAGACAGGAAAATTAAATTATCCAGCATAGACAATGAAACAATGATCCTTTTTCAATTTGTTTACCAATATTGCTTCGTTGATTTTTGATCCTCGAAATTTACTCACTGTTCAAGGAAGAAGAACTTGGGAACCAGACTCAGGGAAATCAATTAAATGTGAGAGGTGGGGTTTGACGTGGTGGAATGAAAAGAAGTACGAAATGACAAAAAGCCCAAAATTTTAATTGTTCTTTAAATAGAACACAAGGGATAAATTTGTGCAAAGTAAAAGGTGTTGCTTGCTAACTTACTCCTTCTAAAAAATAAGTGGGAGTAAGTTAGCATTCCCCATATATATATATATATATATATAAGCATAAGCATAAGCTGAACTCTTTTTCATAAGCTATCCTAAGTAGCTAATGAAAATAAGCTCAAAACAACTTATGGTAATGATATGTCATAAGTTGTTTGCATAAACTCTCCCAAATACTTGCACAAACGCCTATCCTATCAGATAAACTCTCCCAAACGGGACTTGAATGCTTACCATCGATTGTGGCGTATATGAATTGTCGGTAATTATTTACCATCGACGCACCAATACTGTCGTTAGTTACCAATCGTCATTTCCGTGAGTTTTTGTTGGTACATCAGAAAGATAAATTACACCCAATCCTCTAAGATTTGATTTCTGGACCTCCTCATCCTAACTTATATGTCCCTTAGCTCCTTACCACTTCAGCTATCATTCAAGTACGTAATTTCATTTCCGTGGGTAGTCTCTAATTTTTATACAATCCATGTTCTTTAATTTTTTAAGGACTAAAACTAGAAATAATGTAATTTGCAGGGACGAAAATTAATATTTAATCAAACAAAATTCCCCCTTCTTCCTTCCTTGAGCACTTCCGCCAATCCTCTCATCACTGGCCGTCAAGCCCCCTCTGCTCCGCCGCGCGCTTACAGTTGCTTTCTCCTCCCCTTTCCGCCGCCGTCCCCAACAGCTTCATCTCCGATCCAGATTCGGAATCTACTATCTTCGGTGTTACTGTTCCTCGATTCTGCTGTTGATTGCGAAGCAGCGATTTTGAATCGGCGAATCTGAAGTGCAAGGAGGTGATGGGTGAGGGTGAAGGTGAAGGCGAAGGCGGTGGTAGGGCGAAGCAGAAGCAGAGAGCTCGCCCAATCGTACGCATAGGGATCTTCCTCATCTCTCACAGCAACTTCGTCAGGTTACCATTCTCACTCTCTCAACTCTCCTTCATCCTCTTCACTTCGTTCTCGTTTTCTCACCGTCGTTTTGTGTTTTTCAGCGTCGTTTGTTTCATTGCAGGTGTGGTGGCTCTTCTTCTTCTCCCCATCCTCGCCAAGAACACCTACATTTCCGAGAATGCCCTCATGCCAGGTTCAGCTAACAGCATGCTTTCCACTCACGATGTTTCCGAGGCAAATAAGCTCATCAACGAGTTAACTCAGTCGCACCTCACTTCCATGTAACTTCTCATTCCCTTCCATATCCACCCTTTCTATGTTTAGTATGTAACCTTTCAAATTCAATCCTTCCATGTTAATTATAGCAGTTGGTGAAGCTTTCCATTGTCAAAAAGGAAATTTTATGATTAGTCATACTAGTTACCTGTTTGGATGCAAACCATAGAGCATTTTTTGGAGCTTATTTAGTGTATTTTTTAGTAGATAAGAGAAGAATAAGCTCGTACCAAACATGCTCTAAGTAAGATAGTATTAACATTATAATTTGGGGCGGGGGGGGCTTAAGTGGGTGTTTGGGTAAACAACTTGATTAAGCGCTTATGGCAATAAGCTCTTATCACGTAAGTGAAACTTACTAAAATAAGCTGAAAATAGTTTTACTGATAAGCATAAGCTCTTATTTATAGGCTAATGTGAACAACTTATGAAAATTAGCTCAAAACGGTTTGTAGGGGGGCCATGAACTGTTTACATAAGCTCTCTCAAATTCTTGCATAAGTGCTTAAGCTGTTCCAAACGGGGCCTATATCTTTTCTTAGGTGATTTTGGCATGTGTGCAGAAGACTCGTAGAAATATCGTATGGAGGATTTGATCAGACGTAAGAGAGGTTTATAATAAATGATCTATTTTGAGCTTGATACATGGCAGGACATTTTGATAATATTTGATTCATGTAGTTGGTCTCTCTTAATGGTAAAATGGTTGGCTATTGTTGTATTGAAATTGATTTTTATGACTTTATGAGAGAAAAGAAATAAAGAGAAATTCACTCTGTTTCAATGCAGTGAAAGTCAAAAACTTATTGCACAGTATATGTCAGCCTTGGATGCTGAAGTTACTCATCACAAGTTCTATCCTCAATTGAATCAGTTCCATCCGCTGCACTTTTTTACCAGTCCTGATTCAGGCTTAATCTCAGAAAATATAAGCTGTTCCTTGCTAGGGGTGAACACTGTTGGAATTGTTAGAGCGCCACGTGGGGATGGCAAGGAAGCTATTGTCTTGGTAACACCTATCAATTCGAAGAAAGTTGGTCCAGGGGAGGCTTTGTCTTTGGGCATTGCTTACTCAGTGTTCTCACTGCTTTCGCGAGTTACTTGGCTGGCGAAGGACGTTGTATGGCTTGTGGCTGATTCTCAATATGGAGAGTATTCTGCTGTGGCTGCTTGGCTAACAGAATATCAGGCCCCTGTTTCTCGTGGAATTGGCATAGTTAATAGTGAACAGTGTAATGGCAGCAACACCATTGATGAATATGACGGGTTTAGACGTGCTGGAACTATGGCTGCAGCTCTTGTAATTAAGGTTGCAGAGCAAGGTAACCATATTGAAGACAGTATTAATATTTATGCTGAGGCGTCCAATGGCCAGATGCCGAACCTCGACCTCATCAATATTGTAAATTATCTAGCGGTGCATAAACAGGGTTTGCGGATGAAAGTGAAGAAGATGTGGTCTCTACTTGGATCCAGGTGGCTCAATACTTTAGGTGTTATATTTGAATCTTTGGGACATATTGCTAGAAGCTTAGATCCTAAATGGAAATTCAGTATTCCTGCTGCTGAATATGTTGAGGGCGCTGCTACCCTGGCAAGTTCATTGTATTACCAGGTGCTTTACTTTTACCCCATCTAAAAAGTGTTTATTATTTTATTCCCTCTGGCCTCTTCATAAATATTCTGTGTCTGTGTATTATTCTTCACAGGGTTTGGGTGTTCCCACTGGTCCTCATGGTGCCTTCCGTGACTATCAAGTTGATGCAATTACTCTGGAAATTCTTCCAAAAGTTTCTCCTGCTAAAATGATCAGGCGTAATGATTTCATGCTCCGTGGCGGAAGGTATGTGTAGTTGTCACTCATACAAGTTGCATTTGTAACAATCATTGAATAAATGGCTGGCCTGTCCATCAATTGATTTATCGTACAGATTTTACAATAGTCAAGTCTATTATGGTGATTCCCATCTGCTTATGTTTGCCATTTACTAGCAAGCTACTGCACAGAAACTAAGAATATCTTGTATTTGTTTTTAGAAACTAAAGAAAGTGAGAAGTACTAGGTAATTAGTTGAAGGCTCAGTCCACTTTCAATCTTGTATCCTTGTTTTTTCTTTTGCCAATTGTGGGTGGGTGGGGGGGGGGTGCTTGTGATGGGAAACTGGGGGTTTCTTGTGGTTGGAAATTGTTATTCTTATAACTAGCATATGTTAATTCTATAGAATGTTATTTAGCTTTCACATTTCAAAGCAAGCCAGAATACCTTTCTCTCTTTGTTTGATCCCCGGTGGCGGTCATAACATTTCCTTCTTGTTGCAGGTTGATTGAAGGAATCATACGCTCAATAAACAACCTTCTTGAGAAGTTTCATCAATCGTTCTTTTTGTACCTCTTGACATCCCCTAGTAAGTTTGTGTCGGTTGGCGTTTACATGATTCCATTTGCATTACTTGTTGCGCCGCTTCCAATAGTTGCGGCTTCCCTCCATGCTGATGCTAATAAATCCACTCCCCTAGCCACACCTGCCTCTGAAGTTGATGTCAACCGCAAATCTTGGAAATGGCTGAACTCAGCCAGAAAGGTCTTGGTCATTCATTTATGGGGTGCTGTTGTCTCCTTACTCCCATATTTCCTATGCCAAATACCCAATACCACGGCAACAACAAACTTTATAACATGGGGTTTGCTATCAGCTTTTAGTCTCGTAATTCTGTCCTTGATATTGGGCTCTCCAATTTTTGAAACTGCAGCATCTCAACCTGAGAAAAGTGAATGGGCTAGCTTAAAGTCTGTAACCATATCAACCACTTTCATTGGTTTATCTCTCATGTCAGTCATTAACTTTGCTACAGCAGAAATCGGGGCTTTACTCATCGTCCCGATTTGTCTAATGGCTCGACCATTGAGGCTTGATGTTCAAGCTAGGAGCTTGAGAACCTTACTAAGGGCCATTTGTAATCTTGCTTTAGGTTTTATTGGGTTTCCGCCAGTTGCATATGTTCTAATGAAAGGCACGTTTGAAGGTTTTCATGGTACTAATGTTGGTGACTATTGGAATTGGGTGGAATCCCTTTGGACATGGAACAGTGCCACTTACCTCTACGTAGGTGTTGTTCATCTGCCATGCTGGGCACTGTGTGTTCACATTTTATTTCATCATTGTTGACATGTACTATTGGTTAGTTGGACATGCAATGCATGCAAGAAATTTTTTCCCTTCACGTTTATGTATTTTTCTCTAATTCATATCATATTTCTTCACGAGTCATTGTCATTGTAATTAGGTTATGAAAACTATTGAGCAGTAGAGAAGGAGAAAAGGTTTAGATGCCTAAAGTGTGAATTATTGTTGAGCCTCATATCTGTTATTTTTTTAGTTCAATCACCACCACACATTAGAGCTTTTGTGATGCTTACGTATGTACTTCCACATTGCCTACCAACACAATTCTACCTCAACACTAAGAATCGAACACAACATTTTGAGGAAAAATTATCTGTCATTACCAATTGAATCAACATGAGTTGGTAAAGCTCATATGCTTTCTTATTCCTTAAAACAAAGCATTATAGACAATAATATGTGGATAAGCCAAAAATGCCTTGAAAGTTTATAAATAGAAGTTTTTTAAGTACGTTTTTTGTTTGTAACAATGGTTTTGTCTTTTATACTGCAGGTGCAATTGTGATAATAAAATCAAATCATAAGCTATATCGTAACAGTTTGGCAGTCCTTCTGGCTAAACTCACCTCCCAATTATATTTATTACTATTATAAAACTATAAACTATTCTGATTCTCATAATATCATATAATTTTGTGCTCCATTAAGCATTGAATTTAGAAATTTTAGACGCTACGTGTGTATACTTAGTTGGATATTGATTTTTCTACATCCGTGAGACCACTTGGAGAATCTACACAGTTCGAGCCACGTGATTCACTGTCTGGAGAAATTATGTTCCTGTGATAAGTGACACTTGGCCTGTTTACTAATTAACCCAATAAGCCATCCACATCACCATTGTAGTGAGAATTATCATCCAACTATATAGAAGAATGGCATGTGCAGGTAAGTGCAAAGCTTCATAAATTACAAAGCAGGAACAATATATGTTTAGAACTTCCTATTAACAATAATAATTAACTACTTAACAGAAAACTATAACAATTTCCACTTTTATCCGATTTGTAATGCTAATTCTGTAAGCACTTTTAAAGAGAAAATTACACAGTATAGCTTGTAAAGTAGTCTCTTAAAAACTGCAAATACTAATAGCTTTTGCATGCCAACAAGTGATTTTGAGAGTCACATAAAATAAAGCAAAACATATTAAGAAATATCATGTTTTAAATTATGCACTCATTTCCCATCCAAACATGCTAATTATGTGTTAAAAGGATTGTCGACACCTTTTTTTTAAATATTATTATGGGTACTACCAAACCTCTTTTTATAAGACAAGCACACAATTCACCTAATAATGCAATTTTGTTTGCAATGCCTACTAATGCAATTTGAATTTCGGCCATAGAGATTCTCTACGGATACTCCTGCATAATTATAGACTATTGATTTTTATAATCTATAACTAAGATTAATTTAAATAAAAATAATCTATTGAAAGAATTTACGATGATTTATTGGCGGCAGAGAAACAACATAAAAGCGAATATGAATTCTTAATTGTGTGAACTGAAATTCTTGCATTTGATCACATCACCCCCTAACAAACTGCTAATCATTAGTTTGTCACAAACAACCTTCCATTAGGTACTACTCCCCAATCCAACACCTACTCTAAACACAAAACAAAAGCCACACTACAAATTTCACCAAATCACAGTGCACACTTCAATATGACAGAAAACAAAGTCTCAATATTTTATAAACAAAGCCTCAAAAACTCACAAATCCCAATCATATTACAAAGCATTTTACTCACCTTCTTCACACGCAACCAGAAAAAATAAAGCTAGCAACTTTACTACTTCCCAACTGAGGTATAATAACAAGGTGAAGATACTCATCACTTTTCATACCCAAAACCCAACACAAAACAAATACAAAACCTTAATACACACACTACACACTATAACTCACTCACCCTCTTTCCCTTATTGTAGGAATTCACAAGATTCTGAAAGCTTCTTGCTCATAGCATCACAAGAACCTTGCTTTCTTTCATTTTGGCTCATTTTACCTCTTGGGGAGCTTGTATTGCTTTCTGGGGTAGTGTATATTTTCCATGAATTAGCTCAAGTTTCCATGGAAAGTCTTAAGTGATTGTTTTGAGATTGTTGGGGCACCATGGATCTGGTTGGATCTTCAGCTTCTGAGTCCTATCCAATTGAAGGCTAAAGTTTCATTTTTTATGGTGTGATTTAGCTGCTGAATCAGTTGGAAATGGTGGGTCAGTTCTAGCTGAAAAAGGGTTGGTCTAGAATATGAAGAAGAAGGTGATTCAGCAGAAATCTCAGCATAAATGGAAGAAGAAGCTTTTTGTTTTGATGTTGGTGGTACTTTGTTTTGGAAGTTTGTTGTTTATGCAGATGCGGTTCACTCATGTTGCGGGGTTGGTTTCATTGCAACACAAATTTGCTTCTAAATCTCAAGCTCAGGGGCCCAAGATTGCGTTTCTCTTCATTGCACGGAATAGGCTTCCTTTAGAAATGGTTTGGGATGCATTTTTCCGGGTACATTTTATTTTCTTTCCATTATTATTCATTTTTATTTGTTTGTGTGTGTGTTTTGGACTAAGTAAATAGTAGGAGGCTAAAATAGGATGCACCAATTGTGGTAAGTTTCAACATAATGATTCATTGGAGCCCATGTTTTAATTTTTTTTCACAATTTAGAACTTGTGACACTTTGGACTAGTATTGTATAATTCTTGGGAGAGGCTTTGTTCCTGGTAATATGTTGAATGTTACTTGAATGCACTGTTGAGAATAACTGATGCTGTTTTAATTCATGATTTGCATTTAGCAAACTTTTATTGCCCTCTTCTTATATGGCATTGGTTTAGGCCTTGATGTTTGAGAAGCTTAACTATATAGTTGTTGTAAAACCAAATAGTAGTTCTGAAGTAGTCATCTTGCTTTTTTCTGAAGAGCTTAAATGTGTGTGCAAGGAGTCCTATCAGAAAGAAAAACCTTTATTTGTTCATTTTAAAATTTACATTGTCAAGTGCTTTGGGAATGAACAGAAAGATATTACTAAGGCAAGCATATATGATATAACCAAAACCGATCATCTCATCATGCTCAAGCATCTTTCTCTAGAAACATCGGACTATTCTAGACTTCTAGTGCTCCTAGATAGTAAAGTAACTGCTTATCAAAAAAAAAATGATAGTAAACTTACTCATCTATACCAGGATACTAAAGTCAAGTCGCTCCACTGTAATGTTGATTTTAGTAAGAGCAGTTATTTATCTCTGCTTGCCATGACAAATTTTTTCTTAATTAAATTTAAGTTTTCGTTACTTATTAAAATTGATGCTAATAGGCCCACCTCTGGCTAAATTAGTTGTTCACTTGTTTGAATTATTCTCTCGTATTCCCTGCACCCAGTAGCAAAATCATTCTTTTGTAGTTGTAGACCTTGCCATTAATGTTTTGATTATGGACATTATACATATTATTAAATTTTTAGAATGCTTCTTGTTTACTATTGACGAACAGAAATGCTTACAGAAACCTTTGTGCTGTTCCTTTAGGGTGGCAATGGAAAATTCTCAATTTTTGTCCATCCGAGACCAGGATTTCTGTTGAACAAGGCAACAACTAGATCAACATATTTTTTGGATCGTCAAGTTAATGATAGTATACAGGTTGCTGTTCTTTCTCCGTTTTCAACAAAAACTTTTTGTTATCATCCATGTTCCATTTGGTCTCTTATGTGTTGCTCAAATTTATAACTTAGTACCTTAACTTAATGTGCTTAGCTTAGAGCTTGCTCACTGCTTATGTTTTAGCTACACTCTTTTGTGGATACAAGTTTGCTCCAACTATGAAGTTTTGAAATATATTTTCTTTCTCTTTGGGGCACACATGGGAGTTGTACATTGCCTTTTATGATCAAATTTTCTCCTGTGTGTGTATTTATGAATCAGAAAACATGGTAAATTTAGTTACTGGAAAATTTGTCTTCCCAATGTCCTCTCATAGATGAAAAGAAGTAATTGTTCCTTTTGCTCCCTTTCTCTACTGCAGCTTTAACTCAAGGATGGATTCAATGATGGTTCAAATTAAAAGGATTTATGAGTAATGAGCGTTTCTTCTGTTATGCACGAGTTGTAAAGCAATTTGGTTAAGATAGCGAGTGTACCTTAGCTAATACATGATTTCTTATAAAAATGTTAAGGCTTAACTCTTTAACTATGGATAGAACTAAATATTCTAGATCTCTAAGTATCCTCATTCAAGAATTTATCTTTTGATGGCTTACATGCTCAGAACTGTATCTTATTTCTTTTCTTCCAAAGAAAGGATTGGTGATTAAGATATCTGATAGGAATTGTCGTACTGTGCTTTTCAAGTGGATAACTCAGAGTTTTTAACTTCAAAGATTGACTACCTCAGTTCAGCAAATGCAATTCATAGCACATGAATCTTTTAAAAAATTAGGAATTTAGGAAACATATCTTCACTGCTGGCATAGAATCCTTAATTAGTACTTTTTATCTTTGCAAGAGATTTTGTCCTTGTATCATTTAATAGTTTATTTCTGTCATCTCAAAGAGCATTGTGAACTATTTGTCTATAATAATATCTAAAAATGATTGAAAATATCTACTTATCACAAGCTTCCATGTCATTAGAAAAAAAACCTGACAACCTCTCTTTCATTGTTTCTCTAAAGTGAACTTTGAATTATATTATTCAACTTTGCCAAAATGTCTGCAAATAGTTCTTACAAGGCTGTAATCCGACCTTGTTATATTTATCAGCTTCATGATATTAGTCCATGCTATCATTTTCAGGTAGATTGGGGAGAAGCAAGCATGATAGAGGCTGAGCGCATTTTACTTAGACATGCGCTTACTGATCCTTTAAATGACCGTTTTGTTTTCCTCTCAGATAGGTGAGGGTATAATTTTGCTAACATCTACAGAGTCTTAATCATTATACTTTCCATGAACTAACTATGCAAAAATTTAAACTGTTCGGTGAACATATTAATGATTTTATATTATATTCCTTACATGCCACCAGTCCTTTGGCTTGATGTGTGAGCAATGCATTGACCCACATACCATGTACTGAAATTCAATTTTGTTTTTATTTAGAAGTATAGGGGTGGTAGGGATCGAAGTCTATGCAACTTGGTCTTAGAGGCTCTAATAATGTGTTATAAACAACTTCTATGAGAAGTTTAAGCAGTTGGATGAAAACACATGAATGATTTTATATTATATTCCAACTATACTTTTCCAAATTTTCCTATAATTGTCTGGACTTAAAACTATAAATACTCACCCCTAACATACAGTTCTAGAAGTAATTATTTCTATTGATTGTATTTCAATTTGCTTAATTATTTGATAGAAGAATGGTGTGGATATTTCTCTATTCTTGAGCCTAGGGCCTCACTATATTTCAGTTGATTGATCTCTTTTCAGCTGTATACCTTTATACAACTTCAGCTACACCTATGACTACATCATGTCTACATCAACTAGTTTTGTTGACAGGTGAGGATACATAATTATCTATGCTTTAGCACATTCGGTCTGGATGGAACTGACTTTGTTTGAGGAAGATTTCAACAGAACTGACTTAGTTTACAAAAACTTAATTACCAACTAACTTAGTTTTTTTTTTAACGTACACGTGTAGTTTTATTTATTTAGTTGCCAGCAATTTAATTGTTACAATTTTCCCATTAAATTAAATGCAGCTTTGCTGACACAAAAGATGGTCGTTACAATCCAAAAATGGATCCAGTTATTCCTGTTTATAACTGGAGAAAAGGATCTCAGGTAAGAGTCTAATGTAGTGCTTAGTTCACCATAAGTTCAGTCTGAAACTTAAAATATATGACATGGACATGCACTGCCAAAGAATACCATCTTATTCCTGTCTATTTATGTAATCTCCTACAGTGGGCTGTTCTGACTAGGAAGCATGCCAAGGTTGTAGTGGAGGATGAAACCATCCTTCCTATGTTTCAAAAATATTGCAAGGTAATGGATAACATGGTTCATTGATACATATATAATCTGTCTTTTTACTAGTGGAATCACAATCTTAAATCTTATCAACATTGCAGAAAAAGCCACTACCAGAATTTTGGAGGGATCATCCCATTGTAAGTGCTCAATACATGAAATTACTATCTAAATATATCCTCTTTTTACAAAATTAGCTGCAAGGAGTTGTTTTTTTTTTTTTCTTATTCTTTTTAATGAAATCATGTCTCTTCTGCTCAGAAAAATGTCATGAAGTAATGCAATATTTGATTGTGAAATGATACATGATGTCAAGTAGCTTCTTGCAAATTATGTAAAACCAATTTTAAGTATAACTCCTTCCATCTTGCAGCCTGCTGACACGTCTAAGATTCATAACTGTATACCAGATGAACACTATGTTCAAACATTACTGGCTGTAAGGATCTTTTCTCAACCTCCCTCTCACTCTTTCTTTCTGCGGTGTGTTTGAAACAGTCTTCATGTGCATCAGACAGATATCCTGTATATCTTGCGGTGGTTCGTCAGTTAACAATTACCATATTAATCATGTATTTTACTGAACATTTTGTTATGGCTTAATTTATTATACTGAGGATTTGACATCAAGAAGAAACTAATGTTCTATACTTCTACCTTTTTGTACTGGAATTATTTGGGTTTAGGTTGAAAATTGTCTGGCACTGTTATTGGATATTTTAAACATTTAATGGAATATACAATTGCATTTCTTTGAAGTAACTTTGTCACATCTACTTTAAATTTTGTGATGTGGCTTGTTTAATTTTACTAATATTTAAATACCATCATCATGCTGGTTTTAACTTACCTTTTTTTATGTGTATTTTCCTTTCCAAATCTAGCAAAAAGGTCTTGAAGCTGAAATCACACGAAGATCGGTGACACACACTGCCTGGGATATTTCCAACTCCAAGGATCGTCAGCGCCAGGGATGGCATCCAGTGACTTACAAATTCTCAGATGCTACCCCTATGCTTATAAAATCTATAAAGGTTCAAACTCTGCTAAACTGCCTTAGTAAAATCACTTTTACTTTCTTTCTATGATTACTTCAGTACATTCAAAACAAAAGTATAAGGGTAGAGATTTTGCTTGGTTATTGACTAATTAAAAGATGCTACAGATGGTAATATTAGTAACCCCTGGCCTAAAGATGAATTCAAACAATTAAATACATAACCTACTACACATCAGCGTATCACAAACTTAATTAGGTATTAGATTTTTGTTACCTATTTACGATATCCTCACCATTGAAAAACCTGAATCTTAATTTAAGATCCTATAAGCCAGCTAATGAAGTCAATACCTTAGAAGAGCAATTCGTTTATCATATATAACCCATCCACAACAAAGAGGGCTAAAACATTGACCAAAATATTCAAGCAACTGCACAATTATCAGTAGTCTCAGTTTATGCAAATGAGCTCAATATGCAATAAAACTCAATGTATGTGCTAGTCTGCAGGAATGTGAAGATTGAGAAGGAAAAATTTACATATCATTGAGCCACGATTGAATCAGTTTATGACAAGCATATAAAGTGCATGTGTTCTATTTTCATGAAAGAAAATATGTAAAAGTTTAATGATTTGTTTGCAGGAAATAGATAATATTTATTACGAGACCGAATACCGAAGAGAATGGTGCACCAGCAAGGGAAAACCATCTACTTGCTTTCTTTTTGCTAGAAAATTTACACGAACTGCTGCTTTACGAATTCTTAACATGGTAAGTTCATATACTACATTTTTCTTGAAGAGTAATAGTGAGCTTTCAAATATATTTTTGGGGTAAACTGGAATCTTGAGTTTCTTCTATTTGAGCATTACAAGTCTAGCTTATAATTATTTTCTGCTTTGCATTGGACAGTCTGTTTTGGGAGATTTGAGTTAAGAGAACAAAATGCTCATTGCCAGCGGCTGATACAAGCAGAAAATGTTGTTAGTAAAGGAATAAGAGGAAGGAAAGAAGATAAAGTAAACGCAGTTGGGGAATATTGACGACCACACTGATATGTATAATGGGATTGTATATTTAGAAAGTTAATAGTGTATGAGGTGTATATGTATTATATATGCACTAATTTGTTTTTTCAAAATAATACTTGTAACTGGTGGATCATGCAAAAGAGTTCTTATAATAAAAAAAGACAGTATGAGCATGACCAGTGTCAGTTTTTTTTTCCCTGTTTAAACCACATGTATCATTAGAGGAAATTTTGTTGGAGCCGGATATGGCCGCTGTGGACAAAACTCTCATCACAATGTATTTAACGCAACTGTTTTCACATGACTCAAACACGAGACTTTTTTGTTGTGTCTGTTGAAGGTCCAACAACTAGTTGTGTGTAGACTCACCTTGTACCATGTAGGCACAATTTTCAACTGAAGGTAAACACTATGATTTTTGGGCTATAAAGTGGTTAAATATGTGAATGGTGTTCTTTTTGCACATACCGATTCAAAATAGGATTTGATTGTATTTTTAGAGGATAACTAAAGTGTGGAACTATATTAGTAAAAAATGGATGATTAAGATTTTAGTAACTCCATAGTTTTTTATACATGTTAATAAATTTTAGGGTTAAATAAGGTTTTGCTCCCTGTATAATACGCAAGTTTGAAAATTGTTCATTTTCAGAGCAAAGTTTGAATTTAAATCCTGTTGTTTGAGAAACTACTTGGTTTTGGTCCCTATCAGAGGTGGTGGTCCGATGACCTTTGTCACTACCTCACTAATTAACATAATTCGAGCAGGATCAACGAAGCCATGTGGCAATTACACGTTGGATCGGTGAAGTCATGGGGAAAATGTCACTGGACCACTACCTCCGACAGGACCAAAACTAGGTAGTTTTTCAAACATAAGGAACTAAGTTCAAACTTTGCTCCGGAGAAATCTTATTATAAAAAGTACAGAAAAAGACAGCATTAAAATTATTTTGTTCCCCAAGCCGGGATACAACTGACTGCCAAGAATCAACAGAAAGAAAAATTGACTCCGGTTATCAATATTTGAAGCAAGCAAGTAGGGCAAACGTATTTGATTTAATAGGAGCACAAGATACAGATAAAGGTAAAAACCCAACTATTAGAACAAAAATCTATCATGGATTTTATTACTGAAATTTTATTGTTAGCACTATTACAAAAATAGGCTTGATCGTGATGGAAATCACTTTCCTTAAAGTATTTCAAGCACTCTTTGAATTTCGTCTTAGAGTTTGGATGCAGGAATACCCAGGATAATCAGCCTTGGTTCGAGTTTGCACAAGACTAATGAAAACTCGATAAGCAGCGAAGTATTTTCTGGAAAACAGAGGATAAGATTGTGTGTTCTGAATTCTGAACATGCACTCTATTTATAGGCAAAAACAGAACAATTCATAAGGTTGCGACCCTTCATGAACAGGTGCAAAATTCGAATTCCAAAACAAACAGACGTTACGGCAACCGAGCACACTTGTAATTACATGCGCAAAATCAACACAGGATGTAGTGCTACATGCGCAAAATCAACACACTTGTCATTTTGGAACACTATGTAATTATTACTCCTTGACTAATTATTACAACAAGCACTTAGCACTCAATTTTATCCGAATTTTTTTTTCTTTTAATTTTAATTTGGATTTTATATAGTGTTTATAGGATTAAAAAAACAAAAAATTAATGTGAGTTAATATAAAAAAATCAAAAAGTTGAAAAACGGGAAAATAAAAAAGGTAATGAAATAGAAAGGTGTAAAATGACTTCAAGTGTTTTTTAAGTTTATTTAAGTAAGTCTTAATCATCACTAACAAACTTCACTTCACTTCACTTCAGAGGAATTAAATTTCAACGACTTACACAAGTTTTAAAAAAAAATGAGAAATATATGTAGTTTCGTTATTTTTGGCGTATTGTGTCATAGAATATTGGAAGTGATCTTTATCTTGTTTGAAAACTTGAAAAAAATTCTACAATTCTTATGAACGCTTAAAAATTCTACAACATGTTCATAAAGGTGTATCATGAAACTTGTATCTAAAGTTGTGGGTATTTATTTTGCATGAGGCCAGTCACAATTGAAAGAAATTGTTACCACTTACAATTCTTGTGAAATGGATCAAGACCAAATTTCAATGTTTGGTTATTAAAAAAACACGTCAAAGTAGTCATAAAAATTGAAATTACACATCAAAGTTAACTATTGTGAACACTTTTTAGTCCCACATGGGTCAAGTCTCTTCACTCTTCCTTCATCTTCCCCTATATAAAGAGATTACTTCCATCATTTTACTCACCAATTAAAACCAATAAAAGCCTTAAAAATCTAAGAATAAGGTTTAAGATTGACATTCATTTGAGTATTTTGAGTTATGTTGACATTGTGTAAAAACTTAAAATTTGCACAACACAAAACTCGAATTCTTGTAGTATAAATTTTTAGGAGAGTTGTTGTAGAATCGTAAAGTTAGATTCTTTGGGGTGCTCTCTATTGAGGTAAAGTTCTTTTTCTTTTATTCGTTCAAAAAAAAAGATCTTTTTTTTATCTCATATCTTTACTATTTTTATTTTGTTACTTGTATAATTTATTTTCTTTATTTATTTTTTTATTCTCTTGGAATTTGTGAATATTTGTTTAGCGTAAATATTTGTTTAATGTTATGTTAGTATTTGTCCAAGTTTAGCATCCTTGTAAATATGTGTTTAATCTTAGTTATCTAAAAAAATAAAAAACATGCTTTCATTTTCAAAGTAAAAATTCCTCAAACATCCCAAAAATTATCATGATCAAAACTAGTCTCTCTTTCAAATTCTATCATTCAATTAGGAGTGGGAACAATCTTGTCAATCACCCAATTAGAGAACTCAAAAAATATATTTCATTTTAGGTGAATTCTGTGGTACCCAAAAATTATTTTGGGTACGATACCCGCAATAAGTGATTTAGTAGATTTTTGTTATGTGAAATATGGTTTTAGCCGTCAAGGTTTATTGATGATAGAGAGGGCGACATCTGAAGATCGTGACCGGTGAACGATGGTGCCCGACACCTCTGTTTTGAAACAAATTTTTTGCAATGCAAGGAAGAAGAAAGGTTGGGGACTGTCCGGAGGATTACTTTGCAAATAATGATAAAAATATTTAACATTTAAAATTTAGAGCATGTTTTTTTCTTGGTACACATCATTTAGAGTATGTATGATTCAATCAAAATATGTATGTCATTGGTACACATCATTTTAGGTACCGTACCTTGATCTGGTTTAAGGTACCACAACAAACACCTTCATTTTATTTCTAGAACTACGTAAGCCTTGAAATCTTCTGTAAGACGTAGGAGCGGGACATCTCCTCTCAAGCCATCCAAATTAAAAATGTATTTTAATGTATCTTAATTAATATAAAGTAGCATTTTTAATAAGAAAGAAGGGCAGGACCTTCTAAAATCCCACTTGTAGCCGAGAATGTGGTTGTTACATATATACTAGGAAAGAAAACACAAAAGCTCATGTGACAAACACATTATACAAGAAAACTCAAAAGCTCCTGTAACAAAAAATACTATTTAAGGAAACGCAAACGCTCCTCCAACAAACTAAATTATACCTCATATTTGTCAAGGATATCTTTATGTCTTACGAAGATGTCATATTCGTCGAGAACATCTTTGTAAGACATATAAAATGTTCATGGCAAATCTGAGGTATAGTTTAGTTTGTTGTATGAGCAGCTGTGGTTACTTAAATAGTGTATTTTGTTGCAGAAATTTTTGTGTTTTTTTTTATGGTGTCTTTATTGCATCAACTTTTTTGTTTACTTTTCTTTTGTTACTACAACATTCTCGACCATAAATGATACATTTAATAAAATTTGATGATACAATACTCCTTTCTTATTAAAAAAGTAATTTGTAGCTTAGACACATCAAAATACATTCATTGTCAGACATCTCAATAGTCTCTCCCCTTCTCTCAATTTTATCCCACTTCCTTCATTTTTTCATGTTATAACTAGTGTTCTTTAACCGTGCAACGCACGGTGATTAAATTTATTGTAAAGATAAATCAGTAGAAATATATTTTTACTTAGTTTAGACTCTTTTTAGTAAGTAGAAGAGATATGAAACCGAACATATGTTACAAACATGTAGATGAATGGACCACTGTAAAAATATTAATTTGATGAGGTTGTATAGACCTCACTATGTCAACATTTGAATAGTAATAAGAACCAAGTTTTTAAGGAATGCATTACATTGAAATTGAAATAAAATAAACACAACAACAACAATAGCATGAACGCTTATAAGAAGTTGTAGTCCATGATTAATGATAAAAACTGCATAACTGATCTTGTTTTCAATCAAGCAAATTTGAGCTATAGAACCTACAAAAGAAAAAATTTATGTAAGAGTAATAATCAGTAACCAATACAAATATAAACTGTGTATAATTTAAAAATGTTAAACAAACCTTATAGAAATGCCAATAACCCTTCGAATTAGATGATCAATAAACTGTTTGACATATTTTTATGCAGTCAAGAATAAAAAGAATAACCATATCAGTTTTTCTATTAATAAAATTTAAATTTAAATTAATCGTAAGATAAATTAGCACTTACATGTCAAATATTATTGAAGACTTCTTGATACACAACGTTGTGTGTAGTGTTAGATACAACTCCTTCTTCATCTATGATGAGCATCTTCAACCATTTTCTAGAATTAACTCTAGAAAGTGCAACATATAGCTGCCCGTGAGTAAAGACATGTCTTGGCAAATACAGTCCAACATGAGATAAAGATTGTCCCTAACTTTTATTTATAGTCATTGCAAAACATAAACTAACAGAGAATTGTCTGCGCTGGAATTTGAATGAAATGTCAGACTAGTATGGAGTTAAAAAATGTAATTTTTTTAGTCAATTATTAACAATTAATTGTCTAGTTGATGAACTTTTTTGATTGATTACTTTAATAAATGAACGTATTTAAGGTATTAAAACCAATTTGTAATCACTAATTTTAAAAAATAAATGAACTTAACGTTGCCACTAATTTTTCTATTATAAAGCAAAGATTTAAAAGCAATTAAAAATAACTAAAATTATTTAAACAATATAATAATTAATGATATAATTAATTGAAATTTTGACTTAGTATTAATGTGTAATAAATTTCTCATAATTCAACTCAATTTACTGTCTTTTTAAAATCACATTTTTATTAAATAATAAATTGGGGCCCAATTTTTTAAATACTTGATTTATAAGGAGTAGATTGACTAAAAACTAATGTATTTAAAAAAACATTACATACGTGATTTTTTATTTTTTTTATTAATTATGTAATGCAGTAACTAATTAGCATTAAATTAGTTCATAATTTCGGGCATAAATTGATGACAAAATATATAATTCTTTTAAAAATATTTTAAATACTCCATCTGTTCCAAAACTATTGTAGTTTAAGCTTTTTTGTTTTGTTCCAAAACCATTGTTGTTTTACATATCCAAAGCACATTATCTCATTCTCTCTTCCATTCATGCCCTCATTTAATATTGTGTCTCCCATGTACCACTTCTTATTTCCACCAATCACAATTCTCACAAAATAGTTTACCAATGATGTTCATTATCTCTCTTTCGTATAACTCATATTAAATAAGGGTGTTTCAGTCAAATTATAATATCAATTAATGAACCCTTAAACTTTGTGAATAAACCTTAAACTACAATAGAATGAATAAGAAATATGTTTCATTAATAATTAATGATTTGTATTATTTGTGATTTAATTTTGCCATAAATAAATTCAAATTTTAAAAAATTTAAAAAAGTAAAGAATAATAATTTTATCACTAATTTTGCTATAATTAAGTTAGGAATTAAAAGCAATTAAAACTGATTTTAGAATAAAAATTGTCGTAATTAATTTTGCTAGAAATACGTTTAGAATTAAAAGCAGTTAAAAATAATTTTATAATAATAATGTCGTCATTAATTTTATTAAAAATAAGGAAATGAATTTAAAACAATTAAATTTGATTAAATAGAAATATTGTCGTGTTCTATTTTGCTATAAATAAGTCAAGAATTAAAAGCAAACAATTTTGCCATTAACAAATTCAGAATTAAAATAAATTAATATTTAATAAATGCTTTCACAAAATCAAAAATTTAAAATTAAAGTTACTAACCAATGTCGTCATTAATTTTAGTATAAATAATGAAATGAATTAAATACAATTAAAATTGATTAAATAGAAATAATGTCATGTTTTATTTTTCTATAAATAAGTCAAGAATTAAAATAAATTAATTGTACCGTAAATAAATTCACAATTAAAAGCAATTAATATTTAATAAATGCTTTGACTTCATCAAAAATTTAAAATTTGAATCATTAACCAATGTCATCATTAATTTTGCTATATATATGACAGTGATTTGAATACAATTAAATGATATTAAATAGCAATAATTTCATGTTCTATTTTGATATAAATTAGTCAAGAATTAAAAACAATTAACTTTTTCATAAATAAATTCAGAATAAAAAGCAAATAACATTTAATAAATGCTTTGACAAAATAAAAAATTGAAAATTTGAATCACTAACCAATGTCGTCATTTATTTTGCTACAAATAAGAAAATAAATTGAATACAATTAAATAGCAATAATGTCTTGATTCTAATTTTGAAAAAATACTAAAACTGATTAATTGATTTGGTCATCATTTCCTTTTGTATAAAAAATAAAAACAGACAAAATCCTATATTTTGCACTTAATCCACAAAAATTTAAAATTATTCAAGCTTTTTAAAGTACAATTAATTGATCACTTTAGTATCTTTTAATAATTCATAAATGATACGAATTTTTAAAATTGACCCAAAAAAGAGAATTAACAGGTGAGAAAGGAAATAAATAGATAAAGGCAGGAAAGGTAATTTAAAAGTGAGAAAGGAAATAAATTTAATGACAAACGTAAAAAAATAATGAAGTAATTGAGGGAAGAAGAAAAGGGGAAGAAGAAGATGAAGAGATGGGTTTGACGAAAACAAAATCAAACAAAATACCATTACATGAATCAAGAAAAAAAAGCTAAAGTATCATATATTCACTAAATTTGAATGGACTTGTATGTACAATATTACATTATACAATAAACGTGTAATTCAAATTTTATAATTTCCTTTAACATGAGACCGAGTATAGGTTTTGGATTGTTCTTACATAACGACCTGAAAATTTGCTCTGCCCAACCGAAATCTTTTCAGAGTTAGGCTCCTTAGAAAAGTGAATTCCTCCAACACCTTTTTGCCAATCATATTTCCAGAGGTTAAAAAAATGTTTTCAACCTTTCCTATTTCTAAAATCAATCGTTATGAGTGAATATTAAAGGGGGTGAAAAATCGATTTTAACATTATAGACAATATTTTAGAAAATAAAATCTAGACTTCACCTATGCATAGGTAGTTCCAAACCATGATCTGGTAATCATCACCTCCAATTAAAAAAGCACTCAACTTATTAATAGTTAACGGAAAAAATTCAGATCTAACAGGTCGATTGGATGGAAAATAGGGAAGAATACCGAGAATGAATGGCCGGAGAGAAAGAGAGGCTGAGAGTTGTGGAAATCAAATGATGGAGAGAGATTCAAATTATGGAGAGAGAATGATGAATTAGAGTCTTAAATAGACTTTTTAAGAGATTTATTATTCAAAAGACTTTCAATAATGGACTTCCATACAAAACTCAAATGAAAATGGGCTGGTAATATTTTGGTCCAAATCAATATGAGGGTGACACTTGTCAGCCAAAGAGGGGGTTGTGTGAGAGTTATTCTTGGAATGCCAAATCATCCAGGTAGGGCTCACAACCTTCCTCTTTTCTAAAGTATATAGATACACCGGTATGTTTCAGATGACACAGAAGTAAGTAAATAATGACTTCTTTTTTCAAATGACTCATACACTTCTGTTAAAATATGGAACTTTAGTTGGCTACCAATGAAAGGGTTTGTTGGTGGACGATTTATAAATACCTCTATAAGTGATTTATAGTCACAAAGACATACCTTAACCCATAGTGACAACTGGAGTTCACCCAGACTTTTTATAAAAAAAAAATTAAAATCCACGCCGCCCTTATTTTTAAAGGTAGAATGAAATTTTGTTATTTTTTGTTTGAAATCGATGTCCTCTTCGGAACAATTATGTTCGAACTAGAAACATCCACATCATGGTAGGACTAACTCTCCCAGTGAGAGATTTTTCCATCCTCAAAACTCGAATCCGAGTCCTTGTTTAAAGGGAATCAAGCATGTACCACTTAAACCAAGAATCCGTTGGTGAAATTTTGTTATTTGCACCAACTCTTGTGTTACTGAAAAACTGGTTTAAATTTTTTGTTATTAGTTTTAGGATTTTATAAGATGTTGGAATTTTGATATCAATCTTTTTCTTTTTTGAAAGAAATATCAATCTTAATGATTTGTAAACTTTATACTAAATTCTTTATTCCCTTTTCTGATATCCTCTCATTGATCAATGATCATGGTGAGGGTTCAAAATTGTATATCGATGATTATATAATCACAAATAGAAAAAGAAAAGTGTGAGAATATGTATTACTGCTATTGGGCTGCTTTTTTTCTCAAATTTTTATTGGGCTGTTTAATGATGTAAAAGTGTTCCAATTCTTGGGTTGAATTGCAACACAGCCCAAGGTTCTCTCTTGAACTCCGTTTAGTAAAGCTTCATTTTTAGTAAAGTCGAAGGCGATGGGACCCAGCTAATACTAGAAGCTTCTGTGATCTTTGAATTGTGTCAGTGGAGTCTGTTATGTTAGTTGGTCACCGACCCCCTCAATTTAAGCCAACGTTACCTTAAGCTATACAAATACTAATATTTAACTTTGCCATTTAATAAGTCTTTTTCTTAACCTACATAATCGGTTCAAGTGATACTGTATGATCTCTCTATAAGTAAAGTTACAAATTTGAATCGTATACCTATGCTGAAAGGGTAAACTCTATTATGATTCGAATATTTTTAACTACAATGTTGGTTTCGGTAAAAAGATTTATGAGAATAAGGCTTTTTTTCTTTCTTTTTGGTGGCAGCTGCTTCAACTATTCATGACACAAGTTACGCGTTATTAGAGCCTTTAACTGCCAATTGTTATTGTTATCTCTTCAACCACGCTCATGTAACCTTTTCCCACCGCTTGCAATATCCAATTCTTGTTCTTGTTTATTTATGTTATCCAATTTTTCCTCAAGTCACTATGGAATGCCATGTGCTCCTTCACTTTCAGCCTTGACTCTTGACTCAACTACTGTTCTCAACGTCCATTGACCGTTTCAAACCTACCTCTCAATCTCAAAGACACGTGCCATTTTCTGTGTTTCTAGCTCAATAAAATTATAGAAGGAAAAGTTATTATATTTTTCAGTATTTCTTAATCTAAATCTCATCACAAATAAATTATGGCAACAAATCTTAGACCATCCATAATGGATGGTTGAATGTGTTGTTTAATGTTGTTGAATTTTGTTGAAGAGGTTTAATGGTTGTTGAAATTGGTTGGAAGGGGAGAGAGAGTGTGAAATTGTTGAAAATTTTCAACAAGTTTAAAGAGTTTGCGGTGTGCCACGTGGCGCGAGGCCAGTGGCCACCGCAGGCGAGTGTGCTACACGCGCAGACAAGGCGTGTGACGCGCCTTGTCTGCAGGAGAGATAAAAAAAAATTTTCAGCCCCTGCCACGTGGCTTCCTCTGGTTGGTTGGTCCGGATTTCGTTTTTCCTTATCTTTTGAACTCAATTATTTCATCAAAAAAAATATTTTCTGAAAAAAAAATTATACCAAAATTCATGATTTTTTTTTCTCTATAAATAGAGACTTGGTTCGTTTGATTTGGATACAGAAAAAAAAAACCATGTTTTTTCACTCTCTTATTATCTCTTTCACCATCTTATTTATCTATCTATTAGCATTTGTATTGAAATGGATCCCAACAATCACCATTTCAACACCCAGAATTCTTCAAACAACCCATTTTACAACCAAAATCACAACAACTATGAAGATCCAAATCAAATTTCTTACCAACGTCCTCAAAATCCCACCAATTATCAAGTCCCACATCAATTGTTCAACCAACGTCCTCAAAATCCAAACTATTATCAAGTCCCACATCAAATCTCCAACCAACGTCCTCGAAATCCAAACTATTATCCAGATCCAAATCAATATTCGTACCAACCTCCTCAAAACATACAAAATTTTAACCAGTCATCAATTGTTCCAAACTCTCATCCATCTTATGGATCTGTGAGATATTCATCTCAAACACCCCAGATCATGTGCGTGCTAGATCCGAGTTGCGTGATTCAAATGTTCATCATGAACTGCAAGCAGATCTAGTGAAGCACATCTGGGCAAAGTTTGGAATGTCTCAGGATTGAAAATGATTTGTATCGTACTAATTACGTTATTTGTGTGTTGTGTGCTTAGTTTTTCCTTGTCTTGCATTTTAAGATATGGTGTGCTTAGTTTGTTGTCTTGCATTTTATTTTAAGAAAATAAAATAAATTCTTGTATGCTTAGTTTGTTGTATTGCATTTTAAGTTAAGAAAAAAAAAATTATAGTCTATATTTAAAAAAAAAATTGTTAAGTGTTTATTGTTTTAATTTAATTTAAATCGATAATTGTAATTTTATGTAATTATAAAAACAAAAATATAAAATTAAATAAAAATTTGAAATAAAAAAGTGGTGGGGTAGGGTGAGTGGTGAGTGGTGGGGTAGGGTGTTGAGAGTTAAGTAAAACCATTGGAGTGGGTAATTGTTGAGAGTTTGTTGAATTGGAGAGAGAAGATGATGTGGAGTGTTGGGAAGAGAAAAAATGGGGTAGAAAAGGGTTAAACAAAACATTTTTTGTTTAACCATTGTATATGGTCTTAGTCATACGAACTCAAAATTTCGAGCTGACATCGATCACATACCTTTTTTCTTTTTCTCTTTGTTCCAATCCTTACCTTCCTTATTTGAAAAGAATGCATAGAATCATCGACCATAATCAATATCAATCAATCAATATCATCAATATCAATATCAATCAATATCAATATCATCAATATATATTAGAAAAGAACAACTTCTAGCATGACGTGTCGCTCCCACAGGCCAAGTTAGTGACGTGTCGCTCCCAGATTAATTCTCATAAAAATTATTCCACGTGTCAATTTGTTAGAGGATATAATTTTCAATTGATATATGTTTTAATTTTATATATTCTAACCTAATTAATTGATATTATTTTAGAAGATATAATTTTCAATTGATATATGTTTTAATTTTATATATTCTAAAATAATTGATTGATATTATTTTAAAAGATAAGATTTGGTCTTTTAATTTATTTTAAATTTATTTTTAGAATATATTGATTAATTTTTATTGAATTTTCGAATTTTTTATTAATTCGGGATTTTATGAGTTTTTATTGTGATTTGCTAGATTTTGTTAGTTTTTATCTATCTTTATTTAATACCATTTTTAATATTAGATTTGATTGAGATTTAGGTAGTTTATTTCTTAATTTTGTTTTAATTTATCTTATTATTTATTTTAAATCCAGAAAATACTTTATTTTATTTTAGATTTACTTTTAGAGTATATTAATTAAATATTCTTAAATTTTCAGATTTTTAATTAATTCAAGATTTTATGAGTTTTTATTGTGATTTGCTAGACTTAGTAGTTTTTATATCTCTTTATTTAGTACCTTTTTAAAGTTTAGATTTGATTAGGATTTAGGTTTTTATTTCTTGATTTTTTCTTAATTTATCTTATTATTTATTTAATGCTAATTCTAAGAAAATAGAGTTGATTTGGTGCTAAGGGTCCACAAAGTTACCATGGACACGCAGAGATTTGATAGCTGCTATTTCTACCTCTGCCACATGTCGCGATCACGACAAAGGTATGTCGTAAGATGATGTTACGTGAAGAAGAGTTTATCATGTTGTGATTGATGGTTTGTGCCATTTCAGTTTATCCTTTGTTCGTAATTCAATCATGAATTCTTAAATTTCACATATTTTGTGTGTTTTGATCCAAAAGTTTACAAATTTTTGCATAGACCCTTTAACGAATCATTGTTGAAGACGTAATGTTTTGATTCTGATGTAATGTTTTTTCTATTGTTCTTCTTCCGCTTTTGTATTTTTTTAAACCAGATTTTAGTATAGTTTGTAGAAATCCATGCGTGTGAAGCCATTCTAAACCATATTTTGGTATAATTTATAGAAATTTACGAAACTTAGAATAGCCTGAATTTATATTCATTTCTCAAATTTTGTACGTTTTTATTCATCATGTTTGAGCTGTGTGTATAAGCATACTATTTGCACTGTATGTGAATGATGCACAACTTACTATTTTTGTTTTAATGATGCACAGGTCAGTCAAATTGATGAAAGCATACGAAGAGCTCACATTTAATCTTCATGAGTATGTTTAGCCCATTCTTAAGGTTGGTTCATGTTTTCCTCAAACTCATTAGTTTTGCATATACTCATGTTTTAGTATGCCAATTGGGTGACTTATCTTACTTTGCTCTATATATTTCCTTAAGTTCAATTTAAATTGATTGTTAGTATAAGTTTATTGGTGAAGTAACCACAATTATTTTGGGTGGGAGAATTATTTTGTTTTTTTTCTCACATATATAGGCAATTTGCTGGGGTGCACCATATGAGGCAATACACCATTTTTTGTTTCTCTTGACTGAAATGTTCCTTTGATTTTTTTGTTTCACAAGGGTTCCACCCCAAGATTCACAAATACACTAAATACAATTATTTCACCACAGTCCTTTCAAATTGGTGAAGGAGGGTATTTTGTTCTTCAAGACTTCATTTTGGGTTTCTGTTTCAATCTTCTTCATGAATTGATTTTGTTCTTCAACTAATTGTAAGATGTCATATGCTTCAAGGATTCATGCTTTTCTCTTCTTAATCAAAAGCAAAAGCATTGAGGAAAAGAAAATCTTCTAGGGTGCAGAATATTGTATTTCTGTGGGAGCGACACGTCATGCTAAAAGTTTTTCTTTTCTAATATATATTGATATTCCCAAATAATAATTATAATAATAATAATAATGATAACATGTGTGTGCGGATATGAGCCGGTTGGGTACTATAGTGCTCATACCCGCACCCATACCCTCTATTTTTTGCGGGTAATTATCTATACTCAAACTCATACCCACTTAGCGGTTTTTTACCCTACCCATAGTGGATATTTTTTGCGGGTACCCTATGATTTTGAGACCCATTGTCATCCATAGATTTAGATTTTGGCAAAGATGGATAGCTTCCTGTAATGACATTGAATTGTCTAAAGGTGGAGAGCTTTGAGTTGCTACCCACGTGAGTATGGAGACGGGTACATGTAATTTTTAAAAACGCGGGTATGGAGATGGTACTATAGTACCTACCCATTGTCATCCCTACTTAGTTGGAATAAACACAATAATGTTATACTTTATGATATATCTTACACAATCCTGATTTGTGCTACTATCACATTAATTTTTTTTAAGATTAATATGTTGATAATTCCTTATATCTATGATTTGTGTTATCGTCTTCATATTTACGAAGAATGTGAAACGAGTTCCTCTTGGTCTCAATCGGGCTTAGAAGAGAAGTCTTTATGTCTACTTTACTCATCAATTCTGACTTTTCTATTTCATTCGTTGTTTAATATATTTTTAATAATCAAAGTATTAATTAATGTATCAAATACAATAGACATATTTCCCGTGCAACGCGCGGGTAAAAAACACTAGTATTAGAAAAGAAGAACTTCCATAGTGACGTGTCAGCACCAGATTAATTCTTAGTGACGTGTCAGCACCAGATTAATTCTCATAAAAATTATTCAACGTGTCAATTTGTTAGAGGATATAATTTTCAATGGATATATGTTTTAATTTTATATATTCTAACCTAATTAATTGATATTATTTTAGAAGATATAATTTTCAATTGATATTTGTTTTAATTTTATATATTCTAAAATAATTGATTGATATTATTTTAAAAGATAAGATTTGGTCTTTTAATTTATTTTAAATTTATTTTTATAATATATTGATTAATTTTTATTGAATTTTCGAATTTTTTATTAATTCGGGATTTTATGAGTTTTTATTGTGATTTGCTAGATTTTGTTAGTTTTTATCTATCTTTATTTAATACCATTTTTAATATTAGATTTGATTGAGATTTAGGTTGTTTATTTCTTAATTTTATTTTAATTTATCTTATTATTTATTTTAAATCCAGAAAATACTTTATTTTATTTTAGATTTACTTTTAGAGTATATTCATTAATTTTTCTTAAATTTTCGGATTTTTAATTAATTCAGGATTTTATGAGTTTTTATTGTGATTTGCTAGACTTTGTAGTTTTTATCTATCTTTATTTAGTACCTTTTTAAATTTTAGATTTATTAGAATTTAGGTTGTTTATTTCTTAATTTTATCCTATTATTTATTTAATTTTACTTTCAGGAAATATTTTATTTTATTTTACATTTATTTATAGAGTATAATAATTAATTTTTATTGAATTTTCGGATTTTTAATTAATGCAAGATTTTATGAGTTTTTATTGTGATTTGCTAGATTTTGATAGTTTTTATCTATCCTTATTTATTATTTATTTAATTTTAATTTCATGAAATATTTTATTTTATTTTTGAGTTACATTTAGAGTATAAATGAATTTTTATGGTATTTTTATTGAATTTTCATATTTTTATTTAATTCAGGATTTTATGAGTTTTTTTATTGTGATTTGCTAGATTTTGGTAGTTTTTATCTATCTTTATTTAGTACATTTTTAAAGTTTAGATTTGATTAGGATTTAGGTTGTTTATTTCTTGATTTTATCTTAATTTATCTTATTATTTATTTAATGCTAATTCTAAGAAAAGGGAGTTGATTTGGTGCTGAGGGTCCACAATGCTACCATGGACACGCAGAGATTTGATAGCTGCTATTTCTACCTCTGCCACATGTCGCGATCAGGACAGAGGTATGTCGTAAGATGATGTTACGTGAAGAAGAGTTTATCATGTTGTGATTGATGGTTTGTGCCATTTCAGTTTATCCTTTGTTCGTAATTCAATCCTGGATTCTTAAATTTCACATATTTTGTGTGTTTTGATCCAAAAGTTTACAAATTTTTGCATAGACCCTTTAACGAATCATTGTTGAAGACGTAATGTTTTGATTCTGATGTAATGTTTTTTCTATTGTTCTTCTTCCGCTTTTGTATTTTTTAAAACCAGATTTTTGTATAGTTTGTAGAAATCCATGCGTGTGAAACCATTCTAAACCAGATTTTGGTATAATTTATAGAAATTTACGAAACTTAGGATAGCCTGAATTTATATTCATTTCTCAAATTTTGCACGTTTTTATTCACCATGTTTGAGTTGTGTGTATAAGCATACTATTTGCACTGTATGTGAATGATGCACAATTTACTAATTTTTTTTTAATGATACACATGTCAGTCAAATTGATGAAAGCATATGAAGAGCTCACATTTAATCTTCATGAGTATGTTTAGCCCATTCTTAAGGTTGGTTCATGTTTTCCTCAAACTCATTAGTTTTGCATATACTCATGTTTTAGTATGCAATTGGGTGACTTATCTTACTTTGCTCTATATATTTCCTTAAGTTCAATTTAAATTGATTGTTGGTATAAGTTTATTGATGAAGTAACCACAATTATTTTGTTTTTTTCTCACATATATAGATAATTTGCTCGGGTGCGCACATATGGGGCAATACACTTTTTTTTGTTTCTCTTGACTGAAATGTTCTTTTGGTTTTTTGTTTCACAAGGGTTCCACCCCAAGATTCACAAATACACTAAATACAATTCTTTCACCACAGTCCTTTCAAATTGGTGAAGGAGGGTATTTTGTTCTTCAAGACTTCATTTTGGGTTTCTGTTTCAATCTTCTTCATGAATTGATTTTGTTCTTCAACTAATTGTAAGATGTCATATGCTTCAAGGATTCCTGCTTTTCTCTTCTTAAACAAAAGCAAAAGGATTGAGGAAAAGAAAATCTTCTAGGGTGCAGAATATTCACTAATTGGAAAAAAAAATAACACGTGTCATTCTCAGATTAATTCTCATAAAAAAATACATTTTAAAATTTTAGATTTGATTAGGATTTATGTTGTTTATTTCTTGATTTTATCTTAATTTATTTTTGATTTATTTTTAGAGTAAAAAAAATACATTTTTAAATTTTAGATTTGATTAGGATTTATGTGGTTTATTTCTTGATTTTATCTTAATTTATTTATTATTTATTTTTAGAGTATTAATTAATATATCCCAAACTTTTTTTTAAAAAGAGTGAGTTTGAAAGCTATAGCTTAAGTTAATTTGTTAATATATTCCCAAATAATAATAATAATAATAATAATAATAATAATAATAATAATAATAACATGTGTGTGCGGATATGGGCCGGTTGGGTACTATACTGCCCATACCCGCACCCATACCCTCTATTTTTTGCGGGTAATTATCTATACTCAACCTCATACCCGTTTAGCGGTTTTTTACCCTACTCATAGTGTGTATTTTTTGCGGGTTGTAACGCCCCAATTTCTCAACTGAGGAGTCACATTAGTAACCTAACAAAGTCTAAGGACTAATCTGCAATCCCTAAAATCCAAGAGAATTTTTTTCTGAAAAACAACTAAACACATCGGCTAAAAGGTTGGAAACATATCATAACTTTATTTAAATAACATGTTTCCCGATATACTCTAATAATAGTTTACAACACCATAAGTAAGGTTCAGAATAAGTATGCGCACTTTAATAGTGGCGGAATCAAGGCTTTAATAACAAAGTTCTCATATAGGAAAGGAGACTCAAACATAATCCATAAAGGAGAAGCAAAACTGCTTCTTACACCTCTACTCCACCGCATACGACCCGATCTTCAACTCGAGCAGCTAAGCTTCGGCGGAAGGATCTCCATCGCCTAATAGCGTTAAGCGCCCAAACAACAAGTAGCAAACAGAAATGGTTAACTCCATGCAATTACCATGTATAAAATAGAAAATCATGCTATTCAAATTTAATTACCTAGCATGGTAAATAAACTAGCAACATCACTAAACTCATATATCAACAACTTAACATAGATTAACTTAGATAATAATAACCTCAACAATGTAACATCAAATCAGATATCAATAAACCAATAACTAAAATCCAACAACATAGGGTCAGGTGTTAGTTCCCTATAATGCAACTATATGCTGCTACCAAAATGGATCGATCAGCAACGTCTCTCAAGACGGGACAATCACGCGGGACCACACCCACCTCATTGCCACTTAACGCCACTCCGGACGGGACAATCGCGTGGGACCACACCCACCTCATCGCCACTTTAGAACATCTCGAAAGATGGGACAATTCCGCGGGACCACACCCACCTCATTGCCAATTTATAACGCATCGAAAGACGGGACAATCACGTGGGACCACACCCACCTCATTGCCACTTAAGGACCAAAGCCTATATGTCAAGTCAGTCAACAACAATGCCCAACAATTGATCAATTCAGATCAACGAACATAAATCAACTCAATTGCATACCAACTCAGTTCAATGACAGAAACCAGTAAACGACCAAAGCCTCTAAGAAAACGGAGACACACGTCTTAATAAGTTTACTCGGCCGAAGCCTTCAGAAAACATTTGGCACAAGCCTCAGAAACAGTCAACATAAGCAAGCATAATAATCATAATCATCTGCCAATCAATATAAACATTTTCATCTCAAACACAGGCAGTGCGATAAAAGCATGCAAGACTCAAAGACGCGCTAAAACTGAGTTACCCTTACCTTCGTGAGTAGAAGTTGTGCATGGAAGTTGTGAACCTAGAACAAGGAAACACAATCATTAACACAAGCCTCACTAGAAACAACACTATATAATAACACTAATCGAAATCGTTAAGAAAGCTTTTAAAGCTTCTGAGTTCCTATTTAAGCACAAATTGACAACGGAGACTTCGTTCGCTAAAACGAGCATAACTCGAGCTACAGAACTCGGAATGACACGAAACCGGAGCCAAAATTTCGACAATTGAAAGAGCTACGCTATAGCTCAGGTCATAGAGACCCAAAAATTATTTTTGGACACGGTACCCTAGCAAATAGGTTTCGGCCACTCTCAAAAATAGGGTTTCCAAACTTTTTCTTCGATCTAAATCGATTCCTAGGTATTCTTAGGCGATATCTAGGCCAGGGAAACTCTCAGAAAAATTATCGGGTCGAAAACTGTCGCAGGGGTATTTTGGTCAATATTTTTAGCTCGGAAACTCAAAATCAGAATTTCGAAAAACAAATTAGATGGGGTCGATACCAACGATGATTATGACGACTAATCCTACTGACGCTAAGCTAAGTCGAGAGTTTTTGACTCAAAAAGCGGAACCTTTGTCAGAAATGGGTATTTTGAGCAGAATTGAAGTTCGGCGGCGATTCGACGAGATTCGGCGAAATGTAATCGGCTAAACATGCTCAAGGGCACGGAAGGAATAAGTTTAGACAGAGAAATCAAGTTATTTGGACAGTTTTACAAAAAGCTCAAAACTTTGAACACAGAAAAACATAGAGAAAAACGACAGAATTTACGATCAGAGGTAAGGAAAAACATCAGTACCTCGAGGGCTACGCGTAGCAACGAACTGTGGGACGATCAAGCAAGAATCGGCAAAATCACTTCTCCTCCTTCCTCCTTGGAAACCCACGGTCGTGTGTGTGTGTGTTTGTGATGTTTTTTTGATTTTTTTTTTCATTTTTCAAACTATTTATAGGTTTTGGAAAATGCGGAAAAATGAAAATTTCGCGATTCCGATTTTTCCTGCGCATTCCTCTGTGAATTCTAAGATAGGTTCTGGCGACAGAATTCCAAAACTCAAAACAGGTTTCTCAGAATTAAAGCAAACGATCCAAAGTCGGTGTAAATCTATTTTACCCGAAAAACTACTTTTTGCAGTTGATTTCGGATGAGAAAACTTCTTTCTGAAGAAAGATTAGAAACATCGAGAGAAATAGGTGTGCGCGTGTGGAATCTTCGTTTGAAGCTCCAAATGGAAAAAGTCTTCATCGTCGGTTGATTTTAGGTTTCTTGAACTATCAGTGATTCAGTTTTGGCAAACTTCAGAGTATTGGAATTTGACCTTCGTACATTCCAGGGTTTCGTATCGAAACGCTTGTTATGGAAAGGAATAAGAGAAATTCTTATATTCCTCTTGAAGACTTTTGGAATTTATTCCTATAGTGTTCCAAGGGTTAAATTAATCTTTTCCTAAGGTTTTTGTCCTAGGCGTAAACGAATAATACTTGCGTCATAAGTTCCGTCGATTCGAATCTTGTCCTTAACCTTCCCGTGAAATATCTTCTCCATACATTTATTCAATTTAATAAACGTTTATCAAGTTTCCTTACTTCACGTTACATCGAAATTATTCGTGAATAAGAAATTTCACTAATTTATTCTAAGCTAAAAACTTGGGTCTCACACGGGTACCCTATGATTTTGAGACTCATTGTCATCCATAGATTTAGATTTTGGCAAAGATGGATAGCTTCCTGTAATGACATTGAATTGTCTAAAGGTAGAGAGCTTCGAGTTGCTACCCACGTGAGTATGGAGACAAGTACATGTAATTTTTTAAAACGCGGGTATGGAGATGGTACTATAGTACCTACCCATTGTCATCTCTACTTAGTTGGAATAAACACAATAATGTTATACTTTATGATATATCTTACACAATCCTGATTTGTGCTACTATCACATTAATTTTTTTTAAGATTAATATGTTGATAATTCCTTATATCTATGATTTGTGTTATCGTCTTCACATTTACGAAGAATGTGAAACGAGTTCCTCTTGGTCTCAATCGGGCTTAGAAGAGAAGTCTTTATGTCCACTTTACTCATCAATTCTGATTTTTCTATTTCATTCGTTGTTTAATATATTTTTAATAATCAAAGTATTAATTAATGTATCAAATACAATAGACATATTTCCCGTGTAACGCGCGGGTAAAAAACACTAGTAAATTATGAATTAATATTGAAATGTAAAAAAAAAACGTTAATATGCAAAAAAATCAATTGCAAATCTCCACAGAACTACAGAAGATTTAGAATCTGTGATATTCAATTAAAACTAGTATATCTGTGTGGTATATTCCAAGTTAATTAGAGAATAATAAAAAAGTTTCCAGAATAATTATCGGGAGAACAAAATGTTAAATATTTTTATTTTAATATATTTCTTTGATAAGAGAAATATTTAATATTATACTGTTGTAGCAAAAATACTACGTATAAATAAAAAATTTCATACGTATTGTTGGTTTACAATTTAAAAAATGTGATATTTATACAATAAATCTCGTATTCACTCTTAATAATAGTTAATATTTATTTAAGGGTTAAACATCATATTAGTCCCTGTCTTTGAGTCGCCGTCTGATCTAGGTTCCTCGTCGGAAAAATTATTGTAAATGGTCCTCGTCTTTGAATTTTTTTTGGAGCGAATCCTCACCGGAGGCCGGAGCTCCGACGAGTGCTTAAATGACATGCTGATCGGGATTAAAATGCTTACGTGAATTATAAAAATAAATTAAAAATTAAAATAAATTACACATTAGAAAATTAATTAAAAAAAAATGCAAAGCCTCATCATCCTTCATCATCAAATCAGCGTAAATAAAAAAAAAAAAAAATAACCTTCATCATTCTTCATCATCTTATCATATTCATTCTTATTATTCTCAAACCAGAATAATCATTTTTATCTTTTCATCATCCTTTTTTTTCTTTAACAGTATTTCAAGCTCTCCTAGAAAATTCCTAGATTCTACATCAAACTCAGATCACCCTTACAACCCCATCTCATTCTTTAAACCCATATTCTTATAAAAAACCGGATTGTCCAGAATCACTAAAAAGGAGACGGGGAAGAAGAAATGGAGAAAGGAAACCAAAAATCACAAACCAGATCTAGGAAATCCATCACCCATAACCCCTAAGAACCATAATCTCTCAGATCTGCTGCTACCTTCCCTGGGCTTGAGATGGTTGTGGAGAAAGAAGTTGGTCCTTTGCCTCTCTTTTGTGTTATCTGGTCACCAAAGTGGCGATGGGTATGGTGGGTGGGGGTTCGAGTTCTGGGTTACGGTGGGTGGGGTTATGGGTTTCGTGAGTGATGGGGGTTGCGATGGGTGTGGGTAAAGATTATGGGTTCATGGAGTTACGGTGGATGGAGATTGTGGGTTGCAGTCGCTGGGAGATGAAGATGACGATGTGGGGGTTGCAAATTGTCAAGTGAATACAAGTCATTCAAGGTCCTGGATTTCAATGCTCCTCCAAATAGAAAAAGAATTTACCATCATAAAGAGCTGCAACGTGATTGAATCTTGGAGAAGAAATTTTCTGGGAGATGAATTTTTTGGGGAAGAAGAATGACATGAGGTAGCAGAGATGCAGAAGATGAACCCTACTTTAATTGAGAATTGGGGTTAATTTGGGTTTGTTAATTAGATTAGGATTAATTAATTTTTTGAACGTAGGATTAGTTAACTAATTTTGGTCAATTTTGGTCATTAATATGAGATGGAATTTATTTTTAGTTTTTAATTTATTTTAATAATCCACGTAAGCATTTTAATCCCGGTCAGCATGTCATTTAAGCACTCGCCGGAGCTCCGGCCTCCGGCGAGGATTCACTCCAAAAAAAAATTCAAATACGAGGACTATTTACAATAATTTTTCCGACGAATGACCTAGATCAGACGACGACTCAAAGACAGAGACTAATATGATGCTAAACCCTTTATTTAATAATGTAACGAATATATTAATTGGATATTTGCGTAAAAAAATTACATTGACACTATATAAATATTTAACCATTTTTTACATTCACACGTGGCCACCTTCGTTACACTCCACGTGTCACTTTAGCTTATTAATTAATTAATGGTAGAAGCAACAGTGACCGTATCGAGTGTCGGTAAGCTGGGACCCGTAATGGTACACGTGGATTATGTCGGTGAACAACGACCAAAGAAAAAAAAATGATACGAATAAAAAGTCTAATAATCTGAATACCAGAAAAATAGGAAAAGAAAAATAAAGTAAATTAAAGAGAAAGAAAAAGTAGGACCCTCCTTCTTTATTTGACAATGCATTAGGGACAAGTCAAGTAGGAGTGTAGGCCCATGCTGATTCTGTTTGCAATAAAATTTTATACTTCACTGTTACTATCACAATCCTACTATTGTTTCCCTTTTTGGTCTAACTTTGTGTGCTTCTTGATCTTTCCATGGATCAAGCCACCAAGATCTATGCATGTTATATTCATAATATTCATACTAAGGTTTTTTTTATATCGAAATAAATCGCAGTTATCATATTTTGATTCATGGATCTTCTTTTACTCAATTCATATCTCTTCCAACTCTTATTACTTGAGCTATTATACGGGTACACATTCATACTAAGATTATCAATTAGTTAGGTGATTTTTCTTTTTCTTTTGTTTATTTACATGAGTTAGATGATTTTTAATTAAAGAGTTTCGTATATTTTTACTTTCTTGATGGATCATATTATTTTTAATTTTTTTGTGAATATATTATTTTTTTAGTAATTTTTTATTTCTAATTTTATTCTAAACATTTTAAAAAATAAATTGAAAAAGTATTGTATCCTCATTTTTTATATGGATATTGAGCAATATATACCCTAAAGTTGTCATCAAATTAGGTAAAAAAAAGTGTATTCTCATCTTCTAAAAGAAATCACATGAAGAAAATATGACATAACTTTAAAGCATTTTGTTTGGTACAACCGAAATATAAATTTGTATCATTCAGTGATTGATCTTTAGAGCTTCTTCTCCCAACTTACATGTCTCACAACTCTTACAACTTGAGCTACTGAAAAAAAATCCCAGGGAGAAAATTGAATATTCTCTCACAATTTTCTTAATAAAAATTGAGAAAAAGTTGATTTTTTGTATTTTAACATCAAAGTTGATTTTAGATACACAAGATTGGTTAAATTGAGAACATGCGTTCATGTAAGATAGCTCAAGTGGTAGGAGCTGGGGACATATGAGTTGGGTAGAGAGAGGTATATGAATCGATTCCTGACGAGTGCAATTTATTTTTGCGATGTAAATAAAATTGAGAACATGCTGAATATATATTTTTGGTCTTGTGAAAATCGAGTTATCTACTTCACCACAATTCATAAAAATATTTTCTATGATCCAATTTTAAATTATCAGTATAACTTACATTTCAAGTTAATCCAGAACACCTTTTGATTTAGATTAATGTCAAATTAATACTAAATTGTGGAAAATATCTCTAAGAAAATTGATGATCAAATATTTTTAGAACTATATTAGTGAGTGATTTGTAGATATTCTTATACGTATTTTATGGATTTTACTTTTAAAAACCTATCATAATCTGTGATGGTGACTGAATTTGGATCCTCTCCAGCGGCTGAATGGTGCAGCAAGCATAAATGTTAGAGGAACTAAATGTGATTTAACACTTACTTTTTAATTAAAATAATTTCAACCATTAGATGATTGAATCAATGGATGAAAATCTGCTGGAGGGGCCGGAGAAAGTATGGTGCAGGAGAGGATCCATATTCGATGGTGACTATAGTTGAACCCACACAATTTAAAAAAAAAAAATCTTAAAACTTGCAATTGCTACCCTTCAACAAATATACTCCACAAATTCTTCTGAAATGTCATTACTAGAATTTTAATAATAAATACATCATTCATACTACATTTTCAAATAAAGAAATGAAAAAATACACTAATAAAAAGTTCTCCACTCTTTTTCCTAATTAAAGAAAGAAACTTATCCGAATCAAAATTTCACAACCAACCTTCACCTCTCCTTCCTTTGGACCCCACACCATGCACGCATCCCCTATAAATTGACCACTCTTCCCTCCTTTGTTCATCAAAACAAAAACAGCAACTCTTGATTCACTTCATCATTAACACAATCACAAACACCAAATCAAATCAAACACTTCCCTTACTACTAGCACAAATTACCAAACAAAATCTACTCATATTCTTTCATCATTTTAGCACATCAAATCTCTATATCACTACCCTAATTTCCTCTCCTCTCCCACAATATAAACACCATTCTTCTCCTTCATTCTCACACACAAACACTTCACAATATACAACATTCATTCACATTCAACCTTTCATTTTACCTTCAACACCAAAAAATGGCTCCCAATTTGAGCAAACAATCCCCCACCATCACCAAACACATGAATGGCTTCAACCCTTCACCCTTCACCCTTGAAGAGTCAACCCTAAAAGTCAACGGCCACGTCATCCTCTCCGATGTTCCCAAAAACATCACCACCACCCCATGCACCTACTCCTCCTCCACAACCTCCACCGGCTGCTTCCTCGGCTTCCACGCCACCAAGCCCCACAGCCGCCACGTGGCACCTCTGGGGAAACTCAAAAACATCAACTTCACCAGCCTCTTCCGGTTCAAGGTCTGGTGGACCACCCTCTGGGTCGGGTCAAACGGCCGAGACCTCGAAACCGAAACCCAGTTCCTCATGCTGAAGAATTCGGACCCTGAACCGGGTTCCGATTCGGGTTCGGGTCGACCCTATGTTCTCTTCGTCCCCATCATCGAAGGTTCATTCAGAGCATCACTCCAAGGCTCCGGCGACGACACCGTCGAGGCCTGCGTGGAAAGCGGGTCGACCAAGGTCACCGGAGATTCCTACTCCGCCGTGGTGTACCTCCACGCCGGCGACGACCCATTTTCGCTGGTGAAAGAAGCGATGAAGGTGGTTCGGACCCATCTCGGAAGCTTCAACCTCTTGGAAGACAAGACCCCGCCGGGGATCGTCGACAAGTTCGGGTGGTGCACGTGGGACGCGTTCTACCTCACGGTGCACCCTCGCGGCGTTCTGGAAGGCGTGAAGGGGTTGGTGGAAGGTGGTTGTCCGCCGGGGATGGTGCTGCTCGACGACGGGTGGCAGTCCATTGGTCACGACTCCGACCCGGTGACGAAGGAAGGGATGAACCACACGGTGGCGGGGGAGCAAATGCCGTGCCGGTTGATAAAGTTTGAAGAGAATTACAAGTTCAGAGACTATGGAAAAGAGGGTGAGAAGAAGGGGTTGGGTGCGTTTGTGAAGGAGTTGAAGGAGGGGTTTGAGACGGTGGAGTATGTGTATGTTTGGCATGCGATGTGTGGGTATTGGGGTGGAGTGAGGCCTGGTGTGGAGGGGTTGCCGGAGGCGGTGGTGGAGACTCCTCTGTTGTCGCCGGGGTTAAAGGGGACCATGGAGGATTTGGCGGTGGATAAGATGGTGAGTCATGGGGTTGGAGTGGTCCTGCCTCAGTTTGTGGATTTGATGTATGAAGGACTTCACTCACACTTGGAAGCTTCTGGGGTTGATGGGGTCAAGGTTGATGTCATGCATGTAAGTTCTCTGTTCTCACTCTGTTTCTAACCACAACCTCTGTTTTTTTCATGCAAAAAGTCATAACCCTTATAATCAAGTTTTATTTTATTCTTTTTTTTGTGTTATTTTGTATTCACAGTAACATGTAGATAATGATAGCTATGTTTTTGTCAAGAAATATCAAAGGGTGCATGAGTTTTTTTTACTTTTCCTCTGAAATTTATGACAAATTATATAATTTCTTGTTTGTCATATAGTTGAAGCATTTCTTTTTGACAGATAGTTGAAGCATTTCTATTTTCAAATCTGTTAATTTTTCTATTCTGGTACATTTTTCATTGAAAGAGTATTTTGAGTGTAAAAGAAGTGTTCCATTATTTTATTATTGTGATGAGTTATGAACAATCAGTAAGCTACGTGTCACAACCAAGGGCACACATAAAGTGACCCAGTTTGTGTCATCACAGATTCACAGTTCATGTTGTAGAGCCATTGTCATCAACCATTCTTTGTTATGCAATGGGGGAGAGTTGTTTTGGTCTTTATGACTTGTTTGACCATAACTGTTGGCACTTGGCATATTTCATTTTATTTCTTTTGGTCGGCACGTTATCTGTTTATTTTTTAATTGAAGTTTCCCCCTTTGAAAAAAATACTCCAACTCCTACTTGGTATGCAGACCAGCGATTACTTGGTTAACACCAAAGTTCCCCTTTTTGCAATTTCTGTTTTGTTTTTGAGTTTTCTTTTTTAACATTTTTTTCTTTAGAAAATAGATTATTGATATCACTTTGAACTGGTAAGTGTTGTAGGAGTTTCAAATGTGTGAAGTGTTTTTAATTTCTATTAGTTATCTTTGATGATCTCCTTTTTTTTGTTGGGTTGTTTGCTTTATATGGATGCTTACTTATTGGACTGTTAAAACAGTTGCTAGAGCTGGTGGCTGAGAAATATGGTGGCAGAGTTGATTTGGCAAAGGCATATCACAAGGCTTTCGCAGCTTCAGTGAGGAAACATTTCAAAGGCAATGGTGTCATTGCCAGCATGGAGCACTGCAATGATTTCATGTTGCTAGGAACTGAAACCATATCCCTTGGTCGTGTTGGTAAGGGACAAACCAATTTTCTCACCCTAAATTAACACACAACACAAACATGTCAATTTTTTTCTTTTTGTTTTAAAAATTTCTCTGAGGGGAGCCTCGACGCAACGGTAAGGTTGTTGCCATGTGACTTTCTGGTCACATGTTTGAGCAGGGGAATTAATCTCCTGCAATAATGCAAGGTAAGACGGTTGACATGAGATTCACAAAATGAGTCCGACCCCTCCCTGGACCTCGCATATAGCGAGAGCTTTATAACACTAGGTTTGCCGTCTATTTGAAATATTCATGACTTAGATTGAACTACAGGTGATGATTTCTGGCCAACCTGTGACAACAGTGGTGACCCAAATGGCACATTTTGGCTGCAAGGGTGTCACATGGTGCACTGTGCCTACAACAGTTTGTGGATGGGGAACTTCATCCACCCAGATTGGGACATGTTCCAGTCCACACACCCTTGTGCTGCTTTTCATGCTGCCTCAAGAGCCATTTCTGGTGGACCAATCTATGTCAGTGACAAAGTTGGGAGTCACAACTTTGAACTCCTCAAGACTTTGGTCTTGCCTGATGGGTGCATCCTGAGATGTGAGCACTATGCACTCCCCACTAAGGACTGTCTCTTTGCTGATCCTCTCCATGATGGCAAAACAATGCTCAAGATATGGAACCTCAACAAGGTGAGCTTTCCCCTCCTCACATCTCATAATAATTGAATAGGTCCCAATTGTCAATCATATGATTTTGTAATATCTATGAGGTTGGTGAGCATTATTTATCCAGGAACTGTGTCATATAGGATAAGAATCCTTTTTCTTTCTTTCTTAACAATGAAGAGACTAGGAAATTGGGATATTACTAATAGTATGTTTGAATTGACTTATTATTCCTTCTTACACTCAGAAGCTACACTGTAAAATTTACCACGTTATAAGTGAGTTGAAAGTGAATTGATTTATGTTTGTATACATTTATGAAAAAGTGATTTTTGTTAGGTAGTATTGTGAAATTCTGTTGTAAAATCTCACAATTGATTATATTAGACGCACAAGTTACTCTCTCTAGCTTATACTAGAATTGATTTTGTGTCTGAAATCAAGTCTCCAAAATGACTATCTAACATCAATATTTTCATCCATAATTGATTTTAGTCTACCTACCATAATAGATTCTGGGGTTTCCTAATAGGAAACCAAACCAAACACACTCTAAGTTACTTCCAAATACATATGTGTCTATAATAGCAGAATTCTTTAAAAGCAAATTGAGTAACATTGTCAAATACTACTTGAAAAAGTGATCAGAATTTTGGGCTAGAATCTAACATTGTTGTGATTTTACTTTCTGATGCAGTACACTGGAGTTCTTGGGGTATTTAACTGCCAAGGAGGAGGTTGGTCTCGTGAGCATAGATCCAACAAAGGTGCTGCTGAGTTTTCTCATCTGGTATCAACCAAGATCAGCATCCAAGACATTGAGTGGAACAGTGGTAAGAACCCAATCTCCATTGAAAAAGTCCAACTTTTCGCCTTGTATTTCAGCAAAGCAAAGAAGCTCCTCCTCTCATCACCATCCGACCGCGAAGAAATCTCATTGGAGCCATTCGATTTCGAGCTCGTAACGGTTTCCCCTGTTGTCACTGCCTCCTTGGCTTCCAAGTCTGTGCAGTTTGCTCCTGTTGGTTTGGTGAATATGCTCAACACTGGTGGAGCAATTCAATCCTTGGATTTTGATGAGGCTCAGAATTTGGTTCAAGTTGGAGTAAGAGGCACAGGAGAGATGAGAGTGTTTTCTTCAGAGAGACCAAGTGCTTGTAGAATTGATGGGAAAGAAGCTGATTTTGAATATGAAGGTTCCATGGTCATTATTCAAGTACCTTGGCCTAGCTCTTCCAAGTTGTCATATGTTCAGTATATATTCTGAGCATGGGATTGACTCAGATATATAATTATTATTATTATTCAGTTTTTTTTTTCATTGTGAACAATGTTAAGGGTCTTTTTTTATCCCTTATTTGCTTTGCATGACTGATAACTTGCTTTCTAGTTTTACTCTTCACTGAGAGGGAAGCAACTGAGTTATTGGATTATTGTATCTATGATCAAACTTCAAAGCATGTTTCTTTCTTTTTTAAATGAATGTCATTTTTTTTCTTTTTCTCTCTTTTGGGTTGAATGGCATTTGTTTTTCAAGTGTACCTTTGTTTCTCGTTCAAACACTTTGTGCTACAAATCCTACCATGATTAGCTCCTTTGCAATTGCAACATTGAAGCAAAAAATCAGAAACTAATAGAATTTAAATTGTTACAAGGCGATCAATGAAATGGCTTATTATGTAGCTTTATAATTTGGTATCACAAATCAGGGTAGGTGAATATCTTAATAACTAATGAACTGTGTTCCTTCCTGCCTCTGCCGCACATAAAACAACCTATCATCAATAATTGCAGAAGTTTTTCGATTATTTTATTTTTCATGCAACAATCTTGATTGTTAAAACTACAAACTAATGGTTTTTTAAAAAGTAAACATGAAATATATTAAATCGAAACGGGCAAAGAAGTATTACATCAGCATCCACAAAAGATAAAACAGCAGAGGGAACCTCTTCCACCCAAACTGACTCAGCGTAGGTGGAAGCGTTCCTCGCCAAAAAATCAGCAACCGCATTGCCGGTGCGTTTAACAAAAGTAAAAACCTTTTCCAACGTCGACCTACACTACAAAGAAAATAAAAAGGTAGAAAGGGTTTAGAAGAATATGTTGTTGCTTATTCCATGCTGCTGCTACTATCTCATCAACTGATCTAACAAAAAGCTTTCAGCAGCATATACCACATTACTACTTCTCTTGTTGATTTCTCTTTGTCTTGCCAAATTCTAGTTTTTAATTTTTTGGGCTGAACTTACCAAATTCATTGACTATGAGCATATTGTTAGAAGTAATCTAAACTTGTAACAAATTAGTTTTGTTGGTGGCTATAAATAAGACACTCTTGACTGTATAATTTATTTTATGTACACTTTTTTTTTATCGGAAAGATAAATTACACTCGTCAGGAATCAATCTCTCTATCAAACTCATATATCCTCCTACTCCTATCACTTGAACTATCGACTGTATAATTGAAACGAGATGAGTTGTTAATAGAACAGAAAAATATTACTTGGGCCGCAGGCCCTTTTTTGAAAAAAAAAAAAAAAAGAGATGAGGGAGTGAAGCACAGCACACAGATGACTATGCCCTTGCACACTGCACACGTTTTCCTTTCACAGTCTCACACACACCTTCTTTGAAATTCTGAATCCCACATCGTCTTCTTCCTCTCGCACTCGTTCTCTTTCCCTCTCTAAAAGGAGCTTTTTCCTTTATCAGGTATGTTGATTCTGCTGAGATTTCTCTTTATGATTTCTGAGATTGCTCTTGTTTTAGGGTTTTTTGTTTTGTTTTTGGATGTATATGTGAAATTCAGTGCCATATTTTCAGAGTGTCAAGGGTTCAATTTCCTTATCTATCTGGATTTGTCTAATGGAGAAAACGGCTCTAGATGCTGCTTCCTAGTTCAATTTCACTTGCTTTATTATATGACTTTAAGGAAAATTTCAGCATTTTTTCTTAATTGGATATCGTCATTTACTGTGTTGCAGAGGAAGAAACTAGGCCTAGTGGTTATTCATACATGAACTTAGACAAAGTGATTAAGGACTTTTAATATCTGCAATGCAGCAGTTTATTAATTAATTTATCTTCTCCTTGTTGAATTTGTTTCACTGTCAGAGTGTTTTTCTTTTCTCCAATGCAGCACTGTAGTATATATTTCATTGTAAACCAAAAATCATGCTTCGGTTAGAAGTCATACTTGTATTTAAAATGCAAGGTCAGGCCTAATTATCCATAAATATGTTTCAGGCTCTGAGTGAGAGGGGCTATGAGCTTGTTTCTGGTGGAACTGAGAATCATCTAGTTTTGGTCAATCTGAAGAACAAGGTAACTAAACACTACTTTGACTTTTCATATAAGCATTGTCGAGTCTACTATGTTTTGCAATTGTAACATTCAGTGCTAATAATTGTGTTATAGTCACAAATCTTACATCTAATTGCCTTGTAGAACAATTTTAGATGTTGCATTATATTTCATTATTAACTTTAGATCATTAAATTTCAGAGATGAAGAGGTTTTTGGTTGGTAGAGCAACTATTGAGAATGTGAATGTTGTGCAACCGGAACCCAAAGTAGAGCCGCCGCCTAATGTTGCCAATGAGTTTAATCCAAATGAGATTGAGCGTGATCCAGGTCGTAGGAAACAAATTGATGAGTATGCTCCGAAGATTCAAGACGATGTGAGGATGACATATGTCACGAAGGGTCCAATGCGACCAACTTTGGCAAAATTTCCTCAAACTGAATTTGGAAGTGCTAAAAGATCATTTTCTAAGAAATGGTATGAGCAGTACACATGGTTAGAATACAGTGAGTTCAAGAATGCAGCTTATTGTTTCTATTGCTTTCTCTTTAAGCAACCTGGGAGGGCCGAACAGTTTGGTTATGAAGTCTTCACCAAAGACGGATTTACAGATTGGAAGCATGCATCTCAAGCCTTGAAAGATCATGTTGGTGGTCATAATAGTAGACACAACTCATGTGTAAAGCAATATGATGATTATATTAATCACAAACAAGTTGAGGGAAGTTTGCTTGCTAGAGCAACCAGGGAATTAGAAGAATCGTATAAGATCCGTTTGATTTGTTTGGTAGATTGTTCAAGATATCTCATTACACAAGGCATGGCTTTCTGTGACCATGATGAATCCTCTACTTCTCTAAACAGGGGGAATTTTAGAGAGTTGGTAGATTGGGTAAAATCTAACAATGAACAAGTGAAAGATGCTTTTGACCATGGTGTAAAAAATTGCACAATGACTTCCGGTGACATTCAAAAGGAGCTTGTAATGTGTTGTGCACATGAAGTTACTAAGGTGATTATGAAAGAGATTAGTGATAAACAATTCTCCGTGCTTATTGATGAGTCACGTGATATATCTGTCAATGAGCAAATGGCGGTGATGGTGAGGTTAGTAGTTGTACTTTTCATTACCTATTATTCTTCATGCCACCAACTAACCTTGTTGTATTTTTCTTACTAGGTTTTTGAGCGACAAAGGGAAGGTTGTGGAACGATTTATTGCTCTACATCATGTCAAAGATACTACATCCGAGGCACTAAAGGATGCTCTTTATGGTATTCTTGATCATTACAAGTTATCTATTTCAAAGATACGAGGGCAAGGATATGATGGGGCTTCAAATATGAGAGGTGAATTTAATGGTTTGCAAAGAAAGATTCTAGATGAAAACCCTTATGCTTTCTATGTTCATTGTTATACTCATTGTTTGCAATTGGTGGTTGTGTCCGTTGCTAGTAATTGCTCATCTATTCATGATTTCTTTGAGTATATCTCCTTGATTGTGACCACAACAAGTGCATCTTGCAAGAGACGAGATGCATCGACGGAGGAACAACACCAAGATATTTTGAATAGCCTTGAGAGTGGTGAGATATCTACAGGAAGGGGCTTGCACCAATAATCTAGTCTCGCTAGACCCGATGATACTAGATGGGGTTCACATCATACTACCTTGCTTCGTTTGGATAACATGTGGTCCTCCGTGTTAAAGGTGCTTAGTATGGTTGATGAAGATGGACGTGTACCATCTCGAGCAGCAGATTTGATAGAAACAATGGAGAGCTTTAAATTTGCTTTTATTTTGAAGCTTATGTTAAAGTTGTTTGGTATCACAAACGAGCTTTCAAAAGTCTTGCAAAGAAATGATCTTAATATTGTGCTTGCCATGGATTTAGTTGATGATGTCAAAGCTCGTTTGACCACATTGAGAGAGAGTGGTTGGGATAATTTATTTGGTGATGTCCAAGAATTTTGTGTTGATAAAGGTATTCCGGTGCCAAATATGGATGAAGAAATACCTGTTTTGGGTCGTTCAAGGAAAGAAGGGAGGACTATCACTAATCTTCACCATTACCGTGCTGAGATTTTTTATGTTGCTATTGACAAAATATGTGTGGAGATGGATCACCGCTTTAGTGAAAGAAGTAATCTTGTGCTTAATTGTTTCTCATGTCTTGACCCCAAGAACTCTTTCTCCAGGTTTGATGTTGATAAGCTTGTTCATCTTGCTGATATTTATCAAGCTGACTTTTCTGATGATGACCGTGGAACAATAAGGGAGCAACTTGCCACTTATGTACTTCATGTGAGAAGGCATGTTTCCTTTTCTACTTGTGATGATGTTGAAACTGAGAAACATTTAGTATTTCCATTGGTCTACAAACTTATTGAGTTGGCTTTGATATTACCGGTGTTGACAGCGTCTGTTGAAAGAGCTTTTTCAGCTATGAAGATTATCAAGCCTAATTTGCGCAACAAGATCAATAATGAGTGGTTCAATGATTTGATGATATGTTACACCGAGCGGGAGATATTCAAGTCAGTTAATGATGTTGATATTATTCGAACATTCTCGCAAAGGGCATTTGGCTTGTGATTTTATTAATCAGCACACTATTGATATGTTTAAATTATGGTAACATATTTGTGTTGTGTTTATGCATTTTAGAAAGTTTCATGAACAACTGGGTTGGGTTCCTCCTACGTATTGGGTTATGATTTTTTTTGTTGGTAGTCTAACTTGTAGTGAAAACTTCCAAAAACACTAACAACTTCAAGGTCTTAGAAAACTTAGTAGATGTGCTGTGAGGTTGTGAGGGGGAGAATGAGAAAGAGGAATGATGTGTTTTTTGGAATTTTTTGATAGAAAGGGGGTGAGAATTACTTTAACAGGTTTATAAAAAAAAAATTATCTGGAAACATATTTATCCATCCCGGCTCATTTTTCGTGAAACCCCGCTTTTATTTGTCTAGATGTTATCCAAGCCGGTTCAAGTTTGAGGTGCTGGAAGTGACAATATCAAACCCATTAAACCAAGCTTGTAGCCGAATATTGTATCCATTCTTATTCTTATGTGAAAGTATTTTCCATAAATAATAATTGACCACTATGATCATTGATCAATAACAAGTGGAAAAAAAATCAAGTATATAGTATATAGGACCGTACCTTCCTCAATTAAAATAAAATACTTTGACCATATATAGTACTCACTCATGTGAGAGAAAAGTCAATACTTACAGAACGAAAACGAAATTGTGCTTGCCCATTATATACGTGATGTTTATAACAAAAACAAGTGTGTCGATTGCCTTGTGGCTCTGGAACAATTCAAAATTGTGAAAGTGCTTTAAGTATACCATGTATACCCCCTATGTGCATTATGCTATTACATTTTATCCTTTTACATGTCGCATAAATAATCTGAACTCCTATACAGTCAAAGTAAGAAATGTTCCTCAGGTGGTAGTTCTTATTTGGATTAGCAGATTGTCATCGTTTAGTTTCTCAATTTTATTCTGTTTCTATTTCTTTTGTACGCCGTAGTGGCAATGCGGTTGCGGATTATTTAGCTCGTCACGCTTCCTCTTTTCCGAGGGTTGTCTGGTTAGAGGAAGTACCTAACGAGGTTTTACCGCTTGTGGACTCTGATGTATTGGCTTTTATGCCCAGTTCTACTTAATCTATGTATGAGTTGAATTTCAAAAAAAGTAAGAAATGTTTTATTTAAAAGCCTCATTTTAACCCTTTTAAAAAAGTTATCTAAATCACCCATGAGAGTAACTTAACATCATTCAAAATACATCAATCATATTTAAGATAAGTGGATAAGAAATTTTATTATTTATTTATTTTTTTTTTTACAAATAATCATCCTGGTACATTAGGGTGTGGTTAAGTTACTCTCATGGTGATTTAGACAACTTCTTTTGAAAATCAATAACATTCACTATTCCATTTACTCTTCTTGTCTTCCATATATGGGATGCCAACAAAAAAAAAATCTTCCCATTCCCTTTGTACCGATTGCTTGGACCTCTGAATATATATATTTTTATTTTTATTTTGATGGCAAAAAGTAACTATGGAAATAAAATGTACATATTTCTTTTTTAATTAATTTTTGCATAGACATTTACCATTAAAAAAATTATGGAAGAGTTTTATCAAATCACGAATCACGGAGATTTTGATGATTGAAATGAAGTGCATATTTTTGTAGGCGTTTTCTTTACGTCAAATAGATGTCATGTTTACTTTTAGGGAATATGATATTTTGTATTGTATAAACTAAATCTTATATAATTAATAATAGTAGAAGTAAGTAATATGATTTCAGAGTTTCGGGAGATTAGTCTCATCATGGCTGCTGGTTGTGAGAATACCTTGGGAAACAAAAAAGATATTGTGTTTAGTTTTTTTTATAAGCGAAAATTGTGGGTTGGGCGGGGCCTGGTCCTATAGGACCCGCCCAGACCTAGTGCTTGAAGCAATTAAAAGAAGGTTGGACATCTCTAAGGGTTAGCTCATGTGGTAAGAGTTAGGGAACATAAGAGTTTGGGGGAATGAAGGGTGAAGAGTCTAGGGTTCAAACCCTAAAGATTGATTAATTTACCAACATTACTAATAACTAACATTTGCCTATAAAAAAAAGACTGAACGAGGCGTAGCATGGTCAGCAAATGACGACTTAACGCTTGACATATAGCTAGGGCGGTCTAACCTTTTCATGAGAAATATGTATTAGCTTCTTTATTTTGAGTGTATTACTAATTTATGCCACAAAAATGACATTGATGTGATATTTGTCTTGTTGGAAAGATAGGAAAATATTCTATAACTTTTATGAACAATTCAAGAGCTAAATTAGATGTCTATTAATTTTTTTTAAAATAAGATAAAACCAAGATATTTCTACAACATGTTCATGGAAGTATATTCAAGGACACATATATAGAGTTGTGGGTGTTCACTTTGCATGAAGTCGGTGCAATTTGAAATATGTTGTTGTCATTTACATCTGTGATTAGACATACCGAGACATATTACAATTTTGGATAGTTAAAAAAATACGTCAAAGATGACATAAAACATTGAAAATTCAAATGAAAGTAAATCATTTGTCAACTCTTTTTAGTCCCACATTGTTAACGCTTCTCCACATTTCCCTCTTATTTTCAGGGGCGGTCCCGACATTTTGGAGGCCCTGGACAAATAATAAAAATAGACCCCTAGTAAAGAGAAATATCTCTTGGAGATACAACTGCGAGATACCGTTATATATTTAACGTTCGAAATTTCAACAAAACCTGCCCAGGGGTCACGTGTTCGAATCCAAGCAACGCAACCTTTTGCTTTAATTTTTAAATTCTTTCAAAAATTAACATAAACAGTTACTAACCTCTGACCAGCTAAAGTCATTAATAACATCTTGAACATTAATTATTATAACTAAATTATTTTTTGGGGAAAGTTTAATGTGAATTTTTTTTGGAGGCCCCTTATTTTTGGAGGCCCTGGGCTGTGGGCCTGCTTGCACAGGCCCAGGGCCGGCCCTGCTTATTCTCATATATAAAGAGAGCTTATTCTCAGGTTTGAAGGATAAAAAAGGTAAGTTTGTTTTATCTCAATTCGTTTTATTATTTGTACATTTTATTTATTATTTGTAAATACCATGTAAATATTTTCTTAGTTTAATATTATTGTAGTATTTTTTTTATAGGCAAATGTTAGTTGTTAATTGTTAGTAAATTAGTTCTTTCATCAGAGTTTGAACCTGGACCCTTCACTCTTTAATACCCTTAATTTTTCTTTAATATCATTGTAGATATTTGTTTAATGTTCCGTGAAAATTTATTTGTCAATTTGTTTAGTCTTGATTATTAAAAAAATTCTAAATAATATGTTTTTATTTATCATAAAAATCCTATCACTAAAATATCAGGGATGAAATCTCTCTTTTAGCCTTGAGCCATTTAGTAGGGGTACGTAGGAGCAGAAACACCTATTAGACAACCAATTAAGAAACTTTAAAAATATCTTTTAATCCGTTAGAACTACATTAGCACTGAGTTCTTCAATAAAAGAACATGTTCACATTCTTCTAGAAGTAGAAGAGCATGTTTAAGTCAATTTTAAATTATTATTGAAAATGTAATCTGTTTTTAAATATTTCAAAAGTTATTAATCACCAAAATATGTTTAAACTCCAGAAATCATTGAAGTGCAAACCCTTAATAATTTTCACACATGCATATTGTTGGATTACATTTTAAGAGTACAATACATCTTAGTATTCTTTTTTTTTTTGAACTTAATATATCTTAGTATTCACTATTCACTCTTAATATACTCTAAAAAAAATCAGCACCCATGCCTTTCTTCATTTTATACACCGGCGTGGCCTCCTTCAAGACACTCCACGTGGCACCTTAGTTTTATTAATTAATGGATTAACTAAGTTGTTGTCCTACTATAATAGGTTCTGTTTAAAAATGGTTCCTCATATATTGAAGTAAAATTTGGATTTAATCTCTAATGTTTATGTAATTACTCAATTTTAGTCCTTGTTAAAGGTGGTGGTCCGGTGACCTTGTTATGTGGACTCACCGGTCCTACATGGCTATGCCACAACGTCAAAGGTGGATCTCAACGCGATTGACGAATGAGATAAACCTTTTGTTAAGAAAGGATGATGGTCCTTCAAAATTTATGGAAATCTCATTTATGGTGGAGAAATATCGTGCTTACAAAGAGTACTACACAAGAAAACACAAAAGTTGTATATAAATGCAAACACAAAAGCTATTCAGAAAAGCAAACATAAAACAAACTAAACTAGATCGACATTAATCTTAAATTCTTGGATCTTCACCAGTGACATTTTGCTCAGGACCGTCGGCTCTCAAGAGGATACGGTTCACCAAAACATGAGGAACCATATCTCCCTTGGAAGACGAAGTTTTGAGACAAAATATCCTTAATGAAGAAGCAGTGATTTAGGACTAATGTCAATTTAGTTTAGTATGTTTGGTATTTGCTATTTTGGATAACTTATGTGTTTGCTTTAGGTACAATCTTTTTGTTTTCGCGTGTAGTGTCCTTTGTAACCACGCTATTTCTCTGCCACAAGTGAGGCCTCTAATAAGTTTTGGAGGTACTATCCTCATTTCTTTAAAAGACGACCATCTTAATTGTTGCTTGAAGTTTTGCTGAAAATTTTATTGTATTTGTTTTTCTAATTCTTCACTAAAGTTTTTTTTATAGGCAAATGTTAGTGAATTAGTCATCCTTAGGGTTCGAATCCTGAACCCTTCACTCTTCATCTCACTCAACACTTATGTCTCTAACTCTTACCACTTGAGTTATCCATTGAGGGCAATTCTTCACTAAAGTTACTATCAATTATAATGAGTTTTCAATCTCTATAAAATTAATACTCCCCCTCCTTTGTTATAAGTCTTTTTTTCTAAGTTTTTTTTTTCTCAAAATATAAGTCATTTTATAATATCTATTGAACATTAATTTTTTTTTCCTTCATGTTTACCGTTATAACATTAAAAGACTTTTTCTACTTTCCAATTTTTTTCTTTATTTTCAAGGGAACTATCATTTATATCTACTTGAAAACTTTCAAAATATCATTTTTTATTGGTGGGTGGAGGTTTTAAAGATAGTGAAAAATTAATATGGAGAGGGAATAAAGAGGGGAAATAATTTAATTGATAACTTTTAAATGAGAGTAATTTAGAAAAAATTATATACATTTATTGCTACTAACGAACTTGTAACTACTTTTTAAGCCTATAGAGTTTGGTAAAATAGACTTATACTAGAAGACGGATAAAGTATTGTGTAATTTTGGTAATGAAGCAAGTTGTACGAGCTTTCAGAGAGAAAGTACTCATTTTTTAGAAGTATCACAACTGAAATATTTGGCGCACATCATATCTAATAAAGGGATAATTTAGAAATATCACAACTGAAATATTTGGGGCACATCATACCTAATAAAGGGATAATTAATGGCTGACCCTTCTAAGGTGGAAGTCATAACGCCATGTTTGTTCCTAAGTACATTAAGGGCTTAAGAGGATTCTTGGGTTTGATAGGATATTATAGAAGGTTTGTGATGATTCATGACATCATAGCCAAACCTCTAACCCTACTTTTGAAGAACAATTTTATATATCTGTTGCAACTTGCAACTCAAGAGGCCATCTTATCATTGTGTTTGGTTGGAGGGAGGAGAAAGGAAGAGAAAAGAAAATACGGAAATCAAGACATATATTTGGACTAAAGTTAAAACCAAATTCATTCCTCGATTTTCGTGTTTTCTTTACTTTTCATTTCCCTTCCCTCCAATCAAATATCTTTTTCTTTTTACCCGATAAATTAGATTTTTTTTACAAGATGAACACAAATTGATTAAATTTTATGTTTGACATAAACATTCAAGATGAGGGTGTTCATATAAAATTATTTTCACTGTCAGGTTTATTTTATTGAGTTTAATTTCTATGCACTGATGGTGTAAATTTTTTTACACCATCAACCAATCAGATTTCAAAGATGTGAGAAAATATCTCTTTTTATTTAATTTCACTAAATGATGTGGCACATCCTTAAAATCTGATTGGTTGACGGTGTAAAAAAAACTTTACACCGTCAGTGCATCATCGTTTTTCTCTATTTAATTACTTATCTCTTTAACTTTTAAACTATGAAATAAAAAATTATTTATTAGCATAAATCACCCTTAAATAAATGTATACTGTGAGTATAAACAAATTTAACACAGTTATCCAATTGAATTATGTCATATCTTAAAATATATCTTTATTTAATTAAAATTCAAAATGAAAGTTATTGTTTTTTCTAAGTGACATGTTATGTTATGATTGGTTATAGTGTATATCTATCAATTAATTTTTTTTTTCAAAAAAATGATAAAAAAAGTTGATAAATAAATTGAATTTGGACTAGAAGGTGGAGGATTGAGAGAGAAGAAAAGGTAACAGAACAACAACAGAGTGTGTTGTTGTCTTGTTGAAGAGGGTTTTGCTTTCTTATACACAAACCAAACCACGCGTCATCGGTTTTCGTAATCGATGAATACGACGCCGTTCATGGACAAGCAGATAATGGATCTCACTCATGGATCTTCTTCTCCTCAGCAGCAATCACACACCAACGACTTCATCGACCTCATGAAGCATCCACAAGAACACGAAGAACAAGAAGAAGAAGAAGAACCACAATTCCAACATCATCACCATCATCATCAGAATCTGAATCATCATCGAGTTGTTGAAGATGAAGGCCGTGGTGGCGGCAATGGAATCAACACTGATGACATCGTTCCCAGCTACGATTTCAAACCGATTCGCCCACTCGCTGCTTCTAATTACGATTCTGCCCCTAATCTCAGTGCCGCATTTTCCAGGCCTTGGAATTCTGATTCCAACCAACCCATCACTAAAGTAAAACTTTTTTACTTCTGATTTGTTTCAAGTTATAATCTTTTCCTATTTTGATGATCTGGGTGTTCCCTAGATTTTGATTACTGTCGTTGCAAATTGGAATAATTGACTGTGTTTTTTTTATCATGTTATGTTTGTTTTTTAGATTAGTTAGTTATGATTGATGAATTAATTAGGTTAAGCTTTGTTTGGTGATTAACTGTGAGGTTGTCTTCCTGTGAGTGGTGTTTGCTAATTATTGTCTCAGTTGAAGGCAATGGTCGGTGGAGGAGAGTGCTTTGAAAGTATTCAATAAACCAAAAGGAAAGCATTTATGATATTGAAAATAAGTTAGTACTACTTCCTTTATTAGGAATCGTTTTGGTAGGGAGTGCTTTATAGGACATTGGTTTGATAAATTGGTAACTTTACTTATTTATTTTTCATTTGGTACTTTAAGAAAAAAAATCCTTAGCGAATGTCTTAAGGTACTCATTAGCATCTGCCTTTTAGTAATTGGAACTAATGAGATATTGGGACAGCCATATTAGTCAGTGTTGTCAAATCACGATCGCGGACCATCGCGGTGAGCCAAAAATCCGCTATTTAGCGGCGAATAGCGGGAAGCCGGGAATAGCGCGCTATAGCGGGCAATAGCGGCGTCGCGATTAGCCAAAAATCAGCTATGCTATAGCGACATAGCTCCGCTATAGCCGCTATTTGATAACACTGATAGTAGTCTAAATCAGGATTACGTCCTAAATAGGGGAGGGGGTTGTAAATCACTAAATCGTAACTAAATTGTAAGATTTTGCTATTTATATATATTTACGCATATAGATTCTTATATGCATGTAAAATAGCATAAATAACCTAAATTCTTAGGAATGTCATACACAAGTCATAAAACATAACTCATAATTCATAGGAATGTCAAACATAAGTCATAAGGTACTAAATCCAAACACCATAAAGTTAGAAAGCATAAAACTTAGAAACGTCCAACTTAAGTTAGGAAATTCTCCACACTAAAGCAGAGAATATGGCAAACAGAGAACATGGGAGGAAGAAGAGTCGTCGCAGCCAGCGGTCACCGTCATCGCTGGCTGCGGCGCCCGCCCTTGTCGAAGTCACCTCTACATCGATAGGAGGTGGGATGTGAGTGTCTCCTAATGTTGTATGAGAAGCTGTCTCATACTCGTAAAAATTAGAGTTTTTTCTCACCTGGTTTATGCAAACAGGTCAAACTCGTTAAACTTCGGATCTGCCTACATCGCAAAATCTCCCTTAATCCTGATTTTGATCCGATTTACCGATTTTGGTGAGATTTAGCAAGTGATTTAAATCACCCAGGGGTTGCAGATCGCTAAATCGTAGGATTTAAATCAGGATTTTGACTACCATTACAGCTGTAATCCCATAATATTGGAATATTTGTATATACGAGATATGTTGTAATCCCATAATATTGATATCCGATATTATGAGATTACAGATGTACCCATATCTCATTATAAACATTTATTGAAGTGCATTAGTACTTCTTAACTAGTGCAATCAAGACATCGTAAGCAAAACCCTTTCTAAAGTTATGCATATTCAAGCAAGTTCAGACCAGCAAGAGCTTAAGGATAATGTAAGAAGAGTATGTGAGAAAAGTTAGGCTACGCCCAGTTTTAGTCCAACATATTTTAATTTTCGGTCTTCAGCTTGAGTGTTTGACCATATAGCTGTTGGTGGAGTGGGTTTCGAGTGGCGGGATGAAACTTCACTTCCCAGAAATGTCTTTATCTTGTGTGTGTAAATTACTGATGCTATTTAGACACTTCACTTCCTGACTGGGTTCCATATGCTGTTGTGAAAATAAAAGAGTTTGCCAGTACTATCTTATTTATTCACCATTTACTTGAATTTGAATCATGCTCTCAACTTTAAAGTTTGAATTGACATATCATTATGTTTTTGCATCAATGTTTGTGCATTTGGATAATCCAGTGATCATATGTAGTGTTGTGGAGGAGGCATTAATAATATATTGCACTGTCTTGGAATTGTTTTGTTTCCTTCATGAATGTTTACTATTCATCTGTATTATATGCAGAGTTACAGTTCTCTGGATTCTATTGAACCTTTGAAGGTCAATGTAGAAAAGGACCGAAATGCTTTTGATCCTCAAATTTTGTCTGAGATAGATCAGACCGTGAAGAAACATACGGAAAATTTGCTTCATGTTCTGGAAGGTGTTAGTGCACGGTTAACACAACTAGAAACCAGAACACGCCATCTTGAGAATTCTATGGATGATTTGAAGGTATCTGTTGGAAATAATCATGGTAGCACTGATGGAAAATTTAGGCAGCTGGAGAATATTCTTCGAGAGGTATTTTATCGATCATACCCCCCTTCCTTCTAACTTCTGCAGTTAGCAACATTTGGTATATCAAATGAATTGTACAGAGAGAGAGAGAGAGAGAGAGAGAGAGAGAGAGAGAGAGAGAGAGACAAGTTTTTTAATAGTATATTATTGTGGTCATAAAGTTGATTGGTTAGTTGTGTATAATTCATCAATGGACTTCTAGTTCTGTGGGCTTTTAGTCTATCCCAGTTATATTTTTCTTTTCTTTAAAAAAATTAAGTAGCTGGCAATTTTAAATGCTTGAAGGCTAAAAAGTGAGCTTCTCCACATAGGGGAGGATGCCAGAATGGTGTAGCCGTGTAGGTATAACCGTATAAGCTTGTAGAATATAAGATCTCACTACCTTGATTCAAATTTGATATTGAATTGGAAGCTGACTGTCACATTATATGTAGAGTCAAGAACAACTACCTGAAAAGGTTTAACTATTAAGTGAAGCACATGCAAGGCCCATTATATCTTCAACGCACCCCTTCATATAAGAGCCCTTTGGGCTTGAAGTTGGAACAATGCATAGACCACTTGTGCAATGCTGAAATTTAACTTTAGTTTATAAGAATGGGGACAACATGGATTGAGCTGTAGACTAATTAAATTGAGCTGTAGACTAATTAAATGACTTGATATGTCCAAAGCCAACTATGACCAAAGCTTATATAGATCTCTAACATATACCTAACTAGGTCTCAACTTGTTTCTAGGTCTTAATATTTTTCAGATTATTAAGTTGTTTCCTTAGTTGACTTTCATTGGGGTGTTTTAGTAGTTTACTATTTAGGTTTTAAAATGGGGTTTAAACTCTAAAATTTGTGTGGCTTTAACTGAAATATTACTGCACCACGGAACTATAGGGGTTATCAAGAATGTATGCATAATTTTATAGTTGGAGAATCTTTCCTCTCAACTGTGATGCTGTTCTTTACTATTGTCGTTTTCCCACACAAAATAGGCGTACTGATGATGATATTATGAATTGAGGTATTTGTTTCTGCTGTAAATTTATAATGTAAAGTTTCTAAAGTAAACCTTTGTTTTTGCACTTCGTATAAAATTGAGTTATACTGAAAATTTTGCCAATTTGGATGGTTTTCCAACTCTTATATTGTTTGTTGTACAAGATTATTCTTAATCTTAAGCCTCTTTACCTAAGCTTTTGGGAAAGGTGATTGGCATCCATCATTGAAGTTTGAACTTGATATTATTTAAAATTTTCTCTAATTGAGAAACTAATTATGAGAAGTGTTAAACTAAATTTGTCAATTCACTGTTACATACTTACATTCGCTTTAGAAGACATAGATGATACGACATTTGAGTCATGGCCCTTTAAGAAAAAGCAGTTAGGGTTGAATTATTTAATCATCATGAAAGGAACACATACCCTTATGTTGTAAGGTTAGGACTTAGGACTGAAGACAACCATGTAGTTATTCTAACTGAGATCAAGGAAAACAAAATATTTGACTAATGTTCCACGCGGAAAGTTATGTAAAGCATATCTACTTGAAGCAATAGAGTAATTTTAATAAATTGCTGTATGCGGGTACTACAATTGGGGTTCTATTCTGACTTTTACTTTATCTCTAAACTATTTTATGTTAATATATTTTATTCGCATACTGATCCTCTTTTTATTATTTTGTTTGAAAAAATATATATGTAGGTGCAATCAGGGGTGCAGACTATCAAGGACAAGCAAGATATAGTGCAGGCTCAGCTGCAATTGGCAAAGCTACAAGTATCCAAGACAGATCAACAATCTGAAACTCAAACTAGTGCAGGTACAGATCCTGTCCAGCAAGCTGCATCTGCTCCCCTGCAATCTCAACAACAGTTTCCTTCCCCTGTTAATCTCCCACAGTCTATTCCTGTGGTTCCTCCCCCTAATGCACCTCCTCAACTGCCCCCCCAACAGGGTTTGCCACCTTCATTTCCACCTCCAAATCAATTCTCTCAGACCCAAATCCCAGCTGTTCCTCAGAGAGATCCATACTTCCCACCACCTGTTCAATCTCAGGAAACCCCAAATCAGCAATACCAACAGCCTTTAGCACCGCAGCCACATCCTCAACCTGGGGCACCTCCGCATCAGCAATATCAGCAGACCCCTCATCCCCAGTATTCTCAGCCAGCACCTCCCCAGCATCAGCCACCAATTCCTTCCATAAACCCGCCTCAACTACAATCTTCACTGGGTCACCATGTAGAGGAACCACCTTATGTTCCTTCTCAGACTTACCCTCCCAATCTCCGCCAGCCACCATCTCAGCCACCTAGTGGACCTCCTGCTCCTCCTTCCCAGCAGTTCTATGGGACAGCACCCCATGCATATGAACCACCACCAAGTAGGTCTGGCTCAGGTTACTCTTCTGGATATGGTTCATCATCCGGGCCGGCTGAGCAATATCGTTATGGTGGACCACCTCAGTATGGTGGTAAACCACCGCAACTACCCACTGCTTCATTGGCTGTAAGTGGTGGAAGTGGTTATCCACAACTCCCAACTGCTCGGGTACTCCCACAAGCTATACCTACAGCTTCTGCAGTAAGTGGTGGTGGTTCAGGTTCTGCTGGAACTGGAAGCAAAGTTTCTATTGATGATGTAGTCGACAAAGTTGCTACTATGGGATTCCCTAGAGATCATGTGAGGGCAACAGTTAGGAAGCTAACAGAGAATGGTCAATCAGTTGATCTAAATGCAGTGCTGGATAAGCTTATGAATGAAGGTGATATGCAGCCAACAAGAGGTTGGTTTGGTCGGTAGCATGGCACAATTAATTGAACTTTGTATAGAAGAATCCCTTTGTTTCGTGATGATGGTTTATGAGGCAGAGGGACTCTGTGGTTGGATTGTGCCAAATTGGATATTTTGACTTCTTTTTTCTTTTATTCTCGTTTTTTTGGAAAGTTGAAACTGGTATGCTTTCTTATGGTTCAGATTTATGACTATCTTGATCTTGTTCTGTATATTCAAAATAAATAGAGTTGGATTTGGAAAATTACATTGGCTCAATTCTGCCACTTAACTAAATGTAATAAGATTTGTTGGTTATATCCCACGTTATCATCTTTGATTTTGGTTGAGAAATCTGTCAATGGTTCTGGTAGTTTTTCTACTTGTTCTTGTATAGAATGAAGAAATGGTAGTTAATGAGTACTCTGCTAGACTGCTATAATCTTCAAGCCGCCCCTCTTGTTCACAACATGAGTCGTTTCTCAACCTTATCCTATGAGCACCCAATTTTATCCATCTCATTTTTATTACTTTTAATTTTAATTCGAATTTTATAGTGTGTTTCATATAATTAAAAAACGCCAAAAAATAATTAGTTAGTTAAGATAAAAATAAATATCAAAAAATAAAAAAGGTAATAACAAGGTGGATTGGTGTGGCACCCTATCCCTAATTGGTTAGGCGTCGGACGTCGCAACCCGCACAAAAGGAAGGGAGACCCGACGAGCTGGTATAAGACACACTTCGTCTTCATGCTTAAGACTTGAGATCTTGCGGGCATGTGAACTTGTTAGTGCGCCACTCCCTAAGGCATCCCAACCATGGATGTGTTGCCGCTTCCAGAGTCACTAAAACCTCCATAGTCTAGTTCCTTTTCTCCTTTCTCATGCTCTCTATTCTCTCTACCGCTCCCTATTTTCTTGATGCGTCCTTTTCTCTCAGTGTGAGTGTTATGCGTTTGAATTTCTTTTCTTTACTAACATAAGGTTAGGTTTGGAAATTTTGAATAATATAAATAAAATGGAAACCCACTAATACAATTGGGCATGTGAACTGGCTAGTGCGCCAAGCCGTAAGGCTGACATCCCAACCCCTTACTCCTTGAGGTCCTTAGACTACGAGATGAGACCCCTCCTTTTAGGTTCAGGGCCAAACACCTAGGTTTGGGCTGGACCTTGCGTGAGGCTTGTTAGGCCTGTAAACATGCTAGTTGGTCATACAAATTAAAAGGCCCAACGAGACCTTAAAATTTGGCCTACGATAAGCCACATGCTAGGTTTGAACCGCAAAATTAGAATGCAAGCCAAGCTTGGGCCACGTAAAGCCTGGCCAGGTCTACTCACACTCCTAACCGCAACTAGTGACCATTGTTGCCCCCCCACTGAAACCATCACTCCACGCCAACCTCTTTTGATCTCTTCCACCAGCAACCAACAATCCAGCAAACCCAAACAAAATGCTTACTACTAGATCCGAGATCGAAGCACCACCATCAAGCCGCACCGAGTTCTATTTTCTCCCTTCAGCATTCGCCATTCCAATCAGCCATCACACACGAGCAGCAACCCACCTCCTCTTTCGCAATCGCATCGCTGCTTCCATCCCCAACCATGGTTGCGCAACCGCTTCTAGAGTCAATGAAACCTCCACAGTCGAGTTCCTTTGGTCCTTTCTCACACTCTTTATTATCTCTACCTCTCCTTATTTTCTTGATGCGTCCTTTTCTCTTAGTGTGAGTATTATGTCTTTTTTCTCTTTTCTAACATAGGGTTAGGTTTGTATTGTATGTAGTGGAAATTTTGAATAATATAAATAAAATGAAAAACCACTAATACAATGATATTGGACAAGTAGTGTGGGTCTTCCTTGGGTGAGTCTCGTGTAACCTAACTTTTTCCTTAGATAGGTTTCATCAACTTTTGAATTAATTTTATGTGATTTGGATCAACTTAAAAACAAAATTAAAAAAGAATCACATGCTATATATTGAAAAAAATAGAAGGATTAAGAAAAAGAAAATCCACGTGAACCTAATTAAACACGTGTCAATGTCAAACGGGTTCACCGAGACCACATGGCAAAGTCGTTGGAGCTCAAACTCCTGGGAGGACCAGAACTAGCTATTTCCTAAACATTAGCTGTTTAGAAACTTTACACAAACGGGGGACTATATTCATATCGACCATATTTTACAGGGACCAAAAGCTTAGTTAACCATTTAAATTGGTCTTTCATTGTGAGGCATCAATATCACACAATGTGAAACCCTAAATTGTAAGATACAGTTGTATGTCACCCCTCTAAATTATTTTGGCTCTTCTTCTTTGGTTGCTTCATATCCTGATGTTCTTTTTTTCTTCTTCTAATTTGTCATGGACATCAACCATGGTTTAAGCAATGGCTGACCGCCTCACTGTTTCAACCCGGGTTTTGAAACAACACCTAAAAGTTCTCTCTCCCATCGTCGTTCAGTGTCTAATTGAATCAAATGTGGTGATATATAAAATTGTACATGGTTTTATTCATTCACTCATTCTCTCAACTTTTCACTCAAAGCATCGCATTACAGGTCAACTTCTACTCTTTGCTCTACTTCATAGGAAATGTAAAGAACAAGATTGCTGACGAGAACGTGAACACGGGCATCCCTGGTGGTGGCATGATCGCCGCTGACGTGAACACCTAAATCAACCTTGACATTCCATGTTCACTTTTACTCCAATTCGATTTGCATGCAAAGAAAAGAGTAGAAGTGAACCTGAAACGCCAAAGGTTCATGCCGACATTCACGCAGCTGGCGTTCATGCCGCCAGCAGACATGTACGCTTACACATTGTCGTCGTCATCGATGCCACCGTTTACGTTTTCTGTGAATGTAGAGAAGAGAGTGGCGAAACACAGTTCAATTTGCATGCAAAGTAGAGCAGAAGTTAATCTATCATGCGATTGCTTAAGTGAAAAAGTTGAGAGCAAGGTTTTACGTGGCCCAAATATATACATAGTATTTATAAATAATGAAAAAAAAATCAAGCATGTGTCAAGCTATTAAAACTCATGAAATATTATATAGTCAAGCTTCATAATATCTAATAATATATAGTTTGAGAGTCATTAAAAGCTTATGTGTCAACAATCTACAGCTTCCACAATTGTAGGGATATGTGTCAAGCTATTAAAACTCATGAAATATTATATAGTCAAGCTTCATAATATTCATCTAATAAACCTATATACTACTAGTATCCGAACCCGTGCGTCGCACGGATGAAATAATATGGAAAAAGAAATAAAAATGAAGTTAAGAGCAATAAATAATGTTATTTGTATGGTCTTTTTGTTTTATATGAGTCGAGTTACATTTAAATATGTTTTGGTTATGTTTAATTTTTACTTTGGTTTTAGAGAAGACACTGTCATACACAGAATCATGTGTGTATTATATTCATAGGTATAATCTTGCATCCGTTGATCACCATAAGTTAAAAACAAAGTAATAAAATATAAGATAAATTTCATCCAAATTGACGTAACGTTGAAATATGAAATAACCCACATCTAAAATAGTATTTTAATTAGAGGTACAATGAACCAAATTACATAACAAATAGATTCGGAAAGATCCTTAAAATGTGAAAATCACTTGAACTGGAAAATTCATTATAAAATAAATAATAGCAATGTAAAAATGCCTTTGATTTTTTTTTTTGATGAAGTGACATTTTTTCTTTTTCTTTTTCATAAGTCTTCACCTGCAAGGAATGAGACACCATAAAAATTACATCACTAACTGGTTAGGACTAAAACTATTTATTCAAGAGAAAAAAATATATATTACTAAAATAATAACATATTTGTAGTCAGATTTAAGTAGCTTGAAATTTCATGTATGTAGTGATAGACAATTGTATTCCCGGCACGTAATAGCTTAAGCATCATATGAACATATAATATCATAACATTTGACTAATATGATTCCAAAATAGGATGAAAGCAATATGCACTTCAAATAAATTATCAGAATCAATAGTAGAAATCATCTAACAGCTTTTAAGTAAAACTATTATTACCAACACAGTTATTTGTTGGGCTGAAAGACTCCATGGGTATTTTGCCACACAATATCTCTTGCAAACCTTCAATCATAATATTCAACAACAAAAGTAAAAGGAATCACACAATTGAATTGGAATCTCATCATTCAAGTAACAAATAGAAATAACAACATATTATATGATATATTAAAAGTACAAAGTAATTTCAATTGACTAAAAGTATTAGATAAAGAACAAACCTCAAATATTTTCAAAGACCTCCCTGTAGACAACATTTGTTGTTGAAGTGGTAATTTTTCCTTCATCATCCAGTATTAGGATTCTTAACACTTTTCTACTTTTGACGCTTGATACTGCTACGTAGAACTGACCATGAGTGAATACTAGTCTAGGAAGGTATAATCCAACATGGCTCAAAGACTGCCCTTGACTCTTGTTGATGGCCATTGCGTAACAAACAGCCAATGGAAACTGACGTCTTTCAAATTTGAATGGAAGACCAGAGTATTGGGGAATCAAACTCATTATACCAATGTAAATTTTTTGTCGGAATTTGTTCCAGTCACAACAGTCGCACTGATCACATTTGGGCACAAATCCTCTATTAAAAGTCTAGTTCCATTAAATAAGTTTTTTGTCGGAATTTGTTACAGTCACAACAGTCGCACAGATCACATTTGGGCACAAGTTTTTTAAAAGGAAAAAAATGTGTATTCTCACTACTTTGAGTGTACTGGCTATATGCAGCGAAAATGATATTGAGGTGATTTCTATCTTGTTGGAAAACTTTGAAAAAATGTTTACAACAGTTAAAAACTAGTATCCGAACCCGTGCGTCGCACGGATGAAATAATATGGAAAAAGAAATAAAAATGAAGTTAAGAGCAATAAATAATGTTTTTTATATGGTCTTTTTGTTTTAACTGAGTCGAGTTACATTTAAATAAGTTTTGGTTATGTTTAATTTTTACTTTGGTTTTAGAGAAGACACTGTCATACACAGAATCATGTGTGTATTATATTCATAGGTATAATCTTGCATCCGTTGATCACCATGAGTTAAAAACAAAGTAATAAAATATAAGATAAATTTCATCCAAATTGACGTAACGTTGAAATCTGAAATAACCCACATCTAAAATAGTATTTTAATTAGAGGTACAATGAATCAAATTACATAACAAATAAATTCGGAAAGATCCTTAAAATGTGAAAATCACTTGAACTGGAAAATTCATTATAAAATAAATAATAGCAATGTAAAAATGCCTTTGATTTTTTTTTGATGAAGTGACATTTTTTCTTTTTCTTTTTCATAAGTCTTCACCTGCAAAGAATGAGACACCATAAAAATTAGGGCACTAACTGGTTATGACTAAAACTATTTATTCAAGAGAAAAAAATATATATTACTAAAATAATAACATATTTGTAGTCAGATGACAGATTAGTGCATATTTAAGTAACTTGAATTTTCAGGTATGTAGTGATAGACAATTGTATTCCCACACGTAATAGCTTAAGCATCATATGAACATATAATATCATAACATTTGACTAATATGATTCCAAAATAGGATGAAAGCAATATGCACTTCAAATAAATTATCAGAATCAATAGTAGAAATCATCTAACAGCTTTTAAGTAAAACTATTATTACCAGCACAGTTATTTGTTGGGCTGAAAGACTCCATGGGTATTTTGCCACACAATATCTCTTGCAAACCTTCAAGCATAATATTCAACAACAAAAATAAAAGGAATCACACAATTGAATTGGAATCTCATCATTCAAGTACCAAATAGAAATAGCAACATATTATATGATATATTGAAAGTACAAAGTAATTTCAATTGACTAAAAATATTAGATAAAGAACAAACCTCAAATATTTTCAAAGACCTCCATGTTGACAACATTTGTTGTTGAAGTGGTAATTTTTCCTTCATCATCTAGTATTAGGATTCTTAACACTTTTCTACTTTTGACTCTTGATACTGCTACGTAGAACTGACCATGAGTGAATACTGGTATAGGAAGGTATAATCCAACATGGCTCAAAGACTGCCCTTGACTCTTGTTGATGGTCATTGCGTAACAAACAGCCAATGGAAACTGTCGTCTTTCAAATTTGAATGGAAGACCAGAGTCTTGGGGAATCAAACTCATTATACCAATGTAAATTTTTTGTCGGAATTTGTTCCAGTCACAACAGTCGCACTGATCACATTTGGGCACAAATCCTCTATTAAAAGTCTAGTTCCATTACATAATTCAGAGGATTGGTCTAAGTTTCTCAGAAGCATGACAAGCACCCCTTTCTTTAACACCAATTTGTGATTTGGAATTCCATAACATTTTATTTCATGTAGAAACTCCGGGGTTAACCATGAAACTTCAACATCGTTGTCCTCATAAGACCTGCAAGCAGAATCACAACTCAGGTATTCTTTTCTTCCCTTTCAATGCAAGATAAAATATATTGATTGACTTTTTCAATTGATTCTAATGTGGGGTATAATATAGCTCTTTCTTGATAAAATGTTGGATCTGTAAGATGAGAAACCATATCTGAATAAACAAACTGTATAAGTTGGAGCAACGGTTCAGATGGATCAGTAATCAAAAGATCATGAGGAACATCAATAAGCATTTTGCCGTCATCAATTGGTGTTGATTCACCGTTTCCTAATTTAAGAATCTAGTAAACCTGTATACTATTTGAAATTCAAAATATAAAAGAAAAGAAAAAACAAACGTAACAACCAGCTAAAAAAATTTTGAATGATTTTTTTAACTTCGGTGGTCAAAAGTTTTGAATTTTGAATAAAAATCTGATAATATAATATTATATTTTGAATTAAAAATCCCACAATTTAAGGTGAAAAAGAAACTTGAAACATCCTCGCACCTAGTCACATATCAATGCTTCAAAAACTCGGAATAGAATTTTGATTTTTAACTAACTTTGAATTCGTGGATTAGTTTAGATTTAGTCAAGTAGAAGTATTTGAGGTTAATAATGCACCTGATCTTATATTCATTCATCTTTAACTCATAAAAAAAGAGGCAAATTAAAAATACAAAATTTAAAATAATTTAAAAATAAAAACTTCATTATAAAAAAACCATTATCACACATTTCAGAATTCACGTTCTCCATCTCAAAATTTCTCACACAACTATCTCTACTTCCCCTCCTTCCCTTCAACCATGACAGACCTCATATCAGATGTTTGTCTTTCAAAAGCAACAAGTTCCTTCGCTGCAAGGATATTACGTCTATGGACTCTACCTTCCTTTGACAATCCATCAAATATAGGTAGTATTGACATGGTATTGATGGATCATCAGGTATATTTACGAACTTTACAATTTTTTTCTTGGAAAATTTTCAAATATTTCAGCATATTTTTTTATATTTATAATTTACAGAGTTCTAAAATACAAGCATCAATAAAAGGCTCGACTGTCATTGAGATCTTTAATGACAAACTCATGGAAGGTGAGGTCTACCAATTTAGTGGTTTAGTTGTTTCGGGTATTATCGGAAAGTACAAATCAACATGTCACTCCTGTCGTCTAAACTTCCAAGAAAAAACTACAGCTGTTGTGATTAAGGAAACAAACATCCCGATGTTTGGATTCTCATTCATTCCATATTCTCAACTGATCAACCTGTAAGATCAAGTTTTGATCAGTGGTTACATCTCTATATTTTGATGATTACAATTAAGGTTTGTGATGATGAACAATTGTGGTACCCTAACGTTTGTCTTCTTAGTTGTGACAAACAGGTTCTGAATCTGACCCAAGACTATCTATTCAGACGAAGAAGAACCAAGAGATACTAAAAAGAGAGCTCTAAAGCGTACCATGTTCGTTCAGAACAGTGGCAAATCCTTCAGAAGTTCTGAAGATACAAGCTTTCAAGAGGTTCTGAAGAACCAGAGTCAGAAGTTCTGAAGACCAGATGTTCCAGTGGAACGGTCCAGAAGGAGAAGACTCAAGTTCTGAAGACCGGCAAGAAGTTGGTTCTGAAGACCCAAGCTATTCTAGCTCTGACGTTCAGAAGTTCTGAGGAACTTGTTCAGAAGCAGAAGTTGCAAGGTCAGAAGAATCCAAGCTTCAATCTGACGAGGATTAGAAGCTTCACCAACGTTCATCTGAAGCCTTCAGATCTCAAGTCAACTGGTGAAAGGACAGGTCGCTATCATAGTACAACATCGTACAAGTCTCAGTCTGTTCACCACCTACCTCGTGCAGCCTTGCAGTCTGATTTTACAAGATTTCCACTCCAACGGACAAAACCCTAGCAACGGCTACATCACAAGTCTTGGAGTATATAAAGGCTGAAGAAAGAAGAAAGAGACTAAGAAACTTTGCTGAAATTATTCAACTCATACGAACCAATCTCTTAGCATTATTTCTTCACTGTTCTTAAACATTTGAGTTTACTATTAGCTTTTTAGAAGCACTCATTGTAAACCCGAAACCTTTTACACTACATTGTAAAGTTCATCAAGAGACCAAGGTTGGTCGGATCTTGAGAGGACTGAATCAAGGTTGATTCAGTGTTTAGCTAGTCTTAAGAGGATCGGTAGATCAGCTTCTTAAGAGGATACTAGTGAGAAAATCAGTGTACTGTTAGTCACTTAGCAGGTAGAAAAGTGCAGTTGTAACACTCATTGATTTTAGTGAATTGCCTTCATCAGAAGAAGGAAGAAATCACCTTCACAGGTGGACTGGATTAGCTTGAGCTTTTATCTCAAGTGAACCAGGATAAAATACTTGCGTGCTTTACTTCTTATCCTTCAGCACTTAGTTCTTATCCTTAAGTTTTTGAAAAGATATAAAAGTATACCCTTTATTCAAAAACTCTATTCAAACCCCCCCCTTTCTAGTGTTTTTCGCACCTTCACAACCTAAGTATTGATATGTTCCATAATTGCCAGGATGCTATGGCGATATGTAAGAAGATGGGCTTTCCATACCTTTTTATTACAATCACTTGCAATTCTAATCGGAAAGAAATCTCAGATTTTGTGTGTTCCATAAACCTAAAACCAGATGAGCGACCATATATAGTATGTCGAGTGTTCAAGATGAAGGTTGATAATCTCATTGCAGATCTTAAGAAGGAAAAGATATTTGGAGAAGTTGATGCAGGTCAGATTACTTACAAGTTTCATTAACTTACAATTATGTTAGTTAATTTTAGCTATATCTATTTCAAGTATTTATGCTACAAAATAATTTCCTTGATTAAAAATAGGAATGTACACAATTGAGTTCTAGAAGCGAGGTCTTCCGCATGCTCATATACTATTATGGTTACATGGTGAAAGCAAGCTTACCTCACCTCATGATATTGACAAAAAGATATCAGTAGAATTGCCAGATCCTCAATTATACCCCAGATTGTATGATGTTGTTTCCACCTAAATAATGCATGGACCATGTGGTAAAGCTAATCCAACATGTGCATGCATGAAGAATGGGAAGTGTACTAAGTACTTCCCAAAAAAATTCCAGAATTCTACAACTATTGATGACAATGGGTATCCACATTATCGTAGAAGACAGTCTGACATTAAAGTTATGAAGAATGGAATTGAACTTGATAGCAGGAATGTTGTACCTTATAACCCAAAATTGCTAATGAGGTATCAGGCGCATATTAATGTCGAGTATTGCAACAAGTCAAATTCCATCAAGTATTTGTTCAAATATGTTAACAAAGGACCAGACAGGGTCACTGCTGAGATTACAACAACTGCTGAATCATCTGGAAATAAACGTGTTGTTGACGAAATAAAGCAGTATTATGATTGTCGCTACCTTTCACCGTGTGAAGCAGTTTGGAGAACTTTTAAGTTTGAGATCCATGAAAGGTGATTATTTCATCAAAACACGCAGACCTAATAAGTCTTTGATTCTACTTATACTTTCATGGTTGCTTTTAATTGTAGTATTGTATTCAACTTTACATAAGTTATCTTTGATGCCCTCATAAAATTACTAATTATTTCTTTTGAATTTGACATTCATCTCAGGTGGCCTCCGGTAAAAGGATTAAAATTCCACCTTGAGAATCAACAATCCGTTCTTTTTGGAGATCATGAAGACATTACGGATGTACTGGAAAAAAAGGACTATACCACAATGTTTTTGGCGTGGATTTGACCTACTCTGAGTTTCCAAGTAAATTTGTGTATAATGAAAAGGACATAATATGGGAGTTGAGGAAACAAGGATACTCAATTAGAAGACTAACATATATTCCACCAGGTACCGGAGAATTATATTACATGAGGATGTTATTGGCTGTTCAAAGAGGATGCACTAGCTTTGAGAGCATAAGGACCGTAAAAGGAGAAATTCACAGTACTTACCAAAAAGCATGTTATGCTCTTGGATTGTTGTCTGACGATAAACAATACATTGGTGCTATCAGAGAGGCCAGTGAGCTTGGATCATGTAACCAGTTAAGAGGGTTATTTGTTTCCTTGCTCATAACAAATTCTATGAGCAGGCTAGACCATGTATGGGAAAGTACTTGGCAGTTATTGGCTGAAGGCATATTAAAAATTCTTCTAATGCGTATTAATATGCGTAATACTTTTTTTTTTTTTTTGCAGATTTGATAATTGATGAAACATAACTGAAGAAACAGTGTCTTCTAAAAATTGACAACATTTTGCAATCTAATGGTAAGTCCTTGGCAGATTTTACATGCTTCTCAAATTATGACTTATACGGGGTGGAACACTACCAGAATAAATTTGGTGTGGATGAGATGGCATACAATAGTGAAGAAATGCAAGACATGCATGCAAACCTGGTGTCATCCTTAACTGATGAACATAGAAAAAGTGCATGATGAAATCATGGGTGCAGTAACCAAATATTTAGGTATTTTTTACTTTGTCTACGACTATTGAGGAGCGAGAAAAACTTACATCTGAAAGACTTTATCAGCTGGCCTACGAGCAGGGGCGTATCCAGGATTTTCTTATTGGGGGGCGAAATATAAGACTAATAAAATCTTCATTGAATATTATATAAACTTTAAATTATAAAAGATTATTTAAATAGAACTCTTCGTTCTTTTATAGTACTAAATTTATCTATTATTGTATTAACATATATTTTTTCAGCAATTTCTCTCTCGATATATACAACTAATAAATTTCTGAGAAGATCATCTTCAATTTTGTTGCAAAGCCGAAGTTTAAACAACTTTCATTGCATAAAAAGATCGCTTTGTAGATGTTGTTGAAACAGGGAATGTCAAAACAAGACCTATTAATCTATAAACCAGTGGAAATATTGTTGTTTTTCCGGTTTCAACTAACTTATGGTAAAACTCGGATAAACTGGAAATTTTTCATAAATTATGATCTCGGGAAATATCTGAATGATAATGTCTTACTTGAAACGAAAAATTTCTCTTTTCTAGCTCGGAAAAATCATCTGCATAAAAATTCTCAACAAGCTTATAGATTTTCTCATTACCAAATGATTTAAAATTTTTCTTAGGATATAAAGTTGAACTAAGTATGAGAAGTTCCACTGCCTCTACATTAAATCTTCTATTTAATTCAGATAGTTGCAAATCAATTATAGAATAAAATACTTATATCCTATAATGATGTTCCATATCTTCACCTTTTTCTTATGACGACCATTACCCAAAAAATAAGAGGCTTTCATGTCAGGAACTTCAACTTGATGAGTATCAAAAAATGTTATAACATCTTCTATATAAAAATACCTATAGTCGGTGAACATTTCAAAATTCTTGGGGGGGTGCGATGGTCCCTGTCAGGCCCTACCTAGATACGCCTATGCCTATGAGCAATTGTTAAAATTGTATTGAATGTTGCCTCAAGTGGAATTGCATCAACGGTAGGCAGAACGACACATTCAAGATTCCCGGGGGCAGAACGGCACATTCAAGATTCTCAATTCCCCTTAATATCAATGAAATATTAACCTGTAAAGTTAGCAAGGGTAGCTTGAAGGCTAAGTTGTTGCAGCAATCTTCTTTGATCACATGGGATGAAGTGCCTATGTTGAACATATTTTGCTTTGAAGCTCTTGATATGACACTCAAGGATATAATGTCATCTAAGAATCGAGCAAATGCCAATAAACAGTTTGGAGGTAAGGTAGTTGTATTAGGATGAGATTTCAAACAAATACTCCATGTTATTCAAAAGGGGTCTAGACAAGATATAGTTGCAGCAACTGTAAATTCTTCATATTTATGGGAAAACTGCAAAGTTCTTTCCCTGACAAAAAATATGAGGTTACTCAATACGAATGGACATCAAGATAATGATGATGTCAAAGAATTTGCTGAGTAGATTCTTAAATTGGGAAACGGTGAATCAACACCCAATGATGACGGCAAAATGCTTATTGATGTTCCTCATGATCTTTTGATTACTGATCCATCTGAACCGTTGCTCCAACTTATACAGTTTGTTTATCCAGATATGGTTTCTCATCTTACAGATCCAACCTTTTATCAAGAAAGAGCTATATTAGCCCCCACATTGAATCAATTGAAAAAGTCAATCAATATATTTTATCTTGCATTGAAGGGGAAGAAAAGAATATCTGAGTTGTGATTCTGCTTGCAGGTCTTATGAGGACAACGATGTTGAAGTTTCATGGTTAACCCCGGAGTTTCTACATGAAATAAAATGTTATGGAATTCCAAATCACAAATTGGTGTTAAAGAAAGGGGTGCTTGTCATGCTTCTAAGAAACTTAGACCAATCCTCTGAATTATGTAATGGAACTAGACTTTTAATAGAGGATTTGTGCCCAAATGTGATCAGTGCGACTGTTGTGACTGGAACAAATTCTGACAAAAAATTTACATTGGTATAATGAGTTTGATTCCCCAAGACTCTGGCCTTCCATTCAAATTTGAAAGACGACAGTTTCCATTGGCTGTTTGTTACGCAATGACCATCAACAAGAGTCAAGGGCAGTCTTTGAGCCATGTTGGATTATACCTTCCTATACCAGTATTCACTCATGGTCAGTTCTACGTAGCAGTATCAAGAGTCAAAAGTAGAAAAGTGTTAAGAATCCTAATACTAGATGATGAAGGAAAAATTACCACTTCAACAACAAATGTTGTCTACATGGAGGTCTTTGAAAATATTTGAGGTTTGTTCTTTATCTAATATTTTTAGTCAATTAAAATTACTTTGTAATTTCAATATATCATATAATATGTTGCTATTTCTATTTGGTACTTGAATGATGAGATTCCAATTCAATTGTGTGATTCCTTTTATTTTTGTTATTGAATATTATGATTGAAGGTTTGCAAGAGATATTGTGTGGCAAAATACCCATGGAGTCTTTCAACCCAACAAATAACTGTGTTGGTAATAATAGTTTTACTTAAAAGCTGTTAGATGATTTCTACTATTGATTCTGATAATTTATTTGAAGTGCATATTACTTTCATCCTATTTTGGAATCATATTAGTCAAATGTTATGATATTATATGTTCATATGATGCTTAAGCTATTACGTGCTGGGAATACAATTGTCTATCACTACATACATGAAAATTCAAGTTACTTAAATATGCACTAATCTGTCATCTGACTACAAATATGTTATTATTTTAGTAATATATATTTTTTTCTCTTGAATAAATAGTTTTAGTCATAACCGGTTAGTGATGTAATTTTTATGGTGTCTCATTCTTTGCAGGTGAAGACTTATGAAAAATAAAAAGAAAAAATGTCACTTCATAAAAAAAAAAAATCAAAGGCATTTTTACATTGCTATTATTTATTTTATAATGAATTTTCCAGTTCAAGTGATTTTCACATTTTAAGGATCTTTCCGAATCTATTTGTTATGTAATTTGGTTCATTGTACCTCTAATTAAAATACTATTTTAGATGTGGGTTATTTCAGATTTCAACGTTACGTCAATTTGGATGAAATTTATCTTATATTTTATTACTTTGTTTTTAACTCATGGTGATCAACGGATACAAGATTATACCTATGAATATAATACACACATGATTCTGTGTAAAACAGTGTCTTCTCTAAAACTAAAGTAAAAATTAAACATAACCAAAACATATTTAAATGTAACTCGACTCAGTTAAAACAAAAAGACCATATAAAAAACATTATTTATTGCTCTTAACTTCATTTTTATTTCTTTTTCCATATTATTTCATCCGTGCGACGCACGGGTTCGGATACTAGTTCTTAACTGTTGTAAACATTTTTTCAAAGTTTTCCAACAAGATAGAAATCACCTCAATATCATTTTCGCTGCATATAGCCAGTACACTCAAAGTAGTGAGAATACACATTTTTTTTCCTTTTAAAAAACTTGTGCAATCTTTCATATTTAACTCCTTTGAGATGAAAATTGTAAGTGATGACACCAATGAAGGTAATGTTCCACCCCAAGTATATAAATTTATTGAGGAGGGCTCCGTTTACACCTGTGTAAGTCTAAAACTCTTACACTTATTATTGACCATTGATCTAATTTAAATCTAAAGGTCCCAAATAATTTAAATTAGTAGGTCTTCTCTTTTTATGAAATATTCTGCTACCCGGTTCTCCTAGCGCATTTTCCCAAGCCGCACGGCCAAACCTCACCCCTTTCTGTGCCTTGATCAGATGATCTCAATATTGTAATTCAATCATGTTCTTTTTAGTCGATCAATTTTTTTTTGTGCTGAGGTCCTGCTCTCGAGTCTCGATCATATTTTGTGCTTGGCTTCTTTCTCTTTCTTCGTGTTCAGATTCTTAATGAAGATGGTGCTCTCTTGATTATTCATTCCATGAAATATTACATACAATTGATAGATGGATTTGTTACGTTGTGGCCCTTGTGGGTAGTGCTTGTGCAGATAGGTTTTCAAAAAACAATAAGAAATTAGAAATTCAAGAGAAGGTGATACGAAATTAAATCTAGAAGTGAGGGCAACAAAACACAGAGACGAGAGAAAGGTGAGGTTTGGCACTGCGGCTAGAGAAAATTCACCGGGAGGACAGGGTAGAAGACAGTTAAAAAAAAATAGAAAATCAAATGACCTACTAATTTAAATTATTTGGGACCATTAGATTTAAATTAGATCAATGGTCAATAATAAGTGTAAGAGTTTTAGGCTTACACAGGTGTAAACGGAGCCCTCCTCAATTTATTTTATACGGTCAAATATGATTATAGAACTTTAAAATTGCCACAAACTTGCGGTTGTGTTTAGCTTTCAATTCAGTTAACGAAAAAAGTAAAAAACACATTTATTGTTTGTAGGGATTGAAGTACAGTAATTACTATAATATCAGTTATTTTCATAAACGCCTTGCATGAATTTTATTTTTGCGGGGCCAAATCTTTTGACACAGCCAAGATCGCATAAGGTCAATTCTTTCCTTTTTGTTTAACAAGATCAAGACGTAGAAATTTTCATGAACAGATTAATGTAAATGTTTGTGATAAATACAAAATTTTACGTGACACTAATGTGAAACTAACTAGAGAATCCTAGTGAGCTTTCCAAGAAGAATCCGACTGAAACTAGAGAATCCTAATCCGATGAGTTAATAGGTAAGTATGCAACATGGAAAGATGTCCATGGTGTATTAAACCACAGGTTATACGTTCACTAACAGCTGATGCTTGCTATTGTGGAGAGCAGGATTTCCCGAAGTTTATCTTCCAAGAACACACACTTCACTATCACTTTAATGGTACGTAGGAGTATATGGAAAAATAGATAATCATGCGTCATTTAATTTGTTTAAAAATAAAATAAAGAGTCTCTTCTTTTTGAAGTAAGCAAGAGGCCAAACAACCAAAAGAAAAACTAGACTTAAAAGAGGATAATATCTCTATGTAATCATTATCAGAAAATCATATCATCCCAATATTATAAGCATTTAGCACATAATTATTTAAACAGATTATTCTTTACCTTAAACAAGTACTTATTCTTATACTATACTTGTTGGTTTTGTCATATTTTGAAAATTCAATGTGTTTGACATGATGAAAAATGTCATAATTTATATAAAATATTGAGAAGTTTAGTTACTATGCATTAACAGTGTAAAAAGTTTTACATAGTCATTCTATTCGAACTCATCAATTTAAAATGTTGTAATTAAACGAGTTTTTTCTTATACAAATACAAAGAAAGAAAAATGAAAAAGAGGTTAGACCCTCATGAACCCATGAGGTCAGCCCTCAACAAATCAGCAACGCCATCCATAAGGGCATCCCAAACCAAACTAGCAGAGGTAGTCAACGCTCCGAGCTTGACTAAGTAATCCACCACAACATTCCCTTCTCGTAGAAGATGATGACTACAGACAATCCAATCACGACAGAGTAAGGAAATCACATTAGTACAAATCACAATATGTGGTATGATGACAACTCACTTTACATTTCCGATGAGAAATTTAATTATTATTATCAGCGGTGAATGCATTCGCATCAATCACGTAATTAAGAAACTGAGATTAGTAGGTTTTAACCACACTTATGCGATTCTCATCAATAAACATTCTAAACCAAACATGCTTATAACTTAACAATCAAAATCAATTTTAAGTTAGTGTGTGTATGTTGATGGACTCATGTTATAACTTTCCATGCTTTGTCCTCCCCAATAAGCCTCCTCCAACCCAAACATGAAAAATTATGGTAGCTAGCTCTAAAATAAAATATGAATTCACAATGGAAAATATTTTCTTCTACAAAAAATGGCAAAAACACAAAAGAAATTAAAATAAAAGATTTTATTTATTTGATCAAAGGTGTGTTTTGCGTGTTGCTGTTTTCCTTCAGCCCCTCTCTCTGCCAACTCTCAAGGCACGTACTCTCTGCTCCTCCGCCCAATCATCGCCGCCGGAAACCACCGCCACCAACCACCACCATCGCCTCCTTCCACGGCTGCGTTCGACTCCTTCTTCCTCAGGTTCAATCTCCTTCCCTTTCTCTCAAATTTCATGGATAAGATAGGTTCTTCGAATTTCCCCTCTCTGAATTGAACGAATTGGAGGAACAGCAATATGAATGAGCAATCGCTTTCGCTTTCATTCTCAGTGGTTTTGAATGGGATTTAGGATTTTGGTGGTGATTTTTCTCCGTCGTTGTTGGCATAGCATAACCCTTCTTCGCTGCCCTTTGCGCGGTAGATGAAGAGTGTAGTTGTTGTTATTCGATGGTTTGAGAGGGAGGAAACGTGTGAAACGAGATCAGTTGTGGGTAGAAATTTTGGTTTAGGGTAAACGATAGTGTGAGAGATCTTTCAAATTAGGCAAATCACTTGGGTTAATCAGTGTTTTTCTATAGCTTTGATAAATTATCAAACTTGACACGTGGGGTGTTCGTTGTTTGTGTGTGTGTGTGTGAGATTAGTTTCCTTGATTTGAGGGGAAGGGGGTAGAGTGTGATTTGATCAGCGTCTTTGAGCTGTTGATTTGTGTTTCGAGTGTATTTAGCTAATAGTGTATAGCATTGTATGATGTTGGGTAGCTGGAGATTTCTTGCCTCCTTTTATTGTTGCTTATAGTATGTGTTGTATGCTACTGTGATGTGCTGTTTCGCTTGTTCTGATTTGGTAGCATCTGCACATTTGGTTCTATGTTGCCCTGCTGCTACATTCGTGATAGGCTTTTTGGAGTTTTTTGATGAACCTTGGTTGTGTCCTAAAAACTGGGATGATTTTCCTTGTTAGTTAATGAACCAATTAGCCAAATACAGTTTTGGGTTGGTTGATTGATGGCAAGTAGTTATGGTATTGTTATCTTACTTTGCATAGAATGCTGCATATTTCTCATATCTGTCGGTAACCTTTGGGACATGCCACCTTCTTTTATTTCTTAATAGCCTTAGCCAGCATTTCTCCCTCACTAGAAGATTGTGGATTTCTTCAAATAGGTTTATTCTCTTCAAACTGTTTTGGTTTCTTTTCTGTTACCCAGAGTATTGTTTCATGAAATTAAGAATTGATCTCCAATGTTGAGAACCTTTTCTTGATTTTTGGTGCTTTCTAGGACCAATACAAATGACTTGCTGCACATGTGACTCCCAAATAAGGCATCATCTTTTGATGTTTGTTTCATGTGTTCTGTAAATTCAGTTTATCCTTCAGTACAAATTCTCTTCAATGGGTAATTTAAGATTTAAAAAATTAACCATGTCCATGCCAAATATTCCTTGCAACTGAGTGTAAGGATACATGACTAGGAAACTGGCCAATTTAAAAGCAAATACAACACACAAACACATAACTAGCCAGTGCCTTGTTCATTTACTATGCTTAAGATTATTAATCCTTTATATTTATAATGACATCAAATTATCTCATATTTTATCTACTAAATTTTCTGTTGATGTAGGTTACCTTTGAATTTCTGGAACTGTTGTGGACAAGATTTGCTGGCATATCATTCCTAATTGGAGTTTCAAAGAGGATATCATAAGACTTGCATTATAAGAGAATTAATGGAGCTGAAAGTTTCATCTCCAAAACTAGAGTCTGTTGCACCTTCTGATTGTCTCAGTGATCCCGAGGAAAAGGAAGTGAGTGATGACGATGATGATGATCGGAATCATAAGCATCGGAGGCGGGATGATCGTTCTCAGTCTTTGGAGAGAGATGTTTCAGATCCTGTTATTAGCAGGCCATTCAGGAAGCGCAACAAGAATTTTGGAAATCGGCCTCCGTTTAAGGGAAATGAGTCTCTATCCTTTGAAACACTGAAAGCTTATGGCGATGCCGCTACAGACAAAGAGTTCTACTCCAAGTTTGAGAGAAGGCGTCCTGGCTTTACTCCAGGTCCTCGAACACCTTTAGATATGAGTCAAAGACTACGGACAAACCAATCATTTACTGTAGATCCAGGTGCTGGCAGGGGAAGAGGCAGAGAATCTGGTTTCTGGAATCAACGTGAATCTAGGTTGAGCTCAATGGATGTTGCTTCACAAATAGTTCAGCAGCGGTCCATTCCTTCAAGTCTTTATACTGGACGGGGATTACCAAATGTTTCAAATGCACAAAATGCATCCTGGAACACATTTGGTTTAATTCCAGCAGTACCCAATGGGGGCATGGATATGCTTCATCCATTGGGTTTACAGGGAACTCTCAGACAACCCATGAATTCATCTTTAAATGTGAATATTCCTCGTCAACGATGTAGAGATTTTGAGGAACGTGGATATTGCCTCAGAGGGGACATGTGCCCCATGGAACACGGTGTTAATCGGATTGTCATTGAAGATGTTCAGGTATTTTTTTTTTCTTAAGATATTTCCTGTTGTTTAGCTATCATGAAGGAATTCGATGTTTTAAATTGCATGAGGAATTCTACGATAAAATAGAATAATATTTATGTTGTATTTGACTTCAATGAATAATAGATTGACTGTAGGCTAAATCAATTACTGAGGATGTTTTAATTCACTATCTTCTAGCTTTGTTGGGACATAACTTGTTGCTCACTTACTGTTGCATTTCTTTGTTTTCTTTCGCTGTTCTAGGTGCTTTTGTTGTCCTTTTCTTTTGCATGTCTCTGATTTCTCTTGAATCTTAATCAAACAGTTTTATTTATGAGAGGAAAATAAGGTTGATTCCTTACGAGCAACAGCATATGTAGCATTGATGCATTATTACTTTGTAAATTGCATACAGTAATCATTAGACATTGCTTTAAACATTAGAAACAACTTTTTACTGTTGCGCAAAGGCTCCCCATTTGCTGGAGGTGGAATTCGAACTGTAGGCCTGTAGTCCTCAAGGATGTAGCTTAGGTGGTGAAACCACTAGACCAATGGCTCACTTTTAATGGAATGAACTTAATGTTATGTGGTAAATAGACAACTATAGAATTAATCTCGATGTTGCAAAGATGGCAATTTTACGATAGATGAGCTGACACTAAAGTAGATAAGATAAGGAATAGGTTAGCACCTACTTTAGAAAAGATGGATGTTAGGTGGTTTGTACTTGTGTAGAGAAGACCTATAGTAGCCCATTAAGGAGGGTAGATCAGAGGATACTCAAATCGTTAGAGGTAGTGGGGAAACCTAGGAAAACTATAGGCCACATCATTAATAGGGTTTTAGTTTTAAATAGTCTCTCATTAGATGTGATTGATGAGAAGATATTATGATGAGGTTTGATTCATTTAGCTGATCTCACCTAATGAGAAAAGGTTTTTGTTGTTGTTGTTATACTAATGGAATTTCATAACACAAGCTTGCATTTTACAAGATTTTCAAAACATTCAATGTTAATATTTATTGCATTATTGTATTGACTTATGTTGTGCTTTCCCAGATTTTGCACTTGATCATAATTTTACACTGTCTGTTGGTTTGGATTAGACGCAATGATGCATACTATATTTTGTCAAACTTACTAATTAACTTGTTCATAAATCAGGGTCTTTCACAGTTCAACCTTCCCGTGTCTCTTCCAAGTGCGCCCCTAATCGGAGCTCCTGCTGGATCTGGATCTCATCATTCAGTAAATGCTTCAACCACTTCAGTGAACAGCAAATGTATACCTGGAAAAAAATCTGTAGTTGGTGATGATGGTATGCCTGTGGATAGTGCATATCCTGGTCTTGGTTGCACAAGTGGAGCTGATCTCTACGATCCTGATCAACCACTTTGGAACAATAGTGGTCTGGAGTCTTCAAATGCACTCCTATCTATTCAGTCATCCAAGATTGATGAAACTGAGCTCATATCTAGCGAGGCTCTAAATAGTGATTATCCAGTTGGAACTACCAGAACTTCTGTCAATTTGCAGGGTTCTAGTTCATCTGTCTGGGCCAGAATGAATAGTTCAAGAAACAGATTTGACATGAAAGAAAAAACTAACTCTATGATAAGTTCTTTTCATTATCCTCAGAATCAACTGAAGGAAGATAATGATGAATTAGTTGGCTCCCGCAGTACTTCCTGTCAAGGAAAGCAAATCATAGCAGATGATACTGACCCCAGAAGCATGGAAACATTATTGAAGGCACAGGCTTTTAATATGCGTAACATACGCAAACCATCCCAAAAGGCATTGTGTACTCTATTTGTAAGTGGGATACCTCAGAGAAGTAACAAGAGGGAGACTCTTCTTACTCATTTTAAGAAGTTTGGGGAAGTTATTGATATTCATATTCCAATGAACAGTGATCGAGCATTTGTCCAATTCTCCAAAAGGGAAGAGGCTGAAGCTGCTTTGAAATCACCGGATGCTGTAATGGGCAATCGTTTTATCAAGCTATTTTGGGCTAACCGTGATTGTGTTCGCAATGATTGTACTGCTAGTGGGAATGGTGTAATTGTTACTCCCCGTGGGCAAGCACCTGCTTTTGTTCCATCTCATCCAGTCGTCACTGATAGGCGAAAAGATATCCATCAAACTGATGCTTCAAAGACTATATTTGAAGTACCATCTCCTTCTGATCAACCTAAGCATATCATTGCAGGTGGACCCAAGGCTCCACCTCCTTCGCAAAAGAAGTATGAAAACTTAGAACATCTAAAGGAAGAACTGCGTAAGAAGCAGGAAATGTTGGACCAAAAGCGTAATGAGTTCAAGCGCCAGCTGAGCAAACTTGAGAAACAAGTAAAACCTAATGCCCTTGCCTTTAATTTATAGTTGATAATACTATGGTTTAGACTTTAGATGCATATGATATGACCTTTTTGTTCTAAGAAACTTAAAAGGCCATACCTTCAATAAGTAATGTGATTAGTTTGGTGTTAGGTAAGAGGTAATGATATGTAAATTAAAGCATACACTTCCCTTTTCAGTCCATGTATAGGATACCCTGTAGCTACTGATAAAATGGATTTCATATTTTATCTTCCACTTAACTATATTAAGAATTGGACGTAGAATTCGCGTAATCACTTTTCTCCTGTTACATCTTGTTATAATCATGTTTCTTGTATTAATGACATACCTTCTGATCATATGAACTGTAATTATACACAGGCTACAGGACTCAAGGGTGAAATAGTTACCGAACATGCTGCAAAGAGACCCAAAACAAGCATGACGACTGATGTTGCCAAACTCACTTCTCCTCAATCGTCTGATGCTGATCCTGGAATGACATCTCTACATGCAGAGGCAACAACTGATAGGAATAAACAGTTGGTCAGTACTGTATCCCAAAGTCCTAAAGCAAGTACAACAATGAGAGTGCTAGAACCTACAGGCTTGAAACAGCCAATTCAACCATTTGTGCCTGTAAATAGGTACAAATTGGACAATCGTCCCACTGCATTTAGAATCATCACTCCTTTGCCAGATGGTCTAGCAAATGTAAGTATTCTTTTCTCTCATTCTGTCTCTACTTATTTGGAAAAAGTTTCTCACCATAGATTGAACTTCTATTTGTCTAATTCTTTTGTTTGCAACATAGAAATAGGTGGAGAAAAACCAAATATGACTTGTTGTTTTAGTGCAACCTGTTACACAGCCTAGCAAGCTTTAATCCTTCATGATTGGTAATAACAATATGTAAATTGTTTATAAGCCAATGAGTAAATGGTATTGACTGATCATATTCATAAGTTTGACCAGGTTTATGGAATCACACGAGGTTTCTGATAATACATCCATAGTATGAACAACTGTTAAGTTTCTTGGGACACTCTAATTAAAGGGTGTAAGCTTTGTGTTTTAGCTGGAGAACTAGCATAAATTGAGGTTAAGGGGTCAGTCTTATCTGTTCTGCTTAACTCAATAATATTTGGGTTCTCCCTTGGTTTTATATTCCCCTTCTTAATTTCCACTAAATCAGCAAAGTCTTGTCCAGGAAATCAACTAATGAAACTTATAGTGTGTATATTAAGTTGTTAATTGTTATCATACATATGAAGTTGGTCATTTTTCATTGAGTAAACATGGCCTACTTCTAAGAAAAAATCTGATAGGAATCGACCCTCTATTAGAAATGTATTTGAGCGGAGGTCTATTAGAGGAGCAGGGGATTATTCTCCTGTAACTAACAGATCGAATTTGGGGACATAGCTATGTAACTAACTAGCTGATTGTTAGAAAATTGTTAGTTATGCCGTGGGTATAAATAAGATAGTTAGGACATGGAGGGAAGTTCAGGATTTGGGCATTTGAGTTCACAATTCTTTGTAACTCTCTTCCTTATCTTGGGTCTATCCTACATTGGGAAGACTTTGGGATTTAGGGTTCTTGAATAAGATTGGTTCTTATCGTTTTGGTGCCATTTCTATCACTAGTATGAAATCACCATCCAGGTGCTGTGGGCTAATCGAAGTAGATGGTGAGCAAGAAAATGGAAGGAAGACTTCAGTGGTGATAAAGGTGAGGACAACATTCCGTGTTCTTATGGAGCTAAAATGACTTAAGTGGAGCAGAAAGAATCCCAAACAACGGGACAAGGGAGGGGCGGGGTAATCTACTGCCAATAGAAGTAGAAATGGAGGATTCAAGTAATTTAGGAAGGCAGGGACTTAATTAAAATTTAGTTCAGCTTACCACCCCCAAACATATGGTGAGACAGAGGTGGTAAACTGTTGCATTGAAGATTATTTGAGGTGCATAATTGGCTGTAAACCAATATAGTGGTCCAATTTCCAAAGCTAGACTGAGTATTGGTTCAATACCAATTATAGTGTAGCCACCAAGATGACTCCTCTTAAGGCTCTTTATGGCCAAGATCCTCCAACCTTATGGAAAGGTCCAACAATTCCTTCCTAGCAAGTCCAGCACCTTTCATCTCTTTGACTGAGGATTGTGAATTGAAAGTACAACCAGAGAATATTCTCAGTCAGATTGTATGCAGCAGGAGAACAAGAAGTACATGTCAAATGGCAACATCTGCCTGAATTTGAGAATAGCTGGGAATCATTGCTCCATTTGCAGGATGCATTTCCTAGTCTCCATCTTGATGACAAGGTGGTAGTTTTAAGAAGGGGGGGGGGGTATTCATAGGAATCGACCCCCTTTAAAAAGGTATATGAGAGGTCTAGTATAGGAGCAGGGGACTCTTCTGCTATGTAACTAACTGACTGACTTTTGGGAAGTAGCTATGCAACTAATTGTGTGTAATAAGACAGTTAGGAGGGAGAGTCAGTTTTGGATTTGGGCATTTAAGGAGTAGGCTGAGCTATCTTCGGTCTATTTCACAATTTTTTGTAATTCTCTTATCTTAGGTCTATCCTACATTGTGAAGACTTTGGAATTTAGGGTTTCTGAATAACATTTCCATTCTTATCCTTCTTTTTGTATCAGATGAAGATATGGCGATTTTTTATGGTTGATTTAGTAGAAGTCAATGTTACATGGTCACTTTGTCTTTGATTTGCTTTTACCATTATCAAATGTGGCAGTTGGTTTGGTTGTACTTTTGCTTAACTAAATTGCTGTTTTGTAGGTTGCTTCTTTGAAGGAACACTTCTTACCATATGGAGAACTTTCTTCTGTAGAGCTAGTAGATGTGCAAGTCGATGATAGTAGTCAACAAGAGGCACATATAAATTTCACTACTCGCCGTGCAGCTGAGAGGGCGTTTATTAATGGTAAATGCTGGAAGGACCACAATCTGGAATTCATGTGGCTGGCTTCCGCTAATTCTAGCAATGCAACTGGTAGTAGAGAACCTTCTCTATCCGCTCCCAAGGAGCCCTTAGATAGAGATGACCATTCTGAAGAAAAATTGGGAAATGCGGTAAACCAAGAAGCAGCTGTATCAGATGGTGAGCGTAAAAATTCTGAAAATGAAAATGGTTTGAAGGTTATGGAAATGGAACCAGGTGAAGATCTCCAGTGTTCCCCAAGGCAAGTTTCTTCTGCCAAACAATCACCAGAGGGCAATGTCTGTTGAGGATCCACTGATGGTCAGATTTGTACAGCGAGGTAAAACTTACAATCTATCAAACTCTAATCTTCAGGAACATTTTTTTGTTTAATTTTATGAAAATTCATTGTTCCATGTTCCTTTTTTATTGCTTCAAGACATGTAAATTTCCTTCTTTTAGCTGCCTCCTGTATTTGGTGGTAATGGTGCATCATGTTGTTTCTCAGCTTGGATGGATAGTTCACTTTTTAGGATAAATTTTTTGAAGTTGAAGATTATGTTAAAATCCATGGAACGGTTACATAACAAATATTTGGGAACCCCTGTCCCTCTATGTTTGTAGTTACAGTAAAAATATAATGCAATCGTTTAGTTTGACTCCATTATCCTTGAAATTGTTTGTTCATGTCTACAAATTCTTTTAATTTAGCTTCTAAAAATTGTAGCTTGAATATTAAATTAGTAGTTTGAAACTCATGAACTGGGACACTAGATCAACATGGTGATCATCCGGTAGGATACTCCCCCTGACATCACCTCCAATCTTTTCATTAAAAAATCTTAATTTTGCAAAGAGTTGCCTGCTGGCATTTTAAATATCTTCTTAAAAAATATTTTTTGAATTATTCATGATACAAATTTTGTACCGGAAATTATGATTATTGAGTGGTTGTTTGAAGTTTTGAAATTTGTTATTTTTTTTATACTTCTAAATACATACTAAAAAGACTGTTATTAACTTAACGTGTGTCCCTATGATATTAAAAAGCATATCACTCACTACATTATCCTAATAATTTATAATAGATGATATTAAATGTTTTAGATTTTAAGATATCGAAAGCCTTTGTTTTACATTGCCCATGTTAACAAAACATAGTGAGATAATGTGCTTTGCATTTTAACTCTTAAAGGTCAGTTTGTTTTGAACATAAGTTTTTTTTTAAAAAAAAAATCGTTGGCGGAGTAATTGCATATCTTTTTCTTCAAAAAAAAAAAGTAATTGCATATTTTTAGCATGGGGTGTCTCTAATACACTAAATAATTATCTGGGTCATGGTCCATTAATTTGTAATCCGTTAAAGTTGTCACTCATAATAATCTTTTTACACACTAAACACTTTGCTTGTTCAACGGTAGAATCCATTAAGGCCCAAAAAAGAGTCGAATAATATTTCCATGAGAGGAGTTCATTCCTAGGTGATGGGATCACTTTAAAAAATAAAGTAAATCACCACAATGGTTAAGAAATCAAAGATTGAGATTATGATTATATAATTATGTATTTGCCTGTGTATAATAAAGTAGGGTGTTATTTAAATAATAGCCAATCAATTGTGATTTAATTTATCCTTTAAGTGATTCTCACTTAAGAGGAAGAAAATCTTATGTGAGAAGACTACAAATCATAATTACAAATCAAAATGTGCTCATAATTTTAAACAAAAATTACAACCAAATGCAATCTTAGATGATACATTGTCTCCAAAGCAGCAATTTGATAATATTTCTTTTGTCAATTTATCTTTTCAGGCCTACTTGGCCGTGTTGAAGCTACAAATGTTCAACTGTGAGAGGCTAGCATAAATCAACAAAGGTGCAGGCAAAATTACATCGTACCAAAAACTTGGAGATGATAAAAAAAAAAGTGTGTCGGAGGGAAGTGGAGAAAGGTAGGAGGAGAAAGGAGAGATAAAGGCAAATGAGGGGCTATGATGGCGAGAACATAAGGGGGGCGATGATGAGAGTGATGAGGAGGTGGCCATAAGGGAGAGAAACGAGATGTGCAATAGAGTCTGCATTGTGTGGGAGAGCATTAAGAGTGGATGATATGGGGAAAGGAAAATGTGCGCATGGAGGGAGGAGGAGGTGGTAGAAGGGAAGAGGCAACTGGCGACAGGGTCGATTGGGGTGACTTGACAATAGTTGACAGCGGTGTATAGGTAACGATAGTATATAGGTGGAACATGGAAACTGCCCTAAGGAGGAAAAATCATCTATGATGAGTAGAGAGCCCTTCAATTAAGAGAAAATCCCTCCTTTGAGGGAAGGCCGAAAAACAGACTTTAAAAAATTTGCTAAAAAGAGTGTGGCAACTAGGGTTTAAGCACAAGAAATGGAAGACTGCTTTAGAGTTTCACTTAAAAAGAAACATCGCTTGTGTAGTTTGTTACACCATCACCCTAAGTTCAAAACTTTTAAAGTTTAGACTTTTCTTTTATTGCAATTGTAACAAAAGCAATCATAAATGACTACATTGTCCCAATGAGTAAGACCATGTTTGCTTGCAATTTTGGAAAATTGATTTCTCCTTTTAGAATTTGAAAAATTTAAAAGCTTATTTTTCATTTCAAAAAAATTGTTTTTAAAAACCATCATTAGTTTCAATTTTCAAATTATATTGGTTAACATTGTAAAACATTTCATCCAGACAGTTTTCACAACCACCCATCCAAACCATGGATCTCTCAAACCTAACAAAAAAAAACATCTACTTCATTTATTTACAATTGACAACGGATTCTACCGTAAACTAAACCCTCCTCCACCACTGAGCTGCATCCTAATTGTGGAAGTGCCACTCTTACTTGACTACAGAAGTTATTAGAACTTACCTACAGATGTATACAAAGGAAATAGGGATTGCAATATATATACAGATGTATATCAGGGAAATAGGAATGACCATTGGATCTTCACACAACTAGTACCTAGGGCACCTGCAATGGAAAAGGTTTTTACACATCAAATGTAGGTATAAATGCTAAAAATCGTCATATGCCACACAAATTATTGTTTTATAGTTAGAATCTAAACTTCTTTAAATATTTTTGAATATAAGTTAGTGCTGCACTTCTAATCAGTGTTCTTCAGACCCTGCTTATTGCCACTTTAGCTGGAAATAACACATACAAATTTAAGAGGCATGGGCTGAGAATCCATGGTTTATTAAAAGACTTCCTTAAACGCAAAGAAAACTGACATTTTGAGGTGCTCATTATCTAGGCACTAACATGATATACGTTTTCACCAGATATAATTTTCCGTAAAGAAAAGCTTAGAACTTCTTCTCGTGAACAATCCATCCCGATCCAAATTAAATCAAGCATCATGCAATGATTACATTTATGCTCAAGATTTACCTTATCCTTATGGACTGCATCTCCTCGACCATCCACCTCAGCGCTGCAATAAGTTGCTTAACCCTCGATGACTGGTTTATGTCTTGGTCTTGAAAAAGCTTCTCTAAGTGAAAAAGAAAATCGGTAGCCAGTCCTTTTACAGATTTGGAAGCAGATCACATGAGACTGACAACCGGAAGTAGAAACAAAATCTCTTCAAACGGAGAGGATATAGTTCTGGTGATAGCATCATCTGCATCAGTAACTAATACTAATAAATAAACTTCAGCGTGATGACATTAAAGAGAGCATCAAACAAGCATAAGTTCTTGGGTTATTTAATGAATTTGAGCAATAGAAAAAAAAAGCAGGAAAAAAAATGTTGCAACAGAAGATAATGTTGTGTCAAAACTATGTAAGGTTATTCAAGTTTCTGGAAGATGGTATGATTGTCCAATAGTCAACAAACCAACAAGTAAAGACCTGAGTTCATCACAATTAGGCAAATACATCAAGAGAGAGCATGCAAAAGCAGTATCCTGAAATTTACAATTTTTTATGAAATATGAACTCAATTGGCATAGATTGACTTAGAAATCAGAGGAAAATACAAAAAAAAATTGTTAAAGTTTTAATAGAGAATATTATACTTCCCCGGTCACGTGTATTCATCTTGAATGTATGCATGAACCAAAAAATCTGGACAGATATAGAAAACTCACCATTATCATATTTCCACTTCAGGATTAAGTTTCAATATAGCAATGTGTTCATCTTCAAGTTCTGACTGAACAAGGATTGTGAATAATAATGTTATTATAGTTGATGACAAACCAGGCTCCCATGCAACCCAAGATATTTCTGTACAGACATCAAGCGCCTTAAGAGTTCAAATATGGGCTCATGACCACCACGGTTCCGTTGCAGACACACGAACAGAAAAAGAATTGTACCCAGAAATTGAACAGCACATAGTTGAGCCTCAGTAATCAACTGCTGACAGAGATCAACAACAACATGAGAGCAAGGGACAATCAAGGAAGCAAAATCATGACAGCAGTGAATGCAAATTTAGCTAAGAAATCACAGAGGACATACACACCAATTTCTATCCAGCCAGAGATTTCAGTACCACTATATATGCCTCCACCACATGTTCTACAACAAATACTAACTTCCTGTAGTCCCGAGAGGGTCCAAAAAGAAACAACAATGACATAAATATTCCATCCAACATTTCACCACAGTAATAAAATATAACGACCAGAACCAAGAACAGACTTGACCCAACACTTACTTCAGTGGTTTCGTGTAGAAGGTACTTAAGGCATCCCATTAGAAGCTTAAAAACCAGCATGGACTCATATGGATAAGAGTGGTCATTCTATGATTCAATAGTGACGGATGAGCCCTCTTCAGTTGTTTCCAGTTTAGCTCACCTTCAGCCAAATAAAGCATGGCATCAATGATGAGAGAAATCCTTGACATACTAGCGATCCTCTTATGCCCATGAACTTATTTGATACTCAAGTATGCCATGCTCAGGTATTCTGCGTAGGTGAGATGTTGGATACAGTCTTAGATTGGAAGTGTGTTATTTTTCAAGGTTCTAGCATGTTGTGTCTCAATATCTCATCATCTAGTTCCATAACTTTCTGCAATCCGCAAATCACGTACTTGCATGTTAAACTATTTGGAACATACCCCACCTTGAGTAGCCTATCCTGAAGCTCCATCAGCTCTGCCACATCACCAACCTCACAAAAGACTTTAACAACTGAATTGTAGCTTTCAGTGTCGTAAAGTTGAAACTCCTTGGCAAAGAATTTCAATAATGACTCAGCTCTATCAACATTATTTTCTTTACAATATCCATTTATTAATGCCCTCTTAGTTTCTAGATCAGGTAGAATACCTAAGCTAACCATTTCCTCCAACAAGGCTTCAGCTTCCAGAGTCCTGTTTACTCTACACAAGCCGCTTATAATAGCTCTATAGGCAGTGAGACTCAGCCTCATACTATTCTTTAGCATCTCAGATTTCACAATTAGTGCCTCTTCCACATTATTGAATTTACATAGAGACTCAACCAGGCTATTGAAAGTACTGATTTCAGGCACATAGCCATCCTGAGATATCCTTATCAGAAAACTTCTAGCAGCAAATGGTCGACCTTCTTTGCACAATGCAACTATGAGATAATCATATAAATTTTCAGGAATCTTAATTCCAAATTTCTGAAGCTCCACAACCAAATTCAAGGCTGAGAGTAGCTTTCCATCCCTTGCATATCCTTGAACAATAAGCCTACAAGTGACACTGTCAGGACGAATTCCACTTCCTATCATTTCACGCAATAGCGATCTAGACATCTGCACCTTACCTTCTCTGCAATAACCAGATATAAGAGTATTATACGACACAACATCTGGATCTATCCCTCTCTGAACCATCTGGTTAAAAAGTTGATGAGCCTCCTTGATTTTCCCTTCTTCACAAAGACCATTCATCAAGGCTGAGTGTGAAATCAAATTAGGCGTCACACCTCTAATGTACATGATCTTGTATAAATAAAACGCATCCTCCAACCTTCTTTTCTTACAATAGCTATTAATGAGTGTGTTATATGTCACCAAGTCAGGTTCAAATCCTTCTTCCTCCATTTTCTCCAAGAATCCATTAACCTTATCCGTATCTCCGTATTTACACAAAACATTGGTTAAAATGTTGAAAGTAAAAGCATTCCTGTGAATTCCAAGTCTTCCCATCTCTTCATAAACTTCCCAGCACTGATCAATATAATTAAACTTAGACAAACCACTCAGCAAACAATTGCAAGCTACCACATTGGGAATAAAACAAGCCTCAATATTCTTCCTAAAAGTTACCAAACCCTTCTCAACCATACCAACCTTCACATAAGCCTTGATAAGCATATCAAATATTGCAGGATTCCAATTACAATCCTCAGTACTCAAAACCAAATTCTGATAAATATCCACATTTGAAAAAACACCCTCAACCTCAACCAGGTGTATCAATTCACACAACAACTTCATGGCCTTAGAGAACACTCTAGACCAAGCAAGTATGTGAACAATTACACAATAGTTCTGCACAGCTGGTTTAACACCCAAATCATTCTTAACCCAATTGAAAAATGTGAGAGCTGAAGAGTGATCAGATTGGCACCTGAGCAAAACCCTAGAAATTTCATGGGTACCCATGTGAGGGAGAATGCCTTTGATGTCATTTTGAAAAAGGGAAAGATGGAAACTTTTCTGTTTGAGGAGTGAAGAAATGAGGTTTACTATGTTATGGGGGTTCTGGGTAGGTGGGAGGAGATTGTAAAAGGGACTTGAAATGGGTTTGGATTGAGAATCATGTATAGTGACTAGGGAAGAAGAAGAAGAAGATGAAAAGGAAGGTGATTTTTTCTGTGAGAAGGTTGTGTTGGAGAATGATTCTGAGAGAATGGGCACAGTGGTAGCAGAGATTGAAGGTCGACGAATCATGGTGATGGGTAGCTAGCTCCCAAATTAGCAGAGAGAAAAGGGGTTTGGGTAACAGCGACGTTGGGGTACGGCTGGAACCTCTGCTGCAGGGAGATTGACGGAAGAGTTGCGCCGCTGGCTCACCGGCGTTCACTGGTTCGCCGTCGCCGCCGTCGGGGGAGACTGGAGAGAACTCTTGCGCGCAAAAAGTTTCACTTTCACGAAAAGTTGGTTTTAGTTTCAATTTTTTGTAAAAACTCTAATTCTGAATAAACTTTTTTTTTTTTTGACATAAACCAAATTTCATTAAATCAATGAGAAATTACATCAGTGGAAAGGATTCCTTCGATACCCGGAGGAGCCTCCCCTATCCAAACAAAGCATTGACCCGAGAAAGCATAATTAGTCATAAAGTCAGCGGCTTTATTACAACCACGACGGACATGACACAACCTAAAAGAAGTAAAACTGGAAGATAAAGCTACACAATCCGCTATAACGGATGCTAAGTACGATAAATCTGAGGAAAAAGAAGACCATGCATTAACAACAGGTAAATTATCTGTCTCAAAGATGACGTCCTTGAAACCCATGTCCAACGCAATGCGCAACGCCCACCTCACTGCAAGAGCTTCAGCCACATTAACACTCAAAGTGTGAAACTCCCTAGCTGCAGCTGATACAAGAACAGTTCCATGGCAGTCCCTCGCGAGCATGCCCAGCCCACCCGTCCCAACAGAATTGACTGCGGCATCTGTATTAACCTTTATTGTGCCCGTAGGTGGAGCGCACCAGCCAGTCATTGCAGGCGCCACGCGATCCGCTGCAACACGACAACCGCTCTCCATCATAGGCACAACACACACCGACGCCGCCAACCTCCAAGTTTGTTCCGACGATAACCGAACCTGCTCAAAAATCCACTTGTTGCGACGCATCCATAACGCCCACAAAATCGTGATCACTTGCTCAGTGAGAGCATCATCCTTAAGCTTGAAAAACTGATACAACCAATAGAGGAGGTTTCCGGTACCTGTCAAGGAGCTAGGAGGCACAACGGATAGAGGGGAGCCAAACCAAATACACCTAGCTTCTGGGCAATCCAACAACGCATGAACAAGTGACTCATTATGCAGCTCACAAAAGGGGCACTCAACCGGCACCTCCATACCTCTGCGAGCCAGCACCTCCCTCACGGGTAGGACGTCTGAACACGCACGCCACACAAGGTCTTTGCACCGAGGGACAGCCTTTGAATCCCACAAAAAATTCCATAAACCATCAGGAACCCCAGAAGCTGAGGAGGACGGTGTGGAAGCCTCTGAAGACTGCATAATGAAAGCATAGGCCGACTTAGTGGAAAGGTGACCATCTGCAGACCCAGCCCATACATACCGATAAGATAACACTGTGGCAGATAACGGAATCTGATAAATTTGAGTGGCCTCATAAGCAGAGAAAAGGGAAGACACCAAAAGCCTATTCCACGAACGGCGCGCATCATCAATCAGATCAGCAACCAAAGATACCTGCCCTTGGTGGTGCATTCCAGAGATAGGCTTAAAGCCAGCCACAGAGGGAACCCACGGATCATCCCAAATACGAATATGATGTCCGGAGCCGACACGCCAGAACCCACCCTTCTCAACAACCCATCGAGCTCCGAAGATACTGGACCAAGTGTAGCTTGGCCGCGAGCCAAGCTTAGCAGTCGAGAGAGGCATGTGTTTATGATAACAAGCTTGGTATAGCCGAGCCAAAAGGGACCCATTATTCTGCATGAGCCGCCACCACTGCTTAGATAACATTGCTGTGTTGAAGGATTTGAACGAGCGAAAGCCAAGACCGCCATGACACTTGGGTTTAGCAAGCTTCCCCCAACGCACCCAACTCATGCCCCGCTTCGTCACATCACCTCCCCAAAAGAACCGATTGATCATTACCTCAATCTCCTCGCAAAGTGTCGTTGGAAGAGCAAAACAACTCATGACATAGGTCGGGATAGCTTGTGCCACAGACTTCACAAGAACTTCCCTTCCAGCTCGCGACAAAACACGCTCCTTCCAACCCTTTAACTTCTTCCAAACTCTCTCCTTGACAAAAGCAAAGACTTGAGTCTTTGAACGACCAATAATGGTCGGAAGACCAAGATATCTATCAAAGCTCTCCACTGCCTTTACACCCAAAAGCTCTGAAAGCTGAGTAATTCTGGTGGTAGGCACATTACGGCTAAACGAAAGCTGAGATTTATCCAAATTGATCTTCTGCCCTGAAGAATCCTCATAGAAGCCAAAAATAGACATAATAACATTCGCCTCCTCGTTAGAGGCATGAGAGAATATGACACTGTCATCTGCGAAGAACAGATGAGAAATGACAGGAGCACTAGGCGCCACCTTCAAGCCATGAATTTTATTGTCCACCTTAGCCTTGGAGAGCATTGCAGATAAAACCTCAGCACACAAAATAAACAAATATGGGGACAAAGGATCACCTTGACGAAGGCCTCGCTGTGGGGAAAACGGAGAGGAAGGCTTCCCGTTAAGCATAATAGAGAAAGAAACTGTGCGCACACAACCCATGATAAGGGAGACCCAATGAGAGGGGAAGCCCATCTTGGCTAGAGTTTGTTGCAGGAAATCCCACTCTACTCGATAATACGCCTTCGACATATCAAGCTTCAATGCCATAATGCCCTGCCTGCCTGTAGCCTTCTTCTTCATGAAGTGGAAGGACTGATAGGCAATGAGTCCACTATCAGTAATCAATCTACCCGGCACAAGAGCACTCTGAGTCTCATCCACAATATCTGGCAAAATATCCTTCAGCCTGTTTGCAATCGTCTTCGTGACCAACTTGAAAATCACATTACATAAACTGATCGGCCTGAACTGACCAGCAGACACAGGCTCTTTCACTTTTGGAATTAAAACCAACAAAGTATGATTAATGGACTCCGGGGAAACACCATCATTAAGGATACCAAGCACCAAATGCAACACATCATCACCCACTATATGCCAGAATTTCTGATAGAATACCGCTGGTAGACCATCCATTCCTGGGGCCTTTGTCGGATGCATCTGTCGTAAAGCACTAACAACTTCCTCTGCTGAGAAAGGAACAGTAAGAGAACACTGGTGAGCGTCAGTTAGACGATCACGAACTAGGTCGGTTGCCTCCTCCACCCGGGATGGACTAGAGGAAGTAAATAGATCCTGAAAATAGCTCTTCAGCACCTGCTCAATCCCCAGCACATCCTTAACCAACACACCTGCGTCATTCCTTATCTTAGAGATAGCATTCCTCGCTTGACGCTGAGAAGCCTTTCTATGGAAGAACTGGGTGTTACGGTCTCCGTGTTTAAGCCATGAAGCACGGGAGCGCTGGCTCCACCAAATCTCTTCCATGTGTAGCAGGCCATCCAATTCCCGCTCGGTACTAAAAATAGCAGCACTAGTCTCCACTGTGTTAGGTAGATTCTGGAGATCCAGAAGCTTCTTTTTTAGGCTCTTTATATCACGCATGAAATGGCCATACTTAGCTTGACCCCATTCACGAAGGGTCTCCCCAAGGAACTCTGTCCTACTGGTCCAAGCCCCTGAACTGTATGTCCACGCAACAGACACTGCTTCCTCACATTCAGGCAGGTACTTTAATTTCGAACCAATAGCATTTATTAACTACTTTTTTTTTTACATGAAAGATTAAAGAAGATAAATAAGAATATCTTGAAGCAATGACGTTAGCGGGCGAAAGGGATTTGGAATTCGCACCCCAACCATTAGAATTCTCACCCCACTTAATAGTGTGGAAATACACAAATGCCCCTCGGTGTTTGACTCCGGGAAATAAAATATCAAACTGGTACAAAAGTTAATATCCCGGATTCTTTCATTTAAGAACACAAAACACGGGTTCACAACCAGTGTACATGAACTGATGTCCATCACGTGATTTGGGAATTCAACTTTCGAACCAGTTTCGGGAAATTAAATACTGAAGGGCACTTCTGGCATTTTTTAAAAAGGTTGGGGTGGGAATTCTAATGGTTGAGGGTGGGAATTCCAAATCCCTCTCCGAAAGTGTCCATACTTATCAAACTCTAGTTGCATATCTAGCTAACTCATCTACAACCTTGTTGCGCTCTCAAGGAAGGTAATGCATAGAAACTAGCCAATTGCGAAGTAGCATGCCATGAATTTGCTGAATCGCATCACAGTGCCAATAATTATCCACATATTGCGTCCCTTCTTTCACCGCCATTACCTCAACCAATATGAAAAGCAAGTCACTTTGCGGAAGCCTCGCTCCCACACATGACACAAGCCCTCCTGGAGCACCCTCAATTCTGTCAAGAAAACATTCCCATTACCAAACGAACCGACGCTTACTTAAAAAAACCATGCAAACCAGCAAAACCATATAATTGAATAATATTTGTCCACAAGACTAATTTAATGATAAGATTAATGGAATTATATTTTAATTTTCAGTTAAAAAAAAATTAATATCTAAAAAACTAATGAGTTTAATGTTGAAACATCAAATGAATGTCATGTATTAAAAAACAACAGTTATGTTTTTTTTTGTGTTTAATTACTCTCACAGTTCAACCCGAGTGTAATGAAGGTAAAAAATCTCCCCCAAAGTGCAGCGCTTCTAAGAATCAAAGTGTTCCTTTTCATTTTAATTAAATAAAAAACTTATTTTCTAATTTGTGGGTCCATCATTGGATGTTTGTGTAAAAAAATGTTTATATTGATGATGCATTACTCATTGAATCCAATATTTATTACAAAAAAAGGAAATTACTTAACTAGCTCATAAGAAAATATATTTTCCAATAAAAACACATACAACCCTAAACTAAAATGACTAGATCATATATTTTATGAAGTACAATTTCAAAAAAAAAAAGAGAGAAAATATATGTAAATTATATATTAACAGTTGGCATTTTAGTGGAAGCATCTTCTGAACTTCAAAATCAAGATTTTATAACACAATATACCGATTTGACAAATTTGTAGTAATGGACATGCAATCATGCATTACATATCTTTGCAAGCAACCCCAAGAATGTCACTACTTTACAACAGGCTTGTATAGGAAGAAAAGAAGCTACAACATGCTTCGGCTTTTGCTGAATTTTAATGCACCCTACAATCAAAAATATGTGCACAGCTACATGCTTTGGCACCCAGCAGAGACTTCCCACAATGTTGGCTTCTGCTCAACACTTTGTGCCCTCTTAATTCACAAAGAATTGTCCATATTCCCTGAATAGCAAAGCACAATTCCCAAAAACACCATGCTATTATGGCATGGAGTTGGTATTCCTTTGGTCAAATGATTATAAGAACAGGCTTCTTATTGTCATCCTGTATCTTCAACTCAATAAATAACCATGTTTGCGAGCCTAAGCTGTTTATCTAATGGCAAGTGGCCTTTCAATAATACACAAGTATGATGCATCACTTTTAGTAGAAAATCAGCCATATGATTCTCAGTTTCATCAATGGGTTGTGAATCTGGAACGTAAGAGCCATCTGTTATCTTTGTAGTCCAGTCATATATGCGTTCTGTTGATGAAAAGAGATGGGAAACAACAGTTTCTGCAACAACATTCCAGCTTCGGTCTGCTAGAAGAGACACAAGGGTGACTGGTAGATCATTCAGTACGAGTTGTTGGTTCACAATCATTAAGGGCATATATTTGCAGCAGGCAGCAGATAGCAGACCAATAAACTGCAGTGCCTGCAGAATAAGGAAGGAGATGAATATATTTCTTACGCGAGTAAGCACCATAACAAATTCAACTTTCCATACTAGTGTAAATCAATCATACACCAAAAACAATACTTTCTATAAGATGACATAACTGAAATTTCAGTTTGATTATGCACAACAAGCTCTAAAATTTCACAGTAAACAAAGATAATTTTGTTTTCAATCAAAATGTCTCAAAATTGATGTATCCATATGCTTTTCCAATAAATGGAAATATCAACCATTTAACATGTACTAAATTATTGATTCTTACAGATTTTCTTTTCGAAATGTGGCATGCAAGATCTTCATGATAATTACTACCCTACAAGTTGTAAATAAGATATCAATAGAGTTCCTACCGTGGAAGGAAAACTGGATACACAGCTAATTTCAAGAGCATCAATAAGCCACTGTCTTTTGACAGTTGTCTCTGCAGGGTGTAAAGCCGCCACAACTTCAAAGAGCACATCCCAGAGACCTGTAAAAACTAAATCTTTAGCATTGACATTTGATATGCATAGCATTTCCAGCTTAATATGCTTCCAAGCTCCCAACAGTTTTCAACTGATGTGGCCAGAAAGCACTATATCTGAAGTGTATGTGAGGATGGGAAAGGGGTGCGATGCACGAAATCAAGAGGGTGATAAATGATTGTGTGGGCAGGGGAGCATGTGTGCCAGTTGGAGAGAAGGAAAGATATTCGCAGGGGAAGTGTAATTAGAGGTTAGATGGGAAGTTTGGGCTTGAATTGGTCGTCTACATTATACACTTTAACATGTCTAGATCTGATTTCATTGATTCAGACCTGTAACTTGCAATACAACACACTTTACTTCTCCATTCTGTTGTATTTTACTAGTACTTATCATCAACGGAATGAATAGAAATTATAATTCAATTCAGCCCAATCAATCTGAGTTCGTGTGCGCAAAACCACTGTAACACTAACCTTGTGATTTGGAGTTCAATAGGTAGGATTTCATTTTTCCGAGTTCAATCAGTGGAAGAGAACCGGTCTTTACTAGCTTGATCTTAGCGCAAACCTTCTTCTGGACTTCAACGGAATGGTCAGCACTTTGGGAAAATTCCTCATGCGAAACCTGTGCTTACAAATGAGCGATTAGGTTGAAGGTCTTAACAGGCATTTTGTATCTAACTAAATAAGCTTCGCCTGAAAAAATTTGAATCAGTGCCAAGGAGGATGAACTTAAGGTAAGCAGCAAAACATCAACATTTCAAAATAGTGTTTGAAAGGGGAAAAGCAGATGAAGAGATGCAATCTAATTTATGCATACCTTTAGGAAGTCCAATAACCAGCTATGTGGAGTCTTCCCTAAGCATCTTATAGCCTCAGACCATTCATCTACAGCATTTCCGACCCCAGACACTATAGTGCCAGAAGAGTGTACAGGTGGCAATAAAGTAAATAGAACCTCCATGCACTTCTCAGCATGGGATATGTGGCCAGAAGTGTCCACAGAAACTTCATCTAGGCACTCAAAGAGACCCTTCCAGCATGAAATACACAACAAGCTTTTCTGGTTGGTGCCTGACTCTTCATGTGATGTAAATGAAGACAAGTGATTACTCACATCAACGAATAGCTTCTCCAGCCTGGAGCTTGAGAATACTTTAACAAGGTCCGCTAGATGAATTAGCAAACAAGACTGCAGGTTTATTTCAAGTGTCTTGAATCTGGAATAGTCAGATAGCTCATCGAGAAAAGTTAACAGTGAATCAAATTGATTCGCATGAGCTATTGCAAACACTACGCTTTCCTCCCTTAAAGATCCTTTCTCACGAGAAGAATCTTCTGGTAACAATTCAGCAACCTTGGCCTCATATCTCATACAACGCCTAATAATTGCCCCCCAATCCAAGTTTGGTAACCTGGGAGCTCTAGAAAGGCACCTTAATATAGCAACGACTGTGCTGGCTTGTGCAGCAGTACCTGGCTGTATCTGGATAAGACAAAATATGAGAACAATTAGAGACTAATAAAAAATAATATTTATTTCATGTAATAACTTGTTAAGTATAGGATGAAAATGTTGGAAGTCTGTCAAATACAACTATCCCTACCAAAACCTAGAATACAGTTGATTAGGAGAATCAGAAGTCATTATCATATTGTATATAGCTTCGTGTAGCACTAAGGCACAAGACCATGTAAAAGATGGATTTCATAGAATAACCAAAAGCAAAAGATTACTTTGTTACTTAAGCAGAGATGTTGCCAAAAACACATGCAATAGAAAAATGTGACATTAAGTTCATTAAAAGACCCCAATCCAAACACCACCAAGGAAAATAATAATGACAATGATGATAACTTTGACAGGGTTAATCATTTTTATAATAACAAAAAAAAAAACTTTTGGTAGTTATAAGTTATAACAAATAACAACACTAATGATTGGCATTCAATGATGTTAAAGTGGTTAGTACATATCAAAAAGGATGGAGATGAAATTATTCATCTTTAAACATATTACTTAGGAATGAACTTAACTACTAATTTGATGTGCCATATGATTTTTAAAGAAACTGAACTTCAGAGCCCCGTGTGAATGATTAACAGAATTACATAACATGCTTGTGTAGTTAGCTTGTTTTCCAACTCCCATACATGAAAATAAATCTTTTTAGATAATTCAAAAATAAAATGTAAACATCAACTTAGAAATTCAATTGCACAGAAACAGACACGATCAAGAAAAGGAAGGTAAACTACACAGAATAAATGAGCTACAGAGGGAGAGAGAAACAGACAGATAATAGAAAATGAAAGAATATATATATATATATATATATATATATATATATATATATATATATATATATATATTCACTCAACGATAAAGAAATGGGCAAGAGACCTACCTCAGTGTATTTGAAATCCATAAGCCATAAGCTGAGTTTTAAAACCACATTGTCCTCAGCAAATCCTTGAGAAACAGATTTTGAATTAGTTCCAGCTACGTTCCTATCACCATCAACTGCCAAAGGTTCCTTGGACCACAAATGATTTCGTAGGAACGCAAGTACCCAGGAAGCGAACTGTTGTAGCTGATGGTTATCAGAATTTTGTGCCACAAGAAACATCTCTTGGACCAGTGATGTCAAGTATGGTTCAAAGACAGAACTTTGCAGGAGAGGGCCCATGACAGAAGAAGACTCCTGTTGTTTACATGGCAAGATATTCAAATATGAAACCAAACAAAAAATGGAGAGATAGATTTTACCAATTTTATAATAAGGTAAATTACCTTCTTTTGATAACCAGATTGCCTAGCATAATTTGGAAAATTCATATGAACCAAAATCCCTGCACCTGCTCCCATAACATTAACAACTCCTAGCATACCACCGAGATGGACAAGAAAAGGGAAAGGATTTGAGTAACATTTCCTGAACAGTTCCAGTAAACACTTAATTTGTTCAACCTCGATAGCATGAACACCTTCATTCAATACACAAGAAAGTACTGTCCCTGCTCCAGTGCATGATGCCATCAGCAAACTATGGTGCAAAATGCCAGACTTTTTTACAGAAATTAACTGAGAAATCAACTCTTTAAAGCCTCCAACAATTTGGTCCAACTCAATATCATCTATCAACTCCATTCTCTGGCAAAAAGCCACTATAGTGGGAAGTGCAATACAGGATCCTAGAGCTAAAACAGTCTCAGAGTCTTCCCCCTGCAAACTAATACCTTGAGCTCGTGAATTCACAAATGGAAGCCATGATATTACCAAGTTTTTTATCTTGATAACAGCCTCTAACTCGCCAGCTCTGTATATTGCACTAATGGAGGAGGATAAACCAAAAACAAGTCCAGCAACACCCCATATATCCTCTTCCAAGTTTTCACTATCCTCAGAAGACAGTTCATATGCTTCAGCATTCACATCATTATCAAGTGGAAAGCGTGAACATAGACTGCCCAAAACATCAGAAGAACATCGAGTTCTCTCATGTATCATTGAAGCCAAGGCCCCAACAATTCTTCCTAATAACTGAGACTCTGGAACCTTTTCTGTCTCCTTTTCAATAGTGGATTCATCAGCAGCTTCAACCCTAGTAAGAAGATCTTGGCATGAATATCCCAATCCAACACCACATGCTCCTTTTACAAGGGAGCTTCTGCTAACAAAAAGAACCTGAAAGATCACATTATCAGTGAAATAAAGTGCTAGATAACCTTATCAGCGTGCTCCTCTCAAAATTGAACCCAAATTGAAATATATAAGTAAATAAAATGACAGGAGCCATTTGAAAATTCATGTTTTAGCTTCTCAGTGCGTGGGTGCACCGTGCATGAGTACATAATGACTCTCTTCATTTTCCTTCACCATTACCCTAACACAAAGGTAATTGGAAACTAAGTATGCTACAACATTAATATAGTCCTAGAGAGATCTGAATTTATATCTCCAAAAATGATTGACTTGACTAATAAAAGCTAAGGAAAGGGGGAAGGTGGTGTAAACTGTTTCATTTAATCTAAAATGTTGCAAGAATTTCATAAACATTGTGTTAATGTCCCACATTCACTAGAGATAGGGCAAATTAAGTTCTTATAAATAGTAGAGAAATCCTCACCCGAAGCTAGCTTTTAGGGTAGAGTTAGGCCTAACCCAAATTCTAAGATGTTATCAAAGCCTATCTTAGATCCGTTTATTGGGTCACCCATAAATGGGTCACTTGCAGATATCCAGCCCTGCAAACTTCATGCTCCAGATGTCCAACCGGGGCGTGAAGGGTGTGTGTTAAGGTCCCACATTGACTAGATATATGGCTAAATAAGTTCTTATAAAGGTTAGAGCAATCCTCACCCCTAAGACAGTACAATACTTTCATCTTTGAAATCTTTTCTTCAAACTAGTTCGGATAGCAGATTTTTAAATAGAAACAGAGAATAGAAAGAAGATAATCTTGATCTCAAAATACAAAGAGACAATAGACATGCACACAAACAAAAAAAGACAGAACAAAAATACCTCAAGAAGTCCCGTGATGTTATGATATCTCTGTTTATGGTCAGTTACATGAAGGCAACTTGAGATTAACCCAAGAGAGATCGCAGCAGACCATTGGCGGTGTTCATGTTCATGTTGGAGCAACCACTCCAAAAGAAATTTTGAAGCAGCAGATTTAACAGTGTGAACAGATGGAGGTAAAACCTGACAAAGTTATCGCCAGGGATCATAAAAATCAATTACAAAAGATACATTACTAACCAGAATATTCGAGTTGACTAACTAATTTGACAACCTTTAAGTTAAGTATAACTCAAGAAACCATAGATATTGATTACTGCAACAGATATCATATTGGAGGATACATAATATTCTGAGGCAGAACTACTTCCAAGATTATTCTTATTGCAAAATTGTTCACATAAAACATGGTTAATACCCATTGAAGTACATGTTCCTCTATACCAACAATGTCTTACATGTTGAATGTAGCACAGATGATGGTTAATCAGAACCTACGAAAATTAAAAATGGGTGCAAAATGCATCCATGGAAAAGCTTCTCACCTCACAGAGTGCACCAATAGCCAGTGCAATGTTTTCAGCAGCTCGAGGTATAGCCTCATCAGCCATTGCGATCATACTCTGGATGAAAAGCATATAACAAAACAACCTACATGAGATATGATATAAACTTGCACAGTAATTTCAGATAACTGATTAATGAGAAAAAAAGGATATTGTAATGACAAAACACCAAACTTAACCTTTAAAATAGCACTAGCAGCTTTAGAAGTTTTATCCAGGACACTCAGTTGTGCCTTAGCATCATAGGACATAATGTAAGCCTTCATCCAACGATGCATGAAGTCTTTCCATGATTGCAGTGCCATAAGTGCAAGCAAAATACTTCTTGAGAGCTGAAGAGAAGTAGCTATTTCCCCAAGAGCATTCTCATACCCAGCATGGACATCCCTTAGCCTCTGAATACTTATACTATCAGCTTAAGGTGCAGTCAAATCAAAGAGAATATAAGCAATCCAGAGATAACTTACTTTTGATGCTTGATGCTCATTCACATTTTTAGGAGTGAAAGAAAAACATAATAGAGCTGCACCAGGTAATTCTCTAGCCTCACTTATCTTTCCTGCAAATAGAATGCTCACACATGACACTGACATCATATTCCATTACACAACAAATTTATACATTAAACCAGACAGAATTCGATAAAAATAATTGGTGACAGAGTTTCCACAATTCCATTGAAGGAACCATTCAGTTTTTAGATGATATTATGATATTCATCTTGTCCTGTAAATATAACCAGACCTACTCATTTTCATTTAGATTACAGAGAAATCTGAACAAATTCAATTTTCTTCATTTTGTGCATTAACAAAACATGAGCTTAAATAAGAGATATGGCAGATAAAAGACTCAATTTAAGCTTTTTTATTCTATCAGAACTGAATTTCTTCTCATAAGCATTCTTGAAAAACAAAACCATGGACAGCCAATAATACAATACCTGAAGAGAATATAACCTGTGGAAATACATCCACCAACTTTTCAATTTTACTTCCTGCAACTCTTTTTTCTTTGACCAATCTTCGGCGATTACTAAAGCAAATGGACAGAAAAATATCAAATTTAGTCATATTATCATATTCAGCAGATCAATAAATTGATTGTAGAATATAATGGTTACATGTGCTCATATGTTATTATCTTGACAAGAAAATCCTCCATAACCTGCAGTACTTTGGGATTTGTCTCAGAAAAGAACAGCTCCAAATACATTCTCTTAAAATCAGGAATGCTTTTTTCAAGATGTGATACCTGGAAATCAGTAACATCATAATATTCATATGAAGAGTTAATTACTTGTCTTATTTTACACACAAAAAATTAAAAATTAAAAATTTTATGTATGCAGAGCAAGGCATGCATCTATGGATATACTTCATATTGGGTAAGTGCCTCCAGGGCTGAAATTCTTGCTTTTGCCCACTTTGTCTCTACACTAGAGGTAACTACATCCCAAATAATTTGCAGCACGCTCTTTGATGTTTCTAGGTATGCTTCTGCGTCCATTGCACCCCACCTTAGCAGAAGGAAAACGCTGCCATAAGACAAGAAGTGTCTTTTATGGATATGTAAGAGGATGGAAAATTAACATTTGGAAATTATGCACTAATCAAGGAAAAAAAATCAATCAAAATACTATTCAGCTGCAAAGGTCATTAACCAAAAGAAGATGTACATATCCAAAGCAATATTTATTAAAAAAAATCAAAATCGCCAAGAATAAAAAACTCCAAAGATAGCAATGCCACTTGATGAGTGCTGGGATGCAAAAGTCCAGGGATTTAAAATATTCAGTTCAGGACATAAATTATGCTTATTATATCTCTAAAACAAACGTTACCAGACACCTTCATTGTAGTTGATGTCCACAACATACAAGCAACTGATAAGAGCCTAGACATGCTTACCTATGTGCAAGAACAGGATCATCGTGGTAACCTTGCACGTGCTTTGCAATGACATCCCATGCAGTGTAAAAATCTAAACAAATGAGACAGCATATCCCATCAGAATGCTTCAATTTCATCTTTAGAAAATCGAATCATAATCTAACATCAAAAAAACATTTCATTAACTATGTATAGTATTATTCGGTTAAATACATAATTTAAAAGTAACCACCATTACCAATCACATCTGCTTCACAAAGGTGGGCAAGGCTTTGCAAGCCGAGAGTTTTAATTACAGGATCTGGGCTTTCAATGCATGACTGTTTATTCCAAAACAAAAACAGATTTCTTAGAAAAGCATGCACTGCTAAAAGAGAAACAAGAAAACACCCAGGCATACCGAAACAGACAAGATAAGGTCAACACCCCTATCAGGGTTTTTATGGCAAACATCTCGAATGGAAGCAGCCATACTGATACAGATTGCTCTCTCTGACTTGAAATCAGCAAAACCTTTAGGGAGCAAGACGCCCTAGATATGGAGAAAATATAAAATAAATTAGAATTTTTTTTATATAGTAAGACCTTGAAGAAACAACGAGGGACTGCATAAAAATTAAAAAGTCAAGCAATTTGGCACCCCAACAATGAAATTTACTGCATGGATAACTCAGAAAAATAAAATGGGACAATCAAGAGTTATCACTGTCAGATTATAAGTAAATTTGGGCAAAACCTTTTGATGTGACCTTGTACAGATTCACAAGAAAGTATAGAGCTGCAAAAAAGTGTGTTTGCATTTGTAAAGAATTGTTTAACAAAATACTCCTATGGTTAATAAAGGTATGCTATATCATCTTTGGCTGAAAAGCAACTATAGTTCTTGCTTCTACTAACTTACCGGCTAGATATCAAAAAAACGTTTAAAATTTAAATTAGAGCGTTGCACATGATTTTAAGGAAAATAACTAAGTTCCGCAAGCTAGTTTTTTGAATCAAAATTCAAAAGCAGGGCTTGGATATGTCATATATTATATAGGCTTTGTCAGGCTCAGATTTCAATTGTCAGCTAAGAAGCAAATAAGCCTAGAAACTAAATTATTTAATACATCTAAAAACAACATATGTCCTCCTCCATGCATCAACAATTTCTTGAAATGGCCCAATAGGTATAATAAAGAGTTGGAGAACGGAGCATTGGTACTAAACTACTAATTCAATGTGTACAATCTTCCTCAAAGAAAACTCTTATAAACAATTATAGGTTTGATTATTTAAGTTAACAATTCCATTTCTTTAATCAATTACCATTCAAATATTTATGCCCACTTAAAATAACATGTGGGAAGGTACAGAAAAGTGGGGGATGAAAAGCTTACTTGCAAACTCCCAAAGGCTCGATCATTGATCTCCCAGGTTTGACACAGTAATCGAGTTGCTGTGGCATGTAATGAGCTGCATTTGCAAGGAAAAACATTTAAAGCTGAAATGGATTGATATTCACTATTTCTAAGAATACAGGAGGGCCAAATTTTAGTTGGAAGGTCATAATGACATTTGAGGACCAAAATAAGTTGGTTATCTTAAAAACAAACATCCTTTAATTAATGAGGCGAAGAGGAACATTCAGGCTACACAGCCACATCTACAGATTTCTAAGAGAAACATTTTATATCTATGAGCACAAATACAAATGGGATATATCATTCACAAGGAATATTTACAACCGGTAAGACATCTGAAAATAATACAAGAGAATAACAAAATTATACATAAATCTTGGCTTTAATGTCATTATGGTCCTTTAAGTCTTTTTCCAACTAAATACCATAGCAGCTCAGAGTTCAAACACTTGAATAAACTGTTTTAAGTGATACTCAATGTCAGGATGCTAGAAAAGGGACATAATCGTACAATGTTTGTTATGAAAACAAGATACCACAAGCCAATACCGACACAAAAGTAATTAAAAAAAAAGGTAAACAAATACTTCTAGCAGAGTACCTACACTTTTGCACCTCCATTAAGCATTGGCAAGATAGTTTGAACTACAAGTGGAATCATTGCTGAGTGTGAAGCAAGTGATGGCAGCATTTCAAGAATTTTTAGCTGCAACAAATGTTTAGAAATAAGAGAATAATATCTTACTTACATATGGAGACAAAAGAGAAGATAATGCCAGGTAAAAAGAGCTAGTACAAAAGGGAAGAGTTACCAACATATCATGGCATATGACATCATTTCTTGTGAATATATTACTGTAAAACATAATTGTTAGCAATAAAGAAACACCCAGTCTGGGATCCATAATGGCAATGGAAGATAAAGAATCGACAGCAGCAGCCCCTATTGATGGATGTATCAATAAAACACTGAGAACAGCACTGAGTAACAAAGACATCTCTGCAATGGAAGACATTGAGATAGCATCAATCTCTTGTATCCTTTAACACAACTATCCAAAATAACTCCTTTTCCAAAAGCTAAAGGGTTATACCCGTTAAAAATACTTCTTGAAAATGCAAGAGAGATAATGAAGATTTTCGCCGTTCAACAACTGGCAAGCAGAACCCTCTTACATGAGAAACCCAAGACATTGGTCGGTTAGGCATATTTTCACTTTCATTCATGCCCTTCATAGTGAAATTCAAGAGGGAACTCCCGGAAGAAGATTCTCCATCCTGAAACAATAGAAGCATAGAATTCCTAAGATTCTATTATTGCTGGGTAGAAAACTAAAGTTGGTCATTCTTAAAATTTGGGCTTAGCCTAACTCAGTATCAAAAACTAGCTCGTAAGTTGAGGATTGACAAATCCTTTTTTTTTTTTTGCTTCAAAGTGTGAGATTAGGGTTTTGTTTTTGCATCAGTGAGAAATCTCAGTTGGGGATGGAGTGTGTGTGCAAACCCTAATCTTGACAAATCCTTTGTAATGACTATTTTGGCCATATCTCTAGTCGATGTGGAATCTTAACACACCCTTCTCACACCCAGGATTGGACATCTAGAATGTAGAGTTTGTAAATCTAACGGCTATGAAGCCTACAATGAAGGGGGTCATTACAACGAAGGCGGCTAAGGGCTCACAATGAAGGCAGAATCGGAAATCTGGGGGTGGTTGCAATGAAGGCGGCCAAGGGCCCACAATGAAGACAGAATTTCAGGTCCAAGGTGCAGTAAAGGGTCTGTTACAATTTTAAAATTTGGGCACAGTCTAACCCAAGACCTTTATAAGGACTACTTTCGATTTAGGATTTTAATATGACAGCTATAAACCTTGTTGTTTTACTGCCCTTTTTATAGTCATGACTACAGCATATAAATATATCACCTAAAAAATCAATAAATTGGCGTAGATAATATGTATAACATTTTAAATTTTTAATCAGGATAAATCTGATGCCAGACAAAACCTGATACCACAGATGTTGCAAAAGTCTCAAAACTATAACTCCTGGTGTGCTAAGATAATGAACTCCCCCCTCGATGACTGGTTTATGTCTTGGTGCCACGATTATCTTGACAAGGAGCTTCTCCAAGAGGAAAAGTAAATCAGTAGCCAGTCCTTTCACAGATTTGGAAGCAGAAGACATGAGGCTGACCACAGGAAGTAGAAACAAAATCTCTTCAAACGGAGAGGATATAGTTCTGCTGATAGCATCATCTGCATCAGTAACTAATAGTGAATAAACTATAAAATGATGACATTGAAGAGAGCATCAAACAAGCATAAGTTCATGGGTTATTTTATAAATTTGAGCAAGAGTAAATAACAGCAGGAAAAAAATGTTGCAAGGAAGATAATGTTGTGTCAAACGCTATATAAGGTTATTCAGATTCCTGAAAGATGGTAAGAGTAAAGATCTGAGTTCATCACAATAAGACAGAGAGAGAGATAGCATGCAAAAGAAGTATCCTCAGAAATTATTAGGATATAATACAGCACATGCTGATGCTGATGTACACAGCAGATGGTAATGCTGATGTACATATGCTGATGCACAAAAGAAATTAAGAAATTATGAAATATGGATGCCAATAACATAGATTGACTTAGAAATCAGAGAAAAATGCAAAAAATAGATGTTAAAGTTTTAGTAAAAGAGTCTTATACTTCTGCTCCTATGTATTCAACTTGAATGTATGCATGAATCCCAAAATCGGGATAGATATAGAAAACTCACCATTATCATATTTCCACTTCAGGAGTAAGAGAATGACTTTCAATATAGAAACTTGTTCATGTTCAAGTTCTGATTGAACAAGGATTGTGAATAATGATATTATAGATGATGACAAACCAGGCTCCCATTGCAACCCGAGATTTCTCTGTACAGACAACAAGTGCCTAAAGAGTTCAAATATGGGCTCATGACCACTCGGGTTCCACTGCAGACATGCCAACAGAGAAAGGATTGTACCCAGAAATTCAACAGCACATAGTTGAGCCTCAGTAATCAACTGCTAACAGAGATCAAGAACCACATGAGAGCAAGGAACAAATAACATCAATCAAGGAAGCAACATCATGACTGTAGTGAATGCAAATTTAAGTATGAAATATCTCAGAGGATACACATACCAATTTATCTCCTGCCAGAGATTTCAGTACCACTATATATGCCTCCACCACATTTTCTACAACAAATACTAATTTCCTGTAGTCCTGTGAGGATTCAAAATGAAAAAAACAATAACATAATTATTCCATCCGACATTTCACCACAGTAATCAAACATAATGACCAGAACCAAAAACAGATTTGACCCAACATATCTAATGCTTCTTCTTACAATAACACTTACTTCAGAGGTCTCGTGAGGAAGGTACTTAACGCATCCCATTAGCAGCTTAAAAACCGGCATTGAATCATACGGATAAGAGCAACAGAATGACACCATAGACGATATCAATTCCATCCCAAATGAAGAGGAGGATGACTCCGAAACTGACAATTTTATGGTCGAGAAATACAGTAAGGGCCTTAAAAATTCACAAACATGCACAATTCCTAGCCGCTTATTCTGCAACATAAACAGCAACACTTGCTGCAAGAGTTCACCGTGAACTTCCGACCGGCACGACAACACCTGCCAAAAAATTTAGGGGTTATAAAAACTCAGCTCACCTCATTCAAGACTCAACAGTTTACTTGTACACCAAGTTCAATGATTTTTTTCTTATTTTGCTTTTGTAACAATAGTACAATACTCGCACAAACTTCCACTCATACACTCCTAAGGGAGGCAGCAGTGGGGAATTTTCCGCAATGGGCAAAAGCCTGACGGAGCAATGCCGCGTGAAGGTAGAGGGCCTACGGGTCGTGAACTTCTTTTCCAGGAAGATTTTCTGGCCCATAGTAGCTATTTTTCCTAAATGGCCTATTTTGTGCACATAGCTCAAATGAAGAAAGCTAGCAAGTAGCAACATCTCTCTAAGACAATGTTATCAACACATTCTTTATTATTAAACAAAATTCATTTCATCTCACTAACTAAATGGCAAGTACCACCAAATAAGAAATAGGACCCACATGATCTTAGCTTAACAGACAAACTTGTCTCAATAACAAAGAATGTCTTAGCTCATATAGTTTGTGAAAGTAACTTCTTCTTCTCCAAATTCCTTGTCATTTTTCTAGTGAACTTCCCCCCAAAAAAAACACACCCCATTTGCCAATTCGAATCAAGTTTCAATCTTTTGGCATTTCAGGCCTAATATACCAGTAAATACGAAAGTGAAATAAAAAATTAACCTCAGAATTCCAAAGTTCACACACAAACAAACATGTTCTTACTTGAACAAAAGGGTGCGTCTGTATCGAATTGAAACGCCAGGAGCCATTGTTCTTCTGAAAACCGAAGCGAACAAGGAAGCCCAACCCCTTCACGAAAACGGGCACAAGCTTCGGGTCGGATCCTTCGAGTGCGGACTGGAGCTCCAGCAAGCCACGAGCGACGGAGATGACGGAGTCGGTGACGAGGCGGCATAGCTGGCGGACGGACTGGTCGACGACGATGGCGGAAGAGGAGGTGAGGCAGTCGGAAATGGCGCGCTTTCCGGGTTCGGATTCCGGGTCGAGGTACTTGGGCGCTGATCGGAGCTTCGAGAAGATGGAAATGACGGCTAGTTTTTGGAGACCCGGTTGGGGGACCCGGGTCTTCTCCAGAAGAGGACCGTATGACTCCATCTTCACTCTCACACTGTAAAATTCAACTGGCACTCATACAAACATCTTATATTAGTTCAGAAACTGACCAAATTCTACTGTTCACTTTGATTTTGATGCAATTCCTTCTTAATTCTATTTAACTTTTATTTTTTGTTTATCGGGAAATTAACAACTGGCAAAGAAACAAACTAAGGGATGACTAGAGAATCTTTCAACATATGAGTCTCTAGCTTGGAAGAACGAGCAAGTGAATCAGCAGAAGAATTATCATCACGGTGAATCCACGACATCTGGACCCTTCACCCTCTATTTAGTTTTTATTAACACACCATTCAAATGATATTTTCACGCCTAAAATAATTATGTATTTGAAATTGAAATGCCCTTAAGTGTAGAAAGTGTTCGAAGACACTTAAGGGCGTTTTAGGGTTTTTGTATAGCTCTTAAAAGTTAAATTTTTTTTTCTATAATTTGAACTTTCAAATATATATGTTCGCACTTTCAAAAATTAAACTTTCATAAGTTTAAGTTCTGAAAATACGAAACAAATATGCTTATAGAAGTTCAACTTTCCAAAGCTAAAGTTTTGGTATCCTAGAAGTATATTTATTTTGCACTTCGAGAAGTTTCTTAATAATTTAGCTTATGAAGTTCCGTTTTGATAGTGCTAATTAAATACACTTTCGGAAATTGAACTTTCAAGAGATAAATTTTTGTGTTCCGGATGTTCAACTTTTAGACGCGTATTTATTTTGTACTTCCGACACGCAAAGCTTTCAGGAGTTCAGTTTCAAAAATATCGTGAAACAAATCCACGCCTAGATGCTAAGTTTATGTATTCTGGATTTTCAACTTCTGAATGTCTATTTTTTGGGTGCCCACTAGGGTGGGGAACTTTTAAATTGGTCCACCGATGGACCACCCCCTAAACACCATTGGATTAGAGAATCTTGGAATATTCTTTAGATCAACGGTTAGGATTTACTGAAAACTAAAAGGGTAAAAATGTAAAATGTTATATCATTATCTCCCTTCCTCTCCTTCCTCTCCCTTCCCCGAATCCCTGCGAAACTGCATTAAACCACCAACCTCCATTGTCAAGACCTCCATAGCGAAGCCAAACCATGCCTCCTTCAATTCAACCCCTCCATCATCATTCACAAATAATTTCACAAATAAACTGATTCATTCTAAGAGGAAAACGGAAATAAACTTCCAGAAATCAATTCCAAAATAAACTCCAGAAATCAAAATAACCAGATCTGAAGTAATCTCAAAATACGTACCAGAAATCAATTCCAAATATCAATTCATACAGAAAACTCAAAATAACACAAAAAAAAAATTCATATCAGGGACACAACCCTATGGCTCAATCTGGAGATGAACAACTCAAAATCATCCCTTCAGTTGAAAACGGGGTGGAGGCGCCGCGAAGAGAACAGAGGACAGTGCTTTTCCGAAGTGAACCGTAGCTGATGTACTTGGTTGTGGCTAAGATGCGCCGGTTGATCTCGCTGTCCATCTCAAACTCGCTGCCACCTTCAACCTCCATTCCCCAACTCTTCCATGCAGTCAGCGATTGAGCCTTGGCAGAGGGTTTTCGCCGACATCCATCCCACTCTGACGGCTGCTCCTCATGCATCCACCGTTGAAGCCATCGCGACCAGAATGGTGGCGCGAATCAACAAAGAGACCACCGTGGCTTCAATTGACACTGAGGCCAGTACCCAAATCCGTCAACGGAGAACCCTCGACCTCGTCCTCCTCCCTTTCACAAGCTCTCATTCACTACTACCAACTCGCCGGCACGCTTCGCCACCGCCAGGATCACCGCCTCAAGCTCTGGTGCGCCGCCGGCCAAGGCGTCCCTCTCATCCGCGCCACCGCGGACTTCACCCTCGATTCCGTGAACTATCTTGATGATTCGAAGCCCAATTTCATCGAGCATCTGGTGCCCGACCCGGGACATGAAGAGGGGTTGGAGCGAAACCATCTTGGTATATGACACGGTGTTAAAGCTTCGACCTTGACCGTGGGACTCAGTGCGAAGGAGCAGATCGATGGGTCTGATGCGAAGAGTGTAAGGGGCTAGAGGTTGAAGATGGTACTTTGATGTGAAGATGGTGGTGGGGACTGGAGCAGATCGATGGGACCAGATCGATGTTAAACTATTGAGGAGCAGATCGCCATTGATCGATGCTTGTGTTGTTGCTGATTCTTCACGAGTATGATGCATTGATGCCCGAGCTTGTTTCCTTTTAGATTTCAGATTAACCTAGGTAGGGAAGGTAAAGGGAAGAGGGAGAGGAAAAAGGGTAAAGGGAAGGGGGAAAGACAAAATTACCCTTCTGGTCCATGGGTGGACCAGAATATAACTAGCCCACCCTAGTGGCCACCAATTTTTTGCACTCCCAAAATTTGGACTTCAACTTGGACATGAAAATTTAACTTCTAGAAGATAATTTTTTTAATCAATCAATACATATATTAAAATTTGGAGGATGTATGAAGTTGTTAGCTGATGTGTCAACTCCACAAATTTTTGGCAATATTTTATTCCCCACCTAAATAAACTGTAATATTTTATCACTCCTTTGATTTTGATTTTGATTTTGTTTTACTGGAATGCATTAATCTAATGTCGTTTTGGATTGTTGCATTGAATCAGTTGTGGAATTCGCGAGATTGACGGGGACGTCTACGGTATTCGCTCTTCTTATGCTATCTTCCTGGGATTAGTTTGGAAATAGATCCCCTTTCTTATATTTTCTCTCCACTGTCTCACTCACCATCGCATTCACCTGCACTTCTCCCTCTTCCCACCTCTCTTTCCCTTCTTGCATATCCTAGACATGGTTCTGGAGGCTTGGACTTCTTAAACTAATTGACCTTCTGTTTCAGTATGCTCTTTGAAGAGGTAAACAATCTACCTGTACAGTTATGTTGTAACACAATATCATTTCTTTTCTCATTTCTGCTATTGCCTCAAGTTCTATGAATTTATTTTCTCTAAAATGTGTATGTCTTCAGTGTTTTCATTTATTGTCTCATGAAGCTCATGTTCCCCCTTTGTGCAGGAAAATAGTTGTCTCCACTATTATTCTTTATGTGGAATGCTTCAAGAGGTAGTTTTCTATCCTGCCCTTTATGTTGGTTGTTATATAACTATCCACTGAAATTGGCTATTATGTGCAGGCATTGTGATTTGTTGTTTCTAATGAGCTAATACTATTTTTAAATTGATTATATCTGCTTCATTAGTTAATTTCTCTATATCTCTTATTGTGAGATATGGATTTGATTTGAACTCTAAATTGGGTTTTTGTAAAAAGAAAAGTCAGAGGTTATTTATGAATTTATACATTCCCACTTCCTTCTCCCCGCCTTATGCGACAATTTCAAAGTTATTGTTGTTTCCAAATATTGTGGTTTTCAAATTTGAATTTAATGCCCTTTTTCCCAATCTTAAGTCTTACCTGTCATCCAATTTGTTTCACTTGCAAAATTTCAAACTTTAATTGACGGAGGAAAAACCATTAGTTTCTGACTCTCTCTCTCTCTCTCTCTCTCTCTCACTTCAGACTTCATTTGGATTTCAAACATCTGTTTTGATGGTAACTCATTTTTATCCACAGAGAGAGTATGTGATCTGTATTGAGATTGAAAGCTATATATATATATATATATATATATATATATTAATGGGGGCTTCTATTGTAATGTCATGACTAGGTGAAGCATTTGTTGGAATAGAGTAGGAGCACAAGAAGAACGTAGCAGTAGAGTGAAGGAATTGCAGAACACTTGGTGATATTGGAAACTTGGCCACTTGGTGTATAATCATTCATTATATATCCCTTAGAGAGTATTCGGTGTTTCATGTAAGGTAAGAAGGAATTCATCAAAGATTCATTACCCATCTCCTTTAATTTTTTAGAGCAATGTGATATAAATTATCAAGTATCTAATGACACCAAGTTCTTATTGGATCGTCTTTAAAATACCAATAAGGTTCTTTTCTTCAATCCTGCTAAATGTTCATCAATTTTTATGTACAGAATTGTGTATTATAACTGAAATTGAACAATATATTTTTGTCGTAATTTGATACTGCTGCTTGGCCTTATTCTTTTGTGCCTTGAAGAAGTTTTAGGATGTTATTGGCCCAGGATCATTTTCCCCAGAAGCTCCCTTAGTAATCATGAACAGAATTATGATATTGTTACTGTCATGACCAAATTAAAAGCCATGGTTAGTTCAAAGGACAATGAAAACTATGATGTCTCTTTGAACATTTCCAACAACTCACATACTCTTAGAAAAAGTTACTGCAAATCTTATTTGTATTAGAAAATTTTCATTTGTTTCAAGCATTATTTTTAACTTTTTCCTTATTCAATTTTTTAAGGTTATTGATTAGATAATTATTTGCCTTATGTTTGAGTTGTTTGGTCCATGGGGCCAACGTCAGCTATGTAATGTGAAAGTGCTTTTTGTTTGAAATGAAGAAAGTGCTTCCTTATTTGTTTTCTTTTTCAAAGAAATTCATTTCAAATAATGAAGAAATAAAAAAAATTGATAGTTTAGATCAATTTCAATTTTCTTATGTAATTAATACACTAATTTATGGTTTAATATGGCTTGCAAAATGTCTTATTCAGCTTTCAAGCATACTAGCGTTTTTACCCCGTGCGTTGCACGGCGAATATTGATCTCATTATTTAAGCACGATTAATGAATTAGGCTTAATAGCTCTTTTGGTCCCTCACTTATCACAATTTTTCACTTTTGGTCCCTTTAGGAAAAAATTAGCAAAATTAGTCCCTCATATTTACACACTTTTGCAGTTTTCGTCTAAATAGGGATCATTTTTGCAAACAAATAAGCAATGTAGAGGATCAAAAATGCTAATTTTTTATTGGGGACCAAAAGTGCAAAACTGTGATAAGTGAGGGACCAAAAAAGCTATTAAGCCTTGAATTAAGATATGAAAAATTGAAAAATGAGCATTCAACCAAACAAAATATCAATGAGTATTACACAACTTGCAAAATTTGACAAAAACTTTATATACATTTAATCCTAAATATTTTTAAAATTATAAAAAATATATTTAAATTAGATTAAAAATTGTTCCCAAGAGTTAACAATAGTGGTAAAAGCTAGGAGCCATAAGGGAAGGATGGGAATGAAGAGTTAGCAAAAATTATTAGTTTTTACATGAACTATTTCTTGTGTAGAATGTTTTTCCCCGTCGAACTTTTTTACCATGTAATCTAATCATAAGTATATAGTACTCATTTAAGAAAAATGTTTTAAAATTTGACTGAAAATTTGGCCTCAACTACTATTATTTAGTACTCATTTTAAATTTCAAACTGAAATCTCAATTTTTTTTTACAATTTTTAAAAAAGGAAATCCATTAACTTAAATTGAATATTGACTCATTAATCAATGAGATCATTCTATAAATTATATTTATTTCTTAAAAAATTAAAAGAAACCTAATTAATTATTATGAATGAATTTACAAATGATTTAGGGTGGAAAGAAAAGCGTATTCTGTGTCTGAGCAAAATAATTTAAAATCCGAGTGAAAAATTGGATCAAATTACTTTTATTTAGTACCCATTTTAAATTTCAAACTCAAATCGCAAAATTATTTTTTACAATTTTAAAAATAATAAATTAATTAAATAAAATTAAATATTCGCTCCTTAATCTATGAGATCATTCCATTATTTACCTTTTTTCTAAAAAAGGTAAAAGAAACCCCAATAATTATTATGAAAGGAAAAATCAAAATCTACTCATTAAAACGGAACTGACTCTTTTTTTCATCATTCCACTCCGAAATTTCATGTTGCCCAATTAGAATGTTTTTTTTTTCTAAATTGATTATTCATTTCCTTTTTACTTAAAAAACGGATTTGCCTTATTTATACTCATAACTAACTAAATCTGATTTTGCTTAAGAAAGTTGATTATGTACTGCACTCATTAAATTCAATATTTATTTTCTTTTTTCATTAAAACTAAAGGATTAAGCGTTTACATTTTTTTAATATCACACCATAAATTTTGACGCAAGTACTATTATTCACAACCAATTTTCAATTTCAAATTTCAAACTCAAATTTCAATATTAAATTGAATATCCACACCATAATCTATGGAATTATTCTAAATTTTATATTTATTACATAAAAAAGTTAAAGAAACTCCATTAATTATTATTAAAGGAGAAATCAAATTTATTCACTAAAACAGAATTGACATTTTTTAATTTATTTTACCTTGAAATTAAATGTATCCCAATCAAAATGATTTTTTTAAAATTGATTATTCATTTCCTTTTCATTAAATAAACAGATTTCTCTTATTTATATTGATCACAAACTAAATCTGATTTTGCATAAGAAAGTTAATATCTACCCATTATATTTATTATTGATTTGCTTATTTTGTTAAAAAAAATGTATCAAGTGTTTTAAAATCTGACTGAAAATTAGGCTCCAATTACTATTATTTAGTACTCAATTAAAATTTCAAACTCAAATCTCAATTTTTGTTTACATTTTATAAAAAAAGAACTCCATTAACTTAAATATAATATTATGTCCTAAAAAATTCTATATGACCTAAAAAATATAATATTCACACCATAATCTAAACGCAAAACAGTAAATAACTCAAAGTGCACAAATAAATAAATAAATTACAACATAAAACGACAATCTTTGCTAAGTTGGAAGAAGATGCATCAGCTTTTAATCTAGAAGTATTTGTCATGAACGGATCTGAACTATCCTGAAATAAGAGTAAAAATTGAAATTCACAATACATAACTATCTATAGTGATAGCATGTGCATATATAATAGTATTTAATTTTATTTTAACTTACATCACTTAATACTAATTATGTAAGCCGCAACTGTTCAACACTGTCATCATCAACCAAAATCTGTGAACACCAAAAGAAAAAGAGTATAACCAAATTGTAACATGCTAAACATTAAATCAAGCAGCAAGGTCAGTAGATGAAGATTCATGCCTAAAATATAAAGATGTATATGTTTCTTGAGTTATATGTTTCAATATGCTTTGCTCAAAATAAATGTGAATCAAAAAATTCATAAGGCTTACCTCTCCTTCCTCGTATCTCTTCTTTGGTTTTTAATTGTAGAACAAAACTCAACCAAGCCACTTTGGAAAAACAAACAAAAAAATTCAGCAAAATCTAACAGAAAGTAGGAAGAGGGCAAAAACCTCACTTGTTGTATTCACTCTTGAAGAATCTTTCATATAAGCTCACCATCCCCAATTCCAATTCGCAATAAAAGTCCCATGGTGATGAGGCCTATGAAATTACAGAAGGAAAAGTAAAAAAGCATCACTCTAATCAAAATCATTTCAATAAATCACACACGTTGCAGATCATTTCATAATGTTCATAGAAATGTAACTATACCCTTATGATATGGCAAGAAACTGGTTGAATCAGAAGCAATACCTAAACTTTTTTTGCTTTTTCAACATTTGCTTCTCAATTTCCCAGTCATCACAACAATAGTTATTTCAAAGCTCTTAGATGATGGTTAAATAATGGAATGATAGAGGAGAAGAATTACATAAGAGAGTTTATATAGATGAAAACAATTAGGGTTTATGTTGTTTGCACGTGAAAAAAGGAAGGAGAATATTGTTCCAAAAAGAATATTCAAAATTTGAATTTATAGGTTGTCAAAATTTTAAAATTTGAATCTTGATTTCAAAAACGTACTTTTTGAAAGGTTAGCAAAATCAGTTTTAATCACATAAAAAAAAAGCAAAATACGTATAACAAAAGTGAGAAAGTTTTTGTTTTTAAGCCTTATGTATGAATAAGAATATTAAACATCTATTAATGTGATTTTGAATGATTATTCCATAGGTAGTCAATGATGGGTGATGACTTTTGTTACAGCATTAATGGAGAGTTTAAAAAAAATTAAACAACAATTAATAGTATTTTGAATGACTATTCCATAAGTAGTTAATGATGGGTGATGACTTTGGATTCAGCATAAATGGACAGTTAAAAAAAATTAATCAACAATTAATGAGATTTTTTATGATTATTCAATAGATTGTCAATGATGGGCCACAAAACCAAAATTAAGGAGAAATTGTCTCACCATAAATTTGTCAGAATGATTTAGAGCTTGACACTTGTCAGCTAATGAGGGAGGGTGGATAAGAGTGAACCTGGGAGTGCCAACTCATCTAAGTGGGTCTCACAGAGTTCTTCTTTTCTATAGTATATAGATAGATTTTGTGGTACTAAGACTCTAATAGTCAAAATATGACATGGAAGAATTAAAAGAATGATAAGGATGACCCGTGAGGCCATGACAAATTAACCAGTGAAAGATTAACCATTGATAAAGTTGGTATGATTCAGTTTATTGCCTCTAATTTCCAGAATGATCCTTATACAGCTGATCCTTTCCAAGTATTCAGTTTATGTTGATTGGTCAATTTCTTTGCAACCCCAGGTTGTTTATAAGAGTATTACAAGTGTCTGTCAATGTCATCTTTGCAACCCCAGGTTGTTGATTAGGGTATTACAAGTGTCTGTTAATGCTTTGCTTTCGGATCTGCTCAGTCATAGTCTTGCTTATTTTGGCCAAACACTTGAAGTATCAATTCCTGAGCTGAATGAAGATGTTGTTGTGACTAATCCAGCCCCAGGTTGTAAGAGTATTACAAGTGTCTGTTAATGCTTTGCTTTTGGATATGCTCAGTCATAGTCTTGCTCATTTTGGCCAAACACTTGAAGTATAAATTCCTGAGCTGAATGAAGATGTTGTTGTGACTAATCCAGTGCTTAATGAAGGAAGTCCCCTTCATACTCTAACTCTTGCTAAGAGCGTGCCTGAATTTGTCTCAAGGAGCACAATGGGGGCATGTGTCTTTCAAATTTGATTTCACCGTCAAATATTTGGAGCACTATCCAAAGATGGATTTTTCCCAATGCTTTATATCCCTATTGATTTTCATTGTTTTTTTAGGTTTGCTGTTATGATGAATGCTTTAACAAAAAAGCACTTATGTGCCTTGATGAACCTTATAATGATTTCAAGACTGTGGACTTTCATGGCTCACGTTGGAAGGACTTGAAGTATTTGAAATATTAGATTTAGAGTAGTCATTAAATTGCAGGAGGTAGATCTCCCATTGTTGTATTTTGTTTTTTTTTTTTCTTTCTTTACAATGAAATGCTAGGATCATTTAAATTCAGTCATTTCTTTAAGAACCAATGTAATTAGTGTCGGCTATACATGAATCAATTTCAATGAAATTAGCTGTGCAGGGCCTATGCTACATGTTTTCATCTCTTTTGTTAGTAAACTTTCTATGGTTCTCAATTACAACTCTCGCTATTTGTAATCTACCTCATTATTCTATGTCTTGATTAATATCATTTTGCCTGAGCATTATCTTAGTTTTGATTTGGCTCTAATGGGCTTGAAAACCATGTACCAAACGTTTGAGTCTCACTATGACAACTTTTGTATGACTTTTTTTTAAGTACTTTATTAAATTATAATTAGGTAGCAAGAAAATGATGGAAATCATCCCTTGAAGAACTAATACATTGGTTCTCTTTAATATATGGATTAATACTATTCTGGACCTGGCAAAGTTTGTTTTAATATTTGGATTAATACCCGCTCCTTTTGGCTTTACTAAATTCATTAGTTAAGCAATTTTAAAAAATTATAAAGAGTGAAAACATGATCTACGGGTATTAAAAATTATGATTATACGTAACTTGGGATGCAAAATTACGTAATAAAAATACAAAGAACGAGAATCAACATTTTACAATCGGGTAGATTAATATTTTTATTCTTAGAAACAATACAAACTTCAAAGTTAATATTTCTAAATAATAACTAATTATCTAAAATTATAAATAATTTTATGATAAATTCCAATAATATTTTTATTTTTATTGATTGTTTAAAATTTGTATAATACTGAAATTAATAAAAATATAAGAATACATTAAATAATTTTCTGAATAAATTAAATAATTTTATGAATAAATATATACAATTATAACTTATGTCAAGTAAAGATATGTTACACAAGAATAAAAGATCTTATAAATATCTAAATTAATATGATTAGATTAAAATTAGTTATTAAAAAATGTAACCCAAGTACTAATATGTACAAGAAATTACTTCAGTGTTTATATTTAATATTTTTAATAATTTAAGGATAAAAATATTAATATGGAAATTTAATACTAAAAATATGTCTTGCAGAGATTAGAAAGTATTAATATTTATGAGCAAAATCCACCTTGCACGGGTGAGAACATTCAACATGAAAATACTTATGTTAAAGCTAATAGAAGAATTCATTTTTAAATAATTTAAGTGCATTGTTCGTAATATAAAAAAAATAAATTTAGAGAAATTATATATATATATAGTATTTATTGTGTATCAAATACAATAGTACTAAATTTCGCCGTGCAGCGCACGGGTAAAAACACTAGTCATTCATTATATTCATTCTTGACGATAGCTTCAAATAAAGGAAAATAACTTTTTCAAAAAAGTGATGCAATATCCTAAAGACCATATGAAGCCCCTAAAAATCTCAAATAAATGAGCAAGAAATAAACTTCTAAACAATAAGTTATTTTAATCAACCTCACATAACTATTTAACCAACTCTGTCAGCGCTGCAAAATGTGCTACTAATAAGACGTCTGAATCATGACTATAGCGACACCAACAAGGATCAATCAAGCATCTATAAGAAACAAGGATCTAACACGATAGCTTTTGAATATTCTTAAGGTACCTTAGTTAGAGGTGAGTAAGCACATCCACACCATGGATGGAGGCGGAAAAGATAGAGATAACGAAGACTGAGGCGGAGACAGTGCCCGAATCTAGTAGGTGCTAGCTGAATTCTGCTACCGAGGCGGTGAGCGGAGGGTGAAGAGAGGGTTCAAGAAGGAAAGGTGGATTGTGGTGGCTAACAGCGTCGGGAGGGTTACAAAGAAAGGACATAGCAAGAAAACATATTTGTTTAGATAATATGTCAGCTAATGCTGGAAAAAAATCTAACCAAGTAGGAGGAAAGCCTTTCTAGTTGAAGAGCATAACCCGCCAAAGGGGAAGCCCTGAAAGGAGGTGATAATGGAGCAAAAGAAGCCCAAGGGAGGTGATGACGCTACAATGTGGTGGAACCCTAGCAAAAGGTTACTTATTTAGATAATAAATGTAACGCCCCAATTTCTCAACTGAGGAGTCACATTAGTAACCTAACAAAGTCTAAGGACTATTTCGTAATCCTAAGAAAACACGATATATAATTTTTTTTTGAAAACAAACTAAACATACTCGAAACCATAACATAACCTTAATTAAACAACCCGTTTCCGACATATAATAATAGTGTCTTACAATAGCATAAGCAAGTTTCCAAAATAAGTACGCACACTTAAACAGTGGTAAAAACAGGGTTTTAGTAGCAGAGTTTTCAGATAACAAAGAAGACTCAAAGCATAAACTACTAAGAGGAAACTATACAGCTTCTTCCATCCTTGCTCCGCCGGTTACTATCCCTCCTCCATCTCAGCATGGCTAAGCATCGCTAGAAGGCTCTTCATCGCCTAATAGCGTTAAGCGCCCAAACAACAAGTAGCAAATAGAAAGGGTTAACTCCATGCAACTACCACATATAAAAGAGAAAATCATGCTATTCAAATTTAATTACCTAGTATGGTAAATAAACTTGCAACTTAAGTTAATCCAGATATTAACAAAATCAGCGATATAACTAAACTCATATATCAACAACTTAACATAGATTAACTCAGATAATAATAACCTCAACAATATAACATCAAATCAGATATCAATAAACCAATAACTAAAATCCAACAACATAGGGTCATGTGTTAGTTCCCTATAATGCAACTATATGCTGCTACCAAAGTGGATCGATCAATAACGTCTCGCAAGACGGAACAATCACGCGGGACCACACCCCACCTCATCGCCACTTTAGGACATCTCGCAAGATGGGACAATCACGCGAGACCACACCCCACCTCATCGCCACTGTATAACGTCTCGAAGGACGGGACAATCATGCGAGACCACACCCCACCTCATTGCCACTTAAAGACCAAGCCGTATATGCCAAGTCAGTCAACAACAATGCCCAAACCAATGATTAATTCGGAGTAATCACATGTTATTCATATTATCAACGAACATAATTCAATTCAATTGCATACCAACTCAGTTCAATGACAGAAACCAGTAAACGGCCGAAGCCTCTCAGAAAACGGAGACACACGTCTCAATAAGTTCACTCGGCCGAAGCCTCCAGAAAACATTTTCCCAGTTCAGCATATTAATCATAATCCAATGTCAATCAATATAAATATCTTCATCTCAAACGCAGGCAGTGCGATAAATACATGCAAGACTCAAGGACACTCTAAAACTTAGTTACCCTTACCTTCGTGAGTAGAAGTTGTGCATGGAAATTGCGAACCTAGAACAAGGAAACACAATCATCAACACAAGCCCTACTAGAAGCAACACTATCTAATAACACTAATCGAAACCGGAAAGAAAGCTTTTAAAGCTTCAAAGTTCCTATTTAGGCACAAATTGACAACAGAACTTCATTTGCTAAAACGCGCATAACTTGAGCTACAGAACTCGGAATGACACGAAACCAACGCCAAAATTTCGACAATCGAAAGAGCTACGCTATAGCTCAGGTCATAGAGACCCAAAAATTATTTTTGGACAAGGCACCATAACACTAAGTTTCGGCCACTTTAGAAAATAAGCCCGAACTTTTTCTTCGATCTAATTTAATTCCTAGGTATTCGTAGGTGATATCTAGGCCAGGGAAACTCTCATAAATATTTAACGACTGAAAATATGACTTAGGGGTATTTTGGTAAATAATTAATGACAAAAAACTCAAAGTTGAAATTCTGAAAAACAAAATTGATGAGGTTGTTCATAACGACGTTTATAGCACTTAATCTCAAGGGTACTAAGCTTGGTTGCGACTTTTTGATAAGAAAGTAAGCACATGTGAAGAAAAATGGGTTTTTAGTCCGTTTTTCAGATCTACGGCGACTCGGTGAAAATCCGAACGATCCGACAGTGATTGTAGCATGTTGGGTTGTAGTAGAAGATAGTTGGAAAGAAAAATCGAGGTAATCATACATTTTTACAAAAAGCTCAAAACTTTGAGCACAGAAAGAGATAGAATAAGCCGACAGAAAGCTGAAATAAAAGTAAGATCAAGCATCCCTACCTCTGTGCCTACGTGTAGCTTCCGAAATTATGACGATCGGGCAAAGGATGAAAAAGCTCTGCTCCACTCTCTCTTTCTCTCTAAGCTTCGGCCACTTCTTGGGAGAAAATGAGAAATTTCTCATTTTTTCCCTTTTTATAGGTGAGGGGAAAATCCGAAAAATCGATATTTCGCAGTTCTAGTCATTTTGGTACTTTCGTCTGCTGATAAAAATTGAGTATTCGGCGACAGAATTTCGAAACTCAAATCAAGGTTCATTTAATTGAGGAAAACGTCTCAAAGACGGTGTGAGTCGATTTACGCCAAAAAACTACTTTTTGCAGTCGACGTCGGATGAAGAAACTTCCTTATAAAGAAATATCACAAACTTCGAAAGAAATGAGGCAGCGTGGATGGAAACTTCGTTAGAAGCTCCAAATAGAAAAAATCTTCATTCAGGGTCTTAGTTAAAGTCCCCGAGAAGTTAAAGTCTGGCTTCGGCGAACTTCCAGAAAGCGAAACCTAACAAGCGTACAGTCCAGGGTTTCGTATCGGAAAGATGGTCATGGGAAAAATTCTCAGAGGTTCTTATTCTCTCTTTAATTCTAAAATTCTCTTTAACAGTGCTCTAGGAGCGGATATAGCCTTTTTTGGACACTCTCGACCTTAGTCGGGTGCGAATATGGCTCGTGCTATCAATCAAAATGACTATAATGTCATCCTTAAACATACTGCGAACTTTCGTCTTCATAACATTAGTCAAAACGTCAAACACAAGTCAAGTTCCACTCACGCTTACACAGAGTCCTATGCGTGAGCTGGAAATTAATTATTTAATTATAAAATCCTAGGTCTTACAATAAACCACCTAAAATACGAGAAAAAATTTAACCAAGTAGGAGAAAAATCTAAGCATAACATAACCCGCCAAAGGGGAGAAGCCCCCAAGGGAGGTGACAATGGAGTAGAAGAAGCCCAAGGGAGTGATGGCGCTACAATGTGGTGGAACCCTAGTAAAGGTTGTTCGTTTGTTAGGTGTTGCTTCATCACCATCACTCCAAGAGGCAAGACACCCTTACACTATGTTTGTTAGCATAGAGATGGGAGAGAGAGAAATACTGAAGAGAGAATTGGAAGAGAGATGGCAATACCAACCTTGTTTGGTATGAATGATACAGAGGAGAGAGGGGCCGTGGAGAGAGAGATGGGAAGCTTTTTGGAGTCTCTTCAATTTGAAGAGAAATCAATAAAGTTGATGCTACTTTTTATTCTTTCCTGTTTTGCCCTTAAAGTTATCACTATCTTTATTTTTAATATTATATATGTTAAGATAAAAATGTACTTTTACACAAAATATAACTTTACACGTCATTCTTTCTTTTATCTCTCTTTTATTTCTATCATACCAAACAACCTCTAAATCCACTCTGTTTCTCACATATTTCTCTCTACTCAACTTCTCTCTTCCCTACTCTCTCTTCTCTATCTCTCTTTTCTCTACCAAACAAAACATTAGTAAAGCCATGTTGTATTGTTATTGTATTATTATTCCTGGGATGTGGCCCTTCTCTTTTTTGGGCTTTTTGTCTCATAATTGAGTGATCTTTGACCCTAAAAAAATCGTCTAAGTTTAACTATTTACTTTTTTTAAGTCAGAAAATCTTCCGGGTTGGATCTAAGGGTGTTCATAACCGATTCAATCCAATAAAAACCGATCCAAAAAATCGAAATTCAATTAAACCGAAAACCGAACAATTCAAAATTAGAAAATCTGAAAACTTTCATTGGATTGGATCGAATTTTGGATATGATTATCAAAATCGAACCAATACAATCCAAACCGAATGCAGACAAATAAATATAAAATCATTCATACTTATATGTATATGTCCTTAAATGTTTATATAATTATTACATCACATGCACTTATTTATGAAGATATATTTGGGTAAATAGAGTTTGAAGTAATAATTTGAAAAATATGCATAAAAGTGAACATATATTTGAGAATATGTCATTCACTATGTATGATTAAACTTTTTTCTTCTTCTTATTCTTATTTTAGAGTTAATGAGCCAAGAAAAAAAAATGTGGTAATATTTTGGAGACTTTTGGTGATTATCTTTACTTTTTTATCCAAAACTCTCATTATTTAGGCTTAGGCTTGTAATTTGATGTTATATGATTCAAATTAACTTTAATTTGTTCATATAGTAACAATGTCTTTGAAAAACCGAAATTCAATCCAATCCAAACCGATAAAAATTGGATTTGATTGGTTCGAATTTAGAAAAAGAAAAAAACTGATGGGATGATGAAGAGACAAAACCGAAGTAATTGGATCGGATTGATTTTTTTCTCAAAACCGAACCAATCCAGACCGCGAACACCCCTAGTTGGATCTCCTCCTTCCTAATTTATATGTTCATTATTCCAAATTTATATGTACATCAGCTCTTGACACTTTTAACTTTGTTTATGTGAATTCGCCTTGTTCATTATTCCAAATTTATATTTATATGTACATCAGCTCTTGACACTTTTAACTTTGTTTATGTGAATTCGCCTCGTGTAAATTCTTTGCCGCTTAATTAGGGGTTGTCTAAATGACCCATAATAAAGATTGAGTTAAATAACTCATCATCCAATCACATTAGAGATAAGTGAGTTGGAATTTCTATATTTTATTTATTAATTTATTTCCAACTCATTTATCTTCAATGTGATTGGATGATGGGTTATTTAACCCAAACTTTATCATGAGTCATTTAGACAACCCCTTAATTACATCATCTTTTTTAAGTTGGTGCAATTTTTAGCTTAACACAAAAACTAATGTTAAGCAACGCACATTTTGGTTGATTATACATCAAGAAATAGCTCATATATAATCATTGACATAATTAGGAGTACTTCATGAGGATATGAACATGGAATTGATAGAAAAACCAGGGTAATGCAAGTGATTGTGCGTGTGGTTACATTACATTATATATATTAAACATGAAATTGAACAATTAATGCAAGTGGAACAAATACAAATTAACACACATTCACAAGAACTATCAAACAAACAACAACACAAAGCCAAGATAGATCGAAGAAAACCCCCCACAACACAAAGGACGAAAAACTCCTCCAAAGTACGTACATACATACAAAAGTACCAAACATGGTGCCACTGATTTTATTTTCCCCACATTATATATAAATCTAACCATGATATAAAACCCAAACCGCCGCTATTGATCATTTTGTGTCATGTGTTGTGATTGGTGTCCTCTTGGCTTCATGCGCCTTTGTCTGTATGTCATGTCCAACCTCCTTAGTCTTCTGCCCCACGTAATCCGCCATGTCCGCCATGCGGTTCTTCGCATAATCTAGCTGCTCCGGCACAATCCCCCGCGTCTCCCGAATGTAGTTCATCAGCCACGAGAATGACATCAACCCGGTCAGCCCGAACGCCCCTGATGTCAAGATCCCGGCCACTGCAAGGCCAATGGTCATGACAGCAGGGACTATGACCGGGCTGAACAGGATGAGGAGCGGTGTGAATACCGCCAGCCCAATGAGGCTGGCGATGAGGGAGATTCCGGCGAGGAGGAGGAGCGTTCCGCCGATGGGGACACCGGCAGCGACAGCAATGATTTGGGAGGCTGAGGGGCCTCTCTCCGGGAAGAGGGAACTGAAACCTCCTCCTCCTCCTCCGTAGCGTTGTGGCTGGTTGTTGAAATTGATGCCGCCGGCTTCGTAGCGTTGTGGCGGGTTGGCACCGCCGGTTTCATAGCGGTGTGTTGCGGTGGTGTGGACATGCACTTGTTGTTGGGGTTGTGCCATTTTTTAGAGTAATCAAACAAGGTTAATTTCGAGAGTGGAGATTATTGAGGATTGTGTTGTGTGAACATGTGAGTGAGTGATGAATATTATAGAATGAAGTGTGTGGTGTTTTATAGAACGGTGGAGATGCAGGGTGGTGACACGTGCGTGTGACATGGTGAGTAAGGGGTTTGCATGAGGAACAGGTTTCAGGGAAGCTTTGGTTACATGTCATACCCAAAAGGGAAAAATAATAATCTGAAGGTGAATGAATTGTAAATGGGGAAATTGTGTTTTGAAACTTGGTTTTGGTGTGGCATTTTGTTGTTGCTGTTGCCACATTGCTCTGTTTATGCTCTGCAGAGTTGTTGTGTTGTGCGCATTACATGGAAACAGGTGCACTTTTGGGAGTCCAGTCCATTTTTTCATGTAAAGTTGAGTATTGATTTACACATATTTTCTCTATTATTTCCACTTTTTCATCTCACTTTTCTATTCATCTACATCATATATTTCTCATCTCTCATTAATCTCTCTTCTCTATTGTATATATATATATATATCTCATTAGATGGAGATGAGCATAGAGCGTCAAGAAAACATTATTCTAACTTGCGCATTGTTTGTTTAGCATGAAAATAAGTGGAAAGAAAATAAGAAGATGGAAAATAAAACTCACACTAGCACACAAAAAAGTTTGAGGGGTGATACATGAACCATAATAGATGTCAGGATAATCACATTTGTGATGGTCTTTAAAGTTAGGATATCCACTTTCGTGACAATTTAAAACTACAACAAAATGAAAAGCTTGAAAAAACACTAGAAAACACATTTTGTGGCGATATTAGATGACCACAAATTTAGGTATCACAGGCGTTTTATACTATACGATAGTTCACCTATCATTTTCAAAAAAGTTTAGTGACTCTATTTGGGAAATTAGTTAGTGTAGAATGTAGATAGGAAAATAAGTCTTTCTAAAAATTGGAACATGCAAGACTAATTGTAAGACCATATGCAATGGGTGTGTTGAGTGGGTAGTTGAGTGTTGAGAGAGTAGTGTAGTGGTGTTGAGTGGGTAGTTGGGTTTGAGGAGAGAGGAGAGAGGTGTTGAGTAAACTCAACATGTTGATAGTGGGTTGGTCAGGCCATGTGGCGGCCAAAGATTGGCCGCCACAGGCGCGTGGGTAACACGAAGGGACAGGGCGCGTGGGAGCAGGGAAAGGCGGAGAGAGAAAATGGCTGGTGGATAGGTCTGACACGTGGCTAGCTCTGATTGGTTCGCTGGATTTTTATCTTCTTAATCTTTTGAACTCAATTGTTTCATTGAAAAAATAAATTTCCGAAAAAAAATTTTATACCAAAATTCATGATTTTTTTCCCTCTATAAATAGAGACTTGGTTTGTTAGATTTGGACACAGAAAAAAATCCAAGTTTTTCACCATCTTATTATCTTTCTCACCATCTCATTATCTTTCTATTAGCCTTTGTTTTGAAATGGATCACAACAATTACCATTATAACACTCATAATTCTTCTAACTACCCATTTAGCAACCAAAATCTCAACAATTTCCAAGATCCAAATCAATTTTCCAACTACCAAAGTCCCAACAATTATCAAGATCTAAGTCAATTTCTCAACCAACATCCTCAAAACATAGATAATTTTGTTTTGGCACCAAATTTCAACCAGTCATCCTCTGTTCCAAACTTTCATCCATATCATGGATCTATGTTGAGGTCTCCATCTCAAACACCCCCGTTTAATGTTGGTGTAACTGATTTTCCCGAATTTTCAACAAACATGACTCTTGGTGACATGACAGCTGTGAATGAAGTCACGCCTAATGAAGAGGATTCAACTCCTAGGAGCAGGAAAACCCAGTCACCGGCATGGAACACTGAACAAAATTTGGTGCTAATTAGTGGGTGGATCAAATATGGAACAAGCAGTGTTGTCGGGAGAAACCAGAAAGGAGAAACATATTGGAGTCAAATTGCTGAGTATTGTCATGAACATTGCTCATTCGATCCTCCTCGCGAGGGAGGTGCATGCCGAAACTGCTTTAATTATATGAGCAATCAACTGAATAAATGGATTGGCGCTTATGATGGCGCTAAGCGTGTGCAAGGAAGCGGTTGGTCGGAGGATGATATTTTGGCAAAAGCGCAGGATATATACACAAATGGGAAGAATTCACACCCATTTACTTTGATGAAAGAATGGCTTGCTCTCTGTAATGAACCACATTATTGTAGTCAAGTAGGAGGAAATCTTGGCTCAGGAAGTAGTGGATCTAAGAGATCCCACGAGAGTGATGCATGTGGCTCAAACTCTATAGGATCGATTCCTCGTCCAATGGGTAGGGAGGCAGCTAAAAAAAAAGAATAAAAAGAAAAGCAGAGATGCTGCCTTGGAGGTGGTGAACAATGAGTGGTCTGAATACAAGCAATTGAGAGAGCAAGAGCTTGAACGATTGGAGAAGATATCATCGGTGCAACAAGAGGCTAACCGATTGGAGAAAATGAAAATGTTTCTACAGCTAAGTTTCGAAGAGCATCTTGATGACCGTAGGAAAGAGCTATTGAAGCAGTTGTCCCAAGAGCTATTTGAAAATTAATTTCAAACGAGTATTTGTCTGTATTCAGTCAAACTTGTCAGTGTTGTCAAGTATGTAGTGTTTGCTTTAATAATTTGTCAGTGTTGTCAAGTCTGTAGTGTTTGTTTTAACAATTTGCTAGTGGTGTCAAGTCTGTAGTGTTTGCTTTAATAATTTGTCAGTTGTGTTAAGTCTGTAGTGTTTGCGTTAATGTATGGGTAACTGTGTTGGAATATATATCACTCAATTCGAATCTAGTCCTTTTCCGATAATTAACTCTAGTTGATAACTTATTTTGAATCCGCCAGTGGTGTCAAGTCTGTAGTGTTTGCTTTAATAATTTGTCAGTGGTGTCAAGTCTGTAGTGTTTGCTTTAATGTATGGGTAACTATGTTGGAATATATACCACTCAATTCGAATCTAGTACTTTTCCAATAATTAACTCTAGTTGATAACTTATTTCGAATCCGCCAGTGTCCACCATTCAATGTACTTATATATATGGACTCATAGATCCATTGATGTACCAATATCCCAAATCTCTTCCAATCTACTTCAAATTTCACAACAAATGGATCCATCAGAGTATCGTTTTGATATGGCAACATACCTTCAAAATCGTGAAATTGAAGATACTTACATAGTCAACCGATTTACAGAGCGTCGAAACAAAATATTGGAAGATAGTGCACCTCGTTGCAGAAAATATTTCAATAGAGATCATGCAGCGGCAAACCGAAGGCTAGTTGACGACTACTTTGCAAACGAGCCAACATATGACGATGCAATGTTTCGTCGTCGGTACCGGATGCAGAAACATGTTTTCCTTCGAATCGTTGGGGACCTTTCAAGTAGTGACAACTACTTCACCAGCGAGTTGGTGCAGCCAATAAAGAAGGTATATCACCCTTAGCAAAATGTACCACAACAATGCGAATGTTAGCATATGGTGTGGCAGCAGATGCGGTCGATGAGTACATCAAAATATGATGTACTACAACACTGGAGTGTTTACGTAGATTCTGTCAAGGAATCATACGATTGTATGAACAATAGTACCTTAGAGCACCAACCGAAGATGACCTGCAAAAAATACTACATGTTAGTGAAATGCGGGGGTTCCCAGGCATGATCGAGAGTATTGACTGCATGCGCTGGGAGTGGAAAAATTGTCCTAAAGCATGGGAAGGTCAATTTGCTAGAGGGGATAAGGGAACCACAACAGTTATTCTTGAAGCAGTTACATCTCATGATCTATGGATCTGGCATGCCTTTTTTGGATGTCCGGGAACGTTGAACGATATAAATGTTCTAGACCAATTGAAAGTATGAAAAACGATAGAAAGGGGGGTTTGAATAGTGTTTTCAGAATAAAACTTCTCACTTAAGATTTTAACAAATCTTTCGAAACACAAGTAAAGTGCTTAAGATAAGAGATGAGAAAAGCACACAAGGATTTTACAACTGCACTTGAGACCTACAAGTGACTAACAATACACTGACTTAGCTCACACTAAGATTCACTCTCTTAGTCTTCTCTAGGATCCGATCAATCTTGATCTCCTAAAGGTAAAAATAAACAACTGTTTAAAAAGTATTGTTTACAATGAGATTGCTTCTGAAAAGCTTGTAGTAAACACAATGAATTCGATGAAGAAAGATTGCTAAGAAGATTTGAATATTGCTTGCGCGTATAAGTTTCTTCAACAATATCTTTCAGTCTTCAGCCTCTATATATACTCCAAGGATTAGGGTTTGAACATTGCATGGGAATGCTACTGTTGGAGGGCAGATATGAGATTTCCAGCTTCTGATGTGGCTGAGAATGTTAGGTTAGGTCGTCAGGATAGTACACTGCTTTTGTACTTTGGATAGTGACGTGATCTTTAACCTTGTTGACTTCTGATCATAGAAATGTTTCGTGTTGGAACTTGTGAAGCTTGTTGATCAGAGTCAGAGGGAAGCATGGATCCTCTGACCGTTGTAGCTTCTGATTCTGAACTCAGAGGAGAAGTACTTGGTCTTCAGAGCCAATTTGCTTCTGAACTTCAGAGACTTCACTTTTCAACTTCTGGATCTTCAGAGTCTTCTAAACCATCAGAGCTTCTGAGCTATCAGAACGTCTGGATCTTCAAAACTTCAAGTGAGCTGAGTCCACATCAGAGCTTGACTATCTTCAGATCTTCTGAAGCCTTTCTACTGTTCAGTTTGAACATAGAGATTGCGAAAGCGTTGCTAGGGTTACTCTTTAAGCAAAGTGTTTCTGATTTGTGTGAGATTATATCAAGGTCAGAGCCTGTCATGAACACACTCAGAAAACACGTTGGAGTACCATAATTGTTCATACTAAAACGTTAACTTGTAATCATAAAAACATAGAGTTGTACTACTTGATCAAAACTTGATCTTACACGGTCACCAGTGTTTGATGACGTGGAACAGGGAAAGACTCCAACGGTGAATTTCTTTGTGAATCAACGTCCCTATAATATGGCATACTATCTAGCTTATGGTATCTACCCTTTTTATCCAACTTTCGTCAAATCGATTAGACTTCCTCAAAGTGAACCCGATAAGTTATTTGCAAAAGTTCAGGAGGGATGTCGGAAGGACATCGAACGTGCATTTGGAGTGCTTCAAGCTCGTTTTAAAATCATCCGTGAACCAGCTCGTTTGTGGGACATAGCTGATTTAGGTATCATTATGAGGTCATGCATCATATTACATAATATGATTGTTGAGGATGAACGAGATTCATATGCTCAATGTTGGACCAATTTTGAGCAATCTGGGGCAGGTAGATCTAGTACACCGCAACCATACTCGACTGAGGTGTTACCCGCCTTTGCAAATCATGTGCGTTCTAGATCCGAGTTGCGTGATTCAAATGTTCATCACGAACTGCAAGCAGATCTAGTGAAGCACATCTGGGCAAAGTTTGGAATGTTTCGTGATTGAAGATGATTTGTATCGTACTAATTACGTTATTTGTGTGTTGTGTGCTTAGTTTGTTGTCTTGCATTTTAAGTTATTGTGTGCTTAGTTTGTTGTCTTGCATTTTAAGTTAAGAAAATAAAATAAATTATTGTGTGCTTAGTTTGCTGTCTTGCATTTTAAGTTAAGAAAATAAAATATATTATTTTCTATATTTAAAAAAAATTAAATTGTTATATGTTTATTGTTTTAATTTAATTTAAATCGATAATTGTAATTTTATGTAATCATAAAAACAAAAATATAAAATTAAATAAAAATATGAAATAAAAAAGTGGTGGGGTAGGGTGACTGGTGGGGTAGGGTGTTGAATGAAAAAACTATTGGAGTGGGTAAAAGTTGAATGGGTGTTGAATTGGAGAGAGAAGATGATGTGGAGTGTTGGGAAGAGAAAAAGTGGTGTTGAGTGTTGAAAACCATTGTAGATGGTCTAAGAACTGCAACTATCTATAAAGTGAATGAGTTTATTTTACAGAAAAAGTAAGCATTGTACTTATTGGTGGAATTTTTTTTTGTCTTTATCAAGAGCAAATGTGATGTGTTAAGTCTTTTTTGGTACATAGGAAAACTAAACAAAGAAACTAAGCCTCTTCCATTTCCAAAGACAGGAGAGGCAACACCACCTTAGGGGGACACCAGTGGCGGAACTAGAAATTTTAGGAAGTCTAGGTAAATTTTATGATTAAGTCCCTAAATTTTGTCTTTCCTTATAATTTTGCCTTTTCTCTATTTTTTTTTTGGCCAAAAAACCTACCTAGTCCAAAGAAATTTTTATTTTTTTTTCTCTGAGCCAGGGCATTGGACCTTCCAAGCCCTGTGGTAGGTCCACCACTGGGGGACACAACAAGCTCAGTAAATGAACATTGTAGAGACGCTTCAAAACCCGCTAGACAATCTGCCGGTTCATTGCCCTCTCAAGGAACATGAGTAATGGAAACCTCTCAAGCCCTTGAGAGCAGCAAGATGTGTTAAGTCTGTGTACATTCAAGAATTACTACTTTATCAAAATAAATAATCATTATATTGGTCAAAAGGTTTACTTTACTTTTTAGGGGTGGTTTAAATATTCCATGAGAAAAATTAGATTAAATCACTCATTATCCAAGTGTACCAATCATATTATAACATGTGCCTCATGCTATCCACCTCACTTAATTAAACTCTTTTATTTTACATTTTCATAATATTTAATTTATTAAATAATTTAATTACAGAATTAACCTATAAGTTTTATAATAGCATATGACTCCTTTTGTTAAAAAAAACCCAAAAATCCCTAATCCTATTTTCTTCCACACTCATATTGTCAAACCCTAAGCACGGATAATTTGTACTAATTTACTAACAACTAACATTTATTTATAAAAAATCTTATAGGTTTATTCTGTTATTAAATTATTTAATAAATTAGTGCTTGAATCTGATTCCTCTCTAGCCGTTGGATGGGTGAAAACAAAGCTCGTAGATCCTGAAAGATGGCCAATGAATTGAACATGATTGATCTCCTTATGGCTGAAGTTGATGCTGTGGATTTATCTCATTTTTTCAGAGAAGCAAATACCAAAGTTGATCTCTTTGCAAAGACTGGGGTTGATAGATCTATACCTCTTAGTGTTTTCTTTGGTTCTATCTAGCTTTTTCCCTATCGAAGGGGCAGTGGGGCTGTGATAGGTTTCGGTTTCTTTTTTATGTTCAAAGTGATAGGTTGCGGTTGGAAACAAAATGGGGCTTTGAGGGTATTGAATCAGGCAGTAGAGTTAGTGAATCGAACTTAGTGGGCCAAGCATTAGTGCTAACGAAGCATGGTGGGCTAGTACCAAATAGAGATAAAGATGATGGGCCTTATACAGAGGAAATTGAAATGAGGCTGGCCCTAAATAGAATCACAACTACTTCGGCTGGGGATATGTTGTAGACTTGTAGGACATGCATGTTGAAGTAGGTCATGAAAATGTGAGTGAATATCATGAGAGCATAAATGGCGAGCACCAAATTAAATTGTGAGCGATCAGGGGGTGGGGTCGGGTGATAAATCTATTCCCCATATATACAAGAATCACAAGAAACATTGAGTGAGAAGTGAAGTGTTCAGTGTATGAAAGGCGTACATTGACTAAGTGTGTTGGATGTGTGGCGATGAAAGGAATCCACCTAATATGAGATGAGTTAAGTTGGATGGGATTCGCTTGATGTGAGGCTCATCCTAGGTTCTTTTTTTGTTGGATAAGCCGTGAAAGGAATTTGCGTGGAGTGGGGTGCATCAAAGGCCTTGTTTCCCTTAGCCCTGCACATGACGCATTGACCATATATAAATGCTCCGCCTCGGTCAAGGCTAGTCGTGTCGCATTGCTGTCCCCTAGCCTTTGTCAATTATAATTTGCCTCATTCTAAGTTTGTTTTACAGTACTGACTCCGCCAGCTATAATCATGATTGATATGACTTCATTTATCCTCCACCGACTCGATTCTTCAAATAAGCCTCATGTGAGGTAAAGTACACACACCAGGCTATCTTACTTTCCTACCTGGTAGGAGTGTTTGCGGTTTGGATTGGTTCGATTTTGAGGAAAAAAATTATATTTTTTTTTTTGATAAGCAAAATTGTATTAAGATGAAATACTAGGGGTATTTCAACCCATGTACAAAGAAATTAAAAGTGGAATATACAATGAACAGTGAGAACTGATCACATAAGCAAAAACCCAACACACTAAAGTGATCCTATTTTCCTCACGCTGGCAGTAGTAACCCAAGACAGCAGCAAAGGCATCAGAACCCGAAAGCAAGAAGAGACAAGGAGAAGCAATGCATCCAAAATAGAACAGGGAGAGACCAGAACAAATAACATGAAAAAACTAGAAGGGGTAACAAAGATCAGTGTCAATTATCCACAATGTTACCCACTCTGAAGCTAAAAATATGGAACCTGAACAGGTACTGCTCCCTTGCATTTACCATGGTTATATGATCCAGCATCCCATCAACACATTGTAAAAGCCAGGTTTCTTAACCAATACTTAATATCTATGACAGAGCTTCTAAACAGATAGATGGGTTTGTATGCCAATCATAATAAGAATAAGAGAACCCTTTTTCTTTACCTCTAAGCCATTTCCAAGATCTGAATTTGACTGCATCAAAGATTTTCTCCTAATCAATACTCGCAGACTTGAAGATAGCCTCATTCCTTGACAGCCACAGAGACCAAATGCTGGCACACCACACCACTCGCCAACCCATCTTTTTGCTGCTTCTCCCTTCAATGAAGTGCTGATAAAAGTGGCTTTTACCTCCCAGGGGCAGTACAACTTGTATACCCAACCAGCTGTAACATTTCATCCAAATTCTCCAAGCAATCTTACATGAGAAAAGCAAGTGGTCAGTACTTTCTTCTTCCTCTGAACATAATGCACACAGACTTGCCTGACTGCATAATATTTCTTCGCCTCAGATTTTTCCTGGTTTGGATTCTGTTCAGGATAGTTTTCCACGCAAATGCTAGGATGTTAGACGGTGCTGGTATTTTCCATAAATTTCTGAAAATTTCACAGTCCTCCAATCCAGTCTGTTCCTGCTGGCAATTATATGCTGATTGAACTGAAAACATCCCATTTGATGAGGCTAACCACACCCAACTATCTCTTTCCCCTGGTTTAATTTGAGCTGATTGGACCACTTGCAGGAAGGACTCAAGCATTTGCTTTTCCCATTCAAAAAGGACCCTTCTCCATCTAAAGTTCCATTCCCACCTACCCTCCTTCCACTCACCCATATCTGCCATCGTGTTCTGTTGTTGAGAAGAAATGTCATATAATCTCTTAAACCATACTTTTAGATTCCTCTCCTCCCCTACCCATTTCTCCTTCCAGAATAATGTGTCCCTCCCATCCCCAAGCTTCTTTTTTAAATTTGATTCAAACCAACCTCCTTCCTCCCCACAGCTTCTCCACAAATCTATCCACCACGTAGACCCACTTGATTCTCTCAATACTTGCCCCTCCTTGCTTAATGCCCCATATTTTGATTCCAGCACTTGACACCATAGTCACTCCCTCTCTCTCAATAGTCGCCATCTCCACTTTACTAACAGCGCCTTGTTAAAGCTCTCAAGGTCCTTCACCCCCAGCCCTCCTTCCTCTTTTTTTTTGCATATCTCCTCCCACTTAACCCAGGCCACCCCCCTCCCTTCTTCACCCCCCCACAGGAACTTTCTTTGGATCTTATTACATTGATCAATGATGCATTTTGGAGCCTTAAAGAAAGAGAAGAAAAAGAGAGGTAGAGAGGACAAAACACTTTTGATAAGACATATTCTCCCACCGAATGATAGTGATTTGTGTTTCTATAGTGATAGTTTCCTCTGCATTTTCTTAATCACCGGTTCCCATGTTGCCGCCTTCCTTGGATTTGCGCCGACTGGAATTCCCAAATATGTAAACGGTACCCCCATTACTTTGCAGTTCAACATGGCAGCAAAAATTTGAGTTTCTCTACTCACCATTGAAATTCCAGCTAGTTTACTCTTGAAGAAGTTAACCTTTAGGCCCGACATAGCCTCAAACCATCTCAAAATGCTCTTCACCACCAAGATGTTTTGTGTAGATGCTTCCCCAAAAAATAGGGTGTCGTCTGCGAATTGTAACAAGGATATTTCCACTTCATCTCCCCCAACCCTATATCCTGTGAATAATTTTTGTTGTACAGCCTGCCGCATCAACCCGTTGAGGCCCTCCGCCACTATTAAAAATAGGAAGGGAGCTAGGGGGTCTCCTTGCCTCAACCCCCTACCCATATTAAATTCTTCTGTGGGGCTCCCGTTTACTAGAACCGACGAAGACGCAGATTGGATGCACCCCTTAATCCAGTGAATCCATTTATGACTAAAGCCTATGCGACTCATCATATAAAATAGAAAATTCCAATCGACCGAATCATAGGCCTTTTCAAAGTCTACCTTGAATACAAAACATTCTTTTTTCCTCCTTTTAGCCTCCTCAACCACCTCGTTGGCCACCACCACACTGTCTAACATGAATCTTCCCCCTATGAACGCTGTTTGTCTATCGTCTATGACTTTGCTTAGGACTTCCCTCAACCTCATGGATAAAAGTTTTGCTACAATCTTATACACACAACCCACTAATGAGATTGGTCTATAGTTGCCCAACCCTTGAGGATTTTCCACTTTTGGAATAAGAGTAATGAAAGACGCATTCCCCCCCCTTAGGCCACCTCCCATTTTGATGGAATTCATCTAGCAATCTCCTCACGTCTCCTTTGATCACCTCCCAAGAATTCTTGATGAACCTGAAATTAAACCCGTCCGGTCCCGGGCTTTTGTCATTCCCACACTCCCAAACCGCTTCCTTTATCTCCTCCATACTGAATTCCGCTATCAACTCTCTATTGTCTTCCGCTGATACTTTAGAGAATGGAACCCCATCCAACCTTGCCCCCTCCCATGGCCTTGCTCTGAAATTGTCTTCAAAAACCAGTTTTATGTTTCTCTTGACTTCAATTGGATCCTCAATCCAAGTTCCATTCACTAGAAGTCCCCTAATTGTATTTACTCTCCTCCTCCAATTGACCACTCCATGGAAATACTTTGTGTTTGCGTCACCCTCCTTAATCCACTTCTCTCTAGACTTTTGGTAGAGCAAAGATTCATTCATACCTGAGTATTTCCAGAAATCACATAGCATCTCTCTCCTCTCTAATATTTCTGCTGCAGATAAGTTGTTTTCCTCTTCTTTCACATCCAGGTCATTAATTTTCTGGACTAGCTCATTGCACTTCCTTTGTAAATCCCCGATATTTTCCTTGTCCCAAGTTTTCAGTTTTCCTTTGAGGGCCTTTAGTTTCTCCTTCACCACAAATGCCCCCCAACCTTTGACGTTTACCTCTGCCCAACTGTCTTTTACAAAATCTGAGAATCCCGGTACTGTTAGCCAATGATTCTTGGTTCTGAAGGGCTTTGGTCCCCAATCGACATTTATGTTCTTCAATAACAGTGGGCAATGGTCTGAGATGTCCCGATTTAGGACATATTGTGCACTATTGGGCCAATTAATCAGCCATTCTTGAGAAACCATGAATCTGTCCAATCTACTCTTAGATTGTCCATTGGGCCTGAACCACGTGTATTTCCTCCCGAGCATAGGTATATCTTCAATCTCCATGTTCTCTATGAAGCTGTTGAATTCCTCAATTTCTGATGTAGCTGTTAAACCTATTCCCCGAGTACCTTTCCTTTCCTCCAAACAGCGTACCGAGTTGAAATCACCCGCCAAGCACCATGCTTGCACGTTACAGGTTGCCCTCCACTGTAGGATTTTCTCCCATGTTCTCCTCTTGTCCTCCATCGCACAATGACAGTAAACATTTACGACCACACACTCCACCCCCTTCCAACTTCCTCTCAAGCCTAGAAAACCCTCCCCAATAACAAATTATATGATCCAATCACTTCAGTTTTGTCACTACATTATCCAATCGATTTTTTCTTTTTGCAAATCCGAACCAATCCAATTTTTTTCGGATTCGATTGGATTTCGGTTTTTTAAAGAAGCTATAAATATCAAGTACCTCTAAAATAATAAGAAGAAGAAAATAAATCCTACATAATATATGACATATTTTCCAAATTTATATTAACTCTAATGCATATTTTTCAAATTATTACTTGAAATTTTATTTACCCAAATATATCTTCATATAAATAAGTATGTGTTATATAATAATTCTATAAACATATAAGGACGTAAATATGTAAGTACGAATGATACAATGTATGTTTAAATAAAATTATATATATTTGTAAATAATCGGTTTGTATTTGATTGATTCGATTTTGAAAATTAAATCAAAAATCCGATCAAATACAATAAAAATAATCGGTTTTTTCTCAATTTAGAATTCGTTCGGTTTTCAATTTGAATAAATTTCAGTTTTCTTTTATCAATTTTTCAATTTGAATTGAATTAGGTTGGTTATGAACACCCATATTATATTTTTTTTTTTGGTAAGCCAAATAAATTATATTGAAGTGAAGCATAAGGGGTACTTCAAACCCAATACAACTAAGGAAAAGAGGAAAGAAAGCTAAAGACTTCAATCCAATACACCCCTATTACATGATCATAACAATCCCTTTAGTAAGTATTTTCGTTTTTTTTTTTTTTGAAAGTGAAGTATTTTCGTTGTTTGTATTCTTTTGATAAATGGTAGGAGCTAGGGACATAAGGGTTGGGTGGGGTGAAGGATGAAGGGTCCTGGATTCGAACCCGAAAGAGCGATTAATTTACTAACATTTCTAACAACTACTATTTGCCTATGACAAATTTTTTTTGGGCATTACATTTTTCTATAAATAAAAAACCTAGACATGGAGTAGATCAATTAAAGTGAGATGTGAGCGATATTAAAATTCATACCGACAAAGTTGTTGCAAGAAATTTAATGTTAAAGAAAGTTCCGTTATATCAGCAATTCAGCAAGCAACATGCACATGTACTTGTCTTAATAGGTCAAAATGGCCGATAAACATTGGTGTATACACATTGGAATGAATAGCTAGACTTGTAGTAAAAGATAGTCAAAAGGTGTGATTGTGAAAGAATGAGACAAATTAGAGGGGGGAAATGAAGTGGAAAAAAGCTTAAAAATAATATATAGTTTTGTAAAATTAATAGCTCTTTGATCACATGCGTGAACAGAAAACAATCACATTCGGAATCCTTGCCAATCATGTCATGCTTGATAGTTTTTTTTTTTTAATATTGGAGCTTGATAGTTTTTTTTTTAGTTAATCCTGATAATGATAGCTACGGGATCATGGAAATGCTTTCGTGGAAACATCCCCACCAGTAATATTCTCTTGAATATTTGCTTTACTAGAAAAAAAAGTGAAATACAAAGTCAAAAAATTAACATGTCTTGCTCCTTTGACCCCAGCATATACAGTATATAGAAGTAGAGTGAATTATATAGCCTTTAAAAATAATATTATAAGAATATAAGGAGGAATGGTTTCATGATCTCATAATTAAATTGTGTGTGAAACTTCAGAGAATCATTTTGCCCTTGCACTAGATGCGGCGTGGCTAGATATGAAGCAATTAAAGGCCACTTTGAGATCCTCAGTAAAGAAATACAAGTAGGTTCATGGAATCTATAGTGCATGCCTGAAAAGGTAGGTATGCCGATATATATATTGGAAGAACTAGAATATAAAATAAAAAGGAGGTCAATGATCGATATTCTGTTTAAATAACTGCTCTCTCTAATTAAGGCAAGTCGGCACATAATTCAGAGATTTTAGGCCATTTAATTTTCTTAATAAAATATTTTTGTGTATTATTAGTAAACGAAGTTTAATTTCATCTTATCTTGAAGTACTAACATTAATTAGCACCGGTACAAATGTGTTCTTTTAGATAATGAGGAAAGAGTATGTCTCTAATCTCACTGGTGGTGGCGTGGTGCAAAGCTAAATGCACAGTGGCGTCTTGAATATCCAAGGCAGAACATGGTGGGAGAAATATTGCAGAAAGCACTTTGATGCTCAGTCAGTTTATAATCAGAGAGTAAGAAAGTTGAAGTCTAAGAAAAATAATAATGGGCAAAGAGTTGGTATTAACAATAATATAAGCGCTTAGCATCTTGAATAGGGTCCAAAATGATGGCACTTTGGATCATTTAGCCTTGCCCGTTTTGCCTTTGCTCGATTAGGACAAGATATAATTTTGCTTTTTAGTCGTAATGGCAGACCAACATAATATTTACTTAGTTGTGAATCATTTTGATGGACCAAAACAATATTAAGCTTTATGACCATTTAGACCGGTCGGAACTAAATGGATGTCTAAACATACTTTTAATGGTCAAACTCAAAACTGAAGAACATATATATGTGCAGCACTACAACTGCTCAGACTAGATACTATGAGAAATTGTGAAACATTCTAGTTTGAATACGTTAAGACTTTTCATTTCAGTTCGCTTGCTAGCTCAATATAGAGAAGTGGCTAAGGTCAAAATTGTAAATTAATCAATTTATCTTGTAAGGTATATGATTGTTTTTTAAATGTCAAATAAAATTAACAGGAATCACACAAGGATGCTTCAACCCATAAGCATAGCGCTCACTTATTACATCAATTCCGTTATACATATCCTACTAAGGTCAAAATTTCAAATTGATCAATTTGTCTTTGTCTTGTAAGGTATAAGGCTATATTCAATGTTCTTAGATCACAAAATAGCCCCAATTGGTTCAGCAAATTAAACTGTATCTATGCTTACAAACACTATTTTTTTTCTTTATCTCTATCTTCTTGTCACATCATATTATATATCACATTTATAATTTTCTCTTTTTTCTTATCTCACTCCAAGTATGTACACAAAATGGTCTACACCCAACATTACTTATGGTACATATATGCAGAAGGTCTCCAATACTCAATACATACAGATAAGCTTCTTAATTGTTGCGTCACATAATTAAGAGACCTTTGGAACCATATACACATATATTAATGTACAAATACATATATTGAATCAGACCCATAGCATCCCATACTCTACCACAAGTCCATAACGTAACAAACCCCATATTGGTATAACTTGAAATTAAATAGTTGAGACATGCAGAATTTACGCATAGAGAATTTTCACATGCTGTTAGATGTCACCTCTGTGGTAGCTAGCCATGATTATTCCAAGGGTAATAGAAACCTGATCCACCATGATGAGTAGTTGGTGTTTCACTACATGCACTATAGCGGATCAAATCAGCGTTTGCAGCATCAAGTTCCTTTTGGAGCCTAAGGACTTGTCTTTGGAGCACAGAGATGGCCCCAACACAGCCATAAACAGGATCTTTGATGCGCGCTTCGGCTTCGTAGGCCAGAGAGTTCACTGCATCCTCCCTCTGATGGGGCAGGACTTCGTTGAGGATCTTGCTCACGTTGCTTGCTCCAAATATCTTGTGAACATTCACAAACTTGTGAGGCTCTTCTGGTGGGAAGTAAGGGGAGAAAATGCAATCTGACATACATTTCCTTCTCAGAAACTTGCAGGCAGCACAGGGAGAATTGTTGGAATAGCTAGAAGAGGCCATGATGATCTTCACACTAGCTGCATCCAAGAATCCAAAAATATAATTCAAAATTGGGAGTGCATATGGCATATCACAGTTTTGTTATATACATTCACAGGAACCATAGTGTTCAATTTTTTCGTGTTAGCACATGTATTCTCTACGAGAAGCTAGCAATCATTTTGAGTTGGGAACATCGATCAACATCATAATAGAGCCAACTTCCATAGCACATGTATGTATTACCTCTAACCAAGCCCTCTACGATACCAAAACTATGTTGATATAAATCACCAAAAAATTTATCCTAAATGCATCCAGTTCTTATCTAGCCTGTATGAATTGCATAATATCCAATCGGAATTTAATCTCTTCAAAATCATAACTAATTAAACTAGGGTTGTGAACCAACAAAGTGTTGGTCTATAATGGTAAGCAAGTTAAACGCCATAAGAATAATGACACAAGTTCAAACCTGAAAGTTATTTATTGGAAATGACAGTTATAGTTTCTAACAAATAGAGTACATCCGGGTCAAAGTTGACCAAAACAAACTAGGGTTATGGAATCTGACATTGTTAAAGCACTTTGTTGCTGCTACTTTTAAATTTCAAACCTTTTTTTAACGTTTTGTGCCTAAGCAGTATTCATTGAATCCGAGAGAGCTACTAACCAGAATCCTTTCTTAATTTATTTTTCCTTTTTTGCAAAGGACAAGGGAAGAAAGAATTTGATAAGTATTCCATATGATGAAGACAGTTTATAAGGCTGAGTTTCACTTCAAGTTCAATCTATATATTGTTTATAAGTATTGTTTATGTGAATATATTTCTCTCTCTGGCTCAACTTCTTTCCTGATCCACCCTAGGTCTATATGTCCTATGATTTTCAGTGGTGGAGATGTCTTTTCTTTCAACTCATTTGGGAGTATTTGTTCTTAACATGATTTTAGTCTAAATTAAAAATTCTGCCTTTGAATATATATATAGACCCACACCAATAATAGGAAGGTGCACCTACCAGGGATCTTTTTAGTTTATGCTCGCTAAGACATGTAGAAGCTTCTCAATTATCAACTCTTTCTTCTGGACAGTACTACACCTTTCATCCACAATTTCATATACCTTTACAAAAACTTTGAAAACCAAAACCCTGATCCAACCTTAGAAGCATGAATTTATAAGGAAAAACTCCAACAGAAAAAGTTAGAAAAAAACACGTATTTGGGATAAAAACTAAATATACCTGGCGAAGTAGGTTTTACTAGCTGTTTCAAGATCTATGATCTTTGACAAACATGTGTGATACCGTGCAACCAGCTGAGAGAGAGAATTCTTGGGAATTTAACCATGGATGTGAGAGTTGAGGGAGAACCCTAGTTAGTTTGAGGACAAGATGAGAGAAAACCGCAAATACAGTGACAACTGATAAGCAACATGAGACTGTATAGTAGGGAGACAACAACAAAGAGCATTTTCGGAGACAAATTAAGAATGGAAAAGAAAGCAAAAAGACAAATGCAATTAAATGGGGCACCTTGGTGAAAAAGAATGAATATGACACAACCTTTATAATAATGTCAGACTGTGCAACAGTAGCCAAGAATAAGATTTTGTAGTAATCTACACCCACTTGCTAGTTTATATATAGATGCATAACATATCTTCCTCCGGTAACAAAAAAAAAAAAAATATAGATGCATAACATAGCCGATCTTATGATTAAGCCCAATATCGCTCAAAGGTTACCCGAAGGATTCACACCTAAGTGAACTTTACATTAGTCAGTTAAGATGATTAAAAGTGAATTCATCTCCTCCAACAATTAATCGATCATATTTATGAGATAACTGCAAAGCTGTCTAAGGAAAACTTATCTTAGAAGCCATATCACGCTTTAGAAAGGTTCAATGCCTTCCAACACATCTTTCATAAAAATAAAAGATTATGTGCAACCTTTTATAGCCTTCAGCAACATTTATAGAATTAACTCATCCTTGGACCATCTCTCTTGCAATATTGTGTATAATGATGACACGAGATTCTATGATTCTTTTTTGTAATATTTAGCATATGTTGTAATGGATTTTGTTAGGTTATGTCGGTCATTTTAAGTTAATTTAGGCTCAATTCATGCATTAATTTTGCTATTTTAATTATATTTTAGTTATTTTCTTTAGTTTTTATGTTATTTCATTAGGATTTACTTAATTTATTTGAGTTGGTTATCTTATTCTATCTTCTAGTTAATCTTTTTTCTTAGCTTTTAGTTATTTTTCTTTATTGTTATTGTTATTTTAGGAGAAGATGTGGAAACAAGGAGAAAATCAAGGGAGAGAGATAGGAATTTTGAAATCTGGAACAATATGGATTTCTTTGTGCCGGTTTTGCGCCAATTTCCTCTTGCATCTCGCGCAGACGCGCCAAGGAAGCAGCTGCTGGAATATTTGTCCCCAGTTTTGCGACAATCTGCATTCGTGGAAATAACAGCTAGACTCTATTGAAGTGCGCTTTTAACCTAGTTTATACATCTTATTCACGTTGAAACAATTTGGATACTTTTGGGAGGCAGAGCTTTGAGTTCTTAGGATCCATTCAGGTTTCTATTGTGATTTTAATGCTTTGTTTCTCTTTTCTTGAATTGTTTCATATGACTATGAGGAACTAATCTTCTTTTGTACTGGGAATTTGATATTATAGTTGGACTGGGCGGGTCAGCACAAGCCCGTTGACCCGCCCAGTAAGACTAATGCCTTATGGATAAAGGCATGGGTCCCAGCAGGAAGACGTGGGCCCGAGTTACTTTGTCTTGTTTATATTTAGGGGTATATATATTTGTCTTATTCCGCATTGAGATTTGGGCCTTGCATGTAAGGCACAAATCCATGAATATTCTAGATAAGGATCACTCCCACTATAAAAGAGGTGTCCTCACCTTGTACTAGGTACCTTTTTGATCATTAATGAGATAATTTCCTTATTCATACATCATATATATTCTTTTAGCTCTGCTAGGGTTTATCAAGATACTTTATAACCATTGTTAGACCTTAGGACGGAACATTGGCGCCGTCTGTGGCTCTTACTCAGTGATTGTTCTTCTACTGACGTGAGAGGCAGGTCATTTTTTATGGAGACACGTTCTTGTGGTGGGCGAGCACCACACCGTTCTGGTGGTGGCCGTCATAATGGAGGCAAAAGCCTGGCACACGTGGTCCGACCTGAACTGGAGGGGGAAGCTTCTTCCGATGGAGCCTCGGTGGCAGTACGATCTCACGCCACCACGGTTCCAAAAAATCTGGTACAGCCAGGTGTGGCTGTTATGTCCGGTTTGGACCTTAAAACGAAGCTTCCCACCCCGGAGACAAATGCTTTGGGTGATCAGCAAGCTGAAACACCTGTGCAGGCGCCGGACAATGCATTGGGAGCATCATCTGCTGAATTGAAGCAGGTGTTGGATACTATCCAGGCGGTGCAGCGTTAGAATGAGGACTTACAAGCTCAAGTGGAATATCTTAATCAAATGCGTGATCTGAGGCGTGGCCAGCGTGTGGATGCGGAGGATGTGGTAGATTTTCAACCATTTGCCCCCATTGTGGCTGCAGTTGAGATTCCGAAGCACTTGCAAACTTTGACATTGGATATGTATGGGGGCGACACTGACCCGATAGATCATTTACGGTATTTCAATACTAAAATGGTCATTGGAGGGGCGACTGATGCTGTAAAATGCAGATTATTGCCTTCCACATTTAAGGGCGTGGCAATGACTTGGTTTATCAAACAGCTTCCATATTCCATTTCAAACTTCACCGATTTGTCAACCAAGTTCTTAACACAATTTTCAACCAATCAAACTCAAAAGGCGACCCCCGGTGATTTGTTCAACATCCGTCAGCACGTGGGCGAACGCATCAAAACGTATATGGCTCGTTTCAGTTCAATTAGAGGACGCCAGTCCAGAAGTATGTGTGGCGGCCTTCAAGAATGGGCTCAGGTGTGGCTCGTTGAACAAAGAGTTAACCAGAAGACCCGCCAAGGACATGATGGACTTACGTGCCAGGGCGCAGGAATTCATCTTAGTGGAACAAGATGAACATACCAAAAAAGATAGAGACAACTGGCGTACTCAACCTGAAGTTACAGTAGAAAGGGGGCGTGGTTCAAAAGAGCAACGCCCAGCTCAAACACCGCGCCAACAAAGGCCGGCGCCCTACCCTTCAGGCAGGCAGGGGCTACAAAGTAACACTTGGCATCGAAATGCTCAACCTGCTTTAGCGAATCAAGGAGGAAATGCACCCGCCCAAGGGCAACAAACCAAACTGAATGCTACTCTCAGTACGATCTTGCGAGCAGTAGGGCAAGCAAATGTAGTCCAATACCCAAGGCCACCTAGGCGACCTCCTGCGAATGTGGACACTACAAAGTGGTGTGAATTTCATAAAACTATGGGACACACTATGGATAATTGCTGGACTCTGCGCAAGGAGATTGAGAGATTGATTAAAGCAGGTCATTTGGCAAACTTTGTCTCAGGAGAAAACACACAGTCTGAAACAGTTAAGGCCACCGAGGGCAGATCATCAAAAGGAAAGGAGGTAGTGGAGGATTTGGGAGCACCCGATGGGTCGTGCTCATCAATCGTTGGAGTATTTGGTGGGGGCGTCTATCTTGTAAATGGCGAAAAAGGTATGTGGAGGCGGTGAATTCAGTACACAAAGCCTATGAGGGTGAGTGTTGGTTGAACCACACTCCTATCACTTTCACGCGTAAAGACTTCGCTCATGTGATTCCACATGACAACGATCCAATAGTGGTGACTTTGCGAGTGAACAACTATGTTACTAAGAAGGTCTTTTTGGACCAAGGTAGTTCCGCGGACATCATTTATGGCGACACATTTGAAAGGCTAGGCTTAAAGGAGACAGACTTGAAGCCATACACGGGATGTTTGGTGGGATTCACCGGCGATCGGGCCAAGGTCAGAGGATATGTGGAGTTGGCAACAGCTTTTGGAGAAGGGGAATTTGTGAAAAAATTCCAATTGAAGTATTTAGTTCTTCCATGCAGGGCGACATACAATGTACTTTTAGGGCGCGATACTTTAAACAAAGTGTGTGCTATAATCTCAACTGCCCATTTAACAGTAAAGTATCCAGCTTGTAATGGAAAAATTGGAATTTTAAGGGTGGATCAAGAGGCTGCAAGAGCATGTTATGCTGAAAGTCTAGCACTTTATGGTAAAAAGGCGGCCAAGGAAGCTCATCGTGTCACGAAAATCTTTCCACATGAAGATTTTAATTTGGATCCACGTGATGACTCATAGGAATTGCGACCTCAACCTGCGGAGGAAACAAAATCTATTCAGGTGCTGGGGCGAGCTTTGAAAATTGGAAGCACCCTGTCAAAAGAACAAGAAGACCGGCTGGTTGATCTACTCAAAAATAATTTGGATCTATTTGCTTGGACGATCAAGGATGTACTGGGCATTGATCCCAGTGTTATATCTCATCACTTATCAATTCTACCCGGGGCCAAACCTGTGGTACAAGCCCGAAGACGAATGGGCGAGGAAAAGGATAAGGTGGTGCAGATGGAAACCCAGAAATTACTGGAAGGAAAGTTCATCAGAGAAATTCAATACCCAACTTGTTTAGCAAATGTGGTCATGGTACGAAAGGCAAATGGAAAATGAAGGATGTGTACGGATTACACAAGTTTAAACAATGTGTGCCCAAATGATTCATATCCACTCCCAAACGTGGATAAGTTAGTAGATGGGGCTTCTGGAAATGAAATGCTAAGTTTGATGGATGCATATTCAGGTTACAATCAAATCATGATGTACCGCCCAGACGAGGAAAAAACGGCGTTCATGACTAGTCAGACGAATTACTGCTATAGGACAATGCCTTTTGGATTAAAAAATGCAGGAGCAACTTACCAACGTTTGATGGACAAAGTTTTTACAAGCCAAGTGGGAAGAAATATGAAAGTTTACGTGGATGATATAATTGTTAAAACTGTTAAAGGGGGCAAGCACCACAAAGACTTGGCTGAGGCATTCGCACAGATCAGGAAGTACAACATGAGGTTGAATCCGGAAAAGTGTTTCTTCGGAATTTTGGGCGGTAAATTCCTAGGATTTATGATCACTTCAAGGGGGATCAAGGTTAATCCAGACAAATGCAAGGCTATTTTGGACATGAAAAGCCCGTCTAACATTCGAGAGGTCCAAAGGTTGACAAGACAATTGGCGGCCTTATCTCGCTTTTTGCCAAAGGCAGGCGATAAGGCAACACCATTTTTTGCATGCTTAAAAAAGAATACAACTTTTCAATGGACAGGGACATGTGAAGACGCTTTCCAGCAGCTGAAAGAGCTGTTAGCCTCGCCACCTATGCTGGCCAAACCTACACCGGCGATTCCTTTGACTCTTTACCTAGCGGTCACCGATGCGGCGGTCAGCACAGTCTTGCTTCAGGAAGAAAACAAGCAGTACAAAATCATATACTTTGTTAGTCATACATTGCAAGGGGCGGAGGTACGTTACCAAAAAATAGAAAAGGCAGCTCAAGCAATACTGAAAACGGCCAGGCGACTTCGGCCATACATTCAGAGCTTTCAAATAAGGGTCAAGACTGACATTCCTCTGTGGCAAGTTTTACAGAAATCTGATTTATCAGGGCGACTGGTTAGTTGGTCGGTAGAACTGTCATAATACGACATCATTTATGAACCAAGAGGACAAGTCACAGTTCAAAGTTTGATTGACTTTGTAGCAGAACTAACGCCTACTGAAGGCGACAAAGAAAATTCAGAGTGGGTACTTTCAGTTGATGGTTCGTCAAATGAATCAGGAAGTGGGGCTGGTGTGTCAATCGAAAGCCCAGATAGAATGCTGATTGAACAATCGTTAAAGTTTGAATTCCGGGCAAGCAACAATCAGGCTGAGAATGAGGCATTGATAGCTGGTTTGAGACTTGCCATTGAACTGGGAGTGCAGAAACTATACATAAAGGGCGACTTTCAGTTGGTTGTAAATCAAGTTCGCGGCGAGTACCAGGTGAAGGACCCACAACTGTCTAAGTATCAGGAAATTGTCCAAAGGCTTATTCAGGCGATCAGACAAGTTAAGATTGAGCACATACCAAGAAGCCATAATGAGCGCGCAGATGCATTGGCTAAATTGGCAAGTACTGGGCGACTCGGGAATTACCAAACTGTGATACAGGAAACCTTACCCCGCCCAAGTACAGATATGGTCGAATTCAAAGTGGCAAAGGCTATAGAGAACGGTGGACCATCTTGGATGGATCCAATTATCAATTTTTTAAGTCAGCAACCTCAGGATGAAAGCAAAAATACCAGGGAAAAAAGAAGAGAGGCTAGCTTTTATACCTTGGTTGGGGGACAATTGTATAGGCGGGGGATTATGTCCCCAATGCTTAAATGCGTAGATACCGCTAAGTCTCAGGAAATAATGGCTGAAGTTCATGAAGGAATTTGCTCAAGCCACATTGGAGGGCGGTCTTTGGCTGTGAAAGTACTCAGGGCGAGATTCTATTGACCAACTATAAAAAAAGATTGCCTTGAATATGTGAAGAAATGCTCGAAGTGTCAAATTTTTTCTGATGTACACAAGGCACCGCCTGAACAACTCACAACAATGACCGCCGCATGGCCTTTCGCCATGTGGGGGACGGACATCCTGGGACCTTTGCCAGAAGCTAAGGCTCAAATGAAATTCATCGTGGTGGCGGTGGACTATTTCACCAAGTGGATAGAAGCTGAAGCACTAGCCACTATTACTGCAGCCAAGATAAGAAATTTCTTGTGGTGGCGAGTTGTGTGTCGCTTTGGAGTTCCAATGTCTTTGGTCATGGACAATGGCACACAATTCACCAGTGCATTGACCAAAGACTTTTGTGCTGACCTAGGGATTGACATGCGTTTCGCTTCAGTCGAGCATCCCTAAACAAATGGCCAATCTGAGGTGGCCAACAAGGTCATACTAAATGGGTTGAAGAAAAAACTAGATGAGGCGAAAGGATGGTGGGCGGAAGAGTTACCAAGAGTCTTGTGGGCGTATAACACTACGGTGCAAACAAGTACCGGGGAAACGCCCTATAGGCTGACCTATGGTTCTGATGCTATGTTGTCCGTAGAAGTAGAAAACCAAAGCTGGAGAGTTATGAACAGGAATGAAGAGGAAAACAACGACAATTTGATTGCAAACTTAATCATGCTTCCAGAACTGCAAAGAGAGGTGCACTTACGCAATGAAGCTGGAAAAGTAAGGGTCGCCCGTAAATACGCAACCAAGGTCGTCCCCAGAAAAATGAAGGCGGGAGACCTAGTGTTGCGTGAAAGAACTTTGACTTCAGGGAAAAACAAGTTAACACCAAACTGGGAAGGACCCTTTAGGGTTAAAGCTGAAGTAGGCGCAGAGGCGTACAAGCTTGAACAACTTGATGGCGGTGCAGTGCGTCGCACGTGGAACGCCTCCAGTTTGAGACAATATTATAGTTAAGTACAAGAAAGTCACACTCTTTTTTTGTTGAAAAAGGTTTGTAATGAGGCGACCTATGTAAAAGAAGAGAGGAAACTCTCATGTAAGGATCTATAGATCCTAGTTTTATTTAAAGAAATGAGAAAAGTTTTACAGTATGATATTCGTCACAACTGACAAGATCTAACTCATGAACTTTCTTAATAAATTTTTCTATGGCGATGATCTAGTATGACAAAAAGCTTTCGCAATCAGAAAGTGTCATCACTGAGCAAACATAGCCTTGGCAATTCTAGTGGCCACTAGAACCCAAGCCTCGTCCGTAAAACGACTAAGACCAGTAATATGTGCCTAAGCCTTGGCCATTGTACCAAGCATAAAAAAGCCTCGCTATAGGGCGATCAAAGCCTCAGTAAAAAAGCCAATAAAATCATATTAATTGCAGCACATGGTAATTAAAAATGGAAAAAGGGGCAAGGCCCAAATATCATAGTCATTACAAAAAAAAAGAGAAGGGCGAGGCCCAAGATCCAAGCAATAACAACTTAAAATCAAAGATCTCAATTACAAACAGGCAGAAAAATTTAAACTTAGTTATTCTTCACTTGTCTGCATCAGCATTGGAGGCATCTTTCTCCACGCCCTCGCCTTGAGCTTCTCCATCGGTGTTGGTGGCAACTTTCTTCTCGCCCTCGCCCGTGGCTTCCTCATCTTCCTCATCATCAGATTCTTGCATAAAGGGAAGGCTGCGCACGGGACCAATGACCTTTCCATCCACAATTTTCCTCATGAAGCCGAATTGGGAGAAATCCAACTTAGGATACAGAATCTGCAGTTGAGCCTTGGCTCCTAGATGACCAAGGACATACTGGTGAGAACTCTTTTCCAAAAGAGTCTCGTCAGATTCCTTCAGCTCGGCCTCAAGCTTCTTGATCTTTTTATCCGCAGCATCAAGCTTGGTTTCAAGACCCGCTTTCGCAGCCCTCTTCTTGGCGAGATCCTCCGTCGCCCCTTGTAACTGACGACGAACACCTGCCAAAGCATCTTCAGTTTGCTTCTTGGCAGTATCAGCACGCTTAGCAGCGATATCCGTCTCAGTTTTCAAATGGGAATAGGTCGCCTTAGCCTCTTCAAGCTTCAGTTGGGCGCGGGCCTTCTCAGTTTCAATGTTCTTCAGATGAGGGAGAAGACCGGCGGCACAGTTGGCAGCGGCGAGGGCTTGGTTCACAGCGAGGGTCACAGCACCTCGGACACCTTGACAGGCCACTTCATGAAGAATTTGGGTATTAAAATTCCTCTCCATAAAATGGAGCCCATTGAATTTAGTGTCAAAACGCTGTGAAGAGCGCCGATGTCATTACCGGGCACCGCGTCTCGCGATGATTGAGGAACAGGGCTGGAGGCGGCCACCAAGTTGTCAAAAGCACCAGGAGTTTGATGCTTGGGCGGGGGAATGTTGCCGTGAGGTTTTCTCTCCCTGTGAGCCTTAGACAAAGAATCAGTCAAAGTTGTTTGCTTAGGATCACTTTTGGAAGAGCCACCAGATTTCTGGCGTTTGGGCTCACGATCATCAACCAGCGGCGACTTCTTTCTTTCGCCCTTGGGGTCCTTCTTCTCATTCTTTCTCTGACCTTTAACAGTTTCGACCTGGCTCGAAATAAAGGCATGCATGCTATCAGGATTGACGCCGCCCTTACTCTTGCCCATCTCAGTTGTACACAAAGTAAAGAATATACAAGTCAACAACAGGCGATCAAAGAAGACTGTCACTACAAGATGTATATTCGATAAATCTAAACAAAAAAATTCTTGAAGTTTCTCATCTTTGGCGGCCTGGAGAAGGTCACAACAGGAAATTTGAGGAAGGGTAAGGATGTATAAGGCGACCTGTTGCTCCTCCTCGGTCAACGCCTGGAGCATAACAGTAATATCACGGCGAGGGTTCATAGTCCAATGTAAAGGGAACAAAGGGCGATCTTTTGAGTCAAGGATAAGATTGGGAATTTCTGGAGAGTGAGCGATCTTAAAAAACTTATTCTGTCAATGTTTGAAATTACTCTTTAAAGGTTTAAAGATGGACATATTGGGGCGTGCCGAGAGAGGAACAAAAGACACACAAGAGGGTTTGGCGATGCTAGTTTTGTAGAAATAGAAAAATAAGGGGTAAGTGGGGGTGAAGTTTAGCTGCTCACACAACAATTCAAAGCAGCGAATGAAACCCTAGGCGTTCGATAAGAGCTGACACGGGGCGACATTTAAGAAAGTAAGTATGTCACAGACAAAATGAGAAAAGGGGAGCTTCATGAAAAGCTCGGTAAAAATATATCCATTAAGAAAAAACCAAGCGGGCGCACCATCGGCCCCTGAGGGTTTAAGGGTGACAATGTCATTATCATCACAAGGGGAGACATTTAGGGACAAATCATCGTTATGGCCGGTTTCAGGGTTTACTCTGGTAAAACCCTGGGCGTTGAGGCGATTATTATTCAAAGATTGAACGCTATTCCAAATGGAACAGAAAAGGAACTTATTATCCATGCACTTTTCACTAGTGCGCCAATCTTCCGAGATGGAAGGATTATCTGAAGAAAGGTGAGAAGTTATGGAGCGGGTTTTCTTGTTGGCAAGGTTTGAAGTGGAGGGCGAGTTGTTGGATTCGGAATCAGAATCAACCTTAATAACTTCTTGACTAACGGTGGTTCTATCGTCGTCAGACCCAGAATTAAGAGAAAGAGAGGAATAGGTTTGACCTTGTGCAGACATTTTGGGAAGCTTCATGGGAAGAAGATGAACAGAAAAAGCAAAAAATAAAGAGAAAAAAGAGAAACTGACCGAAGGTAAGCGAGGTAACTGGAAAGCAACGAGCTATGGTGGTCGGAGCAGTGGAAGGTCACCGGAACAGCGACGACTGTTGAGAACAGAAAGCTTCAAGATACTCAGAGGAAAACAAAGGTGAAAGTAAGGAGAAGTAAAAGAAACTAAAGGAAGACACTTTGGGGTTTTATAGAAAAACTGAATGAAGAAAGAGAAAATAAGAGGAAACGACACGATCAATTTTGAACGTTTTCACGAAACGAGGCAATCCCTCGAATCCCGCGTGAAAAGATAGCGACAGTTGAATGCTAATGATGGCAACTTCTCGGTAACGGTGCAACGCTACACGAAACGACACGAGATAAGTTAGACAGTTTGGGCGATTGAGAATAAAAGAGCGGTCTTGTACGTATTTTTTAAGACATGACAACTCCAAAAGAGGCGAGGCTTCATGTCTTGTGGGCCTGTAGGCTAGGTCAGATAAGGCGAGTTGCTTCTATGAAGGCGGTATGGCTTTTTCACTCCAATCATAAGACATTTCAGCTCCAAGAGAGGCGAAGCTTCATGTCTTGTGAGCTTGTGGACTGAGCGGGTCAGCACAAGCCCGTTGACCCGCCCCGTAAGACTAATGCCTTATGGATAAAAGCATGGGTCCCAGCAGGAAGACGTGGGCCCGAGTTACTTTGTCTTGTTTATATTTAGGGGTATATATATTTGCCTTATTCCGCATTGGGATTTGGGCCTTGCATGTAAGGCCCAAATCCATGAATATTCTAGATAAGGACCACTCCCACTATAAAAGGGGTGTCCTCACCTTGTACTAGGTACCTTTTTGATCATTAATGAGATAATTTCCTTATTCATACATCATATATATTCTTTTAGCTCTGCTAGGGTTTATCAAGGATACTTTATAACCATTGTTAGACCTTAGGACGGAACATTAGTTATCTTTAGACTATGTTTTGATATGTTTCAGTAATCTATGAATGGTTATATTAGTTCATTAATTTCTTCTTTATTTTTATTGAATCCATCGCGAAATGGTTTCATGCTATCGTTTGCACAATTGGGAAGTTGGTAGATGATATAGATCTAGGAGGAAATTGAATAAGGGTCTCTACACCTTAGGGATAAGGGTAGCAATTAATTTGTATTTGCTTGAACATGAAATTGAATCTCTAGTTAATTAGGATTATGTATTAAGGAATTAGCTATCACTAATTAACAATAAGGGGTGCTTGACTAAGAGATTAGCAAGTAAACAAATAGGCTTCTTGAGTATTTCGTAAAGCATAAACTTGTTAATCCTATAATTAAATTGTATTACATGTCAAGTTGGGTGTGCTCCTTTCAAGTTGGCCCAAAAAGGCTATTAGGCCTAAAATCGTCCAAAGGCGGCATGAACAATCCACAACTGAGTGGACTCCGTGTTGGTCAGCCGAGATAATTAAAATAGAATTCATCTTGTCCAGCAAGTAGTGGAGCAGATTTAGGCCGACACATTTATGAGACAATTGCAAGGCTGCTTTCGAGCAACCATCAAGCCAAATGTTGAGACTTTAGTAAGGCTCAACACCTAGAACATATCACTCACCATGCCTAAAAATACAGTTTTTTTGGTCCTTCATTAAATGAACATTACTTATATTGTTATCTCTTTTGTTTTCTTACTATGAGCTTATCTCTCAACGCTCTCATATTAACTTGAGAGTCGAAGTGTCTTTCTTGGTACCCCGGAAGATTTTCAAAACTGTACACCGCAAAAGATCAAAAGTATCTAGTAGCTCAGATTTTGAAAGAACATTTTCCACTCTCAGATGAACAATAACTTATTTACTTAAGAGCATAATGGAAATACAAAAGTGATTATATGGGCTCATTTGGTGCGTTGTATCAGACATGATAGTATAAACTTATATAATACATTATTAGTTTATCCATTGTTTGGTGCTGACATTGTGTTGCATAAGATTATCTATCAATCACTCTTATACATTAAAATGGTGGATTATTTAATCCATCATTTAGATGATAGATAAGACATGATAAGATTATGACATATAAACTCCTTGAAATTATTTAACCCACTGCTATCACCGTTGTTGTTACCATTGTCATCGCCACCACTGCCACCATTGTCGTTGCAACCATCCTCGCCACAACTACCGTCGCCACCACAACCAACTCCACCACCATCCTTACCACTGCCTCCACCACTCTCTACCACTTTCATCGTCACTACCATTATCGCTACTCTATCGCCACTATCCACTGCCATTGTCGCCACCACCACTACCGCCACAACCATCGCCATCGTTGTTGTCGCCACCATCGCCAACATTGTTTCTGCCACCACCCTACAACACTGTCACTGCTACCACTACTCCATAATCAACTCCACCGCTCTCTCACAATCACCTCAACCACCCTCCACCACTACCACCATCACTCCCATGCACTACCACTCTACCGCCACCACCCACCGCCACCACTACCACTATAACTACCATCCTCCACTGCTACCATCTATACTACGACCACCACTCTTCACCACTACTACCGTCCACTTAGCATGTGATTATATCAATTTTTAAATGATATGATAAGTTAAACAGTGTATTACTAAACGTTGTATTTTTATCAGACATTATCCTACTAAACTATCTACAATTAACTTAATATTGTTAGACGTTATACTATACAACATACTGAACCGGTACCGACGAAAAAGTTCATAATTCCTCTTTTGCTGGATTTAAATTCGGGTCTCTGCATACCTTTTAAAGATTAAATACTCATTACAAGCCTATTGAAATTTTTAAAAAAATGTTAATATTCCGTCATGTACCTCAAATATCTATATTGATATACATTCCCATTGTACATGTGTACTGTGAAAAACGTGAAGCTATAGTTCTTCTGCATCCATAAACAAGGACTCAGAGAAATCCAAATTAGCAAACATGACAAGCCAAAAAAGTTGAAGGACATATTGATCAATTTTTAACTATTTTATGAGATGACACATGCTAAATGATATATATGTTCTTCCCCAATCACCGTCGTCCGTTCTTTTTTGTAGGGTACACAAATGATTCAGTTCTATAAAGATATTCTGGTTTTCCCTGCAAATCTTTGTCCTCTGAGTTTGTGTATATACTAGTGCCGTCCTCAATTATTGATCATTAGTGAATGAAAAAACAAAGCCTTGCTATAATTCCTCAATTGATTATCACTTGTTCATCTATCAGCAAGTAAATGTTGTAATAATTACTTAAGGAGTAATAATTACATAGTGTTCCAAGATGACAAGTGTGTTGATTTTGTATTGAATGGATTGGAATGAAGTCTCACATAGAAAGTGGAGCAACTTTTCAAACATTTATATATCATTAAATGTCAACCATTCAACAAAGAGACAAAGTGAGGATATAGTGCCACATGTGCATGGTTTGGTGGTCCCAAGCTTTTATGTCACATGTTCCATTCACACCACCCCTCGCCGGTGTCGCCACCGGCGTGGGCGTGGGCGTAGAGGCGCTAGTGGCGGCTTGTAGACGGCACGACACTTGATGCACTTTAGCACGACGCATCGACGGCAACGGCAACGTGGTTTCCGTAACGTCCGTTTGTTTTGCTCGTTTTAGAATTCAAATTTTGCACTTGTTCACGAAGGGTCGCAACTATTCACATATTTGTTGGTAACAGACATAATTTATGAAGGGTCGCAACCTTATAAATTGTTCTGTTTTTGCCTATAAATAGAGTGCATATTCAGAATTCAGAACACACAATCATATCCTCTGTTTTCCAGAAAATCACTTCCCTTCATTTCGAGTTTTCATTAGTCTTGTGCAAACTCGAAACAAGGCTGATTATCCTGGGTATTCTTGCATCCAAACTCTAAGACGAATTCAGAGAATGCTTGAAATACTTTAAGGAAAGTGATTTCATCACGATCAAGCCTATTCGTTTATAACAGTAAACTCCTCTACATAGTCAAAGATAAACAAAATGTAGCTTAGTGTTCAAGTATAATTCATAGCAGGGGCCAATTGTTGATGAAGTGGGTATTCATTGAAGTCTCACATCAAGCTATTAGCCATGTGTAGAGAAAGTAAGTGCTTATCAAAGTCCCAAGTTGAACGGTGTTTAAAACAAAAAAAGAAGAGTGTTATTATAAATATAAAAATTTTGGATGAAAGGAGAAATGTTCATTATGACAAATTGAGTATTGATACAACTCTCACGTTAAATAGTGCGAAGAAAAAAAGAAGTGGAGAAACTTGTAAGTTATTGTAATACTAAAACTAATAGGTTAATCTTTGGTTTGATCACAAAATTAAGATAATCATGTTTGAACGGTAAACAGTCACATGGCAGTTGGATTGTGACTTTGTTCAAAGTAAATCAAATATATACCCATTATATAGGGGTGATCCAATTGATAATCCACATTATGTTCAAAAGCTATGATCTAAACTAATTAATTATCACTCTTCTCTTCAAATATGTACTATTTAATCCACATCATGTTCAAAATTTTCTTCTATATAATCTGAACCAATGTCCACCTACCCCATTTAATTTACTTCGAAGTTCGAACTAATACTACTAAAACGAGTATAGAGAGCTCGATGTGCTTTTTAAGTGTCATAATAATGCTTACTATAATTAAGAATTCATTGAACCATATGCGGAGTGCTTAAATTACTAAAGGCAACCATAATACACCCATAATATAGTTTTCTTAAGCTGAGACAGTGTTTTTTAAGTACTTTTAACTTTAATAATCTTTTTCTTATTAACAACAAGGGTCCCAAATAACAATTAAGACTGGACTCTGCCGAAAGGCCAAATAGGTACAGAGATTATCCTATGAAGACATGGTTTTAATTAGCAAATTGGATGATACATAGATTTGTGAGCAGAGCATTTGGACATACTCAAATCTCAGTCAATTCTCACCGACGTTGTGGTTAAGCCCTCATTATATATAATATGCATCTTGTTAATGTTAGCTAGTTAAAGCGTGTGTCAGCACATATGATTGAGGAATTAAAGATTAAATCATTGAATTACTCATGATCACCTTCTTTAGATCCTCAAACAAAATTGATGAATCTAATTTGTCATCTAACATTATAACATATATATGGACCTTCTCCTAGATTGGTTTGGTTATTAATATATTAGCTGCCATATACAATGTGGCCAATCTCAAGAAATAAATGTAGATGTGCCATCATATGTTATAGATAGTTAGATACGATCGATATCATTAAATAATCAACTCCCAAGTATCTATGACGAAATATGCACCCATTGATTATCATTTTCAAAAGCTATGATTGAGAGGAATATGGAATGCCCTCTTAATTTGGTTCTTCCTGCATCACCATGATTGTCTGGATTATGCAAACAAGCATTATGTGGGTCGGGTTATTAGGTAGAACGGTCATTTAATTTGAGGAAAAGTTCCTGATAAGAGAGTTTTCCTCTTTTTGAAAGAGGAAAAAAATAAATATGAACATATGGCACTAATGATTAGAGAGGCACAATTATTGGTTAATATACATATCACGCTCACAAATTTTTAAATGGGTTACAAATTTTGCAAAATAGAGCCACGAGCTGTGACATGGTGGTGTAAGATCAAGTTTTGATCTAGTAGTACAACTCTATGTTTTGATGATTACAAGTTAACCTTTTGATATGAACAATTGTGGTACTCTAACGTGTTTTTATGAGTGTGCTATTTACAGGCTCTGACCTCAACTCAATCTCACACAAATCAGAAGCACTGTGTATAAAGGGTAACCCAAGCAACGCTTTCGCATTCACCATGTTCAGTATGAACAGTGGAAAAGCTTCAGAAGTTCTGAAGCTATACAAACTCTGATGTGGACTCAGTCGCTAGAAGCTCTGAAGATCCAGAAGTTATGATAACCAAGAAACACTGAAGGTTCAGATGTTCTGATGGTGTAGAAGACTCTGAAGATCCAGAAGCTGAATAGTGGAAACTCTGATGTCCAGAAGCAAGAAACTCTGAAGGCCATGTTCTTCCCTCTGAGTTCAGAATCAGAAGATACAATGGTCAGAGGATCTGTGCTTTCCCTCTGACTCTGATCAACCGGCTTCACAAGTTCCAATATGAAGTATTCCCCTGATCAGAAGTCTCCTAGGTTAAAAGGTCAAGTCGCTATCCAAGTACAAAAGCAAGTGTACCTTCCTGACGACCTACCTAACGTTCTCAGCCACAGCAGAAGCTGGATTTTCCAGAACTGCCCTCCAACGGTAGCATTTCCCATGCAACGCTCAACCCTAATCCTTGGAGTATATATAAAGGCTGAAGATTGAAAGAAGCGGCTAAGAAACTAAGTAGAAGCAACATACACGCGCAAGACATATTCAAAATATTCTAAGCTTTCTTTCATCTTGAAATTCATTGTGTTTACTATAAGCTGTTTAGAAGCACTTTCTTTGTAAACAAGAACTTCATATACAGTTGTATAGTTTGCCTTTAGGAGATCAAGGTTGATCGGATCCTAGAGAAGACTAAGAGAGTGAATCTTAGTGTGAGCTAAGTCAGTGTAATTGTTAGTCACTTGTAGGTTTCAAGTGCAGTTGTAACTCTTACCTGATTAGTGGATTGCCTTCATTCTAAGAAGGAAGAAATCACCTTAACGGGTGGACTGGAGTAGCTTGAGTGATTTATCAAGTGAACCAGGATAAAATCCTTGTGTGCTTTTCTATCTCTTATCTTTAGCACTTAAGTTCTCAAAAGATTTGTCAAAATCTTTAAGGTGGAAGTTTTGTTCTGAAAACGTTATTCAAACCCTCCCCTTTCTACCGTTTTTCATACCTTCAGGTGGTTGCTCACGACCTTTAACTATGAAGTCAAAAGTTTGATTCTTACCAATGAGAATAAATCATATTTCGTGGTCAATCGACAATCGTTTACCATTTAGTATGAGCACCCATTAGTCATTGTTGTTGACGGTTAATATTTTGGTCTAAAAAAAGTTTTGCAAAATAGAATTTTACTTTTAGTAGTTAGAGGTGTTTCTAGGTTTTGTTTGATCGTTTTAAACAGAAAAATGACCCGATTCAATCTCATTGATTTTTTAATTTTATTGTCCAGTGGATTTGTCTCTAGATTCAAACTCGATCCAAAATATCAAACTCTGAAGCTTCGAGAGCTTTCTCCGGTTTTGATTAGTGTTATTAGATTGTATTGTTTCTTAGTGACTAAGCAATTCTATTTTTCTTAAGGTTTGAAACGAGTTGATGAGCTGAGGAAAGAGGTTTTGGAGCAAGATGTGAGATTTCACGACGGAAGAGGAAACCCTAGAGAACTTGCTGGGTTCGGGAACTATTTTTGGATCGAACTGTGAAGTCGAGCTTAGAAGGAGAAATCAAAGGTAAGGGTAACTCATTATAGAAGTGCCATTGAGTCTGGCATGCTTTAATTGGACTGCTTGCGTTTGAGATGAAGGTGTTTTGTTCGATTGTTGTTTGATCGAAATATTAACATACTTTACTATGTTGTATTCTTGCTGAATTTTTGAGGAATATTGTTGGTTTGATTGATTACCCTATAACATGAATTGTTCAATAACTTGCTTGATGTGAATTCTATTTGTCATTAATATTGATTTGATGAATTCTTAAGCATATTTAATAGGCTTAATAGCACTTTTGGTCCCCCACGTTTCCAAAATGTGTAAAAAGAGTCCCCCACGTTTAAAAATAGCATAATGGTACCTCGACGTTAATCTCCGTTAGCAGTTTTGGTCCCCCACCTCATTTCCGTTAGAAACTTAACGTTTTTATTTGACCTGGCAATTTTTTTTTCTGATGTGGCATTAAGACTAGGAGAGAAAACCGGTTTTTTAAGGAGCTCACATGCCCTCACGTGACCCTAACCTCTTTACATCTTCATCTTCATCATTCATCTTTACATCTTCATACATTTCTAGTAAAAAATAAAACCAACCCAGATTTCTTCATCTAACCCCAGATTTCTTCATCTTCATCTTCACTAGAATCCCAAAATAAACCCAGATAAAAAATTCAGATCTTTCAACATTTCACAAATTATACAGACTAGCACTCAATAAAGAATCAAGGGAAGGAAAGCACCAGGGATATTCAAAAGCAGCAGAACAACAGGAAAGAGGAACAGGGGAAGGAAACCAGGCAGCGACAAACGAACCATGAACACAGAACATCAGCCAAGCATTCTGACCCAACAACAAAGGATTGAGATCAAAGGCAAAGAGAGCAAATCAAAGATTAAGGACAGAAGAACCCAGATCTTAATTGCTTTCATTCCTTATCTTCTCTCTCAACCAACCAACCCAAACTGCCATTGTAATCGCGCCACTTGCAAGGGAAGAAGAAGAACCGATTCAATTAACACCACACACGAGTACAGGCCCTAAACCTAGCAAGAGGGTTCTGGAGATCTGGAGACTCGGCCACCCCTGCAAGCCTCGACCACAAAACCCAGTCATGCGTCTGAACCGAACCGACCCAAGCCTCCCAGATTCTGGAGATCTAGAGGCTCAACGAAGGTGTGATGGCGCGGCGCTTCGCGGAGTGGAGATTCATGGGACGGCGGCGCTGCGAACCCAGAGGTGGAGGTGGCAGTGCGGGTGGAGGTGCTTAGGGAAAGGGGTTAACCGCGGAAAGAAGAAACAATCAGAGAGAAATGAAGAACAAGAAGAGAATTAGAGAATGGAGAAGATGAGAAGATGATGAAGTTCGTTTGTTATTTTTTTCCTGATCTGGAAGATGATGTTTGGTTTTGAACATGAAGAAGAATGTTTTAATTTGTTAAAAAATTTCATTATTTATTAAAGGCTTTTTATTTTTAATTAATTTTATCCATTTAAATTTTATAAAAAATTCCACATCAGCTAAAACCGTTAGTTTTTGGATGGAAAATTGACAGGGGACTAAAACTGCTAACGGAGATTAACGCCGAGGTACCATTATGCTATTTTTAAACGTGGGGGACTCTTTTTACACATTTTGAAAACGTGGGGGGACCAAAAGTGCTAATAAGCCTATATACCCGACTTATGGTTATTGAAATTTGGAATGGCTTGTGGTTATTCTCACTTGATTATCAGATTTGGAAATACTTTGAAAAGGAAAAGAAAAAAATATATCCGCTTTTGTGAACTACATATGAAAACATGTTACGTTGCATATTTATTTGAGACAGGTTACTATTGTGACCCCTGAAAGTCGGGGCGCAGTCACACCATGGAAATGAATGTGTGAAAAAACGACGTTTGAGATTGTGGAACAGCAAAGGAAATAGGAATTTAAAAAGGGAGGCAAGTTCGTACCGGAGTGGAGAGGAGGCATGTGTAAAAAAAATTCTCTCATCCCTCCCATTGATCCCATATTAATAAGATATTTTCATGAGAAAATAGTATTAAATAAAAAAATAATGTTGGAGAAATTTTTAAAGTTCATAGCTTAGATTAAGGAATTTTCAATGATCAGAATTAGGGGTGGAAGTAGGTTGGGCTTCACTAGACTTTGCTTAAATAGGCCGAGCCTCCTTAAAATATTCAAGGCCTGAGTCTGGCCTGTAGCATGTCCAAAGCTTTTTTTATGTCTGAGCCTGATCTATTTGGAAGTCTGGTCTAGCCTGATAGCCTATATAAAAGCATGTTTCATTGTAATACATTCAAGTAGACTGAAAATTTTACTTGTAAACATGTCAACAAACTTATAAACTAATGAGTTAAAATACAATAATATGATTATATAGTCCAAAAGGTTTATATAGTTAAATCATTATATAGTCTAACATATTTAAATATAAATAATTCAACAAGTATATAGTTTTAAGATATTATAATAAAAATCTAATGAAAATAATAAAAAATATATATTTTTATTTAAATAGACCGACTTGTTAGACTTGTAAGCCTTTTTGTGTGGCCCAAGCCTAGCCTTTTTAACTAAATAAACTTTCAAAAAGGCATTGGTCTTATCTATTTAGTAATTTGGCTTGCCCTTGCCTGAGCCTGACGTAGGCTAGGCTGTAGGCCCCTGTCGGCGGCCTGGTATACTTCCATAGTTCCATCCCTAATCAGAATAATCTAAAATAAAACAAATTATCAAATTGATTACGACCTACAATGTTTGAAAATTTCATAAAATAATTGATATTTTTAATAAATTAATAATATGATTAATCAAATTTATTATATTTTAATATACAATATTATTTTTTGTTTGGTTAGAAGTAAATAATTTTTTTAAAATACATTTAAAAAATTAATATAAATTTTTTAAAATAATTTTACCTATCAATTATCATTGATAAATCCTTTTTTGAAATCTGAAAATTTAATTTAAATTTTAAAGTATTATTTTGCATTTATTAGTTAATTGGTTAATTTGAGTTGGATGATATTATAAGTTAGTATAAAATTAAAATAATTCTTAGATGATAAATATTTGATAAATATTTTTAAATGTGTTTTTTTGTGTGTTTTGTGTTGAGTTAATACTATTTTATCAATTTTATCATTTTCTAAAATGTTTGATATTATTTTATCTAAGTAAAATAAAAGATTTTATGTTCTAAGCATAAAGAAAGATCTCATAAAATTTGTTTGGTGAATACTATTTTACAACTTTTTCGAAAATCCGAGAGTGGTTGAAAATATTAAGTTATTTGATTATGGTCATAATTATTATTAAAATTAAATTTGATGTGACAAAAATATATTAAGGGAAGTGGTTGAAGTGTTAGCGTAATAAAACGCGTTTCAGAAATTATAATATGTATATTTATATAAATTTAATAGATATACATTGTTTTACATTGATAATCAATCACAATATCTCACGTAAGATGAATAATAATTTTTATTTTTGAATTTTAAATTAAAAACATATATTTTTTTGTCAGAATTTAATTGGACAATTGTGTAAGTCTTGTTTACACTTAGCTGCACCAACTTCAGTCCTATAATTATAATACTACATCCGTCTCCTATTAAAAATTATTTTTTCTAAGTATTTTTTATCTCAAAATATAAGTCACTTACAAAATTTATGCAACATTAATTTTCTTTTTTCATATTTACTCTTATAGCAATAAAATGTTTTTCCTACATTCCAAAAAATATCTTTACTTCCAAGGGAACTATGTTTATATTTACTTCAAAAAAATTAAAATTTCATTGTTTATTGGTTGATGGAGGTTTTAGACATAGTGAAAAATTAATATAGAGAATGGAGAGGAGAAATAATTTAATTAATAACTTTTAAATGAAGGTAATTTAGAAAAATGATATAAATTTATCGTTATAACTAACTTTAACTACCAAACTACCAAACTTAATCCAGAGAATTAGGTAAAAGTGATTTATAATAGGAAATAGATAGATGAAGTAGATTACAACAACAAACACTTGCAGAAAATACAAAAACCTCTTCGAAATCGAAACCCCTTTTCATCTTTTGTTATTCACCTGTTAGATTCGAAACGAGGATCTTTTGTTTTTCGCATGTTACACCAACAGTCATAACAATGGCTGGATTGGAGGAATTAAGGAAAAAGCTCGCACCCTTGTTTGATGCGGAGAAGGGTTTCGGTTTCTCAACAAGTTCAACCTTGGACCCCTGTGATGATTCTTACACTGTAAGTCTTCAATTTGGAGTTGTAGGCATTGAATATCATAGAGTGCAATGATATTGATAATGGGTATTGGATGGTTTTGTCTAATATATTTTCTTTTTTCTGTTTTGGGTGTTTGATTGATTCAATTGTGAAGCTTTCGGATGGTGGGACTGTAAACTTGTTGAGTAGATCATATGGGGTGTACAATATCAATGAGCTTGGGTTGCAGAAGTGCTCGTCGTCGTCTCGGTCTGTGGATGAAAGTCATGATTCTGATCACAGTGAGAAGACTTATAGGTGTGGTTCCCGGGAGATGAGAATATTTGGAGCAATAGGGAGTGGTGCTAGTAGTGTTGTGCAGAGAGCTATACATATACCAAAGCATAGGATTATTGCATTAAAGAAGATCAATATCTTTGAGAAGGTATTTCCTGATCTTAAGTCCTGTGGCCGCATTTTGCTATAATTTCATGATTTACAATTTTCATGTGAATTGAATTTGAATCTCATAGGCATATAGATGTACTTTTTCTTTGTTGGTTTTAGCTCTGTATTATCTGATATATGATTGTCGTTGAAGCAATGGTATACATGAGTTAAATGTGGTATTTTCTTGATGATGAGTGACAGGGATGGAACCAGAAAAAATGTTATAGGAAGGTGACAATTTAACACATTAAGTAAAATTAACAATAATAATTAGAGGAGGCAGTGTAAGAATTTTAAGGGGGACAAATGCAAGTATACAACTTTTCGATACTATTGTATTAATGAATTTTTTCTCTTTTGGGAGTGACTTCCTGGGCGTTGGATCTTAAGAGGTGTCCCCGTATAGATAGAACACTATCATCCCCTATCATTTCATCTTCCTGATAGGGGTAGGCTACGACCTGATGAGATGGACGGGCTCCCATTTGAAATGTAGGGGGGTTTCGTCCCTTAGTTATGTGGGATAAACTTTTGATCTGCTGTGTTTTTGAAGTGTAGGAGTTGCTAATTCCTTGACAGTATACACTTTACTATGTGACTTAGAGAGCCTGTTTAAATACAGACCACAGAGCACTTTATTGGAGCTTATCTACTAAAAAAAACACTAGATAAGCTCCAATAAGTGCTCTTTGGTCTGCTTCCAAATGGGTTATTATTCTAGATAGATAAAAGTTTTAAAAGAGCAATTTGTAAATAATGAATGATGATAGTACACCCCCTTGCCCCACAAATTTTAGAAGGTCAAATCATAATAACCACCTGTTACTGAACAAATGAACTTCTTTCTTCCTATCAGGAGAAAAGACAGCAGCTCCTTACTGAGATAAGGACATTATGCGAAGCACCTTGTTATCAGGGTCTTGTAGAATTTCATGGGGCATTTTACACTCCAGACTCTGGACAGATAAGTATAGCTTTGGAGTACATGGATGGAGGATCACTTGCAGATATCTTGCGAAAGCATAGAAGGATACCTGAACCTATTCTATCATCCATGTTTCAGAAGCTCCTACATGTAAGTAAAATTATTCTTGTATTTTCATTTTGGTATTTTCCTTACAAAAAGAACACAAAGATATATTGATTAGCCTTTTATCCTTTGAAGGGTTTAAGCTATCTGCATGGAGTCAGACATTTAGTTCACCGAGATATAAAGCCTGCCAATTTACTTGTAAATCTCAAGGGGGAGCCAAAAATTACTGATTTTGGTATCAGTGCTGGTTTAGAGAGTTCAGTGGCAATGGTTAGTATAATCTACCGGTCTTAGTTTTTGGTATCTTATTGCTTTCATAAAATTGTTAACAAATGTAAAATTCATTGTTTGGTCATGTTACTTTTCAGTGTGCTACATTTGTTGGAACGGTTACATACATGTCACCTGAGAGAATTCGAAATGAAAGCTATTCTTATCCGGCTGACATTTGGAGCCTTGGACTCGCGCTTCTTGAATGTGGTACAGGAGAATTTCCATATACAGCTAATGAAGGACCTGTCAATCTGATGTTGCAGGTGTGTGCCAGTGCTTTTTTATGCTATTTATTTGTTTAAATGAATGTAAATGTTGTCCGAGAAGAACATCTAGGCTTACTTTTTTTTCTGTCACTTGTACGAAAATTAATGGAGCCACTAGCTTGCAGCATTAATGTGATCAGTGACATTGAAATATACCCAGCCTTGCTACTGATGAATAGCTGCTTTCTTCTAGTAATTCTTCTGTCTGCAAATAATTATACTTGGTTTATGGCAGATCCTGGATGATCCATCACCATCACCATCAAAACAGACTTTTTCACCTGAATTCTGCTCCTTTATTGATGCTTGCTTACAAAAGGATCCAGATGTTAGGCCAACAGCAGAGCAGGTGAGAGAGATGAGATAAAACTTAATATCATATCAGCATGGTGTCTAGCATCTGTGATTTGCATTGTTATGTATATTGCCTTGTCTACAAAACTACCTAAAGCACTATTGTGTTAGTGTACATGCATTTATTTCCTTTGGTTCACTTTCTGCTATCAATTTTTCATTTAAAGTATAATACTGTCAGTCACTCAGTCTTGCATTTAAGCACTCTTCTGAATAAAAACATGATGGTTTCAACTTGATAATTTGGTCTTGCCCTACTGCAGCTTCTTTTCCATCCATTTATCACAAAGTACGAAACGGTCGAGGTAGATTTAGCAGGATATGTTCGTAGTGTTTTCGATCCTACACAAAGAATGAAGGACTTGGCAGATGTAAGTAGCTGCCATTTTGTTCTCTATTCTATTTGTGAGCATACATGCTTATTTTCTTTAGTTAGTATAATCACAATACATAAAACCAATGAATGGTTATTAGTTTTAGGTATTAAGTTGCACTTTTCATGCTTATCTAAAAAAGGAAAAAAAAGTTGCACTTTTCATAGGTTGGTTCAATTAGAACTAGAGATAAACTTCACAGCATTTTCATTTTAGGTCATAAGTCTGCACCTGTAAGCAATATTCCCAAGCATTCATTGGAATGCTCAATGAAAAAAAGCATAATTTCATTCATTTATTTCACATGGATATATTGGTTTTGAAATGTGGGTAGTTGTTAATATCAAGAGTTTAGAGAAGTTTCAATTAGTACTTATTATTCGTATTTTTCCCTCCAGATGTTGACAATACATTATTACTTACTATTTGACGGACCTGTTGATTTGTGGCAAAATGCAAGGAACTTATATAGCGAAAGCTCAATTTTCAGGTGTGTACTCTGTGTGTATTACTTCTGCATCAAAAAGCTTTTTCATTTGTAACTCACGATCTTTTTGCTATGGTAAAAAATGTAATAGAAATTATTCACTTACAAGAAACTTGATATTATAAGAGAAACAAATGAAGTTCTTAATTCTTTTGTGCTATGTATCTGAAAAGAAACGTATAGAGGAAAATTTAATTCAAGTGTTAGAATTGTTTCTCCATTGTCAGAATCAATTTTTAGATGTTTGGATGTTTCTTTTTACAATTAATTCTAGCTCTAAAATCAATTCTGTGAAAAATCTACAAATCATACCTTCTTGGAAAATTGATTTCAAGTGCATGGTTGGAAATCCTTCTATAATTATGAGTAGAGAGAAGATGATCCAAGCATATCAACATTTGAATTTAGGGTTCCACAACTAGATTTCACATCATTACCCTATATAAATCACTTTTCTCATAAATGTATTTGATTCCGAACACAGATCACCTCGATTTCAACTAGTTTTACCATAATCAATTGTACCTAAATCAATTATATCCAAAATTGATTCTAATAATGCTGATCCAAACACGCAAGATATCAAAAACCTGCTCAAACTGTGGATTTTGGTTAATCAGTTCAAAATATCGTGTTGAGAACTTCTTGTGAACTTCTAAAGCTTTCTAAGATCATGCATGCTAACATTATCCTCCTATATTTTGCAGTTTCTCTGGGAAACAACATGTTGGTCCAAACAACATTTTTAAAACTCTATCAAGTATTCGATGTACTTTAGTTGGTGAGTGGCCTCCTGAAAAGCTGGTGCATGTGGTTGAGAAGCTTCAGTGTCGTGCTCATGGTGAAGATGGAGTTGCAATCAGGGTCTCAGGGTCCTTTATAGTTGGCAATCAGTTCCTCATATGTGGAGATGGCATTCAAGTAGAGGGCTTGCCAAATTTTAAGGATCTTGACATTGATATCTCTAGCAAGCGAATGGGTACATTTCATGAACAATTCATCGTGGAACCAACGACCCATATTGGATGCTACACCATTGTTAATCAAGAACTGTATATTAACCAGTAATGTTATGTTAAATTACAACTTAACAATTATCATGACTTTAGAGGAGAACCTGGTTTTCCAAGATGTAACATTTAAATTAGATTTTTTATGTATCTAGGTTACGAAAAGCTGTTAATAGTGAAGATCAATTCTCATTTGAATTAAGATGTGATTCACCTTTCACTTAAGCATCAAATATGAAGCATATGGCACAATCTGAGAGATACCTTTGAGTAATTTTTTAATTTCAATATAGAAAATAGCAGTTTTTTTTGGGTCAAAACATATTAGCTAAGCGTCCTCAGCCACACATTTTAAATAATTAAGTGAGATGGTTCTCAAAATACACGCATTTCCATTTCTTATCCCTGGATGTAGAACCAGACCCAGCTTTAGTCGCCATGAAGCTAGCAAGATTTTCTTATGCTAGAAGACCCCAATTTTTTCACCCTTTAAGGATTGCCAAAGTATTTATATCCATGCATGCAATGTGTGGCGATATTATCTATGATGTAAAGTATGCAATCAACGCATATAAAGTATTTTCTACTCACGAAATGGTCACCGAGCAAGCAAAACTAGGTTCAAAAATCAGTACTTTCATGAGTTTTAACAAAGTACATTACACCTTTAAGCATTTAGTTTTTCACTTCTGGTGAAGACATTACCCTCAGCTCAAGGCACAAGCCACAAGCCAAGCACCTTATATACCCTAGTCACGCTTCACATAGATCACCATTCACCAATTACATCAACGATGATATTAGAGTGGGGCATCACTTTTTGGCCTAATTCTGATGCAAAAAAAATGAGTCAGAATTTACATGCTCATCTAGTATATATGTAACATTCCATTTGTCTCTACCAAAACAGCAGAAACAAACATATGTCCAGTTTATGTTTAAGGCTTTTAGTCTCCCTAGCTTGATCACAACTAAGGAGTAAAAAATCTCACGGATGAATTATGCTACAACCAAACTTCTAAGCACTTTACATTTCAAAAAACCTGCAGAAACAATAAAATATTGTGTAAACAAAAAATTACACTTCTGAATAAACTAAGCATTTTGATACCTCAGGAAAAAGAACCTTACCCAAGAACATAGTTGGAGAAATTCCAAGCCTCTTGCCTTCCCTTACACAGGATCACAATGTGCAATAACTTATCAAAAAAATTAGTTAGTTTAATGAACCTATCATGAAGATGCTAAGAAGTAGTCCCGGATAGTTCTTTTTAGGGAGGATGGCGGGTTCAATACAGATGAAGGGCTCTTCAAGGCAGACTCTGGAGTTTTCTCAGAGTCAAGAGTTTGATCCAATCCTGATGAGAGCTGGTTCTTGTGGCCTTCAGATGTGTTCATTTTAGGTGGTGTGATTGGAGTGGCTGGCTCAGTTTGATGGTGAGGTTCTTCTTCTCTGTATAAAAAAGCCTCGGCATCTTGCTTGCGGCGTGTTTCTTCATTATCTGAAACCAGTGTGTAGTGGCAACTAGGCATATTAATTATCCTTCTTCGGAGGGGAAGTGGAGTCTCTTTTGTGCGGATACTACTGGATTGTCTCCATACATGAACCTGAAAATGGAAAATTGGAAAGACTGTTACTAGCCGAAAGAAACAATTTGACGCAGTTTCAATAACAGTTGTGTTTCAATTTCCGTTAGCAAGGCTTAATAAATAAAAACATTTTAACATAAATTCATATCTCACAATAGGTTGAAAATAAGTGTTGATTTTTGCAACAGAAACATATATACGCAGAGTACTTAGCTGAATGATGTTGAGAATATAATGCAAGAATGTGATTTTGAACACACTTCAAGTCTCAAGTCAAAGGAATAAATCGGAAAAAAAGGAAGAGATAACAGTTCTGCTTACTGAAGGATCATCAGAAGCTGTTGCAAACTTGTTTATGTCAGAGGAGCACCTGTGAAATAAGAAAATTTAAAAACTCATATTAAAGAGAACTAGAACCACACTGAGGATTTCCAATTTACCAGTCAACCGCTGTAACTTCCTCATAATGACTCTTCAAAATACTATAGTCTTGAGGCTTGTTAACCTGATTTTAGAAATTTCAGTTAAATGATAGGCCAACAGCAACCTTAGGGAAAAACTTCCACTAGTTCATTAAAAGCAAGAAACGTACCCGCCAAACACAGGGTCTTCCATTAGTAGAACCACAGACTATGTGCGATGCATCAGGACTAATTGCAGCCTGAAAAGGCACACATCAGACAGGGAAAAAGTGAGGACTTGTGAAATAAACCGAGTGCAGAAAAACTTAGGATACAGTTGCAATACTCACCTTTACAAAAAAAGACTCTATTTGACATCCAGAAAAAGATTTAAAATGCCCCTTTTCAAGTTGAAGGGTATTATACAGATAAACTCTGCCAAAAAAGAGGAAAAAACAGTATATTTACATTTTGATTTACATTCTCTAAACAATAGTTTGATTCACAAGAATAGAACATAATAGGTTGTCAAAGGAAGATACCGGTTATCCATGCAAGAGGCTGTAAGAAAAAGTCCACTGTCATCTTGAGACAAGCTAGTTATACCATGTACTTGCTGAAATAACAATGAAGAACACAGTCAAGCAAACCGAAGACTGATGATCATTTTATAATTTCCAGTATCTAATAAAAACCAGTTTGAAAATCAATACTGTTCAAATATAATAGCGACATGAAAAGCAGAATGCAGCTGACATTTTCTATCACATTTACAATTTTAACTGGTGATTTTGAGACCATAACCCCTAGCCCTGCACATTTCTTATTGGACGTATGAAGCATGGTTCAATTTATCATCACGCACTAAATTTGTAACCTCCTGACTGTAAAAAGAAACTAAAACATATTCACTTCACAGTGTAGTTCCAACCAACCTTTTCTGTTGACTGAGGATGAGGACATGTCTGTGTGACAATACTTTTCAAATTTCTAGTATCCCAAAACTTCAGCACACTGAAATATACCAATTGCATAGTAAAATCAATTAAACTGATTACAAGCTTCAGAACATTCAATTATCAATTTGATGAGTAATACATTTAACTAACCTCTCCACCGCCCCAGCAGTGGCTATGGAAACTTGATCCTTGAGATAAAGAACAGATGTAATACTCATTGAGGCAGCCTAACAAGTTAGGATTGTTAATTGGAAGATTTAGTTTGCAAAATGTGAACAAATGACAATCCATCATCAACTAACCTTGCGCCTTGTTACTCGTTTTGATTGAGATGAAAGATGTGCACCTTCGACAACAGCCGTTGAACTAGAGAAGCAAAAGGATGATAAAAATAACTTTAAATGAAACAATGAACCTCAAATCAAAACTAATGATCAACTGATCAAGTACTTATAATTAGAGGGATTCTACAAATAAAAACTGCAATTTACCTTATGCTCGCTTCCCCACTTCCAGTCTTAGAAATTGAGTTGCACCTTAAGTCCCAAAGACGAAAGGATCCGTCTCTTGAACCAGAGACAATAATATCTGTAAATTTGGAGATAAAATGATATTAATTGCTGATATATCACTTCGAAGTTGTAGACAATCCTGATTTGTGTATAAACGTAGATATGAGGATAAAATGAAGTATTACCAGAATTAGTTGGATGAGAAGACACAGATTTCACACTTCCAGTGTGTCCCGCCAACACTCCAAGACACTTCTTCGCTTGAACATCCCATACCTTCATCTGTAAATGTGCATCATAAGAGCATTCAAAATAAAATTAGCTTGAAGGAAACTCTGTATCTACTTGCAAGGATGATGAAAACCTATTCAAATGTAAGTCAATGAAATGAAAATAGCATCTTCTGACTTGAATTTCAGTGAAATATGGTCCACAAGCAAGATCATTCAAATAGAGCATGTGAAAAGTCAAGAACATAATAAGACAACCTCCAAGGAAAAATGCACCATGATCATTCAAGTCAATGCAGATATTATTTAAGCTAACATTAGTAAACTGATTATCATAACAAAATGACTTACAGTTTGATCACCAGAAGCTGTAATAATCTGTGTATCCTCCTGCAAATAATTATAAATCATTTTCAGAACACAGTGAAATAAACAAATCATCAGGAGAAGTTACAAAAATGTATTATAAAAAACTTCTCTATGGTAGCAGATTTGAGTATTACCTTAATCCAACAGACATCAAAAACAGCATTACGATGCGAAACCCAATCACAAATCCTTAAATTCTCTGAGATTTCATGTAAGTAAATAATAAACCATTAAACTCTGACCCCTATTCATTACACAAAGTTATAAATAAACTGAAAAAAAAAACAAAAACAAAAACTAACCTGCGTTTAGTTCATGGTCCCAACTGTTGAATTTGCGGCGAGTATCGAACAAGTTGACGAATCCATCCTCATCAGATAAAGCGAAGATGTGACCGTATTTTGAGGTCTGCAAAAAAAAAAATGAAACCCAAAAAAATTAAAAAATCAGGTTCCGCACTCATGGAGAAAAAAACAAAAGGGTTATGCTCAAAATCAAAGCTTAGTTAGGTTTACAGTACCTTGCCGAACTTAATTGATAGAGGGATAGTGTCTTCTGCATAGTGTTGTGTGGCTATACCTCCGTAAAGGTAGTAACCATATTTGAATGCATCCATGTGAGGTCGTTTTCGACCTGCAATGGTGAAACCCAAACGCGATGGTGAGTGAGGAAACGAAACAACGGTGCAGTGAGAAGTGAGAAGAAGTGTTGTACCTTGGAGGGGGTTGAGCTCCCTTGAAGCGATGTGGCTGAAGACGGACCTGTGCTTTGGAATCGCCATTGAGATCTGAGAGAACCAGAGAAGAAGAAGATGAAGATGAAGATGAAGTGAGAATTGGGAATTAGGGATTTGAGATGGAAACTGAAGGAATGTAATTTGTAAGCGCGCCATGAAATGAAAGTGAAGGGCGCGTATCTGAGTTGGCGGGAAATTGAATTTTCATGTACACTCTCACCAAATTTATTTTTCCTATATTTTTTTATTTGGCTAATGTTACATGTTGCTTTTGAATAAATAGATTTAGGGTCCTCAAATGATAGCTTAAGTGGTAAGAGCTTGTGCACGTATGAGTTGAGGAAGGGAAAAGTCCAGGGAGGCAGGGATCAACCCATAAGACATGTAGTTTATCACAATGCTACTTTGATTAAAATCACTTACGTGAGTTCATATTTCCAAGGGTAAATTTATGTGTTATATTTTATTTGGTGCTTGGGCGGGGCTAGGTCTCATAACAAAAGAAAAAGGAGAAAACAAGAAACAAAAGACCACTCCCTCACAAATGAGGTTCCCCTAGCATCCGCTTCCAAAAGCGGTTTTATTCCTTTTGGAGGGTCACGAAGCAAAGACAGCGCCAAAGACTGTTGAGCCCCGACCTCGCCCAGGAAATCTGCACAGGCATTCTCTTCCCTTAGGGTGTGAGACAACCTGACTTCCCAGTCCATATCCAATAAATCACGAATGACGTTCATGATATTATATTGATTCTTAATTTTGTAATTATGATTTCTATTCACTTAAATTTTAATTGTTATTTTTTTTTTCGAAAACAAAATATTATATTGATGAGAATAAGATTGTCAAAGATATACAACCCTCATCGAAAAGGGATAAACAAAATCAACAAATAAAAAACAACTCAACCAAACAAAGAATAACCCCCAAGGTCAGGCAAAGAAGAAATTCCCCATAGCCAAAAATCAAAAACCCTAGAGCACCCACCACCACCCACTCCTACCCTAAGAAAGTATTCGAGCACAGATCTTTGAAGCAGTTAGAAAAAAGGCTACCCTAAATTGTAATCATTATAAGAATAAATATCAGGAAAAACAAATCATGTAAGATCTACCTGAATAAATTGATTCTAAAAGAATTTGGGGCCATCAAATAACAAATTTGAGTCTAAAAGTCATACATGACATGATGTCTATGATACCGAATGCAAGACCTAAATGAAATCTCATAAATGATTATAGAAAACCAAATATATGAAAACCGATTTCGCACCTTTAGAGGATTGAAGATGTGGGTGATCTACGTCGAAAGTCGTCTTGCTTTGATCTCCGGATCTTGCAACAGTGAATAGATAAGGCCTTTCACTGTATGTCACGCTCTCCTTAGAAGAGAGTTGCAACACCGTAAGTTTTCGCGACCACGAAGAAGACCTATCTAGATAACCATATCTCCTTCATGATATGGGCCTATCCTGAATGGATCACTTAAATTGTCAAGTGGGTTTACTTAAGCACCCTTGCCCAAATCATGAATTGGTATGTTTTGTCCAAAAAAAAATATCTAATTGGTTGCAGCCCACACAAACTAATGAATAACTAAATTTAAAAATCGCACTTTGCATTGTAGGTAAGATTACTATTTTTTTTAGTGTACCAAATGTTGTATTTACCCTTTTATTATTTTATTCTCATTTCAAAAAAAAAAATTATTCTCTCTCATTTTTTTCTTTTTACTCTCTTTCAATTTTTCCCCAATTCAAACAACTTTACTCTTGAAAATTAAAATAGAATGTGGACAAAATTTTATCCTTATATCTCTCATTTCCTTGGCACTTATTTATGTCTCTTTCATGCGGTTGGAGTGAATATGGTGTGAGTGGATTATTAATCTATTATTAAATATTTTTTCATTTCTCTTCAACAAGGCTTTGTCGGAGTCTTGTAGGAAGCATAAGTTTTTTCTTGAACAACCTTACACAAGGGGAATCTGATCTGCTATGACAGGTTTCCCGGTTTTTTTTTTTTTTCTGAAAAATAAATATTTGAAATAGTTTTTTTTTTCTGAAAAATCATTTTATCACACTTCCTCTCTCACCAATCTTCTTCTTTCTTCTTCAGTCGAGAACCACCCCTACCACCAGGGGATTGGATTTTGCACCTCACTCGTTATAAATGTCAATGATTTTTTCAATTGTACACACACTTAACTTTTTCTTCAGTTTCAATTCCACTTCTTCTCATTTCTATGTACTTTTTATATCATCTCACGTCATATCTCAAGTTATAATTAGTCACACTTTCTCTTCATGTACAGTTCACTTTCTATCTATCTATCTATAATTTTTTTCAATTGTATAGACCATCACATCTTTTACTTTTTTCTTCTTATCTCATTTTCCCCCACTCAATTTACTCTTGAAAACTAAAATAGAGTGTGGACAAAAATTTATCCTCATATCTCTCATTTCATTGTCTTATTTACATTTCTTTCATGGGGTGTGAGTGAATATGGTGTGAGTGGATTATTAATTTATTATTAAATATTGTTTTATTTATCTTCAACAAGGCTTTGTCGCAAAGAGGGATTTCATCATAACCAATTAATAGTTCTTCCTTGGTTGTGCATGCTCATGACTCAAGAGTCAGTTTGTGTTGGAATGTCTAAACTATCATCAAGTTATTTACACATCTTATTCACAAAACTTCATTCCTTAATTTTCCACTAGATTTTCACACTACCACGACATCCAAAACCATTTTTCCAAAGTAGTAACCAAACAAAAATTAAGAGCTCAAGCGAACCTCCGCAGACATTTTAAGAATGGTTGATGAGAATCAAGAACCGGTCATTCTAGAGAACCCGGAGGAGCAACAACGACACCTGCATCATGAAAATGGAAGAGGTAAAAAAGAATGAAGAATCGCTTAGAGGGATAAATGAGGAAATGGTGCGATGAAGTGATGCCGCAGGGTGAAGAACAAGAAGAAAAAATCATCATGAAGGAGCTGAAGTTGATAAAGCCTTGTCTCTGGTGTGGATTTGATCCTTCTTGATAAGATTTGTTTTTCTTAGCTTAGCTTATGTTTTGACAATAACGTTTTTTCATATATTGCATATTATCCATTTTTGTATAGTGCGAGTATATTTCTATAGTCAAATCATTTGGAGCTCATTGTATTGTAGTCCTAGGGTAAGATTGTATCCTTCATTCCACTTTAGCAAACTAATTCATCATATAGAAACACAACCTAGCAAAATAGAATTCACATAAATCAACATTAGAATCTATTAAGCAAACTAAAAACCACAAGTTAGATTCGAATACCAATGGCACTTGTGCTAGGTCGCCCTTGTCGTAGCCCTTAATCTTGAATTCCACTTTGGCAAACAAATTCATATCTATACGATGCGTCTATTAAAAACAAAACAAACAAATCTAGTAAAATAAAGCTCATACAAATTAGATGGCTTATAAAAAAAATGTCATATCGGCATACCAACAGATCTAGCGTAAGATAGTGGAGATGCAATGGGAGCACGAAGTGGAGCGGCATGCAGAAAGTGAGCGCTAATAGTGGGGTAACACACAAAAATTGGGCGACAGACAGGAGTAGGAGTGGTACAATGACGAGGAAGTTGGGAAAAGACGCAGTGGTGAGGACAATATTAAATTCAAATGCTTGAGGATAGAAGGAGATGATGGACAATCTAAGTTTGAACCATTTCTAGGTCAAGAGTTTAGTTCAGATCATAAGGTCTACCGGTTTTATCATGCATATGCAGCAGGGCCGGTCCCGACATTTTGGAGGCCCTCGGTAAATAATAAAAATGGATCCTGTAAGACCTAGGATTTTATAATTAAATAATTAATTTCCAACTCACGCATAGGACTCTGTGTAAGCGTGAGTGAAACTTGACTTGTGTTTAATGTTTGGATTAGCGTTATGAAGAAGAAAGTTCAGGAAATGGTTAAGAATAGTTATTTAGTCGCTATAGGTTATAGCACGAGTTTCATTCACTTCCGCCTTAGGGCGAAAACGTTAGTAAATGGCTAATTTGCTCTTAAAGCACTGTAGAAACGATATTCAAAAATATTCAGAGGAATATAAGAACTTCTCTTATTCCTTTCCATGACGAGTGTTTCGATCGATTTCGATTCTCGGAAGTTTGCCGAAACCGAGTTCCTGATAGCTCAAGAACCTTAAAGTAAAATGTTGATGAAGACTTTTTCTATTCGGAGCTTCAAATGAAGATTCCACACGCGTGCACCCATTTCTTTCGATGTTTCCAATCTTTCTTCAGAAGGAAGTTTCTGCATCTGACATTCCTTGAAAAAAGTAGTTTTTCGGGTTGAATTATTTCATACCGCTTTTTGGATCGTTTCATTTATTCCAAAACCTTGATTCAAGTTCTGGAAACTTGATATCGGAAACCCACTCAGAATTCACGGAGTATTGCACAGGAAAAATCGGAATCGGGAAATATTTGTTTTGCCGCGTTTTTGACCAATCTATAAATAGCCAAAATTTGAAATATCTTCATCTTTTTCCATGCTTTGGCAGTGGGTGAGCTTGAGGAGAAGAGGGAGAAGAGCTTTTTGCAATCCTTGACTGATCGTCACACTGACAGTTGCTATACGTAGGCCTCGAGGTACTGATGCTTTTCCTTACCTCTGATCGTAAATTCTGTCGCTTTTCTCTATGTCTTTCTGTGCTCAAAGTTTTGAGCTTTTTGTAAAACTGTCCAAATAACTTGATTTCTCTCTGTAAACTTGTTCCCTGCATGCCCAAGAGCATGTTTAGCGGATTACATTTCGCCAAATCTCGTCGAATCGCCGCAGAACTTCAATTCTGCTCAAAAACCCATTTTTATGCTGAGGTTCCGCTTTTTGAATCAAAAACTCTCGACTGAGCTTAGCGTCAGTAGGATTAGTTGTCATAAACGTCGTGGGCATCGACCTCATCCAATTTATTTTTCGAAATTCCGATTTTGAGTTTCCGAGCTAAAAATCTTGACCAAAATACACCTGTTCTAGTTTTCGATCCGATAATTTTTCTGAGAGTTTTCCTGGCCTAGATATCACCTACGAATACCTAGGAATTATATTAGATCGGAGAAAAAGTTCTGAAACCCTATTTTCTAAAGTGGCCGAAACTTTTTGGAGCTGTACCGTGTCCAAAAATAATTTTTGGGTTAGTATGACCTGAGCCATAGCGTAGCCCTTTCTGTTGTCGAAATTTTGGCTGTGGTTTCGTGTCATTCCGAGTTCTGTAGCTCGAGTTATGCGCGTTTTAGCGAACGAAGTTCTGTTGTCAATTCGTGCTTATATAGGAACTCCAAAGCTTTAAAGCTTTCTTTCCGATTTCGATTAGTGTTATTAGATTGATTGCTTCTAGTAGGGCTTGTGTTGATGATTGTGTTTCCTTGTTCTAGGTTCGCAACTTCCATGCACAACTTCTACTCGCGTAGGTAAGGGTAACTTAGTTTTAGAGTGTCCTTGAGTCTTGCATGTATTTATCGCACTGCATGCGTTTGAGATGAAGATGTTTATATGGATTGGCATTTGATTTTGATTATTATGCTGAACTGGGAAAATGTTTTCTGGAGGCTTCGGCCGAGTAAACTTATTGAGACGTGTGTCTCCGTTTTCTGAGAGGCTTCGGCCGTTTACTGGTTTCTGTCATTACTGCTTTCTAGTAGATAAGAGATGGTTATTGTTGATACTTGACTTGACTTGAAATTGTTGATTGAAAGATTACTGAGGTTGAGGATTGTTGTTGACTAACTTGACATTTAGGGCTTGAACTTGAAGTGGCAATGTGGTGGTGATTGTCCCACGTGATTGTCCCGTCTTTCAAGGCGTTATAAAGTGGCGATGTGGTGGATATTGTCCCACGTGATCGTCCCATCTTTCGAGATGTCCTAAAGTGGCAATGTGGTGGTGATTGTCCCACGTGATTGTCCCGTCCATTGTGGCGTTAAGTGGCGGTGTGGTGGTGATTGTCCCACGTGATCGTCCCGTCTTGAGAGATGTTGCTGATCGATCCATATTGGTAGAAGCATATAGTCGCATTATAGGACACTAACAATTGATTATGTTTATATCTGCTTTAATTATATATTGTTGATCATGTTTATATCTGCTTTAATTATATATTGTTGATTATGTTGATATCTGCTTTAATTATATATTGTTAATTATGCTATATCTGCTTTAATTATATATTGTTGATTATTTATTATCTGATTCAAATATATGTTGTTGATGTTGTTGATATATGTCTTGATATATATTGATAGCTTATTTATCTGAATGTTTTGGAGTTTTTGAAGTGACGATGTGGTGGATATTGTCCCACATGATCGTCCCGTCTTTCGAGACGTTATTAAGTGCAGTGTGGTGGATATTGTCCAACATGATCGTCCCGTCTTTCGAGACGTTATTAAGTGCAGTGTGGTGGATATTGTCCCACGAGATTGTCCCGTCTTGCGAGACGTTATTTGGTCGATTGATATTGGTGTTTTCGTGGATAACTGATTTAAGTTCGTATTGTTGATTTTATGTTGCTGGATATATGTTGTCATCTATCTTGAATTAAGTTGCTAGTTTATGTGTCATGATATGCACTTAAATTTGATTAGCATGTTTTTCTCCTTTATACGTGGCAGTTGCATGGAGTTTACCCTTTCTATTTGCTACTTGTTATTTGGGCGCTTAACGCTATTAGGCGATGAAGAGTCTTCTGGCGATGCTTAGCCATGCTGAGATGGAGAAGGGATAGTAACCGGCGGAGCAAGGATGGAAGAAGCTGTATAGTTTCCTCTTAGTAGTATATGCTTGAGTCTTCTTCGTTATCTGAAAACTCTGTTACTAAAACTTTGTTTTCGCCACTGTTAAGTGTGCGTACTTATTTTGGAAACTTGCTTATGCTATTGTAAGAAACTATTATTATATGTCGGGAACGAGTTGTTTAATTAAGACTATGTTATGTATTAAACTGTGTTTAGTTGTTTTGAAAAGAAAAAAATTATCGTGTTTTCTTAGGAATACGAAATAGTCCTTAGACTTTGTTAGGTTACTAATGTGACTCCTCAGTTGAGAAACCGGGGTGTTACAGATCCCTAAATTAGTTTTTTTTTGGAGAAAGTTTAATGGGAACACTACGCCAAAAAAGACCTTTTACAGCTGTTAAATTTGACCTTTTACAGCGGTTCGGACCCCTTGTAGATCTCACCGCTGTAAAAGATGGATTATTTAAAGCGGTTCTTTAAGGATAACCGCTGTAAAAAATATTCGAATTTTTTTTGGGCCCCTTCTTTTTGGAGGCCCTGGGCTGTGGGCCTGCTTGCACAAACCCAGGGCCGGCCCTGATATGCAGCATATGTGGGTTTTGGAGTCTAAATTGGTCAAGTGTTTTGTTCTAGAAATGATGGATCGATCAGATTTTGCCGATGTGTGTGCTCGAAAGAAGGGTTCCAGCACCCTTCAAGAGTTGGTTGTGGGACTAATTTGAAGATTCAGAGTCAACCATCAGGAAAACATAAAAGTTATTTTTAAAAAGAGTTAAGAAAACTTAAATTTCATCAATATTGTATATCACAATAATGCAAATAAAAAGAGAAACCTCATTCTAAAAGGCATACATGATATTACACAACCGCATTCTTCTTGTTTGTTCTTGTCACACATTTTCAGCTTGCTAGTTCTCTATCACCAACAACAGGGAGTGAAAGCAGAGACTCTGTATACATGGCTAGGGAAACATAAGGATATTCATCATAAGAGTGATGCTCTAGTAGCTGTCCTTTGTCATTATACTTCACCAGTCCTTTATCACCATCTGTTCCAACAATGTCACCATTTTTCCTAGAGCATATTGGGGAAAAGTATTGAGTGGGAATTTCACTAAAAGATACAACAAGAGTAATAACCCAAGATGACTGAACTTTGTACCTCTCCATCACCCATATATTAACTGTATCATCCTCTTCATGATGAACCCACAGACTTAGAAGCCCTCTAAATTCCCACAATTCATAATCTATTGATTCATGCTCAAAATCATCTGGCAGTGGTATCTCAGAAACTCTCCTTTCAATTAAATCAAATGCAATAATATGATTCACCACTGTATCATGATGAAAAGCCACCCAATGAATAGCATTATTCAAGAGCGACCCAACTCTAGGATCACATCCGTTCCAATAAAAACCGGCATTCATATAATGGGTATCCTCGATTTCTTTCCATACATTAGCTCTCAATGAGAAAAACTCCAAATGTTTTAACAAATCAGCTGTGTTTCTTTCATAGGATGCTAGAACAACCAAATAGTCATCTTGTGATGGGTCATACCCAAAACCATATAGGTAGGCATGCACATTGGATGCAATAGGTGAACAAGGTATTTGATTGTGAACACCGGTGGATGGATTCCAAAGAAATATATTTGCGTTACAATTCAGAAGCAGAAACCCTCTACACGAACCAACAATGCCAAGACTAGAATAAGATGATGGAGGAAGCTGCAGAAAATTAAGTTTTACTGTAGTGGAAGCAGAAGAATTAAGAGACAGTGCATCATGATCTAAGTCTACAGATCGAGTTTCTGGAGCAGAATTTGCTATGAACAAAAGCTTGTGGGTGGGTGTGGTGGCAGCAAGTTTAAAATTTGATTCTGCAAAGTGGGTGTCAGAGATGAGTGAAAGCCATGACTTACAAACGCATTTGAAACGCACAATGGACTTTACTGGCAGCCTCAACAATATCTGAATTATCAATTCCTCAGGCAGATTGAGGGTCCTTTTATTCATGTTTACTAGTCCATTGCTGCTACTGTTTCTCATCATTTTGGTGCACTTGATCACTTTGTAGCTTCAAGTCTGAAATGTTATAACTTTATATAGAGATAGGATAAAGCAACGTGGCCTCTTCCTTCTATGGTACTCTTCCTTCTTTCGCAATCTTCCTATATGGACATGATCAACAATCAACATTCAATAGTATTAATCTTTTAAATGCATTGTCCAAAATGATCTCAGTTATCAAAATAATATGATGTATGATATGTTAACTCCATATTTCCATAAAAGAAATATCCAACAACGCTTGGAAAAAATATGATAAATGCCATAAAATGTGTGGGTTACTAGAATGACAATCTCAACAAGTTTAACAATATTATGTTACACTCTAGATAACTAATTTAACCTTGAATCAAGCATCTCCAAAACATATACTTCATGCTAGTCAAAAGAAAACAAATCCATATACATCAAACATGATCTTTCTAGATTCTCCTAACATTTTCTAAGGACGTACAAACCAATAAGTCACAAGAATGAGTGATCATAATTACAACTTTGAGGAAAATCACTCACATGAATTCATAGTTCCAAGGGTAACTTTCTTTGCCATCTCGATTCTTAATTTTGTAAATGTGATTTCTATTCACTTAAATTATAATTGTTATTTTTTTTCGAACGCAAAATCTTATATTGATGAGGATAAGATTGTGAGAGATATACAACCCTCATCCAAAATGGATAAAAATCAGCAAAACCCAAAACAACCCGACCTAACAAAGAATAACCCCCAAAGTCAGGCAAAGAAGAGAATTCCCCATAACCAAAAATCAAAAACCCCAAAGCACCCACCACCACCCACTCCTACCCTAAGAAAAGTATCCGAGCATTGATCAGGAAAGCAATTTGAAAGGCGGCTACCCTAAATTGTAATCACTATAAGAATAAATATCAGGATAAACCACTCATGCAAGATCTACCTGAATAAATTGATTCTAAAAGAATTTGGGGCCATCAAATAACAAATTTGAGTCTAAAAGTCATACATAATGTCTGTGATACCAAATGCAAGATCTAAATGATAATTCAGATATGATTATAGAAAACCAATTATATAAAATCTGATTTCGCACCTGTAGAGAATTGAAAATGTGGGGGATCTACGTCGAAAGTCGTCTTGCTTTGATCTCTGAATCTTGCAATAGTGTATAGATAAGGGCTTTCACTGTATGTCACACTCTCCTTAGGAGAGAGTTGCAGCGCCGTAAGTTTTCATGACCACGAAGGAGACCAAGCGAGATAACCCTATCTCCTTCCTTATATGGGCCTATCCTGAATGGATCACTTAAATCGTCAAGTGGGTTTACGTAAGAACCCATTCCCAAAGTATAACTCCCCTAATTTTATGCACTATAAAGTAACATATATTTAAATTGACGTGTAAAAAGAAAGAATCATAATTGTGTTGAAATACTTAAATACTAAAAATTGAGTGGACAAATAAATTTATTTTTAATAATTCTTTCAAAACTACATTATCAGACTCATGAAAATAATTTAAGGACTCCTTATACACGTGTGACCTATATTGTGACCATGATCCGACTACCTGACGTGTCTCTAACTAACTACATATGATCCTGCGTACATGACACATACTCCCGTCTACTATCTGGAATGTCTCAAGCAAGTTGCTTTCTTTTTCTGAAAAAAACATGAAAGTAAAGGAATGAGAATTGTAAACATGAAAGTAAAGGAATGAGAATTTTACAATTCTCAGTGATAACAATATCCACTCCAAAAACAAGAAAAACTTACATAAACGTAAATTAAGTAATTATATCAGCGGTAAACATTTCAAAAATAACTACTAGCTTCACCAATGAAAATAACATAGTTAAATCTCTTTCAAATTAAAGGTCATTCTTTAATTCATTGTTATCACTTGTTTTTCTTGGCCCTTCGACCACTTTTGCATATTCCAACTACGACTTAGAGCTCTATCCGAATGCAAGGGCGTCCCCCTGCCTAGGAACCTGTGTTCCATGAACTATGCAACTAGATCACCTCAACTGCTGGAGGATCATTTCACTTAAAGTGTTTTAATTAAACATTTTATACTTAAGTCTTAACACCCAGGATTTGCCTTTCCACTGGAACCGACCTTTGAGTATCTAGGTTTACCCTGCAGTATTGTTCTTAAATAACATTTGAGATTTGCCTATACTGGTTATCTTAAGGTCACCAGGTTTGCCTCGCAATGTTACATGATCTCTTAAATGATATCATATAAGTCAAATTAGGAAAATACAAAGTTTAAAATATGAAACTAAAACAACGGAGAAATCGTCTATGACCATTTTCATTTCAGGTAAAACAATTTAATAGTAATAAACTTAACTTTTAAGTAATCAGAGAGAGGCGGCAGAGCCGACCATTTCAAGGCATAGGAATATAATAACAAGTTATAATCACTAAAAAAAGAGAATAAATAGATCAAAATAGTAATTATAAGGTAGATAAAGTTAAATAAAATTGACGTGGGTAAAAGAGAGTATATGTAATCATAAAATTAAAGTTGAATATACATAATTAAAACTGGCTAGACATACTTATAAAATTATAGAGTAGATTTAATTAAAAAGAATAGATATAGTTATCACCTTAGTAATTTATCTTTCCCTTTCTTTCATCTTTTCCCCCTCTTCTTCTTTTCTTCTTCCTTAACTCTCATTTTCTTTCTTTTCACCTAGGATTTTATAATTAAATAATTAATTTCCAACTCACGCATAGGACTCTGTGTAAGCGTGAGTGAAACTTGACTTGTGTTTAATGTTTGGATTAGCGTTATGAAGAAGAAAGTTCAGGAAATGGTTAAGAATAGTTATTTAGTCGCTATAGGTTATAGCACGAGTTTCATTCACTTCCGCCTTAGGGCGAAAACGTTAGTAAATGGCTAATTTGCTCTTAAAGCACTGTAGAAACGATATTCAAAAATATTCAGAGGAATATAAGAACTTCTCTTATTCCTTTCCATGACGAGTGTTTCGATCGATTTCGATTCTCGGAAGTTTGCCGAAACCGAGTTCCTGATAGCTCAAGAACCTTAAAGTAAAATGTTGATGAAGACTTTTTCTATTCGGAGCTTCAAATGAAGATTCCACACGCGTGCACCCATTTCTTTCGATGTTTCCAATCTTTCTTCAGAAGGAAGTTTCTGCATCTGACATTCCCTGAAAAAAGTAGTTTTTCGGGTTGAATTATTTCATACCGCTTTTTGGATCGTTTCATTTATTCCAAAACCTTGATTCAAGTTCTGGAAACTTGATATCGGAAACCCACTCAGAATTCACGGAGTATTGCACAGGAAAAATCGGAATCGGGAAATATTTGTTTTGCCGCGTTTTTGACCAATCTATAAATAGCCAAAATTTGAAATATCTTCATCTTTTTCCATGCTTTGGCAGTGGGTGAGCTTGAGGAGAAGAGGGAGAAGAGCTTTTTGCAATCCTTGACTGATCGTCACACTGACAGTTGCTATACGTAGGCCTCGAGGTACTGATGCTTTTCCTTACCTCTGATCGTAAATTCTGTCGCTTTTCTCTATGTCTTTCTGTGCTCAAAGTTTTGAGCTTTTTGTAAAACTGTCCAAATAACTTGATTTCTCTCTGTAAACTTGTTCCCTGCATGCCCAAGAGCATGTTTAGCGGATTACATTTCGCCAAATCTCGTCGAATCGCCGCAGAACTTCAATTCTGCTCAAAAACCCATTTTTATGCTGAGGTTCCGCTTTTTGAATCAAAAACTCTCGACTGAGCTTAGCGTCAGTAGGATTAGTTGTCATAAACGTCGTGGGCATCGACCTCATCCAATTTATTTTTCGAAATTCCGATTTTGAGTTTCCGAGCTAAAAATCTTGACCAAAATACACCTGTTCTAGTTTTCGATCCGATAATTTTTCTGAGAGTTTTCCTGGCCTAGATATCACCTACGAATACCTAGGAATTATATTAGATCGGAGAAAAAGTTCTGAAACCCTATTTTCTAAAGTGGCCGAAACTTTTTGGAGCTGTACCGTGTCCAAAAATAATTTTTGGGTTAGTATGACCTGAGCCATAGCGTAGCCCTTTCTGTTGTCGAAATTTTGGCTGTGGTTTCGTGTCATTCCGAGTTCTGTAGCTCGAGTTATGCGCGTTTTAGCGAACGAAGTTCTGTTGTCAATTCGTGCTTATATAGGAACTCCAAAGCTTTAAAGCTTTCTTTCCGATTTCGATTAGTGTTATTAGATTGATTGCTTCTAGTAGGGCTTGTGTTGATGATTGTGTTTCCTTGTTCTAGGTTCGCAACTTCCATGCACAACTTCTACTCGCGTAGGTAAGGGTAACTTAGTTTTAGAGTGTCCTTGAGTCTTGCATGTATTTATCGCACTGCATGCGTTTGAGATGAAGATGTTTATATGGATTGGCATTTGATTTTGATTATTATGCTGAACTGGGAAAATGTTTTCTGGAGGCTTCGGCCGAGTAAACTTATTGAGACGTGTGTCTCCGTTTTCTGAGAGGCTTCGGCCGTTTACTGGTTTCTGTCATTACTGCTTTCTAGTAGATAAGAGATGGTTATTGTTGATACTTGACTTGACTTGAAATTGTTGATTGAAAGATTACTGAGGTTGAGGATTGTTGTTGACTAACTTGACATTTAGGGCTTGAACTTGAAGTGGCAATGTGGTGGTGATTGTCCCACGTGATTGTCCCGTCTTTCAAGGCGTTATAAAGTGGCGATGTGGTGGATATTGTCCCACGTGATCGTCCCATCTTTCGAGATGTCCTAAAGTGGCAATGTGGTGGTGATTGTCCCACGTGATTGTCCCGTCCATTGTGGCGTTAAGTGGCGGTGTGGTGGTGATTGTCCCACGTGATCGTCCCGTCTTGAGAGATGTTGCTGATCGATCCATATTGGTAGAAGCATATAGTCGCATTATAGGACACTAACAATTGATTATGTTTATATCTGCTTTAATTATATATTGTTGATCATGTTTATATCTGCTTTAATTATATATTGTTGATTATGTTGATATCTGCTTTAATTATATATTGTTAATTATGCTATATCTGCTTTAATTATATATTGTTGATTATTTATTATCTGATTCAAATATATGTTGTTGATGTTGTTGATATATGTCTTGATATATATTGATAGCTTATTTATCTGAATGTTTTGGAGTTTTTGAAGTGACGATGTGGTGGATATTGTCCCACATGATCGTCCCGTCTTTCGAGACGTTATTAAGTGCAGTGTGGTGGATATTGTCCAACATGATCGTCCCGTCTTTCGAGACGTTATTAAGTGCAGTGTGGTGGATATTGTCCCACGAGATTGTCCCGTCTTGCGAGACGTTATTTGGTCGATTGATATTGGTGTTTTCGTGGATAACTGATTTAAGTTCGTATTGTTGATTTTATGTTGCTGGATATATGTTGTCATCTATCTTGAATTAAGTTGCTAGTTTATGTGTCATGATATGCACTTAAATTTGATTAGCATGTTTTTCTCCTTTATACGTGGCAGTTGCATGGAGTTTACCCTTTCTATTTGCTACTTGTTATTTGGGCGCTTAACGCTATTAGGCGATGAAGAGTCTTCTGGCGATGCTTAGCCATGCTGAGATGGAGAAGGGATAGTAACCGGCGGAGCAAGGATGGAAGAAGCTGTATAGTTTCCTCTTAGTAGTATATGCTTGAGTCTTCTTCGTTATCTGAAAACTCTGTTACTAAAACTTTGTTTTCGCCACTGTTAAGTGTGCGTACTTATTTTGGAAACTTGCTTATGCTATTGTAAGAAACTATTATTATATGTCGGGAACGAGTTGTTTAATTAAGACTATGTTATGTATTAAACTGTGTTTAGTTGTTTTGAAAAGAAAAAAATTATCGTGTTTTCTTAGGAATACGAAATAGTCCTTAGACTTTGTTAGGTTACTAATGTGACTCCTCAGTTGAGAAACCGGGGTGTTACAGATCCCTAAATTAGTTTTTTTTTGGAGAAAGTTTAATGGGAACACTACGCCAAAAAAGACCTTTTACAGCTGTTAAATTTGACCTTTTACAGCGGTTCGGACCCCTTGTAGATCTCACCGCTGTAAAAGATGGATTATTTAAAGCGGTTCTTTAAGGATAACCGCTGTAAAAAATATTCGAATTTTTTTTGGGCCCCTTCTTTTTGGAGGCCCTGGGCTGTGGGCCTGCTTGCACAAACCCAGGGCCGGCCCTGATATGCAGCATATGTGGGTTTTGGAGTCTAAATTGGTCAAGTGTTTTGTTCTAGAAATGATGGATCGATCAGATTTTGCCGATGTGTGTGCTCGAAAGAAGGGTTCCAGCACCCTTCAAGAGTTGGTTGTGGGACTAATTTGAAGATTCAGAGTCAACCATCAGGAAAACATAAAAGTTATTTTTAAAAAGAGTTAAGAAAACTTAAATTTCATCAATATTGTATATCACAATAATGCAAATAAAAAGAGAAACCTCATTCTAAAAGGCATACATGATATTACACAACCGCATTCTTCTTGTTTGTTCTTGTCACACATTTTCAGCTTGCTAGTTCTCTATCACCAACAACAGGGAGTGAAAGCAGAGACTCTGTATACATGGCTAGGGAAACATAAGGATATTCATCATAAGAGTGATGCTCTAGTAGCTGTCCTTTGTCATTATACTTCACCAGTCCTTTATCACCATCTGTTCCAACAATGTCACCATTTTTCCTAGAGCATATTGGGGAAAAGTATTGAGTGGGAATTTCACTAAAAGATACAACAAGAGTAATAACCCAAGATGACTGAACTTTGTACCTCTCCATCACCCATATATTAACTGTATCATCCTCTTCATGATGAACCCACAGACTTAGAAGCCCTCTAAATTCCCACAATTCATAATCTATTGATTCATGCTCAAAATCATCTGGCAGTGGTATCTCAGAAACTCTCCTTTCAATTAAATCAAATGCAATAATATGATTCACCACTGTATCATGATGAAAAGCCACCCAATGAATAGCATTATTCAAGAGCGACCCAACTCTAGGATCACATCCGTTCCAATAAAAACCGACATTCATATAATGGGTATCCTCGATTTCTTTCCATACATTAGCTCTCAATGAGAAAAACTCCAAATGTTTTAACAAATCAGCTGTGTTTCTTTCATAGGATGCTAGAACAACCAAATAGTCATCTTGTGATGGGTCATACCCAAAACCATATAGGTAGGCATGCACATTGGATGCAATAGGTGAACAAGGTATTTGATTGTGAACACCGGTGGATGGATTCCAAAGAAATATATTTGCGTTACAATTCAGAAGCAGAAACCCTCTACACGAACCAACAATGCCAAGACTAGAATAAGATGATGGAGGAAGCTGCAGAAAATTAAGTTTTACTGTAGTGGAAGCAGAAGAATTAAGAGACAGTGCATCATGATCTAAGTCTACAGATCGAGTTTCTGGAGCAGAATTTGCTATGAACAAAAGCTTGTGGGTGGGTGTGGTGGCAGCAAGTTTAAAATTTGATTCTGCAAAGTGGGTGTCAGAGATGAGTGAAAGCCATGACTTACAAACGCATTTGAAACGCACAATGGACTTTACTGGCAGCCTCAACAATATCTGAATTATCAATTCCTCAGGCAGATTGAGGGTCCTTTTATTCATGTTTACTAGTCCATTGCTGCTACTGTTTCTCATCATTTTGGTGCACTTGATCACTTTGTAGCTTCAAGTCTGAAATGTTATAACTTTATATAGAGATAGGATAAAGCAACGTGGCCTCTTCCTTCTATGGTACTCTTCCTTCTTTCGCAATCTTCCTATATGGACATGATCAACAATCAACATTCAATAGTATTAATCTTTTAAATGCATTGTCCAAAATGATCTCAGTTATCAAAATAATATGATGTATGATATGTTAACTCCATATTTCCATAAAAGAAATATCCAACAACGCTTGGAAAAAATATGATAAATGCCATAAAATGTGTGGGTTACTAGAATGACAATCTCAACAAGTTTAACAATATTATGTTACACTCTAGATAACTAATTTAACCTTGAATCAAGCATCTCCAAAACATATACTTCATGCTAGTCAAAAGAAAACAAATCCATATACATCAAACATGATCTTTCTAGATTCTCCTAACATTTTCTAAGGACGTACAAACCAATAAGTCACAAGAATGAGTGATCATAATTACAACTTTGAGGAAAATCACTCACATGAATTCATAGTTCCAAGGGTAACTTTCTTTGCCATCTCGATTCTTAATTTTGTAAATGTGATTTCTATTCACTTAAATTATAATTGTTATTTTTTTTCGAACGCAAAATCTTATATTGATGAGGATAAGATTGTGAGAGATATACAACCCTCATCCAAAATGGATAAAAATCAGCAAAACCCAAAACAACCCGACCTAACAAAGAATAACCCCCAAAGTCAGGCAAAGAAGAGAATTCCCCATAACCAAAAATCAAAAACCCCAAAGCACCCACCACCACCCACTCCTACCCTAAGAAAAGTATCCGAGCATTGATCAGGAAAGCAATTTGAAAGGCGGCTACCCTAAATTGTAATCACTATAAGAATAAATATCAGGATAAACCACTCATGCAAGATCTACCTGAATAAATTGATTCTAAAAGAATTTGGGGCCATCAAATAACAAATTTGAGTCTAAAAGTCATACATAATGTCTGTGATACCAAATGCAAGATCTAAATGATAATTCAGATATGATTATAGAAAACCAATTATATAAAATCTGATTTCGCACCTGTAGAGAATTGAAAATGTGGGGGATCTACGTCGAAAGTCGTCTTGCTTTGATCTCTGAATCTTGCAATAGTGTATAGATAAGGGCTTTCACTGTATGTCACACTCTCCTTAGGAGAGAGTTGCAGCGCCGTAAGTTTTCATGACCACGAAGGAGACCAAGCGAGATAACCCTATCTCCTTCCTTATATGGGCCTATCCTGAATGGATCACTTAAATCGTCAAGTGGGTTTACGTAAGAACCCATTCCCAAAGTATAACTCCCCTAATTTTATGCACTATAAAGTAACATATATTTAAATTGACGTGTAAAAAGAAAGAATCATAATTGTGTTGAAATACTTAAATACTAAAAATTGAGTGGACAAATAAATTTATTTTTAATAATTCTTTCAAAACTACATTATCAGACTCATGAAAATAATTTAAGGACTCCTTATACACGTGTGACCTATATTGTGACCATGATCCGACTACCTGACGTGTCTCTAACTAACTACATATGATCCTGCGTACATGACACATACTCCCGTCTACTATCTGGAATGTCTCAAGCAAGTTGCTTTCTTTTTCTGAAAAAAACATGAAAGTAAAGGAATGAGAATTGTAAACATGAAAGTAAAGGAATGAGAATTTTACAATTCTCAGTGATAACAATATCCACTCCAAAAACAAGAAAAACTTACATAAACGTAAATTAAGTAATTATATCAGCGGTAAACATTTCAAAAATAACTACTAGCTTCACCAATGAAAATAACATAGTTAAATCTCTTTCAAATTAAAGGTCATTCTTTAATTCATTGTTATCACTTGTTTTTCTTGGCCCTTCGACCACTTTTGCATATTCCAACTACGACTTAGAGCTCTATCCGAATGCAAGGGCGTCCCCCTGCCTAGGAACCTGTGTTCCATGAACTATGCAACTAGATCACCTCAACTGCTGGAGGATCATTTCACTTAAAGTGTTTTAATTAAACATTTTATACTTAAGTCTTAACACCCAGGATTTGCCTTTCCACTGGAACCGACCTTTGAGTATCTAGGTTTACCCTGCAGTATTGTTCTTAAATAACATTTGAGATTTGCCTATACTGGTTATCTTAAGGTCACCAGGTTTGCCTCGCAATGTTACATGATCTCTTAAATGATATCATATAAGTCAAATTAGGAAAATACAAAGTTTAAAATATGAAACTAAAACAACGGAGAAATCGTCTATGACCATTTTCATTTCAGGTAAAACAATTTAATAGTAATAAACTTAACTTTTAAGTAATCAGAGAGAGGCGGCAGAGCCGACCATTTCAAGGCATAGGAATATAATAACAAGTTATAATCACTAAAAAAAGAGAATAAATAGATCAAAATAGTAATTATAAGGTAGATAAAGTTAAATAAAATTGACGTGGGTAAAAGAGAGTATATGTAATCATAAAATTAAAGTTGAATATACATAATTAAAACTGGCTAGACATACTTATAAAATTATAGAGTAGATTTAATTAAAAAGAATAGATATAGTTATCACCTTAGTAATTTATCTTTCCCTTTCTTTCATCTTTTCCCCCTCTTCTTCTTTTCTTCTTCCTTAACTCTCATTTTCTTTCTTTTACGTGACTCTCTCTCTCTCTCATTACTTTTTAACCAACTTGATATCTATTTGTTTTCTCTCATCTCTCATTGCACTCACACACCAATATTCTTGTGAGGTTGCTGATGGTATATCCCCCTCCTTCTTAAGCCTATTTATAGGCAAATTTCAAATCATAACAATTTATCTAGAGATATTTTTCTAAACTAATGATTATAAGTCACACCTGTCCATCCACTTGGCATCTCATCATTTTCTTTTACTTAAATCAAAGATTTTTATCTTGTAAACCATGCTAAGCTACCCCACGTAGCCTAAGAGGCAAGATAATTGTCTAAAGATTCATATTTACCACACCCACGTGGTTCATTAGTTTCATAAAGCTATATGGTGCATACTGCATAGTATACTTCCTCTTCCATCTATTATATTTTTCACTTTTATTTCTCTTTTATTCCTATATCTCTTATGTGAATGAGGTATATTGATGTGAATTTATTTATCTATTAAAGTTTTTTTTTTTGAAAGATAAAGGATTGTATTATTATCCACAAAAAAAGACCTTGAGGACATAACCCCCAAAGCCGGAAGATGAGGCAGCCAAGGCACGCACGGACCGCTCGAAGGAAAAAAAAACCCAAGAAAGAATAACCCACCCCCACAGGGAACCCAAAAAACAACCCCACGGGCTAACAGCAGAGCTATACAAGCAATAACCAAGGCCAAAAAACGTGAAACACACAAAGAGGCACATAACCATCTAACATTCAAGGCACGATATGTTCCTCAAAAACCTTTTCGAGACCCTGTATAGCCTCGATGTCGCTCCCTTCAAACACCATACCCACAACCTTGCCGAGAAGCCACGCCTTCTTTGCTCGCGTGAAGAAACGCCCCCTGCTAACAGTTCCCAAATCCGGCACTGACGATGAAGCCAATGAATTGACCAAGGCAGAGCCCTCAGTCAATAACACAGAATCATCCAACTCAGCAGTTCCTGGATTAAATGACGAAGACCCCCCATCCTCCAAAACTGATTCTCTAGCTTTAATTTTCCTAGGCCTTCCTCGAGAACGAGGAGCAGAACCATTAAGGCCGCAACCCCTAGCCTTCTTTGGACGACCCCGTCGCTTAGGAGCATAAGAACCCCCAACCTTCTCAGCCTCAGTATCCACATCTGAAAAATCAACCCCAAAATGGCATCCACCAGCAACAAGGGGGGGACCAAGCAAACCTCATTCAACCCCTCCGACGAACAATTAGCACCACCATCCAAAACAGAACCAGTAAGCTCCTGAAAAAGATCTTCCAGAGCAAAGGCCTCCAGCATCCAAGCACTCCTCAAACCTCCTAAATTGAATTCGATCTTGGCTAGACGCAGCTGCTCAAAACACAAAACAAAAGACCCTGTCCTATACGCTACATCCACCCGCAATGGAGACATGAAGGATCCAGCAACACCCAAGGAAGGAGAACAGTACTGCCCCAAGACAGGAAAAAGGATATCATAATCTGAATTACCGAGCACACAACTGACATCTTCACCATCACCAGCCAAACCCACAGCGTCCTCTAACCATCTTTCCTTAACCATGACCTCCGGAAAAAGACATTCGTCCAAAACTCTCCTGCCCTCTTCATAAGCAATCTGAAACTCCAAAACCCTCTCACCAGAATAGATCTCAGGAAACAAAGAAGCAACCGGCATCCTCTCTGTCTCCACACCACCAAGACAGCATCCAGAGACCAGACACTCTTCCCCCGGCGAAAGAACATGAACTCTTTGTTCACCTTGCTTACCGACAACAACATCCCGCCAAGAGAAAGTGGAAGGCAAAGTCCTATCACCTTTCTTGACCCCCAATTGAGAGGAAGAAAAATTCCTGACCTGAGATGGGGCTAAAACATCAGAACCCCATTTGTGATTCAGTGAGCCGCTATTTGAGGGGAACCTGGCCATCGCCACCGAGAGAGAAGCACCGCCAACCTTAACCCCATTGAGTCGTACAATAGCCCTCTCAGCATGCCTCCTTGAAAAAAAATCAACAAACCCAAACCTGAATCTCCTACCAGCCTTGCGTTGTCGTTGGACAAAAAGCTTCCCAATCGGACCGATCTGGGAGAACAACTGTCTGATTTGAGAGTACCCCACCTGCTCTGTAATTCCGTCAATGAAGATAGTGTTCCGAACGAGCAAGGATGACTCACTCCTTCGCACCGCTTCATCTCCTTCCCCCTCCTCGCCGTTAACTTCCGCCTCGCCGTCCTCTGAATCAAAGCTCCGTCCTCCTTGCACCTCACCGCGACCTGAAGATAGTGACTGCTTCGAAAGAGATTGAGAAACCCTAAGAGAGAAAGTTTCTCTCGAGCGGCACATTGATATGGAAAAGACTAGGATATTTATCTATTAAAGTTAAGGTTTTCTTTTAAACTAATATTATTTTAATCAAAGATATTTTACAAAACTAGATCTTTCTCTATGAACCCATTACATTGTCACACACGTGGCCTTTTATAAGGTAAAATGTAATATTCTAATCAAAGATAATTTACACACTAAACATATTTTTTTTTCATATTAATATTTAACATATTTAGATATTTAATATTTTGTAATTTAATTAAAGGGTTTCTTACTTATTTTTAATTAATTAAAAAATTGTATAATGTTGAGCTAACTTTCAAGACCTAAAAATATAACTATTTAATTAATTTAATGTTAAGGCTTTACATAATCTTTTGAAAGCTATTATTATTATTATTATTATTTTTAAATGGGGATGTTACACAAAGCATGAATTGGTATGTTTTGTCCAAAAAAAATCTAACTGATTGCAGCCCACACAAACTAATAAATAACTAAATTTACAATGCGCACTTTGCATGGTAGGTAATTTTACTCTATTTTTTAGTGTAGCAAATGTTGAATTTACATATTTTATTCTCTCATTTTTCTTTTTATTCTCTTTTCATTTTTCCTCGATTTTGAATAATTTTAAAATCATCCCATTTTCTTCCTAACTTGTGAGTTGGATGGGAAAGGTCTAGAGATAAATCTCTAGAGGGTGCAATCTATTTCTCCGATGTACCAAAAAAATTATATTTCCTCTTTTATTCTTTCCTCTTATGTTCAACCATGCATCTTCCTCGTCTCTTACATCCTAACAAGCTTTAATTTGAGCCCTTTGATTCTTGCAAATGATTTAGGATTTTGAAATATACACACTTAACTATTTGTTCAGTTTCAATTCCACTTCTTCCCATTTCTATGTACTTTTTATATCACCTCACATCATATCTCAAGTTACAATTATTCACACTTTCTCTTCATGTACAGTTCACTTTCTATCTATCTTTTTTTCAATTGTATAGTCCATAACATCTTTTACTTTGTTCTTCTTATCTCCTTTTTCCCCACTCAATTTACTCTTGAAAATTAAAATAGAGTGTGGAATTTTTTCTATCCTCATATCTCTCATTTCCTTGTCATTTATTTACATCTCTTTCATGGGGTGTGAGAGAATACAGTGTGAGTGGATTATTAATTTATTATTAAATATAGTTTTATTTCTCTTCAACGAGGCTTTGTCGCAAAGACGGATTTCATCATAACCAATTAATAGTACTTCTTCCTTGGTTGTGCATACTCATGACTCAAGAGTCAGTTTGTGTTGGAATGTCTAAACCATCATCAGGTTATTTACACACCTCATTAACAAAACTTCACTCCTTAATTTTCCACAAGATGTTCACACTACCACGACAACCAAAACCATTTTTCAAGAGTAGTAACCAAATAAAAGTTAAGAGCTCAAGAGAACCTCCGCAGGCATTTCAAGAATGGTTGATGAGAATCAAGAACCGGTCAATCTAGAGATCCCGGAGGAGCAACAACAACACCTTCATCATGAAAATGGAAGAGGTTGAAAAGAATGAAGAATCGCTTAGAGGGATAAATGAGGAAATGGTGCGATGAAGTGATGTCGGAGGGTGAAGAACAAGAAGAAAAAATCATCATGAAGGAGCTGAAGTTGATAAAGCCTTGTCTCTGGTGTGTGGATTTGATCCTTCTTGATAAGATTTCATTTTCTTAGATTAGCTTATGCTTTAGCTCTAATCTCTTTCCATATATTGCATATTATCTATTTTTGTATAGTGCGAGTATATTTCTATAATCAAATCATTTGGAGCTCGTTGTGTTGCCGTCCAAGGATAAGATTATATCCTTTGTTCCACTTAAGCAAACTAATTCATAATATAGAAACACAACCTAGCAAAATATAATTCATATAAATCAACATTAGATCTATTAAGCAAACTAAAAACCAGAAATTAGATTCAAATAACAATAGCACCTGTACTAAGTCACCCTTGTCGTAGACCTTAATCCTGAATTCCACTTTGGCAAACAAATCCATATCTATACGATGCGTCTATTACAAACAAAATCTAGTAAAATATAACTCATACAAATTCGCATTCAAAACATGTCATGTGAAATATAACTTACAAAAATTAGATGGCTTATAAAAAAAATCAGATCGGCATACAAACAGATCTAGCGTAACATAATGGATGCAATGGGAGGGCGACAGTGGAGCGACATGCAGAAATTGGGCGACAATAATGGGGTGGCACACAAAAGTTGAGCGACAGACTAGAGTGGGAGTGGAACAATGACGAGGAAGTGGGCAAGAGACGCAGTGGTGAGGACATTATTAATTTCAAATGCTTGAGAAAAGAAGGAGATGGCTATAAGTTTGAACCATTTCTAGGTCATGAGTTTAGTTCAGCATATGAAGTCTACCAGTTTTATCATGCATATGAAGCATATGTGGGTTTTGGAGTCAGAATTGGTCAAGTGTTTGGTTCTAGGAATGATGGATCGATCACCTTCCGCCGATGTGTTGCTCGAAAGAAGGGTTCCAGCACCCTTCAAGAGTTGGTTGTGGGGCTTATTTGAAGATTCAGAGTCAACCATTAGGAAAACATAAAAGTTATTTTAAAAAAAAGTTAAGAAAACTTAAATTTCATCAATATTGTATATCACAATAATGCAAATAAAAAGAGAAACCTCATTCTAAAAGGCATACATGATATTACACAACCGCATTCTTCTTGTTTGTTCTTGTCACACATTTTCAGCTTGCTAGTTCTCTATCACCAACAACAGGGAGTGAAAGCAGAGACTCTGTATACATGGCTAGGGAAACATAAGGATATTCATCATAAGAGTGATGCTCTAGTAGCTGTCCTTTGTCATTATACTTCACCAGTCCTTTATCACCATCTGTTCCAACAATGTCACCATTTTTCCTAGAGCATATTGGGGAAAAGTATTGAGTGGGAATTTCACTAAAAGATACAACAAGAGTAATAACCCAAGATGACTGAACTTTGTACCTCTCCATCACCCATATATTAACTGTATCATCCTCTTCATGATGAACCCACAGACTTAGAAGCCCTCTAAATTCCCACAATTCATAATCTATTGATTCATGCTCAAAATCATCTGGCAGTGGTATCTCAGAAACTCTCCTTTCAATTAAATCAAATGCAATAATATGATTCACCACTGTATCATGATGAAAAGCCACCCAATGAATAGCATTATTCAAGAGCGACCCAACTCTAGGATCACATCCGTTCCAATAAAAACCGGCATTCATATAATGGGTATCCTCGATTTCTTTCCATACATTAGCTCTCAATGAGAAAAACTCCAAATGTTTTAACAAATCAGCTGTGTTTCTTTCATAGGATGCTAGAACAACCAAATAGTCATCTTGTGATGGGTCATACCCAAAACCATATAGGTAGGCATGCACATTGGATGCAATAGGTGAACAAGGTATTTGATTGTGAACACCGGTGGATGGATTCCAAAGAAATATATTTGCATTACAATTCAGAAGCAGAAACCCTCTACACGAACCAACAATGCCAAGACTAGAATAAGATGATGGAGGAAGCTGCAGAAAATTAAGTTTTACTGTAGTGGAGGCAGAAGAATTAAGAGACATTGCATCATGATCTAAGTCTATAGATCGAGTTTCTGGAGCAGATTTTGCTATGAACAAGAGCTTGTAGGTGGGTGTGTTGGCAGCAAGTTTAAAATTTGATTCTGCAAAGTGGGGATCAGAGATGAGTGAAAGCCATGACTTACAAACGCATTTGAAACGCACAATGGACTTTACTGGCAGCCTCAACAAGATCTGAATTATCAATTCCTCAGGAAGATTGAGGGTCTTTTGCTTCATGTTTACTAGTCCAGTGCTGCTACTGTTTCTCATCATTTTGGTGCACTTGATCACTTTGTAGCTTCAAGTCTGAAATGTTAAAACTTTATATAGAGATAGGATAAAGCAATGTTGCCTCTTCCTTCTATGGTACTCTTCCTTCTTTCGCAATCTTCCTATATGGACATGATCAACAATCAACATTCAATAGTATTGATCTTTTAAAAGCATTGTGAAAATGATCTCAGTTATCAAAATAATATGATATATGATATGTTAACTCCATATTTCCATAAAAGAAATATCCAACAACGCTTGGAAAAAATATGATAAATGCCATAAAATGTGTGGGTTACTAGAATGACAATCTCAACAAGTTTAACAATATTATGTTACACTCTAGATAACTAATTTAACCTTGAATCAAGCATCTCCAAAACATATACTTCATGCTAGTCAAAAGAAAACAAATCCATATACATCAAACATGATCTTTCTAGATTCTCCTAACATTTTCTAAGGACGTACAAACCATCAATAAGTCACAAGAATGAGTGATCATAATTACAACTTTGAGGAAAATCACTCACATGAATTCATAGTTCCAAGGGTAACTTTCTTTGCCATCTCGATTCTTAATTTTGTAAATGTGATTTCTATTCACTTAAATTATAATTGTTATTTTTTTTCGAACGCAAAATCTTATATTGATGAGGATAAGATTGTCAGAGATATACAACCCTCATCCAAAATGGATAAAAATCAGCAAAACCCAAAACAACCCGACCTAGCAAAGAATAACCCCCAAAGTCAGGCAAAGAAGAGAATTCCCCATAACCAAAAATCAAAAACCCCAAAGCACCCACCACCACCCACTCCTACCCTAAGAAAAGTATCCGAGCATTGATCAGGAAAGCAATTTGAAAGGCGGCTACCCTAAATTGTAATCACTATAAGAATAAATATCAGGATAAACCACTCATGCAAGATCTACCTGAATAAATTGATTCTAAAAGAATTTGGGGCCATCAAATAACAAATTTGAGTCTAAAAGTCATACATAATGTATGTGATACCAAATGCAAGATCTAAATGATAATTCATATATGATTAGAAAACCAAATATATAAAATCTGATTTCGCACCTGTAGAGAATTGAAAATGTGGGGGATCTACGTCGAAAGTCGTCTTGCTTTGATCTCTGAATCTTGCAATAGTGTATAGATAAGGGCTTTCACTGTATGTCACACTCTCCTTAGGAGAGAGCTGCAGCGCCGTAAGTTTTCATGACCACGAAGGAGACCAATCGAGATAACCCTATCTCCTTCCTTATATGGGCCTATCCTGAATGGATCACTTAAATCGTCAAGTGGGTTTACGTAAGAACCCCTTCCCAAAGTATAACACCCCTAATTCTATACACTATAAAGTAACATATATTTAAATTGACGTGTAAAAAGAAAGAATCATAATTGTGTTGAAATACTTAAATACTAAAAATTGAGTGGACAAATAAATTTATTTTTACTAATTCTTTCAAAACTACATTATCAGAGTCATGAAAATAATTTAAGGACTCCTTATACACGTGGGACCTATATTGTGACCATGATCCGACTACCTGACGTGTCTCTAACTAACTACATATGATCCTGCGTACATGACACATACTCCCGTCTACTATCTGGAATGTCTCAAGCAAGTTGCTTTTTTTTTCTGAAAAAAAACATGAAAGTAAAGGAATGAGAATTTTACAATTCTCAATGATAACAATATCCACTCCAAAAACAAGAAAAACTTACATAAACGTAAATTAAGTAGTTATATCAGCGGTAAACATTTCAAAAATAACTACTAGCTTCACCAATGAAAATAACATAGTTAAATCTCTTTCAAATTAAAGGTCATTCTTTAATTCATTGTTATCACTTGTTTTTCTTGGCCCTTCGACCACTTTTGCATATTCCAACTGCGGCTTAGAGCTCTATCCGAATGCAAGGGCGTCCCCTTGCCTAGGAACCTGTGTTCCAGGAACTATGCAACTAGATCACCTCAACTGCTGGAGGATCATTTCACTTAAAGTGTTTTAATTATACATTTTATACTTAAGCCTTAACACCCAAGATTTGCCTTTCCACTGGAACCGACATTTGAGTATCTAGGTTTACCCTGCAGTATTGTTCTTAAATAACATTCGAGATTTGCCTATACTTGTTATCTTAAGGTCACCAGGTTTGCCCCGCAATGTTACATGATCTCTTAAATGATATCATATAAGTCAAATTAGGAAAATTCAAAGTTTAAAATATGAAACTAAAACAACGGAGAAATCGTCTATGACCATTTTCATTTCAGGTAAAACAATTAAATAGTAATAAACTTAACGTTTAAGTAATCAGAGAGAGGCGGTAGAGCCGACCATTTCAAGGCATAGAAATATAATAACAAGTTATATTTACTAACAAAAGAGAATAAATAGATCAAAATAGTAATTATAAGGTAGACAAAGTTAAATAAAATTGACATGAATAAAAGAGAGTATATGTAATCATAAAATTAAAGTTGAATATACATAATTAAAACTGGCTAGTCATACTTATAAAATTATAGAGTAGATTTAATTAAAAGGAGTAGATATAGTTATCACCTTAGTAATTTATCTTCCCCTTTCTTTCATCTTTTCCCCCTCCTTCTTCTTTTCTTCTTCCTTAACTCTCATTTTCTTTCTTTTACGTGACTCTCTCTCTCATTACTTTTTAACTAACTTGATATCTATTTGTTTTCTCTCATCTCTCATTGCACTCACACACCAATATTCTTGTGAGGTTGCTGATGGTATATGCCCCTCCTTCTTAAGCCTATTTATAGGCAAATTTCAAATCATGCACTATGTCCACGTTTCCTTCTTCAACAATTTATCTAGAGATATTTTTCTAAACTAATGATTATAAGTCACACCCGTCCATCCACTTGGCATCTCATCATTTTCTTTTACTTAAATCAAAGATTTTTATCTTGTAAACCATGCTAACCTACCCACGTAGCCTAAGAGGCAAGATAATTGTCTAAAGATTCATATTTACCACACCCACGTGGTTCATTAGTTTCATAGAGCTATATGGTGCATACTGCATAGTATACTTCCTCTTCCATCTATTATATTTTTCACTTATTTCTCTTTTATTCCTATATCTCTTATGTGAATGAGGTATATTGATGTGAATTTATTTATCTATTAAATTTAAGGTTTTCTTTTAAACTAATATTATTTTAATCAAAGATATTTTACAAAACTAGATCTTTCTCTATGAACCCATTACATGTCACAAACGTGGCCTTTTATAAGGTAAAATGTAATATTCTAATCAAAGATAATTTACACACTAAACATTTTTTTTTTTCATATTAATATTTAACATATTTAGATATTTAATATTTTGTAATTTAATTAAAGGGTTTCTTACTTATTTTTAATTAATTAAAAAATTGTATAATGTTGAGCTAACTTTCAAGACCTAAAAATATAACTATTTAATTAATTTAATGTTAAGGCTTTACATAATCTTTTGAAAGCTATTATTATTATTATTATTTTTAAATGGGGATGTTACACAAAGCATGAATTGGTATGTTTTGTCCAAAAACAATTGTTGGAACATGTTGCCATGCATTTTGTCAAAACCACAGATTGTCGAAGCAGATGTCGTGGCATCTGTCCTCGTGAAGCTAGGGCATCAATCCTTAGCTTGTGTTTCTGTTGTGGGCCCTCTGAAGATTTACTGAAGATATGTTTTTGAGTTACTTGAGGAGCAAGGAGTTATTCCAGAAGGGTTTTATTTGTTGGGTTGTTATTTGTTGAAACAATCTTTGTTAAAAGATTGATTTCTATCTTTACTTGTGCAATAAGAAACCGAATCTATCAAGATTGCGTTTTTGAATTGTTGTTACTGCAATCTGTTTCTTCAGCCCGTGCCAACCCTAAAGCCCATGCTACCGCTGCTGAAGTCTATAAAAGGATGAAGACCTAAAACATGAAGGGGGTCGAAGCTGATAGAGAGAGATCGAGTGTTTTAGGATTTGTTAATTGTGCTTTGTCCTTTGTTAGTTGTGAATCTGTCTTTGCTCACTGATTCTATAAAGCAAAGAGAGATTCTGTGTGTTTGATTGTGTTCAAACTCTACTTGTTCATTGTGTTCACCAATCACTGTGGCAGTGATTGAGAGAAAGTGAGAGGGGCTCTCATACTTAGGTTGAGATTCTAAGTAGAAATACACTGAGTAGATTAGGAAGTGAACTATGAACTGAGTTGTTCATGAGTGTCTGTAATTCCTGAATCTTGAGATAGTGGATTTCCTTTCTTTGGGTGCAAATCCTCCAGACGTAGGTGAAAGTTTTCACTGAACTGGGTTAACAATTACTGTGTGTTATTGTTTCTGTTGTTAAGTTTTGTTTTATTGATAAGCGATTGTCGAACCTCTTGTCCCAGCATCGTGCAGGACAATCGTATCAGAGGGAACCTGAATTACAATTGGCATCAGAGCAGGCACCCTGTTCTGGTTGGGTGAGCTCCAGGGAGTTTTATTCAAGTTCTCATGGATAACAAGGAGGGAGGATCAGTCAATAGGCCACCCATTATGGATGGTACTAACTATGACTACTGGAAGGTTCGCATGACAGCCTTTCTCAAATCAATTGACAACAAGACTTGGAAAGCTATTGTCAAGGGTTGGAAGCACCCCACTAAGACTGAGGTTGAAGGCACCTCTACTACTGTTGTGGAAAAACCTGAAGAAGAATGGACCAGTGTTGAAGATGAAGCTGCTCTTGGAAATTCAAAGGCTCTAAATGCTATCTTTAATGGAGTTGACAAGAATATGTTTAGGCTGATCAATACGTGTACTGTGGCAAAGGATGCTTGGAAAATTCTGAAAACTGCACATGAAGGAACTACTCGAGTAAGGATGTCAAGGCTTCAGATGCTTACTACTCAATTTGAAAATTTGATGATGACTGAAGAAGAAACTATTTCAGAATTCCACATGCGTGTCCGTGACTTGTCTAATGCTTCATTTGCTTTGGGAGAACCTATGTCAGATGAGAAGCTTATAAGGAAGATCTTGAGATCTCTTCCTCAGAAGTTTGCTATGAAAGTCACTGCAATTGAGGAGGCTCAAGACATTGAGAACATGAAGGTTGATGAACTTATTGGTTCTTTGCAGACATTTGAGTTGAAACTGAGTGGAAAATCTGAGAAGAAGAATAAGAGTATTGCTTTTGTGTCAAACACTAATGAAGGTGATGATGAAGATTGTGAGGGTGAAAATCTTTCTGAGGCTCTGGCCATGCTAGCAAGAAAATTCAACAGAGCATTGAGAAAGATTGACAAAAGAACCAGGCCTAATGTCCAGGACATGAAGTTCGATAACAAACCCAAGTTTTCTAGTTCACAGAGGAAGACCAAAGAAGAAGAAAGATCTGGTCAGAATAAAGGAGTGCAGTGTCATGAATGTGAATGATATGGCCATATCAGGTCTGAATGCGCCACCTATCTAAAGAAGCAGAAGAAAGATATGATGGTAACTTGGTCAGATGAAGACACTGAAGATGAGGAGGAGATATCTGCAAACAAAGTCAATGCTTTCTCTGGAACCATCTATGAGTCTGATACAAGTGATGAGAACATTACAGATGAGGAACTGACTGCGACTTACAAGCTGCTACACATCAAGTGGGAAGAAGCATGTAAACTTGTGAGAGAAAAGCAAAGTGAGATAGAACAACTTGTCTCTCAGAATGAAAGGCTGAAAAAGCTCAGCACAAAGCTGAAGGAAGATCTGGAGGAATGGCAAAGTAAGTTTAATAATGCTGATGTTATGGAAAAGGCTAATCTAGTGTTGATTAATGCAGGACTTCAAGAGGAAGTGGCAACTCTGACAAGAAAGCTTGAAGCTACTCACAAATCTGTTAGAATGCTGAACAGTGGTTCTGATATGCTTGATGAAATTCTGAAAGAAACTAGCAAGCAAGGAGGGAGTTTGAAGGGAATTGGCTTTGACTATAGAACAGCAAACAAAGAAAATCAGAAAGGTTCAAAGAAATTTGTGTCTGCTGCAAAACAAACTGAATTCAAGAAGCCCAGAAATTATCAGTTGTCAGATTCATTGCCTCGACATGTACCTCTGCATGTGAAACCCCAGCTTAAGCTTGACAAAACTGTACCTTGGAAGTGTCACTACTGTGGTAAGAATGGTCATATAAAGCCCTACTGTTACAGGTTATATGGTTATCCTCAGATGCACGATAAAAAGCCTGTTCAGATGAGGAAGCAATGGAAGCCCAAGGGTGGAGTCAGATGTCAGGTAGCCTACACGTCTTTCAGAGCATCATCAAAGGAAGATTGGTATTTTGATAGTGGCTGCTCAAAGCACATGACAGGGAATAAGAGCTTCTTGCAAGACATCAGAAGTCACTCCACCAACTATGTTACTTTTGGAGATGGAGCTAAAGGAAATATCAAGGGAGTAGGAAAACTTGTTAGCACAGAATCTCCTAACTTGAACAATGTGTTACTTGTAAATGGTTTAACAGCCAACCTAATCAGCATAAGTCAACTGTGTGATCAAGGATATGATGTGAAGTTCAATAAGATATAATGTGTTGTGATCACTGATGATGAGAGAGTTGTGATGAGAGGAGTCAGATCAAAAGACAACTGTTATATGTGGACATCAGAAGAAAAAGCTCATGTTTCCAGATGTTTGTTAACTAAAGAAGATGAGGTGAATGTATGGCATCAAAGACTAGGACATCTCAACTACAGGAGCATGCAAAAGATTCTTGCAGATGAAGCAATAAGGGGATTGCCCAATTTGAGCTTGGGAGAAGGAAAACTATGTGGAGAATGTCAGATTGGTAAGCAAACCAAGGTGCCACACAAGATGCTCCAGCATCAGACCACGACAAAGGTTCTAGAATTGCTTCACATGGATCTCATGGGTCCCATGCAGGTTGAAAGCTTGGGAGGAAAAAGGTATGTGTTTGTCTGTGTAGATGATTTTTCAAGGTATACATGGGTTGAATTTTTGAGAGAAAAATCAGATACTTTTGAAATATTCAAGAATCTATGTGTGAGACTTCAGAATGAGAAGGACTGTATGATTGTGAGAATCAGAATTCAAAATTCTTGGAGTTCTGTGGAACAGAAGGTATTAGTCATGAATTTTCTGCCCCCATTACTCCACAGCAGAATGGAATAGTTGAAAGGAAAAATAGAACTCTCCAGGAATCAGCTAGAGTAATGTTACATGCTAAGAAGATTCCACACCAGTTCTGGGCTGAAGCTATGAGTACTGCCTGTTACATACATAATAGAGTCACCATCAGGGCAGGGACATCCTCCACACAGTATAAGCTATGGAAAGGTAGAAAACCGTCTGTAAAATACTTTCACATATTTGGAAGTAAATGTTATATCCTTGCAGATCGTGATCCTAAGAGGAAGCTTGATCCTAGAAGTGATGAAGGAATTTTCATGGGATATTCTATGAACAGCAAAGCTTATAGAGTTTTTAACTCTCGCACAAGGACCATGATGGAATCTGTGAATGTGACTGTTGATGATGAACCAAGCAAGAAGGAAGAAGCGGTTTTGAATGAAGATGATGATGGTGTTGATGTTCCAGCCGATGCTCCAGCAACCGCCCTCGACAATGAGTCAGAAACAAGTGCTGATGAAAAGGAAGACAAAGATATCACATCAAACAAAGCTCCATCAATCAGGGTTCAGAAGAATCATCCTCAAGAAAACATTATTGGTAATCTTCAAGAAGGGGTGACTACCAGATCCAGAAGTATAATTGCTCACAGTTGTTTCATCTCTAAGATAGAACCCAAGAATGTCAATGAAGCTCTCACTGATGAATACTGGATAAATGCTATGCAAGAGGAGCTAGAGCAGTTCAGAAGAAATGAAGTGTGGGAGTTAGTGCCTAGACCTGAAGAAGTAAACATCATTGGCACTAAGTGGATCTTCAAGAACAAATCAGATGAAACTGGAACAGTCACAAAGAATAAAGCAAGGCTAGTTGCTCAAGGATATACTCAGATAGAAGGAGTTGATTTTGATGAAACCTTTGCTCCAGTAGCTAGACTGGAATCTATAAGACTCTTGTTAGGTGTTGCTTGTCTCTTGAAGTTCAGACTTTATCAGATGGATGTGAAGAGTGCTTTTCTGAATGGCTATTTGAGTGAAGAAGTTTATGTTGAACAGCCTAAAGGATTTACAGATCCACATCATCCAGATCATGTGTACAAGTTGAGGAAGGCCTTGTATGGCTTGAAGCAAGCACCTAGGGCTTGGTATGAAAGGTTAACTGAATTCTTTGTAAGCAATGGTTACAGTAAGGGTGGAATTGATAAAACTCTGTTTGTGAAGAATGACAAAGGTAAGCTCATGATAGCACAGATTTATGTGGATGACATTGTCTTTGGAGGAATGTCGAACTCAATGGTGGAGCATTTCGTCCGACAAATGAAATCTGAATTTGAGATGAGCCTAGTTGGTGAATTGAATTATTTTCTAGGACTACAAGTCAAACAAATGGAGGATTATATGTTCATATCACAGAGTAAGTATGCTAAAGGGTTAGTCAAGAAGTTTGGCCTTGAAAAGGCTGGTCACAAGAGAACTCCTGCTGCTACACACATCAAACTTTCCAAGGATGAGAAGGGGGAAGATGTTGATCAAAGTCTCTATAGAAGCATGATTGGAAGCTTGTTGTATCTCACTGCTAGCAGACCAGACATCACATTTGCTGTCGGAGTTTGTGCTAGATATCAGGCAGCTCCTAAAGCCAGTCATCTGCTACAAGTCAAGAGAATTATCAAGTACATCAATGGCACAAGTGACTATGTTATTCTCTATACTCATGATACAAATTCCTCTTTAGTTGGATTCTGTGATGCAGATTGGGCAGGTAGTACAGATGATCGAAATAGCACATCTGGTGGATGTTTCTTCCTAGGGAATAATTTGATTTCATGGTTTAGCAAGAAGCAGAATTGTGTCTCATTGTCTACAGCTGAAGCAGAATATATTGCAGCAGGAAGTAGTTGTACACAACTCATGTGGATTAAGCAAATGCTGAAGGAGTATGATGTTGAACAGGATGTCATGACATTGTACTGCGACAATCTCAGTGCAATTAATATTTCTAAGAATCCCATACAGCATAGCAGGACCAAGCATATTGACATTAGACATCATTTTATTAGAGACTTGGTGGAGGATAAAATTGTTAATTTGGATCATGTTATAACTGACAAGCAATTGGCTGATATTTTCACAAAACCCCTTGATGCAATCACTTTTGAAAAATTAAGATGAAGTCTAGGGATTTGTCTTTCTGATGCATAGCAATTAGCATGCCCCAGTGTGTTAACGGCTAGTTTATTCTTGGTCATCATTAACTGCCGTTGTGACATCAGCAGAGAGAAAGTTACTTCATGGTTCACTTATCCTATAACTACCTCCAACGGGCAAATTGTGTTCTCTCAACTGCTTGTGCATCTATCTTCTTCAAGACTTATCATCTCTCTTTTGCACTTCTGTTTCGTTGTTCTGTACTCTGTTTGTATTTACTCTCAATTCATCATGTCTCAAAGTTCAGGAAAGAAGGAATCTGTCAAGGCCAAGATTGAAAGGACTGCTAAAGGAGTCAAGTGTATAGGTTTGAAGAGTGATTCTTCTCAACCATCTTCTGTGTCCAAGAAAGCTCCCAAGAAGATGAGATCACGAAACCCAACGTGTAAGGTCTACAAATCACAGGTCAAGAATAGCAAAGCCCCAAATGTTCCTATCCTTGAGGATGTTCCTGACGAAGAGGAAATCAATGATGAAGATTCTCCTGTGAAATCGCCCCCTGATGTTGTGCCTGATGTTGAGACATCTGGGTCTATGGAAAGTTCTGCTCAAGAAAAACCTGGAAAGGATTCCACTTCTCATGAAGATTCAGGTGGTGCTACCCAGCCTGATATCTCTGTTTCATCCTCTTCAAAGGATGCTGATCCAAAGAATGATAACTCTGAGGGTATCAATTCTGAAGAGCCAATCCAGGCTCCAGCCTCTGTTCAGAACATCTCTGATGATGATTCTGATGATGTTCCTCTGACCGAGTCCTTTGCTGATAGTGTTGCTGCAAGGATGAAGAAGAAAAGAAGGGGTTCTTCTCCTGAAGTCACTCCTACTCCATCAAAGAAATCCAAGTCTTCACCTATAACCTACAAGTCACGACAGGCCAGTGTGAAGAGTAAGGGGAAGCAAAAGGAAGACAAGACTCCCACTGAGAAGAAGAAGAGGAAGATTCCAGTTGAAGACTCTGAGTCAGATGTTGAAGTCGGTGTCCAGGACATTCGATCTTCTGAGAAAAAGAAGTTTTCTGGTAAGCGTATTCCTCAGAATGTTCCTGTTGTTCCTATTGATAGAGTGTCTTTCCACTTAGAAGAAAATGTTCAGAAGTGGAAGTTTGTTTGCAAGAGGAGAATGACCAAGGAAAGGGAAGTTGGTTCTGATGTTCTTGAATGCAGAGATGTAATTGCACTAATTGAGAAAGCAGGTATGATAAAGACTATTCAGAATGTTGGAAGGTGCTATGAGAAGCTTTGTGAGAGAGTTCTTGGTGAATCTCTCTGTTGATGTGGGACTTCCTGATAGTGCAGAATTCAGGAAAGTCTATGTGCGGGCTGAATGTGTGATGTTCTCACCTGCTGTGGTCAATCAAGCACTTGGAAGAAGTGCTATTGAATTTGTTGATAAAGAAGTGTCCATGGATGATGTTGCCAAGGAGCTTACTGCAGGTCATGTGAAGAAGTGGCCGAGCAAGAAGTTGTTGTCTACTGGAAATCTCAGTGTGAAGTATGCTATTCTTAACAGGATTGGTGCTGTGAATTGGGTTCCTACTCAACATACCTCTGGTGTTTCTGCAACGCTTGCCAAATTGATCTATAGGATTGGCAAGTCTATTGCTTTTGATTTTGGAACTTTTGTGTTTGAGCAGACATTGAAGCATGCTGATACTTGTGCTATGAAGCTGCCTGTTTCATTTCCTTCCCTTCTCTCTGAGATCATTCTTAAGCAGCGTCCTCAGATTCTCAGGGCTGATGATGTGGCTATGTCTCGTGGTGTTCCAATCACTTTGGATCAACGTTTGTTTATGGAGCCACATGTTCTAGACATTGCCTTACCAACCAGCAGGACAACTGTTCCTCCTGTGACTGAATCTGGCACTCAAGCCATAATTGCTGAATTACAGGAAGTTTCCAAGGCTTTGCAGGAGACAATCAGGGTGAGCACTTCCAGGAAGCTCAAAGTTGATGCGTTGCTACACAAGCTTCAAGAAGAAGAACGTCAAGGTGGTGAGCACGGTGCTGCTGCTACAGCTGCTCAGAAAGCGAGTAATGAAGAGGAGGAAGGATCTGAAGAAAGTGCAGAAGGGTCTGGGGAGGAGTCAAGTTCTGAAGACTAGTTTGCTCTGATCTTGTGCTATTTTATTTTGTTTTTTGATGCACCCTTTGCAAATTTGTGCTAAAAAGGGGGAGTAGTTTGAGTTTTTGAGTTTGCGTTGAGATTGAAGATGTTTGAGTTTGCGTTGAGATTGAAGATTATATCTGCTATGTGGTCTGTAATATTTTGTGGTACTGCTGTGAAGACCTATGTTTCTACTGTGAAGTTGCTTCTGCTATGTGTGTTCTGATAGTGTTAGCTTTGGTCTGTTTAATTTGAAGACAAGTTCAAGACAATGGCTATGTTTGTATGTTTCTACTGTGAAGTTGCTTCTGCTATGTGTGTTCTGATAGTGTTAGCTTTGGTCTGTTTAATTTGAAGACAAGTTCAAGACAATGGCTATGTTTGTTTCAAGAGGCATTTTTTTCTGATAGCAGTATTTCTGAAACGTTGCCTCTGATTAGCAGTATTTCTGATAGCTTACGTGTTGCTAACTTCTGATGGCAGTATTTCTGAAACGTTGATGTTTTAAGCTGATCTATTTTGGTGTCATCATATGCTAAGGCCTGATTGTACTTCTGGTTGTGTTTGTGCTGCTAAGTGTTTTGTTCCAACTATGTCTTTTGAAGAATGGTAGTTGGTTGTGTAGTTGCATCAGTTGAGGGGGAGCTCTGACTAAGGGGGAGAATTGTTTCTCTAGTTTTTATCCTCTCTGGTTGTAAGTTGTTTTAGACAAAATTTGACAAAGGGGGAGATTGTTGGAACATGTTGCCATGCATTTTGTCAAAACAACCGATTGTCGAAGCAGATGTCGTGGCATCTGTCCTCGTGAAGCTAGGGCATCAGTCCTCAGCTTGTGTTTCTGTTGTGGGCCCTCTGAAGATTTACTGAAGATATGTTTTTGAGTTACTTGAGGAGCAAGGAGTTATTCCAGAAGGGTTTTATTTGTTGGGTTGTTATTTGTTGAAACAATCTTTGTTAAAAGATTGATTTCTATCTTTACTTGTGCAATAAGAAACCGAATCTATCAAGATTGCGTTTTTGAATTGCTGTTACTGCAATCTGTTTCTTCAGCCCGTGCCAACCCTAAAGCCCATGCTACCGCTGCTGAAGTCTATAAAAGGATGAAGACCTAAAACATGAAGGGGGTCGAAGCTGATAGAGAAAGATCGAGTGTTTTAGGATTTGTTAATTGTGCTTTGTCCTTTGTTAGTTGTGAATCTGTCTTTGCTCACTGATTCTATAAAGCAAAGAGAGATTCTGTGTGTTTGATTGCGTTCAAACTCTACTTGTTCATTGTGTTCACCAATCACTGTGGCAGTGATTGAGAGAAAGTGAGAGGGGCTCTCATACTTAGGTTGAGATTCTAAGTAGAAATACACTGGGTAGATTAGGAAGTGAACTATGAACTGAGTTGTTCATGAGTGTCTGTAATTCCTGAATCTTGAGATAGTGGATTTCCTTTCTTTGGGTGCAAACCCTCCAGACGTAGGTGAAAGTTTTCACTGAACTGGGTTAACAATTACTGTGTGTTATTGTTTCTGTTGTTAAGTTTTGTTTTATTGATAAGCGATTGTCGAACCTCTTGTCCTAGCATTGTGCAGGACAATCGTATCAGAGGGAACCTGAATTACAAAAATCTAACTGATTGCAGCCCACACAAACTAATAAATAACTAAATTTACAATGCGCACTTTGCATGGTAGGTAATTTTACTCTATTTTTTAGTGTAGCAAATGTTGAATTTACATATTTTATTCTCTCATTTTTCTTTTTATTCTCTTTTCATTTTTCCTCGATTTTGAATAATTTTAAAATCATCCCATTTTCTTCCTAACATGTGAGTTGGATGGGGAAGGTCTAGAGATGAATTCCTGGAGGGTGCAATCTATTTTTCTGATGTACCAAAAAAATTATATTTCCTCTTTTATTCTTTCCTCTTATGTTCAACCATGCATCTTCCTCGTCTCTTACATCCTAACAAGCTTTAATTTGAGCCCTTTGATTCTTGCAAATGATTTAGGATTTTGAAATATACACACTTAACTATTTATTCAGTTTCAATTCCACTTCTTCCCATTTCTATGTACTTTTTATATCACCTCACATCATATCTCAAGTTACAATTATTCACACTTTCTCTTCATGTACAGTTCACTTTCTATCTATCTTTTTTTCAATTGTATAGTCCATAACATCTTTTACTTTGTTCTTCTTATTTCCTTTTTCCCCACTCAATTTACTCTTGAAAATTAAAATAGAGTGTGGAATTTTTTCTATCCTCATATCTCTCATTTCCTTGTCATTTATTTACATCTCTTTCATAGGGTGTGAGAGAATACAGTGTGAGTGGATTATTAATGTATTATTAAATATAGTTTTATTTCTCTTCAACGAGGCTTTGTCGCAAAGACGGATTTCATCATAACCAATTAATAGTACTTCTTCCTTGGTTGTGCATACTCATGACTCAAGAGTCAGTTTGTGTTGGAATGTCTAAACCATCATCAGGTTATTTACACACCTCATTAACAAAACTTCACTCCTTAATTTTCCACAAGATGTTCACACTACCACGACAACCAAAACCATTTTTCAAGAGTAGTAACCAAACAAAAGTTAAGAGCTCAAGAGAACCTCCGCAGGCATTTCAAGAATGGTTGATGAGAATCAAGAACCGGTCAATCTAGAGATCCCGGAGGAGCAACAACAACACCTTCATCATGAAAATGGAAGAGGTTGAAAAGAATGAAGAATCGCTTAGAGGGATAAATGAGGAAATGGTGCGATGAAGTGATGTCGGAGGGTGAAGAACAAGAAGAAAAAATCATCATGAAGGAGCTGAAGTTGATAAAGCCTTGTCTCTGGTGTGGATTTGATCCTTCTAGATAAGATTTCATTTTCTTAGCTTAGCTTATGCTTTAGCTCTAATCTCTTTCCATATATTGCATATTATCTATTTTTGTATAGTGCGAGTATATTTCTATAATCAAATCATTTGGAGCTCGTTGTGTTGCCGTCCAAGGATAAGATTATATCATTTGTTCCACTTAAGTAAACTAATTCATAATATAGAAACACAACCTAGCAAAATAGAATTCATATAAATCAACATAAGATCTATTAAGCAAACTAAAAACCAGAAATTAGATTCGAATAACAATAGCACCTGTACTAAGTCACCCTTGTCGTAGCCCTTAATCCTGAATTCAACTTTGGCAAACAAATCCATATCTATACGATGGCTTATAAAAACAAAACAAAACCTAGTAAAATATAACTCAAACAAATTAGCATTCAAAATATGTCATGTGAAATATAACTTACAAAAATTAGATGGCTTATAAAAAAAATCAGATCGGCATACAAACAGATCTAGCGTAAGATAATGGATGCAATGGGAGGGCGACAGTGGAGCGACATGCAGAAATTGGGCGACAATAATGGGGTGGCGCACAAAAGTTGAGCGACGGACTGCAGTGGGAGTGGAACAATGACGAGGAAGTGGGCAAGAGACGCAGTGGTGAGGACATTATTAATTTCAAATGCTTGAGAAAAGAAGGAGATGACTATTGTAACGCCCCGATTTCTCGTGCGTCACGGAAAACCGGATACCCATTTTCACAAAGAATTTTCGTCGTTCAATTAATTATTCTTAATTAATGACAAACCATTCATTATTACGAAAACCTCGAATGTTAAACCTCCTTTGTACTCCAATTGATCGTAATAAATAAATCATGGGCGAAGAATGAAATGAAACGTAGGTTCTATTAGCAGAAGATAAACTGTTTGAACCGGAAATGAAATAAAATAGCAAAATGAGACACTCGCCCATGCGAGGCCAATTATTCAAAATTAAGGGTACTCAAATATCCCCATCCGTTACAAAACTGAGTTGATAAAAAGTAAATAAAATATCTCGGCACGAAGCTCACTCCGCCCCAAGGATACCCTCAACTCTCTTCTTGGCGTCCCTCCCTTCTGGATTGGCAGGGTCTCCATCAGAACCCTCAAGCCACCCATTCCGCTGCTCCTTGGCCGGCGCTTGAGGCTTGGACACTACTTCTTCAGATGGGTCGAGCTCCACAGAAGAGACCCTCGAACCATCATCCTGGGGAATCTGAAATCGTGGAGGTGCGTAGGGCATACGAATGGTTCCTCCATGTACGCGCTGGACCTCCATCACCCCTCCATACACGTCATAACTCGTCAACTCCGCGCCGCCGACATAAATCCTCCGAATCCCGGACGTGTCGGCCATCCAGGCTCGGTCTTCCTCCTCATTGAGGAGTTTCAGCTCCAGAATGTGGACTGACGACTATGAAGTCAGCACCATCTACCCGCCCCCAAGTAAACACATAGCAAGCAAGCAAGGGTCAGGTCTAAAAGGAAAACAACAAGAACATACAGTACAGTGGATATAAATGAACATCATCCGCTATCGAAATAATTCTCTTTCTCTTTAAAGTTTTAGATGTTAGTTAGTCACCTAACGATTCCTCACTTCTCACAACCCGCCAAACACTTCCATGGCCATCTTCGTGCTTCCGCAGAGGCACGGTAATCACGGTGACCGCAGTCAACCAAACACGTGGAGCCGCAATGATCCACAAAAATCACGGGTGACCGCAGTCGACCCAAAATCTCCCTCCCTCGCGTGCAAGCCCATCGTTCTCATGGACCATAGTCTACCCGACCTATGTCCGTAAATTAATTAATTTCACTTGCAAGCGAGTCACAACAATATTAGTTCTTTTTCTCTTTGTTCTTAAGGCTCTAAGTCAGTCACCCTAAGTCTTTAGCTTAACCGCACACATTAAATAGCACCATTCACGATAACAAGGGAATTACAGCTAGGTGAGCGACCCTTGTTACCAATAATCACAACTCATGCACCTTGAATCGTAGAAAGATCATCAAGTGATGTATCTTAAGACTTGTGCATCAAACGGTAGAAAAGAATTTACCGAACCCCCAAAAGTAGGGTTCGGCCGAACCTAAAGGAAGCCCTTAGGGTTTTCAAAAACATTTCTTTTCCTTCCCTTTGATCACATGTGTCCAAGTACAGCCCAAACAACACATTAGTCATACAAGATTTCAGCTTTCATCATCACACAAACATCAAGTTATGGCAAGTACTTCACTTAGCAAATTTTGCAAGCATGCATACAAATTTTCATGGCATCAAGACCTCAACAAGGATTTAAATCCACAATTTCATGCATCATAATTTACCATAAATTGTCCCAACGAGAACTCATACGATATGAACATGAAAACGGAAGAAAAAGTGGTCCAATACCCCTAAATTGGGTTCGGCCAAGCCAAGTTTTAGACCTTAGGGTTTTGCAAATTTTTTTCTTTCTTCCTTTTCATATTCACAAGCATAATATAGTCCCCAAACACCGTCATATTCTCCCAGAAATTCCAGAACTCAAGTTTTCACATTGATCATGTTAGGAACACACATTCCATGAACCAAAAATTAGCAAGTAAGCATGTGATCGTGTCATAGAAACATTGGACAGTAGAAACATGTCAAACAAGGCTTTGGAAGCATGAATTTCACTGCATAAAACGCAGAAACAAAAACACTCAGCCCTAACCTCATGAAATCGCATAGCAAGAATCACAATTTTTCAAGAAAGCTCATGTTATGACCTTATCCTACCCAAAAGATCCTAAGACCAGCCCTTACCTTGGGTTTTGGTCTGGAAAAAGAGGAGAATAATGAAGGTTGAAATAGCTTTCCTTGCTGTCCAAGTCTCCCTCTCTCCCAAACAGCTCTCTCTCGCGCACGGTCCTCTCTCTCTCGCGCACGGTCCGACGGTGGTGGCAAGGCTAGGAGCGGCGGCGGTTCAAGGGTGCAAAGGAAGGCTCTCTCACTCTTTTCTCTCCTGATTTTTTCACGTAAGAGGTATCCAACTTCTGTTTTCAGAACAGAATGAGAAAAGAATTCTTTTCCCCCCCTCCAAACCCTAAGCAGCTCGCGCCCCACCCTCCATCACTTGGGCTAGGGTTTTGTTTTTCCACAAGCCCGACCCAAGTCCAACCTTAACCCACCAGTCTAATTACCTAATCAGACCTGAAACTTACTAAAACCTAAGCCCTCAAAGGTAAATTCATAATTAAATACGGACTTAGAAGAAAAACAATGCAATAATTCTGCTGGCACTGTACAGCCGGAACTACGTTCACTAAAACGGGGATATCTGGAGCTACAGATATCGGATCGACGCGAAACCACTTGGAGAATTTTCTAGACTTGAAGGGCTACAACTCTCATGAAGGAAGTTTTCCCAAATGAAGTCGTTAAGACCCTCTAAAAATTCACACAAGTTGACAGTTCTAATCTGCCAGTTATCAAGCATAGCCAAAAACTTCAATTTTATTCAAACTTCCATAAAATTTGTTCCAAGTTGAACTTAGGGCCTTACAACTATAAGTCTGAACCATTTCTAGGTCAAGAATTTAGTTCAGCATATGAAGTCTACCAGTTTTATCATGCATATGAAGCATATGTGGGTTTTGGAGTCAGAATTGGTCAAGTGTTTGGTTCTAGGAATGATGGATCGATCACCATCCGTCGATGTGTGTGCTCGAAAGAAGGGTTCCAGCACCCTTCAAGAGTTGGTTGTGGGCCTTATTTGAAGATTCAGAGTCAACCATTAGGAAAACTTAAAAGTTATTTTAAAAAAAAGTTAAGAAAACTTAAATTTCATCAATATTGTATATCACAATAATGCAAATAAAAAGAGAAACCTCATTCTAAAGAGGCATACATGATATTACACAACCGCATTCTTCTTGTTTGTTCTTGTCACACATTTTCAGCTTGCTAGTGCTAGTTCTTAATCACCAACAACAGGGAGTGAAAGCAGAGACTCTGTATACATGACTAGGGAAACATAAGGATATTCATCATAAGAGTGATGCTCTAGTAGCTGTCCTTTGTCATTATACTTCACCAGTCCTTTATCACCATCTGTTCCAACAATGTCACCATTTTTTGTAGAGCATATTGGGGAAAAGTATTGAGTGGGAATTTCACTAAAAGATACAACAAGAGTAATAACCCAAGATGACTGAACTTTGTACCTCTCCATCACCCATATATTAATTGTATCATCGTCTTCCTGATGAACACACAAACTTAGAAGCCCTCCAAATACCCACAAATCATAATCTATTGGTTCATGCTCAAAATCATCTGGCAGAGGTATCTCAGAAACTCTCTTTTCAATTAAATCAAATGCAACAATAAGATCCACCAATGTATCATGATGAAAAGCCACCCAATGAATAGAATTATTCAAGAGCGACCCTACTTTAGGATCACCACCACCACCGTTCCAATAAAAACCAGCATTCATATAAGGCAAATGAGTATCCTCAATTTCTTTCCATGTATTAGCTCTCAATGAGAAAAACTCCAAATGGGTCAAAAAATCAGTTGTATTTCTTTCATATGATGCTAGAGCAACCAAATAGTCATCTTGTGACGGGTCATACCCAAAACCATATAGGAAGGCATTCACATTGGATGCAATAGGTGAACAAAGTATTTGATTGTGAACACCGGTGGATGGATTCCAAAGAAATAGATTTGTGTTACAATTCAGAAGCAGAAACCCTCTACACGAACCAACAATGCTAAGACTAAAATAAGATGATGGAGGAAGCTGCAGAAAATTAAGTTTTGCCGTACTGGAAGCAGAAGAATTAAGAGACATTGCATCATGATCTAAGTCTATAGATCGAGTTTCCGGAGCAGAATTTGCTATGAACAAGAGCCTGTGGGTGGGTGTGGTGGCAGCAAGTTTAAAATTTGATTCTGCAAAGTGGGGATCAGAGATTAGTGAAAGCCATGACTTACACACGCACTTGAAGCGCACAAGGGACTTTACTGGCAGCCTCAACAGGATCTGAATTATCAATTCTTCAGGCAGATTGAGGGTCTTTTTCTTCATGTTTACTAGTCCTCTGCTGCTACTGTTTCTCTTCATTTTGGTGCACTTGATCACTTTGTAGCATCAAGGCTGAAATGTTATAGTTTTATATAAAGATAGGAGAAAGAAACGTTGCCTCTTCCTTCTCTTGTACTCTTCCTTCTTTTGCACTCTTCCTATATGGACATGATCAACAGTCAACAATCAATAGTATGAGTCAACAAGCAACCATAAAAAGTTATTCGTAAGTAAAAATAAATTAAATATTCTTCAAATAATGTGTTACATTCGGCACATTCAAATACTCTTGCAGGATGAAGAGTTATATATATATATATATATATATATATATATATATATATATATATATATATATATATATGTCTGGGAGTTAGATGAAGAGCGCAAAGTGAGAAGACAACTCTCTTACTTAACTCTTTACCACCACAATGTGAAGTTTACTATATAAAGGGATAATTATATCTTCACACCTCAATTTTGAGGTGTGGAGAGGTGGAAGAAGAAAGAGATAGGAAGAAAGGAGAGAGAAAGTAAAGATGTGATATGTGATTTGATTGATAAAGAAGAGAGAAATAAATAGAATGAAGGTGGAAAAGAAGTTGAGAGGTGTGTGTATATATCATAACTATTAGCAGGTTTATCACATAGGCAACATCAAACATTGAACTTTTGAAATACTTACTAATTTTTCAATATGGATCGAATATCCCCTTTCAGCATCCAATCCATGAGTCCAATCTGATTTATTTTTTTTGGCTTTGGACCGATTTGAGTAGGACAGGTTGATTAGATTGATCTGACCAGTTTGCACCCCTAGACCCTAACTATCACATAACCAATGTGTAGATTTGAGGTCAGAAACTTCAAGCTTCAGCAGATTGTTGTCACGAGACCTGCCAATGAGGTGGAGGCACAGAAATTGCAACTTTTGCTTGAATCTCACTGTCTTGGCTGAAGTCTAGAGAAGCAGAATGCAATGGGGGTAATAAATGTTAAAAGACTAGGCTGGTGATCCTGTCATCCCTGGATTTCAAAAGAATTGAGGCAAGAACAGTTATGATATGATGCTGTTCAGTAATGATACACACATGTATATGGCAACTGAAAAAGAAGGGATGCACAACCTTGATTATTGATTTACTTTGAAATGTTAGTCCTCATTGTGCTTGAGCTTGCCATGTGACTGAGGTCACAAATTTAAGTCCAGCCTCTTGTGTGAAAAACAGGATAAGGCATACAATAGACCAAGTGGTCGGTCCCTTCCCAGACTTCGCCAATAGCTGGAGCTTTGATGCACTGAGTTGTCTTTTTATTTTGCTTGAGCTTCCATTGTATGATCTATTTATTGCTGACACTGAGGTGTCATTGAATAAATAGAGGGGGCCTTACTAGGATACTATAATCATCTTCCATCTGTCATACCTGCATATTATTTCTCTTGTAATTCTATGGAGATAGGAAGTAATAACCTATGTTTGAAAACCGCACATGTAATTAGATTATCCTTTGTTGGTACATGAACAGAACAACTCTGATTCTGATATTTGTGAAAGCTAGAGCTTTGTAAACTATCTTTCATTTTCTTTCGGAAAAAAAAAATCCATCCAGAGATCCAATTATACACATATCCACGATCCAAGTAGCAACATCATCAAATACATCATAGAGTTTTGCACTGTACAAAATATGACCGCTATATACTCCCTATAGCTGCACGATACCAAAAAGATCAACAAAAGACATCAACATGGACCAATCGAAGGGGGCCTACCAAAAAGAAGTAATTGTACAATCTGTAACTGAAGCAGCCTCCTGCTCAGCTGCCTGTGAATTTGAAATGGAAATAAAGGAAGGGGTAAGTCACAAAGACTTAGTGAGGCCTATCAACCACCATGAACTAGAAAGGGAACATCATAAGCACGAATTGTTTTTATTTAAAACTCAGGAAACATATGATAAATTATCGAATCAAGTAACTCAAATCACTTACAGAAAATCATTTATGTTACGGTAAAAGCATCATGCTTTACTAAGTCAAATAAATGTCGCCTTAACATAGGGAAAACTTAAAGAAAAGAACCAAAGAATGCGGTTAAATCATTTCCAATTTATAAAAACAATCAAAATCCGATAATTCAACACAATAGGGGTCACACATGAGAGAACCAGAATCATAAGGTGGTTCCATCTCGTTGATAGCCCATTCCTCCAACGGGGTGGCCTTTCCCCAGCTCCACCTAACGGATAGTCATTTCCTTTCTCAAGTCACATCGTGTCATCGGGGGAAGCTAATCTCGTTGATAGCTCTTTCCGTACATTGACGGCTCCATCTAACGGATAACTTTCTCCACTCGGAATCAAATAACTACGTGCACCTAGGTCGTTCCCGCTAACAGTTACAGAGTTCTAACACGAATTCCCCAAATCAATCTTTCAAAACCATAATCAAACTCATATCAAAGTTCCAAACATGATTGTTCTCAATAATTAACAAAGCTCATCAAGATGTCATTCTCAATTTCACATGATTCAATAATATTCTAAGTTTGTAACTTCATAGCTTGAAACAAATTATAAACAATCTCAAATTTATTAATTCAAATGCATAACCTTAAATAACTCAATAAAAAAGATAATCATGTGGATTGTGAATATACCTCAACTGAATACTCTTTATTAGATGAGTACTCTTCTCCTCTTTTAGAGCATAAATCCTAGCACCCAAAAATTATCCAAGAGCTTCTTGAAAGAACAAATTTTTCTTCCAATAATTGTAGTTTAAAGGTGGTATTTGAGGTTGTTTTGGGTGAAGAAAGAAAGAAAGATGAAGAAGAGTGTGGGGAAGTGAGAATCGCTGCAGCTGGAAAAAGAAAGGAAGAAGTGGTCGAAGGAATTAGGGAGAAAGAAGGGAATATGAGTTTTTTTTTTTTTTTTGGTAGATGAGCGGGGCTAGGCCCCAAGAAACAACGGGAAGAAAAAGTAGTTTTGTTTTAATTTAATCTGTGTTCTTTTTTAGTAGATTCGAAAATACCAATAAAGTGTAGCACAACTGATAGATAGTTAGACTCGTTAACCATTTAGTTCAAGTGTAGCACAACTGATAGATAGTTAGACTCGTTAACCATTTAGTTCAGGGTTCGATTCCTGGACGGTGGGTATAAAGAAGCATTTGTTGGGAGAAGCTACCCACTTAACGTGATCTCAGAGCCTCGAATGACTAGTCTCATGATTGTCAGCCGTGGGATATTTGGGAAACAAAACAAAAAAATTGATAAAAAGTAGTGAAATTATTTGATTTACTAATATATTTTGTATTTTACGATTGAGTAGATTGGAAAATTGTATCTTTGTAAAAGGGAAGAAGAATTCATTGTACTTCAATTTAATAATAGTTCTTTGTCTATTGGACAAAACCAATTCAAACTTTCTTCTGCTTCCTACGATTCTTGGCATCAACCTGAGTGTTTGTAATTAGGAATGCATTACTAGAACAAGTTTTCTAAAACAATTCCTCGTACTTAACGTAATTGCATACTTAAAATTTGAACTCAAAATCATTGATTAAGCCAGATCAACCCATATTAGTTAATTCATGCGCTCCATGTACATGGACACTAAGTTATGTGGCTGAGAACATTTAATCTTTGTAAAAGTAAGAAAAGTCACTGCATAATTGTGTACAATTGTTTTTCAAGTAAAAAATTATATATGGAACATTTCAAATGTCTTCTGCATATATTCTGCATGCTAATTATAAAATACTAGTACTGCATAACAAATTTGTTACACAACCATAAGAAAACCTCATGTGAACTGTTTTTAGCAACAACATATGCTGCAGAAAAACTCAATTTTCGGGAGAAGAGACAAATTCAACTTCTAACATTAACAAGCTTCATGTTCAATTAGGACTCACCATTAATTATAAATTCAAACTACTAATCTTTAGTTAATTGACTATATCAATCAGTTGATTTTGATCATACAAGTTATAAAAATGTGCGGTGTATCAGGTAATTAATGTTGAGAAAGGAAGAAGAATAAGTAGCCTGCAGTTGTTGAAGAAAAATTGATCCAATGTCCAACTAATTAAAAATTTATTAGGAACCGTATTAACTAAGACTTATTACTAGGTCTTTTAATGTACTATTGTATAAGTAAAAAACATGGACTAGTTCAATGCCTCCTACTTATAAATAGATGTTGTTAGCACTTCTAAGTTCTCATCCCTCATAAACAAACGTACACCAGCAATTATACAACAAAAGAATTGCTTAAACATAACAATATGAAGGCTGGTTTCTTGATCCTTGCTGCCTTATTGGCTTTAACATCTTCTTCCTCTGCCTTTGATCCTAGCCCTCTGCAGGACTTTTGTGTGGCTATCAATGACTCCAAAAGCGGTGGTACGTATAATGTACTTTTAGTATGTTTTGTTCGGTTTCTCTTTTTTCAAAATCAATTTTGAACCAAAAGCTACTCACTAAAGCTTCTCTCCACAATTAATTCTTGATTTAGAATAAATTGTAGAACAATTTCTAAACGTGCATTTATCACTCAATTTATCTTTACATTACAACATATATATGTCCATATTACATGCACATGTGTTGGGCTGAGAGATGCCTAAAATATTGGGCTAAGAGAAAATCACAATAGTGAATTTGAACACAACATTTTTCACTCAAAACTTTAAGACATTAAGTGTATGAATCATTTCACTGATATATATATTGTTCAACACTTTACTTTTTTCCAATGTAAGACTTTCTTACTCACTTTGCATCCCAACAATATGAAAAGTACATGATTTGTCTTATAACTTTGATTGCAGTGTTTGTGAATGGAATGTTTTGCAAGGATCCAACACGTGCTACTCCAAATGATTTTTTCTTCTCAGTGAAAGAGGGAAACACATCCAATCCACTTGGTTCCAAAGTGACTCCTGTTGCTGTCACTGAGATACCTGGACTAAACACTCTTGGCATCTCCCTTGCTCGCATTGATTTTGCACGTAAAGGCTTAAATCCTCCACACTTTCACCCTAGAGGCACTGAGATCCTAATAGTGTTGGAAGGCACTCTGTATGTTGGTTTTGTCACATCCAACCCAGAAAACCGTCTCATCACAAAAGTGCTTAATAAAGGAGATGTGTTTGTGTTCCCAATTGGTCTCATTCACTTCCAATTAAATGTTGGTTATGGAAATGCTGCTGCTATTGCTGGACTTAGCAGCCAGAACCCAGGAGTTACAACAATTGCTAATGCTGTGTTTGGCTCTGATCCAAGCATCTCTTCACAAGTTCTCACCAAGGCTTTCCAAGTAGACAAGAATGTAGTGGATTATCTTCAAAAGCAATTCTGGTGGGATAACAATTAGCATTTATAGCAAGTTGTCATGTTGTGTGCTTGAATAATCACTAAATTTATCTGAATTGTTAGCTTTGTTGTTGCACTTACCACCATATTTGAATATTCACTAATGTTGGATGTACCTTATAATCATACTTGAATAAAAAAGTTTATTTCGCTAGCTGTTTATTTTCTACACACAAAATTAAAAGTTCGCCCTGTACAAATAGAAGCAAAATAATGTTTTTTAAAATGAAGCCAAAGAAGCAAGAGAAGACAAATGTATCTCTACAAAATAGTGATTGATTGATTTTTGTCCCTCAAAAAAGTTTTCCTTGAAATGCATCCTCAATTTCTGAAAATACACCTTGAAAAAAAGTAATTTTGAAGATAGTTTTCTTAGTAATTTTCAGTTATCAAAAATTATATTTTTAGTCATCAAATGATGAATTTTTGAGTAAAATGATGAATTTTCAAATAAGATGATGACTTCCTAAAATTAGGAATAAGATTATAAATCTGTGATTTTTGGGTGGAGGAGAAAATCTAGTTTTATAGCTTAATTAAGATTTTAGTCCTTTTAAAATTATAAAAAATGGTTTTAGTGACTCAAGTGACACGTGACTTATCATGTTAGTATGCATCATAAGCTCCTACCGAACATGTAAGTAAGTCACCAGAGTTTATTTTTCAACGAGGACTAAAACGAAAATATCTCCACAAACATACGTTTTTACTACTTTGCTCTAAAAAGATACAAAAACTAAACTTTACTATTAATACAAGAACCAAAAACATATTAACCCAAAAATTATCATAAAAATAAATTTTATGTATAGTTAAAAATTATTATAAATGAATTGTTTTGATATATTTGAGGGACTAAATAGTAATTATAAATCAAACTTATTTTTTTTATTATTTAATTTTTTATCATCTCTCTTCGTTTTCTCTCATTTCAAATAATTTAGAAATTGTTTCATTTTCCACGAAATGATTCATTCACACCTCATCTTTCATCTCATTTTCAATTATTTTTCTTGCTATCTCTCTACATTTCATGTCACATCACTTAGAGCATCTCCAATGATAAGATCTTATTTTGGGACTTAACTCACTTTTTGTAGGTCCAGACTACCACATAAGATTTAAGACACTCATAAGATCCCCATGCACATTTCACACCAACAAGGCTTTGTCGCAAATACGGATTTCATCATAGCCAATTAATAGTTCTTCCTTGGTTGTGCATGCTGATGACTCAAGAGTCAATTTGTGTTGGAATGTCTAAACCATCATCAAGTTATTTACACACTTTATTCACAAAACTTCACTCCATAATTTTCCACAAGATTTTCACACTACCACGACATCCAAAACCATTTTTCCAAAGTAGTAATCAAACAAAAATTAAGAGTTCAACCGAACCTCCGCAGGCATTTCAAAAATGGTTGATGAGAATCAAGAACCGGTCATTCTAGAGAAACCGGAGGAGCAACAACGGCACCTGCATCATGAAAATGGAAGAGGTAAAGAAGAATGAAGAATCGCTTAGAGGGATAAATGAGGAAATGGTGCGATGAAGTGATGTCGCGGGGTGAAGAACAAGAAGAAAAAATCATCATGAAGGAGATGAAGTTGATAAAGCCTTGTCTCTGGTATGGATTTGATCCTTTCTTGATAAGATTTGCTTTTCTTACCTTAGCTTAGCTTATGTGTTGACTCTAATAATTTTTTCATATATAGCATATTATCCATTTTTGTATAGTGCGAGTATATTTCTATAGTCAAATCATTTGGAGCTCGTTGTGTTGTCGTCCTAGGATGATATTGTATCCTTCATTCCCCTTTAGCAAACTAATTCATCATATAGAAACACAACCTAGAAAAATAGAATTCATATACATCAACATTAGAATCTATTAAGCAAACTTAAAACCACAAATTAGATTCGAATACCAATCGCACTTATGCTAAGTCGCCCTTGTCGTAGCCCTTAATCCTGAATACCACTTTGGCAAACAAATTCATATCTATATGATGCGTCTATTAAAAACAAAACAAACATATCTAGTAAAATAAAGCTCATACAAATTAGCATTCAAAATATGTCATGTGAAATATAACTTACAAATTAGATGGCTTATAAAAAAATATCAAATCGGCATACCAACAGATCTAGCGTAAGATAGTGGATGCAATGGGAGCACGACAGTGGAGCGGCATGCAGAAATTGAGCGACAATAGTGGGCTGACACACAAAAATTGGGCGACAGACTAGAGTGGAAGTGGTACAATGACGAGGAAGTTGGGAAAAGACGCAGTGGTGAGGACAATATTAAATTCAAATGCTTGAGGAAAGAAGGACATGATGGACAATCTAAGTTTGAACCATTTCTTGGTCAAGAGTTTAGTTCAACTCATAAGGTCTACAAGTTTTATCATGCATATGCAACATATGTGGTTTTGGAGTCTGAATTGGTCAAGTGTTTTGTTCTAGGAATGATGGATCGATTACATTCTGCACCCTTTAAGAGTTGGTTGTGGGGCTAATTTGAAGATTAAGAGTCAACCATCAGGAAAACTTAAAAGTTCTTTTAAAAAAAGCTAAGAAAACTTAAATTTCATCAATATTGTATATCACAATAATGCAAATAAAAAGAGAAACATCATTCTAAAAGGCATACATGATATTACACAACTGCATTCTTCTTGTTTGTTCTTGTCACACATTTTCAGCTTGCTAGTTCTCTACCACCAATAACAGGGAGTGAAAGCAGAGACTCTGTATACATGGTCAGGGAAACATAAGGATATTCATCATAAGAGTGATGCTCTAGTAGCTGTCCTTTGTCATTATACTTCACCAGTCCTTTATCACCATCTGTTCCAACAATGTCACCACTTTTTGTAGAGCATATTGGGGAAAAGTATTGAGTGGGAATTTCACTAAAAGATACAACAAGAGTAATAACCCAAGATGACTGCACTTTGTACCTCTCCATCACCCATATATTAACTGTATCATCCTCTTCATGATGAACCCACAGACTTAGAAGCCCTCTAAATACCCACAATTCATAATTTATTGCTTCCTGCTCAAAATCATCTGGCAGTGGTATCTCAGAAACTCTCCTTTCAATTAAATCAAATGCAATAATATGATTCACCACTGTATCATGATGAAAAGCCACCCAATGAATAGCATTATTCAAGAGCGACCCAACTCTAGGATCACATCCGTTCCAATAAAAACCGGCATTCATATAATGGGTATCCTTGATTTCTTTCCATACATTAGCTCTCAATGAGAAAAACTCCAAATGTTTTAACAAATCAGCTGTGTTTCTTTCATAGGATGCTAGAACAACCAAATAGTCATCTTGTGATGGGTCATACCCAAAACCATATAGGTAGGCATGCACATTGGATGCAATAGGTGAACAAGGTATTTGATTGTGAACACCGGTGGATGGATTCCAAAGAAATATATTTGCGTTACAATGCAGAAGCAGAAACCCTCTACACGAACCAACAATGCCAAGACTAGAATAAGATGATGGAGGAAGCTGCAGAAAATTAAGTTTTACTGTAGTGGAAGCAGAAGAATTAAGAGACAGTGCATCATGATCTAAGTCTACAGATCGAGTTCCTGGAGCAGAATTTGCTATGAACAAAAGCTTGTGGGTGGGTGTGGTGGCAGCAAGTTTAAAATTTGATTCTGCAAAGTGGGGATCAGAGATGAGTGAAAGCCATGACTTACAAACGCATTTGAAACGCACAATGGACTTTACTGGCAGCCTCAACAATATCTGAATTATCAATTCCTCAGGCAGATTGAGGGTCCTTTTATTCATGTTTACTAGTCCATTGCTGCTACTGTTTCTCATCATTTTGGTGCACTTGATGACTTTGTAGCTTCAAGTCTGAAATGTTATAACTTTATATAGAGATAGGATAAAGCAACGTTGCCTCTTCAATCTTCCTATATGGACATGATCAACAATCAACATTCAATAGTATTGATCTTTTAAAAGCATTGTCAAAAATTATCTCAGTTATCAAAATAATATATTGTATGATATGTTAACTCCATATTTCCATAAAAGAAATATCCAACAACGCTTGGAAAAAATATGATAAATGCCATAAAATGTGTGGGTTACTAGAATGACAATCTCAACAAGTTTAACAATATTATGTTACACTCTAGATAACTAATTTAACCTTGAATCAAGCATCTCCAAAACATATACTTCATGCTAGTCAAAAGAAAACAAATCCATATACATCAAACATGATCTTTCTAGATTCTCCTAACATTTTCTAAGGACGTACAAACCATCAATAAGTCACAAGAATGAGTGATCATAATTACAACTTTGAGGAAAATCACTCACATGAATTCATAGTTCCAAGGGTAACTTTCTTTGCCATCTTGATTCTTAATTTTGTAAATGTGATTTCTATTCACTTAAATTATAATTGTTATTTTTTTTCGAACGCAAAATATTATATTGATGAGGATAAGATTGTCAGAGATATACAACCCTCATCCAAAATGGATAAAAATCAGCAAAACCCAAAACAACCCGACCTAGCAAAGAATAACCCCCAAAGTCAGGCAAAGAAGAGAATTCCCCATAACCAAAAATCAAAAACCCTAAAGCACCCACCACCACCCACTCCTACCCTAAGAAAAGTATCCGAGCATTGATCAGGAAAGCAATTTGAAAGGCGGCTACCCTAAATTGTAATCACTATAAGAATAAATATCAGGATAAACCACTCATGCAAGATCTACCTGAATAAATTGATTCTAAAAGAATTTGGGGCCATCAAATAACAAATTTGAGTCTAAAAGTCATACATAATGTCTGTGATACCAAATGCAAGATCTAAATGATAATTCATATATGATTATAGAAAACCAAATATATAAAATCTGATTTTGCACCTGTAGAGAATTGAAAATGTGGGGGATCTACGTCGAAAGTCGTCTTGCTTTGATCTCTGAATCTTGCAATAGTGTATAGATAAGGGCTTTCACTGTATGTCTCACTCTCCTTAGGAGAGAGTTGCAGCGCCGTAAGTTTTCATGACCACGAAGGAGAACAATCGAGATAACCCTATCTCCTTCCTTATATGGGCCTATCCTGAATGGATCACTTAAATCGTCAAGTGGGTTTACGTAAGAACCCCTTCCCAAAGTATAACACCCCTAATTTTATACACTATAAAGTAACATATATTTAAATTGACGTGTAAAAAGAAAGAATCATAATTGTGTTGAAATACTTAAATACTAAAAATTGAGTGGACAAATAAATTTATTTTTAATAATTCTTTCAAAACTACATTATCAGAGTCATGAAAATAATTTAAGGACTCCTTATACACGTGGGACCTATATTGTGACCATGATCCGACTACCTGACGTGTCTCTAACTAACTACATATGATCCTGCGTACATGACACATACTCCCGTCTACTATCTGGAATGTCTCAAGCAAGTTGCTTTCTTTTTCTGAAAAAAAAAAAACATGAAAGTAAAGGAATGAGAATTTTACAATTCTCAGTGATAACAATATCCACTCCAAAAACAAGAAAAACTTACATAAACGTAAATTAAGTAGTTATATCAGCGGTAAACATTTCAAAAATAACTACTAGCTTCACCAATGAAAATAACATAGTTAAATCTCTTTCAAATTAAAGGTCATTCTTTAATTCATTGTTATCACTTGTTTTTCTTGGCCCTTCGACCACTTTTGCATATTCCAACTGCGGCTTAGAGCTCTATCCGAATGCAAGGGCGTCCCCTTGCCTAGGAACCTGTGTTCCAGGAACTATGCAACTAGATCACCTCAACTGCTGGAGGATCATTTCACTTAAAGTGTTTTAATTAAACATTTTATACTTAAGTCTTAACACCCAGAATTTGCCTTTCCACTGGAACGACCTTTGAGTATCTAGGTTTACCCTGCAGTATTGTTCTTAAATAACATTCGAGATTTACCTATACTGGTTATCTTAATGTCACCAAGTTTGCCCCGCAATGTTACATGATCTCTTAAATGATATCATATAAGTCAAATTAGGAAAATACAAAGTTTAAAATATGAAACTAAAACAACGGAGAAATCGTCTATGACCATTTTCATTTCAGGTAAAACAATTAAATAGTAATAAACTTAACTTTAAAGTAATCAGAGAGAGGCGGTAGAGCCAACCATTTAAAGGCATAGAAATATAACAACAAGTTATATTCACTAACAAAAGAGAATAAATAGATCAAAATAGTAATTATAAGGTAGACAAAGTTAAATAAAATTGACATGGATAAAAGAGAGTATATGTAATCATAAAATTAAAGTTGAATATACATAATTAAAAATGGCTAGACATACTTATAAAATTATAGAGTAGATTTAATTAAAAGGAGTAGATATAGTTATCACCTTATAATTTATCTTCCCCTTTCTTTCATCTTTTCCCCCTCCTTCTTCTTTTCTTCTTCCTTAACTCTCATTTTCTTTCTTTTACGTGACTCTCTCTCTCATTACTTTTTAACCAACTTGATATCTATTATTTGTTTTCTCTCATCTCTCATTGCACTCACACACCAATATTCTTGTGAGGTTGCTGATGGTATATCCCCCTCCTTCTTAAGCCTATTTATAGGCAAATTTCAAATCATGCACTAAGTCCACGTTTCCTTCTTCAACAATTTATCTAGAGATATTTTTCTAAACTAATGATTATAAGTCACACCCGTCCATCCACGTGGCATCTCATCATTTTCTTTTACTTAAATCAAAGATTTTTATCTTGTAAACCATGCTAAGCTACCCACGTAGCCTAAGAGGCAAGATAATTGTCTAAAGATTCATATTTACCACACCCACGTGGTTCATTAGTTTCATAGAGCTATATGGTGCATACTGCATAGTATACTTCCTCTTCCATCTATTATATTTTTCACTTATTTCTCTTTTATTCCTATATCTCTTATGTGAATGAGGTATATTAATGTGAATTTATTTATCTATTAAAGTTAAGGTTTTCTTTTAAACTAATATTATTTTAATCAAAGATATTTTACAAAACTAGATCTTTCTCTATGAACCCATTACATGTCACAAACGTGGCCTTTTATAAGGTAAAATGTAATATTCTAATCAAAGATAATTTACACACTAAACATATTTTTTTTCATATTAATATTTAACATATTTAGATATTTAATATTTTGTAATTTAATTAAAGGGTTTCTTACTTATTTTTAATTAATTAAAAAATTGTATCATGTTGAGCTAACTTTCAAGACCTAAAAATATAACTATTTAATTAATTTAATGTTAAGGCTTTACATAATCTTTTGAAAGCTATTATTATTATTATCATTATTTTTAAATGGGGATGTTACACAAAGCATGAATTGGTATGTTTTGTCCAAAAAAAATCTAACTGATTGCAGCCCACACAAACTAATAAATAACTAAATTTACAATGCGCACTTTGCATGGTAGGTAATTTTACTCTATTTTTTAGTGTAGCAAATGTTGAATTTACATATTTTATTCTCTCATTTTTCTTTTTATTCTCTTTTCATTTTTCCTCGATTTTGAATAATTTTAAAATCATCCCATTTTCTTCCTAACATGTGAGTTGGATGGGGAAGGTCTAGAGATGAATCCTTGGAGGATGCAATCTATTTTTCCGATGTACCAAAAAATTTATATTTCCTCTTTTATTCTTTCCTCTTATGTTCAACCATGCATCTTCCTCGTCTCTTACATCCTAACAAGCTTTAATTTGAGCCCTTTGATTCTTGCAAATGATTTAGGATTTTGAAATATACACACTTAACTATTTATTCAGTTTCAATTCCACTTCTTCCCATTTCTATGTACTTTTTATATCACCTCACATCATATCTCAAGTTACAATTATTCACACTTTCTCTTCATGTACAGTTCACTTTCTATCTATCTTTTTTTCAATTGTATAGTCCATAACATCTTTTACTTTGTTCTTCTTATCTCCTTTTTCCCCACTCAATTTACTCTTGAAAATTAAAATAGAGTGTGAAATTTTTTCTATCCTCATATCTCTCATTCCTTGTCATTTATTTACATCTCTTTCATGGGGTGTGAGAGAGAATACAGTGTGAGTGGATTATTAATTTATTATTAAATATAGTTTTATTTCTCTTCAACGAGGCTTTGTCGCAAAGACGGATTTCATCATAACCAATTAATAGTACTTCTTCCTTGGTTGTGCATACTCATGACTCAAGAGTCATATTGTGTTGGAATGTCTAAACCATCATCAGGTTATTTACACACCTCATTAACAAAACTTCACTCCTTAATTTTCCACAAGATGTTCACACTACCACGACAACCAAAACCATTTTTCAAGAGTAGTAACCAAACAAAAGTTAAGATCTCGAGAGAACCTCCGCATGCATTTCAAGAATGGTTGATGAGAATCAAGAACCGGTCAATCTAGAGATCCCGGAGGAGCAACAACAACACCTTCATCATGAAAATGGAAGAGGTTGAAAAGAATGAAGAATCGCTTAGAGGGATAAATGAGGAAATGGTGCGATGAAGTGATGTCGGAGGGTGAAGAACAAGAAGAAAAAATCATCATGAAGGAGCTGAAGTTGATAAAGCCTTGTCTCTGATGTGGATTTGATCCTTCTTGATAAGATTTCATTTCCTTAGCTTAGCTTATGCTTTAGCTCTAATCTCTTTCCATATATTGCATATTATCTATTTTTGTATAGTGCGAGTATATTTCTATAATCAAATCATTTGGAGCTCGTTGTGTTGCCGTCCAAGGATAAGATTATATCCTTTGTTCCACTTAAGCAAACTAATTCATAATATAGAAACACAACCTAGCAAAATAGAATTCATATAAATCAACATAAGATCTATTAAGCAAACTAAAAACCAGAAATTAGATTCGAATAACAATAGCACCTGTACTAAGTCACCCTTGTCGTAGCCCTTAATCCTGAATTCCACTTTGGCAAACAAATCCATATCTATACGATGCGTCTATTACAAACAAAACAAACAAAATCTAGTAAACTATAACTCATACAAATTAGCATTCAAAATATGTCATGTGAAATATAACTTACAAAAATTAGATGGCTTATAAAAAAAATCAGATCGGCATACAAACAGATCTAGCGTAAGATAATGGATGCAATGGGATGGCGCGACAGTGGAGCGACATGCAGAAATTGGGCGACAATAATGGGGTGGCGCACAAAAGTTGAGCGAAAGACTGGAGTGTGAGTGGAACAATGACGAGGAAGTGGGCAAGAGACGCAGTGGTGAGGACATTATTAATTTCAAATGCTTGAGAAAAGAAGGAGATGACTATAAGTTTGAACCATTTCTAGGTCAAGAGTTTAGTTCAGCATATGAAGTCTACCAGTTTTATCATGCATATGAAGCATATGTGAGTTTTGGAGTCATAATTGGTCAAGTGTTTGGTTCTAGGAATGATGGATCGATCACCATCCGCCGATGTGTGTGCTCGAAAGAAGGGTTCCAGCACCCTTCAAGAGTTGGTTGTGGGGCTTATTTGAAGATTCAGAGTCAACCATTAGGAAAACTTAAAAGTTATTTAAAAAAAAAAGTTAAGAAAACTTAAATTTCATCAATATTGTATATCACAATAATGCAAATAAAAAGAGAAACCTCATTCTAAAAAGGCATACATGATATTACACAACCGCATTCTTCTTGTTTGTTCTTGTCACACATTTTCAGCTTGCTAGTGCTAGTTCTCAATCACCAACAACAGGGAGTGAAAGCAGAGACTCTGTATACATGACTAGGGAAACATAAGGATATTCATCATAAGAGTGATGCTCTAGTAGCTGTCCTTTGTCATTATACTTCACCAGTCCTTTATCACCATCTGTTCCAACAATGTCACCATTTTTCGTAGAGCATATTGGGGAAAAGTATTGAGTGGGAATTTCACCAAAAGATACAACAAGAGTAATAACCCAAGATGACTGAACTTTGTACCTCTCCATCACCCATATATTAACTGTATCGTCCTCTTCCGGATGAACCCACAGACTTAGAAGCCCTCTAAATACCCACAAATCATAATCTATTGGTTCATGCTCAAAATCATCTGGCAGAGGTATCTCAGAAACTCTCTTTTCAATTAAATCAAATGCAACAATAAGATCCACCAATGTATCATGATGAAAAGCCACCCAATGAATAGAATTATTCAAGAGCGACCCTACTTTAGGATCACCACCACCACCGTTCCAATAAAAACCAGCATTCATATAAGGCAAATGAGTATCCTCAATTTCTTTCCATGTATTAGCTCTCAATGAGAAAAACTCCAAATGGGTCAAAAAATCAGTTGTATTTCTTTCATATGATGCTAGAGCAACCAAATAGTCATCTTGTGACGGGTCATACCCAAAACCATATAGGAAGGCATTCACATTGGATGCAATAGGTGAACAAAGTATTTGATTGTGAACACCGGTGGATGGATTCCAAAGAAATAGATTTGTGTTACAATTCAGAAGCAGAAACCCTCTACACGAACCAACAATGCTAAGACTAAAATAAGATGATGGAGGAAGCTGCAGAAAATTAAGTTTTATCGTAGTGGAAGCAGAAGAATTAAGAGACATTGCATCATGATCTAAGTCTATAGATTGAGTTTCCGGAGCAGAATTTGCTATGAACAAGAGCCTGTGGGTGGGTGTGGTGGCAGCAAGTTTAAAATTTGATTCTGCAAAGTGGGGATCAGAGATTAGTGAAAGCCATGACTTACACACGCACTTGAAGCGCACAAGGGACTTTACTGGCAGCCTCAACAGGATCTGAATTATCAATTCTTCAGGCAGATTGAGGGTCTTTTTCTTCATGTTTACTAGTCCTCTGCTGCTACTGTTTCTCTTCATTTTGGTGCACTTGATCACTTTGTAGCATCAAGGCTGAAATGTTATAGTTTTATATAAAGATAGGAGAAAGAAACGTTGCCTCTTCCTTCTCTTGTACTCTTCCTTCTTTTGCACTCTTCCTATATGGACATGATCAACGGTCAACATTCAATAGTATGAGTCACAAGCATTATATACCATAAAAAGTTATTCGTAAGTCAACAAAAATTAAATATTCTTCAAATAATGTGTTACATTCGGCACATTCAAATACTCTTGCAGGATGAAGAGTTATATATATATATATATATATGTTTGGGAGTTGGATGAAGAGCGCAAAGTGAGAAGATAACTCTCTTACTTAACTCTTTACCACCATAATGTGACGTTTATTATATGAGAAGAGAGAGATTCAACTTCTAACATTAACAAGCTTCATGTTCAATTAGGACTCACCAATTATAAATCCAAACAACTAATCTTTAGTTAATTGACTACATCAATCAGTTGATTTGATCAGACAAGTTATAAAAATGTTCCGTGTATCAGGTAATTAATGTTGAGAAAGGAAGAATAATAGGTAGCCTCTGCAGTTGTTGAAGAAAAATTGATCCGATGTCCAACTAATTAAAAATTTATTAGGAACCGTATTAACTAAGACTTATTACTAGGTCTTTTAATGTACTATTGTATAAGTAAAAAACATGGACTAGTTCAATGCCTCCTACTTATAAATAGATCTTGTTAGCATTTCTAAGTTCTCACCCCTCATAAACAAACGTACACCAGCAATTATACAACAAAAGAGTTACTAAAACATAACAATATGAAGGCTGGTTTCTTGATCCTTGCTGCCTTATTGGCTTTAACATCTTCTTCCTCTGCCTTTGATCCTAGCCCTCTGCAGGACTTTTGTGTGGCTATCAATGACACCAAAAGCGGTGGTACGTATAATGTACTTTTAGCACGTTTTGTTCAGTTTCTCTTTTCTCAAAATCAATTCTGAACCAGAAGCTACTCAATGATGTTTTTCCCCACAATTAGCTCTTGATTTAGAATAAATTGTAGAACAACTTCTAAGCGTGCATTTATCACTCAATCTATTTTTACATTACAACATAAGTCCATATTACATGCATATTGGGCTAAGAGAAAATTACAATAGTGAACTTGAACACAACATTTTTCACTCAAACTTTAAGATATTAAGTGTATGAATCATTTTATTGATATATATACTGTTCAACACTTTACTTTTTTCTAATGTAAGACTTTTTTACTCACTTGGCATCCCAACAATATGAAAAGTACATGATTTGTCTTATAACTTTGATTGCAGTGTTTGTGAATGGAAAGTTTTGCAAGGATCCAACACGTGCTACTCCAAATGATTTTTTCTTCTCAGTGAAAGAGGGAAACACATCCAATCCACTTGGTTCCAAAGTGACTCCTGTTGCTGTCACTGAGATACCTGGACTTAACACTCTTGGCATCTCCCTTGCTCGCGTTGATTTTGCACCTAAAGGCTTAAATCCTCCACACTTTCACCCTAGAGGCACTGAGATCCTAATAGTGTTGGAGGGCACTCTGTATGTTGGTTTTGTCACATCCAACCCAGAAAACCGTCTCATCACAAAAGTGCTCAATAAAGGAGATGTGTTTGTGTTCCCAATTGGTCTCATTCACTTCCAATTGAATGTTGGTTATGGAAATGCTGCTGCTATTGCTGGACTTAGCAGCCAGAACCCCGGAGTTACAACAATTGCTAATGCTGTGTTTGGCTCTGATCCAAGCATCTCTTCACAAGTTCTCACCAAGGCTTTTCAAGTAGACAAGAATGTAGTGGATTATCTTCAAAAGCAATTCTGGTGGGATAACAATTAGAATATATATATATATATAGCAAGTTGTCATGTGTGCTTGAATAATCACTAAAATTATCTGAATTGTTAGCTTTGTTGTTGCATTTAGGACCATATATATTTGAGTAATCACTAATGTTGGATGTACCTTATAATATTCAATTATACATACTTGAATAAAAAAAGTTATTTTTTACATTCTTCTTTATTTTTCGCTGTTTATTTTCTACACACAAAATTAAAAGTTCTCCCCGTACGTTATTGAAATAGAAGCAACAGAACTAAGACAGAGGCATCTCTACAAAATAGTGGTTGATTGATTTTTATCCCTCGAAAAAGTTTTCTATGCATCCTTAAATTCTGAAAATACTCATGCATGTTTGAGTAACTGGAAATACCAATACCTTAAAAAAAAAGTAAATTTTAAGATCACTTTCGGGTGATGAATTTTTTAGTAAAATGATGTATTTTCAGATAATAGGAATAAGATTATGAATTGGTGAATTTTGGGTGGAGAGATAGTTTTATAGGTTAATTAAGTTTTAAGTTACTCTAAAATTAGAAAAAAAAAATGGTTTCAATCACTCAACGGACAACTCACATATCATGTCAGCATGCCTCATAAGCTATGGCCGGGACATGGAGATATTTCTTTATGTTTTTTTTTTAACTCAAATAGCATGATATAAATTAAGCGGGCAAAGATGCCAAACAATCAGAGTCAACAAAACGGATAGCGCCAGGCGGAACCTCCTCCACCCAGACAGATTCGTCATAGGTGGAAGCGTTCCTAGCTAAATAATCCGCCACAGAATTACCTGAGCGTCTAGTAAAAGTAAAAATAGCATAATCAAAATGCAAACTAAGCCTACGACAATCACTAATGATAGTAGTCAAATAGTTCCTCCCAGCTACTCCTGTCCTCCAAGCCTTGAATAGTTGTAAACAATCAACCTCAAAAATCACTTGTCGGAACCCCAAGTCAATAGCTAGTGACATAGCCCAACGGAGACATGAAGCTTCAGCAAGAAGAGACGATAAAACAGAGCAAGAAGATGATGTTGCAGAAGTCATGACCTCCCCACTCGAGTTCCGCGCCACCATGCCTAGATCCACATCCGTTGGAGCTCGAAAGGATGCATCACAATTAATCTTGATCTGGTCCAATGCTGGCCTCTTCCAAACAGCAGCCACCTGACGCGACTGGGGATGAGAAACCACTCCAATCGCAGCACTAGCGAGAGCCCCAACCTTCTGAGTAAGCCGATTGATGCTCACATGTTGCTGGTTAAAAAAACTCCGGTTCCTAGCCTCCCATAGCTGGTATAGCACACACTGGACCATGGCCACCACTTCTTCATCATCAATCCGCAGAATGTCTCCCCAAAACTGATGGAACGCCGGGTACCTCTTCACCCGCAAAGCTAGCGGAGACCCATACCAGACAGCTACAACAATCGGGCAGCGAAGGAAAATATGCTCCACCATTTCCATGTCCTGGCCACAGAACCCGCAAGATGGATCAACATCCATGTGTCTCTGAAAAAGCTTGTCCCGCACTGGAAGAAAGCCACGAATAGCTCGCCACGCTGTCTCTTTGTACCTGGGAATAGCTGGGCTGGCCCAGAACTTCCTCCATAGGCTCGGGCACAAAGAAGAAGAAGTGGAAGAAGAAGGCTCCTTCTCAACAAACAACTCTCGAATCATTGAATAACCTACTTTTGAAGTGTAATGCCCATCAGCAGTGCTTGGCCAAAAGAGATTATCCTGACCTCCTCCCATACTCAACGGAATAGCTAGGATAGCACTAGCTGTAGTAGGATGAAAAACACCCTCAACTATATCTCTATTCCAACGACCCTGTCCAGAAACAAGCAAGTCAGAGACTTTAGATATCCTTGCCTCATGTGTTAGATCCTCTCTATAAATCAGAGGTGAACCCTGTGTCACCCACCTATCTTTCCACACATCAATGCTCTCACCATTTCCCACACGCAACATGGCCCTTTTCTCAAATAACCAGCTTGTTTTGAGAATGCTTGACCAAGCATAGCTTGGGCGATAGCCTCTCTTCACCCCCCAAATAGTACCATTACGGAAGTACACCGATTTATAAATTCTGGCTAGCAAAGACTCAGGCCTGGTGTAAATTCTCCACCAATTCTTCCCCACAAGAGCAATATTAAAAGATTTAAAATCCCGGAAGCCTAGGCCCCCTTGGACCTTGTTATTACACAAATTCTTCCAACTCGTCCAGTGTAAGCCACGCTTCGTGACATCGCCACCCCAGAAAAAACGGGCAATCATGCCATCAATATTTGCACAAAGGCCATCAGGTAAAACAAAGCAGGACATAACATAAGAAGGGATAGCTTGAGCTACAGATTTAATTAAAACCTCCCTTCCTGCCCTTGAAAGAAAACTTTCCTTCCACCCCTTAAGTTTTTTCCAAACTCGTTCCTTAACAAAATTAAATATTTGAGTCTTAGACTTACCAATGACAGTCGGCAGACCCAAGTACTTATCATAGCTTTCCACGGCCTTTACTCCCAATAGTTGTTTAAGCTCAATAAATCTCGGTTCAAGCACATTTCGGCTAACGGAAAGCATGGACTTGTCAAGGTTGACAACTTGCCCAGAAGCTTGCTCAAAGGTGGTAAGAATGTCTTTCAAACACTCTGCCTCAGCTACCTCTGCTCTAGCAAAAAGAATGCTATCATCAGCAAAAAGCAAATGAGATATCACAGGAGCAGACCTGGCAACCTTAATACCTCGAATGCTAGATGCCATAACAGCCTTATTAATTAAAGCAGAAAACACTTCACCACAAAGGATAAATAAATATGGTGACAACGGGTCACCTTGTCTCAATCCTCTTCTTGGGGAGAACACAGGTTGGGGGTTACCGTTCAACATAATTGAAAAAGAGACAGTTGAAACACAACTCATAATTAAGCTTACCCAACTTGTTGGGAATCCCATCTTTTGTAAAACTGCTTCCAGAAAGGACCATTCAATTCGGTCATAGGCTTTGGACATGTCCAATTCAGAGCCATGATGCCATTTCGGCCAGTAATACGCTTTTTCATAAAGTGAAAGCATTCATGTGCAATTAATGCATTATCTGTGATCAACCGCCCTGGAACAAATGCACTCTGGCTCTCACAAATCAGATCAAGTAAAATAATCTTAAGCCTATTCGCAATAGCTTTCGTAACGATTTTAAAGATAACATTGCACAAGCTTATAGACCTAAAGTGTGTAGCATGCTCAGATTTTTTTATTTTCGGAATAAGCATACTACTTTACTCCGATGCGAAATGAAAACTATATTTTATTACAAATACCAAAACGAAAGAAAAATGTATTTAACACAAAAAATTATCCTAAAGGAAACAAAATGTTAATGTATAGTTTAAAAATTATATATGTGAGGGGCTACATCATAATTATACATAACTTATTTTCATATCATCCAATTATGAAAGGTTTGTAATGCTTATATAAAAAATGAAGGCAAATTCTGTGGTACTCTGAATTTTTTTTGGGTACGGTACCTTGATTAGATGAAATTGTGAAATTGAATGACAGAGAAAGAGAGAAGATTAGACTTTTTAACTTTTGTTGGAATCTTAGACGTCATGCAGGTTGTTGTAGCTCTTTTTAAGTCAGAATCTAGTTGTGGAAGTGGAAAAGTATGCGATGTAAGAACAAGAGAGTTATTGACCACTATAAGGGTGAGATATGAAAATTTGTGTCTGGCGAACGACCAGATAATGAGATAATCTACTAAAATGCTCATGAATGATGGTGCTAGAGGCTTTTAGAAGTTAAAAAAAATTGGAGATAAAGAGGTTTTACATCATTTAAGGTACGGTTCCCTCATTTAAATTAAGGTACCACAACAAACACAAAAAATGAAAGGGGTGTAATTCACCGTAATATTATTCAATTATTCATAATAAAGGGGCCCACAGGTAATAAAGGTTCTCAAATTACACGTCATCAGCTGCTTAAACGACGTCGCATGACTTCTTCACTCTCTCCCCTCTCACGCGCCGGTCATCGTGCCCACTGTCTACACCACACCACCACCAACATCACTCCCTAGAAAACTATTCACTTAAACAAATAAATAAAAACTCAAAGGGCAAAACCGGAAATCCACACAACAAAACCAAAGGCGGGAAAAAGAGCCGTTGCAACCCAAAGCACTGAAAATTTGGCGCCAATCTTCTCCCTCTGCCCGTAAAATCACGGGCACCCACCCCTCTCTCTCTCTCTCTCACTTTCTTTTTAATCTTTCTCGGAAAATTTTCCTTTCCATTTTCCCACGAAAACTCAAACTCAAACTCAAAACCCCTTTTACTTCTTCTCTCCTCTCCTTCCTTCCCACCTTCTCACAAAGTTCAAACAACAACCCTTTTCTCTGATTCCTCCTTCTTCCTCTGATTCCATTGATTCTGATCCATACCCACTTTTCCTCTTTGCTGTTTTCATCAACCATAACCAAAACCTGCAAAATTTTCGACATGGGGTTTTCGAAGAAGGCGCAAGCAGAGACTGGTTTGGAATCTGAAGCCAAGAAATGGGTAATTGCTGGAATTTCAGTTCGGTCTCTGAAGCCGATAAACACCAAGCAGAGGGGGAAAGAGAATGACTGCGTTGAAGAGGAGGAGGAGGAGGCAGGGCGTTCGACGACGCCGACGGCGAAGGAGGCTAGGATACCGGAGAAGCTGCGGTGCCCTCCAGCGCCGAGGAAGAGACGACCTTCGAGGTGCAACAATTTCAGTGGTGTGAGGGAGTTCTTCACTCCTCCAGATTTGGAAACTGTGTTCAAGTGCCATGTATGAGTGGCTTTTGTGTGTGAGGAGCTTATTCAACTAACAGAAATTGCAGTGGTTACTTAATCATGGGGTTTTCTTCTGTACTCAGTGTTTGGCTCTCAAGTTCTAATACAAGAACCTGTGTATAGAGGGAAATTTGATACTATTTAGAAGTTAGTTAGAAAGTAGTAGTAGCACTTGAAGTTGTCTTTGTTTTGTTTTTAGTTTAGGGTAGTCTTTGTTTTGAACTTTTGATTTTACTTGTTTACTATGATTAGAGGCTATGTAGTATGTAGTGTTTTTTTTGTAATTTTTTTTCCGATTAATGAGAAGTTTTAGGTATTTTTGGTTTTAGTACTATTCAGAATTTGTCTGCCAATTCATGAGCTTGAGCCATGGCCAATGTGTGGTTTTGGGTTTGTGTGCTTTCTATGTGCAGTAGCAGGGTTAAGTGGTTAACACTTTGTTTTGTGAGCATTCAAAAGTATGATTTTTTTGGTTTCTCGGGTAACGATACTTGAGCAATTTTTAACCTTTTGAAGAACATGTAGTTAGTTTGTGTCATGTGTGCAATTTTTGTTTCCTTTTTTTGAGCTAGCTAGGTTGGTTCTATTGTTGTTACTTGCTCTGCTAGCTGAACACCTAACTGTTAGGTGAACTTGGAGTGTTGATGTTATGAACCAAAGTAGCTTAATCTTATCACCTAATAGTTCTAAGCCTTGTTTGTTTCACTTAGTCATTCACTGATATGAAACTAGCTAGGCATCTGGGCACTCTCACATGGCTGCCAAAGTTCAAGTTCTTAGTTTCACATGGCTACTGAAATTCAAGTTTAATGTTTTTGACAGCTAAAACTTTCAGAGTTAGTTAGCAAATGTAGCAAATTTTGATGAAATTGTGTAATACTCTAACATGCTGTGCTCTGCTCTCACAATCTTTGGAAGCTTTTTTTCTGATTCATTCTTTCTTTGTGTCACAAATTATCTGTACCTCCTATCCTTAGTTGCAGTCAAATCTCGTGATAAATAGCTGCATATTGCATTCACCAAAAAAAATATAGCTGCATATTGAATTTGTTTAAATTTTAAGATTTTTTAGGTTGTGTAAATATTGGGAACTCAATATTGAGTAAAATCACTATAGATTAAGTGGTCAAGTAATATTTTGATATGTGTTTAAGGAAATTTCAGTTCACATGTCAAAATAATTGTGGGTCACTTACGGCTAAGGTGATTTTACATCATATTTACCGAAAGAGATTTAGAAAGAAAGAAAAAAAAAACTTAAAATTTAAACAAATCAAACTAGCATCTCTAGTTACCCACTACCTTCAAAACATGACTTCATATATGCAACTCATTCAACTAAAGTTTCTAGTTACTCACTAGTTTCAAAACATAACTTCGAATATGCAACTCATCCAACTAAAACCTCTTGTTACCCTATAGCTTCAAACCATGACTTCGAGTATGCAAGGGTTGTGCAGGAAGTGAGCACAAAGAATTATAATTTCTTAAATTAACATCTCCAATTTCATTCCGTAGTAGCTTCTAGCATCCATCAACCAAATATGTACCTTGTGTTCACTTTCTCTTTTCTAAGGCAATATTGAATTTGTTTGAAAATCAGTAGCAATTTATTCCAATTTTTTTTATAATTTAAATGTGTTTTTACTCTTAGTATAACTTGTAATATCTTGTTTGTTCTTTGAATTTGAATTTTCATTGCAAAATAATTTAGCGGATTAATAGTCAAATTAGTCCCTGAGGTTGTAAGCGAATTTTATTTTAGTCTCTCTGAAAGAAAATGACATTCAGTGGCGGTTATTTACTTATTTTTACAATTATTGGCGGTTTCTAACCGCCACTAAACATCATTTTTTCTCAGAGTGATTAAAATCAAATTCAGCTTACAAACTCAGGGACTAATCTGACCATTAACCCAAAATTAGCCAAACAACAAATAATTAAAGAAAATGTCAAGGGATTTCCTCTCTCTCCGCGTTAAATTGCATCTTCTTACAATTTCTATCCTCTTCTTGGACCTCCTAGAATATTTTCAACTCAATATTTTTTCTCCACTAAGCCCCATTCCCAAAACACAAGCGTGTTAACACCATGCAGGGGTCAAAATGTTTAGCTAATTAGCCAAAAGTTTCCTTACACTTGTAAAAGAAAAATCTTTTCAATGGCTAAGATGCTGCACAAAGAAAATCTTTTTATTCAAATTAAAGCCGCACTCTCGCTTTAACCTTCTTCCATGCCCCTATGCACCCACCTTTGTTCTGCCTTGCACACTATGGCCAAAGTCAAGCCTCAGATTATTAAAAGAAAAACACTTATTTAGGCCTACTTATCAGAATCCTATGTGATTGCTACTGTTAAAAAAGAAATGGTTTTAATGAGAAAAAGTTTGGTTGTGACTCAAAATACACTAAACACTAGCATAGAGATAAAAATGCAAGAGAAATTTGAGATGAAAATTCAGACCTACTGCTTCAATTTCTCCTGATCATGCAGCCATACAAATATATGTTCATGGTAGCGGAAGCAGAAATTTGAAACTAAGGAGGTCAAAATTAAAGAATATAGTAGCCCTATAATAATTTATAGCTCACAAGTATATGTATACATGTAAAAAAATCAAAATTGAAAAGCTTGGAGCGCCTAGCATGGGTGAGTCCCCTCCCTTCGCCACTTATTATTAACTATTTAACTGGGCAAGTTAATTATTTTTTTATTGATGAGGCTACAAATATATTTGTTGGATTGAGGTAGAAAGAAAAAATGAATGAAAATGAGCTATAACGTATAATTAATGAATCAAAATCTCAACTAACGCCATTGACACTCAGTACATTTTAGGGCTATTGAGTATATTAGTCATTAGATATTCATGTGGATAAGAATTAAGATTTTGTGCATGTTCTTATCATGTACTAGAATTTCAAATAGTTTATGAAGTGGTCAGTATGCATTCTGCAACTTTTCATGACCAGGGGATTGTTTAAGAAAAAAGAGGATGATGATGATGATGATAATAGTGTTCACAGTTTGGTTTCACAGTTTACCTAATCTGTGGCTCTTGTATAATAAGAAAGTTTTCTAGGGATTAGGATCCTTTTAAGAAAGCACACAGTAAAGTTATATAGTAAGCTAAGGTCTTAATTTGTCACATTGTGGTCATTTTAGGATTGGGTAGGCAATGGGTTTGGATTTCTACTATGATGGCCTAAATGGGCACCACTTGATGCACTTTCTGATACGTGGGGAAAAAAATATTAATCTCATAGATATTACTTTTGACTTTGCCATTGCCTCATTCCAGGAAGCAACTTGTTGTTTAATGACATTTTGGTTTCTGCTATTTAGTTAAAAAAATAATTCTTAGTATATATCAAGCCAAATTAGTTAGCATGGCTAAATTTTAAACATTTTTTTTATAGCTTTGCAGCACAAATCGGTTGGCTGCCTGTCAAAATCATTTACCTTCATTTAAATTCCAATTAGGTCTACCAAATAGCTAGTGTCAATAATGTGATAGCAGTCACTGTATCTCTTAAAAGAATAGGCAAAAGCCAACAATTTGTGATTCTTTCCCTATCAAAGAAACATTAATAATTCTCAATTCTGCTTCCTCCATTGGAATCATCTTGTTTTCCAAAATGGAATTGTTAATTAATGGGAAAAAATAATATGCATTTAAATATATAAAGAGCGCGCAAATGCATTATATTGGTTTCATGTTAGATTTAAAAATTAAGTATGAAAATTATTCTCAACCCTTCTTACATTAACAACTTCAATTTGATTGAGTGATTTTGATATATGTACAAGGACGTCATCGGCACCTGCACACATAAACAAATGAACACGCTGCACCTGCCTAGATACTAGTTATTTTTTAAAATAGCTAATGGTCAAAATTAGTCCTTAATTTTATTAATGAATTTAATTTTAGTCATGTGGTAGAAAATAACGTGATGGTAAAAAACAACCCGTAATTATAAAAATGACCTCACTAAATATCATTTTTCGTTAAGAGACTAAATTTAGTCTCATTTATAAAATCGGAGACTAATTTAACTATAAACCTTTTTAAGAATTACACAAGGAATGGTTAATTAGAAATATTGTATATAATTATTTATGTATCTTCCTGAAGTTTGATTGGTTGATTCATTATATGTTTTCAGAAGCTTCTGTGATAAAGTGATTTAGAGTTAGGTCATTCTTGCCCTTGTTTTTCTAGTAAAAAAAGTTAAAGTTTCAAGATAAAATAATACTACTAAAAAATGCTAGTTAGCGCGACCTACAAATTGATGTTGCAGTGGATTTAGCAAGACTTAGCGTCAGCGTCATTAGGGGTGTTCATCGGATTGGATCGATCCAATTAAACCGACGAACCGAACCGAACCAACGCAATTGGATCGGTTTTTTTTGGTATTCGGTTTAAAACCGATCCAAACCAATAAAAACCAATGAAGATTGGTTCGGTTCACGGTTTGAAAAATTAAAATCCAATGAACCGATGAACCTAACCGATGATATATATTTATTTATAAAATTTGTATATATATATTTATTAAAGAAATGTTTTGAAGAAATATTGTTTATGTTAGACTTATTATGTTTTGTTTTCTATTATTAATTGGGTAATGTTTGTGTTTGCAACAAAAGCACCCTCTTATTGATTGAGAACTTTGATTGATTCATAATGGTACTAATATTAAACACTATTTTAAGCATTTCTACATTGTTAAGTACTTACGTTGTTGATTATGGATTTGTGATTAAACTATGATTGAGTTACTAATTTGTCGTTTTTATGCATTGTTAAGTTGTGAATTATATGTGATTGCTATATATTTAAAGTTGTGGTATTGATATTAACAAAAAAGAAGTTGTGAAACCGATGAACCAAACCGATCCAAACCGTTTATCATTGGTTCGGTTCGGTTCGGTTTTGAAAATATTTTAGCTAACAATGGATAGAAACCGAACCAATGAATTTTGATTGAATCAATTTTTGGTTTCACCTAAAACCGGTCCAAACCGAACCGTGAACACCTCTAGTCATGACTTATGTTAAAGGCTCAAAGCTAGCATGTATTGTCAGCCATGAGGACAATGCTATCGACCTTCTATTAGTGCATGTCAGTCTTATAGGTTGACTCTAACCTTAATGATTGGATAAAGTTTCATACACACCTCTCCTTTTAGACTATCTACAATGGTTTCAACATTCAACACCCTCAACACCCCACTTTTCATCTTCTCTCTCCAGTTCAACACTTCATTCAACTTTTACCCACTCCAATGGTTTTTCATTCAACACCCTACCCCCTACCCCACCACTTTTTTTATCTTATATTTTGATTTAATTTTATATTTTTCTTTTTATGATTTCATAAATTTAAAATTTGCAATAAAAATTAAATTAAATAAACGATTATCGATTTGGATGTGGATAATTGTTGGGATTTTGGTGGTTGGAATACTGATTTGGATGTTGATAGTCTGGATTTTGGTTGGAAGAATTCTGGGAGTTGAAATGGCTATTGTTGGGATCCATTTCAAAGCAAAGGTGATAATAGAAAGATAATAAGCTGAATAAGATGATGGAAAACTTGGTTTTTTTTTCTGTGTCCAAATCAAACAAACCAAGTCTCTATTTATAGAGAAAAAAAAATCATGAATTTTGGTATTTTTTTTATATTTTTTTAAATTTTTTTTTTCGAAATAATTGAGTTGGAAAGATTAGGATAAATGAAAATCGCCCGGACCAATCAGAACGAGACACGTGGCATTGGCGGTGCACTCTCTCTCTCCTGTCGCGCGTGCGTGGCACGCATCTGTCGGTGGCCAACCGAAGCGTGCCACGCGTCCCACTACGCAGCCCCCTTACCCCACCCTGACACATAACGCGCCTTGTCTGCACGTGTGTGGCACGCGCCTGGCGGTCACCAACCAGGGCGTGCCACGTGTCTCCGGATACCCCTTTAAACAAGTGTTGAAACTCTTCAACACTTCTCTCTCCCTTTCAACAATAAACTACCCCTTTCAACACCATTATACTACATTTTCAACATTAAACACATCATATTCAACACCATTGTAACCAGTCTTAGGTGGAGAGGTGGAATGAGGAGAGAGATAGGAAGAAAAGAAAAGGTAAGAGAGAGAAAGTATGAGATGTGATAGATGATAAAAAGAGAGAGATAGAAATAAAAAGATGTGAAAATGAAGTGTTTAAAAAAAGAGGTGTGTATATATCATTACTCTGTTTACAATATTTTAACAGTATAAATACCACATTTAACTTACAATCGATATGCATCAATATGAGAATACTCATATAATTCCTCTATATAGTGTTTCCCACTTATGCAAACAAATCATCAAAATATGAGAATATGCTTATAATTCCTATCAATAGTGCTTCCCCATTTGACCAAGAAGACAGTAAATGAGCAACATATGATCGGTAATCGGGCTTCATAATTCTTTATATGTATAATTTGAGAGATGTCATTTTCCAAATATTGCGCATCGTCTCTTTTCATATAGTGTAGAACTGTAGATGCATTTTTATAGCCAAATCATTTAGACCTCTTTGTGTTGTTGTCCAAGGACAAGGTTGTGTCCTTCGTTCCACTTTGACAGACAAATTCATAATATATAAAACTCATAAAAATCAACATTCAAATTATGTTAAGCAAACTAAACTCACAAATCAGATTAAAATACTAGTACTTGTGCTTAGATGCCCTTATCATCGCTCTTGATCATGAATTCCACTTCGGCAAACTAATTCATAACTTATGCTACTTCATACGTCTATCACAAACAGACACAACCTTAGCAAAGTAAAACTCATATAAATCAACATTTAACATATGTTAAGCAAAATAAAGCTCACAAATTAGATGGCTTATATAAAAAAATTGAATCAACATACAAGTCGATCCAACGAAAAGAAGTGGGTGTGTTGGGAGCGTGATAGTGGGACGACGCACGACAATTGGGCCGCAACAAGGGGAGGCGCGTGGAAATAGGCTAGGGTGATGCGTTGGAGTGGGACGACAATGTTTAATTGGGGCAACGACACATATGAAAGAAGGAGGTGAGTCTGGTGGTCGAGGGAAAAGGTGGGTGGCAGAGGAGGGAGGGGCGAAACAGGTGGCGTTGCGGGAGGGAAGGTGAGGGTTAGGAAGAAGTTGAGAGAGTGTGGAAGATAGTGATAGTGATAGAGGAGGAGGGAGAACAGGAGATCATAGCTTAGTCAACAGGAGGGTAAGGGTTGCCGGAGTAGGGTGAAGGGCGATAAAAAAATAGAGTAAATAAAAGGGTGGGACAAATAATAAGAAAAGAAAGAGGGAAAAAGGCTCATATAGAAAATGAGGCGGAGAAGCCCATGATGATTACGCTGACGCTAACTTTTGCGCCCATGAAATTTGTCGTACCCAGTTGAGATTGGCGTCAATGGGAGCCGACACTAAAGTGATCGATGAATGTAGCGTTAGCCTTCAGCCGTTGCTAATTGATGGTGGGCAGACACTACATTAACAAGTGATTTTTGCATTCGTTTGAACCGACGTCAGTTGATTAAAAGTCCAGGCTAAGTGGTGTTAGAGGGGCCCACGATTAGTGCAGACTGAGTTTTTTTTTACTAGTGCTGGTTGAGACAAAATTAGCCTCACCATCAAGGCCGACCCAATTTTGAACTCTAATTCAAACATTCCTTGTAGTGTAAGTGTGTTTGTGCATCGTTCATTTTCCAAGCTTTTAGTAGATTGAATTTTGTTTTTCAGTTAGCATAACTGAGCTATGTGGTGGTCAATAATGAAAAAGCTCTTAGCAAGTTCTTGGAGCAATGTCCTTAATCTATTCTCTTGTGGGGACCGAAGGGAAAGACATCCGAAGAGAAAAATACAAAGTTACAAGCCTCACAGGCACCTGCAATTGTAGAATAAAATCTTGTTCCCAACACGCAAGATAGGACAGACAGAACATCACCGATTGGTGCTTATAAGTCTGTGTCCCCAACGTCTATTGTTCTACAATAGTGGACATGCATGTGTATTGGTGTTTATGAGAAGGATTGGATGTTAATTTTCTCCTAATTAAGATTTCAATAGTGCTTTTGCTCTGGGAACTATTCTGGTTGAGGAAGTTGAAGTTCATCTTGGTTAGCAAATTGTGTGACTGTGTGAGTTTCTACATGTCAGGCTTAAAAGTGATGATTCGAAGAACAACTTTTGGTTCAAATTTGATTGTTCCAGTACAAAGTACTAGTTCAGTTCTAATTTATGTGCATAGTAATTTGCTGGTCTGGGGTTTCTATCATTGTACTGATCTGCAAAAATAAGAAGACAATTAATTTGAGCGCGCAGGTCATGATGCAATCGCAAACAAAAAGTAGTTTCCATCGGTTTTCTCCCATTGCTTTTTGCGTCGCTAGTTAGTAGCATTTCTCGAGTTGATGACTATGATGTTTGGCATCAGAGTGGGTTTATTGGGTGTTTAGCTGCAGCAGACAAAGGATGCTGAGTGCTGACACATAAAACCACTATATGTGTCGTGATGCTTGTTTAAATCATCTTTTAACTATGAGGTTAAACGTTTGATCATTACTCATAAAAATAAAGTATATTTTATAATGAGTTGTTTACTGTGTATAGAGGATTGTAGTTCGGGTTGTTAAACCCGCCCCCATTCATGGAAAAAAAACCTGTGATGGGAAAAAAAATGCTGACACATACTCATGTCATTTAAGGGCATTTATGATTTATGGCTCATGGACCAATTTATGGCTTGTGATTTTTTCTTATTATCTCAAGAATTGATCATTTGATCCAGAACCAGATGGAGAAAGTTTGCAAATTATCTCTTCCTTCCTTCCACATGACTTGCCGTACTTCACAGTTCAATAGCAGTATTCACATATCAGGCCCCACCTGAAGCATACCCTGTTTTTCAGCTGATGTCTCAGTGACTCCTTGTGAGATTGTAATTTTTTCGTTATGACCATACATTTTTTTCACATGAGATGTGAGATGTAATGTTTTGTTTGGTTTAAGAGTGAAGAGAAAGAAAGATCAAAGAAGATGAGAAAAATAATCGATTTTGTAGACTACCGATTGACATGATAGTAAAAAGAGAATGAGAGTTGATATAGTCTTTTTTTTTTGTCAATTTGATCTAGCCAAAAAGTAAATAAAATTTTTACCGGAGCGAAGTTGATAAATTAAGTGTCACACCTCATTCTCATTAATTTGGAGAGACCTAAAAAATATGATGAAACTCATCAACGCATCTCTCTCCACCTCTCTCTTATAAGTTATAATTAAACTCTCTCCATCGTTTTTCTCTCTTCTGAAAGTTATCTCTACCAAACATTGTCAAGCATTTGTCTTAATGGAGTTTAGTAAAATATATTAGAGTAAAAGTTAGTTAAAAGTAAAGTGTTATTAAAATGGAACTTTTGTTGGGCGGTGTTATGAAATTTAGTACACAAAATCTCATAATTAATTATCTTCAATATTGAAGTTACTCTCTTTTATTAAATAAATATGTAACATTTGAATCAACAATTCAAGGTTTGTTTTTCTGTTGGTTCCCTCGACAAAGTCCATTCGCACACATTACAACTTAAAAGGCCCTAGTCAATATATGTGAAATGTTTGATTGAGCAAACATCCTTTTACATTCACCGAACATTAAATATACTCAATTTTTTTCGCCCGATGCCAAAAAAGTAATGTTACATGTGTCATTAAATATCACTAAATAGTGTATACACCTTGGAAACATTTTACTCTCTAACTGTATCTTTTGGTCACATCACAAAATATCTTCAAACACATCTATCATTTATCTCTTCTTTCTTCCTAACTCTTTAATAGTATGTTGTCTACACCCAAACCGTGCACATGAAACAAAAATTGGTGTCAAATATGTATTCACATAGTAAAACAATATGTAGATCACATCTGTATAGTGCAGACATTCAATAAATACCTAAACTGAAAAAAAAAGAGAAGAAAAATAAGTTATTAATGTGATAAATGTATAAATAGGGAGACTACGAGAAAAATAATATGTCGCTTGTGTCTTTAAACTGTTTGTATATTCAAGTAACATTATGTTAAAATTGAAAAAATTATGAATAATTGATTGATAATAGATAAAAAATACTTACCCATATTTATGCTTTTTTTTTTTAAGGAAGAAGAATAGATTCGTAATGCCTTGAGTCTTGAGATATGAAAGCTAATTAATAATCTTAATACTAATTAAATAAATGAGCATATCAATTTAATTAAGAAATAAATTAAATTACCTTAATTACTTTAAGATAATAAAAAGATACTCTACGATAATATTAAAAGATATTTTTTTCATATTTTTTCATAACTTATATCCGGTAGTCATGATATTAATTTCTCGCTCCAAAATTGGTACACTAAACAAAAGAAAACTGATAAATAATTTTTTTCCATTTACATGAAATTATGATATGTTCAAAGGAAAATGTTTTCTTCACACCTCATTTTGAGGTGGAAGGAGGTGGAGGAGGAGAGAGATAGGAAGAAAAGAAAAAGTAAGAGAGAGAACGTATGAGATGTGATAGATGATAAGAGGAGAGAGGTAGAAACAAAAATAGGTGAAAATGAAGTGTTTAAAAGATGAGGTGTGTATATATCATTACTCCATTACTTTTATGTTTGGTTGGGTGGAAGGAAAAAGGGAAGGAAAAAAAAACACAAAAACCGATGAATGAACCATGTTTTATTTCCTTCCCCCTTTCATTCCACCCAACCAAACAAAGCACGGATCTCTCAAAAAAATGTAAAGGTAGATCAGCTGAGATTTGAACGTCCATCCATTGTCACTACGCAAATGTGGAGTTTCATATATTGAAACACATTACTGATTCACATGATGTGAGCTAGCTAGGTAGAGAGATTGAGTGGTATGGGTGAAATTAATGTGCAAGTACAGACCGCTGAAGAGTTTTGACGTAGAGTTGAGTCACTGATTAGCGTTATTGGCAGAATTGCAGGATTCTCAGAGCCCCAATCTACTAGTTTATGCAATGACGTGACTACTCACCCCTGATTGTAGTCTGGTCCTCACTATCAACGCCTTGGATTTTTCCTAGCTACCCTTGCCAGCTTAAAACAAAAATCCACATATGTATAATCACGTACGTACGTAATCAAAATCATACTAATATGCGTATCTCGTAGCAGAATATTACTCTATCAATATATATCTAATATAATCAACAAGTGCTCAATTTCATCTATTAAACTGTAAATGTTGGAATTTTAGCAACCAAAAAAAAAAGTAAATGTTGGAAGTTTTCATAAAAGAATGAGATACCTCATGCAATCCCCAATTCCATCTACATATCAAGTTAGTTCTTATAAATTATAATCAAACAAAAGACTGAACAAATTAATTTTATAGAGACTAACTTAACCGATATTTGAGATAAAAAATATATTTTTTTCCTTAAAAAAATAACTTGATTGCCACATACTTTTCTAGAGGCGAAATTGAGGATCACTTTGTAGTTAAGCAACAAACATTCCACACACCAATTGATCAGCAAACATAGCATGAAAAAGGGGTCATTAATTGGTTTGTGTCCTACTAATTGCTATTTAATTATCTATTTTTCCCTTTAGGTATGAATTTTGAGACAAAACAAGAAAATCAAACCAAAAAAAAAACTCCATGAAAGTCAATGGAATTTACTACTACTGAGCAAAAAAATGGGAGTACTGCACAGTACACACAGCAATTAATTGGCAGCAAAGCTTGTGTGCATCTATATAGAGAAGTATGAAGAAAATAAATAAAGGAGAGTATTAATTAGAGGATGAAATGGAAAGAGATCATAAGTGGGTAAAAGAAGGAAGAGGAATCCAATGTATGAAAGAAAGGAAGAAGTAGAGACACGTACACATGGGGTTCTGAGGAATCCAAAGCATATAAAAGATTCTAAATTTGGAACCCAACCGTGAACTCACTCAAACATGTATCAATGACTCAATGTTATGTTACTCACACAAACAACACACACTCTCTCTCTCTCTCTCTCTCTCTCCCTCTCTCTTTCTGTCTAGTTTTGACTAATTTTTCTTTATTTTTATGACGCGGTTTTGGTCTCTGCCCGAACTGCCCGTGAAATTGGAAAAATTTGGACCAAAGTCGGTTGGCGCCAAAACTTGAAGACAGACACAAACAAAGTTTTGGAGCCCGCGAAATGCGGGGTGTGGCGGCTGTCTAGTATTACAAAAACAAAAAATGTCTATGGCGTGGAGTGAGAATTGACGGAATTGCCCTTTATCCTCTGTCGGTGTGGGTCCCGTGTCCTTTACGTCTTCAGTCTTCACCGTCCAATATTTTTGTGTTACGTCACAAAGCACTTTTGTAAATTCTACTGACAAGAAAACAAATAAAAATGAAAGCACTTTTAATTTGTTCTATCTTTCTCTATTTCACTTTCATATATATCCCTTTAGGTGTAGTGATAAAAATGATTTTCTGAAATGTCATTTGTTAGAAGGATGGCCCTGAACAAATTTAGGACAACATGGACCTAAAACATCTCCCTCTATTTGTTTTTTGTTCGGTCTTTAACCAGGATAATTATCATGTTGTTCTTTGTTAAATATGAAAATATTGAAAAAAAAAATCGCAAAAAGAAATTTTTGACATAATCACTTTTAAGGAAAAATTAGTAGGGATATTTTGTTAGATAGTTTGCATGAAATCAACTTTGCAAGGTAGTTCAAAAAAAAACTTTGCAAAGATTTTAAGCTGCCACATATATTTTATCGGGATTAAAATTTATACTATCATCCTTATAAAGATTTAGCTTACTTACTACTAAACCGACATTTTTCAGTAGGTAACTACATTTTTTTAACATATTGGAAAACTAAATTACATCATCCATGATCTCCTCTCTCCAACCCATACATCATATAACTCTTATTAGTTATTACCACTTGTGTTGTTATTCGGGGACAATTGTTAAATAAGAACTAGGTTTGAGTTCTTATATAAGAAGTTTTACTATTTGAGTTCTTAGCATAAAAAATTAATTTTTTTTCTCTCATTCATTTAATTTAAGTATTGAATTAAATTTCAATTTAAATCAAAATTATATAAAAATAAAAAATATTAATACAATGATATTGTGGGACCGGATGAATAGTGCTAAGAACTCATGGTTGGAGCAAAAACTGTAAAGAGTTGCTTAAGCACATGTGGCGGTACAAACCCACATGAATAGGGATAATAACTACGAATTAAGAACTAACATTAGAGATTCTCCAAAGAATGTAAATATTACTAGTGTTTTTTACCCGTGCGTTGCACGACGATTTAGTTTATTGTGTAAATATATTTGTATAATAGTTGTACAGCAGAGAATATGTTCAAGAATATATGTGAATAGACCAACTTAAAAATTTGAAATAGAAAACGTTGTTTAGCCCACCAATGTCATATTAAGGTAAACTAATTACAGGCAGGAAGGTCATTGCCGCTCTGAATTGATTAATAATTTTTTGATCAGCACAAAGTTTTTTGACACGGTATGATTTCTCAAACTTAGAATGGAAACTATTTGCGACTTCAATCTTGAGTAAAAAGGTTCTGTCAATCAAATTCAGAATTTCCGTGGGAATTGTTAAAGGATCAGAACCCTGCAATTGTGGGAAAAAATATTAAAAACTTGTTAATAATATACACATAAATTCTAAATTGAATCATACGCTACCAAAAATATACATACAGTAGTTTCAAGCAGATATGCACAGAATTTGCCTAGAAGCGCAGTAGCCTCCTGATAAAAATGACAAAGGTAGCAGTATCTTTTGAATCCATCACACGAAGTTGTAGTCTAACTTGTGAGCCGGAGAAACAACGTGACGATTACATTGCTCACATAAATACATTCCGTCAGCAAGATATACCTTCTTGCTACATTTGCACGCAGGGTAACACCAACCCATACCCTCTGCAATATTCTTAACAGTACCAAGAACAACACAATAGGACTTCTGCAAAATTAAATTCGAAGATAAAAACGTGTAATATATGTTGTAACTAAATATGGAATATAAATTATTACTGAATTGTAAACTTAAGAGTATACCTCAGCAAGATCTTTGAGTTGCTCAATGGTTTTTCCATCACTATGTTTTAGGAAATCATCTTCAGGGGTGGATTTTTTTGCCGAGTCCTGCAACGGGCTAATCACATGTGCAACAGTATCATTTGATTCCAAGAATCTGGAAGATAGCCGATTGAACTAATTTGATATGAATAAAAAAAATGAAAGAGATTTAAAAATCAGAATAAAACTCACCGAGCTCGGAAAGGGGCAGCTTCTTGTGTGAGAGGATTAAAAAGAACCCTTGTAGCCCCATAAACATTTTGGAGACTTGTCTTACCTGTAAAAAAAATTAGGATTAAAGAAAAAAACACCACCAACTATATTTTGATTATTCGACACCAGATCAAACTTTTAAATACCTTTAAAGGGCTTGATCTTTGCCCATTGCACAACCACAACAGCATTTGTTGCATCTCTCGATGCAAGATAACCTACGACTTCAGCAACATACTTGCCAAAAAAGGCGCATTCAACCCGAACCCTATTCAAAAAAATGGGAAAATATAAAACCGATTTCATAATAATAAAGATGGATTAAATGTGAATAAGCATTGAACATTAAGTGTACCCATCTTGGTCAAGTTGAATAGTAATTCTCTTCTGTTTTTCCCCATCCTTCTCATTCTTGCTCACCAGTTGCACCTGTGAGAATTCCAATCACATCTGCTAAATCAGAAAAATATTAATCCAACTTTTAGAACGGTAATTTAAAATCAAAAATCTTTGAAAAGAGTATATACTTATAAGAAAAGACGTATAAATGTCCTTAAACATTATATCAGAGAGTGGCACAAAATTGTAAGGGCATAAGTTGATAGCCTTGTTGGGAACAATCACACAAAAGTATGAGTATCAAAGTTGATCTTGAATGGATGCGAGGTTGGACGTAAATCACGACCACTTTCACCAACACCAAAAAACGAAATTTGATACACACGTCCTTCACTTAACAAAGATTGAAATCGGTATATAAGAGTCTTTCTAACCGAAGTGTGAATCTTACAACCCTGAAATTCAATAAACAGATAACATAAGGGATTTACCAACCATTAAAAAAAATAACTTAAAACATGGTGATTATGTGAAAAAGTAATATACATTGTCATCCATAAGAATCATGTCCATGGAAAATGGAAGCTTCGAGCCATATAAGCTCGGACTAAGTCATAAACGGTTCACCTTTGCAATAATAGTCCAGCTCTCCTTTGAGGCATAGAGGGTGGCGAGATCGTCAATTGCCATTAGAACAAAGTATATTTCAAAGCTAATAGTTGGTGAAAAATGGAAGGTCTCATGAAGTTGAATAAATAACTACTCGTGATTTATATAGTAATCAGCTAAGTGGGGCTCACAATGATGAGAGAAAGTGATGATTCTTATTAGAAAACCAAAATTATTTGAATTTGAATTGAATAAGATGACTAAATGAAAATTTGATTCCATTCGAACATATGCTCAAATTTGGATAGCAGTAAATAGAATCAATGCTAATTTGATTTTTCCAATTAAATTTGCGGTTTTTATTTAAGAGAATTAAATCAAATAAATAAATGCAAATCAATACTTTTTTGATTGATTTGCGGTTTTTTTAATCCTGTTTGTATTCCATAGTTGTTTGTTTTAAATGCTACCCATTTCAATTTGTCTTTTTCATTCAAAATATCCGTTTTATTTTTTATAAAAATAAATCAAACAAATAAATGGAATCAATGCTGCTCAATGCCAACGAAGAAATTCATTAATGAGGGGGTCAATTTCAAATTCATTTAAGCATTCAAAATGTTTTCAATAATTGTAAAAAAAAAAAAAACTTTCAATAATGGGTCTCCATACAAAACTCAAATAATTTTTTTAACCATTAATGGGTACACTCAATTTTTTTTAAAAAAATATTAAAAAATAATAATTTGATTATAAAAATAAAGAGTTTAATGGATATGCACTGATAGTGTAAAATAGTTTTACACAGTCATCCAATCAAAGCATGCCACATAGGAGAAATAATTACATTTGACTTTAATTTTAATTAAAAGAATAATATATTTTCTGATTTGGCGGAATTCAATTGGATGTCTGTGTAAACCTATTTTGCACTGTCAGTGCATATCCATTAAACTCAAAAATAAATATCTACATAAGATTTTGATTTAAATAATTTTAACCATTAATGGTTCAATATTTGATGAAATGATGCTTCTCCTAATTTAATCTGTAACGTTATTTAATTATTACTAACTTTGCTAATCAAGTAGATTGCTTAAAATTTTGAAGGAAAATAGGGAGTTCTGAAACCGATCATAAATTGTAGTGTTTTAAAAAAAACGACAATCAATCACTGATTAATCAACCAATGCCAACGGAGAAACCAATTAATGAGTGAGGGTCAATTTCAAATTTGAAATAAGCATTATAGTATAAATTTCGAAATGAAATTGTTTCTCAAAGATGGAAACAATTGAATACAGTAGTCATTGAAATTAATGTGTAACGTTTTTTATTTATTAACATTTTTCAAATTCGAGTTCAATGCTTAAATTATGAAAGGAAAATAGAGAGTTTTAAATATATGGGTCTCCATACAAAATGCAAATGATGATGGGCTTGTAATGTTTTGATTCAAATGAATAGGAGTGTGACACCTGTCATGTAAAGAGGGAGTTGGATGAGAGTCATTCTTAAAGTGCCATATCATCTAAGTGGGGCTTACAACCTTCCTTTTTTCTAAAGTATATAGATGTCAAAGTCATTATTATGACGTGGCTTGTCCTGCACTCCCATCCACGTTCAACCAACCGGCAACATGAGGAAATGAAGCCCAAAGGCCCAAACTTTGTAGTCCGAAGTAAAGTTGGATGTGATTTTTGTACACACTTAATGGGCTTATAGTTGGCCAGTAAAATCTAATACTATATAGTTTAAGACTCATCAGAATCCTACGTGTCAATCATATAGAGCTTCATCTTGAATGGACACGTGTCAATCAATCAAAATTCAACAAATAATCAATATGGAACTTAGATTAATCATACACTAAACCTATTCTTTTTGAAAATTTGAAAATTCATAACTATTTGAAATTCAAAATAATAAAATACATAACAACCATCAAGAATGATTTTTTTAACTTCGGTGGTCAAAAGTTTTGAATTTTGAATAAAAAATCTGAAAATATAATATTATATTTTGAATTTAAATGTCTTACTTTCCGGTAAAAAATATTTGAATTTAATTCCTTTGATATTGTTTAGAGCCTAACGTGATAGGCATGTTTTCCAAAAGAGAATATATGTACATATATATATATATATATATTTATTTATAATATATATATATATAACTTGATATATGTACCAAAAAAAAACTTGATATGATGATTAAAAAAAAACAAAACTTGATATGCATACGTAAGGATGGTTACGTAAGATCAGTTTAAAAAAAAAAAAAACTTACGTCAGATAATTAATTGATAAAAGAGAGATTAATATTTTTTTGCATTAGGAGTATTTGGTTTCAAAAAAATATTTTTTTATTATTTGAGAGTTCAAAAAATATTTTTGTATTGTACTTTCGAAAAAAAAAATTGTATTGAAGAATTTTATTTTGAACGTTAAATTTACTAACTTTTTTTTTGACAAATAAAAATATACTAACTGAAACAATCCAATCTGGTAGGCTGTAAATAATACAAAAGGAATTTGAATTCAACTTTTTTTCATATTAAAATTAATTTAAGTTTTAACCATAGACAATATTATTGTTCAAAAAAAAAAACTATAGACAATATTAATTTCAAAAAAAAAAAACTATAGAGAATATTCTATTAGAATCTTAAAATATGAGGTTAAGTTGTTAGGAGAAGTGGAATGTAGATTTGGAGTAAAAATAGAGCTAAGTTTATTTTAACAAACCGACAAAATGAGGACTTCAATGGACGAATCTGGTCACACATTGTCCCTTCCCCCATTAGATTAGTTATAATATTAAACTAATAATAATATAATATTAGATCATTAAAAAGGTGTGCGACGGTTTTAATTACTAAGTAAAATAAAAATAAATTTTCAAACCATTTAATAAACAATTTTTTTGCATTTACTAACTTAAAATAATCCAAGTGAGTACTTAACAGATTTTAAATCAATATGTTAGGCTCTAAACAATATCAAAGGAATTTAAATTCAAATATGTTTTTTTTACGGGAAAGTAAGACATTTAAATTCAAAAAATTTGAATTTTGAATAAAAAAACTGATACTATAATATTATATTTTGAATTAAAAATCTCACAATTTAAGGTTTCCGATGCACCTGGTCAAGAATATAAAGCTTCATCACAAAAAGTACAGGTGTCTAATTTTTTTTTTGAACGTACAGATGTCTAATTTTAAACAACCTCAATCTTCCATTCTAAGACCATCCACAATGGATGGTTGAATTGTTTGTTGAAGTGTGTTGAATTTTGTTGAAGGGGTTTAGTGGTTGTTGAAGTTGGTTGAAAGGGAAGAGAGAGAAGGAAATTGTTGAAGATATTCAACAAAATTAAAGAGCCTGTGGTGTGCCACGTGGCGCGAGGCCAGTGGCCACCATAGGCGCGTGGACCACACGCGCAGACAAGGCGCGTGTCTGCAGGAAAGGGAAAGTTTTTTTTTTCTCCTGCCACGTGGCTTCCTTTGATTGGTTGCTCCAGATTTCGTTTTTACTTATCTTTTGAACTCAATTATTTCATCAAAAAAAATATTTTCTGAAAAAAAAAGTTATACCAAAATTCATGATTTTTCTCTCTCTATAAATAGAGACTTGGTTCGTTTGATTTGGACACAGAAAAAAAAACCAAGTTTTTTCACTCTCTTATTAAGTGTTTATTGTTTTAATTTAATTTAAATCGATAATTGTAATTTTATGTAATTATAAAAATAAAAATATAAAATTAAATAAAAATGTGAAATAAAAAAGTGGTGGGGTAGGGTGAGTGGTGAGTGGTGAGTGGTGGGGTAGGGTGTTGAGAGTTAAGTAAAACCATTGGAGTGAGTAATTGTTGAGAGTTTGTTGAATTGGAGAGAGAAGATGATGTGGAGTGTTGAGAAGAGAAAAAGTGGGGTAGGAAAGGGTTAAACAAAACATTTTTTGTTTAACCATTGTATATGGTCTAATAATTTGAGATTATAATATAATTGCAATATTCTACATTCTACAATATATACCAACGTGAAAAAAAAAAAAACTTGAAACATCCTCTCATTTAATTTTAGTGGATTTTATTTATGTTCTATGAATCTGGTCACAATTTTAAAAGGTTTTTATAAACAAAAATTTGATGTTGATATATGGAATGTGGGAGAGAAATTCTTTTGATCTATCAATTTTGAATTTAAAACTTTCTTATTTTTAAAAAAATTCAAATGCGCTATCTTTCAATTTTCAAGGGTTAAATTGGTTATTAAAAATTGATCACAATCACATTTGAGATACCACGTACTGCTAACTCTTTCTCCCTTCTCCCCATGTCAGACCATACTCTCTTCCCCTTTTATACTTTTCCATTGAATTTGAGGAGGAAAGTTGAAGACTTTTGTAGTGTTGAAAAGTGTTTTGTATTCCTTTTCCTGAATCTATTTATCGGAGAATGGGGTATAAGAAAACTAAATCTCATCCCCAAATTAAGAAAATATATTAGGTAATTAGTAACATATTATCAAATTTAGAATATATGGCAACTTATATTGCTTGATATGAGAATTGATATATAGTAGTATGATACGAAACATAAGAACTAAAATTGAATGCTCTGTTCTTTTTTTAAAAAGGAAATATATAATTAAAAAATAAAATTGTAATGAGATGTTTTTGACAGAAATCAAACAGAACTTCTGTTCTCATGCTTCGTGGCACCTATCCTTGGTAACAAAAAGCATTCTCATTTCTCATTTAATTTGATAGTATCTATCAAATTAAATGAGGAAACATATATTTGTAATTTTTTTTTTGGTTACATATGGAAAATTTATATATATATATATATATATATTTGTAATTTGATACTATATTATTAATTACATGTTTTCTTAATTACTTAATATATATATATATATATATATATTTAATATTGGTATACAGATTTAGTTTCTTTTATATCCAGATTCTCAAATACTGCAGTTGTAATTTTCTCCACTACCAAATTGTTAAAAATTTCAACATTGGTTAAAAATTGATTCTATAAATATTTTATTTTTTTTACATTTAAAAAAAATCGACAATGAATATCCCTTTTCTCATCTCACCAAACCGAAACCTCCATCCACAATGAGTTGCATCACAGTTTTATCTTTCTCCCTACTTTTCTATTCTTGTTTTTCAGAGTTATGTTCTTTAGTTGATTGGTGGTTTTTCTAATTAGGGAGATCTTTTTTTTTGTCAATAATTAGGGAGATCTATGTTTCATAATAACTTCAATTACCTATAGATTTGATTGATATAAAAATAAATAACCCCATTGATTTGGGCTGATTTGATTTTCGTAAAAAATATAATAGATAAACTCCCCATATGTTTAATTATAGTAATTTAAAATAAAATTAACGTAGATTTGTTTTTTTTTTTAGTGGGATTGAGACAATTTATATACATTGATCATGATATTGCATACATGTAGTTTAATTATAGTAAATTGAGACAAAATATATTTAGATTGATCATAATATTGCATGGAGTTTAATAATAGTAATTTGTGACAAAATTTATTTAGATTGATTATGATATGGATTTTTTTTATTAGAACTCTATAAATTGTGTGAAGCAAACAAAGTTCAATACACCGAGGAAGGAAAAAACAGAGTAATACTAAAAGAAGGAGAGGGTAAAACTATTTTTGTTTTGTTTCATAGCTTTCTGGTTGTTTTATTATTCTCTGCTATCATTGACTGCTCTCAATGTATTAATATGGCTTGTGTTGTCAATTTCCTCATAGGTGCATGACTTTGGGTCTGCTTTATTATTGTTAATTTGTTATGGTGCGGTTCAGGTTTCTTTGTTAGGATGTTTCCTTTGTTTGGATCTTTAATTACTAGTACTTTTTTGTTTTGAGTAAGTTATGTTCTTTTTATATTTCACCTTTGTATCACTACTTTGTTTGTTGATCTTTTGTGGTCTTTACCTTAATCTTCTATTGTTGCATTATATATATATATAAGTAAAGATGTTTCAATAGTCAATATACAACATGTTTTAATGCTATTTTTCATCAAGCCCTTATGTCTACTTAATTTTGTAGTACTATTTGTGTTAAGTTGTATATGCTATATTATTTGATGTTCATGATTAAATTTGGCTATCGCATGCAGAATTCAATCTTAAAAGACCCGATGGGAGCAAAATCAAAGATTAAAAAGTTGTTCGGGTTTGGAAAGAAAGGTGCTAGTTCTTCTAGGGATGATACACAAGTTTCACAAGTTTCATCGGAGGACGGCGACTATGAAACCAGGGATCAACGAGTAATATGCGCTTATCCAACACCTCATATTCAAAGCTCTACACATATTCATAGAGAAGAAACAGGGATAGTATATGCATATTCCCCTCCTCAAGAAGGAAACCCTCAAGGAATGGACTCTTCGTACAATCCCTATCTTGATCCATACTATGCTCAAGAAAGAGCTTCTTCATACTATCCTCAACCAAACTATCCTCAAGGAGGAAGCTCTTCATACTATCCCCATGAAGGAACGTCATCATACAATCCTCAACCATACTATCCTCAAGGTGGAAGCTCTTCGTACTATCCTCAAGAAGGAAGCTCTTCGTACTATCCTCAAGAAGGAAGCTCTTCGTATGGAAACTATCATCAAGAAGGAAGCTATCCTCAAGATGGAAGCTCTTCGTATGGAAGCTATCCTCAAGATGGAAGCTCTTCGTATGGAAACTATCCTCAAGATGGAAACTATCCTCAAGATGGAAGCTATCCTCAAGATGGAAGCTCTTCATACTATCCTTACCAAGGAACTTCTTCAAACTATGGAACCTCTTCACACGATGAAAACACAAATGGTTGTTCCATCATGTGATTTGCCAATGTTAGGTTTATGAATAATTGCACTACTTTTGACAATTTTATCTTAGTTTCCTATTATTATTATTATTATTATTTTCAAGGCTTAGTTAGGTATGAGTTCTCTATAAAATAGAGTTTTTTTTTTGGTACCTACTACATTTCTATTTTATGAGTCCTTAGTTGCAAAGAAAATAGTGGTTTTCTAGTCTTAGGTTGTTAAGAGGGTGTTTTTCCTTGTGGTTTTCCCAACATGAGAGGGTTGTTCTCATGGTTTATTATCTATCATTAATAATATCTTTCTCTTTTAGGAAAAAAATAGTGGTTTTTGTTCCCTTCCAAAATTAATTCAATCCCTCACCCCTCCCATTTAAAAACCCAACCATGTCTTGGTAACCAGTGAGGAGTTTCGCCAGTTCCTTGTCCTCATCTGAAACAAAAATTCTAGTGGTGAAATTTGAGCTAGTTGTTAAATAATAAGCCCATAAAATTTAAAAGTTGATTATGAACCTGGAATTGCTTTGACAGATAGCAAGGTATGCATAAAGGTGATCAATTGCTAATGAGGACAGATAGCAAGGTATACAAAAATTCTAGGCAGCAAGCATGGTGAAGACATGAAATCATTAGCAATCATATATCAGCAGCAAGCATCAGACATCTTCCACTCACTCACACAATGAAAGCAAAGGTATATCAGTAGAAAAAGCGAACCAGATCAAATGCATCAATTCAGTGCAGAAACAGAAAACCTCCAGTAGCAGAATTGATAAATAAACCTCTGCAGTCCAACCACCTTTAGCACGTCTTATAGGGCCAGTGGTCCTCCTTGTACATAAAATTATTCACATGAGAAAAATCAATATATAAACATCACACTGAAGATTTGTCAAAATAGATAAATTTTCCACTAGTATAATGGGAGTTAGCTACTATTGAAGAATGGGAAATTAAGCCAATGCCAGATAGGCATAAAACATGCAGTCAAGCAAACTTCCCTCAAGGTTTAACAAGATGATCACATTTCTAAGTTAAGGCTCCATAGCACTGATGCAAATTCACATCAGTCTACAAAATTGACCTGAGAGAAGCTTGATTTGCAGGAGCTCATATATATAGAAAAGAAACACAGATAGATTAGTTTTAAAGATATTACCATGTTTTCCATCCTATGCATCTTAAAATCCTTAAGCTCGCTTTCCAAATCCAGCAAGTGACTGCTAAAAAATAGAATACTCCTTTCTCTCCAAATCCCTTCTTGATCCTTGATGCCACATTTTAGAGTGAACTTTGATATTAAAATAGTGAAACATATAATCTTTCAAAAACTAGGTTTGATTAATAATAAAAAAGGATGGAAGAAGGAGAAATCATCCATACATCTTTTGTATCAATGCGCTCAAGACTCAAGAGAACTACTTGACTATCTTGATCACCTGTAGTAAGATGATCACCAAACTTGTCAAATTAAATAGCAAGTGGGTGTTAAGAGGAGACTTTCTCAATACAGTAAAGTGCATCAGTATAGAGATTTTGAAATACTCAATTCTCAGCACAATACAGAAACCTACTGATGTCATAATTACACACAACTATTTAAATTTCTACTACCGAAAAAAGATCCATGATAACTGATAAGTCCTAGCTCTACAGAAAGAATTACACTAAAATACTGAGAAGATAATAATAAATGAGATAATAATAAATACTGAGCATTTTTTTATTGCAACTGAAATAATTACACTAAAAATAAAATTTAGAAAAATGATTCCCCTAATGATTTTTCTTAAATAAAATAAAATAAAATAAATACGGGAAAAATTATTCATTAAGAACAAAGTGAGTTATTTTTCTGTGAACTAACCGAGTTTATTTTTAGCTTAATTACACTTTTTATCCCTATAATTTCATAAATGCGCTGTATACTTTCAATTGCTCTATTTAAGTCATATACTTAACCATATGCATAAACTTTCTCTATTTTCACATTTGTTCTTTGTGGACTGCTTTGGATTCGTGGTTTTGAAAACTAAATACCCGTGCCTTGCACGGGTACAAAATACTAGTATATCATCATTTTCATGTATCATTTTTTTAGGCCCACCTACCTAATTTTCCACCCTACTTTCTTTTTAAAATCCCAAAATTATCCTCTTTTTCTTTCACTTTCATCCCTCACCCCTCATAGTCTCATTTATCGGGTATTCACAACTGAGTATGTTGAAAATATGTTATTGGATTTTTAAAAATCCAGTATGTTCTGTCGGTATGTTTAAATTTTTGAATTCTTTACAAGTTAGATTGCTAAATACATAACGGTTTTAAAACTCAAGCTAGACACAAAAACTTCATGCGAAAAATGTCGAGTTATAAAAATTGGAGTTCTTATCTCTAAACAATACTGAGCCCCCGAAAGCATTTGATTTTGTATTCCAGAAATAGAAAATTCGTAACACATGTTTCAGTTTACTTTCGGGCTTTTCAAATCTCGGAACATATATCTTTTTATACCTGTTTTATATTGCTGGTTTTATTTTCTAGAACCACACGTTTTGACTAAGAGCATTATAGTATAGTATTTTACTACATTAAAGAGGGTGGAAAATTGAGTGAAAAATTGTTGAGAATTTAGTGCGGAGTTGAAGTCTCATATGTCTATCTCTATGTTACATATGGTGTAGGGTTCACCTCACAACTTAGGCCATTCCATGTCTCACTCCCAATGTCTATTAGATGAAACCTATGAATGGTTTCGTTCGAGAATGTTGGTTATTATTATTAAAGCTTGTCTTGCAAAGTTCTATGGACTTGCACTGAGGTACAAGACTGAAGATATAGCATATGGCAAATCACAGACACAATATATTTCAGTTTCTTTTTATCTTTTTGCTATGGATATTATTTTTACACGAATGGCAAGGTCCATACATTGTACCTTTCAAGGATTGTAATCATGTTTGCTATCATAGGATATGTTCACGTAAGATGAAGTGAATAAGAACAGAAATACTTAAAAAAATTAATATAATCACTTAAGTAAGGGGTGATTTATGTTGTGCCTGATTTCTCTTAAATAAAGTCACATATATGAGTTATGTGAATGAAAATGGGTTCGCTAGAAGAATCAGCCTCAACCTGATATAAATGTTATTAGCTCGAACATGATCGAATGTTTAATAAATTGTGTAAAATATTGGAATTAATTGAAAAAAAGTAAATCAAACTAGCTTTTTAATTTCAAGATGATGAATGCTTTCGCTTTAATTAAGTACTTTCTTACTTTTATTTCGTTAATCAATACTTTAAAAACACTCCTTAATCTTACAACAAGTTTAGTTCAAATGTGAATCCTCTATGTTGATTCCAACATAATTTAATATCTTCAGTACACCATAGTTGACCTGATGTATGGTATTTTGGCCAAATACCTTGAATCCTTTAAATGTTTAGAATGGGATAAGGAATGTTTGGTGATTGCTGATGGAAAATTATCTCCTAATCTATATTGTGCTCTGTTTAGGTGCAACGAAAAGCATAATGTTGCAACAATATACAAAACGCATGTGACAATCACATAAATCAAGAAAAATAATATCAGACTAAACTAGGTTTTGCAGAACTTATTTGCTAAACAAGTTCTTATCACAAGCTCTACAATGCAGAATAGTTTTTGGCAGTGCTCTGTTTAAACAAGGTCTCAACATGCGTGATCTTGACAATGCTTTGTTTAAGTGTGTGCTTGCAATTTTGTATTTACGTTCAAAGCACATTCGCTCAAAAGACATAAATCTATATATATATGTAAAGGAGACTTGAGGTTTTGCATGTATTAAATGCATTAAACCATAAAGCTCCGATACATTTATATTAAATATATTAAAAAATAACAAAAAATATTAAATATATTAAAAACTGAAAAAAATTTATATAATAAAAAACTATTCAACTACTTATATTAAATAATAACATCCATAAACTTAAAATTGACTTGAGCTTTGCATTTTACAAATATTAAAAATTAAAATTAATAATAAATAATTTATATAATATACTTTTAAATCTATCTATCTATCTATCTATCTTATATATATATATATATAAATATATGTAAAGCTCACTTCAGCTATAAGTATTAAATGCATTAAAGAATGAAAGTTAAACAAATTTCTATTCAACTTTCAATATACATCAACTTATTATTAATTATTAATTAGTGATTGTTAAACTTTTCAATTTCTCATATTTTAGATTAAATATTAATATTATTTAAATTATAATTATTAATTACTACATGAGGGAAATTTTAAGTAATAATAATAAATGAAATTGACTAACTTTACATTAATAAAAATATTAGATTCATTTCTACTTCCTAAATTTGTTTATTTCTGCTTCCTAAAAAACAATATTAGATAGTTAATAGTAATTTTTTATACTTTTTTTAATTGTAAAACTTTCTAATTTGTTATATATTAAAATTAAAATTAATTTTATAATAATTATTCATCATAAGTTGAGGAAATTTTAAAAAATAACAAATAAAACTTATTACTATTTTTATGCTACCTACTAAAATGTAAAGGTTACTTTGAACCTTTGTATTAACATTTTCCTTTGTATTAAATAAATTAAATTAAAATATTAAAAATAAATAAATTTGTGTAAGTTATTAGCTATTGAACTACTTACTAAAATGTATAACTCAATTGAAATTTTGTTATAAATAGACCACAAAACAAAAACAAAAAATTATTTGTATTATATACATTAAACTAAACTAAAAACTGATCAATAATTTTTTTAGATCAATTAGTTATTCAACTACCAACTAATTTTCATGTTTGTTTTATAAGGTAGAACAATACATAACAAAAGACCCTTGAAACATAACACTTTAGTTCTCTATAAAAGAGCGAAAAAAATGAAACAAAAACTCAAATAAACAAACACTACACTTTTATTTGAGGTAGGAAGGTTAATACGCGTTAATATAATGATTTAATAAAATATTTAATTAGATACAAAAATATTTTAAAAATATATAAATGCCAGTCATTTATTTTTTAATTGAACTATCATAAAAAATTTCATTAAATATATTAAGCAGTAAAATCTCCCTACCTTTGCATTAAAATAAAGGAAGCAATATATAGATAATTTATTTGTAATTAATATATTAAATAAAAAAATGAAAGAAATTGTATTGTCAAAAGTAATTCAACTACCTGAATTGAATAATAATATTCATAAACATAAAAATTGACTTGAATTTTGCATTAAGAAAAAATAACTAAAATTAAAGCTGATTAATGACAAAATTAAATAACGTTAGAAATAAATAATTTAGATAACAAATATTTAAATTTAAAAATGAAACTATAAGGTATTTACTATTAACTATAATGTATGTGTGTTTTATTTGACGAAAAAAATTTCAATATAATTTTATGATCTTATTATGAATTAGGAAAAATAATTTTGAGCAAGGTTAATAGATAAGTTATGACCAAGGTTGAATAAATATAAATTTAATATATAATAATTAATCTATTTAATTTATATCTTATTATAGTTGAAAAAGATGATATTACTCTATTTTTCTCAATTTTAACATGTGTAAACATGTTTGGGAAATTGTGTCCCAAAAAATGACTTTCTCGGTAAAAAGTAAAAAAAATGGTAAACAACTTTTTTTATGGCATTAAATACTTATCGCTTAATTTTTTTTTTTTTCAAATGAACTGTATTATTTTTCACATTATTAAATAAATAAATAATATTTTTTTAAAATGATCCAATGCTGATTATTTAATATTAATTATTAAATTTGAGTAAAATTAATTTATTTACATAGAAAATTATTATTTATTTTTAAATGAAAAATATTTTAATATTTATGTAAGAATTTAAACTATAATCATTGTTATTTAATGTTAAAATTTTTGTAAAGAATTCCGTGCAACGCACGGGTATAATATCTAGTTAGATGTATATTGAAACTACATTGGAATGTGCAACAACAAAAATATAAATACACCGGTCTTTCACATTTTCCGGTCAAAAATTAGTTTCCATAAAAACCAAATAAAGAATGTGATACGGTATGAGATGTATCATATATCACAACATGTAAACGTCACAAAACACTTTTGTAAATTCTACTGACAAGAAAACAAATAAAAATGAAAGCACTTTTAATTTGTTCTATCTTTCTCTATTTCACTTTCATATATATCCCTTTATGCTACGAGGTGTAGTGATAAAAATGATTTTCTGAAAATGTCATTTGTTAGAAGGATGGCCCTGAACAAATTTAGGACAACATGGACCTAAAAAAATGTCCATCTCCCTCTACTTGTTTTTAGTTCGGTCTTTAACCAGGATAATTATCATGTTGTTCTTTGTTAAATATGAAAATCTTGAAAAAAAAAACTCGCAAAGAAATTTTTGACATAATCACTTTTAGGGAAAAATTAGTAGGGATATTTTGTTAGAAAATTTGCATGAAATCAACTTTGCAAGGTAGTTCAAAAAAAAAACTTTGCAAGGATTTTAAACCGCCAAAGATGATTTTATTAGGATTAAAATTTGTACTCTCATCCTTATAAGGATTTAGTTTACTTGCCACTAAACCGACATCTTTCAGTAGGTAACTACATTTTTTTAATACCTTGGAAAGCTAAATTACATCATTAAGAGATTGATCCATGGATCTCCTCTCTCCAACCCATACATCAACTCTTATTACCTCTTGTGCTATTATTCGGGGACAACTGTCAAAAATGGTAAATCTATATATATATATATATATATATATATATATAAGTAAAACACACTTGAACCATTACATTAAATACATTAGTAAAGATTGCATGTATTATAATTTATTAAGTAATAAAAAATTATCTTTGTAATAAATATATTAAATAATAAGATTAAAAACTGAAAAAAAAAATTTATATTGTCAAAAGCTATTCAACTACATACATTAAATATTCAAGAAAATACATATGTTAAATAATATAGTTATAACTTTAAAAAATAACTTGAATTGACAAATATAAAGAATTAAAATTAATTGATTAGAAATAATATTTATAATTAATTAATTTAGAAAAAATATATTTAAAATTAATAATTATTTTTATTAAATAATTATTGATAGTTAAAATTATCATAGAGTAACTTTTGTATTTAACTACATATATGATGACAAATAAATTAAATATATTAAAAACTAAGTTAATTAAATTAGGAGATATATATTAAATATGTTATGCATGTCATGTTTGTTACCAAAGATAATAGAATAGCTTAATTAAATTTATTTGTCAAAATAGTTTAATTTTAAATTTTTTGTCGATTATAGTTATAATTTTGATTTCAAATATGTTTTCTACTAATATTTAATATGAGTTTATAACCTCCTATGAGGTTTATTATTGTTGTACAATAGACTAAAAATGTAGTATACGATGAAGTATTTAATAAACCTTTTAAATAAAATTATATTTGATATAGCTACAATATTTCTTCTCAAGTGTTAACTAAGTCCTTATAAGTACTAAGCAATGTAATATCCAATATTTGATGTAGTATGCAATGTAGTATATTTCATGTAGTATGCAATATTTCTTCTTAGGAATCTTTTTAACTAAGACCTTATAATTTATTTGTGTTAATCACATGTATTCTCTACTGAGGCAATCATGTACTACTCAAGTGTAGTGAAAGTTAAAGGTCTATCATAAAGTGCATTCCTTAATAACGGAATCTCAGGTTGATCGATTTGTGTTTTCAAATTGTCTTATGAAGTTTTATAATTTTTTACTTTCTATAAAACTATAAAAATTTATGGAATAAGATAAATTATTATCTTAATTCATAATTAAGTTAAAAAATATATGCTCTTACAAACAATATATTAACTAATTAAATACTCATTATGCAATAAATAGTATAATTTTTATATATGTTTCGACATTAAACTCTTATTAGCACACTTCCCATAAAGTTTCAACTGAAAACACTACTTTCATGGCTAAATTATGAAAGTAAGAGATAAATATCACTTTATAAAAGTCATTTTTACCTTTATAGATGATTTTACACAAACACATACTAAATTATTCAGCTCTAATTATATATTTTCATCATTTTACTTAATATTGACAGTGCATCACTATTTAAACATATAATCACCAAATAAATTGAAAATAATTTTTATTAAAGAAACATAAAATATAAAAAATGTGCTTTAATATACTAAAAATTAACCCAAGTGGGGTGAGGAGCTTAGTTGGCAACGCAGGCTGAGTGTGGGTGAAGAGCTATCGGGTTCGATCCTCACACAATACACTCTGGGGAGGGATGAGAAGTCTTAATTGTGACTAAATCTCAAATCTGTAGGTATATCTAAAGGGTGACCGGTACCAAATGTTTATACAAAAAAATACTAAAAAATTAGTGTACAATTCTTTATTGAGTTTCATTAATGTAAGTACATTACATATGTTTATCATATTCTTAATTATCTACTATTCAATAATTTTTCATATTACCTAAATTATTTTTCCAAATATTAGACATATACTTAAAAATAAACCCGTGCAACAATTTCTAGTATAAGGTATGGAAAGAGTATGTCCAAGTCATTATTATGACGTGGCTTATCCCGCACTCCCATCCACGTTCAACCAACCGGCAACATGAGGAAATGAAGCCCAAAGGCCCAAACTTTGTAGTCCGAAGTAAAGTTGGATGTGATTTTTGTACACACTTAATGGTCTTAGTTGGCCAGTAAAATATATCATCATTTTCGTGTATCATTTTTTTTAGGCCCACCAACCTAATTTTCCACTCTACTTTCTTTTTAAAATTCCAAAATTATCCTCTTTTTCTTTCACTTTCATCCCTCACCCCTCATAGTCTCATTTATCAGGTCTTCAAAACTGGGTATGTTGAAAACATGTTATTGGATTTTTAAAAATCCAGTATGTTCTGTCGGTATGTTTAAATTTTTGAATTCTTTACAAGTTAGATTGCTAAATACATAACGGTTTTAAAACTCAAGACACAAAAACTTCATGCGAAAAATGTCGAGTTATAAAAATTGGAGTTCTTATTCCTAACACTTTGTTTGGTAGAGAAGAGAGAGATAAAGAAGAGAGAGTAGAGAAAAAAGAAGATGAGTAGAGAGAAAGAGGTGAGAAATAGAGTAGATTTATAAGTTGTTTGGTATGATAGAGATGTAGAAGAGAAATATGAGAAATAATGATGCGGAATCTCTCTCCTTTCGTTTGGTTAAATAGAAACAGAGAAGAGAGAGTATTACTATTGTATAAAATGACATATTTACCCTAAATGTAAAATATTAAAACTCAATTATAGGTATATTTGGTATAAATATATTTATATGAAATATTTATTATAAAATAATTTGTATGGTATTTATTATAAATATATTTTTTAATTATTTCTTTCAAATATTTTTTATAATATTTTTTGTATTGTATATTGGAAGAAGTTTGAATGAAATTAAACTGAAATGTAAAAAAAAAAAAAAACAGTTGAACGGTTCAAGAAAGGAGGGTGGGTATAAATGGAACAAACAAGAAAATGGCTTTCCTCTCTTCAATCTCTTCTCAAAATGGAGGGACTCCAAAAAGTAGATATGGCCCACCATTTTACTCTCTCTCCCCCTCTCTTTGATCAAACCAAATAAGATTACTTTATAATCTCCACTCTAACTCTCTCTACTCTATCTCTCTCTCTCTCACCATTCCACCCTCTACCAAGCATAGTGTAAATGTCGAGTTATAACACATGTTTCAGTTTACTTCCAGGCTTTTCAGATCTCGGAACATAATATGTATCTTTTTATAGTTGTTTTATATTGCTGGTTTTATTTTCTAGAACCACATGTTTTGACTAAGAGCATTATAGTATTTTACTACATTAAAGAGGGTGGAAAATTGAGTGGAAAATTGTTGAGAATTCAAGTGCGGAGTTGAAGTCTCATATGTCTATCTCTATGTTACATATGGTGCAGGGTTCACCTCACAACTTAGGCCATTCCATGTCTCACTCCCAATGTCTATTGAATGAAACCTATGAATGGTTTCGTTCAAGAAGGTCGGTTATTATTATTAAAGCTTGTCTTGCAACGTTCTATGGACTTGCAGTGAGGTACAAGACTGAAGAAATGGCAAATGGCAAATCACAGACACAATATATTTCAGTTTCTTTTTGTCCTTTTGCTATGGATATTATTTTTACACGAATGGCAAGGTCCATACATTGTTCCTTTCAAGGATTGTAATCATGTTTACTATCATAGGATATGTTACGTGAGATGAAGTGAATAAGAACAGAAATACTTAAAAAAATTAATAGAATCACTCAAGTAAGGGGCGATTTATGTTGTGCCTGATTTCGCTTAAATAAAGTCACATATATGAGTTTTGTGAATGAAAATGTGTTCACTAGAAGAATGAGCCTCAACATGATATAAATGTTATTAGCTCGAACATGATCGAGAAATGTTTAATAAATTGTGTAAAATATTGGAATTAATTGAAAAAAAAAGTAAATCAAACTAGCTTTTTAATTTCAAGATGATGAATGCTTTCGCTTTAATTAAGTACTTTCTTACTTTTATTTCGTTAATCAATACTTTAAAAACACTCCTTAATCTTACAAGTTTAGTTCAAATGTGAATCCTCTATGTTGCTTCCGACATAATTTGATATCTTCAGTACACCATAGTTAACCTGATGTATGGTATTTTGGCCAAATACCTTGAATCCTTTAAATGTTTAAAATGAGATAATGAATGTTCGGTGATTGCTGATGGAAAATTATCTCATAATCCATATTGTGCTCTGTTTAGGTGCAACGAAAAGCATAATGTTGCAATAATATACATAACGCATGTGACAATCACATAAATCAAGAAAAATAATATCGGACTAAACTAGGTTTTGCAGAACTTATTTGCTAAACAAGTTCTTATCACAAGCTATACAATGCAGAATAGTTTTTGGCAGTGCTCTGTCTAAACAAGGTCTCAACACGTGTGATCTTGACAATGCTTTGTTTAAGTGTGTGCTTGCAATTTTGTATTTACGTTCAAAGCACATCCGCTCAAAAGACATAAATTAGATGAATATTCAAACTGCATTGAAATGTGCAATAACAAAAATACAAATACACCGGTCTTTCACATTTGCCGGTCAAAAATTAGTTTCCATAAAAATCAAATAAAGAATGTGATACGATATAAGATGTATCATATATCACAACTTGTAAATTCATAGGTTGTGGGGTAGTTTAGGGTCACACGAAATCCACACTCATTTCATAGCTAAGTTTCATACTCATTTTAGATTATTTTATAGTGTTTTGGTTGGCCAAAATGACTATATAGCCCATTATCGTCCTGGTCAGCCCAAAGACTACACGATCAAGTGATCGTCAAGCTGGTCAATCGAACGACCAAACACATAACTCTCACTTTCTAAGTTACCGACTTAACAAAAGGCTAAGTTGATAGAATTGATAGTCAAGTTCACCTAAAGTGACTTGAAGGTCAAGTTCTCCTACACCATGTTGATTTAATGGTCAAAGTGTCTTAAAGTTACCAATGACCGGACAAAGATGCAAAATGATAGTCAAACATTCAGATGTGTAGAGAATAGCTTTTATTAATATTATCTAAATTGAATTTCATAAATATATGTATATATATTTTTGAAACTTTCATTAATATACACACACACACACTTATATTGTTTAACTAGTTTTACACAAATAAATAATGGAGTTGCTGCCATAAAACATTACATCTATTCTGTCTCTTACCACTCCAAAGGATGCTTGTAGGCTCTCCCTCGTTTCCAAGAATTTATGTTCTACTGCTGATCCCGACACTGTTTGGGATCGTGTTCTCCCTCTCGATTCTCATTCCATCGTTTCTCAATCTCCTTCCATTTCCAACGCTCCTTCCAAGGAAGCTCTCTACCTCACTCTCTCTGATCACTCTATCATCATCGAAGAGGGTAAAAAGGTACGTACTTTCATCATCAATCTCATCTGATTGTTCAATTTCTCATATTAGGGGTTTTCAATCGAAGTATCAATTGACATTAGAGTGTTCTCTGATTAATGTCTGAAATGCATGTAGAGCTTTCAATTGGACAGAAAGAGTTGGAAGAAGCGTTACATGCTTGGTACTGGAGATCTACCCATTGGTTTGGTTGACGATGAGCGTCACTGGCGTTGGACAACGCTCCTAGTGTCAAGGTCATATTTTGGATACATTGTAATTGTTTTAACTTAATTCAATGAAAAGGGAACTAGGTTAATTAGTTGATTCAACAACCTCATGAATAGTGAAAAATTTACAATTAGAGTTTTTTTGTTAAGCTTGTCGTTCTTTCTTTGATTCAACACCCTCTTGAAATGGTTGGTCAGTGGCGGATCCTGTAAGTTGGAGATTTTCACCTGCCGAAACCGATGATTTCCGCCCGAAACAAACCGAACCTGTCTGGGGGACATGCCTAGTGTCATCATCGACAAGGGTAAAAAGGTATGTACTTTCATCATCAATCTCATTTGATTGTTCAATTTCTCATATTAGGGGTTTTCAATCGAAGTATCAATTGACATTTGGGTAAGTTGGAAGAAGCGTTACATGCTTGGTGCCAGAGATCTATCCATTGGTTTGGTTGACGATGCGTCGCTGGCGTTGGACAACGCTCCCAGAGTCAAGGTCAGATTTTAGATACATTGTAATTGTTTTAACTTAATTTAATGAACTGGGAACCAAGTTACTTTGTTGATTCAACAACCTCTTGAATAGTGAAAATTTTACAATTAGTTTTTTTTTTCATCTTGTTGTTCTATCTTTGATTCAACCCCCTCTTAAAAACTTTGGAGTATATTAAAGTTGGGTAATAGTTGATGATGTTGCTGCAATTGCCATTTCCATTTTATTCCTTAGTACTCTTAGATTAGAATTCAGGTTATTGCTTATTACTCTGCCTAAATAAGCTAGTTGTGACCCTTTATAAGAATTTATTTAGCAATACCTCTAGATAATGTTTGACCTTAATGAACTATCTTAAATTCATTTGTCATGTGGCAATTTCCGTATCATTGAAATTCGCATATTCAATTTGATTTGTTGATGTTTATATAAATGACTTCTTCTTTTTCTTCTTCCCCTATTGCAATATTTGGTTCTAATATTATTACATACTTGTGAAATATTTAATTTTAAATGCATCAGTAATCTGATAAGATAGAATACTATCAAAAGAGTAGTATTGAAGTTATTATTCTTTTACTGAGCTATTGTTAGTTAACATTACCCTAGAAATACTCATTTAGTGCTATTGACATTCTTTCCTATATCCTTAACTTTTCAACGTGTGCAAAATTTTGGACAGGTTTCCTGAAGTTATTGCACTTTTGCATACGTGGTGGCTTGTAATTATTGGGAAGATAACAAAAATTCCTTGACCCCAAATATTCAGTATGAAGCTTTTCTTGTGTTCAAGATTTTCAGTATCTTTAAATTTTATTCTCTGGTGTTATCAGTCGACATCGTATGTGGTTATAACATCAGCAAAAATGTCAATTTGTATCTTGACTCATTGGAAGGTGAGGCGCACGACCAAGTAGAGAGATTACTAATTCAAGTGTGAGAAGTGATGAGTGGTTGGAGATTGAGATGAAGAGCTCTTCAATTAAGGCCTAGAAGATGAAGTCGTCGAGATGTGTGTTATTGAGATTAATGATTTTATTAAGAGCAGTCTCATTATTGAAGGAATAGAAGTTAGACCTATGGAGGACAATTAAGCAACCAAATTTATTTCACTGAACTATGCATGCATGGGTCTTGCGTCTTGGATGACATATAGTGCTCGCAGATTTAAAGCTTCATGTTTTGAACATGTCATGTGCATGTTATGAGTTCTAGTGTCATGCTATATTGCTTATCATAATTTTTATGACATGATTATGTTTATGTATCCTTGGATAATTATGTGTTTTGGGTATTATCCTCGGGTGAAAGAACTTTTGATACGAGTTAAAAATTTAGTTCAATCTAAAGTTCATTCACCTGAGGCTAATATCCAAAACACATAATTATCCAAGGATTCATAAACATAATCATGTCATAAAAATTATGATAAGCAATATAGCATGGCACAAGAACAAATAACATGCACATGGCATGTTCAAAAACATGAAGCTTTAAATATGTGAGCATTATATGTCATCCAAGACGCAAGACTCATGCATGCATAGTTCAGTGAAATAAATTTGGTGGCTTAATTGTCTTCCTTAGGTCCAACTTCTATTCCTTCAATAGTGAGACTGCTCTTAATAAAATCATTAATCTCTATAGCACACATCTCGACGACTTTATCTTCTAAGCCTTAATCGAAGAACTCCCCCACCTTAATCTCCAACCACGCTTATCACTTCTCACACTTGGACTGGTAATCTCTCTACTTGGTCGGGCGCCTCACCTTCCAATGAGTCAAGATACAAATTGACACTTTTGCTGATGCTATAACCACCTATGATGCTGATTGATAACACTAGAGGATAATCATACAATTTAAAGCCACTGACAATCTTGAACACAAGAAAATTTTGATCTTCCTAATAATTACAAGCCACCACGTATACAGAAGCACAATAACTTTATAAAACCTGTCCAAAATTTTGCACACGTTGAAAAGTTAAGGATATAAGAAAAAATGTCAAGAGCACTGAAGGAGTATTTTTAGGGTAATGTTAACTAACAATAGCTCAGTAAAATAATAATAACTCCAATACTACTCTTTTGATAATATTCTATCTTATCAGATTACTGATGCATTTAAAATTAAATATTTCACATCTATGTAATTACATTAGAACCAAATATTACAACAAGGGAAGAAGAAAAAGAAGAAGTCATTTCTATAAACATCAACAAATCAAATTGAATTTGCGAATTTCAAGGATACGAAAATTGTCACATGACAAATGAATTTAAGAGAGTTCATTAATGTCTCACATTATCTAGAGGTATTGCTAAATAAATTATTATAAAGGGTCACAACTAGCTTATTTAGGCAGAGTAGTTAGCAATAGCTTGAATTATTTTCAAAAAAAAAAAAACTTAAATTCTAATTCTAAGAGTACTAAGGATAAACTGACAATGGAAATTGCAGCAACATCATCAACTATTACCCAACTTTAATATACTCCAAAGTTTTTAAGAGGGGGTTGAATCAAAGATAGAACAACAAGATGAAATAAAAAAACTAATTGTAAAATTTTCACTATTCAAGAGGTTGTTGAATCAACAAAGTAACTTGGTTCCCAGTTCATTAAATTAAGTTAAAACAATTACAATGTATCTAAAATCTGACCTTGACTCTGGGAGCGTTGTCCAACGCCAGCGACGCATCGTCAACCAAACCAATGGATAGATCTCTGGCACCAAGCATGTAACGCTTCTTCCAACTTACCCAAATGTCAATTGATACTTCGATTGAAAACCCCTAATATGAGAAATTGAACAATCAAATGAGATTGATGATGAAAGTACATACCTTTTTACCCTTGTCGATGATGACACTAGGCATGTCCCCCAGACAGGTTCGGTTTGTTTCGGGCGGAAATCATCGGTTTCGGCAGGTGAAAATCTCCAACTTACAGGATCCGCCACTGACCAACCATTTCCCTTGGGTTGTTCGGATTCGGTTTTGAAGGATCTCCGTTTCAACGGGTGGGATTTTCCTATTCAACGTCAAAGAAAAAAAGAATGAAGATGAGGAGAATGACTTCCAGTAGTTCAACATCAAAGAAAAAATCAAAAAAATGAAGATGAGGATGATGACTTCTAATAGTAACAGAAAAATCGTAACATAAAGGCCATTACGGAAACAAAAGATGCATACATTAAATTGAAATCGAGATTCAATCTCCTAAAATCACCATTCTCGAATTTCTTACAAGATTAGTATCATGACATATATTGAAAATTTTCATATTAAATGTTACATAAATGTATCAAATTATTCAGATCTGTATCATGAATTAGTGAGGCAAACCGTTGGAATAAACTGAATTTGGTGAATCTTCGTGACTTCATCTTCTCATCTTCACGCTCGTCTATCCTCGTCGAGATCAGACACTGGTGCAACAGATCTGAGGTCAATGCTAGTGCAACATATGGAAGAAACCTGACTCTCAATCTCGTGACTGCATCTTCAACATTTAGATCTAAGAAAGATCAAAAGAAGAGAGGTAACGACAACACATGTCTATATCAATCTCGTGACTCATCACCAAATTCGTAGCTAGAGCCCCTCCACAACAACAAATTCATAGCTACGAATTTACCCAAACCAACACGAGATTTAGATCTGGTGTGATCCGTTGCAACGAAAGGAATAGAGAAGTGGTGGAGATCGCGATAGCTCATGGGGTCGATGGCGACAACAAGAAGAGGGAAGAAATGGTGTCTATGTCTTAGAGGAGAAAGGAGAGAATAGTAGGCTGTTGTGGTGGCTGGCACGATTAGGATGTACATGGTAGTGGTGGGGTGAGCGGCTGCTAGGGTTTGTTGTGGTGAGATTGGCAGCTGCAGAGTGTTAGGGTGGTGATAATGATATAATTTATATGATAGGGCTAGGATTTTATGTAGATTGGGCCTGGGCTTTTTTTTTTAATATTTAAAACTGGTTCGGTCGGTCTGGAGCACAAACCAGAACTAACCGGACCAAACCACTAGGAACCGTTTTTACCGAAAAACCTGTTTTCCGGTCTGACCGGTCTGATTTTTCCAAAATTGACTCGGCTTTCGTGGGTCTCGTTCGGGCCGGTTCATGTTGGACAACCCTAGATAACAGAGTGATACGAGAGAGCGAGGTAAAGAGCTTTCTTTGTAGGAGCGTTGGGAAGGGAAGGAGATTGGGAAACGATGAAATGAGGATCATAAGGGAGAAAACGATCCCAGACAGTGTCAGAATCAGCAGCAGAACAGAAGTTATTGGAAACTAGGGAGAGCCTGCAAGCATCCTTTAGAGTGGTACGAGATAGAATAGATGCAATGCACCATTCTGATAGCAACTCCATTGTTTAATTGTGTAAAACTAATTAAACAATATAAGTGTGTGTATATATATTAATGAAAGTTTCAAAAATATATATACATATATTTATGAAATTCAATTTAGATAATATTAATAAAAATTATTCTCTACACATCTGAATGTCTGACTATCATTATGTTTCTTCGTCTGATTTTTGGTAACTTTAAGACACTTTGACCATCAAGTCAACATGGTGTAGGAGAACTTGACCATCAAGTAAACATTTCTATTACATTTCACTCCAACAACTATATATTCATATTTGTAAGCTAAGCATTGCTCACAATTGCTTTTATATTTCTCTAGACTTAGAGAATTTACTCTTCAATCAATTGACTTCAGTGTTAGAGTCCCTTCTGCAAGTACCTCCCACACTGTGGATTCTCAATGCACTACAGTGCTCTTAGCCATCCACACCATCGTGCACCACCTCGAACTAAGAATGTTTCTGCTCAGATTCTAGAAAAACACATAGGTACTCATTGAGCTTGTATCCAATTGATATCCCTAGTTGGGATTTCAAATTTGACAGGGTTTTATTATGCGAAATAATTTTGGGGGCCTTAATTTTGAGAGGACCATTACACTAAATCAGCTGCCATGGTCAAACAAGTAGAGTATCAGAAAGCAATATATGGAACTATGATATTACTTATTTTCCTTGCAACTCTGGCAAAAAATTGTTCCTTTTACTATGATGCTTCTCTTTAAAAGCCTAAACGTTAATGGTTACTCGACTTTGCTTATCAGTATTGTACTTAGATAGACAACATAATAGATGAAAACACATGGTCTTTAAAGAAAAGGAAAGTTGAAAAATCCCCAAATATAGAGTATAAACTTGTCATTGTATTTGATTGTATAACTATGGAATTGTATACATGTACAAAAATGAATTGAGACAAAAAATTTCATTCCTCAGTAGATCCCTAAATTATTGTGTCATTATGTTCAAAAGTGAGACTCTTGTTTTAACCAAGTGCCTAAAGACACTCTCCAAACCATTTTCTAGGATTTCAATGGCATTCTTCAAAGCCTCCATTCTTTCATGTGCAGCTTGCATCTTCTCAGCATTAGAACCTTCACTTACAAGGCTGCTTAAAGTTGATTCCACCGAATGCAACTCATTGGAATTCTCTAAGTTCTCTTCACAAGATAACACCCCTTTATGGATCAGTTTTGCCACCAGCAACCATTTCTTTGTTTTTAAAGCAGGCCCAGCCAAGAATGACAAAAGGGATTGGAAGATAGACATGTTCACTATGATGACCTTCCTAAGAACTCTTACCACTCTAGCAAGGTCTTGATCTTGATTCAAGAGTGATGATGCTCCAAATTTACTTTCCATCTGCTTTAAAGATGTGACCATCTTTCTGGCATTCTTCTTCATCTTTTTAATGAAGAAGTTATATTTGGCTACACTTGTTTCAATGCTTGAATCCCCCTTTCTCCTTCTAAGAGCAGAATGAAGTTCTTGAACATGTTCCTTAATTTGTAACATGGTGTCCTTTGTGATGCCACAAATGTCCAAGAGTCTCACTGAGCCATCCATAAGTTCTTCCACAAACCTCTCACCTTGATGGTGAGAAATCGCCTTTTGGGTTGAAGCCATGTAGAGAAGATCTTCCAAGCTAATGGACAAATCTTCAAGCAAGGATAGGCCAGATTCAATTGAGTTAGATGTGGATGTGGCTTCCCAAGACTTGATTTTGTTTAGCTCTTCCTCTATTCTAATGGAACTTTGAATCCAGAAGGTAGACTATTTGAACGAACATGGTAATTGTTTGCCATATTGCTCTTTTGTTGTATGTTCTTGTTTTCTTTTTCAGAGGAAGCTCAATGTTTGTTTCTGTGCTCTTACAAAGTCATGGACCCTCTCTTTATATAAGAGCCATTCATGATTGATTGATAATTCATCCCAACGTGTAGAGAGTCACATTAGTTAAGTTTAGGTGAGGAGAAGACTTTATAAGGGATGTGACCTATAAATCTAATGCCTTAAGGTTTTAGGTTAAGGTGTGACATCGATATCTCTTGATGTCTTGCTCCTCAGCCCATAGGCTCCCCTGTCTCCCCCAACAAAAATTTAATTCCCATCTATATACGTTGTGTTTACTAAAGATCTTAGTTAAGGAGAAACTTTATTTATAAGTTAATCTCAAAAACTTGTGAAAATACGTTACTTTGTCTATCTTTACTCTTGAGCTTAAAATCTTTTTCCTGCTTTAATTTTTGTGTGTAGAAAGTAAACAAATAAAATATCGATCCCTGCTCACAAGAAGAATACAAAAATAAATTTTTTATTCAAATATGATTCTAACTTCTAAGGTAGTACATCCAACATTAGTGATTATTCAAATATATATGATCGTAAATGCAACAACAGAACTAACAATTCAGATGATGTTAGTGATTATTCAAGCACACAACATGACAAGCCTGGCCTAAGAAACTAATGTTGGAGATGCTCTAATTGTTATCCCACCAGAATTGTTTCTGAAGATTGTCCACTACTTTCTTGTCCACTTGAAATGCCTTGGTGAGAACTTCTGAAGAGATGCTTGGATCAGAGCCAAAAACAGCATTAGCTATGGTTGTAACTCCTGGGTTCTGGCTGCTAAGTCCAGCAATAGCAGCAGCATTTCCATAACCAACATTCAATTGGAAGTGAATGAGACCAATTGGGAACACAAACACATCTCCTTTATTAAGCACTTTTGTGATGAGACGGTTTTCTGGGTTGGATGTGACAAAACCAACATACAGAGTGCCCTCCAACACTATTAGGATCTCAGTGCCTCTAGGGTGAAAGTGTGGAGGATTTAAGCCTTTACGTGCAAAATCAATGCGAGCAAGGGAGATGCCAAGAGTGTTTAGTCCAGGTATCTCAGTAACAGCAACAGGAGTCACTTTGGAACCAAGTGGATTGGATGTGTTTCCTTCTTTCACTGTGAAGAAGAAATCATTTGGAGTAGCACGTGTTGGATCCTTGCAAAACTTTCCATTCACAAACACTGCAATCAAAGTTATAAGACAAATCATGTACTGTTCATATTGTTAGGATAGTAGATACCAAAGAAAGTCAACATTGAAAAAAAATGAAAGTGTGAGCTTATACTCAATTCCTTAAGATTTTGAATGAAAGATGTGTTATTTATATAAGTTCACTATTGTGATTTGCTCTTGGCCCAATATTTTAGGCATCTCTCGGCCCATGCATGTAATATGCTAAAGATAAATTGTGTGATAAATGCATGTTAAGAAATTATTTCCGGGGAGAAGCTTCTAGTTCATAATTGTCTGAAAAATGAGAAGCTGATCTAATCATGATAAAAAGTACATTATGCATACCTCCGTTCTTGGTGTCATTGATAGCCACACAAAAGTCCTGTAGAGGGCTAGGATCAAAGGCAGAGGAAGAAGATGTTAAAGCCAATAAGGCAGCAAGGATCAAGAAACCAGCCTTCATATTGTTATGTTTAAGCAACTCTTTTGTTGTATAATTGCTAATGTGTTTGTTTATGAGTGGAGAACTTAGAAATGTAAACAGCATCTATTTATAAGTTGGAGGCAATATTGAACTAGTCCATATTTTTTACTTGCACAATACATTTGAAGACCTAGTAATAAGTCTTAGGTAATACGGTTCCTAATAAATTTTTAATTAGTTGGGACATTGGATCAATTTTTCTTCAACAACTGCAGAGGCTACCTATTCTTCTTCCTTTCTCAACATTAATTACCTGATACACGGAACATTTTTATAACTTGTCTGATCAAATCAACTGATTGATATAGTCAATTAAAGATTAGTACTATGAATTTAGAATTGGTGAGTGCTAATTGAACATGAAGCTTGTTAATGTTAGAAGTTGAATCTGTCTCTTTTCTTGAAATTCCAGCTTTTCTGCATCATATGTTGTTGCTAGGTTTTCTTTTGGTTGTGTACCTAATTTGTAATGAAGCACAAGTATTTTATAAAAAGCGTGAAGAATAATATGTAGCAGAAGGCATTTGAAATGGTCCATAATTTCTTACTTGAATTTAACAATCGTACATAAGTAGCCAAATGATAGCTCAAGTGGTAAGGAGCTAGGGGACATATGAGTTGAGGATGAGAGGTATAGAGTTCAATCTCTGAACGTTGTAATTTATCTTTTCGATGTACCAATTTTTTTTGGCACAAACACCTAATTAGTCTAATCAATGCGGCAGTTAACTTTTTCATTAGTTAAAAATTAGATAAAGCATGCTTGCAAAATTATGCAATGACTTTTCTTACTTTCACAAGATTAAATGTTCTCATCCACAAAACTCTCTACTGATTTACATGGAATGTGTGAATTAACTCATATGGGTAGTTTATTTAGCTTAATGAATGGTTTTGAGTTCGAATTTTAGATATGCAACTACATTAAATACTCAAAGAGAGAACTTTAAAACTTATAATAGTCTCAATCAATTCAAGAAGAGTTGTCTTAGAATAGTACGTGGCCATGTACCGTCAAAATGTCAAAATAAACACGCATACACCCTTCTTCACGCTCTCTTCTTGACTACTAGCATTCTGCTACAATATTTCTCTCGGGCAAAAAGGTAAAAGACCTCCTTGCACTCTATTTCTTCTTTTGGGTAGTTATTTTGTAAATACTCCAAAAACAGTTGATTATGAAATATGTTATATTCTCATGAGCAAGGTTTAAACCTTCAACCTCATAGTTAAGAGATGATGTGAGCAATCACCACACTATAACTTATGGTTACTAACACTTTAAATAACAATATTTTAGTGAGAATAATTTATTTTATTAAATTAATCATCTTTTATTCTTTTTACATATGAGCATTACCTTCAAAGACATATAATATGAGATTGAGGAGTATTATAAAATTAGGGTAAAATATGTTTTTAATCTCTATAATGGTTAATAATTTCGCGGGACTAAAACCATTAGTCACCACAAAAACTATAATTGCCAATAAATTTCTCAATTCAATTTATGATCATAACTTTTTTAATAAAATAATTTATAAAATCCATTATAAAAACATAAAAAAAAGGTAAAATACTAAAATTCTATGAAGAAGAACAGAAACCTCGTCTATCTCTTGCAAGCAGCACTGCTGTTAACTCTCTTCTCTTCAACAATCATGCTGATGAAGTCTCTCTCGCTTCATTCCCATGCTTTCCCAAGGTACTTCCAATTTCTGGGTACCCTTGTTCTTCCTCATTGCACACTCCATCTCAGTTTCGTTTCCATAACTTTTTTGATTGGTGGTGTTCTCATTGATTTCACAGTTTTTCTAGCGATATCGGTGTAAACTCGAAATGGGTACCCTTCAAATCCTCTAATTTTCTCAGTTGTACCTCAAAGCCTCGAGTTTTACAGAGGTTTTTGTGTCTGAGCACTCAAAACGGTGGCATTGTGGGAAGCACTGGTGGGGTTGGTCGTGGAGATGCAGTGATTATTGTGGATCATGGGTCTCGTCGTCAAGAGTCCAATCTCATGCTTAGTAAGCTTAACTTAGCTGTTACTGTGTTTGACTTTGTTTATTTTGAATTACCTACAAGAATTTTTTTCTCTTTTTTTCGGTTTGTTTTGTTTTGTTTTTAAATTGGAGTTTCCTGAAATTGGTTATGTAGTTGGGAATGCTTTTATGTGATGCCTGAAGTGTTGTTTTGTTTTGAATGCTAGATGAGTTTGTGGAGATGTTTAAACACAAGACTGGATACGAGATTGTGGAGCCTGCTCATATGGTAATGTTTTGCAATCTGTTGAGTTTTTTCACATGTTAAGTACATAAAGGCAAGATTAAGATAGAATATGAAATGTGAACGATGGTAGATAGATACTTCACGGTGAAGTCAAAATCACAGTGGACAGCCGCATAACTAAGGGAAGTTGATTCTGTCTACTGTGATTTTTCACTATGTATCCAAACGTGCATCGGTCATAGCTTGGTTTAAGGTTTCTTTTAATTGGCAATTTTCTGTCTCAGTTTATGGTAAAACTTACTTGCTTTTCTTTTTTCTTTTAATCCTGCAAGCATGCAACCTAACTTGGCATCATTTTAGGATTCTTAGCATTTCCTTTTGATTGTATGGCATGTGCAATAGAACATGGTTTTCCTTCATGAGGACATAGAGTTAGCCTTCTTACCCTTTCTTTTATGTTCCGATCTTGAAGCTAGATTTGGCTCATTGAAACGACAGTAGCAATAAAGAATTTTCTTTGTGCATCTGGCCATGTCTTTGCTTTTGCATTTTATGACAATTGCAGCCAGAGCAAATTCTTGATGCTTCATAATGTTTATACATTTTCAGGAATTAGCAGAGCCATCAATTGGAGATGCTTTTGGATCCTGTGTTCAGCAAGGTGCACACCGCATTATTATCAGTCCATTTTTCCTCTCTCCTGGAAGGCATTGGAGTCAGGTAGGTCTGCTTAGAACTCTGTCCTACCTTTCTATAAAATGTCAATGTGATTTTTTGACTTGATAAAGATAGAAAGTGGCAAAAATTTCAAACTCCATTATGTTATGCAGGATATTCCTTCCTTGAGTGCAGAGGCAGCAAAGCAGCACCCAGGTGTGCCATATATAGTAACTGCACCCCTTGGACTGCATGAACTACTTGTGGTATGAATTCTCTTACATTTGTTTTATTTTACACTAACTATCATGGGTTGAATTAGTTAAAGCACTCGCTGAAAGTTGTTCTGTCTCCAAATTTAAGTTTGAGTGTATCAAAAAGGATTTTATTTCAAATAACCTTTTGTGAACCAAATGGAGTTGGAGATGATTATCTCTTTACTATTCTTGATTATATCACAACAAGGCATGAATTTAAATCCCTTTTGGTATTAGGTTATTGCTTCAAAATGAATTTAAGTTTTGCCAAGTGCTCTCTCGTCTTTAGGAATCTGGTTAGTTTTCTAAGGAATCAAGCTTGGTGTACTTTCTTGAGGAATAACCCGAGCCTTATGGCAGATTTCAAATCCAAGGGTACAACACTAACATTATGTTGGAACACAAATAAAAGGGAATGAAATGTGATGAAACAGGGAGATTAATTCACGTCTCCTTGGTTCCATCTCTTAGTAAAACCAAGATGTGTCATTTTTGTTACTCCATTTCCTATTTTTTCACCCCTTGTCCGATTATGTTTTATTTAATTTCAAAATGCACTAAACATAAAGTATAAGTTATAACCATATGCCTTGCTGTGCCCCATTCTTACACATCTACCCAACACACTCTAAATGACCAAATAATGGATCTGTTATGCATCATATCTGCCATTTTGAACTTGAGCAATCTTGTGCTGCAGGATGTTGTGAATGATAGAATCGAGCATTGCTTAAAGCATGTTGCTGGAGATGCAGATGAGTGTTTAGTTTGTGCCGGAACTGGTAAATGCAGACTTCATTAATCTATGAAAGTATATTCTTTTGGGTGCTCTATACAAGGTAGATGAGGCTGAAAGCCAAAGGAGTATGTAAATAAGTTTCATATGTTTGGAAGCCATGACTTCAAGATGTAGATGGAATGTTGCAAATTTGCAAATTGCAATGGACATTTGTGTTCATAGTCGTCAATGGCCATTTTCAGAAGAAAGATTCAAGATGAACTGTATAATCTGAGTTGACACTTGAAGTTAGCCCTTGTATACTAAATTGTAGTCCTTATTCTTATTTCTTAAATTTCACATCAAAACACGGATTAAATAAATATTAAATATTTGTCAACAGTTATTGGGTCGAACTCGAATGTGTCCCTTTTTTTAAAGGACCACTTTTGGAACCATAACCTTAATCATTTGGTTTATTTCAAATGCAGTTTATAAATGATTCAAAAAGTTTTATTAGCAATTTTTTTCTTGAGTGGATCGTTTTCTTTCTCAATCGCAAAAACAAAACCCTTCATGCATCGCACGGACACACACGCCACTATATAATAAAATCAGTTCGAGTTCTTACCTACCATGTGCTAAAATTCAACTTTTTATTAGAAAAAATAGGGCGACAATAATCGAACTCTAGACTACTTAGTTACAGAGGCTTTGATACCATATCAATAACTAATCCCAAAAGCTTAAGCTATTGAGTAAAGCACTTTGAATGATTTTATATTATATTTCTAACATTACAAACTAGACAAATATTTCAAAATTTAAATATAAATGTGAGTGAATGTTGTTTCAACGGAAATTTTTTCATTGAGATTTCACAAATTAAAAAGAATTTAATGTACATTCACCTTTTTTTTTCCTGATGAATGAGGCAGACAAAAACGCTCGAGAAAGCATATACCTTGTGCTCTCCCTCTCTGCAAGGAGTTGGTTTGATGTGGGTGTCTAAAAGTCTAGCAAGCTTGCTCAGCTTTGTGTGTGTGGATTTGGAGGAAGCTTGCTCGTTCTGTCAAGAGACCCAAAAACTATTTAGCATGTGTTATTGTTTTGTCCTATGGTTTCGAGGTGGTGGTTTGCCTATCCGTCAGGATTTCGCCTAGGGGAAGAGTGCGAGTTCCATGATTATGCAGGCCCTGTTTCCGAACCATGTTTTTTTTGTTGTCATAGAGGTTTTTGTGCTGTGGTATACGATTTGGGAGGTGCGAAACTACTTCTTCTTTCGCGAGCTGACTCCCTATTGCGATACTATACTAGCGCGGGGTGCTATGCTGGCTATGTCGAGCTTGGTGACGTCCAATGTGGTTCAAAGGCTGTTGCCCTCCTACTGGCAGAGATCAGCGATTGGGTCATTAAAGTGAACTTCGACGCATCTTTCACAGCCTCAAAGGGTTGCAAGCTTTGGCTTCACAATGCGTAATCATAATGGTGACGTTATGGTCGCTATTGTTGCGTGCCCAGTGGATACCCTTTCTCCCTTGCTCGCGAAGGCTTCTGCTTTCAAATGGGCTCTCTCCATGGCCTCAAAGTTTTACTTCTGTCATGTCCGCTTTGAAACTGATTGCTTGCAGTTGTTTGAGGCTTTGAGGAGTTATTCAGATGGTAGTTCTTATTTGTTTTCAATTTTTAGCGATCATAGAGACTTGTTCTCGTCTTTTGTTTCTTTTGATTTCACGTTTGTTCGTATAACTGATAATATTGTGGCAAATCATCTATCTAGGAATTATAGGGTATTCCCTAATACCTTTAACATTGAGGAGGTTCCCCTCGACCCTGCATGCTATTGCTCTGAATGATGTAACGACCTCCAGGTCAACTTGATTTGGCCTTGAATGCATTCCTCTTTTTTTTGGTAAGTAGGAAAATAATGCATTCCTCTTTTAAAAAAATAAAAGTAATTATTTACTCAAGAAATAATTTTAAATTTAAATTAAAAATTATGAAGAGAGAGAGTTATTAATTACAAAGTTAATGAATGGGGGCAAGTGAGGGAAGAAAGCAAGAGCAAAGAGTTGAAGAAAAATGAAGCTGGGTGATGCAGCAAACGCCACAAAGTTTGTTCATCTTTTCAGATTCAAAATTTCTTCACTCTCTTCTTCTTCTTCTTCTTCAACCTCTCGTTTCAACGCCTTCACTTCCACTACCAGTACCCTTCTTCTTCTTCTTCTTCTTCTTCTTCTTCTTCTTCTTCTTCTTCTTCTTCTTCTTCCATCATCAAATTTCACCTTCAACCACTGTGTTTTCCTCTTCTGTAACAATTTCTCATTCTTTTCCCTTTTCAGATTGCATCAAATGGAAACCCGATTCCGTGCTAAGAACACTACTGAAATCGAAGACTCTCCATCTTCCATTCTCGCCACGCTGCTCCTTCAATTTCCAAACCCATCTTACCGCTACTGCTAGCTACCTTCGTAATTTCCGATTTTCTGGTGAGATTAACTGATTCTGGTCCTTTCCTTTGAAATGCCAATGAAAATTAGGGTTTTTATGTTTGTGCTAGCATAGTTTTTGTTACTTGAGGCTAACATTTAGGCATGTGAAGGTTTTAGCTTTTAATTTTGACAAATTTCTTGTGTGGCAATGTGGCATGGTGCTAGAATGGAAATGCAAGTATTTCATGTTGAAGTTTTACTCAAATGAAATGTGCTGGTTTTGAAAGTTGACATATCCCTTTGATTATTTTATCTGTAGCAATTAGCATTATCATTTTTTTTTATGTAACATGGGTTTTCTCGGTTCGCATTACAGGCGGTGGAAGCATAGTCTTAGGTCTGACAGTTGCATCTGCATCTGCAGCAACTGTAGCTCATGCCATGGATGGTGAGATGCATATCTGATTGGTATTATGTACTTTAGCTTTTCTATCTATTTTGTTAGTACCAAATTTGGCTCCACAAAATTAGGGTCTTGCTTTAGAATGAAAAGTAAGGTATCTCAATCTGATGGGAAAACCAATGCTTAATATGTTAATACATCTATGAATTGTTAGACATGTGCGTGTAATTTATTCAGCTAATTTCCTCATCAATGGTAGAGATACCTTGCTTTTTTTTTCTCTAAAGTAAGTTACTCACTTTAGAGGAGCAAAATTCATTAGTACCTATCATCCTTACCTGCTTTCAGTAACTTGAGCGTTTTTATTTTCAACAAGTAGCTGGGGATGCTTTCGTGGATGATCCTCGTAATGACTCGCAGGACCCTTCAAAAGAGGAAGAAAATGGGGACCAATTGTGGAATTTGACTAGGAAATTTTGGCTGCCTGTTCTTTTCTTTCTTACAGTGTTGTCGAACTTGGAAGATCCATTTACAATATTGTTCATTAAACTTACCTTATTCCTCCTCAGCACAAAGCCCAATCCTTTCTCTGTCTATATTTTTGTTGATCAGGTGAGGTACTGCATTAATAATTTGACAAGTTAATTACAAAATATAGCTAAATATCTTTGTTGCCTTTTCCCCTCAACCACATAAGATTTTTCTGCTTGGTTTTTCTCAATATATTTCACTGAATACTGCTTGAATTTTCTTTACATGTCAGAAATCATTTTTCCGAGTATGTTTGTGACCGTATTTTTACCATGTCTCTTTTGTTTTGAATAATTTTTTTTTTGCACAAACAACATTGCTTATGTGATTTAGTTTAAGTAACTTGACAATATGCATGCTGATTACAATTTCTTATCTTGCAGTTGTGCCAACAATATGTGCACCAAGGTCATCAATTTTTAAAAAAGGTACATGACCATCTCTTATAACTTCGTTTGTATTGCATGTATATCTAATATCACTTTATAATAAGCTGATAGAAGAACTTCAAAAAAAAAAAAAACTGATAGAAAGGTTGAATTTCCTTGCCCTTCCCGTCACACTTGATTATATTAATTGTACATACCACTATAATATAATTAAGGCAGTACGGACTGTACAAAGAAGGTATATGGAGGTACCGGTGAAAAAGGTTGATAACATGGTTTTTAGTCTCGTGAAGAGGGGTAAAGGGTGGCCAAAAAGAACATTGGAAGATTTTGTTAAAAACGACCTCATTGTCAATAATATCTCAGAAAAATTGGTTTTTGATCGTGTACACTTGCGTTGTGTGATCCATATAGCCTACCTCACTTAGTAAAATAAGGCTTTTGCTGTTGTAGATACCACTGCCGGCGTTGTTATTTAGATTCAGCCTTATGAAGATAAATTGGGGAACCAGTAGTTTAGCACCACATAAATGTTCCAGCATACTTACTTTTCATGTCAAAAGTACTATAATATATTATTAGTGTCCTTTGTAGCTCCAGGACACCGAGTCATAGTCTCTTGTTCATCTGTTCCTCTCTTTAGCTTAAACTTAAAGTTTCTAATATTCTCCAATGTGGCAGTAGCTGGTGGGTACAGTTTTTTAAAATATACGAAATTGCTGTGCTTGTTTATTCTATTATATGGTTTCTGCTTGAAAAGTTTTTTCCTACTAGAGATTTTATAAAGTTGTCTAAAAATACAATGTCAGATACTCAGATGTAATAATGTCTGGATTACTTCTGCTGTTTTGGTGGAAGAAACATCATATTTTGACTGTGAATTTGTAATGTGGTATACATTCAAGTTCGGGTTCTTAACGTCGTATATATGCTCTAAATACCACTGATTTCTGACAAGTATCAAACCCTTGCTTTTGTTGGGTGACTATTGCCTTTGACATCTGGTAATCCTTTTATAAACAGTCAGTGTATGCCAGCAAAGTTGAAGTGCAGGACTATACGCTTTTGTGCCTGGCTGCTGTTGAAATAGGAGATCAGAAGTTCACATTGGTTGGAATTCTCGGTGCCTGGTGGACTTTGCCATCTTTATTATCTCGGGAAACATTCTCTTTGGTTAGAAACAGACTTGTAAGCATCTTGGGGAAAACGACTGAACAAGGCATGCTGCAAAGTTAGAATTAGCAGTCGGGTTCTGAACTGAAGTGGCCGTCGCTTTAGCTTCCCCTTCCAGGTCTTCTCTTGTGATCAGCAAGTTAATCATGCTATTTTTAGAAGGGCAAATATCTGCAGGTGTAATCCGTGATTGTTTTCTTGTTTTTCAAAAGGGTTTCTCTTCCCAAGTCTTTTGTTGTGACTTGTGATCAATCAGTTGATCAGTCTAACTATAGAGTTTGGAATCAGGTTAACCCCTGTTGGTTTAGTCCTCTTGGAAGCTGTTCGATAAATTATGTTTATCATATAGGACTGATACTTCTTATTAAACTAGCCTATCTCATAGAAATTGTACATATCTGATGGAACATTAACAAAACGTTGTTTTCCTCCCTCGTATCTCCGATCATGCAGAAAATCTCTTTTGCAGTATTTAGTAGTACTTCGCATTAGCGTTTCACATTCATATGATATAAACATGAGACAATGAGTTGCACATAAAGAGACATGATAAGATAACATAAACGATATCTTATCGTAATCCATTGTTTGTTACGCAAATATAATATAATAACACAGTCATGTCCATTATCATATCATCTTCATCATGTGTAAAACTTATTTTTTTTTTAAGTTTAAGTGTATAACTTATCTTAAAGGGAGGTTGGGCCAGAACACTACAGAATAGTATAACAGTTCCACAACGCAATTAAATTTATTTCGATATTTATACTATAAAGTTAGATAGAATAGATTAGATTGTATCATTGTACATATCTACCAAAAAAAAAAGATTAGATTGTACATGATGTTCCCTTTCTCTATCTTTTTTTTTTGGTCCAACCCTTTCTCTATCTTGTCGCACACCACCTTAGCCTATAAATCTATAATAATAACTCTAGGAGTACTAACCGAAGAAGCTTAAAAGTTAAATGTAACATGTTAAGATATCTTGATAGTGATAGTAAGTTTGTTAGGATTTTATTTTCAAATTAATACCTCGATCAGCATTGCTGTATATATATACGTATAACACACACCCATGTAACTCAAGCTTCTTCAAGTTTCTATAATAACCACCTTAACAATTTATCTCGTGCTACAATTGCACCCAATATATCAGCACCTAACAAACAACCTTCTACACCCCTGCACCTAACCTTCTCCCTGGTGAACCACACGACGCGAACAGACTCTTGCACGGTGGTTTCCGGCAGAAAAGAGATGGTGACGAGAGACAGAACTGAAGATTTCAAAGATGTAGTGTGCCAGAGTGCTGATCGCTCTCTTGGCTGTGATGAGGTATATCATTCACTATCCCCCAATTTATTTTCTTCCCAAATTCCCTTTTCACTCTTTTCTTCTTCACAATTCAAATCACTATTTTTTTAATCAAACTTTATGGTACTTCATTGTCTTGCATGTGGATACTGTTTTGTTTCCATTAATTTTCGGTCTGTATTTACTATTCTGATCAACCTTTCCACTCCTATTGCAGATAAGGTTGTAGTTGTTTCATACAATATACTTGGTGTTGACAATGCATCTAAGCATCGGATTTATATTCTAACATTCCACATAGTTTCCAGGTAGTTTATTAATCCTTCACTGTTTCTTATCTTGTTACAAACTTACAACCATTTTACATTTAACATATGTGCATCTTTATTGAGGTTAGAAGGGTAGAAAAAGAAGACTTAAGGATATTAATTTTACTAACTTGTGTTTTAATTTAAATATAGCTAGACTCTTGATTACTTGTGAATCGTGTAACGAAGGGTATTATGTATTCATAGGCTTTCATGAGATATGTATGTTGATATATTATGCCTTATATGTCAGTTAGCACGAACATTTTGATTTTACCTAATTAGTTTTTTTTTTTCAAATAAAAACCTAATTAGTTTTTATTCTCTTTTGTAAGTTAACATCATGTGTCCTTGAATTTGTCAAAGTGAGAGAATAAAGTGATCGGTTCTCATCTACGGACATGGTCAATTAATTGTAACAAATAATCTGTTATTTATCGATAGTTAAATTCAATTTTAACTATTGTTTACTGAGAACCACCAGAATAGCTAGTTTATAGGAGTTAAGTTAGCTACAATTGTGTATAAATGATCGATAATCATATACAAAATTCATTTACTTCTCCTTATTGCTTTCTATTTGTTTTCTCATAAATCCTGTGGCTGTAGGAGGTTGATCATCTTAATGATTTGGATGGTCTTTTCCAGAACAATGACTTTAAAGGTGTTTACAAGGTAAATTATATTGATATTTGAAATTTCATACAAATTTTTGAAGTCCCAATATTTAATAAATTTCCTTACTTGGGTTATTACTATCATTCATTGCAGGATCGCACTGGGGAAGCACGTGATGGATGTGCTATATTTTGGAAAGACAAATTGTACGTTTCCATTGCCCCTAACTCATTTAAAAAATTGAGTTTTTCTATCCATTGTTGTTAGATTGTTTTATTATCTTCAATTCTTATCCTTTCATAATGCAGTAGATGCCTAAGTATTCCGAATACATTTAGAAGTGAATTTCTAGGGTAAAAGTATTAAATTACTCCCTTCCTAATTATAAGACATAATTTTTCATTTTTCATATTCCTAAATATAAGGCATTTTTACAATAATTCAATAAAAAAATATTGCATTTTTCCATATATACCCCTTACATTAATTGGGTGTTTTCATTTTCAAAATTTTAATTACAACCTACCATTAATGCAATGATTACTAGTAAGAGAAAATGACAATGGGTAAATATGAAAGAATGTATGCATTTTTTTAAAATCAATACACTAATTAGATACATTTAATGCTTTCTTAATAAGTGTAATTTTTTGTATTAGGTCTTATAATTAGGAACGAAGGGAGTATTAGTTTTGTAATCACATTGGTACCACTGGATAATAAATTACTTTATTTTAAATAAATAAAAACATTTGAAATAAGTATTGATATTATCAACATTGTTTGAATCAACTTCTAGTTCATTCTCATAACATGAGCTTTTTTTTTTTTTTTGAAATTAACATGAGCTTCTTAGTATAATTGGTTCTGACTTTAGAATTAATTATATGAAAATGTCCAAAAATACACATACAAAAACATTTTTCTACTTAGGCAAGAAATTTACTATGTCTGTTGTTGCTTGGATGATCCTCACCGATAAAGTGAAAATAAATGCTATCTATCTCTGAAAAAATCAGGGATCCCCACCATGGAAGTTGGAGTTGGGCTTGTTAAGACCTTAACAAGAAATCAAGGCTATGATGGTCATTAGGACCAAAATAATGACAAATCACGATTGCGGGACTTTTCTTCATTATTCTTGTGTGAACATCTTTTTTTAGATAATTATTTTGTTTTGCTCCACATTTGAAAAATAATTCTTTTAAATATATAGTTAACTGGATAATTAGGTGACTCATTAAACAAAAAATAGAATACAATATAGAATAAATCAAGGGACATAAGTTTAAACTTATGGTCTATTTAACTACCTTTTTTAAAACGATTCTTTCTTTTAAAAAGATAAAAACACATTATTTAAAAAATTGAGAAATGAATCGAATGAAAACTTACTTGCCATGGAAGAGGACGACATATGAGATGATGGCAGTGAAAGCTGCAAAGCCCAATTGGTAGCTAATTGCAATGGACAAACTTAGATAAACCTTACTGTAGTTTTTGTAACTATCCCTGTCCATTCTAAAAGTTTTGGGTTTCAATATTTTTGAAACATTGTATATCTCACATGTTGAATGTTAGGACTGACCAATGGAAATTTGATGTTATCATAGAAGTTGTTCCAATATATAATGAGAATTATAAAATAGAGGAAAATGACATATCCAACTAGAATAGTTGATACAGGAACATAGGAACATATAGAGGACTTCCTAAGGAGTTAACAATAGCTTTCCAGTCCAGGCTAAATAAGTCAATGCCAAGGCCTTACTGCACACCGGGTGGGGTCAGGCCTTTTGGCCTTGGCATTGACTCATTTGGCCTTGATTGCAAAACTGTTGTTAGCTCCTTATGAAGTCTTCTGCATGTTTGTGGATCAGCTATTCTTAGTGTTATAATTGGATATCTCGTTTCACTCTATTTTATAATTATTATTATGTATTGAAACAATTTCTATGATGTGAAAAAATTTACAGCGGTTAGTCGTAACACATGATTTGACAGGTGAGATGCACAATGTTTTAAGTATATTGAAACACATAACTTTTGAAAGAATAATGATAGTTACAAAAAGTACAGCAGGGTTCATCTCAATTTGACCTTTGCAAATTAGCTATCAGTTGGGTTTTGCAGCTCTCACTGCCACCATCTCACATGTTGTCATCTTCCATCGAGAGTAAGAGATCATTTGATTCATTTCTCTATTTCTTAAATGATGTGTTTTTCACTTTTTAAGAACTGAATCGTTTTACAAAACGGTAATTAAATTGACCATAAGTTTCTTTATATGACTTGATTTGTAATTCTATATTGTATTCCATTTTGTTAGATAAGCCATCTAATTATCCTTTTAATTATATATTTAAAAGAATGAGTCTTCAAGTGTGGAACAAGACAAAAAGTGATCTAAAAGGAGATGTGCACATAAGAATCATGAAGAAGATGAATTCCCACAAATTATTACAATCATGGTTTGTCAGCATTTTGGTCCCAATGACCATCATAGCCTATATGTTGTGAACACCTTCACAAGCTGCATTTTGGTTCCAACTTCCATGGCGGGAAGTCTTGATTTCTTTAGGGATGACATTTGTTTTCATTTTACCCATGAGGATCATTCACACAACAAAAGAGGTAATAAGTTACTTGTTCAAGTAGAAAAATGTTCTCGTATGTGTATGTTTGGACATTTTCATGCAATTGATTCTAAAGTTAATCAATTATAGGAAGAAGCTCACGTTATTAGCTTCTGTGTTTAAGAATTGATTCTATCGAACTATAAGTTGATTCAAACATGCTTGAAAACAACATTTAAAGCAATTTTTTATGTAACTAACATGGGGTTTCTCGGTTCGCATTCCATACGAATAATTATATCTTCACACCTAAAAAATGAGGTGTGGAGAGGTAGAGGAAGAGAAAGATAGGAAGAAAGGTGAGAGAAAGTAAAGATGTGATACTTGATTTATTTGATAGAGAAAAGAGAAATAGATAGAAATAAATGTGGAAAAGAAGTGGAGAGATGTGTATATATCATAACTCCGTTCCATACACGGGAAGCATAATCTGCAGCAACCGTAACTCATGCCATGGATGGTGAGATGCATGTCTGATTGGTATTATGTACTTTAGCTTTTCTATCTATTTTGTTAGTTGTAGCACCAAATTGGCTCCTCAAAACTACGGTCTCGCGCTTTAAAATGAAAAAGTAAGTTATCTCAATTTGATGGGAAAAGCAATGCTTAATATGTTAATAAATCTATGAATTGTTATACATGTACGTGTAATTTCTTCAGCTGATTTCCCCATCAATGGTAGAGATGCCTTGCTTTTTTTTTTCTCTAAAGTCAGTTACTCACTTTAGAGGAGCCAAATTCATTAGTACTTATCATCTTTACCTGCTTTCAGTAACTTGAGCGTTTTTATTTTCAACAAGTAGCTGGGGATGCTTTTGTGGATGATCCTCGTAATGACTCGTAGGACCCTTCAAAAGAGGAAGAGAATGAGGACCAATTGTGAAATTCAACTGTGTTGACGAACTTGGATGATCCATTATATTTACAATATTATTCATTAAACTTACCTTTTTTCTCCTCAGCACTAAGCCCAATCATTTCTCTGTATATATTTTTGTTGATCAGGTGAGATACTGTATTAATAATTTGACAAGTTAATTACAAAATACAGCTGAATATCTTTGTTGCCTTTTTCTCCCAACCACATAAGATTTTTCTACTTGGTTTTTCTCAATATATTTCACTTGATACAGCTTGAATTTTCTTTACACGTCAGAAATCATTATTGTGAGTATGTTTGTGTCTCATTTGTTTTGAATAAATATTTTTTTGCTCAAACAATATTGCTCATGTGATTTAGTTAATTAACTTGACAATGTGCTGCTTAGAATTTCTTATATTTGCAGTTGTGCCAACAATATGTGCACCAAGAACCTCAATTTTTTAAAAAGGTACATGACCATCTCTTATAACTCCGTTTATATTGCTTTTTTTTTGAAAACTGAAGTCAATATTATTGATAAAAGAAAGCTTGGGTACAACTTAGAAGGCTTACACAAGTAGCCAAAATAGAAACAAAACAGAGAACAGCAAAAGCAACTAAAAAAAAGATAGCCACAAGACACCAGCAGCAGGAAACGAAAACAGAACAAAGGGGACAGCCACAACAAGCTAGCTATACAGGATCTTTTACAGCAGTCACCCGAGGCAAATGAGGCAAGGGGGAACAACCAGGGCCGTAGTGAACAGAGACAGGAGAAAAAAAACCAGCAGGAAAAGAAGATTCAGCAGCAGAAATAGCTTAGGCAGCCCACTCCCATGCACAACGGCGGCAACGACCTTTCACATAATATCACTTTATGATAAGCTGATAGAGAGATTGGATTTCGTTGCCCTTCTCGTCACTCTTGATTATATTATTGTGTACATGTCACTATAATATAATTAAGGCACTACAGACATGTACAATTAAAAAAGGCATATGGAGGCACCAATGAAAATGGTTGAACTGAAGTGCCTGTCACTCGAGTTGCCTCACAGATTAAGATTTGTTTGAATGTTTCAACCATTTATCGGGGTTTTTTTTTGCATTTAGTGGGGGTTTTCAACCCCCGCGAGTTACTTAGCGGGGGTTTTGAAAAATCCCGAAGTTACACTCCCCACAAATTATTAGCGGCGTTTTTCAGCAAACCCTGGTACTGCATATGCATTTAGCGGCGGTTTTTGGCGGGGGTTTTAAACCTCCCTTATCTGCAAGCTTTTTTTAACGGGAGTTTTCAACCTCCCTTAAATGCAAGAGATTATTTACGGCTTTAAACCTCCCTTGGCTACCGAAATTTATTCTAGGGGTCATTTTAACATCATTTAATTGTGGAGTTTACTTATTAACCATTTAAAGAGGTTTTCTAAACATCCTACAAAAAATTGCTCTTGATAAAAGTAACAATACTGCATAAAGAAAGAAATACCAAAAGATATTTGATTGACTCTACTAGTAAAGATAGCAGCCACCTTAGAATCTTGCTTCTCTTCCCTTCCTTTTGCGCAGCTCCTGTTTGCTTTCCTGCAAATCATTCTCATGAATTTCAATCTGCTTCATAATATGTAAAGTTACTAAAAATGAGATTCAAGGAGAACATTTCATTCTGCAACTCCCAAAATTATCCTCAGTACATGGAAAACAAATTTCATAGCTTACTTATTCATGATCTCATAGGAAGAAAAAAAAATACAAAAGCTCACTTCTCCCACCCCTTGTGCAGAATTAGTAGCATAACCTCAAGACATTCAAACAAAAATTGACATATAGCAAGAAAAATGTGAGGAAAAAATGAACTAGCAATAGATTGAAAATCAAATCATACAAATTTGTAAACCGTAATCGGCACATATTTCCCGTATAAAACAAAATTCATGAAATTCCCAAGTTAAGATTATTCTTACCTCACTAGCTTCAAACCAGACATGATAATTCAATGTTTCTGGATATTGATAGTAAGCCTGAAATCAAAGGCCATGTTTGAATTAGTTCATAAAACATCATGCAAGAATGAATGAAAGGTTTAGAGAGAAACAAGAGGCAGGGACTTTGGGCTTGGGAATCATTGACGTAATAATCTATCTCTGACGTAATCAAATGTATTAGATGAACTCACCTAGATGATCCTTGGTAAGAAATATGTTGGAACACTGTCAGCAGAGTTGACAAAATTAAACTTAGTATATTTTCAAATGGAAGAGTAAGGGGCAAAAAAGGACCATATAGTTTGTTTGATCTAGGTGTAAAACAAAATTTGAATGTAGGTATTCTACTGCCAACAGTAATTGAGTAATCCACTTGCAGAGTTTCTGAGCAATGCCAAACACTTCCAAAGTGAGCAAGCAAAACATTTAACAAAAATCCAAGATTTAGGAAAATCAATTATATTTGCACACACCTCCTCTGGAAAGTAAGCCCCATTTGACTTTTTCGTCAAGGCAGCCCTGTTAAAGATTTGAAGAGAAAACAAACATAAGAAAGATTTTAAACATATAGGCATATAAAATTCATGAACTTTTACACAATACTGGGAGTCCACAGGTATTAACATGAGACTCACATATCTCCACTTTCACAATATCCAGTAACAATGCAGACAAAACAGCCCTACAAAACAAGTGAAACGTTATTAGCTGAAAAGAAAACAGCTGCCCAAAAACCAAGAAAATTATGCAGCACAAACAGCATACCACACCACCTCTTAACCAATAGCACTTCCACACATGTTTTCAAGCTCTCTTCCTGGAATCTAAGAACCAGCTAGATATAAGTTGCTTACTACATGAAACATAGGCTAGTTAGTTATATATTGTGAAATATGAATTATTTTGTCTCTAAATTGCGCAAACACAAACAATGGAAAACAATAACCTTAACAAGGAAGCATAGTATATTACTTCATAGTCAACACAAAATTCATCCCTGCAAATTATATACACAAACAATTTATCCATACAAAAGTTCACCAAGAGTTAAATTGAATTTGCCCCTCAAAGCACAAACTGTTAAACATATTCCAGTCGAAATCACCTTAGCGAAGTTCACATCAAAAGCAGCCATAATAGCAAATTGTAGAAGAACAAACAAACGCCGCAGAGCTTGATAGTCCTGAACCTGAAAAAAATAGATATTGTCCTTTTAATTTAATCCCATCAACAAACAAATGACATGACTCTGTCATCTCTACTCTAGTCCAAAGATAAAGATCTACATTCACTTAAGAGGTAAATTTGGAAGCACCATTCTAATTTAAAACCAATCATGGAAACCTTTGTACCTACATAAAACATATAATTAATCAATACCAAATCAAACAACAATGCTATGAATTTATCTCATTTGCCCAAAAACAGAAAATTGCACACATCTATCCATGAGCTTCCTCATCCATATATAGAATTTCACTCTGTAAAGAGTAAATATACCATATAAATAACTAGCTAGTCCCTATTTCAAACCAAAACGCAACTGGTACGCATATTAGGTGCATCCGGGATTAATTCTCCAAATGAAATTCTATAAGGTTCATTATTTAAGGAGAGTAAAACATAGCCTCATACATCTGCCTAAACTTGTGGTCATACCTTGAAAGCGACCAAACAATAATAAGTGGCAAGAGACATTTGAAATGGACTCACCCACAAATAAAGTAATGGCCCCATTTGTGATTCTTCAAGTCAAATTGTATGTACATATCAGACTATAGAATGCAGCTTTCAACCCCTCCTCCATTAATGCCATTAAAAAATGAAAGACAATTGTACTTTCATGATCAACACCTGAAGCTGAAAATCCATCTTATAATAGACTAGTTCAGATATTAGAAACCAGAATACGGTGCTTCTGGTTAAATAACTCCATCTTCAAATCCAAACAACTAAACCTCAAACAAGAAATAAGCACACTGTTCAACCCCTCTCTCTTTCAAAAACTAAGATAAGAGCTAGTTACTGAAAATTCCAGAACATAACATAATCATAGTATAAAACAAACACTTACAGAGGAAACTTGAAATTACGAGAAGCACAAGTGATGCATGGAAGAGGACGAATGTAGGAGCAAGAAGAACACATCTTTTAATACTGTTACATTCAATTTCCTTTCATTCTGTTAAGTGAAGTCAATATGGTACATATACAACTTTGATTGGGATTCATAGCTACCAGCCAAGGAATGTGATTCATAGCTAAATCACACTAAATTTTAACCACAAGAACACATCATATTTTCCGGTATGTATTTCTATAAATTAACCAATTTAAAAAGTAGCACAAGTCACATAGCCTTTGAATTCGGAATGTGTCTAGGCTTGTATCTTGGAGAATGAATAAAATATTTTTACTTTGTACTAATTAGAAACTGAAAATATTTGGATTATAAAAAGAAAGAAAATATAAAAAGTACCACATGAGTCATGATATAATATTATTCTAGCATATCATTCTATCAACAATCAAGGCAAGTTATCTCTATTACATATCATCAGAAGCATATCATTCTATCAACAATCAAGGCATTTTATTTGTTTACTAGCTGACAGTTCTTGTATGTGCAAGTTTTATCTGTGTAATTAGCTCTTCAAGGGCATTATTGACTAACCTAACATGCCTAAAAATCTGTTCATCTTACTGTTTTGGCAAAAAGGAAGAACCAGATAACAATTGGCAAACACACGAGGGCAACAAACCTAAGATGAACAAACTCCTCAAACCAGTAACAACTACCCACTTAATCTGACTTGCAAACCAGCATTTTGAAGACCAAACCAGACCCAATTTACCAAATCAACTAATGAAAACCTAATTTAGAAATATGAATAGGTTAATTAAGAAAAAATCGGTACCAGAGAATGCAGCATGCGACGGAGTAGAGGTTGTTGAGTCTCTGAGCGATGGATCCATGAGAAAATCGCAGAGAGAACTGCGAATGAAGAAGAAGAAACGGTTAGTCAGCTTTTGAAGCAAAGAAAAGCAAAGGTGAAAAACGAGATCAAATCGGTGGAAAATGAGGTCATACCGACGGCGGAGGAGGCTGTTGCTACGGCGGCGTGCGGTGGTTGAAATTTGTGGAGGTTGAAATCGGTGGGAATCAAGTTGCAATCGGTGGAAATCGGTGGAAAACGAGATCAATAGGTGCAAAACGAGATCAAATCGATGGAAATCGCTTGAAATCGTGAGCTTCCATGGTTGAACGAGAACGAGACTGAGAACGAGTTCTGAGAGTGAGAGTGCAAGAGCGAGAGTGAGAGGGTTAATTAATAAAACATTTGCGGGGGTTATTAAAACCCCCCTTAACTATTAAAAATTACCCACATTTGCGGGGGTTATCAAAACCCTCGCTAAATAACCCCCACTAAATAACATTTTTTTTGTAGTGAAATAAGACCAGCAACAACCTTTTCACGTGCAAATCAGAAGTCTAATTCAAAGTTTCTAGTCCGATTGTGAATTAGAGATCAATTGCACAGCCCCTTTGTTATCACAATAAATGGTTGGAGGAGAAGGTGAGGAAATGTTTAATTCTTGCCAAAGATACTTGATTCACATGAGCCAGGTAATGGTAGCTTTAACCCATGTATTCAACCTCATGCTAGAAGACTCACAACTGGTTGCTCACGTGAGGACCAGCTGATGAGATTGCCACCAAACAAAAAACCCTGAAGTAAGAACCCCAAATAGAACCAAAATATTGAATCAGATGAAAATTGGGAGAAGGCCTGAAGTGAAGACCAAAGGAAAGTTCACCACTTAAGTACAGGCCGGAGAATACGCTTAACAGCCTTCCAATGTGTATCCAGAGTCTGATGCAGAAATTGGCTTCATTTTCTTTCTGAAAATGCAATATCAAGAGGTGTTATTGTAGCACATCAATGGATCGATATAGAGAAGGATCATGAAAATCAGTGTCATCTCTATCAATAAGTTTTTGTCCTGATATCATGGGAGTAGGGAGAGTTACAAGAGTTCATCATTGCTTACTCAAGTGAATCAATGATATAATTGGCTTGAGATAAATGGAGATTGCCATCAGTAGATCGAGTGGCCTCAATGCCCAGAAAATAATTAAATGTCTCATCTAAATTGTACTTAGTCTCCTAATTAAGACCCACTTACAAGTCAAAGTGTTATTTTTTAACAAAGCATTGTATGCATCATTCATGGCTTGATGCCAATGTGGTTGAGAAATAGCTTGTGTTGTAGTGAAAGATTCAAAAAGGACTTTAACGCTCAACAAAACTATGGTTTGCAAGATAAAGAGACATGATAAGATAACATAAGCATATCATATCTTATTGTTTTTTTTTAAGCAAAATTGTATTATAGAGGTACTAGGGGTACCTCAACCCATGGTATATACAAAGAAATAAATAGATGAAGGAACAAAAGAAAAAAGAAGAGGAGTCTAAAACAGAGTACATAAACAGGGTATTCAACATCCCAGGCGCACACACACGAAAACCAGGGCAGCTAATAGCCTAATACTCTTCAGACCAGCTGCAATCAACAAAACTATACCTTCTCATATGAATTCATCAACCCAAAACAGTGCTGCAATGAGATCAGCAAAGATAACATATGCCAATCTACATCTCAGTACAGTAGAAACAGAACTCCCACTGGCCACATCAAGAAAAAGAGAATGTCTTCAGAGAAAACCAATGCGCGCAGTACCTCGGATTGGATATACAATCATACATAGAGCAGCGGGAATCTTTGTTCCCAGCTCCGCTGCATAGCACACAAGCCAAGGAAGCTTCATCTGTAATTATTCTCCTTCTATACAGGTTGCTCTTGGATTGGATTCTTCCCCAAAGTGTCTTCCATATAAAGGCAAGGACATTTGAAGGAGCACATCCTTTCCACAGCAAGTCAAAAGCAGGCTTTGATTCCTCCAACTCCACTCCTTGCATAAGGAAGTATGCCGACTTCACCGTATAAACAGCTTCACTGTCCTCTTCCCACAGCCACTTATCATCCTTCCCTTCATGCAAATTTACTTGTTGCGAGGCAGTTAGAAGTTCCTCCAATCTTAGCTCATCACGAGATAGGAGCGGAAGGTCCAATGCCAAGAACCTATATCATATCTTATTGTAATCTGTTGTTGGTTAAGCCAATATAATATGATAACACAGTCATGTCCCTTATCATATTATCTTCATCATGTGTAGAACTTATCTTTTTTTGAAGTTAAAGTGTAAAACTTATCTTAAAGGAAGGTTGGGCTATAACTATACATGATAGTATAACAGTTTTATTATCTTTTCCCTCGCACCCAGTTAAATTTATTTCAATATTTATATTTACTATAATTTATAATATAATATTAGATAGATTAGATTAGATTTTACATGATGCTCTCTTATCTATCTTGTGTCACACCACCTCAGCATCAATGATCACACACTATTAACCGTAGGAGTACTAACAGAAGAACCTTAAAATTTAAATGTAACATGTTAAGATATCTTGTTGTTAGTGATAGTAAGTTTGTTAGGATTTTATTTTCAAATTAATACCTCGATCAGCATTGCTGTATATATATACGTATAACACACAGCCATGTAATTCAAGCTTCTCAAATACAAAATCATTGTCTTCAAGTTTCTATACTTCTACAATTCCATCCAATATATCAGCACCTAACAAACAAACTTCTACACCCTTTCCTGCACCTAACCTTCTCCCTGGTGAACCACACGACGCAACAGACTCTTGCACGATGGTTTCCGCCAGAAAAAAGATGGCGAAGGCCAGACAGAACTGAAGATTTCAAAGATGCAGTGTGCCAGAGTGCTCGCTCTCTTGCATGTGGATACTGTTTTGTTTCCAATGATTTTCAGTCTGTGTTTACTATTCTGATCAACCTTTCCCCTCTTATTGCAAATAAGGTTGTAGTTGTTTCATACAATATATTTGGTGTTGACAATGCATCTAAGCATCGGATTTGTATTCTAACATTCTACATATTTTCCAGGTATTTTATTAATCCTTCTCTGTTTCTTATCTTGTTACAAACTTACAACCATTTTACATTTAACATATGTGCATCTTTATTGAGGTTTGAAGGGTAGAAAAAGAAGACTCAACTTAAGGTGTGATTTAATTTTAATATAGCTAGACTCTTGATTACTTGTGAAAAGTGTAACTTTCATAGGCTTTCATGAGATCAAAAAAAAAAAGGCTTTCATGAGATATGTATGTTGATATATTATGCCTAATATGTCAGTTAGCACGAACATCTTAATTTTACCTATTTTTTTTTTCAAATAAAAACCTAATTAGTTTTTACTCGCATCTTCAAATTGTATCTTCAAACCTAATTAGCACGTACATGCCTACTACCTTTGATCGATAATCATTTAAAAAGTACATTTACTTCTCCTTATTGCTTTCTATCTGTCAAGAATTGTGTTCTCATAAATCCTGTGTTGATCATCTTAATGATTTGGATGGTCTTTTTCCAGAACAATGGCTTAAAAGGTGTTTAGAAGGTAAATTATATTAATATTTGAAATTTCATACAAGTTTTTGAAGTCCCAATATTTAATAAATTTCCTTACTTGGGTTATTACTATCATTCATTGCAGGATCGCACAGGGGAAGCACGTACATGATGGTTGTGCTATATTTTGAAAGACAAATGGTAGGTTTTCATTGCCCCTAACTCATTTCGAAAATTGAGTTTTTGTATCCATTGTTAGATTGTTTAATATCTCCAATTCTTATCCTTTCATAATGAGTAGATGCCTATGTATTTCTTGATACAAAAGAATACCAATAGCTCAGTGATGTACTAACCATTGAACATAGCAATTGAGAAAATAGAGTTCCAAATTTGGCCCGAACACAATATATTCTGAAATTTTAATGCCAATTTGATCTTTTGCATCAAGAAAATATATAGTTCCAAAGATTTGACCTGCGTAACAATGTAGCCCAGCTTTGCTATACAAAGCTTTGTTCTCTTTTTTTAGAAAAGGATTATGATCCTTGATGATTTTTTTACCCTAAGTCATAACGTGTTTTTTTTTTCAATTAAACCAATTACATTGGGTATTAATTTTATATGTTATGGTACTCTTTATTTTATTATCTATTTACAGGTGAACCATGACACACTAGAGTCTGACACATCTGAATTAACAATCGTGTAAGTTTTTTATGTCTATGTCTATGTCTAAAATGGGTTATATGAACATAATTATTTGTTGTCATTGGCATATCTTTTTGTGTAACACTTGGGATATTTTTATGAGTTTAATTTTGATGCACCGACGGTGTAAAGTTTTTTTACACCATCAACCAATCAGATTTTAAGGATGTGACATGTTAATTAAAGAAATTAAATGAAAAGAGAGATTTTCTCACATCCTTGAAATCTGATTGGTTGACGGTGTAAAAAAAACTTTACACCGTCGGTGCATCAAACTTTTTCTCTATTTTTATTCTAATAATCCTGGAATACTTACTAATATACGTTAAATTATGGCATACTAACATATTACTAGATACTATTATAGATACTATTATTTTTTAAACCTTTATTTCATTTTCATGCTGTAGCAAAGCAAGTTGAAAACTAGTGAAAGTTTTAAAAAGAATAATGTATACACACATGGTGCCAATTTCATGACCGTAAATTTTTTATAATTTCTGCTTAATAACTGATTTGATGTACATCTATAGGGCGCCACCTTACCGTAAAAAAAAATGTGCTGTTCAACCCAAATCGTGGTGATATCAAATTGGGTAACATATTTTGAATGTGTATTGTGTAGGCACATATATTGTTATATTTTGATTTGTAAAAAACAGTTTTTTATTTTATTTTCAATTTTTAAAACTAAAGTCTAAAAAAGGTGTAGAGATGTTTTTTGTTTATATTTCTACTTTTTCAGCCACATGTATCTTAACTAGGCAAATCTCATTAAAATTATTCTTCACTTTTTTATCATGATAAAAAAAGTTTTAAAAATTAATTTTTAAAACAACTTTTAAAAACAAAAAAAATTAATAAGGGAATCAAACGTGTTATAAGGCTTGACATGTTGCCAACCACACAAAAATGATGCATCCACATCTTACCTGTATGATGAACAACTCTCTTAGAATTTTTCATGTAGTGACTCAATTTGAAGTGACTAAGAAGTCCTAGTGCTTATGACATGACATACCCATGGTCCCATATGTCTTGAAGGATAGATTTATAAGGATATTTTCAGGGTAAAAGTATCCAATTATTAGTTCTAGATTAAGATTGATTCAAATTTGCTGCATAACAAATTACTTTATGTTAAATAAAAGCAACATGTGAAATAAATATAGATATTTTTAACATGTTTGAATCAATTTCTAGTTCATCATAATCAATTCTTCTGGTGAATTATAAGTTGATGCAGATATGCTCATAATATCTATATTTGTTTCAAATGTTGTTTTTATTTAACAAAAAGTAATTTGCTATGCAGCAAGTTAGTATCAATTTTATTCCAGAACTAATAATTGGATACTTTTACCTTGGAAATGCCCTTATAAATGTATCCTTTAAGATTTATGGGTACATGAGCATGTCACAAGCCTTGGGACCTCTTAGTAACTTCAAATTGGGTCACTAAATGAAAATCTCTCCAAGAGAGTTGTTCATCGTATGAGTAAGATGTTGATGCATCATTCATGCGTGGTAAGGAACATGTCAAGCTCCTAGACATTTTTAATTCCTTTATCAATTTTTTTCAAAGGTTTTTAAAAACTCAATTTCTTTTTTGACAATCAACTCCTCATATATTAAACTGGAATAAAAGTAAGTACATATGCAATTAAAAACTCAATTTTTAAAACTTGTTTTATCATAATAATAAAAAAGTGAAGCAAAATTTGAATGACATGCTTTGCTTAGCTTAAGTACTTGTGGCTGAAAAATTAAAAAAATAAAGAAAAAAAAAATATCTACAAATTTTTTGGTCTTTAGTTTTAAAAATTGAAAAATTGCTTTTTTCAACTTTTTTAATTTATATTTTTAATTAATCTTGGCTAGGCAAATCTCATTAAAATTATTCTCTACTTCTTTAATTCGGATAAAACATGTTTTTAAAATTGATTTTTAAAACAACTTTTAAAAACAAAATATTGATAAGGGAATCAAACATGTTATAAGGGCTTGACAAGTTGCCAACCACACAAAAATGATGCATCTACATCTTACCTGTATGATGAACAACTCTCTTAGAATTTTTCATGTAGTGACTCAATTTGAAGTGACTAAGAAGTTCTAGTGCTTATGACATGACATACCCATGGTCCCATGTGTGTTGAAGGATAGATTTATAAGGAGATTTCTAGGGTAAAAGTATCCAATTATTAGTTATAGATTAAGATTGATTCGAATTTGCTGCATAACAAATTACTTTATGTTAAATAAAAGCAACATGTGAAATAAATATAGATATTATTAACATGTTTGAATCAATTTCTAGTTCATCATAATCAATTCTTCTGGTGAATTAGAAGTTGATGCAGATATGCTCATAATATCTATATTTGTTTCAAATGTTGTTTTTATTTAACAAAAAGTAATTTGCTATGCAGCAAGTTAGTATCAATTTTATTCCAGAACTAATAATTGGATACTTTTACCTTGGAAATGCCCTTATAAATGTATCCTTTAAGATTTATGGGTACATGAGCATGTCACAAGCCTTGGGACCTCTTAGTAACTTCAAATTGGGTCACTAAATGAAAATCTCTCCAAGAGAGTTGTTCATCGTATGAGTAAGATGTTGATGCATCATTCATGCGTGGTAAGGAACATGTCAAGCTCCTAGACATTTTTAATTCCTTTATCAATTTTTTTCAAAGGTTTTTAAAAACTCAATTTCTTTTTTGACAATCAACTCCTCATATATTAAACTGGAATAAAAGTAAGTACATATGCAATTAAAAACTCAATTTTTAAAACTTGTTTTATCATAATAATAAAAAAGTGAAGCAAAATTTGAATGACATGCTTTGCTTAGCTTAAGTACTTGTGGCTGAAAAATTAAAAAAATAAAGAAAAAAAAATATCTACAAATTTTTTGGTCTTTAGTTTTAAAAATTGAAAAACTGCTTTTTTCAACTTTTTTAATTTATATTTTTAATTAATCTTAGCTAGGCAAATCTCATTAAAATTATTCTCTACTTCTTTAATTCGGATAAAACATGTTTTTAAAATTGATTTTTAAAACAACTTTTAAAAACAAAATATTGATAAGGGAATCAAACATGTTATAAGGGCTTGACAAGTTGCCAACCACACAAAAATGATGCATCTACATCTTACCTGTATGATGAACAACTCTCTTAGAATTTTTCATGTAGTGGCTCAATTTGAAGTGACTAAGAAGTTCTAGTGCTTATGACATGACATACCCATGGTCCCATGTGTGTTGAAGGATAGATTTATAAGGAGATTTCTAGGGTAAAAGTATCCAATTATTAGTTATAGATTAAGATTGATTCGAATTTGCTGCATAACAAATTACTTTATGTTAAATAAAAGCAACATGTGAAATAAATATAGATATTATTAACATGTTTGAATCAATTTCTAGTTCATCATAATCAATTCTTCTGGTGAATTAGAAGTTGATGCAGATATGCTCATAATATCTATATTTGTTTCAAATGTTGTTTTTATTTAACAAAAAGTAATTTGTTATGCAGCAAGTTGGTATCAATTTTATTCCAGAACTAATAATTGGATACTTTTACCTTGGAAATGCTCTTATAAATGTATCTTTTAAGATTTATGGGTACATGAGCTTGTCACAAGCCTTGGGACCTCTTAGTAACTTCAAATTGGGTCACTAAATGAAAATCTCTCCAAGAGAGTTGTTCATCGTACGAGTAATATGTTGATGCACCATTCATGCGTGGTAATGAACATGTCAACCTCTTAGAGCATTGTTAATTCCCTTATCAGTTTTTTTGTTTTTAAAAGTTGTTTAAAAACTCAATTTTTAATACTTGTTTTATCATAATAAAAAGAGTGAAGCATAATTTTAATGACATGTTTTGCCTAGATGAAATACATGTGGCTGAAAAATGAAAAATATAAACGAAAAAATTTCTACAACTTTTTTGGACTTTAGTTTTAAAAATTGAAAAACAAAATAAAAATCTATTTTTAAAAAATTAAACAAGGTTTTTTTTGAAACTCAAAATTGTTTTACAAATCCACATATCTCACTTGTGGCCATTTATTTCGGTTTATTTTTTCCAACGGTAGGAACTCTAGTTTCTTCAAGTGTCTGTTTTGACACATCAGCAGTATACCTTGATATGTGGCAACTCTAGTTGCCTTTCTTCGTCGTTTTTTTTTCAGACGGTAGGAACTCTAGTTTCATCTAAGATTACGATGAACTAATAAGCTGGAGCATGATAACATATTTTGGATATAGGTATCTGTTCTGTACTAGGGCAAGCTTACGTAAGAGAAAGACAAAAAGTAAACCCTAGCAGAGCACTAAAATAGCAAAACTACCATAAAAGGAATATTCTCATTAATGCTGAAAAAGTTGGTTTCGTACAAGTGGGTGACCTCCCCTTTTATAGAGGGGGTGGTCATGATATGGATCTTTCCTATATTTGGGCCTGACAATCAGGGCCCAAATCCTGGTACATATAAGACAAATCCAAAGGAATCTTCCAGCTGGCTTGTGGGTCCATCATCTAAGGGGGGGGCAATGAAGCTCGTCGTGTCGCCTTTCCCGCCATGGCTATCTTCAATGGTTATTTGTTCATTTTGGGCGGGACATAATCTTCTTTATGTCCCGCCCAGTCCACATGCCCCCAAGACATGAGACTCGAGTAATTGAGTCGAAGTGTCTTCATCATGTTACCCAATAGTTCGCCTCTATTGTTTATTCGTTCATCGCCATTTTACTTTCGTTGTTTCATCGCCATTTTCACGCTTCGCCACCTTTGTTGCCGTTTCAAAGATATGTCGCCATTAGTTATAACCGTCAATCACGTCTTTTCAACTGACGCACGTATCCTTATTTTCCGGGATTTCGTCATCATTTGTTATAAATGCAATTTTCAGTTGTGCGTCTCGAGGAGTTATGTCTTTTCGCTTCCTACCTTTTCGAATTTCAAATCCCACGATCCCACGATCTTCCCCCATTCATTCTCTCTCCTCCTTTCTCTCTATAAAAACCCATTTTCACTTTTCATTTTTTCACTTTCTTAAAACTTTTGTTCTGAAAACCTTTTCACCGCAGCTTTCATTCCCTCTTTTGAACTCCGGTGAACCTTTTCTTCCTCCGGCCGTCGTCATTGCGCGGTGCTCCCCTATCTCCGACGTTCTCCTTTCTCAAATCCACAGTTCTTCCCCTGGTTAGTTTTTCTCTTTCCTGAGATTCTTCGTTTACTTCTTTTTTCTCTGACTCTGTTCATCTTCTTTCTTCTTTTGACTCTGTTCATCTTCTTTTTACTTTTAGTTTGTTCGTCTTCTTTCTTCTTTTTATGAAACTGCCTCGCATGTCTTTACCAAACGCTAGCCTTTCTTCCCTAGAACTTTCTTCACCCTCCACGGAGGAGGAAGTTGTCGCCCCCTCTATAATTGAAATTCATTCCTCGCCTTCTACCCATGATGATTCCGGTCCCGCCGGCTCTGTAGACTCAATTCTCTCCTCTAATGGAGATTTGTCTTCACCTGAATGGCGCTCTGACGTGCATTTAGTTGAAGATAAATGTCTGTTGCATTCTATCTGGAGCAGCGTTGGGAGCATTAGTTCGCTTCGAATATCTGCTCAAAGGTTCACGAAGATAGATCCCGCCACCTCGAATAATGAAGATCATCTGTTGAATGTCCTCCCATGTGGCGAAGATGACTGTGTTCTGTTGCGTAAAGAACCAGCCGATGAATCGCCCGATTTTTTCTTTGTTTATGGCTATTTCTTCTTAGACTTGAACATCAAACTTCCTTTCTCGCCGTTTATATGTCACGTTCTATCTTTTCTGAATGTGGCGCCTTGCCAACTCCAGCCCAACGCCTGGGGTTTTCTCCGCTGCTTTGAAATTCTTTGTGAACACTTGAGTTTCACTCCAACCTATCCTTTGTTCTTCCTTTTCTATAAATCAGTCACCACTAAACCTACTTCTGTGAAATGGGTTCCACTATTAGCCCGTAAGAACATGAGTCGGTTCACCGCCCTTAAAAGCCATTACAAAGTATGGCAGAAGAAATACTTTAAAGTTGTGGAGTCGCCCGAAATAAAGAACTTGTTCCGAGATTCTGACAATAACCCTCTCTTCCCTTTTTACTGGACAAAGAACCCTCGCCGAAAAATATCCGTTTCATACGACGCCTTGGATGAATCTGAACAAGGCGTCGCCGATTACCTCCGCACACTACCAGTAATTTCCGGTCACGACTTGATTGAGGCGTCGAAATCCGGCACTTTAAATCAATTTTTTAGTAAGTTTATAATCTTTGTACGTAACTTCTTTTTCTTTTTGTTCATGTATCTCGTCTAATTGGTGTTTTCCGTACAGCTACGATGGGAAAAGGCAAGGTTGACGCGAACCCACTCAAGATGAAGGAGTACCTCGCCCAGTCTGCTGCGGCGGCGAAGAAGAGGGCCGCCGAAACTGAGCAGAAGAAGAAGAATGAAGGTACCTCGGGTTCTGACAACGTCAGGGACCCTAAACGTCAAAAAACTTCAGGTGCTGCTGGTGGTAAGCCTCTCCACCAATCGACTCTTGATTCAAAAAGTCATCCAGCTGAGAAAAAGAAGGGACATGACAATGTCCCGCCCCCTCAACAAGATTCAAGCTCGCTGATCAACCGCCCATCAACTCCATTTGGCCAGGCTGGCCCTAGTTCAGCCACTGGTGGCGAGGCTCCTCCCCCCTTGCTGAGCTTGTCGGATCCTCTCTTCAATGGGCTGGAATTCATGACCCGTACTTTTGACAACCGGATTCACAAGGACATTTCCGGTCAAGGTCCCCCCAACATTGCTTCCATGGCGATCCATCACGCGCTTTCTGCCGCCAGTACTGTGGCGGGAATGGCTCAGTGCGTGAAGGAGTTGATCTCAGCCAAGAACCGTTTTGAGAAGAAGGCAGCTGATTACAAGACAGCCTATGAGCGGGCTAAAACTGATGCTGAGACTGCCAACAAAAAGCTGAAATCTGCTGAGGAGAAGTGTGCTAAGTTAACTGAAGACTTAGCTGCTTCGGACCTGCTTCTTCAAAAGACCAAGTCTCTTAAAGAAGCCATAAATGACAAGCACACTGCCATTCAAGCCAAATATCAAAAGTTGGAAAAGAAATATGATCGCCTGAATGCTTCCATCATAGGGCGTGCTTCTCTCCAATATGCTCAAGGCTTTCTGGCGGCCAAAGAGCAGATCAGTGTGGTTGAGCCGGGCTTTGATCTTTCCCGCATTGGGTGGCTGAAGGAGATCAAGGATGGTCAAGTAGTTGGTGATGATGACATTAGCCTCGACCTCCTTCCCCAATTCGATGATGAGAGTGAGCCTGAAGAAGATGGCGAGGATGGGAATGAGCAGCACAGGAATGAGGATCAAGAGAAGGAAGATCCCAAAGCTGGGACAAGCCAGGGCAACAACGCCAACAACGAGAACCTGGCTTGAATTTGTTTTTATTTTATGAAGTTGAAATTTTTCTTTGGGCATTGCCCTGTCTTTTATTTTCATTCCAAATCATGTATGGGCGTCGCCCTCTTTTCCCTACTTTAAATGGATATCATTTTAAGTTCATTCGTTGTTTTAGTTGTTTCCAACTTTCGTTGTTATTTTGGTTTACATACCTTAGCCGATTTTTCGACGAGGCTTGGTTTCTAGTGGCCACTAGAATTGCCAAGGCTTTTAACTTTTGAAGGCGATACTTTCTTATTCCGAAAGGTTTACTCGCGGTATTGCATACCTTGATACGATTTGCATTGCATGAACTCGTAATAAAAATTAAAAAAAATATATACGATTCTGTTGAAATGATCTTTTCATTAATTTTCTTTCGTATGGGAACAATTGTCCCTTCATTACAAATGTCGCCTCATTAAAAACCTTTCCAAAGAAAGGGAAAAAGAGTGCGACTTCATTTACATTTGTTGTTTCTACTAACTAAAATACTGCTTTAGATGAGAGGCGTTCCATGTTCGTGGAACCTTTTGACCGCTTAGTTGTTCCAACTTATAAGCTCCTCCTCCAACATCGCCAATAATCCTGTAAGGCCCGCCCCAGTTGGGTGAAAGTTTGTTGTGTTTATCGGGTATTGTATTTTTTCGGAGCACTAAGTCTCCTACCCTCATTTTTCTTGGCACTACTTTTGTTGAGAACTTTCTTGCCACCTTCACTTTTCCCGCCTCATTTCTTATGTGAGCCTCTCGTTGTTCCTCGGGCAGCATGATTAGATTTGCTATTAAGTTTTCTCCGTTGTCATTTTCATTAAACCGAGCCACTCGCCAACTTTGGTTTTCAATTTCCACTGGGAGCATGGCGTCAGTTCCATAAGTTAGACGATACGGGGTTTCCTTTGTGCTTGACTGTTCCGTGGTGTTGTATGCCCAAAGAACGCCTGGTAGTTCCTCCGCCCAAAGCCCTTTTGCTTCATCCAGTTTCTTCTTTAAACCTTTCAGGATAACTTTGTTAGCCGATTCAGCCTGCCCATTGGTCTATGGATGTTCTACAGAGGCAAATCGCATCTCGATTCCCATTTCTGTACAAAATTCTCGGGTAACACTACTTGTGAATTGTGTTCCGTTATCCATTACTAATGCCATGGGGACCCCAAATCTACAAACAATCCTTCGCCACAAGAAGCTCCTGACCTTGGCGGCCGTGATAGTTGCCACTGCCTCAGCTTCTATCCACTTAGTGAAGTAATCAACCGCCACGATGATGTACTTCATTTGTGCCTTCGCCACAGGGAATGGTCCTAAGATATCAGTCCCCCACATGGCGAACGGCCAAGGCGCCATCATGGTTGTTAATTCTTCTGGTGGAGCCTTGTGTAGGTCAGAAAAGACTTGACATTTTTCACATTTCTTAACATACTCCAAACAATCCTTCTTCATCGTTGGCCAATAGAATCCTGCTCTTATCACCTTAACTGCCAAGGATCGCCCGCCGATATGACTAGAACACACACCTTCGTGGACTTCCGCCATTATTCCGAGGGCGTCCTTGATATCGACACATTTGAGCATAGGAGACATGATTCCTCGCCGATACAACTCACCACCCACCAGTGTGTAGAAACTGGCTTCCCTGCGTTTTGTTCTCGTGTTCAAATCATCCTCCTTTGGTGGGTTCTCTAAGAAGGTCTTAATCGATTCCATCCAAGATATCTCGCCCTCACTGACTGACTTTACAGCTTTCAACTTTATTTCTACCAAATCAATGCTCGGGCGAGGCAGGGTTTCTTGAATGACTGTTTGGTAGTTGCCCAATCTCCCTGTGCTTGCCAACTTCGCCAACACATCAGCCCTCTCATTTTGTCCCCTCGGGACATGTTCTATTTTGATTTCTTTGACCTCCATCATCAATCTGCGCACCACTTCCAAATATTTGGACAGTTGCGGATCCTTCACCTGGTACTCGCCTTTCACTTGTTTAACCACTAACTGCGAATCTCCTTTGATAAATAACTTCTGGACTCCCAACTCAATGGCCAACCTTAAGCCGGCAATCAGAGCCTCGTACTCAGATTGATTATTGCTCGTCTTGAACTCGAACTTGAGAGACTGTTCAATGATCATTTTATCTGGACTTTCGATTGTTATTCCCGCCCCACTTCCAGTGTTATTAGAGGATCCATCCACAGACAGGACCCATTCTCCTTGAGTCTTCTCTCCTTCAGTGGGCGTTAATTCCGCCACAAAGTCAATTAAACTCTGGACTGTGACTTGGCCCCTTGGCTCATATTGTATGTCATATTCTGATAGCTCAACTGACCAGCTAACCAATCGCCCTGATAAATCAGGCTTCTGAAGTACTTGCCTTAAGGGAACATTAGTTTTAACTTTGACTTGGAAACTTTGGAAGTAAGGTCTGAGGCGCCTTGCAGTTTTCAGAATCGCCAAAGCCGCCTTTTCAATTTTTTGGTACCACAATTCTGCCCCCTGTAAAGTATGGCTCACGAAATATATAACTTTCTGCTTTTTTCCTTCTTCCTGGAGCAACACCGTACTTACCGCCTTGTCAGTAACCGCTAAATAGAGCACTAATGGAACGCCTGGTGTTGGCTTGGAGAGTACCGGTAGTGTGGCCAATGTTTCTTTCAATTTGGTAAAAGCTTGTTCGCATTCCTCTGTCCACTGAAACTTTGAATTCTTTTTTAAACATGTGAAGAACGGGGCCGCTTTGTCACCCGCCATTGGCAAGAAACGTGACAAGGCGGCCATTCGCCCTGTCAAACGCTGAACCTCCTTTACACTTGTTGGGCTTTTCATCTCCAAGATCGCCCTTCCCTTATCTGGGTTCACTTCTATTCCTCTTGATGTTAACATAAATCCCAAGAACTTTCCTCCCTGGATCCCAAAAGAACACTTCTCAGGATTCAACTTCATTTGATATGTTCTTAACTGATCAAACGCTTCTTTAAGGTCGCCACCATGATCACTAGCCCTGGCGGATTTTACAATCATGTCATCCACATACACCTCCATATTCCTGCCTACTTGCTTTGAAAAAATTTTGTCCATGAGCCGTTGGTACGTAGCTCCTGCATTCTTCAAACCAAAAGGCATTGTCTTGTAACAATAGTTCGCCTGATTGGTCATAAATGTTGTACTTTCCTCATCCGAGGGATGCATCATAATCTGATTATAGCCCGAATAAGCGTCCATGAGACTTAAAAGTTCATTCCCTGAAGCTCCATCCACAAGCTTATCAACATTGGGAAGTGGGTACGAATCTTTGGGACACACTTTGTTCAGGCTTGTGTAGTCCGTGCACATTCGCCATTTCCCATTGGCCTTCTTGACCATTACAACATTGGCGAGCCACGTTGGGTACTGTACCTCACGGATGAAGCGGGCCTTGATCAATTTTTCAGTCTCTAATTGTACAGCCTTGTTCTTTTCTTCACTCATTCTTCGCCTTGGTTGGATGACCGGGGTCGCCCCTGGTCGTATGGCTAGTTTGTGAGTGATCACCTTGGGATCAATCCCTGGTACATCATTGATGGTCCATGCGAAGAGATCTAGATTATCACCCAGAAGGGTGATTAGTCTGTCCTCTTGTTCTGTTGTCAAACCACTGCCAATCTTTAGAAACTTGTCCTTGACTTGCACCTGCTTGGTTTCTTCCAGCGGTTGTGGGCGAAAATCATCAGCATCATCTCTTGGGTCCAAGCTAAATCCTTCTTGTGGGAAGATTTCTGTAATTCGATGGCTCTCCTTGGCGGCCTTTCGCCCATAGAGCGCCACGCTTCTCAAATAGCATTCCCTTGCTGCATTCTGGTCTACACGCAATATCCCGACCTTCCCGTTGCAGGCGGGATATTTAACAGTTAAATGAGCAGTTGAGATGACCGCGCAGACCTTGTTGAGGGTGTCTCGCCCCAAGAGTACGTTGTAATTGGCTCTACACGCCAATACTAAGTACTTTACTTGAAACTTCTTGACAAACTCTCCTTCTCCAAAGGCAGTCGGAATTTCGACGTATCCCCGCACACTGACACGGTCTCCTGTGAATCCCACCAAAGTTCCCCTGTATGGTTTCAAATCTGATTCCTTTAGTCCCAGGCGATCAAAGGCGTCTCCATAGATGATATCCGCCGAAGATCCCTGGTCTAAGAATACTTTCTTTGTCACATAATTGTTAACCCTAATTGTTACCACAATTGGATCGTTGTCATGGGGAATTACATGCGCGAAATCCTGAGGGGTAAATATAATAGGGGAATGATTCACCCAACACTCGCCTTCGTTCGACTCCTGTACTGAGTGTACTGCCGCCACGTAGCGTTTTCTAGCCTTACTTGAAATTGCACCCCCGCCAAATCCTCCTGCAATAGATGAGCATTCCCCAACAGGATCGCCCAACTCTTCAACTATCTCTTTACCTTTGCCTTTGTCCCCTTGAGTGATTTTAGCTACCTCCGGCGCTGCTGTGTCTTTAACAAAGTTTGCCAAATGGCCAGCTTTAATCAAGCGATCAATTTCCCGCCTTAAATTCCAGCAATTATCTGTCGTATGCCCCAACGCCTTGTGGTACTCGCACCACCTATTGGTGTCCACGTTAGCTGGCGGCCGCCGTGGGGGTGGTGGGTACTGCACAACGTTGGTCTGCCCAACCGCCCTTAAAATGGTACTTAAGGGTGCATTCAACTTAGTAAGTGGGACTGGCGTTGGCGAAGCACCAGGCTGACCAGCTGTGGCAGCAGTGGGACCTTGTGAATTTCTGTGCCATGTATTTTGAAAGCCAGGTTTAGAGTTTTGGTATGGTCCCGGTCTTGGTACACGGGGGGTTTGCGCTATCCTGGTTTCCTTCCCCGCCTTGGATTTGTCCTGTGAAACACCGCCAGATTGAGACTGCTTGCGTCCTTCCTCTCTTTCTTGTTTCTTCTGATCATCTTGCTCGATCAATATGAACTCTTGAACACGAGCGCGAAGATCCATCATATCTTTCGCCGGTCGCCTTGTTAAGTCTCTATTCAAATCTCCCGCCCGAAGGCCATTTTTGAATGACGCCAAACAGACATCTGGATTTTCATCCTCCAACTGCACCGCCATCTTGCTGAAGCGTGCCATGTAGGTTTTTAATTTCTCGCCTGGTTGCTGATGTATGCTGATAAGATCAAACATTGTTGCTTTTGTGGTTTTATTGGCGGAAAATTGAGTCAGAAACTTAGTGGACAGATCAGTGAAATTATCAATGGAGAAGGGCGGTTGTCGAATGAACCACTGCATCGCCATGCCCTTGAACGTGGAAGGCAATAATCGACATTTTACCGCATCCGTCGCCCCGCCGATCACCATTTTGGTATTGAAGTATCTAAGATGCTCCATAGGATCAGATTCGCCCGAAAAGGCGTCTAATGCCATGGTTTGCAGGTGCTTTGGAATGTCCACCCTAGTGATGGCTGGAACAAAAGGTTGGAATTCAACTACATCCTCCGCCTCCAGGCGTTGTTCTTGCTTAAAATCCTGTCGCTGAGTAAGATACTCAACTTGGGCTTGCAACTGCTCGTTTTGAGACTGCACCTTCTGCAAGGTATCTAACATTTGTTGCAAAGCCGCAGGCGTGATACCTATCACTGCCTCTTGCGCTCTCCGTGGAGCAGTGGTTTTAAGATCTTCCAAATTCACGTAGTCAGGCGGCGTTGAACGCCGCCGAACACCTGGATCTGATTTAGCGATCAGATCTGAAGGTCTTCCCGGAACTGCATTCACCAATGACGCTGGCGACGGCGCCACTGAGTGGACCCCCTCCGAGGAAGCTTCCTGCTCTTGCTCGTCCAGTACGGGACGGTTGTTGTTTCGTCCGCCGGCGCGACCGCCGTGTCGACCACCACCGCGCCGGCGATGATCGCGTCGACCTACGCCGCATGAACGAGTCTCCATGGCTCGCGATTCCTCCTTCTGTCACCGGAAGAGCTAAGTCAGAGCCACAGACGGCGCCAATGTTCTGTACTAGGGCAAGCTTACGTAAGAGAAAGACAAAAAGTAAACCCTAGCAGAGCACTAAAATAGCAAAACTACCATAAAAGGAATATTCTCATTAATGCTGAAAAAGTTGGTTTCGTACAAGTGGGTGACCTCCCCTTTTATAGAGGGGGTGGTCATGATATGGATCTTTCCTATATTTGGGCCTGACAATCAGGGCCCAAATCCTGGTACATATAAGACAAATCCAAAGGAATCTTCCAGCTGGCTTGTGGGTCCATCATCTAAGGGGGGGCAATGAAGCTCGTCGTGTCGCCTTTCCCGCCATGGCTATCTTCAATGGTTATTTGTTCATTTTGGGCGGGACATAATCTTCTTTATGTCCCGCCCATTCCAGTATCAATGCTCTAGTCGGTCTTTCAAGATTCATTTTGCAGGTATTACTAGGTGCCTTTCTTCTCAACTAATTAGCAAATCTCGATAACATGGTATACTGCTTATTAACAGCGCCTTCAACCTCTTAAGTAAGCAACTTTCTATCTTTCCAGGCACTACATCTATATATACCAATTCCATGGTTAACCCTAAAGTCATCAACTATTTCATTCATGCTGATGTGGTCCACTATTCTGACCTTGTTCACAAGTTTGCTAGCCACTCACCTTGGACTTGCAGACTTGTTTTGGTAAACCCTAGCACATATGAATAAGTCTTATTCTCTCCTACTTTTCTGCATAAGATGACAAATCATAGTCTTCATTTTTGCAAACAACTCTACATCTTCTTGCATCATTTTTCTTGTACATAAATTTCCTCCCTTAATTACTGAATGTTTAGTAATTGCATATTTAAACTGCTGAATTGATGCAAAGTCTATTCTTAAAGTGGATTTGAAATCCTTGCACATATATATCCTCTGGATAGAACTTGGGGAAATGGCTCCGCTGACTCTCCACCTCACTATCACTTGTCACACTATCCAGATCTTCACTAGGATAGCCAGTCTCAAAGTCAGATTCACCCCCTCCCATCTCTTGTCAAGTTGGCCTCATTTTCACATCCTCCTTCACGCATTTGTTTTATCCACTCATTCAGTAATGCTTCTACCTCCCCCATAACTTGGTTTTCAAAGCCATCATCAACAATTAACTCCCTTTCATCTTCGTTGTCATCACTTTTAGAATTGATCCATCTAATTCTTCCTCATTGCTAGTACCATGGGCAACCCTTACTACATTTACAATCTCCTGATCAACCACCATATTAGCCACCTCCAATTCAATATTTTCAGTCACCAAGGCATGAGCAGCCGCCTTAGCATGAGCACCATGAGAAATAACCACGACATGTGTGGTGCCCCTATTTTGTGAGGGCCTAACAATGGCTTTAAGCAGTTGACCTCCTAACAGGTGCTTTATTCCTCTGAGAAAGTTAAGGCATCAACGCGACACCAAAAAACACCATTGATATAATAATTAAAAATTTGAATGGTTATGATCGTAGAAGTGCAACTATGAAAATACTTTAAATCTTCTCATCTTCCCATCCGTCCCCCTTGAAACCTATCTTCCTTGGCTTCAATCGTTGTTGTGTGATTGACCCCTTTTTTCTCTTTCTTATATCCTGTCTTTTTTTTTTTTTTCAAAGCAACATTGCTCGACCTAAACCCCACCATTGAGGACTCGCCACTATGCATGCAACCATCCCCACAAGAGATCATTCTCCCCCTATTTCTCCATGAAAATTGTATGAGATTCAAATATGTGATTCAGAACCACAAAAACAAGACACTGAAGAGCGGTTATTTTATCATGCATAAAATTTGATTTTGCATTTTATCTTTCAATAGCATAAGGGTCAATGATTAGCCAACGAGAAAACTCCAAATCAATTTTAGTGATTATTTGTTTGTGTTGGAGAAGTTTTAATTACCTGAAAAAATAGGGTTTCTGACAATCGCAGAGATGTTTTATCTCATGATGATGACTCAGATCTCCTTGGTTCCATAGCTAACGGTGTAAGGAAATTGTGGAACTCCATTGTTTGTTGAAAGCAAGTCGTAGAAATGATGCATGCATGCCACACTGGCTCGATGAATATCAGTAGTGTATTTATAATTTAAGATTAATTTAAAAGTACAAAAAAAATTGAGATTTCAATTTCAAATTTTTTTATGCAAAAGTGACTTTTCATGTCTCGATTTGATTTCAAGTTTTATGTTTTAATTTTATACCATGAGGATCATGATTGATCAAGGAGAAAACCTTCAAATCACTTATAATAAATTGTTTATTTGTGTAGGAGATATTTGACGTAGGGATATTTAATAATTCATTGTTAAATTTGGCTAGGGATATTTAATAATGCATTGTTAAACCATCATCAGCAAAAACAATTGAATAGTTCATTGTTGTCAAGGAGCGCCTTAATCTCCAGAATGTGATGATACAATTTTGTTTGGATTTCAAATCAGAGTGGTGGAAATGGATGATTAGAATACAAATAGTGTTGAGAAGGAAAATGAACTTGAAAGTGGTAAGAGTAAGCTTGTTATTGTTGGGTTTCACAGTGAAAAATTGTATGGTACGTATGCAGGGAACAGTGGAATTATTGGAAAGCAATATTGAGGAAGAACAAGATTGTACGAATCACATTTTGGAGATTAAGGTGCTCCATGACAACAATGAAAATTCAATTTTGTGTTGGTGATGGTTCGATCTGTTTTTTTTTATGAGTTGAAGAAATAAAATTATGTGCCCTGGATAAACATTTTAGACATTATTCCAAGCATTGAACAACTATATCGAAAATGAACCTAGAATAATTAAAATCTTGTATATGAAATTAACTCACTTTTTCGTCGAATTTTTAAAAATTGATGGCAAATTATGTGATGGGTTTAATGGTTTTTCAATTTTCTAGCGAGCTATTCATCGATTATTGTTTGTGGTCGTTGGTAAACTAAGGAACATGCAATGTGACCTACATAACCATGATTGAACCATTACCAAAACCCGAACTCAACGATCACTTAACCGCAACATCCAACCTCCACCTTGACCAATTTTTTTGTGAGAAAGGAAAGAATGCAGTAATTAACTTGGCTACTGATGTGATGAGAAAATGAAGGCTATTTGAAGTGCTAGTTCTGGTATGGTGAAAAATGTTGGAGAATCTAATGGGCGAGCGAACTTTTATGAAGAAAATGATGATCATGGGGGCCATGTGGGCGGGGAGAATGGTGAAAGTAAAAGATGGTGGTTATTTTTTGCACAATGTTGGAAAAAAAATGGTCCCGGTGATGGTGGAGGTTTGGGATTATCAAAGAATGATCGTATGGTACTAATAAAAACTACCTTAAAGAAAGGAACAACCATTATTTTACTATTCATAATATGTAATTGTTTGCTGATGTGAACCAAAGTCTTATTGTTTGTCGTTGTGAAGCAAAGTCCACTCGACATTATGGTTCCTTCCACTTATAGTATGTTAAACATGGACGACAATTTTCACTCTATAATGGAAATTCTTGATGGCCTATTGGGTTACTATCATATTTTGAATTTGTGATCTTGGTGCTCATAGTGAAACTCGAAGGACCAAGAGTACCATCTACTGGCTAATCAGACATTTCGGAGATGAATGAGGAGTTAAGACTATAAGGAAATTCCATACTAGCTAAGTATAGTTTTTTTTTTTTTTTGAATGGACTAAGTATAGCTAGTTTATAGGAGATAATTAAGTTATCTACAATTGTGTATAAAACCTGTGTACCTTTGATCGATAATCATTTACTTCTCCTTATTGCTTTCTATCTATCAAGAATTGTTTTCTCATAAATCTTGTAGCTGTAGGAGGTTGATCATCTTAATGATTTGGATGGTCTTTTCCAGAACAATGGCTTTAAAGGTGTTTACAAGGTAAATTATATTAATATTTGAAATTTCATTCAAGTTTTTGAAGTCCCAATATTTAATAAATTTCCTTACATAGTTATTACTATCATTCATTGCAGGATCGCACAGGGGAAGCACGTGATGGATGTGCTATATTTTGGAAAAAGACAAATTGTAGGTTTCCATTGCCCCTAACTAACTCATTTTAAAAACTGGGTTTTCCTATCCATTGCTAGATTGTTTTATATCTTGAATTCTTATCCTTTCATAATGAGTAGATGCTTAAGTATTCCTTGATACAAAAGAATACCAATAGCTCAATGATGTACTAACCATTGAACATAGCAAATTGAGAAAATAGAGTCCCAAATTTGGCCTGGCACATTATATTTTGAAATTGTAATGCAGATTTGACCTTTTGCATCAAGAATATAGAGTTTCAGATATTTGGCCTGCGATGTAGCCTCGCTTTGTGTTTTTGAGGTATTTAGGGCTTGTTTTCTATTTTTCTTATTGTTTCCTACCTATGTTTTATATTTGCTTTGTTCTCCTTTTTTCGAAAGGATTATGATCCTTGATGATTTTTTTTACCCTATGTCATAAATTCCTTTTTATGTAAATGTGTTTTTTCTTCGTTCAATTGAACCGATTACTTTGGATACAGACCGAATATGACACACTCGAACTTAACATCTAACATCAACGCAAAAGTATAGCTAATAAGTCATTACATAAAAAGACCCCACACCTCAAGACCTAATCCAAGTCTAAAATTGCTCTTTGGATCCATTTGTTTGGGTAGGTGAAAATTTCCACGTAGACACTCAACACATTATTGAATGATTTAATATTGAAAATAATGAATGTTACGATAAAGAGACAATAAATAAAGAAAAACAACTATGAAATCATACATTAATTGTGTAATTTTGATTTTATATTACAAAAACTAAGCAACAGCTTAAGTGATTTCGTATTGTTCTCATTTTGCAATGTTTCGTAACAGCTGAAGTAGCTTTTAATAGTATTTGCAGGATATTTTCACGTATCATTCATACGTTCTCCCGAATAGAGATTATAATTGCAATTATATTTCCCCATGATAAATAAGATGCCTCCTCTCAAACAATGTAAGCAAAAACGTAATACGGATTAACAGAAAGAAAACTTGAATCATAACTTTGTTAGCCAAAATTTAAGACTTAGATGAGTCCAATACACTAGAGTGTTATCGTTGCCAATAACCGAAAATGACGAGACAATTGACAGAAGTCAAATAAATCATTTATAAATGGAGATTTCAACATGCTGGTGGTTGTTCTGCATCCTTCAGATTCAAGCACTGCTAAGAAAGTCACAACACCATTTTAACAAAAGCCAGGAAGGAAGCAATAAGCTAGCAATTTGGATAATGCTTGAACTACATACAATCAATTTGGGTGTGAAAACTGAAAACCCAACATGAATCAATTAAAGCATAATCCTTATACATTAATCAGATACCAAGGATAATTAACGACCAAGTATACAAAGTTGTTTACCATTCAATCTCTAATAAAAAATCTTCAGTCAAAATTGGCAAAACTTGCATCGACCGTCTCTAATCCCCATTTTGAAACAGCTTTCTCAAACTCCATACTGTTCAGCAGTGTAAAGGTTCCCAAATGTACATTAAGGATTCCCAGTGGCAACAATAATTAAGCATTATCCAACTGAGGTCAGTTATACGCATCGCAGAGATTGATCTGATCTTATTATGAGGCTTACCAGATTTTCAATAAAATAATCGATCTAGCTTACTTACACTGGAAGAATTTCTTCCGAGCGAGCCATCAACTTGGTATTATACATCGATGGGCTCTCTCATGAAAGGAATGACCACTAGGAAGTTTGTTTATTATTATCCAAAGCAGACAATACAGGAATTCCCTTGCTGGAAAAGCTTGAGCACACAACTTGCATCTCTTCACCTATCTTGAAGTCCTTTTTAGCATCTTCCTGCATGACAAAACAAGACAGGTCAGCAAGTGAATTGGATGGTTCATGCTGCGGACAAAAATTGGTTTGGTGAATCAAAGAGGAAGAGAATAATACAATTTAAAAATAGTGCACCGCAGATATATGGATTTTAGAAGTTAAAGAAATTCTTGAGTTCATCAGTGTAGTGATGCAACATTGAAATTAATAGTTACAGAAATGGAAAAGAGGAACGAGAAAGTGTGTAAACTTATGAATGATCAGCTAAGCAATCCCATCAAGAAACAGAGATAATGCACGAACATGCATCATCACGGGCACAGAATGACTTAGTGTGATAAATGGAAAAACAATGCTAGTTGACTCCAGAATATCGCCTCAATAAATCATGAGAAAAGCTGGCAAAAAGGTTGAATACGAGGAACAACATTCTCATTCTAATAAAAACTGTCAGATAGGAGACAAAGAAGACGAATCCTACCTCAAACCGGTACATTCCTCGTAGTCCTCCACCCAAATCCAATACTAACCCATGCGCACGGATTTGATGGACTTTGGCAGTAACTTCTGTTCCAACTTTCAGATCTTTTTCAGCTCCGCTCTCCTCCCTCTCTGGCCTTTGAATATCAGATTTTGATTCTTTTTTAGTTGCAAATTCTGGCTTCTTAGCATTTGTATATGGCAAGGGACCTGAATGAGATGGAGAATCATTTGTATGAGATCGACGAGATTTTTTTTTCTGTGGAGATTTTGACTTGCGACCCAATTGCACCCCATTCTCTATAGGAGGACCCTTTGAAGACAGGTTCAAATTGGTAGATTTTTCCTCCTCATCACATTCTTCAGCACTACGTATTAAAATTACTGGTGTTTGGGAGGTTGGGGGTTTTGCTTCCTCCACCTCCTCATTTATGCCTATAGGAAACTGAGAAGCAGAATTTTGTTGTTCTTGAGTACTAGATGCATCCCAAACTGGTGCCCAAATGTTGGCTGTTTCTTTTGCAGATGTAGCAGATCCTTCAACTACATCATTAGTCTGCAACCCTCCAGGACGAGGCAAAGATGCTTTAAGAGATAATTTAATGTTACCATGAACATCTTGGCCAATGCACATCAAAGAAAGCTGTTGGCCAATTGAAACCACATCTGAAACTCGGGAAACCTAAGGATAGACAAAATTATTATAGACAAACGAATATATAAAAATTTGTATACCTGTTGGTAGAAGATATGATTATGACATATGGTTATTAATGACAAGCAATTAAAATAGTTAAAACTTAAAACCATACATACCGGTTCATGTGACAATTCAGAAATGTGGAGAAGGCCCTGCTGGCCGCCATTAAACTCAATAAAAGCTCCATATTCTTTTATAGAGGTGACATTACCTTTGTAGATACCCCCAACTTCAATTTGACGGCCAACAATAAAATCAATCTGATAAAAAAGGTTGCACTTCAAAATGACAGCCACAAAGAAAAAGGACAAAGGATGCCTACTCACCATTTGCGTGCTCTTTTCTTATGTATATGCGTATCAACAAAATTAAAAAGGGTCTACAGCAGAAATCTATAAGTAAAACATTGCTGTACAACATTATCAGTACATGAGTTCCTGACATAGGAATCGGACATTTTTCTCACTCAGGACATCAAGAATGCAATTTCAGATAAAAACATGATTAGATCAAACTAAATAGTTCAACAAAATGGATGGAACTACCTTTTCTAATATTTTGTCCATTACAGATTGATTCTTAGCAACTATTGTCAGTGTTCCATCACCTACAGATATCCGTGCACCTGATTGTCATAAATAATAACATATTCAGTAGGCATAAACACAAAAGTGTTCTATTTCACATACATAAAACAGCGTGCAAATTTTCATTGCAATATTCAGAAGCCAAAAAGCGAAAGCATTTTAGTACATAATTTAAAAAGAAATTAAATATGAACATTGCAGTAAATTGTATTAACTGTCAAAACAAGATCAAGGATGATCAAAACTAGCAGGTTAAAATATATATAAATGAACTTTTTTCCTCAAAAATCATGTCAGAAGCAAGAGAAAACTTCATACCTTCAGAATATATTCCACCAAAAGGTGAAGGAAGATGAGATCAAATGTTAAAAAACAAACAGGTAAATCATAATCTAAGAATACTAAAGAAAATTCATTTATAAGTGAAGTGCAAGGAAATACTAAAGAAACCTTTTACTTTTAAGAAAAAAATTTAAGGGACGGAAGGCCACCCTATTCCAAGGCCAAGGCATGTAACACGCCTCAGCAAGAGATTACTCTGATATTTACATATCTTTCACCAAGGGAATTGCTGGCAATAAGAATCAAACTAAGTCCTTAAACTTTCAAGCAAAGTACTTCGGTCCTAGTCAGTTGAACTGACCCCCTTGGCGAACCACATACCAAATATACTGTTTTACATCATTAACTGAAAATTTTCCTAGGACTAGACATGTGAAACATCAAGCAAAATACAGTAGAATGAAAAAAATGATTCTCAAAAAACTACATTTATTGGTAAACAATCAAGAGAGTAAAAAATTGTTAAATTTTTTTCCAGACATTCAAAATTTTGTTGACCTGTTTCATCTTCCATTTTTTTCTTCAGAGCACCCATGGGCCCAATCAGGCGACGAATAGAGTCGTTGGGGTACTTTAAGGTGACTGCACAACAATAAAAAATTCAAACTTTAGGCTATCCTAAAATATCAAGAACCTAGCCAAACAAAAAAATGGAAAGGAAAAAGGAAGTTAAATATCTAAACCTAGTCGTAGACTGTTATCCTTATTACGAGGCGCATTAATCGCCTGCTCCATAAGATCAAGAATTTGAAGACGGGCTTTGTGCGCAGGTTCTAAACATTCACAAATGATATCTAGAGGAATTCCAGCTGGTTTCATATCCAACTGAATAGCAGTAACTCCTTTTCGAGTTCCAGCAATCTTGAAGTCTATGTCACCCAAATGGTCTTCCAAACCCTTAGAGAAATTTAAAAAAAAACCAAAAAATCAATATTCTTGCATGAAATCAATAATCTCTGTTTGATGACTAATATGATATAGAAACACTGAATCAGGACATCATGAAAAGCAGAGGCCAAGAGAGTTGATAAAACAAATCTATGATAGATAGTCAAAAGTAGGGAAACAGAGTATCATCACGTGTCTATATAAAATTAACTTTCAATCTCAATTAATATAAAACAAAATGAATGGTTTATTTATTTAACATCACTATTTATGTACTTACAATATATCATTAAAAATAAAAATATAAAAAATAAAAAAATTGACAAAGTTATTGCAAAACATCCTGAGTAATGAGTCCAGGGTAAGCAGTTGATAAATTAGGAAGTCAATTTTTTTAATTAGATACTACCTAAACAAACATTTGACATAATAAAAAAAGTTCGGGAAAATACCAAAATATCAGTCAGTATACGATAATCCGTTATTTCACCAGTGCATGGATCAAGTTCAGTAACAAGACCCACAGAAACACCAGCAACATGCTCACGTATTGGGATGCCAGCATCCATCAAAGCTATGCTACCTACAAACAGAAAGATCCACAGTGAATTTTCTCGCTATTTTGTACACAAACACAGGACTGCAATTTGCCATTGATCAAATTACACTAAATTCCATATCTTTTTTGTCACTATTATGAGCTTGCACACCTGGTTACAACTTACAATATACTTGCATTTCTTTTTCCCTTTTCTAGTAATAGTTCATCTTTTATTAAGAGGGGAAAAAACATGACACCTATCAATTAAAACTTCATCAGCATGAAAATATCAGAAAAATATTCAATCCTCCAAAACTTAGATGTGAAATAAGATCATAAAAATGGAATACAAATGCTATCACTATGGCTGAAAGAGCACCTCCACATACGGTTGCCATTGATGTTGAACCATCTGATGCCATGACTTCTGAGTTGACACGAAATGTATACGGAAAGTCATCTTCAGGAGGCAGAACAGCAAGAAGTGCTTTCTCAGCAAGTGTTCCTACAAAAAGTCAACCTATGTAAGTAATGAAGCTTTGCGAACCCAAACTCCAATTACTTAACGTTATTAAGAGGAGCACCCTTGTTTCCTTCAAGTTGCCATTATAAACACCGTTATCCTTCCATCTATTATTACTAAATAGCTAAAGCTTATAAAACAAGCCTAAACCTAGAGAAGTCAGTAGTTGTGAAGTAACTTCGTTCTTGTATGTAAATTAACATTTTCGTATCTTTCGATAATTTCAGAGCCCCCTTTCATCTTAAAATGATAGACCCAGGCTGAAATGTTCAACCACTTTTCAAGCCATTTATACCCAATACTTCCATATTATAAGCGACATCAAATTTCAAACCACAAGGCCTTCAGAAATCATTCCTTTAATCATCTGGAAGAAAACTAATTTGATCTTTAATGTCGTGTATAATCTTGTTGGGAAAGATTTCAATTGGAGAGTATGCAACCCTACTTTTGTGCATGATAATATGCTTTTCCATCTCCTAAAACAAGTATTAGTAATTAAAAAATTGAAGCTAAAGCTTTACCCTCTGAATTTGCTTCCCCTAGACCATACCCCCATGCAAACTCTAGTATCTTCTACATGCCCTCCCAACATGACCACTTAGGTACCGCTTAGAAAAGTCTTTGCTCCTAATGGTATCAATAAAACATCTAAACCTACTAAATCATGCTAAAACTTTATCTTGTGGTGGTCTTCTAACCCTACTTGGGTGGCACATATGCACTGATAACATTAGAAGTGTCATATTCCACCATTAAATCTAGAGTTATGATCTTATTTCTTAACATTTTGACATCAACAACATCATTTGTTCAACACTTAATGTTTAAGAAAAAAGATAGCATAATCATGGAGATCATAAACATTTTGCAAATATGGAAGATCTCTATAACATACCCAAAAATGTATTAACAACAGTCAAAAAATATCATGGATAGTCTTAGCAAGTAACTCATTTACCATGACCAACTTCACGCCTATTCAGACCACCACGTTTGCCAACTTCATTAATGCAGAAGGGAGGAAAACTATAGTGAAGCATAAATCGCTTTGTCGGAGGACCCACTAATGAGTCTAAGCGTTGAGCATCTGTAGGTGCTCCAAGTGTTACAGTACATAGGACCTGTCCATAACATCAATCCACATGACCTCAGATGAAAATTGAAACCACGTGGAAGAAAATACATGCCACATCACAATTATCTTACTTTCAGCAACCAATAGCAGAAAAAATAAAATATACTTTACCTGTGTTTCGCCTCGGGAAAAAACTGCAGATCCATGCAAATTGGATATATATCCAGCTTCACAATACAAAGGCCTTACTTCATCTAGCTGTCTTCCGTCAACCCTGGATCCTTCTGCAATAATTCTTTTACGGACCACCTATTATTTGAAAATATAAATAACAATCTTCAATAAGTAGTACATCCAAAATTAACATGACAAGGAGACATATAACTTAGAAAAGCACAAATTTGATGCACCACGTTACAGATACAAGTATGTGGCAGTATTACGAAAAAAAAGGAACAAGGACAAAACAAAAAAATATGATTCTATATGGTCAGGATACATGAATACATCTACAAAATAAATGCTAAGAATTAAAACATTTAGAGACAACATCATTTGCTACACTCTTAATAACAGACAGCATGATCATAAATTTCTTACATATCATAGTGGATAATTATTACACCGCAAGTGAGCGCAAAATTTGGAAACCCACAAAAGGATTCATGCTCCCGTTTGAGCAGTATGGCTAGCTTATGTTTGGGCTATGAATATTACCACATCTCTTTGGAGCACAAACATCCACATGAGGAGAAGAAGAATCAATATTGGAGCTTCATAGATTTCTATGTAAATGATAATACCAGACAAGATGATGGAAAGAAGACACAATAACATGATCGTCGTCGGTTTCATGACAACGATCCTCTCAATTAACCAACCCTTCCTTCCTCCCAATGTCATCCCAACGTACCAGCCCGAAGGGAATATTTTCAAGCCTCGACTGTCTCCAATGTAACAGAACTACCTCTTTAACAAATGCTGCGGCGATTTCTAGGTTAATCGCCGCAGCATTTGTTAAAGAGGCGGATCTATTACATTGGAGACAGATCGAGGCTTAACAATATTCTTCAATCGGACTGGTACGTTGGGATGGCATTGGGAGCAAGGAAGGGTTGGCTAATTGAGAGGATCGTTGTCATGAAACCGACGACGATCATGTTATTGTGTCTTCTTTCCATCATCTTGTCTAGTATTATCATTTATTTAGAAATCTATAAAACTCCCAATATTGATTCTTCTTCTCATGTGGATGCCAGACTCCTAAGAGTTGTGGTAATATTCATGCCCAAACATAAGCTACTCATACTGGCTCAAAGAGGAGCATGAATCCTTTTGTGGGTTCCCAAATTTTGCGCTCACTTGCGGTGTAATAATTATCCACTATGATATGTAAGAAAAATATATAAGCAAATAATTTTCCTTCCTCATTCATTTTCACATTTAGCACTCAAAACTTCATGACAACAGTAGTTTTTACTTCTTTATTTCTTTGGAAATTTTAAAAGATGATGAAATTTTTGAGATCACAATTCACAGTTGCCATGAGAAATGGCATTATAGACCTTATAAAGGCTTGAGCAATCCTCACCTCATGAGCTAGCTTTTGGGGGTTGAGTAAGGACCAATCCAAACACTACTATACTAAATCTGATATAGGGCAACTCACCGCTAGGCGCAATTCAAAAATCAACATGGTCAAGCAGATTTCATATAATCTCCACACACAAGATGTCCAATTCTAGCGTGATAGAGTGTGTTGATCCCACATAGACTAGAGATATGACCAAAGCATAACTCAGAGGTTTAGGTAATCCTAACCTCATGACCTTAATTTTGAGGTCCGGTTAAGCCCAATCAAAATTCTACAAGAACTAAACTAATATTCCACTACAAGGAATATTGAATTAGTACGCCCGCAATGGTCCAAGTGAACACTTCTATACCCTTTGGCATTAGTTGCCCTACTCAGCTATCTGAGGTATCATATAAAAGGCAAATCTTTCGATAAACCAGCTGAGGTATCATATAAAAAGGAAAATCTTTCTATTAAGAAGGGATAATATATTTGTTTATTGAGGGGAAAAACACATCAGTGTCTCAATTTGTAATTAACTTCTCAAAATGCTTGGTACCTTCTTCCTCACTGTATCTACCACCTTCGGCAAAAAATTTAAGCTTTCTTCATCACCTTCTTCTTCAAGCACTCTCTTCACATCTTGTGTAATATTGTCTAATGCTTCTCCACGTTCAAACTGGAAGTAATTGTGACAGAAAATACATAAATATAATGAGAGTAAATCTGTAAAACATCAAACTTTCAGACCACATGATAAACAAGAAAAATGAGAGGGAGAATATGAGAACCTTTCCATAGGAAGGATCAGTAAAAACAGCCTTGATAGGTGCTTCTGCCATGCTAGTAACTTTTTCCATTGTACTTTCAGATAGCATCGACAATTTGTATTCCTTCTTAGATTTACCCGCTTTAGCAGCAAGTCTAATTTGAGGTTCAATATACTTAACTGCCTGAACAATCAGATGAACACATCTCAACAACATTCAATTACCGAATGAATCAGATAAGTAACCAATTTCAAAGTCACCTCCGGATGAGCTAGTCTTAACCCAGCTTCAAGATCTTTATCAGATATGTCACGAGCTTGTACATCAATCATCAAAGTTTTGTCCTTTGTACAGGCATACACCAAGTTGAGATCACTTAATTTGAGCTGCAATTGCGCAAGAAGAAGCAATGAGATAATGTGAAAGAGTGCGAACCAACCAATCAAGTTTACTGAGAACAAATTCACATCTACTGCCTTTCACCATAAAGAATAATACTTAAGAACAAACAGTGGTCCAAAACCAACTTCCAACACCGAAATAATTCAGACTTCAGAATATAATCACTTCCAATAAAATATAAACAGTCAGACTTCAAATTTAAAAGTCAAGACAAGATAAATAAGGAAACCAATCACCGATACTGGAAATTTTTATTTCCCTTCTTTTCTCTTAGTCTATGATATGAACGAGTCGCACATACACCCTAGTACAAGTTCCTCGGTGCTGAGGGCATCCCCAGAGAGCAGGGGATTTGTAGGATACTACCCGTAATAACATACTTGCAAAATGAATATGTTTATCATAAAGGGATTTGTTGTTCCTGATCCATTATGATGAAATTCTTGAAGATTGACTTGCTAATTTTTATTGTACATGAAATAGAAAAAAGCGATTCCAAAGTAGTAGAACTGATTCATACAAAAAAGGGTTTGATAAAGATAAACTATGAAACAGAGAACATCTGTTACCTATCAAACTACTATTAAATTTTGAATCTCCAACACACCTACCGGGAAAAAAAAAAGTCATAAATTTGACAAACACAAGCAAAGTAAGCACAAGAAAGATCATATTAGCGAAACTGCATAGGTGCAACAAAAAATACTCACAAATCCAAAGCGAAACTAAAAGATGTTAAGAATTACCTCATCCATTGTAGGATTTACAACAAACTGCCCGCAAATCCTACCAATTCGAATCATTCCTATGGGGCCACCCCAAGGAATATCCGATAACATAAGCGCAGCTGAAGTGGCATTAGCTGCCAACACATCCGGGTCTTGTTTTCCATCAGAGGAAAGAACACTCGCCATCACCTAACAATAAATCAACAAATTAATCACCAATGGAAAATCACAGTCCAGCCATTCAGGCCGCAGTATCATGGTTTAGAAGGTACCGTTACCGTGACCATATCAGAATCGTGGCTGCATTTATTCACAATTTATAACAACTTCGACTCAACACAACTACAACCTCAATTAAAAACCTCGGAACAAACAAATAAACAAACAAACTTCAAACTTAGCTTGATATACCTGAACCTCATGGTAAAATCCAGGAGGAAACAAAGGGCGAATCGGACGATCAATGATTCTTCCGACCAAGAGTTCCCGTTCCTTGGGAGCACCTTCCCTCCGCGTGTACGTCGACGGAATCATGCCTTGTGCAAATTGCTTCTCTTGATAATCAACCTATTTCAACAACAAAATATATATATATATATATATATATATGTGCATTTTGAGAAAGCTTCAATTTCTAGAATTGCAGATACTGGTATATGAACAAAGAGAAGAGAGAGTGCAGTAGTTTACAGTGAGCGGTAAGAAATCGCGAGAGCCGTCGGTTTTGGCGGAGGTGACAGTGGCGAGGACCTTGGTATCTTCCATGGACAACACGACGGCGCCGTTGGCGAAGCGAGCGATCTTGCCGTTCTCGAGGGTGATGATGCGTGAGCCTATTTCGAATTCCTCCGTGAAATTCTCCAGAACCTTGGTTCCAGAACTGCCGGAGCAAATGGCGCGGACGCGGTGGCTCCGCCATGACGCCGGCAGCGTGCGGAGGATTGGCTTCGCCCTCCACATCGGCAATGGTTTAAGGTAATTCAGCAGTCAGCAGAAGCAACAGGGTAGAGCAGAGTGAAGAAGAGTTGCAGTGAAAATGAACCCAAACATGGTATATCACATACTAGGGTTTAGGGTTTTAGCTTCACAAGTCACAACACTAAATTTACAACTATTATTATTTTGAAACATAATTATTATTATTGTATAATAAAACAAAATTATATATTATATGAATAATGTTTCATTGTGCTGTAAAAAAATGTTTGATTGGCACTTCATACACACTTCCACTTAATGAGACAAAGAAGTATAGAGATAGAAAGAGAAGATTGGTGAAAATGAGAAGGAAGGGAAAATGGAGTTTGAATAAATTAAACTAATACTAATTATATATGTGTTACATAAGAGGATGAATATAAATATGTGATAGGGATGTCAATGGTACGGGTGGACATGGATAGTATATACCCATCACCCGCTTCACATGTAAAAGTTTATACTCGTACCCGCTTCATACCCACATGGATATCCATTAAATAGGTTTTAACCGAATTTTAAAATATCTGTAGATATTCATGGGCACCCGACACTCATTGACATAAATGAATTCACATGTATTTGTTCAAAATAAAATTATATTAAAAGTAAAATTTAAGATTAGACTTTACAGCCAATCAATGTGTGAAGGAAAATACTTATTTTCTACCATCTTCTAAGTTTAAGGGCTTTTTTACACTATTGTCATTGTATAAGTGTACTTGAAGGAGAACTATAACTCAAACACAAATTCACTAGACATTAGACTTAATAGATGTATATATATAAAGATATTATAGTATTTTATATATCGGGTGAGTATCCATGAGTACCCGCGCCCATTAACAAATGGATAGTGAAACATCCATTAAATAAATTCATGGATACCCGTGGGCGCGGGTAATTTTACCCATAGCGAGTTTTTATCCGCGGGTATCCACGGGGGTGTGGGTAATTTTGACATCCCTAGATGTGAGGGTATTTTATAGGTTAATATTTTCATCTTAAGAAAAGGAAAGGGTCGGGTACCTATTGAATGAGTATGCATAAGGGAGTGGCTTCCCTAGCATGTCACTAGTCTTGTAGTTTATAGGTGTTTTATCTCTATTCTACCAGTTTTGTAACAACAAAATGGCCTCAAAAGCCAAGACAACCCAAAACCAATAAAAAAAGCCCCAAAAGCTAACAAAATCAATAAAACGACGCAAAATTGTCACGAACCCACAAGCCAAATATCTCTAAGTTTCTCCACTGGACCACGAATGGCCTCTTCATCATTGTCGGAGAATTTCAAGCCTGCAAATTTTCCTAAAACCCAAACCTTCTTAGAACGCGTGAAGTAGGGGCCAAAGGGAGAATGGGGGTCAACCGGCGGAGAGCCGCTCACAACCTCCTCACCATCAGATTTCTTTGGTCAACCTCTAGGCTTACTAGGAGACCCCTTCAAGCCACGCTTCATCCAACATTTACATATTTTATCTTCTCTTCTACTTCTTTCCACCATAATTTTCCCTTGCTTTTCCACTCAAACAAATGATACATGTTATTTTCTTTGGTAGAAAGAGTGAAAAGAAATATAAATGACTGAAATTAAGAAGAATATGCAATATCAATTATGTGGGAAGCATGCAAATAAAGAGGAAATTAAATATATATCTTTTATAGAGTTCATAAAAAAAAGCTCTCATAAGGCAATTTTGTACATAGAATTAAGAGGAAGAATGTTCTAGTCATTTTCACCCACAATTACAATTTTTAATTGATAAATCTAGAGGAGTGCCACGAAGAGGCGACACATGGAGAAAAGAGTGTTTGAGCGACCAATAGGGTATCGACACATCACCAAAAAGTTAGGGAATTGACGCATCACTAAAAAACACCATTGATATAATAATTAAAAATTTGAATGGATATGATTGTAGAATTGATAACCTTACAAGAGGCAACATAAGAAGGAAAGAGTGGATAAAGGACCAATAGGGCACCGACACATCACCAAAAAGTTAGAGCATCGACGCATCCCAAAAAAACACCGTTGATATATAATTAAAAATTTGAATGGCTATGATTGTAGAAGTGCAACTATAAAAGTACCTTAAATCCTCTCATCTCCCCATCAGTCCCCCCTCAAAACCTATCTTCCTAGGCTGCCATCATTGTTGAGTAATTGTCCCTTTTTTTATTTTCTCTATTTCCCCATATTTTTTGTCGTTGAAACATTGCTTGACCTAAACCCCACCATTAAGGCTTCGCCTTCGCCCTTATGCATGTACCCATCCCAACAAACCCTCATTCTCCCTCTTATTTCTCCATGAAATTTGTGTGAGATTCACATTTATGATTTAGAACACCAAAAATAAAACGCCCTAAAAAGGTTTGTTTGATCATTCATAAAATTCGAGATTTCAATTTTGAAATTTTTTATACGCATAAAACATTACTTATGTCTCAATTTGATTTCACATTTTATGTTTCAACTTTATAGCACGAGGATTACGATTCATAAAAGAGGAAAACCCCTAAAGTTAGGGTTTATGAAAATAGCAGAGATGATTCATCTCGCTTCGGTGGCTCATGTCTCCATGGTTCCATAGCTAAAGGTGCAAGCCAAAAGGTTGAAATCCATTATTGGTAGAAAGCAAATTATAGAAGCAGCACCTGCTTGCCACACAGACTATCCTTGATGAAGATCAACGGTATATTCGTAACTTAATATTAATTTAAAAGTAAAATAAATATTGAGATTTCAGTTTTGAAAATTTTATATAAAAAAAATGTTCCGTATGTCTTGATTTGATATAACATTTATGTTTTAATTTTATAGCATGAGGGTAATTGACTCAACCATGAGAAAACCCCCAAATAAATTTAATAATTAGTGTTTTTTTTTGGAGAAATTTGACATAGGGATGTTTAATCTCATGATAGCGGCTCAGATCTAAATGGTTCCATAACTAATGGTGTGAGGCAAAGTGGAACCCCATTTTTGGTTGAAAGCAAGTTGTAGAAGCGATGCATTTGTGCTACCATGGTAAGCCCCGATGAAAATCAATGGTATATTCATAATTTAAAACTAAAATAAAATTGAGATCTCATTTTTGAAAAATATTATATGCAAAAAAAGTCACATATGTCTTAATTGATAACATATTTTATCTTTCAATTTTATGGCATAGGGATCATAATTCATCGAGGAGAAAACCTCTAAAAATCAATTTTTTTTGAAACTAATTTTAATAATTGTTTAGTATTTTGGATGAAGACCACCGTAAATAGTAATTTTAAATTAATTTTAGAGGAAAACTAAGTTTAAGAAACTTTATATGTTTTTGTTATTATTATTTTTCATAAAAAACATTTTTTGAGTAAACCATTTTTAATAATTATATTTTTCAAAATAAGTTTATTTTAGATTATAGACAAAAACAATTTTTATTATTTTAAAAATAAGAGAAAACAATTCTACTCGATTAAAAAGTGATATTTTAAACATAAGAAAGCAATAAACTATTGTTTTTTTTCTTTCTAGTTATAATAACCCTTTTACTAAATAAACAATTATTTTTAGAGAAAAATACACCCATGTTTGTTAGGAGGCTTAATTACACTTTTGGTCTTTGGTCTATCATGATTGTTTGATTTCACCCCCTCAAAGTTAAAAACGAGCAATTTTGGTCCCTCAAGTCCTAATTTTTTAAAATCAGGTGTGTTCATCGAGTTATCATTCAAATTTAGGTGAAAGTTGTTTAGTTGGTTATGCTATTTACACTACCGTGACTTGTTTCTGCTTATAACACTACTATGAATCACACATAAAAAAAAATGGAATTAAAAAAACCTAACTAACCTAATGATCTATCACGATTCTTCTTCTTCAACTTCTCTCTCTCGTTCACTTGTTCTTCATCTTCTTCACTTGAATCATCTCGGTGAGGGCTTTCTCAAAATCGAAGGCTCTTGGCAGATGGAACTTGTTCTTTTAAATTTCTTCTTCCTCTTCCTCTCTTCTTTCTTGATAAAAATCAAAACTTTTTGTCGAATTTGGGATTGAAGGTTGAGTAGGTGAAACGAACATGGAAATAAATCCGGAATCCACATAGTATAAAACAAACCAACCAAAGTCAAAGATCCCACCAAAAGCACGAGCTTTTAATGAACATAAAAACATACCCTTTTGTTACTGAAAGGAAAAGCCTAGATGTCAATTCCAAATAGAAAATAGAGGCCGGTTCTAGATCTGTTGCATTGAAGCTCTGACGAGGGAGGAAAAATTGTAATGCTCGTATGATATTATCGAGAGAGGAAGATAAGAGAACTTTAGCTATGATGTTCCAGGTTCTGTTGAGTGTGTCAGGTTTCACATGCTGAAAACAAGAGGAAATTGAAGCGCGAAGTGGGTTCTGCTTTTACCATTGGGGTTTTGATAGCATGGCTAGGGAAGTTTGTCTTCAATGGAAACTTGAAGTGAAAAATAAACTTAGATATATCATGAGGTGAAAAAGCCCTCCATCACTTATATTTTTTGGGACGAGAATAATGTGACCCTCCAACCATATATCGAGGATGAAGGTGGGTTATAAATCCACATCAGCATTGAAGGTCGATGGCGGTGGATCTAGAACCCACCTATGCCTTCAACCTATAGATGTCACATTGTTCTTGTCCAAAAAAAGTAAGTGATGGAGGTTTTTTCCCTCATGATATCCCTAAAATTATTTTCCTCATAAGGTGTGTCCATTGAAGACAAACTTCCTCACCCATGCAATCAAACCCCATTGGTAAAATGCAGAACCCACTTTCGCTTCAATTTCATCTTGTTTTATGCAATATGAAACCTGATATGATCCACAAAACCTAGAACTTTGTAGCAAAACTTCTCTTGTCTCCCTCTCTCGATAAGATCGAATAAGCCTTACCAGTTTTCCTCCCTCATCTCAACTTCAACGTAACAAATCTACATCTCGCCTCTGTTTTTGCTATGAAAGTGACATTTGGGCTTTTTCTTTTAGTAACAAAAGGATGCATTTTTTAGATGTTCATTAAAAGCTCGTGCTTTTGGTTAGGATCTTTGTCTTTGGTTGATTTGTTTTGTATTATGTGGATTCTGGTTTAATTTCCATGTTTGTTTTACCTGCTCAACCTCCAATCCCAAATTTGAGCAAAAGTTCAATTCCATGTTCCATTTGCCAAGATCCTTCAATTTTGAGAAAACCCCCACCATGATGTCGCAGTTGAGAGGGTGGGAGAAGCTGAAGAAGAACAATCGTGATAGATCTTTAGGGTTAATTTCATTTTTTAATTCAATTGTTTTGTTTTTTTATGATGTGTGATTCATGATGGTGTAATTAGTATAAACACATCACAATTGAGTAAATAACAGGCCAACCAAAGCGACTTTTGTTTAATTTTGGATGATAACTTGACAAACACAAATGTTCACAGATTGGGACTTGAGGGACCAAAATCGATTCTTTTAAACATGTGGAGTCAAATCACACAATCATGATAGATTAAAGACTAAAAGTGCAATTAAGCCTTGCGAGAATGAACGTACAACAATTCTTATTTAAAATCTACACTTCATCTCAATTCCTTCTAAGAAGTTAATATCATATAAAACGATTTTGTTAAAATATTTCTTTTAATTCAAAATTCAATAATTTTAAATATTTAAATTTAGATAAAATAAGAAACATGTTTATTTTATTTTTCATCTAGAGAAGTTTGAGATATTTTATAAATATTTTTACTATATTTTTTTTTTTGATATTATCTTGTTTGGGGCTGTTATTTTGTTTGCGTTTAGTGCTTTTGCTGGGTCATGTGGGATTTTTGCAGGGATGTAAAATCAATTGATGGATTTCACAAGGATGTCCATTGGTGATTTTGTCGTAGGCGGGGTTTGGTTTAGTTACCAAAGGAGGCGTTTGGTAGATGAGCATCTCACAATATTCCCAGGAATGTGAGGTTGGGACAGTAACATTCCCATGTTTGGTAGAAATTTTAAATTTTAAATTACCGGGTATGAAAGATTCCCAGGTAAGTAAGTTACACATGATTTTTTAAATTTTATTCCCATTTCAAAGAAGGGGAATATTACATTCCCACCCCATGGGAATATAAGTTATTTTCCACTATCTCTATTCCACTACTTATTTTATATTTGGGTTAATGATCAAATTAGTCATTAAAATTGTAAGCGAGTTTGATTTTAGTCCCTCTAAGAAAAAATGACGTTTAGTGGCGATCGAAAATCGTTAGTAATTGTAAAAATGACCGCCACTAAATGCTATTTTTTTCGTTATAGGGACTAAAATCAAACTCGTTTACAAACTCAGGGACTAGTTTGATCATTAACCCTTTATTTTTTTATATCTTTTCTATTAAATGATTTTGAAAAACATTCCCGAGAAAAACTTATACTAGCCAAACACATTTTCATTTTACCCTGGAATGACTTTACTGATAATGAGATTCCTGAAAATATTTTTATAAAACTTATAATAAATGCCCCCTAAGTAAGTGATTAACGGGTCATGATCATGATCCGATTGTGTGTTGCTCATTTGGGAGGGATATTCCTAAATAAAATATTTTGTTTGATATTATTCTTACAAATGTTAGTAAAAATAACATTATTTACCGATGACACTCTTTGATATAGTGAGCATGCACTACTTAATTTGTATTCGGTCATAAATTAATATTTAACTAAATAAAAATGAGTTTATGTAAAAAAAAAGTGAGATTAATAAATATGCATTGTCGGTATTTACAAGTAACTTCCAATCTTTCTATGTCACACTAGGGAGACAATTACATTTTCTTTTTTATTTAAATTAAATTAAAATTTTATTTGTGATACCGCACAAAACAATTGGATGTTCATGTAAAAAAAAATTACACCAACAACACACATATTAAATCAAACAAATATTTTTTTTTATAGGCAACAAGAATTATATTGAATTGAAGGGGTACTTCAACCCAATACAAAGATGAAGAAGAAGAGAAAAAAAAAGAGCAAGCTAAGGACTAGCAAGTTCAAAAAAACAAAGGTCCAAAAAAGACGCAACTACCCCACCTAGTACCACCTTGAAAATAGACTTAACAAAACAAGCCTCATTAAAACCTTACTAGGATAAAACCCCATTGGGAAAACCTAGCAAGGAAAAATAGTACTAGTTTTAAGAAGTCAAGAGGAAAATTTCAAGGAAGCTTACAAAGATTCTAATAAGTAATAACCCTCCCCCAAAACAAGCAGCCTAGTCCAATTCAGTTCCACATCCAGTGCATAATGGATATTAATACTTTCCAAAGATTACTCCAGCAGATAGTTATAAAACACCTAATAGTCTTCATTACTGTAATGCACCAAAGCCAAAATAAGCAGAATATCATTATCTCCCCCAGCAAAATTCCACAGCCGTACACACATACACGAAACAAGGAGGAAGTCCCCAACACCAATAAACCAGTAAGGTAATCAACACCATAAGTAAATTTGCATAAAGATCACTATACTCCCCAAAAGAGAAGCCCAATTTTGATGGCAGCTCTCCAATATAATGCAGCAAACACACCAAAGCACCAACCTATCCTCCAAACCCTTCAAAGTCCACTAAACCTGGGAGATACATGAACGAGGATCCGAAATCCATTCATATATGGAGCTTCTAAAATCCTTTAAGAGAGAAGATACCCATAACCAAGCTTTCCATTGAATCAAACCCAGCAAATTATCCCAATCTGGGGATATGCTATTGAAGATAAGCCTGTTACGCATACGCCACACAGTCCAGACCACCGCCCCCCAAACAGCCCACCAAACCCGACATTGATTATTATTCCAGCATCCATGAACGAATTGTAAAAAATGCAGCTGACTCTCACATGGCAAAACAGTACAGAAACCAAACCAGTTAAAGACAGAGTACCAAATTCGTGAGACTTTATTACTAATGTTTACATGCAAATGACCCACGAATAAAAACTGGTAATGAGTAAAATTACTCATACTCATGAGTATGCACTAATTTATTTTACTCTTTTTTTTGTTACATCGGAAAACTAATTTATTTTACTATGACAATGCTCACATATTAAAAAATCCAACAAATATTCTTTTTTTTTGAAAGTAACAAATATTCTTGATATCTACATACATTCAAATCCCATGAGATTTGCAGGGTGATGGTCTGATGGACCATGGTTTAAATCCTAACAAATAAACTAATTTACTAATAATTAACAACTACCAGCTATTTATTAAAAAAATTCATTAATTTATTTAACGAATATTCCACTATACATTTATTAATGAGACCCATACGAATAATTATGTATCTATATAGTATTGTAACAAAAAAAAATGTATCTATATAGTATATACCCACCAAATATTCATGGGGTATTCCTTATCATTATTATTATTTTTAGAATCTTAAACCTGGTTTGACATTGAGACGAAGGTTGCAAAACTATCTTGTCTTACAAGTCGACCCTGCTAGCTTCACTGTCCAAAAAAGTGATGATCACTGCGGCGGTTCGAAAAAGCGCCACCATGTTCTCCTCCTCCTCCTCCTCAACTCTCAGAAACCCTAACTTCCTTCTCCCTTCAACTCCATCTCTCACCCATGATTTCCCCTCTCACTCCCTTTCCTTCCCCAACCGTCTCTCCCTCCGATGCTTCGCTTCTCGCGCCACCTTCCACACAATCCCAGTTCTCAATCCCATTGTCGAAATGGACGGTAACCTCAACCGCTTTCTACTTCATCACAATTCACTACTTCAGCTGTGTGTTCTCTTTTGTTTGATGTTTTTTTTTAACCTGTAGGTGATGAAATGACCAGGATTATATGGAAGATGATCAAGGATAAAGTATGAATCTCTGTTCTCTGTGTAATGTGTTCTGTGGTTTTTGATTAGCTTTTGATATGGAGGTGATTTTTTTTTTTGTTATGTGTGGCTGCAGCTTATATTTCCTTACTTGGATTTGAACATCAAGTATTTTGATTTGGGGGTTCAGAATCGTGATGCTACTGATGACAGGGTTACTGTCGAAAGCGCTGAAGCCGCTCTCAGGTGAGTATCTTTGAATGAATATAATGTATCACATATTAACACTTTAGTTAGTTATACTTAAAGTTTCTGGGTGTGGTTAGAATTTGAAAGCCAATGTAATGCTACTTATTCAGTTTCACAAAAAAAAATTGTTCGAGGTATGATGCAAGTGCAACTGCTTGCTGGGGGAGTGTTGACGTGGGAGGGAGGTGTTTGTGTTTTCCTTATTTGATGTTCCATCAGGGTGCTTGAGTGAAGTCAAGTTGTATATTTTATCGAAATTCGTTTAGGGTCATTGATAAGCTTTGCTCTTGTCCTCCTACTTTAGCAGCTTTGTGATGGTTTGATTTGAATGTTTTGTTTTACCATGTACCGAAAGGAGGAACCGTAAATTCGTGGCGATTGATTTATTTGGTTGTGAGCACTTGTATATTTAAGAGCGCTTCTCTTCCCTTAGCTCTCTTTGGCATAGTTGTATTAAGAGCACTTGTATTATGCTGCGCTGCCAATGTCTTTTTCAAGGGACTTTTCTTTGGATATAGGCTTAAAGACTTGGTTATAGAATTGTATTGGTATAGGGAAGCCTTGCTGCCCTGTTTACCTTCTTTTCCCCTGATGTACTTTTCTCTTTCTGCCTCGGAAGATTTCATCCCGCTTCTAGCTGCCATTTCTTCTCTTTGTTTTCTATAAACAAAAAATTAAGACCCTTCTCATTTATTAATCGAAGCACTTGTTTTGTTTGCTTCAGGTACAATGTTGCTGTGAAATGTGCAACAATCACTCCTGGTTAGTTGTACTGGGCTTAAATTATATCAAATATTCCACTTCATGAATTAAAGAGCAGCCTGCCTGATGTCTTTCTCACCATTTTAGCTAGATCTGCTATACCGCTTTGTATTATGTAATATCCATCCGACGTAGTGCATATCTAATATCTTGATTCACTTATCATTTTTATTTTTGTACTATCATAATATTATCTCAACTCTTTTACTGTATTTCCAATTTTCAGATGAGACCCGAGTCAAAGAATTTGGACTGAAATCTATGTGGAGAAGCCCTAATGGCACTATTAGGAATATTTTAAATGGTATGGAATATACACATAATACTGAAAATGCAGGCATCAAATTTAGTGATGTTATCCATTAACTTTACTGCACAAATGGCTTCTTCCTCTCATGTTTCTTTCTTGTGCGTTGGAGTTAGATTACCAAGTATAAGTGTATAACAATATACAGTGAATGAGATATTAGTCTGCATAGGGGAATACTGCTTTTGTGTAAAAAGAAGTTTTGTCTATTATACTTGTGGAATTTGCACATTAGATTAGACATATTTGATAAATATACTTATCCTGACATAATACAGTTTATTTCCTTGTTTTTATGTTTTATCATCTGGGACTGTAGGTTGTTATTTTTGAAAGGCACATTATATAGATGGGTGGCAGAAGATAGAATTCAATCAGTCAAAATAGAAGAGTTTGGGCTTTTTGGATAATTGGATTATTGCCAGCTTTGCTGGCCATTTGAATATTAATTTGAATGTGGATGAGGGGAAATATGTAATATTGAATTTATAAATATACATTTCTGGCGATTCATTTTAAATACATCTTATCAGACAGTCTATGAATCCAAGAAAATCTCAATGAACTGTTTTTTATGATACTTTGTAATACATGTTCTGAACCTGAATAAGTTGAGCTTTGGTTGTTTGTTTGTTGAAAATATTACATCTGTTTTGTTAAACTCTCTAAGATATGTAACTGAATTTCATTATTGAAAAGCTAAAGATTACAATGAGTGATCTCAGTATTTATAGAGAATACAAGGCTTGCTAAGCAAGCTACCAACTCTAACAGAATCAGTTATGTGACAGCTGTAATGACAGCTCACATGACAGCTGTATTGACAGCTCATTCTAACAGAATGTAACTAACTCAAATATTAACTATACTACTAGCAGTAACTAACTTCTTAATCAGAGTAATGTGTACTCTACTCTAATAGGCCCCCTCAAACTCAAGGTGGGTGAGAAATGGATTTCTCAATCACATTGAGTTTGTCACGAAGAGTTTCAAAACGAAGAGGTGAAAGAGCCTTTGTAAAGAGATCTGCCAGTTGATCAACTGAAGGAATGTGATGCACAAAAAGAGACTGTTGAGAACTTTTTCCCTCACAAAGAAGATGTCAAGCTCCATGTGTTTAGTGCGGGTGTGTAGAACTGGATTATGGGTCAAAGCCACTGCACCCATGTTGTCACAAAAGATTGTAGGAGGAGAAAAAGGAATCTGCAACTCCTGCAAAAGTGACTGAACCCATAGCAGCTCAGCAGAGGTATTGGCTAGGCTTCTGTATTCTGCTTCAGTACTGGAACGAGCCACTAAGGTCTGCTTCTTGGAGCTCCAAGACACAAGATTAGGGCCAAAGAAAACACATGATCCTGATGTTGACCTTCTGTCATCAGGATCTGATGCCCAATCAGCATCACAAAAGGCCACTAGAGAAACAGGAGAATGAAGAGAACAAGGCTTAAGATGCAGCCCATGATGAAGAGTACCCTTAAGATACCTTAATATTCTCTTAACAGCCTTCCAATGATCTTCCAATGGCTGACTTAGAAATTGACAAACTTTGTTCACAGCAAAGCTTATCTCAGGTCTGGTTAAGGTGGCATATTGAAGTGCTCCTACAATGGATCTGTAAAGGGTAGGATCAGCAAAGTAATCTGCTCCATATTTGCTCAATTTGGCACCACCAACCATAGGAGTAGAGATGCCCTTTGCTTCTCCCATATCTGCTCTTTCGAGGAGATCAGTAATGTACTTTGTCTGGGTCAACAATAATGACCTGTCCTGAAGATGATGCACCTGAACACCAAGGAAATAATCTAGCAGTCCTAGCTGCTTCAAAGAGAACTCAGAATTGAGATTCTCAACCACTTTCTGCACAAGAGGCAAAGAGTTGCCTGTAATGATGATATCATCTACATAGACTAGGATGTAAATGCAGCAAGTTGCATTGTGGAAAGTGAACAAAGATGGGTCACATCTACTAGGTTTGAAGCCATACTTCACAAGAGCTGACTTTAACCTTTCAAACCAAGCTCTAGGGGCCTGTTTGAGGCCATAGAGAGCTTTGTTCAACTTGCAAACAAGAGTCTTATCCTCATTCTGAAATCCAGAAGGTTGTGTCATGTACACCTCCTCCTGAAGTGCACCATTGAGAAAGGCATTATTGACATCAAGCTGATGAATATGCCACTGTTTAGTGATTGCAAGAGAAAGAATGAGCCTAATAGTAACAGGTTTGACCACAGGGGAAAATGTCTCGGAATAATCAAAACCCTTCACTTGATGATAACCTTTGGCTACAAGCCTTGCTTTATATCTATTGATAGAACCATCTGCATTCTCCTTCACTCTAAACACCCATTTGCATCCTATTGGTGTCCGATCTTTGGGTAGAGGAACCAATGTCCAGGTATCATTAGCTAGTAATGCATTATACTCAGCCTTCATTGCTGCCAACCACTTAGGGTCTTTGAGTGCTTGCTTGGCTGTAGTAGGTTCTGCCTGAGTGAGGAGCAAGGTTGGATGCAATCTGGGCATGATTATGCCAGATTTTGCTCTTGTCTGCATAGGATGAATATTGCCCACTGGAGGTGAAGGCCCAACAGGAGAAGAGGGTGCTGAAGCTGTGCCTGAGGCTGCAGGAGAAGCTTGGACTTGCTCTTGTGCAGAAACCTGAGCCAGAGAGACAGGTCCTGAAGACAAATCAGAGTCTGAATTGGAGGTTGTAGGCTGAGCAGCAATTGGAACTGGAACAATAGGTATTGTTGAAAGAATGCCACTATCTGGGAGGTCAGAGTCAGTGGAGGTAAACATGGCAGGATAAGGAAACTTTACTTCATCAAAAATCACATCTCGAGAGATAAAAATTCTGCCATCACTGTCCATGCATTTGTACCCTTGATGAGAGGAAGAATATCCAATAAACACACATTCCTTAGACCTCAAGGAGAGCTTGTTGTGAGTGTAAGGTCTTAAATGAGGGTAACAGGCACAGCCAAACACTTTGAGAATCTTATAATCAGGGAGAGTCTTAAACAACTTAGAATAAGGACTCTCATTGCCCAAAACCACAGTAGGAAGCCTATTAATTAGAAAAACAGCAGCCAAGAAAGCATGATCCCAGTATTGGGATGGCATGTTAGCATAAGCCAGCAAAGATAAACCAGTTTCTATGATATGTCTATGCTTCCTTTCAACACTACCATTTTGATGGTGTGTGTAGGGGCAAGTGAGCCTATGGACAATGCCAAGTTTGGTAAAATGAGGGGTAAGAGGTTTGAACTCAGTACCATTATCTGTTTGGACAGATTTCAGTTTCAAGCTAAACTTTAATTCAACCATGGCTTGAAACTGAAGAAAAACAGAATAGGTTTCAGATTTTTGTCTTAGGGGAAAAATCCAAGTGAACCTAGAATAAGCATCCACACAAGTCAAAAAATAAGAATATCCACATGAAGAAACAGTAGAGAGGAAGAAGAAGGTAATTTGTGAGACTTTGCCAAACAACAAGCTGAACATACTGAAAACTTTGCTTTATTAGGTACTGGTATCTTACAAACAGTTAAAGCAGAATGCAAAGCCTCATGATGAGGATGACCTAGCCTATTGTGCCACAAGGCATAAGAAGTAGTAGTTACATCAGAGGTAGGACTAGGTACATAACTGAATTTCATTATTGAAAAGCTAAAGATTACAATGAGTGATCTCAGTATTTATAGAGAATACAAGGCTTGCTAAGCAAGCTACCAACTCTAACAGAATCAGTTATGTGACAGCTGTAATGACAGCTCACATGACAGCTGTATTGACAGCTCATTCTAACAGAATGTAACTAACTCAAATATTAACTATACTACTAGCAGTAACTAACTTCTTAATCAGAGTAATGTGTACTCTACTCTAATATGTTTTCAAACCATCTAAATTTTGTCTTGTGTTACTTTCCTTTTTTCTAGGTACTGTTTTCCGTGAACCCATAATTTGCCGTAATATACCCAGAATTGTTCCCGGTAATGTCTTAACTATAGTTTGATTTTTAATGGAGTTGAAACATTGTAAAGAACTATTTGGGACTTATTCTTCAGTTTACAGGATGGAAAAAGCCCATATGTATTGGTAGGCATGCTTTTGGTGATCAGTATCGAGCCACTGACACAATAATTAAAGGGCCAGGGAAGCTTAAGTTGGTATATGGTATGTTGATTTCCAAAGCCCTGCATTTAGATGTAGTTGAAACTTTTTTATTTCTAACTATTGATGTAAACCTCAGACAATTTAAAAACTTATTTCTATCTCTAATTCAGTCCCAGAAGATGGTGAGGCTCCCACGGAGCTTGATGTTCACGAATTCAAAGGCCCGGGTGTAGCGCTTGCTATGTATAATGTTGATGAGGTATTTTTCATTTTATAACTTCAATGTATATTTTGATTAAAATATTTAAAAACTTGCTTTTTTGTCTGTTCAAACACTTCTTTTTCTAATGTGCCAGTCTATTCGAGCATTTGCTGAATCATCAATGTCACTAGCCTTTGCAAAAAAATGGCCACTTTACTTGAGTACCAAGAATACAATTCTCAAGAAATACGATGGCAGGTGATTATTATTATTATCATTATTTCCAAGTATCTCCTTTGTATGCTGAACTTCTATGAAATTCAGAAAACCTTATTTTTATGTGTTGTTATTGGAGATGATTTACAGTTTTGAGACTATTACAGGTTCAAAGACATATTTCAGGAGGTGTATGAAGAAAGATGGAAGCATAAGTTTGAAGAACACTCAATATGGTTTGTTTTGATGTTTATGCTCCAATTTGTTTTGATGCATTACATATACAAATGATGATTGACACCTTTGAATGACTTCAGGTATGAGCATAGACTAATTGATGACATGGTGGCTTATGCACTCAAGAGTGAAGGTGGATATGTTTGGGCTTGCAAGAATTATGATGGTGATGTCCAAAGTGATTTACTTGCTCAAGGTGATTTAGAGAACTCATCATTTATGTCCAAAATGGGAACTTGGGAAGCATGATCATGGTATTAATGTTGAACATCAGTTAACCCTGACCAACATTTCAGATCAGATTGTCTTAAAACAACTAACTCAACCCAAAAGCTAGCTCAAGAGTTGAGGGTTGCTCTACCCTTTATGAAGGCTATCTATGCCATATCTCTAGCCAATGTGAGACTTCTAATACACCTTTCTTTCCTAAAGCCTTCCACAACACTTCCTCCTTGTTAAGGTTTCGATGTTAAGGTTCGACCCTTGTCCATCATTGAAAAGTTTGTTGAAGTAATTCTTCCATCTCTCTTTAAGACCTTGACCAGCAACAAAACTCTTTTGTCTTCATCTCATCCTTAACACTTCTCACTTGGTCCAAATCTCTTGATTTTCCTTCTGTGTTTTTCGCAACCTTTATAGAAATATCCATGAGAAAATGACCTTAAGAAACAGATCTATTAGGAAAATAAGCAATTGACCAAAGCTGTTTTGAAGTGCCAAGTTTTACAAACAAGCGGCACCTGCTTCCTCTTGCTTTACATGCACCTTGGTCTATATTTGTGCAGTAGAGAAAAGCATGGTGTTTGTCTTCAAAATGAAATGAAACAATATGATGACTAAGCAGAAAGTAGCAATTAAAGAGAAGCACTTATCCTTGATTCTGAACATATGTTACTTAAATCTTGAAATGTGTATGTCCTAATTGTGGGTTCCTGCAGTCAATTAAACTCTGTGAATATGTATATTTTCTGTTCTGGTGGTTAATTTTACTTTTCTTTGTTGAATGTTTTTGTGACATGCGAAAGAGAGCATTTGAAAATTTGGTATAGTTAATAATTCTGACATGCTAAAGTCTTTTCTTCTTTGCAGGTTTTGGCTCATTGGGTCTCATGGCTTCTGTGCTGGTCTGTATTAGAATATTATTATTTCAGTATTTCTTCATCTACATCATCATCATCATCATCATCTCTATTTTGGTTATTGGAAGCCATACTTTTTGCTGCACTTAAACCAAAATTTTGCAGTTATCTTCTGATGGCAAAACATTAGAAGCTGAAGCAGCTCATGGAACTGTAACGAGACATTTCCGGCTTCATCAAAAGGGACAAGAAACCAGTACAAACAGTATTGCTTCCATATTTGCATGGACACGAGGACTGGAACATAGGTAAATTACTTATTTTAAATTGCCAATTCTTGTGCATTTTGATGCTCTTCCAAACTTCATCTTTGCTAGTTCAGAACTTTAAATAGTATTGCTTTGGAATTTTGACAAAATTGGTATAGATGAACATGATTGTGTCAAGATATGAGAGGAGGAAAAATTAGTTACGGAATGTGATTGCAGGGAGTTAGTTGGTTAGAAGGAGGGAAGTATGTAGTTAAATAAATATGGGATGTGAAGTTGGAGAGGGCATTCATTCAGTTTGTTAATTGGGAAACAGAGCAGTGGTTCAGTTGGAGGAAACCCTTGGAGGAGAGTCTTCTCTCCTTTTCTGTTCATTTGTTTCATTCAATAATAGATTCTTTCAATTCTGATTTGTGGGTTCTTAACAAATTGGACCAATTGCAATATCTTTTATGTGCATATATATGAAAGATTGAAATGGGGTGTCATATATTGATGTCAATAAATTAAGAAATGATGATCCATATTCATGTGGCCTTCCTCTTTACTTTGTTCAGCTTTTTCTCAGACTTAACCATCAACATTTTATGCCATTTCTGAAGTCTCATATAAAAATGAGAGTCTAATAACTAAGGCTCACAGTTTTTAACCCCCTCCCGTTTTCCTTTGGTGATGATAGCTAATTCGTTATATCTGTCGTGACATTGTTTTGTGGTGACTTGGATGGCATTTTGATGATGAGGAAAACTTGAGATCCTTATAGAAAAAGGACCACCGGATGTTCTTATAACTGGCTAGTGAAAGGCTTAAAGAAGTGATACTGATTATGCTGATTATAGAAAGACCTAGATACTGTTCCCTAATAATATGAGCAATTATTCAAGGGGCTGGGATTTAAGCCCTCCCGTTTCACGGGTTCCATTCCTCTTGGAAAAGAAAAAACGCACCTGAGTTTCATACCTGTGCGTGTCACTTTGCTAGTCATTTACCTACCTCAGATGGAAAAGGTCTCCCTATCATTACTGGTTATAAGACAAGGAGCCAAACTATATTCCTTACTGTGGTCGATAGGTCCAACGTGCCAAACTGAACAAATTTCTCTTTATAGACTCCATTTTTAAGATGTGCTTAGCTGTTTAACTTTGGTTGCATAATGGACTCATTTTAAAATTATCTACCTAAGGGCATGCAATGATGTTTATTGTATAAAGTGATTTACTTCTATTTAATTTTTTTCCACCCTTTTCCCTGGACCTATTATTGACATGATTCTGTTATTATTGCACTAGAGCCAAGCTGGATAATAATGAAAAATTGCGGGATTTTACTCATAAGTTGGAGGCTGCATGTGTTGAGACAGTGGAATCAGGAAAGATGACCAAAGATCTTGCAATTCTGGTTCATGGATCTAAGTAAATGGATTTCCTTCGCCTTATGCTCACTCTCATTTGAATATATTTATAAGTGTTCTTTAGTCTTTTGTGCTGGGGTCGCTTTTCATCAGTTTTGTACTTTAAACTGCGTGTCTAACTGTTTGGACACGGGCATGATGTGCAGGGTATCAAGGGAGTTTTACTTGAACACTGAGGAATTTGTTGATGCTGTGGCACATAATCTTGAGAGAAAGCTCCAAGAGCCTTCAGTGGTGTAAGTAACCTTTTCTGCAGAGTGAAGGAGGAAGAGAAGTTGGGAAAGCTAAACACTGATTTGATAGATGTCTACAATTTGACCATTGATATTGATGTTTTTTAGAATCTTGGGTAGCTTGCCAATTCGACCATTGATTCTTTGAGACTGGCTACTGGCTTCCCCATTCTTGTACAACTGTCAAAAGTTACTTACACGATCGGTAGAAATCAGTGAATTTTTAACAGGCGGATTTAGATAAGTACAAAATAATTATGATGTGAACAAAATGCTGATGATGAATTGTGATTTTGTGAATTTGATGGCTTATTTCATGAACCCTTTGTATTTTTAGGGTGACTTGTAGGTGAAAACTAAGGTTGCTGATTTTTAGAAATTTTCTTATAGCTTTAGCAGTTTCACCCATCTATTTTGTCACAGCCCATGATTTGAATTGTCACATTGGTGTGAGGATCATCTCCAACTTGGAAATGGAGAGTAAATTATCACTTTAGTTCATCAAAGTTTGTCAGGTTAGTCCATGAATTATTGAGATACATCAGTTAACGTTCACAGGTTTTTCATTTTTAGTTATTTTGGACCTTCTTTCACCTTGGTTAAGGAATGTTGCACTTGAAAAAAAAAAGGAATGTTACCTAATTGTCATACGTGGCAAACACACAATTTTTTTAAATGATTTGTTTTGTTCACGAAATTTTTTCAAAAAAAGGGAAACACTAAAGTAAACCTGATATCACCTTCTTGGTAGGACCTATAGTGAATCCATGCACGAATCCAATAAGTCTGTTTTGATTCTCTAATCTATTGGTGAGGCAACGTTCTTCTCAAAATCATTTTCAACCAATCACTTCTGCAGTAACATTGCTGGCTTTAATGAATATGAACCACCAGAAAGCTACAATAATACTAGTTTTAAGTGAAGCTTGCCAAATCTGCACTCACATCGTGGTCCATGGTGACTTTTGTTTGCTTCGACGATATCAACCTCAAAAATCAAGCTTTCTTCTAACTTTAAACAGCGTGGCATAGAGCGAGGACAACGTGATCTATTTAATAATTGTGTAATTCAATTTTTTGTTGATTTTTTTTCTCTTTATGTTGATTTATTATGAGGTCGTGAACGACTGGGCTTCTTTACTGAAATAAAATACAGTTTTCAAGCGCTTTGATCTCTTGTGGCTATTTACGGTGGCAGAGGTTTGGGTTTGGGGTTCGACAAGTTGAGGTGTGGGGGTTCAAAGGAGAAAAAAAACCTTCTAGAAGTGGGTTCCCGAAGGCAGCGACGACAACTGCGACGGTTGTGTTGGTGGTTATGTGTGAAGCTTGGTGTTAGGTGTTGTTACTGAAGAAGAAGGCAAATTGGTATAAGGAGAAGATAACATCTATAACATAATCGGTATTTTAAACCAGTTTAAGAGAAAGCATGTAATTTCCTATGGCAAAAGAAGGTCTTCTTCAACTAAACAACAACTTTTCAATTTTGTGAAGTAATAGAGGAATAATTTTATACTTTTATTATTATGTAGAAAAACTCTCATTTTGTAAACCAGTAAATAGTGGTGGCCTCTGTCGAACCCCAACTTTTATGATAGTTTTAAACCGCCACAAAATGTAAAGTAAAAAAACAGACTTTCCACTTTATGGGTCAGAAACCACCACTAAAATGAATGTATGAAGTGGTAAGTATTGTTGTGTGGTCTAGCTATCTTTTTTGTACATAGAAAGAACTAATAATTTGAAAATAGTCGCGTCATATAAATTTTAATAGAAGTGACATTTAATCGAGACATTTTTCAGTTTTGACTAATGCGCACTACTCAAAATGACCTACTAAAAATTAATTCCGGAATGCTTTTTGAAAAAAGAAATTCTGGAAATTAAAATCCAAACATAAATTTTAAAGTACATTCTGAAATGTAATGTATGTTTAGTAATCCATTCTGAAAAATAAATTTTGAATTAGAAACAACGTTTACATTTCATGCAAGAGCTATGTCCCCTCACTCACTTTCCTCTTTGTTGTCCTCTGCAAACTCCAAAATGCAGAGCCTTTCTGTGTCACCTTCTTCATCTTCTTCTGCAAACCGCATAGCCATAGCTAAGTTCTCCCCTCAACTACTCTCCCATTTCCACCCATTTTCTTCTTCACCACTCACTTTCACCATCAAAGGACTTTCATCATGCCCATCTTCTTTTTTACTCCACAGAGCAGGAAAGTCTTCTCCTTTTCTCATTTCTGCTCCAAAAATCTCATCTTTCAGGGTCCTTGCTGCTTCTCTGCCAGAGGCTAAGAGTGATGAGCCTAGCAAACCCTCTGATTTGGTTCAGTCTCTGCAGCTTGGAGTCATGTTTGCAACTTGGTACCTCTTGAATATTTACTTCAACATCTACAACAAACAGGTTCTTCATATTTCTTCCTTCATTTGCAGTGAAAAAGATTCAATTTTTGCATTTATTGGGAATGACATGCAATATATGAGTTTCTGGGGTGAGAGGGAAAGTGATATTTTTCTTTTGGGGTAAAAATTTGAAATTCCTAACACATGGATGCAAAATTTAAGTTCATGTTTGAAAATCCTTTTACAATTGATTCTAAAGTCACAATTATAGATGTAGTGACTAGTGACTTTAAGTTTCATAATTTTATGAGGAAAGAGAAGCTGATCTTAAGATGCTATACATGAATTGGTTGTCTATTAGGTTCTAAAAGTCTATCCATTTCCAGCAACAGTGACAGCATTTCAATTTGGCTTCGCTTCGTTGATGATTAATTTGATATGGACTTTAAATCTGCATCCCAGACCAAACATCACTCGTTCGCAGGTATATGGATTGGGAAAAACAAATGGAGCAGTCCATTATTTAGTGGGATGTCACACTGATTTCAAAGTTCTTGCTGATTAGTTTATTTGTATTCACAGTTTTTGTCAATCCTTCCACTGGCTTTGGCTCATACAATGGGGAACCTGTTGACTAACATCAGTCTTGGCAAGGTTGCTGTGTCTTTCACCCACACAATCAAATCTATGGAGCCCTTTTTCACTGTTGTTCTTTCTTCCCTTTTTCTGGGTGAGGTAATGTTGAAGCCCTCACTTTCTTTCTTCCTTTTTTGTAATTTTTAATTTTATTCACTTTTTGTAGATTACTCTTGCATTTCTCTACCTCTCTGGAATAAGAGAGGCTAGAGGACCTAGGAACAATGCATTATGCATGCCATGAATAAACATATCATTTGTGATACCATTACATTGATCATTGGTTAAACTACATGGTGAATTCTTTGACATAAGAATATTGAGGCTCCATAACTATTTATAAGCAATTATTAGCAAAGAAGTATTGTTATGTGTTGAACAGTGTTATTAGAACTGGAAAGTGTCATCACTCAAAGAATTTCAACATATCAGAAATAGGATTTGGTGGATGCTAGCAAGTAGGGTTGGTGGACATGCCCCGGTGCTAAGAAATTTACATTCCTTGGTTGAATAACCGGTGTATGCATAGAATGGGACTAACTCCTACTGTCCTTAATGTTGTTTTGATAATTGACTCTATGTCATTTATATAGGATGTGGTGGTCATGAATGGAAGATAATTTTATTTTTTTTGTACCGATACCAAATTTAGTTATATGTGCTCTTTTACATATTGTATCGTTTTCCCTATGTTGCTCATTCATTTGAAAATGCAGGATGATCTAATTGTTTTGGTGTTCTGACCTTCAGTTTTGATCCTTAAATGAACAGAGGCCCAGTTTCTGGGTGGTTTCTTCCCTTGTTCCGATAGTAGGGGGAGTGTCACTGGCATCAATGACTGAAGTCTCTTTCAATTGGTAATTGGTCCAAATGCAGAGTTCCTCAGAGACAATATTGAATAATTCTGTTGATGAAAATAAAATATTTTATTCTCGTTTGAGGGTAATATACTAGTATTGATTCTAGAGTCTGACTCGTGCCGTCTCAAAACAGGATTGGTTTCAGTACTGCAATGGCATCTAATCTTACTAATCAATCACGGAATGTATTGAGCAAAAAACTAATGGCCAATGATGAGGTAAAGATTCCCTTACGAAACGATTTTTTTTTTTTTTATCTTTGTTGGTGAAGCTAATTAGCACATTACTTAATGGAGCTAATTTACAATAATCTGTTAAGAATATGGCTCATCACTTAAAGCATGTTCCTGACAGGAAACTTTGGACAATATCAATCTCTACTCGGTTATAACTATCATCTCCTTTATCCTGTTAGTCCCATTTGCTATATTTTTGGAGGGGATCAAGTCCACTCCTTCATACCTCCAATCTGCGGTATGTCAATTGAGTGCTACTAGTTTTCTTTATTTTAGTAATTGAGGAAGAGAAAAATCTGCTTATAGTATGCTTTTCTTTCCTAACAAGGCAAGCCAAGGTTTGAATGTTAGAGAGCTATGTGTGAGATCAGTTTTGGCTGCGTTCTGCTTCCATGCATACCAGCAGGTGAGGCCTTTCAAATTTTATTTTGTTTTGCTCTTATGAATTATGGCATTTTCTAGTTAGAAGAAATTTGATTGGTTTGTGTACTCCTATTTGATTTGAACAAATTTCAGTACTCCTATTTGTTTTGATTGGTTTGATATCCTCGCAATAGGTCCAAAGTCCAGATCACTTGAAAACAAAAACATTTTATCCTAAGAACTGACTGGCATTAGATGCCAAATTTGCTTTTATGTTGGATATTAGCACCATTTTACAAACTGGTGTTAGGCCTTCACCTGGCAAGAACTTAAACCCATGCATTGAAGTGCTGAACACAAGGACGTACACAAATCATTACTGTGACATTGCCATTGGCAATTATAAAAATTTCCCTGAGGTCTATATCAGCTGTTATTCAATTTTTGTGTTGGCATTTGGTGGCATTATTTTTTCATGTTCACTTTTACATATCTTTGCCATATTTAGTTTGTGTTAGAACGGGTTCTTTGGTAGAGTTTTACTAGCTACAGACTAACAATGTAAGTAAGCTATACATAGCCAATTAGATTTTACCATTTTGCTACATCATACAAACAACAATAGCCTTATCCCATTATGTGAAGTCGGCCGTATGATTTTGGTACATCATAATTAAGTTAAAATTAAAAAAACCAAAAAGTAAAATGGTGAGGTATGACTTCGTGCATATTTGGAAATACAATTGATTGTAAAGTCAAAATCAATTATGGAGAGAAGCTTTTTGAGTTTCAGAGTTGATTTAGAGAAAAGAGAAGCTGGTGCAAACATGCTATGAATGTCTGTATATTTTCTTGCATTGACAATATATACTAACTATATTCTCTTTGGTATTTGTGACTTATTTAATATTTGGCGTTGGTGCTAAATGTGTTTGGTGGCAGGTTTCTTATGGAATATTACAGAAGGTCTCACCTGTGACCCACTCAGTTGGAAATTGTGTGAAGCGTGTGGTGGTCATAGTCTCTTCAGTTATCTTCTTCCAATATCCTGTCTCACCCGTTAACGCACTTGGTAAGTCTCTCATGGCCTCTATGTTCCCTCAAGTCAAGTGCTGACAAAAACTTGTTGCCTCAAACAAATGTGAATCATTGATTGCTACAATTTAAGTCCTTCCTTTTCTTGTGGTCTATATGTAACTGCAGGAACTGCTATTGCCCTTGTTGGAGTTTTCTTGTATTCAAGGACAAAACGGAGTAAGCCAATGCCAAAGACAGCATAACTCTTCCAAAGGGAAGGAAAAGAGGGAGGCTGTGTTTGTACTTCTGTCAACGCATATTGCAAGACTGTTTGAACCTGTTTTTGGCCAATCCATATCTCAGTGTCATTGAAGTGAATGAATGTGTTTTTGACTAACTTGAACGTAAATACAAACACGCACGGAGTTGTTCTATATTTAGTGCATGTTATAGACAGAACAAAGTTAAATACAAGATTAAAAAAAGTATGATCCAATTTAGTTTTATTGAAAAGATGAAATCAAAGAGAACCTATATGTGAATGTTTCCGGTTCAAATATAATGGTCTCATGTGGAAGATAAATGTGGTCAGATATTAAAAAAGAACCTATGAGCTGGAGGTTGCCTTTCGTTTTATTTTTCCTTTTATTTCGATTTTTTCAATTTGAGCAAAGATAGATGTCTTGCCTTGACACTTTAATACTATGTTAACAATACTATTTAATTTTGTTAAGGAAAAAGTTTAGAATAACATAAAGGGTTGGAAAGAAAAGTCTTTGTCTTGTGCGGGGAGGGAAGTCATGGTCAAAGTAGTTGCACAAACAATCTCTTCCTATGTGATGTCTTGTTTTGTCCTGCCTGATGGGCTTTGTGATCAAATTGAGAGCATAGTTAGCAGGTTTTTTTGGGGGGGGGGGGGAATGTCTCCCGAAGGAGTCTTCATCGGGCTAAGTGGGAGAAGCTTTGCTGCCCAAAGGAAAAAGGGGTCTTGACTTTCAGGACTTCAAATCTTTTATTAGCTCTTGTGGCAAAAAATTGGTGGCGGATATTTAACTCTTCGGCAACACTTCTAGCCAAGGTTTTTAAGGTTGTTTACTTTCCCAGTGTGATTAGTTTGGGGCCAAAAGAGGGTATAGACCAAGTTATGAATGAACTAGTATCATGAAGGCAACTTGGGTCTTTGAAAGAGGAGGTTCGTGGAGAATTGGAGATGGAACGAAAGTCGGGGGGGGGGGGGGGGGGAGGAATGTCTCCCGAAGGAGTCTTCATCGGGCTAAGTGGGAGAAGCTTTGCTGCCCAAAGGAAAAAGGGGTCTTGACTTTCGGGACTTCAAATCTTTTATTAGCTCTTGTGGCAAAGAACTGGTGGCGGATATTTAACTCTTCGGCAACACTTCTAGCCAAGGTTTTTAAGGTTGTTTACTTTCCCATTGTGATTAGTTTGGGGCCAAAAGAGGGTATAGACCAAGTTATGAATGAACTAGTATCATGAAGGCAACTTGGGTCTTTGAAAGAGGAGGTTCGTGGAGAATTGGAGATGGAACGAAAGTCAATATTTGGAGGGATAGGTGGCTTCCACATGGACCACCATTTAATTTCCGCCATGATCTTGTGGAGGAGTTTTGACGGGATAAGGTGGCACACCTGTTTAGCCCTCATGGCGGGTGTGATGTCCATCTTGTGGAAATAGTTTCCTGTCTTAGTACAACTTCTCAGATTTTGGGGGTGCCTTTTCCTGTTTCTCAGATTAGTATAACTTCTAAGGTCCAAGGACTAATATCATAAAAACATTGTGTAACTAAGGACCGAAAAAAAATCTAAATAAGAGTGAAAACATATTAAAGCATGAAAGTTGAAGAAGTTTTTATATAAATAGTAAAAAAAAAATGTTCACTCAATTATAAAATGAGCCACGGAGGGACCAGAAACTATAAGCACCTTGGTAGAGAGAAACTCTACCTACCAAGCAAAATCAAAGAGAGAAAACTAAAAGAAAGTGAAAAAAAGAAAGTAAAATAAAACTTTTCAATTTTCTTGTTATCAATTTCAACAACAAAAGATATAATTTATAGTTAAAGCTTATTCTTTAATTAGATGACCAACAAGTGACATCATCTTACTAGGGGAAATATACTAGAAGCTTGATACTTAATAATAGTATATGAACTAAAGCTAGATTAATAAAACTTCAAACAATAAAAAGATAAACTAAATAAAGCACAATATCTATAAACCCATCAGACTCAACTAAATAAAGCACAATATCTATAAACCCATCAGACTCCCTCAGACTGAAATCATACGACACAAAACAAACACAGAAAGATCAACATGATAAACCTTCATAAAATTTATGAGATAGATTCCAGAGAGGCTTCACTATGCATGCCCCTTGATTAATTTTTAATAATTTCTAGTTATCATCTTTGTATGCAAATCCATCTCCTTCATCTCCTAGATCAAGCCTTCAAGAATGTAACCATATATGGTGGAACCATTGACTATTCCACCATCCATCACCGACCCACTTGCTATTCCATCGACATTCCCATTGACCACACCTTCATTCAACTTTGTATGCATGGCCTCCTTCATCTTCATCTTGTTTATGGGTTTCTTCTTCGTTTCTCTTGTAGATTCTTTAGAAGCAGTGACCCTTTTGATGTAAGCTTGAAGCATAGATCCGTCATAAGTTTCAGGCTTCTTGAAAATATTTCGGCATTTCTTGGTGGCGTTCCAATGGTTCATGATGGTGTTCCCTGACCTACCAGGCAATCTCTTTGCAATTTCTTCCCATTTGTTTCCGAGTTCTTGGTGGGATTTGATCAGTATAAGGTCTTCTATCATTGTCCATGGACGCTTCTACATTAATACAAGACAAAAAATATGTGGATATGGGAATTATATAGAGAGCTTAAATGAATCAAATTTCACCGTCATGTTTTGCTACTAGACCTAAACTACATTTGAATATAATATTTTAAGAAGAATGCAATGGAGTGTTGACTTTATATAATAGAGTACAAAATCAGAATAAAATGAATATGGGGATCTAATCATACAAAATCAGTTTGCATTTGCACCTGACAGACAAATAGTACATGATTGCATCATGATAGCAAATGACAATCTTGGTACTTTTTTTTAAGACGAAAAGGAGGAAAAATCATAATAAGGATGGAAAAACTAGAGATTCTTGGTACTTCAAAAAATTTATTTAATATTTTTGTTTTATTAAAATATTATCTAACTTCTTAATATATCATTTATCTCTCTTATTTATTCTAGATTTTCAGTTTTCCTATCGCAATTAAATTAAGGGAACACTTAATAACGTATAATTAATAATCTCTTGAAATTTGACAAATAAATATGAACAAAAAAGGATAAAAGTAGTGGCAGTTAATATAGGAATGGAGTAATATTTATTAAATTAAAGAACGAATTAATATCATTTAATATTTTTTGGAAGTGGATAAGAACGAATTAAATTGGCAATTTAATTTGCGTTTTAGTTCAGAAGAAAAGTCAAAAAGAAATGGACTACCATTTATCAACAACAGAAATTCATAAATAATTTGTGTTTTATCAGTTTTTGAATTCAAAAAATATTTTTTAGAAATAATTTTTAAAACCTATTTTTTAAAAGAAGAAGAAAAAAACAATTTGAACAAGATCTTTTCTGAATTCAAAACTAATTTTTAGAAATGATTTTTAACCCCATTTTCAAAAGAAGAAAAGGAAACAATTGTTTGAACGAGATGTTTTACAAAATTGAAAGATATATGACTTGAAAATAAAAAATATGTTTAGATGATTTGAGATTCTTAAAATGACCATTAAATAACCTTTTTTTTTTAAGTGACAATTAAATAACCTTTAATCTCAACTATTCATGTTGTACGATCACAATTTGATGCTAACATATCTCACAATCAGTATCCCTCTCCCTTAATATGCCTTTATATATATGGAACAGAAGAGGTTGAGAAGTGTTTATTATAAAAGATAGAAGCATTAAATCTTGAATATTAGATCCAAGTGGCAACGATCAAGCATGTGAGTTTTTTAAAATGCATATATAATGTGAGTGCATTTATTAAACCCAAAAGAAATATATATGCCTGGATGCAAAAATTGACAAAGGAAATGGAAGCAACCTTAATCTCTGGCCTGAGATGGTTGTGCCATCTTTCTCTGCACTGCCTTCCAAGCCTTTTCTTCATTAATTTTGCGACTTTACTCCATTTACTCTGTCCGTACTGCTTCACCAATGTCACAAGCGCCCTACATATAATACCATAAATATTCAAATAAATACTCATAACTTTTCAACATTGAAAAAAAACCCTGAAATATATGAAAGGTATCAAAGGTCAAATTTTCTTTGAAATGAAAAAAAAAAGGACAAAGCAGAGAAAGAGACAGAAGACAACATATGAAATTATTCATACATGTCCTCTTGTTTTGACCAATGCCCTTTGGTTATGTTAGCAGTGTTGATATCCCCTTCAGCTTGCACATTTTTCCTTTGCTCACCATCATGACTAGTGCCAAAAATTTCAGTGAGGTATGAAAGATCCCCTTCAAACAAAGCCCTCTTCACCAATTCAATTTCACTAGAATCTACTGGTGGTGGTGGTTGTGACACAATTAAGGGACCCATTTGAGCAATGGAGGAAGCAGAAACTGCAGATGATTGAATTGTAGTTTTTTGTTTAAAATCCCAAATTAATGTGCCACCTTGGTGGTGGTACAAGGATTCCATTTTGTTGTTTGGTGAAGGTATCATAGGGTTAGGGTTGACAAAACCACTTTGAGACCCTGCTTGGGAAGACTCACCCAAGTAGGGAATTGAGGGAACATTGATAGGGTTGGAAACAAACGAAAGACCCTCCATCAAAAGGTCAGGGTTGTGGGTATTGTCTTGAATATGGTGGAAAGTGTTGGCGTGGTTCAACAAGGGGTTGTTGTGTGGTGGTGGGATGAGAACGGAGGTTGGTGATGAAAACATGGTCGGAATCTCTGGATTTAAGTAGGGGAGGTCTCTGCAAAGGACTGGTAGTTGGTCTTGGAAGGTAGGATCGAATGCCATGCAGAAAGCACAACTGTGAGAGAGAGAGAGAGAGAGAGAGAGAGAGAGAGAGAGAGAGAGAGAGATTGTTGTTTTTTAGGAGTAGAATGGTTTAGGGTGGTGAGAGTGGGGATGAGGGCTGCTTTATGGGATATTGTGGGTGCCAAATAGCTCTTGATGCATAAGTATTAATCTACGGTTCATATTCATGGTTGACTTTTGAGGTTCAACTCTTTTTTTGTAGAGTAAAAAATGAATTTTTAATTTCTTTTTTTCAATGGAAAATGATTCGTAAAAATCCGCATAGAAGAAAAGACAGAGAAGTAATTGATGTGATATATGCAAAATACATGAGATGTTTGTTGTGTTTCTACATTGTTTGTACTATTCAATAAATTGAAAGTTTTTTTATAATATTTACTTTTGAATAAAAACGCTTTCTAGAATTTTCGACTCGCGAGACATGCAATTCATGATAATTAAAGATTGGAGTGTTAGTCAATGTGTTGCTGACTAGGATTAATATGTTACTGACTAGGATGAGTTTGACCAAAATCACAATCGGTCGAAGAAAACGGTTTCTTATTTTCTCACTTATCTTATTTTACTAAGGGCCTGTTTGATAACACTTTTCAAAAACTGTTTTCACTTTTTAAAAATTAAAAAACTGAAAAACTTGCTTGGGTAATTAAAAATCAGTTTTCAATTCTAAAAACTGTTCTCAATTTTCCTTTTTAAATACTGAAAAACGGAAAGAGGTAAAAGGTGTTTTGCTTCTCACTTTTGCTTTTCTCTCTCCAAAACAGAAAACACACGGAGAACAGGTGTTTTCAGTAATGGCAAAATTGGTAAATATCACCCAAAGTCCAAAACGCTTATCTGATCGGTTTTTCTCAACACACTCACGTCTTCCCATTGCTTCTGGAACGCCTTCCCCAACCTATCTGCAGCAGTGGAAAATCCAAATCTCAGGTTGTTTTTTTTTCATTCTCTTGTAAATCTCAGTTTGGTTTAATTTCTGTTGATTTGGTTCCTCTTAGTTTCTCTATCATCTTCAATTTCTCTAATTTCTTTGGGTTTAGGGTTTAGTTTCTATACTTGAATCTAGGGTTTTGGTTGGGTTTCTTGGGTGAGTTTTGTGAGGCTGTTGGTGGGGTATAATTTTCGTTCATATGGGTGCAGTGGGTGGAGCATTATTTTTGTTCATATGGGTGCTTGAAAATTCTATGATTACTTTTTCGTGCTATCTCTACTGCTGCTGAATTTTGCCTATTGCTACTTAGGAGTGCGCGTGAGTGGTTTTTGTTCTGCAACTGAATTTTTCCTATTGCTACTTAGGAGTGTGCGTGAGTGGTTTTTGCCTATTGCTACTTAGCATTATTTTTGCCTATTGCTTTGGATAGATACTGGGTATTATATATTGGATATATATTGGATTGGAGGGGTTTATTTATTGCTGGTTATGTTCTTTGATTGGTACCATACGGATTGTTCTTGATTTTTCTTTCCCTCCCCCTGTATCTTTCTTGCAACTGGTTTATTCTTGTTACTGATCTTGTATTTTTCTATTTTCTTTTATTCTTTCTCCTCTTGTATACTTACTTGTGAAGGAATTTGTAATAGATGGCAAGTAACGCTGATAATGTTGACTCCAAGTTATGGCCTAAATTAGTTGTTAAGGAATTCATAGATATTATGGTTGATGAAGTGACAAATGGAAATATGCCAAATGGTGTATTTAATACTAGAACGTGGACTTCCATGACCACTAAGTTAAATTTCAAAGCAAAGAGTTCTTATAAAAAAGAACAACTGAAGGCAAAGATGCATAGGTTGCGAGCTTTGTATCGCGAATTCTCTGCACTTGTGAATCACACTGGATTTGGGTGGGATCCTGAAACCAACACTGTCACCGCAAGTGAGGAAGTTTGGAAAGATTATATTCGGGTATGTATGTAATCAACATCGGATTTATTGTTCACTTTATTTATTAATATTTTTAGTGAATTAACTTATTACTTATATTATTTTAGGTGCATGATAAAGCTGCTCAGTTTCAAAGGAGAGGTCTTGACCATTATAACTTACTGGGAATTATATTTAACAAAAATACTGCAACGGGAGTTCTTCACCATTCATCTACCCAAGACCCACCCAACACAGATGAAGAAATTGAGCTTGAAAATCAATACCGCAACAATGGGGTTCATGTTAACCTTGATAATGATAGTTCTAATGATGATGTTCAAGAATTGGAGCGCATTACTCGTAGTGGAAAGCGCCAAATTCAAGAGAAAGAGGGAAAATCTAAGAAAAGTACTAGAACAATGCAAATGGGAGATGCACTAGCAGCATGGGCTGATGCATCCAAGGCAAGGGCTGAAAGGTATAGGGGTCATAGTATGGAGGCCATTTCGTCCATTGTAACGCCTGATTATTCAATTACTAAGTGTGTGACTGCACTTGAAGGAATTGAAGGCATCTCAGTGGATACCTATATGAAAGCTTGTGAAAAGTTTAAGGAGGCTGAATATAGAGAGATGTTTCTTGCTATGTCCGCTGAAATGAGACATGCATGGCTTCATAGACTTTAGGGGTGGAACTTTAATTTGCTTATCTTGTGTTTGTTAGGAGATATACTCCTTAAGTACTTTATTTAATGTCTTTGTGTTGAATTTGAATGCGCTGGATATTTTCTTATTTTTATGTTATTGAGTGTGTTGGATATTTTACTATGGTTGTAATGTGATGGATTTTTAATTATATATGATTATTAAATGTGCTGGATGTTTTGTTATGATTTAGTTATTGAGATTTTGTTATATAAATTAAATGGCAGGTTATTTCCATTATGGATATTGATGGAGATTCTTCAGGTTCAAGTGATGATGAAATGGCAGAGATGCTAATGATTAATATGGTTTATGATTATTACCAGAATCATTTGAATAAAACAGTGGTGAATGATTCTAAATTGTCTGGTCGTGAATTTGTTAATGGAATATTGAATGGATCAGGAACAGTTTGCTTTGATTTATTTCGAATGAGGAAGCCATGCTTTGTTAGATTCTGTAATGAATTGAGGGAGAAAAACTACTTAAGTGACTCAAGGGATGTGTTTGTTGATGAAAAAGTTGCAATGTTCTTATTCATTCTTGGTCATGGTGTTCGGCACAGAGTTGTTGCAAATCGCTTTCAGCATTCAACGCAAACAGTTTCAGTTTCAAGTTGTTTGATAATGTCACAATGTCTTCTTTTTATTAAAGAATACAAATATGAAGTCAATTTAAGTCTCAAAATCTCATAAAAGAAAACAACACAATCAAACAAGTTCTTAATTTTTTAGTTTTCAAAACAGGTTTTCAAAATGATTTTACCAAACAAGTTCTCTGTTTTTTCATTTTAAAAATCAGTTTCCAAAATTAGAATTATCAAACAAGTTTTTTCTCCGATCTCTCCCTAAAAACAGTTTCCAAAAATTGATTTATAAAACAGTTTTGAGAACTCTTTTTAAAAAGGGTTATCAAACAGGCCCTAAATCACTGCTTTTCTTTTTTTTTTATAATATTCTTTATTTTGGTAAAAAACATCTTGTGCTTATAAGATATGTGATTCATGATAATTAAGATAGGAGTGTCAGTCAATGTACTTCTCATTAGAATGAGTTTTACCAAACTCACAACTTATGTTAGAGGAAGAAATCAATTTGTTTTCTCACTTATTTTATTTTACTAAATCCCCCATTTTATTTTTTATAATATTTATTTTTCGGAAAAATATTTAAAGATTTATTGACGCAGTAGTCACGTGTTAATTCATGATAATTAAGATAGAAGTGTAAGTCAATGTACTTCTAATTAGGACAAGTTTTACCAAAATCACAACTTTAGTCTGAGGAAGAAAACAATTTATTTTCTCCCCTTTTTATTTTACTAAATCATCCATTTTTCATTAAATAGGGATGAAAATGAGTATCAGTAATAACCAACGCTAACTTTTTTTTGATAAGCCATAACCAACTCTAACTAATGTGAGATAAATGCGAGTGCAGTCCTATCGTAACAATCTTTCCTCAAATCTAGCCCTCAAAGGTGAGTGTGCGTGCGTACGCCCACGTTAGTTTCAGTTCACACGCCCTCACACTCAGAAATATGTGTATATTAAAAATAATGTGATGAGGCTGATGCTCTTCCCAAGCCTTTTTTTAGTGTTGTCCAGCAGACAATTTTGGGAGGTTTCGGGTCGCCAAAGTCGGTTTTGTCGGATGAAAAACACCACGCAGACAGGACTGCCACCGTCCGTTCACTTCTTTAAATCTGTCAGGTCTCTGTTGGTCAATCTGCAAGTTTACAGAATCTACCCGGTTTTAATTTATCGAACCACAGGGAATTGGTATGCGAATTCAGTTTAAGCCTCGAGTTCACGGTAGGAAAGCGAGTAAAATTCAGTTTTAAGGTTGATTGTTTAGGTGATTAATTAACAAGCAATTGAAATATAAGTGTGTGAAGAACAATGGTGAGCATGCCTTGGGTTCTTGCTTAACTAATTCAGTTTTAGTCAACCTATTCTATCCCCAAAACTCTGAGTCTCTCCTTGATGCTCTAGCCTAATCAATCATCTATCTATGCCTCGCATAGACAATCCTCTCAAGTCAAAAGATAGGCACAATTCCTTGATAACCTAAACATTTGCTAAAGGCACTAAGCATGCAATTCAGGCCAACAAACCCCAACCCTTCCTCTATTCCTAGTAGCAAGCATAGAAGGGGTAATCCCACAACAAGTCCCTAATCTATAACAAACTTTCGTTCTATTATAGAAAAGCATGAAGCTAGTTCGCGATCAAGCTTGAAACATAAAGCATGGATATGTGATTCAAGGGTTTACTCAGAGGATTCATGAATAGAAATATGAATTAAGATTAAAACATCATAAGTCTTACAAAGAACCCAAAGCAAAAGGGGTTTAGCCAAGCATGGCTATAGAACCCATACAAGAAAGAAAGGATAAAACCTGGAACATGGACTTGGAGAAAGCTTCTCCTCAAGCTCCAGAGCCTAACCCTACTTCTAACTTATTTAGGAATGTATATAAATGACAAAAGTTACAAAAGAAATGATAAAAAGCCTATTTATAGGCAAACAGGTCGAGTCTGGGCGCTCAGGCGCCAATTAAGCATGCCTGAGCGCATATTCCAAGTGGAAAAAGTAGCTTCTGGAGGTAATTGGCGCTCAGGCGCTCAACAGGAGCGCTCAGGCGCCAATTCCTCTCTAGCATGATGTAAACAACGAACCAATTAGCGCTCAGGCGCTCAACACGAGCGCCTGAGCGCTCTCTACATGCTAGAAAGCCTCTTGACCTTCTTCTTCTTTTTTTTGAGAGCAAAGAAAATTTTATTGATCATTGAAATAAATCATGAGAACAATCCTCTCATGTAGATATAGAAAAAGACAATACAAGAAAAAGAATCCCTAACCAAGCCGCCAAACCTAAAGGCCCTAGATGTCCCGAGAGCTATTTTGGGAATAAAAGCGACTCATGAGAGAGCCTCGTTAAAACCTCCCTAGGAAAAACCCAGTGGGAAAAACCCTAAGGAGGAAAAAGAGTACTCAATCAAAAGCAAAGACCCAAAATATAGACACTTAACAATTGTTGGCAATCATCCTCCCTCTACTGACAGAAGCAGCTAACACAAATCCAATCTAACTTTACACTGAAATAATAATTCCCACCACTAAGGAACCTTGGCTAAAGTTACTGTGAAATTCAGCACAAATGCCAGGGACAAAATCTAATTGCATAACTTACTTATACAACCAGCAAGTCTTCACAAATTTATTACCAGACCATGTGCCTTTGACCATTTTAACTCCCCTTTAAGCCTCCCTTCAATTTTCCAAGCCTTTTGACCTTCTTTCTTCATCAGTTTTCAGACCTAGCTGCTTGGGAACAAAGCAAGGAAAATATCTAGGATTTCCAAGAGTTTATTAGCACAAAAGACCCTCAATTCAAATAGAAAAGACATGCAAGTCCTAAACTTACTTAAAATGCAAGAATGGTCCCTATAAAACTATAAAATTACCAAAACAAAGTAAAAACACAAATAAAGATAAAAATGCATGAGAATGCATGAAACACTACATGAGACTCAACAAAAAGACTCAAAACTAACTAAGAAATGACCCTAAAAACACTACTAAAATAGGGTCATCACACCACTATACTCAACGACAGCTCGCCCTCGAGCGTAAACAACACTCGCTTGCCCTCAAGCGCAAGAAATGCTCCCAACAAGTGCCCAATAACGAGTACTTATCACAAAACCGGAGGATTTAGCAACCACAACAATACACAACAATCCACTTCATGCAACTTTTAGATAAATGAGAGTGTAGATTCCATCATGAGAAACATATAGATCTAAATTCCTAGGATGAGATATATATTAAGTGCACTGAGCACACAAGTAGTTCATAGGTTCTGGATATCATTCACTCAAGAGCAACAGAGATCAAACATGCCCAAATTCAAAGAGACTTCACAAGGGTTGAAATGTTGGCTAGGTGAAGTACAAGGTGGTTGGTCCCTAAGGAAGACTAGGCTTCATAACTATTGAGTGTGGTCCAATCACATAACCCCGAAGCTTTCATCAACAAACTTTACAAGCACCAGTCTCTTGACCCCTTTCTCAACTTTCTTTTCTTTTCTTTTTTGCACTCCATCTTTGATTAGGAGTTCTTTTCTTTTTCTTTTTCTTCTTTTTCAATATTTTTCACTTGGGGCAAGAGACTATTTCACAAATTATTCAGCTCCACAACAATTCAAGGACCATCACTCCCCAAAATCCAACCTATCATCCATCCCAATCATTTTAGCTAACAAAGAAATCTTCAATAGGCTCAAAAGGGACAACTAGGGACAAAAGTTCAAGCCAACAAACTCTGAAGCTCAAAAACCTACAGGTCTCAAGAATTGTGCAAGTATCACAAAGCATGCAAAGAGTGAAATCAATACAGAACCAAGAAGTACAAGTGAGTGAGGATCCTACAGGGAAATTTTATGGTGAAGGGTCAAAGATGGACCCTTATGGACTCACACAAACTCTATCCTTAAGAAACACTCAGAAGACCGAAGTCTCCTCCTCTCTTCCCCAAAAAAATGCAATCACTCATCCCCAAAAGACAACACAAGTATTCACAAAAAAAATTTCAAAACCAGCACAAGTAAGAGAGTATAACTACGGGCAAAAACATGTGAGTATAGGGAAGTAAAGACCCAAAAATGACTCTAACAAAACAATGCATGATTAAAAGAAAAATAACAGCTACAAAAGAAAAATATGCAAAAATGCATGAGCTTAACTAAGGGAAAAAGTCGACCTCCTTTACAAGTTACCATGGAGGCCTTAGACACACCTCCTACTCCAGAATTCAGGCTCTCATTCCCTGCAAAATGCAACAAACAAACAAGCAAAAGAAAAAAAGACTTGAGTTGTCTCCCAAGCAGCCCTAAGTTATAGTCCTAGGTGGACTCTCCTTCCTTTGGTGTTAGGAAGGAAATTCCTAACCATCAATCTTTCTTCCACATGTGCAAGGTAGGAACCTTGCAGAAAACCTTTGGAACAATTCCTCCCAAGAGAGGGTATCATCTAAACCATCGTACCAAATCCTTGCTCCCCCCTTCAAGGAGTGAGGGAAGAGCTTAATATTGAGCTCATTACTAGTCACACCTTCCATCTTTACAAGGTGACTAGCTTGAATAAATCGGGCCATGTGGGCTTGGAAATTCTCATCTTTCGACCCCCCATACTTGTTTTCACTAACAAGCTTGATGAGAGTTTGGCTAAGCTCAACATCTTTTTCACTTACCTTGGGGGTCTCTCCTGAAGACCTGGACAAGCTGTTGATCATATCACAAACAAAATCATCATTAAGGTTAGTTTGCAAAGTAGGATTAAAAACCGAAAACTTTACCTTGTCCTTACCAACTCGGAGAATGAGCCGACCCTTATCAACATCAATCTTAGCCCTACCAGTGGCTAAGAAGGGTCGGCCTAGAATGAGAGGAATCTTTGCATCCTCTTCCATGTCCAACACCACAAAGTCCACGGGGAACACATACTTGTCCACCTTCACCATCACATCCTCAACAATCCCATATGGTTTTTTTAGGGATCTATCCGCCATTTGTAAGGAGAGAATGGTCGGGGTGACCTCTCCTAAGTTCAACCTTCTAAACATGCTAAGCGGCATCAAGTTGATGCTCGCTCCCAAATCGCACAATGGTTCAACAACAGTCAACCCCTCAATCTCCACTGGGATAGTAAAACTCCCAGGATCACTTCTCTTCTTAGGCATTTTTCTTTGCAAAATGGCACTACACTCCTCAGTCATCATGATAGTTTCATCAACCTCACTCAACTTCCTTCTTTTACTTAGGATATCCTTCATGAACTTAGCGTAGATTGGCATTTGCTCCAAGGCTTCAGAAAAATGAATATTGATGTGAAGTTTCTTAAAAAACTCCAAAAACTTGGAAAACTGTTTATCCAGATTTTTCCTAACCAAAGCCTTGGGGAATGGAATCTTGCTGAGTTCAGCAGAAGGAGTACTCACAACTCTAGCTTTCCCCGGTTCACTCACTCTCTTCTCCATGACACCCTCATCTTTTTGCTCTACTTTCTCATTTTTCTCTCCCTCAACTTGTTTTTTTGACTCATGTAACACTCTCCCACTCCTAGTGGTAACAACAGCAGAATTTTCATGTTTAGACAAAATTAAAGAATCGGGAGAAAACTTACCTTAAGGTATCTCGGCCATTTGCTTGGCCAGCTGGCCAATTTGACTTTCCAAGTTCTCTATAGCCACCTCTTGGTTCTTATAGTTGTTCTTCATGCGGTTGATGCAGCTCTCCAATAGCTCCTCTAAGCTCTTCTTGCCACCATCATTTTCACCAACTTGCTCTTGGACTTGTTGAGAAAGTCCGGAGCTTTGACCTCGGAAACCTTGATTAGGCATGGTACAAAAATCAATAACATGAGGCCCTCCAATAGCCACACACTCCACTTTGGCTACTGTAGCACCGACCAAATTGGTCACCTTTATGTGATTTTGAATCTCCGCTATTCGTTCGGAGAGTTGCATGTTGGAGGCCAAGAGCTTGTCATAAGCTTCAACTTCAAACATACTCCTTCGGGTTTGGTGATCATTTTTAGAGTTCATGGTTCTCGCTGCCATCTTTTCTATCAAGTCATACCCCGTTTGTGGGGGAAGAGCATCGAACTCCCCATTAGAAGCCGCGTCCAAACCAAACCTCCAAGAGTATTGTAGACCATCATAAAACGTTGCAACCAATTCAGCTTGGGTGAGAATGTGTTGAGGGCATTTCCTCAAGAGCTTCTTGAAGCGCTCCCAAGCTTCATAGAGATTCTCTTCAGCGGTTTGCACAAAAGTCATGATGTCTTTTTTCAGCTTCCTCAAAAGAGCTCTTGGGAAAAACCTTGTTGTGAATTTTTCTGCTAGGTCTTCCCAAGTAGTGATACTCCCTTGAGGTTGTGAATTCAGCCATTCCTCCGCTGCATCCTTCAAAGAAAATGGAAACAAGCCCAACCGAATTGCATCCGCCGGAACATTGTTCACCCGATAAGTGTTGCAATTCCGGATGAACCTCTCCATGTGAGCGTGAGGGTCTTCCAGGGCACCTCCACCATATTGGCTTTGGCTCACCAACTTGATGAATGCCGGTCTCAACTCAAAGTTTCCAACTCCCTCGGGAAAAACAATGCTCCCGGGATAGTCATAACTCATAGTAGCTGAAGTGAGTTCCCGAAGAGACCGGTTAACATTCTCAACTTCTTGTTCTCATAACCGGAGGGTGATCCCCTCTTGGATTCTTGCCTCAATATGGGCTTGCATTTCCTCCTCCGTCATTCGGCCACCCATGATGGTGTCTTCTGTGAGCCTAACCTGAAAGTGTGACACTAAAACAGAGAAAGATTAGTAGCACCAATTCTAGACAAAGATAAAAACAAAACAAAAAATAAAACCACAAACTATAACTTAAACCAAAAAAACACAAACAATTCCCTGGCAACGGCGCCAAAAACTTGTTGGTTAATCTGCAAGTGTACAGAATCTACCCGGTTTTAATTTATCGAACCACAGGGAATTGGTATGCGAATTCAGTTTAAGCCTCGAGTTCACGGCAGGAAAGCGAGTAAAATTCAGTTTTAAGGTTGATTGTTTAGGTGATTAATTAACAAGCAATTGAAATATAAGTGTGTGAAGAACAATGGTGAGCATGCCTTGGGTTCTTGCTTAACTGATTCAGTTTTAGTCAACCTATTCTATCCACAAAACTCTGAGTCTCTCCTTGATGCTCTAGCCTAATCAATCATCTATCGATGTCTCGCATAGACAATCCTCTTTGGAGTTACTTAGGCCAACTTTGGGCCTGTTGGATCAGATCGAACTCTCATGTTGAGAAAGTTTTATCTAAGAGCAGAAAAAAAAGGTGGGGAGAGAAGGAAGAAAACAAAAGATATTGAAGAGCTTTATCTGAAAAAGAAAGGTAAAGGTGCAAAGGTGAAGAAAAAATAAGAGGAAGGAGGAGATTTACAGAAAAATTGTCATTGGTGGAAAACGAGGATGAGCTGACAATACCATCCTTCGAAGCAAAGGAGGATGTAGTGGAATATGTGGAAGAAAGTACAAGGAGGGTTTGGGAAATAGGAAAGAAAGTGGGGTTAAGACACAGGTCCGATGATTTTGCAATTAGAGGGCTGATTAAACAATTTTCAGAGCAATAATCACTTCAATTGCTGGGTAATGGTGAAAGGATTGGATTGCAATGTTAACAAAAAAAACAGAAGACAATGCCAAAGCCAGCAAACACAAAACACAAAAACACCAAGACAACAGATATCCAACCAAAACAGCGAAAACCACATAAATACGAAATAAAATGCAAAAAAACAATGACATGAAATCAAGCAAGACCTACCAAACCCTTAGAGCCTCCATAAACTCACTAGCCTCAAGTATGACAAAACCAATACGCTCTGATTGGAACGTATCTATATCACGCACAACGAAGGCAGAGCTAGCACTGTCACCAGCACAACGCATGAAACTAATGGAGGGGGCGACTCCTAAACAAAATTTCTGAAGTCCTTTATATAAATAGTCGAAAATAAATGGTTCACTCCATTATAAAATGGATAGCAGAGGGACCAGAAACACTTTCAAACTGAAGTCACAAAAGACATAAAACAAGCATAAAGATAGACAACATCACAATAAAAATCTCGACATAGCTGCGAAAGAGGTTGACTATGCATCCCCTCGATTAATTGTTTAATAATCTATGGTTTATCTTCTCTACCTGCAGATCCATATCCTTCTACTAGATCAAACTTTCCTGATATATACACACCTCATTTTATTTTAAGGTATTTTTGACACGTCGAAGACATGTCTGTTCATGATAATTAAGAGATGAGTATCAGTCAATGTACTTTTGATTAAGACGAGTTTTACCCAAAACATACTTTTATTAGGACATGTTTTACCAAATTCATGACTTTTTGACTGAGGAAGAAAGGGGTTTCTTATTTTTTCACTTATTTTATTTTACTAAATCACTCATTGTAGTTGTACTAGTATAAAAAAAAATCACCCTTTTCTTTTTCATAATATCTTTTTTGGAAAAAAATCTTTTATTAAGATATTTTTACATGAGGGAGACATTCCGTTCATTGATAATTATTAATTAAGACAGGAGTATTAGTCAATATGCTTATGATTTGGACAAGTTTTACTAGATTCGCAGTTTTTTTTTTTTATTAAATGAAGAAAACAACTTTTAATTTTCTTTTTACTAAATCACCCATTTCCTTTCCTATAATGTCATTTTTTGGTGGGAGACTTGCAGTTCATGATATCACTACAAGAGAAATGCTAATACCTACTGTCAAAATCCGCTGATAAACCCTAAAAGCGATTGATAATGTAGCTTTACTGACAGAAAATTGATGGTCAAAAAGCCATTGTATTGGCCTTGTTGGAAAGTATTACCGACGATTTCTAAAAAACCATTGCTAATTCACTAACGACTTTGACCGTTAGTAGTAGACTAGATTGGACGGAAAAAATCACTTAGCAAGAGAAAATCCCATTTAATTCTTTGTGTCGTTCGTTTTTTTTTATAAGTAAAGAAATGCATTAATGGGAGTACAAGGGGTACTCAACCCATAATACAACAAAGAGAGTCTAGAAGGAAAAATAAAAACAAACACCAAACCTCAACAGCTACCCCAGCAGATACCTGATACAGTAAAAGCCACAAACAACCCAATTTCGTTGCCTAAACTGATACTCAAAACCAATATCCATGGACTCAACACTGCAAGGCCAGTGACATTACAGTTCCTTCAAACAAATAATGGGGTAAGAAGACCATTCAAATAAAGAACAGCTAAGCCTTCCAGTCTTATGCTTTATCCAAATCCATGATCTCCATTTAATCACTTCCATAATTGTAGGAATATCCAGCACCCCATTCCTAAAAATAAGTTCGTTCCTCATCAACCAAATTGACCACACCACCGCCAACCAAATTGAATCAGCACCTCTCTGTTGTTTCTGATCCCCGCCAAAATGAAATTGCAATAACTGGTCTCTGGGATTTCTTGGCAGGACCGTACAGATACCCAACCACCGATAGCACTCCCGCCAAATATCCAAAGAAATTGGGCAAGAGAACAAAAGGTGAGCAGTTGATTCCACCTCAAAAGAGCACAGCTTACAAATCGTTTCTTCTTGAGTCTGTAAAACCTTGCGCTTCCTCAAGTTCAAGAGGCAAGGAATTCTATCCAGTAAGAGCCTCCACGAAAAAGCCTTCACATTGGATGGTGTAATTGATTTCCAAACCCGGGCAAAAATTTGATCAGGAGGTAATAACATCGGTGCCTGCAAAAAAGAATAAAATGAGTTAACTGTAAAACCACCATCTGTGCCTGGGAGCCAACACCACTTATCAGTCACCCCCTCCATAAGACTTTGTGTCGTTCGTGACAATACATCAACACCATTAATCTTAAGAAAAAAATATCAATGTTCCCAATCAACCCAAAACATATGTATTTTGTAACACGCCATTTTTCTTTCGTTATTTGGTTATTTAGTATTTTATTTTAATTACTATTATGCTATATGGTAATTTGATGAATTATGTGATTTTATTAGATAATTAAGTGATTATGTGATATATGGAGTGAGTAAATTATTTAAATTATATATGAGTGATATATGTGATTATTATTTAAATCTTATGTGATATAACGTAAGATTTAGATAAATAAGGTTGTTAGGTTTTAGTGTGAGTAATTGAGAGTGAGGTCCATTAGTATGACTATTTAATGGATAGGAGTGAAATAGAAAAAATGTAAATCAGAATTTGAGAATTGGAGAAGTTAGCAGACAGAGAGAACACGTGAAAAGCAAGAAGGAGAGGAGAAAAGAGAAGAAAACCTAGAATTTGATCTTCAAGAGGTAAGGGTTCGGATTCATGTTCTATGGATTAGTATGATAGTGGGTAATGATAGTAAGCATGAAATAGTTAGGGTTTGATTTTAAGATGAATTTTGGGGGTAGAAGATAGGCGCGCATTATGCACGGGAAATTTACGAGCTCTTGAACCCTATTTCTAGCTGTGTTAATGGCCGAATTTGAAGAAGCAGTCTTTATCAAAGTTGTAGCCCTGTCTGTTATAAAACTTTTTCCGCTGGTTTCACGTCATTCCGACGTCTGTAGCTCAAGTTAGATGCGTTTTAGTGAAGATAGGTTAAGCGGTCTCGTTTCTCACGAACTGCTGTTAGTGTTAGATTTTACCTGAATTTTGTACTTAGAATTTAGAGTTGAAAATTTACATGGATTTACAAAACGTGTATAGGAAAACATGATAAAAATATTGGATTGTTCTGAGTATATTTGAGGTATTTAAAAATTCGCCTAGGTTGTTGTACAGTTTATAACCGTTTTGAATAAAATGAGTCCTTTTAGATGCAAATGTTGTTTTCGAAAAAAGATTTGGTGCGCGCGCATGGTGATGCGCAAGGCGCGGTGGCGCGTGGCCATGGCGAGGGAGGTGGCGCATGTAGGTAGTGGTGCGCATGGTAGCGCGCGCATGAGGGGATGGTGCAGGGAGATGACGAGTTTTTGGGAAAAATTAGGAAGAATCCAGTTTTTGTATAATAGTTGCAGAACTTGTTATATATGAATTATATTTAATTTACATCTGTTTAATAGTTCATTATATGATGTTATTTCTGAATTGATATTATGTGTTAAGTTGTTAAGTTACTGTGATTGCATGTTGTGTGATTGATAACATGTAAGTGTGTGTTTTGTGAAATTGGAGATGATTTGAATTGTTGAGCTGGTGATGATGTGATGAATATGCTAAAATAATTAAGACTTGGAGATGGTCTGAATATGCATATGTTAGTTGAGTTTTGCACAATACATTGCATAGTTGTCAAGAGGCAATGTTTGCTAGTTCTCGTGGAGACTAGTGACTTGTCCCAAAACTTGAGTGGTTTTGAAGCCTAGAGCGAGGGCTTTATTGGTGGTTATCTGTCTGGAGTGGACGCGGTGATACCGCTAAGGATAACAACTTTGGTACCAAAGACATTTGCACGGGTCTCACTTGAGTCATATGTGTTAGGGAGTTCTTGATGCTAATTAATGATAATTGTGATATTTTTTTGAGATTTGATGTTGTGGTAATTGGAGACAATAATATTTGCTTACTTGATGCTATGAATTATGGAGTATCGTCATAACCGTGAGATTGATTGATTATATTAAATTACATAATTTATTATTTGTTAGTGTAGTGTGAAGAATTTATGTGGAACATAGATAAACTTTTACATTATTTATTATTATGCTTATTCATATGATATGAGTTCTCACCCTTCCGTTGGAATGATGTTCTATGCGACATCGCTCAGGTACCGAGGATAGTTGAGCTTCTCGCGAGGGTTAGTTGGAGGAGCTAGTCTTTCATTTATGGTTTAGTTAGGGGAGTCATGCTCTGTTATGTAACACGGGGAAACACTTAGTTTTGTACCTTGATGTTAAGAGTTATTTTATGAACTTTATTTATTTATTTTTTGATTATGTTTTATTTTGAAGATGAATAAATTCGTTGTGCTATGCATATGATGTTATGACATTAAAGTTGTAAATTTATATATTTATTATGAGCATGACATGTGTTTTGATTTAAGTTTCTGATGAATAAGTGTGACACCGTGTTATGCATTTTACTCTGATTTATGCTATAATATTTATACGGGGTTTAGAGGGTGTTACATATTTATTATTTAGATATTTATCAAATAGTGCAAAATAGTTAATAGATTACAAATTGTTGCCTACTTATAATTTTCACAATTTGACAAATACATTATTAATAAAATAATAATTATTTTATGATTGTTTGGAAACAAAGACACTAATATAAAACTTAGATCAATGAGATTCAAAATGTTGTCATGAAAAAATGCAACAAGATATATTAGCGCTCCAATAGCACTTAGGTACTTCAAGACCAAGAAGTTTCTTCAATTTCATGAGTTTTGTCCAATGGATGTGATCTCACAACCATTATATTACTCAATGGATGTGTCCTGTCTAATGTAGACTTCATGAACAAGCAATCCATCCTTCAAAATTTTGTCAGTGTTAGTTCATTGATGAACAAAAATGTTCATCCTTGAAATTTTCATTATGTATCCTAAGATAAAAAACTATTTTTGCGAGATCCTTGTAAACTATTTTCTGTCATTTACATAATCTTTTCGAGACGGTGTTCAACAAAAAATCGGCGACTTTTCAGTTTCTGATTTTTTGTTCATATCGAAATTGCTTTTAGCTCGGACAAAACCTGTTTATATAGTTCAAAAACGGGTGATTGAACTGGCCCGGTTATAATATAGTTGTGTTTCCGAGAAAATTCATAAAACATTGGAAGTTTCGAACTCAGAACCTAGGAGACTCTTGATATGGTTCAAACTCTAAACCTTCACAAAAATTATACTGAAACCAACCACTAAACCACATAATTAATATATATATATATATATATATATATATATTGAATTTTTGATCCATTGAATTAATTATACGGTTCAACTGATGTGATCATCAACTCACTCGTTGAATTAATGATCCATTGATTCAGTACCTTAATAGAGTCATTAACTAGACCGAGTTTTAAAACACTGCTTCAAGAGCTCCAATAATATTTAAGTCATCTACATATAAAATCTTCCTCCAGCAAGACAAGATAGGGCGACGCCAAAAAGCCGTATAGTGCAAGAGCGCTCGCATTTTTTTTCTTTCTCTTTCACTATTTGTCTGCAATAAATTTAGTTCTAAACATTCAAATGAAAACACATGCACAAGTGGGATCATTTTCATACCTCTATTTCAATAAGTATTAATTAAGGTGAACTTATAAGTACCACATTCGCACTGATGTTCTTATCTATATAATGAATTTTGAAGTCTTATTAAACAAATTTCTTCAGGTATTTATATTCTTCAGGAAAGTCCTTCATGGATTTTCAATATCTAATGAGCCATATAATAGGTTGTCACATGGTCTTACTCTTGTCATGTCTTTTTTAATAGGCAAATGTTAGTTGTTAGTAAATTAGTACAAATTTTCCTTAGGGTTTGAAGCCTGATCCTTCACCTATAATTACCTTTTACTCAGCTCACGTTACTCCTATCATGTAACAAAAAGAAAAAAATATCACCAAATCTATTGAACGCATATTAATATGTTCATTTGTTATCTGACTAATAAGATATCTAAACGTACCAGATTCCACCATAAAAGAATAAGTTTTTATGTAGATAATGTCCAGTCTTCGCAAAAAATTGCGTGCTACAATTCGTTCTTTGTACATTTTGACTTCATTTTTGTCACTTCATTTTCACATAAAAATCACATGTGGGCCATTAGCCTCACACCTTTTGGTGTTTTGATTGCAGGGCCAGAAACTTGAAGTTTGCCAAGTGAACCAATGACCAATTGATTCTACCTTCAGTATTCTTTTGATATTTATTTCCACACATAGTAATTGCTCTGATATGCTTTTAGAAGATTTTTAACATAAGAAAGAAGAAAATTATTATTCTATGTATGTGAACCTAAATTCTAACTTCCCTAGTATGAGAATTGAGAACACCACTAGCTATCATTCATGAATCAATCTCCAATCATATTTTCCCTAAATAGCAAAGTTTATGATCTGATCAACATCTGTTTATATAACGTTGCATCACTTACATTAACTGTGAAGTGTTAAATCACTAGTTGAGGCAACAAGGACATTCTACACTTTTTGGTCCTCAATTCCTCATCCCTATGAAATTGGGAGGACACAAAGTTTTTCTACATCCTGTTGTAAATAAGGAATTAATATAAGAATTATTATTAGAAGATTATATTCAGTATTAGGAGATTTATTCTCTTATTAGGAGATTGTGTACATAATTAGTTATTTCCTTATTTAGGATTAGTCTTCTTCTATATAATGTAATTACCCTTTGTATTCTGATTAAGAAGTAATAATACAATTTCTCCTACTTTCAAGTTGGTATCAGAGCTCCCGATCTTTGGAGTTCTGCTTCTGCGAAAAAAACCCTAGCCGTCTTATTACGGCCCTTTTATCTGGTAACGTTTCCTGTTTTGCCACTGTTGGCTTATACCGTTTGGAGGCCTGTGCTCTTCATCACCGGCCTGCCATCCTCTGTTCGTTACTCCGATTGCACAGAGAGGGTTCCCCGTGCCTTTTGGTCTTGTTCTGAGGGTCGTTTCCTCACTTTGTTGGTGTTTTTTCTTGAGAAGCCTTTGGTTCTTCCATTCAAGGAGAGTGCAATCTTCTCTGTTTCTGTTATTTTTCCTCTTGTTTCCCTTCTACAGTAACATCTCTCAGTATGTCTGGAGACGAGATTCCCATACCTAAGGAGAAACTCACTTCTGGAGTGAAAGTCTCTCTTCCACCTTTGACCCACAAAGATCTCCCGGTATTACAAGGTTCCTTTCGCTTGGATGGGCGCAACTACCTCCAATGGTCTGAGCTCATCCGTCACACTCTCATAAGTCGCAAGAAAATCAGTTATATTGAAGAAAAAGCCCCTGCTGAAACTGATCCACAATATGACACATGGCGTGAAGAGAATTCTCTTATTATGACCTGGTTTTGGTACTCCATGATTCCGGAAATTAGCCGGAATTATGTTTTTCCCTACTGCTAAGGAGATTTGGAATAATCTGGCACAGGCATATTCTAAGAAACAAGATCTCTCAGCTTGTTATGAATTGGAAAATAAAGTTTTCAATTCTAAGCAAGGAACTCTCTCCGTGACAGATTACTATGGGACCTTGAATGGTCTATGGATTGAATTAGATCAGTATCAAAATCTGAAGATGAAGTGTGATGCTGACTCCACAACATTGAATAAATTTATTGAAAAAGCGCGAATCTTTAAGTTTCTCTCTGGGCTTAACTCTGAATTTGATCCGATTCGGGTCCAAGTTTTGGGTAAAGAGCAACTCCCTTCTCTCTCAGAGGTGTTCTTTATAGTTCGTGGTGAAGAAACTAGGAGGACAGTGATGGTGGAAGAAAAATCAGTTGATGGTTCAGCTTAGCCTCTAGAAAGGGTCCCATAAAAGGATCCACCTCTTCCGGACACCCTAACCGTGATGATCGCCCCAACCGTGATGATCGCTTCAACCGTGATGATCTCTTCAACCGTGATGATCGTTGCACTTATTGTAAGAGGTCTGGTCACACCAAAGAGTACTGTTTCAAACTTTATGGAAGGGAAAACGTCCTTAGACGTATGAGGGGGTCCAAAGGTGCTCCGCAGAGGCGCGCAAATCACACAACTTCTGACATGGAAAATGATGGTGAAGTCCCACCTGTACCACCAGCAGAAGATGTCCCTAGCCTTAGCAAAGCAGAATTGGAGCGTCTGAGAGCTTTTATGGACTCATTGAGTAAGCCCTCTGGTTCTTGTTCTCTCACAATGACTGGTAAGAGTTCTACCTTCTTATCTCTTAATGCTTTGAGTACTGAAAATGACTGGATTATTGACTCTGGTGCTACAGATCATATGACACCTCACCCCTCACATTTATCTTCTTATTTCACTTACCCTGAAAAACACTATATCACTGTTGCTAATGGATCCCAAAACCAGATTACGGGATGTGGTAATATTCACCTTAGTCCATCTCTTCCCTTAAAGCATGTGCTTCATGTCCCAAAACTTTCTAACAATCTTTTGTCCATCCATAAACTCACTCGAGACTTGAACTGTGCTGTAACCTTTTTCCACTCACATGGTGTTTTTCAGGATCTTGCCACGGGACAGATAATTGGGATTGCTAAGGAACAGGACGGGTTATACTGTCTACGGCACGAGGAAAGCAAGTGTCATCAGACGAGTTCAGAGTCCTGGAATACTTCTCAAATATGGTTGCGGCACAAGCGTCTTGGGCATCCTCCTTTTAGCATTCTTAGGACCATGTTTCCCCATTTATTTTCAAAAGTGTCAGTCGAATCTTTTCATTGTGATGTTTGTCAGTTTTCTAAGCATCATCGTTCAACTTTTCTTCCTAGTAATAATAAATGTGCTCAACCTTTTGATCTTGTTCACTCTGATGTGTGGGGACCTTCGTCCATTTCTAATGTTTCTGGTGCAAAATGCTTTGTTACTTTTATTGATGATTGTACTCGGATTACATGGGTTTTTCTTATGAAAGATAAGTCTGAGGTGTTTCAATTATTTGTTAACTTTTTCCACATGATTAGAACACAGTTTGGGAAACCTATTAAGAGGTTAAGGTCAGACAATGGGAAAGAGTATGTTAACAAGAATTTTTCTGAATTTCTTACAAAAAATGGTGTGGTTCATGAGTTGACTTATGTTGACACCCCACAACAAAATGGGGTTGCTGAAAGGAAAAATCGTCATCTTCTTGAAATCACTCGAGCTTTACTCTTTCAAATGAATGTTCCTAAGTTTTATTGGGGGAAGCTGTCTTGACTGCTGCTTATTTAATTAATAGGTTACCTTCTAGGGTTTTATCTAGTGTTAGTCCTGTGCATGTTATGACTAGCTTCTTTCCGTCTGTGCCCATTAAGTCAGGTCTTCAAAGTCGTGTATTTGGTTGTTCCGCCTTTGTCCATGTTCACGGTCATCATCGGGGTAAGTTAGATCCTCGGGCTATTAAGTGCATCTTTATAGGATATGCCTCAGATAAAAAGGGCTACAAGTGTTATCATCCTCCTAGTCGTCGTGTCTATATATCCATGGATGTTACTTTTCAAGAATCAGAGTCTTTTTATCCCAATCCTCAGCTTCAGGGGGGGAATACTCAGGAAGTTGAGTCTCCAGAATTGTCTGTTATTCCTCTTCTACAGGATCCCTTGATGCCTTCCTCTATTCCTATCACTGAGGACAGTGATGATGATGACAATGGTCCTGAACTAGTACCAAATCAGAATGATGACAATGGTCATGAACTAGTACCAGATGAGAATGATGACAATGGTTCTGAAGTAGTACCAGATCAGAATAATGTTGACAGGTTCAGGATAAAGTACCAGCGGAAAGTAAAACCCGTCCTGATCCAACAACAAGTCCAATCGTCTGATCCTGAGGTAAGTGTTGCGAACCCTGAGCCTAGTAATTCCTATGAGCATAACCTTGATGACTTACCTATTGCCTTACGAAAAGGAAAACGTTCTTGTGCCAAGTACCCTATATCCCAGTTTGTGTCTACTCAAAATCTTTCTGTGCAACATCAGAGTTTTATTTTAGCTATTGACTCTATTAGAGTCCCTACATCAGTACAAGAAGCATTAAAAGATAAGAACTGGATTCAAGCCATGAATGAAGAGATGCATGCACTGGACAAAAATGGAACTTGGGAGATTGTTGAGAAGCCAAATGACAAGAGGACAGTAGGTTGCAGGTGGATTTATACCGTGAAGTACCGATCTGATGGCACACTTGACAGGTATAAGGCGAGGCTAGTTGCAAAGGGATACACCCAGACCTATGGAATTGATTATGAAGAGACATTTGCTCCGGTAGCAAAAATGAACACTGTAAGGATCATTCTTTCCTTAGCAGCTCATTTTGATTGGGAGTTGCAACAGTTTGATGTTAAAAATGCTTTCTTGCATGGAGATTTGGAGGAAGAGGTGTATATGGAGATTCCACCGGGGTATGACCCTACTTCAGGAAGAAATAAGGTGTGCAAACTGAAGAAGGCCCTATATGGGCTCAAACAGTCACCCCGAGCTTGGTTTGGGAGATTCACTAATGCTATGGTGTCTCTGGGTTATAAACAAAGCCAAGGTGATCATACCCTCTTTATCAAACATACTCAAAATGGTAAACTCACTCTTCTGTTAGTCTATGTAGACGATATGATCATTGCAGGTAATGATGAACTTGAGAAGCAGAATCTGAGGAAACAGTTGGCAGCCCAATTTGAAATGAAGGATCTTGGAAAACTGAAATATTTCCTAGGTATGGAGGTGGCATACTCGAAGCAAGGGATTTTCATATCTCAAAGAAAGTATGTCCTTGATCTTCTCAAAGAGACTGGTAAATTGGGTTGTAAGCCCATTGGAGTGCCTATAGAGCAAAACCACAAGATTGGAAGTAGTGAGGAGGACCTTAGGGTTGATAAGGCTCAATATCAGAGACTTGTGGGGAAGCTCATTTATCTATCTCACACTAGGCCTGACATAGCTTATCCTGTTAGTGTTGTCAGTCAATTCATGCATGACCCACAGGAGAGACACTTACATGCTGTGGATAGAATCTTGCAGTATCTGAAGGCAAGTCCAGGGAGAGGTCTGTTGTTCAAGAAGAGTGAGCAGTTGTCTATGGAGGTTTATACTGATGCAGATTATGCAGGGTCAATTGTTGACAGGAGATCCACTACAGGATATTGTATGTTCTTGGGTGGAAATTTAGTTACATGGAGGAGCAAGAAGCAGAATGTAGTTGCCAGATCAAGCGCAGAGGCAGAGTTTAGAGCCATGGCTCAAGGAGTTTGTGAACTGTTGTGGATGAAGATCATACTGGATGATTTGAAAATAAAGTATGAAGCTCCCATGAGACTCTTCTGTGATAATAAATCTGTCATTAGTATTGCTCATAATCCAGTCCAACACGACAGAACAAAGCACATAGAGATAGACCGGCACTTCATCAAAGAGAAATTGGATAGTGGTCTAATATCTACACAGTATGTCCCCTCAGGACTTCAGTTGGCTGATGTGCTCACCAAAGGACTTCCCTTGGAGCGGTTTCGAGAGCTTACTTGCAAGCTGGGAATGATAGATATTCATTCACCAGCTTGAGGGGGGGTGTTGTAAATAAGGAATTAATATAAGAATTATTATTAGAAGATTATATTCAGTATTAGGAGAATTATTCTCTTATTAGGAGATTGTGTACATAATTAGTTATTTCCTTATTTAGGATTAGTCTTCTTCTATATAATGTAATTACCCTTTGTATTATGATTAAGAAGTAATAATACAATTTCTCCTACTTTCAAGTTATTAGAAATTGGGAGGCCTATACTCAACCACAAAAGCTAGCTCAAGAGTTGAGGTTTGCACTACCCTTATAAAGGCTATCTATGTTCTATCTCTAGCCAATGTGGAACTTCTAACACACCCCCTCACGTCCACGACTGAACAACCTGGAACGTGGGATCAACAACAACGGGTGGCCCAATAATGGGAGGTCTCCACAACAAACAACAACTAGATCTAGGATAGGCTCTGATACCATATTAGAAATTGGGAGGCCTATACTCAACCACAAAAGCTAGCTCCCAATTAAAACAATTAAGAGTATATTTAACAAATAAGTTCACCAGCCCTTCACACATTTAAAAGACAACAACAAACTAGAAAATTAAGGCCGAAGCCTGTAGAGACAGATGGTAAATAATCACCCAAAATAATAAGAGCGTCAAATTTGTTCACCACTTTCTTTACCCAAAACAAAGTATACAAATACTTTAGTGTCTGATTAATTTCAGTCCTCATTGTCTGGAAACATAAAGTTAGCAAAGGTTCCATATAAACTCGACTTTTCCCAAAATAACAAAAACATAACATATTCGATACTAGGTTCTTCACCTATGCCATTTTGAGGCTTCTGCTAAGCCCCACAAAATATACATTTACCATGAATTCCACTACCATATCCTAAATTACCTGTGTTCAAGCAGCAATGCCTTGAGCAAAATAACCTTCAACATGTGCAAACCTTAACATATCGCATCATGGCAGGGATAGCCAAATCCTTAACATATCATTCCTTCTTCAGGAATCATCCCTTCCTCCACTTCTCCATTGTAAGAAGGATGAGATCCTCCCCACCCTTTCTGAGGGTTATTGTTAGACCTACCACCACCAGGGGAGGATGGTGAACTTCGGTGAGGACTACGTGCAGATTTACGACTGTCATCACGCTGCCCTTGTCCCATCATTGATCCATGAAAACTGTAACCTTCACGAACTGCTGGGGCCCTCTCCTGTTTATGAGGACCAGGACTGCGACTACGGTCACGGTTAAGGCTCTTACTACGATCACTATCCCCTCCACGTCGTTCCATCATTGCTTGGTGAAAGCTGAATTGAGTATTTTGAGATGGTGCAGCCCTGTCAGGACTACGACTACGATCGCGGTCACCACTTTTGAAGCGATCACTCCAGCTAGAACCACCCCTCTCAGGACTTCGACCACGATCATTCCTATACCACCAGACAACACATTTGTGACCATTACTCAAGAATGCGAGGATTCTTTTACAAAACCCAATTCCTCTTACATATGTAATAAGGCACTAAGTTTTTCAAGTGAAAAATAGAAAAAAATGTAACTAAAAATAAATTAAACTAACCTTTGTGAATCATTGTCAAATCCACGGCCTCCACCCCTGCCAGAAGCAGCAGTCCCAAACCCACCTCTTCCACCATATCCAGAATCACTACCTCTTCCACCATATCCAGAGTCATTCCTTGCGCCATATCCAGAGTCACCCCGTCCACCTGAACCCCAGCGTCTGGATCTGTTCATCCCACCACCCCGTGTTGACATATCACGAAGTTCTGACGGGACACGCTGGTTTGCACCTTCCAAGACTTTGATCAAATCTGAAGCATATTTAGCATCCTGCTCCGCAAAGAAAGTGTAAGCTAAACCAGTGGCTCCAGCCCTCCCAGTCCTTCCAATCCTATGAACATAATCTTCCACTCCAGTAGGAAAGTCATAGTTGACAACCACCCTGAAAAACATTTATGGTCAGTGTTCTCATTAGTCCTAAACAATAAAGTACATCCAGTAAACATTCATGGAAAAACATAATACTTCAGCATGCACAGTGTCAGTGAACTAAGTAGTGTATCAACATAATGGCCTCGGAATAATAAACAACACAATGAACCCAAATAGTTACCAACCTAATGTCTTTAATGTCTAGTCCTCGAGCTGCAACATCAGTGGCTACAAGCACCGGAGACCTCCCAGTTCGAAACTGACTCAACACATGATCCCTCTCAGCCTGGGATTTGTCCCCGTGTATAGCAGCAGCTCCAAACTGGCGCGTAAGATTACGAGCAAGTTGATCACACATTTTCTTGGTAGAACAAAAAATAATTATCTTGGATCCTTGATCCTGAGACCGCAAAATCTGCTCCAGTCGACGGTGTTTGTCTGTTGGTGGCAATACTTCAATATGCTGTTTTAATAACATTAAAAATGGATTGATCACAGTTAATAACAATCCTCTGATAGTAATAGAGGGTCTAAAGAAAAAATAGTAATTGAATGAAGTAAATGATATAGGCTAAAAAGGCATTATAAAACCTGGGTAATGGATTTGTTGGCAACAAGCTCATCTACATTTCCGATGTTAACCTGAACAGGATTGACCAGCAGATCAGCTGCAATTTTCCTAACCTCCTTAGGCCATGTCGCAGTATACATGAGAGTTTGCCTGCGTGCAGGCACCTCATTCACAATCTTCCTAATTTGAGGTTCAAAACCCATGTCAAGCATTCTGTCTGCCTCATCTAGCACAAGGTAAGAGATTTGATGAAGACTTATTCTTCTCATCTCAAGAATATCATTCAAGCGACCAGGAGTGGCTACCACAATATCTGCTCCACGTTCAATATCTCTCAACTGAGGACCCTTTGGTGCTCCTCCATACAAACACTAGGGAAAAAATAATAGTTAATTAATAAATAATTATAAGCAAACCCAGCATAGGACACTAAATAGCAGCCAGTTTTATTCTAGATCAGTTTAACTATAGGAACCTACTAGAACAAGCAATCCAATGAAGAATTATGCTTCAAGCAAAATTTGTTTCACAATCTCAAATTTCAGTGAAGTGAAACAATAATCTCAGTGTACATCTTACATGAAAGGAAGATATAAGAAGTCCAAAAGAAAAAGAGCAGATAGTTACTTACCACACAAGAAATTCTAGATGATTTCCCAAACTTCACAGCTTCATCTTGTATTTGCGTTGCCAACTCTCTAGTTGGTGAAAGTACCAAAACAGTTGGACCCATTTTGGAGTTATTGCCAGTACGCTTGAGGTGAAAAAATGCTGGGATTAAATATCCCAAAGTTTTCCCTGAACCTGTTTTTGCAATGGCAACTATATCTCTGCTTTGAAGAGCAATGGGCCATGACTGAGCCTGAATTGGAGTAGGGGCTGAGAACCCAGCATTTTGTACCTAAAAAAGGAAAATCCAGGAGATTGGTTTCATTTGGGACTTATAGAGGAGTGGTTATTGCCGGAAGAAGCATCATCCCCCCATATGCAAGCCACCATTGCTTGCTGATGCAAGCTAGCGCATGAGGAGGCCTCTTCTTCCGAACAGACCAAGTGGCAGACTGAATCATGACCAACGGCAGTCCCAGCCACGAACTTGGATGATTCGGAAAGCCCTTCCAAACAATTGGTCCACCATAAAGGGCGCTCCAAAGTCCAAACTAAATGCAAGCCCCACAAAAGAGGGCACCACAGTGTACGACATTAGCTCCTTCTCCAGGAGCAAATATCGCACCTACGAAAAAAAAAAGTAAAGATGGCAAAAGAATCATCATGAGCCTGAAACTTAAAAATTAGAGCTTCAGGAATCAGAGTTTTGCGCAAGAAACAACAGGATCAGAAACTTCCATAACCTCCTAACTGCCACTACTGAAGAAAGATGTGAAAAAAAGAGTATAGAAGCTGATACCTCTTTAAGAATTTCCGGTGGTAAGCCAGTGGACCCAAATGATGTAAAAGGTGGCGGCACATTATCTCCCTAGAAACATTAAGAGGGGAAAAAAAGAAAAACTTAATTGTGGGGACACATTTTCCAAATATATTCTTAAAAGATGTAAGGGAATAATTTTTTGCATCACCAAGGTTGATAACAGATGCAAGATGTCCAGTTCATGAAACAGAGTAGTGTAATATAAATATATATAATGTACAGTTCAAAATTATAGCAGTGTGATATAATTACTTGCCACAAAAAATCCAATATATACTTACAGAAACAGTTATTTCATGCCGACGCCGATAAGACTCTGGGCTTAGTCCAGCTCCAGCATCTGATGCCCCTTGATCTTTGACAGAACTAACATTTCCAGTAGCATGTGTTCCATTTGGATGAGAACTAAAACTTCCCTCTTTGGAACTCTAATACAAAACAAAAGTAAAATAAATCCCCAGACAGACTAGGATTGAGAAAAATGTACAGCTAAATCTTAAACACTGCCTTCTTTTTATTCTAGCAGCATGGTGTATAGTAGATATAATTTCCAAACATCTTTAGCGTCCATTTAAGAAAAAAGATAATGAAATTATTCAATACAAGTTTAGTGAATAATGTTTTAGTTCAATAAGACAAACATCATCTCATTCCCCATTATTTACAAGACTCATAAGGATAACGGAACTAATGATTCAAAATGAACATAAAAGATGCATAAAAATCACTGATAGCAAATGACATACCAATTGGTAGAATACACCATACAGTCTATGTCTAAAAATTCCAAGTGCTACAGGTTATGCTAGGTTTCAAATATTAACATGTCCAAATAACAACAGAGAAAGTCGAGCACTAACCTGATGGTTCCGTGATCCACTGTCATTTGACCCACCACCTCCATTTCTATCATACCTGTCCTTCAAATCCGGACTGCGAGCACGCTGAGATGATTGTTGAACCTGGACAGAAGAACTGGGCACCGAAGACTTTGGCGGGGCAGCGGAGCTTGTAGGCCTCTCATACTGGGTAACATTAGTCTCAGGGTTCCAAAAGTAAAGATACCCAGTCTTGCCATCCACAAGACCCCTCCATGGTTTAGGTAGAGTCGGGTCGGGTGGTGCATATCGCGGACCCACTGTGGCAGTAGCTGTGGCGGCCATAGCAAGTGAATCGAAAATATAATTCTAACAAGACAAACAGAATAAAAACACAATCAGAAACCACACCAAAAACTAAAATAAAAAATTATTACAGTAATAAGAACCCTAAAAGAGCAATTATATTTCATTTTCACAGTGACCCTAGCAAAAGTTACATCCTCAAATTAAAACATTCGATTCTATAAATTCATAACATCTATTATTGCCCACAAATCAAACATTTCCCCGCATATCTAGAAAGAAAAATCCCAGCAAATCTAACCAAGCAACAACTTCAAATTTGTAAGTTTACACAGTACGTTGAGCAAAACAAGCGACCGATTCACACCATGAACAAAAGCAAGTTATCAATCCAGCGTATAAAACACTTCTGATTACAAAAATCGCGACCAGAAAACCCAAATCAAGCTCAAACAAATGCATGCAGCACAAAACTATTTCAATAAACCAAGCCCTAGATTCAATCAAAATCACAACCCAGCATGGGGTAGCAGTGTTTCCCAACAAGCAAACCCTAGAAATTCACACTCAGATCTAGCTCGTAATGGAACGGTGCAAGCAATGCGCGCAATTAACACAGAGGAAAAAAATCAATTCAAACGAAAACCGAATCGAATCGAATGGTACCTGTAGATGAGCGAGAAGTGGGTGTTTCTCTCTCTAGAAACTGGTGTTTCTCTCTCTATCTCCAATTCAGGGTTCGGCTTCGAATCGCAAACCCCTGCGGCACACGTCGGAAACGGTCGAGGGTGAGAGGAAGAGGAAGCAGCAGCGATGAATGATCGTTTGGTTATTTATAGGTGGAAGTAGAAATGAAGAAGATATTATTATAAGGGAAAGTGAAAGGTTGGGTTATGGGTGAGTGACTATGGTTAGCTGTTGGAAGTTTGGATTCTTGACTATGGTTGAGTGTCATTAGGCCCAGTTTGATTGTATTGGATTTGGATGGATGGTGGCTGCTGGATCATGTCTAGGCCTGACCCAACTTAACCAAAATTATGATTGTCTTGGGTTGTATGAATTAGTGTAAATCTTGGTGATTTGTGTTTGAAAATGAATTCATTTGCTTTTATGAATGATTTATGGTGTTGATGAGTTATGCTGAAAATAAATGTTTGATTTGCCTGTATGAAGTACTATGAGTTGCTGACAATTATGACAGTCACTCGTTCTGTTTGTATGACTTCTGATTTGGACGACTTATGTATGCATTGATGATTTGAGTTTTGAAAATGAATATTTGCTAGATTCATTTGCTTTTATGAATGAATTGTGGCGTTGATGAGTTATGAGTTATGCTGAAAATAAATGTTTGATTTGCTTGTATGAAGTATTATGAGTTGCTGACAGTTATGACAGTCACTGCTTCTGCCTGTATGACTTATGATTTGGGCGACATATGTTAAAGGGTCGAGTTATAACCCTTAAAAATAAGTATGAAGACTTGTGTAGGTACAAACTTCAACTCAATGGAATGTATTAAATGTTGTAGTAGGCAGTTATTGTCTGAGGCTTCTTCATTGGAACAGTTATGAAACGCTCTAGTCAGAATATGTTAGGTAAACTGTCATAATAAAGATTATCTGTAACTCAAACTCACACTTAATGGGTTGCAAGTCTCACCATACCTGCAATAACAACAGAAGGTCGTGTGGAGACCAGTTCACTAACTAGCCAACAATTGCATTGAAAGCTGTTAGAGTTGGACCTGCTCCTGCTCTTTTGAAAATTACAAAGAAGATGAAATAAAATGCTACTAATCCTGAAAAAGCTTCGAGACAATTACGAGTTCTTCTTAGGTGTTAAGTATTTGTTTTTTTATTTGAATTGTGTGATAAGATATACTTCCATTGGTTTTTCCAGTTCTTTACCTGTTTCGTCAGTTTTTTACAAACATTCACATGCTCTGATTATCAACTGCATTGGACCGGTTCTCAACCCCGTAGATCCGGTCCAGTTTTAACAACATGGAAATTTATGGAACAAACCATCAAGTGAAGAATAAATTCCCATTTATGTGCAACCTACTTAGTAATGGGACACAAATGTTGAAGCAATCACAGGAACATTAAAAATGGGTTGATTGTGTTTCTTCAAAGTTCAAACAAAATTTGATAAAGAAAACTGAAACCTGAAGTGCGACTTATCCTTGTAATATAAGACACGTCATGAGTGCATATTTTGTATACTATGTTTATTTAATTTTATTAAGGTCGTGCATTTTTAATATATTTTAATTATTTTTTTGGAATTATTTTGTTATTTTATTTATTTTACTAGGTGGTCGATTAGAATGCATTATAAGTGGATATCTAGGGTTAACAACTAAATGAAACACTTACATATATAACCCGGGGACAATGAGAGAGACACGCAGAAAGGAATCTTATTTGTTCCAGAGTTGAAAAGATGGTAGACAAGAGCATATGGATCGAGAATACCGGATATTAGAAATTGAAAATAGTGAGTAGATCTTATTATTATAATCTCTTGAAGATTATAAACTTGTTTCTAAAATTACCTTTATGCACACTTACACATATATTGCGTAAGCCTTGGTTATGCATGATCAGCGCCGGTGGAGTTGTTGTCTATCCTTCATAGTAACTACTATGGAGTCCTAACTCTTAGACCATAGTGTTCTTTTTTATTTAGCCATTGTACTTAAATAGAATCTCATATATCGTCAAAAAATTTATAGTATCTTTTTTTATTCTATTCGGGGTTAAAAGCCAGAAAAACAAGGAAAACTAGTTCCTTATATAAAACGTGTTACAAGAATCAAACATTAAAGAAATACTACTAAAGAAAGGAAGGTGGTCATAGATCATCATATGACAAGATAGGGATTGACCATTCTTGGCAAAAATATCCGCTATCGAATTGGCATCTCTAAAGATATGGTTCCAAAACACATTTGGATTATTATCAACAAGCATGTGGATCTCCCGAATCAGAGAGGCACTAGGATTGGAAGGAGGACACCCTTTCTCCACTAAACCAATAGCAACCTCCAAGTCAGACTTAATAATAAACTTGCCAAAGCCTCTCAGGACAACAAGCTTGATCCATGAAAGATGGGCCATGACTCAGCCTGATGGATCGAGTAGTCACCAAGCTTAGCAGAAAACCCAGCTAGAAAACGCCCTTCATGGTCCCTAAGAACACCACCACAAGCTGCTGCATTTTCTAGAATCACAAGAGAGCTACCAGTATTGATTTTAATCCAAGGATCATTGTGAGGGAACCATTTCAGAATTACTGGCTTAGCCATTCTAACCTTCTTGTTGTATCTAAGACATAAAAATTCTTGAGACTCAATTCTCAAGTTTTACACCAAACACAACACAAAGCGCAAATAAGAAAAATTATCATATTCTTACAAAACAAGTATAGTACAATTCAAATTCAACAACAATAATCGCCACATAATTTCAGAAAGATGATAATAATAAAGGTGAATGGTTTATCATTTTCCAGCAATGATCAACTGAAAAAAAAAAATGAACATTATAAAGAGCAGGAGTAAGGATGTTCATCGAACTGCATTGACCCGAATATCCAAACAACAACAATTAAATTGGTTTGAAATGATTTAGTAATCAATTTCATTTAAGTTAAACCTTGGACAAGAACCAATTGCAATTTATTCAATTCTCTTATAGATCTTTTCCCAACCGAAACAACTCAACCACTCAATCAATTTTTTTAATTTTATATTTTCAAATTTATGTATTTGAAACGCAGTGGCTGAAAATTACCATCATATTGTTATCAGCAATGAAGAGCAAGACAGAGAGCCATCCCCAGGATGTTAGTTGACTCATCAATCACTTTTGGGTGTACTGAACCCGAAAAGGATACTAGGTATCAATGAAATAGTAAACATAAATTTATTTGAAAACGTTGCCTCTTGCTGGCAACAAAAATGGGGTGATAAGCTTATGTCTAATATCTGAAGTTATATAAAAAGATCCTAAATGTTTGGATTAAATACATAACCAGAAAAGGAGGTTTCTTTGGACAGTTTCATTGGTATCTTGCCGACATACATTTAACCAAGTCAAGAATCCGACAGTAATCGAAAAAGAGAGAAGATTCTTTGCCCTCCAGTCCATCCCGGCTGACCCTGTTACTACCAGCCAGGTTATTACATGGACTACCACCAACAATCAGATCAAAGCCCCCAGTCACGCTCATCAGCTGCTCTAGACGATCACCATCTAGCTGCTGCACATCTTCCAGATCAATCAAATTACCTTTCTGATTTGTTTGCTCCCACCAACTCCTAACAATGTTTCTGTTCACTTCAGACTTTTCAACAGAAACTACATTCTTCAAAGGGATACCAAGCCGATGAAGAGCCACTTCCGCACCACCGATTCCCGAAAAGAGAGAAAGGAGATTGATACCCTTAGGGTACATATCCTTCAAAACTGACAGGTGGTAAGCCACCGTGTCCACCTGAAAGTCAAAATGAACCTATAAGGAAAGAGGCATTTACATGGAAACTTAAAACAATCAGAACCCTTGGGAAAGTATCACACACACACATATACAAGAGAGAGAGATTGAAACTTCATATAACTTATTCTACTTTCATAAATTATTCTGAATACAACACCTAGAGTTTTTTTTCTCAGTAGTTGAGATCTGTTACATGAATCAAATGTCACTATGGTGTTGTACCCTATAAACTATAAAGGGCGGACATTTCTGGAGATGTTGAAATGCCTGACACATTTCCAACACCAATACCTGTACAACACTCATATAACATGTGTCAGACATTCTTCATTAGTTTATTAGGTCTCCTATAAAAAATTGTATTAAGAATTAGGACACTTAGCAGACACACCATGGACAATTAACCGATAGTCAAACAAGGCTGTACTCTGAAAAAAGACACAAAAACTAAAGAACAAAATCATTATGTTTTTAAATAACTTTTCAGAAAAGTCAAACTCTACGAGTTAAAACCTGATTGTCCAGCAAACTTCAAGTGAGAGTGCCACTTATTTCTCTACTCATCCTTGTACCCCCTCCTTCCCCCACACACATATATAAAGGGTGTAACTGTGTAAGCACTAAAACAGACATGGATGCACAGACACACGCAATGTCTGAAACAGAACTGCAGGACACAGTAAACAGACACACATGTATGCATGTGGCATGCATATTACCATGCCTGCAAGTGTGTGAGTACAAAAATTCGTTCAAACATGAGAGGAGTTAATCTTGACCATCCATAAATCCATATACTATTGTATGATCAAGATTAGCTACTAACACTTCCCATCTTCTCAATTATAATGCACTATAAACAAGTTTAGAGTACAAGGATAAATAGAAGGAGCAACAATTGCCAACATAAGTGTGTTGAAGACCTTTCTTGATATTTTAAGTTGATTATTTTTAAGTGCTTTAGAAAACAAGATGGACTTTTTTTATGAGTATCCTTGTCAAGTCTGATTTGAGTGTGTGTGTGTGTCTAAGTGTCTGACGTGTGTCCAAACCCATAAAAAATCCTTTAATAGAACACCTGTTGACGAGCAATCAATGTGATACAAGAATAATACAGGTCTTAGTGTGAGAAATATAACTGACACTCTAACACAAAGAAACAGTACCAACCCTTCATAGAAGGGAAGAGGTGAGAGGAGCTAATTATGACCTTAAAACATATATGGATGATCAAGATTGACTCCTCAATGGTCTTAACTAGATGCATGCACACACACACACATGTCATGTATACTGTATTCTGTCTTATATTTAGACATCGTGTGTCTATGTATGTGACTATGTATCTGTGTCATATCTAGTGTATCAATGTATGTATATGTGCTTCATTGGTTGTAAAAAAACTAAATCTTTATAGAGGCTATTTATTTCTTAACATTTTCTAATGGTTCACTCAGTTTATAGGTCATCCTCAGTTGCGCTACCTTATTATTCTGGATATAAAGAGAAGTTTTTTTTTTTTTTTTTTTTTTGAAACTTGGATATAAAGAGAAGTTATTTAGAACATTATTAGATAGTTCCAAGGAATATTATAATTTATATGACAGGAAAAAGCATCCTGGACGATCTCCAAGAAGGCTTTATTGTTAGAGAGAGAGAGAGAGAGAGAGAGAGAATCATCACACCTGGAATGAGTTGCCAAGGGACTTAAATCTGTCTGTTCTACTGATTCCACCTCCCCTTGTGTGGTTCCTTGGGAAGCCCAAAAGTGTTTCAACTTCATCTGGCTCTAGTGGGGCAACCTTATTCCTGCCCACCCAAACTAGATTCCATTTGCGGCATTGGTCAAGAACATACTTCTGAACACTCTCGGGTGGATCTCCATCATAGTTCTCTAGCGCTTTCCTAATTCTTTCAGTTAATTTAGCACTACCAATAACAGTTTGCAAACAGTTAAGTTTGGTTCTTGGATCCCATGATGGCCACCACTTCCTGGTCAGGGGGAATGCATCATGAATTGTCCGGGGTGGCTGTGGTAGGAGAGGGAATCTGTTTGTGATCGGTAGATTGTGAATGTAGCCCCTTTTCCTCGCAGCAGCGCAGAAATACTTTGAATCCACAAATTCGGGCTCAACATCAAACAAGAATCTCGATATTGTCTGCCAAACACCTTTTGGCGCCATTGCTACATTCTCGTAGTAGAAGTACGGAGGCCCAATAGCATCATCTGGAAGTCTTCTCTGTGTTATGAAGTTAGGTTCATTGGGAATCCCAAACCCAATCATTGGCTTCGGAAGATGCAGTGCATCATCATCATCATCATCTTCATTCAGGATTCTGTTTTCACACCGCTTCAGCTTCTTCTTTCCCAGCACTTCATAATCATAAAATCTTTCCCTTTTTGGTTTAGCAATATCATTATATTGTGGCTGTCAAAATAAGTTTGAAACTATTTTTACATATGATAAAATAACAAAAAAAGGGTAACAAATAAGTGGTGTGACCGTGATTTAAGGAAAAATAAATTACAAAAGATAAGATGCATTAAGGGCCCGTTTGTTTAAAAATTTAAAAGAAGTGATTTTTAGTTTTTGTAAGGAGATTATGTTTTAGAGCTTTTGTTAAAAAGAAAAAACTAATTTGTGTTGTTTACATTCATAAAAATGTACTTTTAAGACGAGCGTGATTTCTATCTCACCTACCGATGATATTATTTTAGAGAAGAAGCTACTCAATGTAACATCCGAATATAATCTTAAAAAAACTGATCATTTAAAAAAAATTGTTGATGAAGAAAATGTACCCAGACACCTAAAATTTGTTAAGTGATTCTTTTTATTAAAAAACGTTGTTTTTTGTTAAAGAAGTTTAAACAAACATGCTCTAAACTTGATTCCAGTATGCTACCTTCTCTTCAGGAGGTAGAAGGGCATCTTCTGCCTTTGCTATTTGAGCAACACCAATAAAATCCACCAAATCTTCAAGCGAGGAGTTTGGACCTGCAGTATTTCACTAGAACAATGAGGCCAAGAAAACAGAAAGCAAAAAGTTGATCAGAAAGAAATTATGTAAACTTATGAAGACAAACTGTTATGATTGTAGAACAGAAGAAGAGAGAGAGAGGGGGGGGGGAACTGAATTTGAACAGAATCTGTTATTATGATTTTCTGGACAGATTACAACTGTGACTCACTCTTAAAAGAGTCCTTAGCAGGTAGTTTGTATGAGAAGACACTAACTGCTATAACTATCTTGAACCAATGCTAACTACATTAGCTAAGACTAACTTCCTGACTACAACAATGCACACTCGGGTATTATCTCTAATACAAACAAAAAATAGTCCTCAGATGAGGTGATTATTGAGAATGAACAAGTTCAGCTGTTATTTGGAGAGTAGGTAAATTTCAGATCTATTAATTTATCATACACACTACAAACTAGACCAATATTCTGAAACAATAGCATTCTTTAAAGATGATTATATAACACATAGGCCCCAAACTTTCCAGATATAGCAATTTTCCAATTGTGGAAAAAAAAATTGTCTTCTGAAAGACTCATTACTTCTCAATTTGGTCCCTAATTTAAAAAGCTGAACCAAACCCTCCAATTTATTAAACTTTAGCGTCCACGGTGTTAAAGCACACAGGACCCAAAGCCTTTGAAGTGAAATTGAATCATGAACTACAAGCTCATGGCCAATCAAAACACCAAAAAGCATATCTCAAAGCAACTAAGCAACTTTGCAATGCAGGGAAAAAAGACACTGTCCTTGAGACTCATCACACAAACATAAGAATAAATGGCTTCATGAGGTCTACAAGCATACAATTGGTCTGTGCTCAAGTAAGTGGTACACTAAAAAAAAACATCAGAAAATTTAATGAACATGTATAAGAAGAACCAGAAACCTCCAAGGACCATTACTTTTATCGAACAAAATGGAGGAATGAAAAAGGCCAGAAGAGTCTAGAAATCTAAAAGGCCAAATTGAATTAATCAAAAAGTGCTTCTTAACTCAACAAACAATACAAAAAATTAGAACGCCTGACAATACAATTGAGAAACTCCAGTAAAGGACCAACTCAAAAGATGCTGCATCTTTCAAATTGGAGTCTTCTGTGAAAAGAAATTTTCAGGAAACTAGGTAACTCCACATTCAAAACTCCCCCCAAGAAAAGCAAAAAAAGTCCCTTCTTCATGCCAGTTATATGCTTAAACATTATTCCACTGCCATAAGATATCAACAAGCTTGAGGAAATTGATTAAACAGTAGGAAATCATGAAATGGAAAACAAGATGCCACCACAAACCTTGATTCTGCATTTCAAATACTAACTTGGCACTTTAGGGTTCACTCTTCACACCAAACATTTGTGACCCAAATTCATCAGTTGATTTAACTAGGATAGAATATAAATGACTGACAAACATATGCTGATATGCATGTGGGTTTTTGGGAGGATTCTGCCACAGTGAGCATAAAGCAGTACAAAAGTGAATGAATTTGGGTCACATTCTATCTATTGGCTTGGAGTATAAAGCAGTACAAAAGGCACAGGTTGATATGCATTCATTAGGCAGGACTCAGAATGAAAAGTTACTGTAGCAGAATGAGGAAATCCTACGCTAGATTACCGTGCAAACTGAATGCAATGAAAATGGATAGTATTGATATGTTTAAAAGATTCCCACTGACTTCAAAACAGTTATCTTTTACTGTGTTTCTGTCTTGAAGTCATGTTAGACAAATTGATCTTTATCTATACCGAGGAAACTGGTGCTATAAAGCTCATGCCATGCTAGGGTCATTGGAAGGGCCAGGCCCACTGTGGATCTATTGCACGCAGTGTTATCTTGCATTTGCAAGAGGCTGTTCCTGATTCTACTCACTTAATAAAGGTTATACTACATATTTCAAACAAGTATATGCTGGCTCTTCATAATGAAAGACTATACAAAGCATGTAATATAAGCATTGGCCAACTTCATGAAGAAAGACTACATAAAGCATGTCATATAAGCATTGGCCCATTGGTAAACCCACACACACGCATCAGCCAATGGCTCATCGGTTGAACCACTGAGCTAGTAACTTGACTTAGTCAATGATCGAGCAACACGCACGCACATACACACAGAGACATACATATATACACAGATACATGCAAGCATGCATGCCAATGGAAATCAATTGGAGATAGCACAGCAAAATAAATTTGTTTGTCATATGGGCAGAGTTTAATAACGCTGCAAAACAATGTTTGTCATATGGCTCAATTTTCCCAAGGAACATAAGCAACGGTATTGAAGATAGTACATTGTGTAACAAGAACAATAAAGTAAAAAAGACCTAACATTTTTGCAAAATAAAAAGCTAAAAACCTACCACAAATCTAAGACTGAATAATCTAAAGACGCACCTAATCTTTCAATGGCAATCAAAGCTTCCTCTTCCTTGAAGCCCATTTTCACCAAGGACGTCAAGGTATCATTATTTTCAGAAACAGGTTTTCTGACTTCCTGCAAAAAACCCATAACCAAGCCATGACTAAAAATATGTAACCTGCAACTTAATTGTTTCTAGCATAAGCAATTTCAGACCTCCCATAAATGCATGTAAAAGTAAGTGCAACCACACGAAGAAAATTTCATTTTTCTTTGGATAGACAAGAGATAAATTCTACAAGTTACTCAAACATAATACGCGACAGAGACTTATGGCATTGATTAATCCATGTAGCTGACCCCACATAGTGGGAAATGGCTTGATTTTTGTTTTGTTTAACTCAGATTCTGCCGAAGGTAGAAACGTAAATCATGCTAATTTATCTCATGGTTAAAATTGAGTGTATGCCTGTAACTGCATATCCTAAGGCAGGCCAGAAACCATCCTAGTAGATGACATGACATGACATGACATTAAAGACACAAAATAGCATGATAACAATAAGATGAATCAAATAATACAACATTGAAACAAAACATCAAGAAGCATAAAAAGCAGAGATTACTTCATCATCAGAAAAAGCATCAGCATCTGACAAATCATCCCAAGAACTCCCTCCATACTCTGAAGAGCAGGGATCTGGTTCCACTTGCTGTTGTGGCTGGGGAGAACTTTCTAGAGCCTGGAAATATGAAAAGAAAAAAAAAAGTCAAGACAACTGTAACGTTGACAACCAAAATTGCAAAACATGCAAATAGTATATTAGAAAAGGCCAGAAAGAAGTACGAACTACGAAATAAAAAGTAAGATAAAAATAACTAAATGAAAGAGGTGAAGGGGGGAAAGAGACATAGGAATAATGCCATTAAAAATAGTATTGACAAAAAGGGAACTCGTGCATGTAATCATAATGACAAAACCAAAAAGTACAATGTCATGACATTTCAATTTTTTCTGAGTTACATTATGATTACATGGAAACTCCAATGTTTTTTAACTGACTCATGATTTTCATCCAAGGAATTTGCATATAATATATCATTTCTCTAATATAAGTTCCCAAGAAAAGGAATACTGTCAATCAAGACTTGAGAAAATATCAACTTGCCGAGTACGTGAGAAGTTCTTCAAGTAGTTTATCTTCATTTTCCTCACCTGAGCGTTCATCAGAGCAGTATTAGTTGTGAACTATATGAACCAAATCTACAAATAATGGGGTAAAGCAGTGCCTTTACCATGTTCCTGAATTACTTTGGAAACCATTTCTCTGGGAAATCCCATACCAATAAAGTGGTCAAATACCTTTGAATTAGATGAACCTGCAGAGGTGCTTGCCTTAAGGGAGAGAGAAATAGAAATTAGTGGCTAAAAAATTTCATTTCCTTTGTAGAGTAGTAGTCCTATATGCATGTTTCTTAATGATGCATGAGCAAATGTGTTTAAAATACTTTCATGGATAGAGTACTTGGATAAACCATCAAGATTATTGATGTTAGTAAAGAATAATAAATGCATTCATTCCCATTAATGATAGCAAACAGAAGTCACGTACGTAAAGGGGAGAATAAATAGAATCTTGCATAATTTGCTGAGTAGAATGAATCAAGGAAAGTGACAGTACCGAAAGAAAAATAACAGCATGCAAATCCTTGAATGATCAACTCATATTAGCATATTGCATGTAGTCTTAGAATATTAAATAAGATATGTTCAGATAGTTAGCCCAAATGGGAAGGATGGGATACAACAAGTCCATAAATAGCAATATAAAACAGGATTTGATTCTTGAAGAACTAGCCACAAGGAAATAAGATAGGTATAAATTCCACAAAATCTAAATGGTAAATGCACATTATAAATGTAAAACTAAATTTGTGAGGTCTAAAATCTCAAGATTTTTTTTTTCTGCACTCACCTGCCAGGTTAGTAAATCATTTTGCATTATCTTTAGCTTTCAGAAATCAGTCTATTAATTACTTAATAATCAACTACTCATAAAGATAACCTCTGAAATAAAGAGAAATTCCTAAAAGCTTACCTCTCCAGACCCAGTAATAGTTTCTCCATTAGGAGCGCTTAAACCGGAAGATGAAGATTGAAAGTTCTCAATCTCAAGCTCATCTTCTGTGGTCCAATCAATATTGTCACTCTCCACACCAGAATCATCATCTCCACCACCCTGCAATAACTGAACGCTATAAGAGAAGCAAAAGCTAAGTAGCAAAAAGAAAAAATATCAAGTAATTAAGAAAAACGAGAAGAAAAAACTTAGAATCACACTGCTAATCGAGGCTCACTACAGTTGTACTTATTAATGAGGACCCATAAAACAACAAATATACGCATCTTTGAATGTGATTTCGAAATAAAACATACCATCTTTGATCTCCCAGCCTTGCGATATACAGAACTCTAGGCTGCCCAAGCAAAGACAAGGTGATTAGCATTAGAAAAAGCTAACTATAATAGAAGTTGCAGCAAAAGAATTTAGCTGATCTAAATATGAGCATATTAAATAAAATGGTGCTTAAGATTGAAAATCCAAACAATTTGTGTTAGGGAAGGAAATAATAATACGAATACTGTTGTTAGGAAAGTCTATACTGAGAGGAAGAGGTCTGACAGTTAATGTTAATGGGCCTGATTCGGCCACTTCTAATATGGTAGATATCAATAGGGGTTTTTCTCATTAGATTAGGTTTAGGTTTCAGTTTGTTAAATGTTAGGTACCAGAAAAATGTAATAGGAAAGAAGAAGATTGTATGCTATTAAGGCACTGAATCCTCTGGTATGAACCCAGAAGCAGTGTTTAGGGAAATACAAGGAAGAAAATAACAAGATAAACTTGAGCAATTCGAGAGTGCTCAATCTCTCCCAGTCCAGACTAATTTCTACCTCACTCTCTCTCCAAACCAACATATATTCCCTAGGTTGATACCCTATGGTCCCCCCCTCACCCATGTGTGTGTTGCCACCTCATTAGTCGGTTATCTTGGGATCCAAGCTTCTAGAAGGTGGATCTTCAGGTACAGCTGTCCCTTGCTTGGGCCTCCTCTCATAGACTTTGCCAAATCTGGGCCTAGAGTGTGGGTTTGCAACATCTCTTCCCCCTTGAAGAATCACCTTGTCCTCAAGGTGATGATTAGGGAATTGTTCCAGCAGAGCAGTGTAGTCTTCCCAGGAATCTTCAAAAGTTGGAAGATCTTTCCATCTAACCAAAACTTCAATGCTCCCATTCTCCTTCTGTCTTGTTCCTAGAATAGTTTCTGGTTCTACTAAGAGCTCCCAATCTTCTGTTAATGAGCTGGGTAATGGTTGGCAAGGAGTTCCCTCATTAATTGCCTTCTTGAGCAAGGAAATGTGAAATACTGGATGGATTAGACTGCCCTCTGGTAATTGCAACTTGTAAGCAACAGGATTGATCTTGTCTATCACTAAAAAGGGTCCATAGTACCTTGGACTAAGCTTCTGATTTTTCCTTTTAGCCAGGCTTTTGAGCTTATAAGGCTGTATCCTGAGATATACCATGTCCCCAATCTCAAACTGCACATCTCTCCTGTGTCTATTGGCCTGCTGTTTCATTCTGTTCTGGGCCTTTTCCAGATTTTCCTTGAGCTCTCTCAGAAGTAAGTTCCTCTCAGCAGTCATCCTTTCAACTTCCTCTACTGAAGTTAAAGAATCAGTCCCCTTGATGATCACAGGTGCTTCCCTCCCATATAATGCTTTGAAGGGTGTGGTTTTGATGGCAGAGTGGTAGTTGGTGTTGTACCAAAATTCTGCCCAACACAACCACTTAGGCCACTGTTTGGGTTTGGTCCCAGTCACACACCTAAGATAGGTCTCCACACATTTGTTTACAATCTCAGTCTGTCCATCTGTTTGTGGGTGGTATGCAGAACTAAATTTCAATTTGGTTCCTGCTAATTTGAATAGTTCTGTCCAGAAGGTGCTTAGGAAAACTCTGTCTCTATCAGAGACTATGGATGTAGGAAATCCATGTAGTTTGACTACCTCCTTGATAAAGAGTTCTGCAACTTCTTTTGCATTATAAGGGTGTGAGAGTGCAAAGAAGTGAGCATACTTGGTGAATCTGTCCACTACTACCAGTATTGTGTCTTTCCCCATGGTTTTAGGTAGCCCCCCAATGAAATCCATGGAAATGTCAGTCCATACCTGAGTAGGGATGGGTAGTGGCTGTAGGAAGCCAGCTGGGCTGAGTGCTTCATATTTGTTCCTTTGACATACTTCACATTTCTGTACATAACTCTGAATATCCAGCTTCATCCCTTCCCAGAAAAAGAGAGCAGAAATCCTCTTATAGGTTCTGAAAATGCCTGCATGTCCCCCTTGTTTAGAATCATGGAACTCTTGTAATATGGTGAGAATTTTCCCAGACCCTTTGGGAATGACAATCCTCCCTTTATAGAGTAATCTCCCTCTCCTCAATTGGTACCCTGCCACAGAAGTGCCTTGAGTGATCAGCTCTTGCATGATTTTCCTATATTTTTCCTCTGCCATAATCTCAGTTTCTAAATCCTCCCAATCTGCACAATGAACTGAAGATATAGCTGAGAATTGCATTTTTCTGGATAATGCATCTGCTGCCTTATTCTCAATTCCTGGCTTGTATTTGATTTCAAAATCAAATCCCATTAATTTGGATACCCATTTCTGCTGTTCCTCTCCCATCAACCTCTGTTCAGCTAAGAATCTTAGGCTCTTCTGATCTGTATGTATGATGAATTTCTGCCCTAGGAGATAGTGTCTCCATTTCTGAACTGCAATCACGACTGCCATTAATTCTCTCTCATATACAGACTTGGCCTGTGCTCTTTCTGAAAGTGTCTTACTCATATAAGCCACTGGTTTCCCATCTTGCATTAGTACAGCCCCTAACCCTTTTCCTGATGCATCAGTCTCTAGAACAAAGGTTTTTGCAAAATTTGGCACTGCCAAAACTGGCACAGTTGTCATGATCACCTTCAGATTCTCAAAAGCCTGAGCTGCCTCTTCACTCCAATTGAAGTTGTTCTTTTTGAGTAAATGGTTGAGAGGTTGGGCCAGTTTACTATAATAAATTTCCTATAATACCCTGTTAACCCAAGGAAACCTCTTAATCCTTTCACATCTTTTGGAGTGGGCCAGTTCAACATATCTTTGATTTTGTTAGGATCAGCAGCTACCCCTTGTCCTGATATCACATGCCCCAAATACACCAATTCCAGTTGACCAAAAGAACATTTCTTTTGGTTTGCCACCAGGTGGTTATCCTCTAAAGCTTGCAAAACTTTCCTCAAATGTTCCCTATGCTTTTCCTCACTCTCACTGTATATCAAGATATCATCAAAAAATACAAGTGCAAATTTTCTAAGATAGGGCTTCAAGACTTGGTTCATGAGTGCTTGAAAGGTTGAGGGTGCATTGGATAGGCCAAATGGTAGGACTAGGTATTCATAGTGGCCCTCATGGGTTCTGAAAGCAGTCTTAGGAATGTCTTCCTCTCTCATTCTAATCTGGTGATAACCAGATTTCAAATCAAGTTTTGAAAAAACCACAGCTGCTCCTATTTCATCTAACAGTTCATCAATAATTGGTATAGGGAATTTGTCAGGGATTGTAAGCTTGTTGAGGGCTCTATAATCCACACAAAATCGCCACCCTCCATCTTTCTTTTTCACCAATATAGCAGGACTGCTAAAAGGGCTTGTACTGGGTCTAATGATCCCTGCCTTGAGCATGTCTTTTACTAATTTTTCAATCTCATTTTTCTGATAGAATGGATACCTGTAGGGCCTACTGTTGGGTATGGAAGCTCCTTCTTGAAGCAAAATGGCATGATCTGTTGCTCTCTTGGGAGGTAGCCCCTTTGGTTCTTGAAAAACTTCAGGAAATTCTGCTAGGATTCCCTCTATCTCTTCTGAAATCTTAGTTGCAATCCTTGTATCCTCAGTTAACCCCTCATAAGAGAGGTAATAGGCTTCACCCTCCTTCTCCATAGTCTTTTTAATAGATTTCCATCCTGCAGCAATCTTACACCAGGATGGTTCCCCTTGTAAGAACATTTTCTGTCCTTGAACCTCCCATTGAATGGTCAGCTTTTGGAAATTTGCTCTAATGTTGCCAAGACTAGCAAGCCAATCCATTCCCAGCACCACTTCTGTTCCCCCTAGGCCTAGGATGAAAAAATGTTGAGTAATGGGAATCCCCTGAACCTCTAGCTTCAGGTAATTACATACTCCGGAATTTCTCTCCCTAGCCCCATTTCCCACCTCCACTATATACTCTGAAGTGGCAATCACAGGTATGTCTAGTTCCACCACCAGCTCTTGAGAAATGAAATTGCTGGTTGCCCCACAATCCACCAATATCAGAACTTCTCGGCTCCCAATCTTTCCTTTGACCTTGAAAGATCTATTAGAGGTTAACCCTTCCTTGCTATTCATGGATAATTGCAGCACCTTTCCTTCCAAAATGAATTCCCCATCCTCAGCCTCTTCGAAAACCTCATCTTCCTCTTCTTCCTCTTCCCCCTCTACCAGAATCAATTGATAATTCCTCATGGCACATATGTGCTCCCTTCCCCACTTCTCCCCACACTTAAAGCATAACCCCTTTCTACTTCTTTCCTGTAGCTCGGTTTGAGAGAGCCTTTGCCCTCCATTCCACTTCTTCTCAGGAATTTTTCCTTCATTGCTTCCTGTTCCCCCTTTGTTCACAAGATTTTTCCCTTCATTTTCAGCAGTTCCAGTTCCCCCTCTGTTTTGGTGATTCGCAGCAGAGTTAGCAAACCTCCCCTTGTTGTCTCCAATACTGGGAAAATACCTTCCCCCAGTTCCTCCTTTCTCTTTCCACCCACGTTTGTCATCATCTCTCAGTTTCCCTCCTCTCATAGCGGAGTTTTTCTCCTCGAGCAGCAGTGCTCTGTCCATCAGCTCAGCGAGGTCATCAGCTGGGTACAATTTCATTTCAGCCTTGATGTCTTCCTGCAAACCGTTCAGGAATACCCCTTTTAACACCTCCCTGTCAGCGTTTCTCATGGGTGCAGCTAAGAGCTCGAAGGCTTCTCGATATTCCATGACGCTACCCTTCTGTTTGGCACTGAGTAGAGGTCCAAACGGGTTCTGGACAAGATCCGGTTGGAAACGGCGGATCAGAGCTTGTTTGAACGGTTCCCAAGCTCGCTCCTGAGCTTGCTCTTCCCACCACTGAAACCAGCTGAGGGCACGATCTTCCATGGCGATCATCACCATCTCGATCTTCTCCCTTTCTTCGACCCGACTGAGCCTGAAAAAACGCTCGACCTTCGTTATCCAGCCATACGCGTCGCTTCCGTTGAACATCGGAATGTCGACTCGCCTTCCCGTGACTGCTCGCAGATGGTGACGGTGATGATAGGGTTCGTGCTGCTCACGATCGTGCGTCGCAGCTCGAGACCAATAGCGCGACCCGGGTTGTGACCTGAAATCGCTTCTCCTTGCGGTGACTGAGCTCGCATCGCGTGAGGTTCTTCGATGGCGTGGGGTGTTGGAACGACCCCTTCGCCGGTTGTCGCGACTCAGGAAGAGTCGTCGGAGCTCCTCAAACTGTTCGTGAGCCACTTCCTTCATCTCGGTGAGGGAACGCTCCAAGTTGTCAACCCGATTCTCCATAGCGCTGCGGGTGAGTACCATACAAAGCTCCCTTTGGATCGGGAGCTCTGATACCAATGTTAGGTACCAGAAAAATGTAATAGGAAAGAAGAAGATTGTATGCTATTAAGGCACTGAATCCTCTGGTATGAACCCAGAAGCAGTGTTTAGGGAAATACAAGGAAGAAAATAACAAGATAAACTTGAGCAATTCGAGAGTGCTCAATCTCTCCCAGTCCAGACTAATTTCTACCTCACTCTCTCTCCAAACCAACATATATTCCCTAGGTTGATACCCTATGGTCCCCCCCTCACCCATGTGTGTGTTGCCACCTCATTAGTCGGTTATCTTGGGATCCAAGCTTCTAGAAGGTGGATCTTCAGGTACAGCTGTCCCTTGCTTGGGCCTCCTCTCATAGACTTTGCCAAATCTGGGCCTAGAGTGTGGGTTTGCAACATTAAATCTCTGAGATTTACTTCCAGAGTTTGTAAAGGGATTCTCCCTTGAATAAGAATTCCTGTCAGTAACTATTGACTTATTCCTATTTTTCTTTTCAATTGTCTGGGAAATAGCCCACAATAATTATTGACACTATGATATCAGTGTCTCACAAGTGTCCAGCCAACAATAGGTGTCAGCTAACTATCTTCAGAAGTGTCCTCGCCGTGTCCGCTGGTGTCTGCGTGTCGTATCAGTGTCTGACACACGGGACACTCCGTTGAACAAAGGTGTTTGTGCTTCATAGCTAGCAGCAATACAACCAGTCGATTCTGGATTGAGTAACGCCTGTGCTGCCTGGTAGCACAATGTCTAGGGCAGATAAACTCGATAACACCAGTGATTTCAGACAGAGGACTGTTCAGAATGATTTTTCGAATTGATAAAAAAAATGATATCATTACACGACTCCATGCGTAAAGGGGTTTTATTTGTTTCCTTTTGCCCTTGAAAAGTTTAAAGACAGGAATTACAAACCAAACAATAACATACATCGGCACCAAAAGAAAATCTGAACTCTCAGAAAAGAGAAAACAGATTTCACGCATTTCCCCCAACCAAAACTAACAATTACAATGCAAAAGCATGCCAAACCTAGAGTTTGTTAAAATCAAAACCCCTACAAATTAAAAACAAAACAAATTTAACAGAGGCTAAACATGTTACAAATTCAAACAACATACAAACTAACAAGCACCAGCAGAATCTCTACCTCTCGGATAATGCAGGAGTGCGAACCCTCCGAGGAAATCGATAATGCACTTTCACCCCTGCACAAAACCAAACAAAAGATCACATTAACTCAATTTCAAGCACTTCAATTACAGTTACTCAAAATTTGGTACAAATGAAAATTAAAATAATGAAGAAAAGCAAAACCCTCTGTACACGAATTTCACGAGCAGAAACAAAGCGTCGCTGGGGAGCGGTGAAGAGCCTGAAGAGAGAGAGAGAGAGAGCAGAAGAGGAGGCTGTGAGGTCCGTGGAAATGGATGTGGACCGAGTCACTGCCCTCAATTGGGTAAGAACTCAGCGATAAGAGATTTTGAACTGAATTGCTGACACTCGTGAACTTTCACTACTTTCTCACTGTTTTCTTTCTAGCAGGGCCTACTTTGATCTAGAAATCAGAACCACATATATATGAAAGGCATTGTTGAAAATTAATTTAGAACTTGCACGAGCGTGCGAAGTTAAATTCGGGGTCGTAGGATTCCAAAACCTACTCGATGACTGACTTTTTCCAATGGAAATGGAGTGAAAGGACGGAAAGAAAGGGAAAAGAAATTCAGGTGATGTTGAGTATGGTATGATATCATACACGTGAGAGTGGACTTCGTAAAAAAAGAGAATCTTTCCTTTTCCATGGATCGAATTCATATTTGATCCTTATCTTTTCCCATAGTAAAATATTTATCATAGACAACCTTACTGATTGAATTTTTATTAAAATTTATTTAATAGAATTAACTATTTAATAATTATGCCAAAGAAAAAACTATTTACTAATTATGTTAGTCACTATTAGTGAAAATGAATCTTATATTTCATGTTAAAGAAAAGTTATTCAAATCATATAAAGATATAATTTTTTAAAGATAAAATATAATTATATTATTAGAATTTGGAGGCCTAACTCAACCCAAAAGTAGCTCAAGAGTTTAGGATTGCTTTTTCATATATAAGTGATGATTTCCCGACTCTACTGTTAGCCTCTCAGATTGGTGTTCTTCTTGTTCTAGTTTTCATATGCGTTCTTTCCTCTTGGAGGCGGGGAATCATCACTTGAGAATCCTCCCTCTATGATTGGACCACAGCTTCTTCGAGGGGGTGTTGGCGCTCCATGGCTTTGATCCTCTGTTCCAGTCAAATGAGTGCTTCATTCGTCTGGTGATGTGGGATCTCCAATGGTTCTTGACATTGGTGCGGTGGGGCCGGGAGAGTGAGCTGAATCTCCGGTTGAACAGATGGCAATGGCAGAGGTAGATTACTTTCGTTGACGGTCTCGGCATACCCATCTGGCGTTGGCTCTTGGCGAGAGGACTGGCGAGTTTTTCTCATGGTGTGGTGAGGGAGATTTTTACCGTTTCCCAAAGACGTCGCCAGTTGATCAGATCAATCCGGTCAAATCACTGCGACCTGTGTTGATTGAGAAGGAACTATAGAACTCCAGCAAGGGTAGACAATGGTGATAGTGAGGGAAAGGACCAGTCCACAGCGGTCCGTTGTCAATAACGCCCAGGAGGGGTCTTACAAAGACACGCTGATGCCAAAGTAAGAGGATGGGGTTTGGGAGGGGTAATTTGGCTAAGGCTGGAATGAGGGTGTGTACATGGGGTTCATTCTTCTTACTTGCCTTATGTGTGTCTGTTTGCGGATACCAATTGAGTAATGAGTGCCTGATGTAGCTCTAAATGTTGGTCGTTGGATCTTCTGTGCGTGACGGGAATTGGAGGGCTCAGATAAGCACGTACATGCCGCCCACAATCTCGAGCTCCACGACTACCCTAGAGGCTAGAGTGAAAGACTCCTAATGGGACGTGAACACTACAAGAATGTACAGATTTAGCATCCAAAATAAGCGTCGACCACGATATCACCTCTGAAACTTTGAATTAGACATGTTTGCATTGGCCTAACCGATACAAACAGAGAAAAAAAAAACTTACTGTAGTAAGAATTAAGGAAAGCCTATAATGAGAGGAAGAGGTCTGGCAGTTAATGTTAATGGGCGTGATTGGGTTACTTCTATCATGATAGATATAAATAGGGGGTTTTCTCATTAGATTAGGTTTAGGTTTCAGTTTGTTAATTCTCTGAGATTAACTTATGGAGTTTGTAAAGGGATTCTCCCTTGAATAAGAATTCTTGTAAGTAACTCTTGACTTTATCCAATTTTTGTTTTCAAATGTTTCGGAAATAATCCCCAACAATTATTCACACTATGATATCAGTGTCTCACCCAGCCAACAATAGGTGTCGGCTAACTAACTTCAGAAGTGCCCACGTCGTGTCCACTGGTGTCTGTGTCGTATCAGTGTCCGACACACAGGACGCTCCATCGAACAGAGGTTTCTGCGCTTCATAGCTAGCAGCAATACAACCAGTCAATTCTGGATTGAGTACACACCTGTGCCACCTGGCAGCACAGTGTCTAGAGCAGATAAACTCTATAACACCAGTAATTTCAGACAGAGGACTGTTCAGAACAATTTTTTCGAATTGATCAAAAGATAATATCTTTACACGATTCCATGCATAAGAAGGTTATTTCTGTTGCCTTTTACCCTTGAAAAATCTAAAGACAGAGGAATAACAAACCAAACAATACATGCATAGACACCAACAGAAAATCTGAACACTCAGAACAGAGAAGATAACAGATTTCACCCAATTCCCTAAACCAAAAACACACAATTACAATGCAAAAGCTTGCCAAACCCAGAATTTGATATAAACAAAATCAAAACCCCCAAAAAATTTTGAATAAATGCAAAATTTAACAGAGGCTAATCATGTTACTAATTCAAACAACACAGAAACTAACAAGCACCAGTGGAATCTCTACCTCTCGGAAAATTCAGGAACGCTAACCCACCAAGAAAATTGATAATGCAATTTCACCCTGCGCAAATTCACAGTCAACTCAAATTCAAGCAATTCAATTAACAATTACTCAAAATTGAGTAAGAATTGAATCAATTAAGAAGAGTAAAACCTTCTGTACACGATTTCCGCGAGCAGAATCAAAGCGTCGCCGGCGAACGGTGGAGAGCGGTGGCGGTGAGGGCCGTGAAATGACTCGGACCGAGTCACGGCCCTCAATCGGGTACGAACTCAGTGACAAGGGAATTCAAGCTGAATTGCTGACACTCGCGCACTTTCACTACTTAAGTCCCACTGTTTTGCGGGGCCCACTTTGATGGAGAAATCAGAACCGTACAATTATTAAAGTCATTGTTGTAGATTCGATTCAGAATTCACACGAAGGTAGGAGGATGAATTCTGAGCCGTTGGATTTGAATACTTTACTCTATGACTGACTTTTTTTCAGTGGAATGGAGTGGAAGGAAGGAAAGAAAGTCACGTGATGAGAGAGTATAGAGTGGAAGGAAGGGTGAATCTTTCCTTCTCAATGTCATTAAATACTTAAATGTGATGAGACAATTCCTTGGAAATTGTGCTGAAAGAAGATAAGGATCAAAAATGAATTTGATTCTTATCTTTTTTTTTCATTTGTAAACATTTATTATAGAGAAAACTAGTATTTTTACGGGTTATTCATTTTTGTTTATTATGTGTATTTTTTCTTTTTAAATTTGTGTTTTTTTAATGTTTATAGAAATGAAATTTATTATGAATTAAAAAAATATTAATCTTAGATATAAGCAAACATAAATTTTTCTTCTATTTCGAGTGATGAATGTATTTGTTTTTATTTTGCAGAAACGCAATAATTTATGAGTTTTGATTAATAATGTTCTCACTACCGTGTTGCATAAGAAGTCTTCGTCTATCTTTACCATCACTTAAATACTCTCAAGTTTTTTCTCAAACAAATTATGCCCTTAAAATCTGATATGATAATAGTTAAGTAGCAAAAAGTCCTCTAACATTGTTAGCAGTACTGCAATTAATGCAATGTTTCTATTACTTCACCCGTTTATTCTTTATAATCTTCAGGTAAGCTCATCGTATAGCACACATCCTGAATGTGTCATTTGTAACTTCATATACTTTTCTTAAGTTTGAAAATGAATGAGCCTATTTGTAAAATTTAGCAATAACCTCAGATAATATTCACGTTTTTATAGCCTTTAATTTCTCAAAATCTGTGGTTTTTTTTTGCTACATCTATCAAAAGAAATTTTATGAATTAAAAGTATAAAAATAAATTTAGATAAATAAATCATAAATTTGAAAGTTTTTTTATCGTAAAAAACCATGAAAAGAAAAACTCTATTTGTAAACCATGAAAAATTAGGAAGACTCAATTATACATGGAAACTGTCTAATATAAAGTAAGATGGAATCAAGAGAAAATCATTACAAAAATGAAATAGCCACATTTAGACATTTTAAGCTAAAATATCAGTATCTAACCTCTGGTTATATGTACCTGTAAAATGATTAAAAGTTTGAGCCTTTATTCAATGTAGATACGTTAACACAAACTATAGAATTAAAAACCATTTAATTTAATACTTATGTAGTTGCAAGGAAAATGGATAATGAGAAGGTTATTTTCTACAATGATATAATATTAAATCCCTCATCTTTATCTTTTATGGATTCATATTACTATTAATTATCATTTAACTAATAATCCAATAAAGCAAAACTGACTTAAAAAAAAAAAAAAAAACTGACTTTGTGTGCCCTATGGAATTTCCTATCTCATATGATCCAAATAATAATAAATAATTTTTATATATTTTGAGATAAATAGAAGAAGGATATAACATGACAATAATGGGAGGATTGAAACCGTCAAATAGAATTTCAAGGGGAAGAGATAGTGAGAATGTCATTTTTGCATTGATATCATATTTAATATTAAAATATTCTCTTCAACTTATGTCCATTTACTATCCATTTGCATGACTCACTCAAATCCTACGACAATCATGTACTTTATAATTTCCTAATTGATATTAATTAATTCATAATAAGTAACCACTAAATTATATACTTAAAAACATTTAAACGACACATTTGGAGATGAAATTTTTTTTTGCAGTTGAGCCAATTAATTTAGCATTAAAACTGGTAATATTGATCTGCAATTTAAGCAATATAGAATTGTAAATATTATCATAAAAACATGATGATATGAATTCCCTGATAGTAGCTAGCAGCATAAGCAAGCATTTCAAGTCACATTTGAGTGATTAGGTCCCACATCACTTTTTACCTCCCAACTTTCACCCTCTCTTGGCTTTCTTATATAGGAAAGACAAATAAGTAGACATATACGTGAATTAAATTTGTGAGAGATGTTTTATCTAATTCTATTGTCTAGCTTTTCGCCTATGTTTATGTCTGCTGTGCTTAGTATCCACTATGAAATTATTTAGCTCAGCAACTTAAAAATTTGAGCTTCTGGTTTGGAGCCTCATATATTTTGTGTTTTTATCCTTTATATTAAGATTTTTATTTTATATTAATAATATTTTTATCAATTTTCCTTTTTACTTTTTTTTTAAAATGACATTAATAATTTCTAAATAATTGATTTTTGAATTGATATTTATTTAAAAAAAAATGAAATTCATTATTTCATTTTAAGAATAGTAATTTGATTTTATGAATTCTATATAATTGTAAGCACATGTATGTGGAATTGTAGAAGTTTAAAGGTTTTTGGCCCATGGGTTGTATTCTTTAGTTTTGGGTCATCATTAGGAGTTTTGAAGTGGGATGTAAACTCAATCTTTCATGTTTTAAATTTTTCAACTTCTACATAACTTCTAAGTTAAAAAAGATATAAATTCATACAATTTAATCACTATTTTTGTAAGTATATATGAATTCTAGTTATAACAATAAAAAAAATAATAGGTACAAATATTAAATTGAGGCACCCATTTTATAACAAACTTACCTTCTATTTTTGTGCCTTTAGTGGGCCTAGTATTTCCGGCAATGACACTAATTTTTTTATTTAAATATATGTGTGTGTGCACGCGCATGTGTATAATGTTTGAAGACTAATTTTTACAATATTTTAATAATTTTTTATTTTATTTTTAACTAACAATTAAATTGTTATTTTTTAAACTAATTTATTCTTGAATTTTATATTTTTTAAATTTTTAACCCAAATGAAGTACCATGTAAAGAAAATTAAATTTTATAACATCTATATATGTATGTGAATGGAATTATATAAGTGCAAAAGTTTGTGAATTAAGTTCTTTATGTTAGCGTTATCATTAGGCACTTTGAAGTGAGATTTAAATTCAATCTTTAAAGTTTATATTTTCTAACTTCTATATAATCCCTAAAGTATATTAATCTGTTTCTTTTTCATATTCACATGTGTTTTTCTTCCCCATGCTAAAATTTTACTTTTGGGTGCTTTATTGGATAATAGTTGCAAAATCGGAACCAAGTTGTCAATGTTTGTACCATCAAAGGGCCGGGGAGTTTCCATCCTCAGTAACAACCATTGTATGGCTCCTTCCAGCTCCGACTTGAACAAATTTATATCTTCAACTCTAATGTAAATTTACTAAAACCAAATATAATGATAAAAGAAGAAATTACAAACAGACACAAAATCGACCTTTAAATTGAAAATGGGAAAGGATGAGTCAAACACTAAAATCAAAACTTAATATGAATTTTGAGATTAGAAATACACACATACAACTTTAACAGGAAATTTCCTCACAACATTTGTCATCCAGACAATAAACCCAAAAGCCAGACAATTACCATGTGTAAGAGAGAACTGAGCACAATAAAGTTGGAAGGTAAATTTACTAATTTTAGGTTGAAGTAGATAATTGAGTGAAATTATAAAAATAACCTCATAAGTTATGCAACAATTAAATCAAACCCTTAATGTATAAGTGCACAGAGAAACAAAATCAGAACTTTGTATAGAAAAGAATGGTAAATCAGCATATAAAATCACGCAAACATAGAATATGCCCATAAATTTCCAGGAAGCTCCTCTATTTGATCAACAAAGTCAGTATAATTGAACCACATCCAAATGCAAAAACCTAGATAAAAAATGAAGCTATAACAATGTCAATAGAAATTTATTATTATAAAAATATAAATCAAACACTGGAGAGGCCAAGTGGGAGGTGAAGTTTCATTTTAATATCTTCATTTTAACCTTTAACATTCATTCACCCATGTTTTGATCTATAAAATAAACTCAACCACAATGCACCATGCCATGTAATAAGGGTCTGAAGATAAAATCACATAAAACTCATAATAGGGCAATAAATTTTCCTTCACACACCAATTTAGAATTTAATACACAATGCATAGATTACAGAACATGGCAGCAAATATACTAATGAGAAAACATAATGCATTTACTCATGAAGGATCTAACAGAGGCAAAATAAAACATAGTAGGGGAAAAAAAACAGAGTAGAGGCATATTTTTTAATGGATTCAGTCATCCTGCAAGTTGCTTTTTTATATGTCATCAGCTTTTCACATCATCATCATGATGCATATACACCCCATTGAAAATTAAAAGCTATAAAAGAGTAATAAGTAAAACCAAAACTTGATTATGACAAAAGATAAATGAAACAAAGAAAAGACATAAGTACTTAAATATATGAAATGAAACAAAGAAAATTATCAAACATTTAGGTGATACCTAAAGTTGAACATCATCAAGTAAACCACAGATTCCTTCGTTGAGAGTAGGGCTTGCAAGCATGGTTAAATTCAAGGGAAAAAAAAGTAATTCAGCAAGCAAGGAAGTTAAAAAAGGATATACATAAACCAAGAACAAAAGAATGCAATTGATGGCAAAGATGGCTTTGATGTGTGAAAGATTATTGAAATATGAAACTGAAAATAATCAAATGACTAAAGCATAGGTGACTGAGTCATACCTTGATGTCGAAATCGGCGCATGTGGTGCAGAGGGCTGGTAGAATGATGTTTATCTATTGTGTGTGCTTTGATGTGAGAAAAACTTGTTTAAGAGATTTTATAGGGAGATAGTTGAAGCTGAAGAGGTGGGTGATAAGGTGGAACTTGAGAAGGTGGAAGAGGAAGAAACTGTGTGAATTAAATTTGTTGGAAGGTGGAAGATTTTTGAAGTTCAAAAGGTTGATGGGAAGTTGTAACTGTTGAATGTGGAAGAGGAAGAGAAATTGACGTTTGAAAGAAGGGCAAAAACCAATAACATTGGAGATGCAATCAAATAGGCCCTGATCCAATCTAACGAAAATAAATAGTATTTTTATACAAATGTCCATGCTTAATTTGAAAGTTGTGTACAATGAATTACTAAATGACAAAGTAGCCCTCAAGATAGCAAAAACTCTCCCTTTATATATAGTATAGATAGATAGATAAATATAGATAGATAGATAGATAGATAGATAGATAGATAGATAGATAGATAGATAGATAGATAGATAGATAGATAGATAGATAGATATAGATAGATAGATAGATTAATGATTAACTTTTCTCATTGTATATTGTATTGTACTAGTAGTATTTAATAGATTTTTTTATATTGAAAGGATAAATTGCATTTTTTAGAGATTGATCCCAGTAATTCATCATCGAACCAACATTTCTTTTAGCTCTTACCACTTAGGTTATCATTCGGGGATAAAGTATTTAATAGATTTAACTATTTATCAATTATGTTAGTCATTTTTGTGAAAATAAATCTCATATTTCATGTGAAAGATAAGTGATTTAGATTATACAAAAAAAAAATCAAGGTCGCTTATCCACTTAATATGGCATGAGAGTCAAAGTATTAGTCTTATAGCTGTCAATTGTAGAGGTAACCTGAGAAACAAAAAAAAAGTATTTTAGGTTGTTCAAGATAGTGGATGATATTTTTTAAAATATTGAAATTTAAAATACATTTTTATCGTGAAATACTATTTTAAATATAAATTTAATATCAATTTATTATGATAAATAAAAATAAAAATTAATTTATAAATGTTAAAGTATAATTTTGAAAATTATATTAAAAATATAAAACATTATTAGTTTAATTAGAAAAATAAATAATTTTTCTGTATATTCTGTTTGGTAACTCCATAACAAAACAACTCCATTAAAAATGATCTTAAGTTTAATTGCACATATAATCCTATCCAAGTGCATCGGGGTTGTGGCGCAACCACACCACAAGAATCACCCCAGCGCCATTACGTCATCCAAGCTCTCTACAACCGTGCCTAGTTTACTTGCACAACAAAACCAATAAAGAGGATAAATAACACCTAGAAATTAACTAAAAATCTGAAAATGACCTATAAATGTTAAAATGCATAAACTAAAACTCACTAAAAATGCTAAACTAACATAATTTACTCACTAAAATATCATAAAAACAAGAAGAAAATAGCTTTATATCCCAAGGTCAACATGTATTCATTCTTTTCACCGAGACATATCTCCATCTCTTATGTGATTACAGCTTCGTTGCTCCATTCTAGCAGACACCGAGGGGAAGGGGTGTCGATGGAGAGTTCTTCTCTCTCAACGTTGAGGAGTGGTTGCTACCTAACTTTTTGGGAAATAACACTGGAGCATAATTGTGAGACTTGAGCATATTCTTTGCCTCAGCCTTGTCAGAAATTTGTAGGATGAATAATGAATCGAGTTTCGACCAGATCTCGTCCAATATGGCTAGGTTGTATGGGTTATTACGTTTTATGGGGATGGAGCAGCTGCTGCTCGCAGGTGCTAATGACCTACACCTTGATTTTATGGTGACTCATGACATGTTTTCCAACAGGTTGCAGCGGTAACAACAACAAGCTTAGCGTCCCCTAGTGGAAGAGTGGCTCAAATTCAATGTTGATAGGTTGGTGAGGAAGGAGTGTGATGCTAGTTGTGGTGGAGCCCTACGTGATGCAATAAGGGTATGAATAACTGGGTTTTGCTAAAACTTAGAAAGGTTTGGTTCGGCGAATATCTTTTTTATGAAGCTCACTGCAGTGATTGTGACATTGAAGATCGTCATTGAACTAGATATCCCTAAGGTGATTATAGAAAGCGGCTCTTTGGAGGTTCTTCAAATTATTCTTTCTACTTTCTAGTCCATATGAGAAAGAACCCACGGTGTCGGTAACTTACCGACGACCTTTTTAATGATACTTACAAGCTAGCCCACAAATACAATTTCCAAAAGCCTGCATAGTAATCAGCCGAAGACAATTTCAATTTTTGAAATTCCCGATAGATTTGTTCGTTGGTAATTATTGTTCAAGTTTTTAAAAGTATGTCAAGTTACCGACCAACGATAATTTCAATTTTTTGAAATTATCAACAGCTTTGACCTTCTGTAAAGTTGTCGGTTACTAATGTTCAAATTTTTTTAGGCTAGTCAAGTTACCCAAGGCCTAGACTGTCACTAATTACACAATCATGGATACTAACGACCAAGTCGTAGGTGATTTGGCGGTAACTAATCGTACCAAAAAAATTGTGTATCGCTAAATTACTCACGACTCAAGCTGTTGGTAAGTTTTTTTAATTCTTTAGAAAATACGATGACCGTAAAAGTGAGATTTTGACACGATATTCAAGTGGTTAGTAACAAGTTGTCATCATTAGATGAAGGGTTACACTAATTAGCCCACAATCCATAAATAGTCTTTTTATTTCGAACTATCCACTTTCATAAAAGTGTAATATATGAATTCATAATTTTTTGAAATTAATTGTAAAATCCATTTTCAAAAGAAAATTAGCTTAAATGTTTTTCATTTTCTAACACTCTTCCTCAATATTAAACTAATTGCGCTTAAAATTTGTTACCAATATACTCTTTAAAAAGAAAAAAAAAACTAACGAGGGTGCATTGTCATTATCATAGTGAAAATGAGAAAAACAAGGGTGAATAATAAAAGTCATTGTCATTGTGCACCAACAATCTGCGTCTCCATCAAGATCATCAACACAATTTAGAGACACCAAACCTCTACCTCTACCACATAGAAGATCAACTTTTTTAAGCTTCAAGACACCAAAAGATACTAGAGAAACAAGGTGAGAGAGGATACATTGCGGTGGTTTCCAGAGTTTAATTCGTCGGAACCCATAGGAAGAGGCACGGTCTCACGTTGTTGTCGAGGAAAGGCCACCTCTACAACGAACCCTATGTTGTCGTGGGAAGAAGGGACAACCTTGCATCGTTGCAGGAAGGAGGGTTCAAAATGAACTTTATATTGAAGTGAGTAGAGGAATGGAGAGACAACTATTGTGGCCTCACGCCACTAAAAAAGACACGAGTATCGTCAAGCGCCATCGGGATAACACCATGGTTTTGGGAAGCTATTGTTACAACAAAAAAAAAGGTAAAGAGGAAAAGAGAATGAGATGTTTAGACTTTGGGGAAAAAGATATTGAACCTCCTCTGCAGAGTTAGATCTACAAAGTTGTGTCTAGGATCAAATCAGCTTTAATACCATGTTAAGGGAAACAATCCATAGAAAATAGGGAGAAGAAAAAGAGAAAGGGAACAAAAGTGTGCTAGAGTTTACATTGTGAATAGTTGATGATTTATTTTTGAGTATAAACATCCGGTACCCGGTTACCCTTTGGATGTCGCCAGATTCAGAATTTGGTCACAGTTAAGACTCTTCATCCCTCCCTTAAAGTGTATTGTGTGGGGATCGAACCCGAGAGTTCTTCCCACACACTCAGCTATGTTGCCAACTGAGCTATCCCTCTTGGGTAATAGTTGATGATTTTATTAAAAGATAAAATATTTACCCATATTTGTAGTATAGAAATTCTTTTTTGTACGAATGATGTTGTACAATAATCATAAAATTATCTTTGTTAAGTCATTTATGCTAAAGACCACCTTAGTATAATTTTGGCTAAAAAGCGGTTTATGCCCTTGATGTATCAACTATATGCAAAAGTCATCCCAACTTTTTTTCGTCTATATTTGTACCCTCAATGTTTTACAAAAGTGTAGCGAATACCCTTCCGTCATTTTGACGTTAGAAAACTAACGATAGAAGCTGACGTGGCTTATTCTTTTATTTTCTTGACCCGCCACGTGGATTATATGAAATAAAATTAAAAAAGGAAAAATCAGGGCACGTGTTATATTCGGTTGCTAATTGCAATTCGAGGATTACGGTTTCATAAATCCCAAATTGAACCACGCTTGCTTCCATCGAAGAACAGAGAAGGAAAAATTGAAAACGTGCGACTGCCATCCATGAGGATTTACGTTCGTAGCCCCATATCTTCATCCATCCCAATCTTGGATGCATGTCCCCGATCTTCTCACATGGCTGGTGGGTCTCCAAATCATGGAGGTCGAGGTAGGAAAGGAAGAGGGACCCCGAGGTAGAAGAAGGGAGAAATGTGGTCCTTGAAGAAAGCACATATGCAAGAGTACATTTTAGCACTAGATTCAACATACATTCCATTTTCTTCTCATTCAATTACATTTCATCCTAGCCCTTCTCCTAGTTCTACTTCATCAATTTCATCATCAAAATTACACATGCAACCAACAGAAATACAACTAATGACCATCCCAATACACAACACTTGATCAACATAACTTGGTTCTTCTTCATCCCCTCAACTCTACGCAACAGGCCTGCAATGATCTTCTTGTCACGTGAATTCCTTTCCATCTCATCATACCACTGAAAAAAATCACATTGCCTCTTATTCTGTTCCTCATAAAGAGCAAATTTCCTAGAAACTTTCAGCAAGAAAACAACACATATTAATCAACCTTCAACAAATAATGAAAGAAATTTGGCTAGAAATTACCTTAAATCTTCCACATCCATAGAAACACCTCCCAATATTACCATTTTCGTTCGTCCAAGTAGTCACAACCGGAGCTACCTCTCCACACTTGCACAATACATTCTTCCTTCGACCATACCCACTGGTGATAGAGCTCCCTCCAGAAAATGGCTTTCCCCACCCATTGATATATTGTGCCTAGCCTCTTCTTCGTCGCGACTCCTCTACCTTACTTATTTTGACCCTTGCTTCGTCTTCCCTTCTCAATTTTCCTTCTCTGTTCTTCGACGGAAGCATCTCTGGTTCAATTTGGGGATTTATTGAACCCTAATCCCCAAATTGCAATTAGCAACCGAAGACAGCACGTACTGGACGCACACGCCTTTGATTTTTCCTTTTTTATTTTATTTTATTTCATATAATCCACGTGGAAGTTAAAAAGTAAAAATAAAAACACCACGTCAACTCCTACTGTTAGTTTTATAACGCAGAACTGACAGAAGGGTATTCGTTACACTTTCGTAAAACATTGATGTTACAAACATAGACGAAAAAAAGAGTTGAGATGACTTTTGCACATAATTGATACATCAGGGGCATAAACTGTTTTTTAGCCTATACTTTTATCTATTAATTATATATTTATCTTTTAATAACATCAGAGTGTTGCCTTTATTTTCGTGACTTTTGTCTTGTACCAAATAGAACCACTTTTTATAGTATTTTGTAGACTTGTAATCCCGGCTAACTAATAAGAAAATCAATCTAAGGAATAATCTAAATTACTCAAAACAAAATCAAGATACGATAAAATAATCTAAGATATGATCTAGATATTAAAAGATATATTTTTCATATTTTAACACATAATGGTAATGATTTCTCTCATTCTATGAAAAAGATATATATATATATATATATATATTATAACATATTATTCATTTCTTAGAGAATCTTCTTGTTTATGGACTGAACGAGATTCAAGCTGGGGAAATGGTTGAATTTGCCACCGGTGTGAAAGGAATAGCGTTGAATCTTGAGAATGAGAATGTCGTAGAAAAGTCCTTTTTTGTTGTGCCGGACTGCTCTAGTCTGTCTCACATTCATCAAGGAATGATGTGCCATCCACGACACACTACCAGGTAAGAACTCCGCCAGTTTCCATCGAGAATTGAATGGAGTTTTCTTGTATTTCGACCAGAGAATCTAACAGAGACATTACTGTCGAGATTCTGACCGAAAAATTAGCATCTTATTTTAGGTAATTTAAATTATTACTTAGAATGATTTATTTATTTATTTAATTAGTATTATGTTTATACACATTACTACAAATATGAGTCAATATTTTTTTTTAATATATAAATAAACTATTCACAATATAAATTCTAGTGCACTTTCACTTTCCTTTTTTTATCTCTTCTTCTTCTCCCTTTCTTTTCATTGTTTCTTTTAACATCATGAATGAAGGTTGAAATCAATTAATATTGACATTATACTACTCATTATATTAATTATTAATTATAAAAAAATTTAGTTTCTCATATTTATAAATTATTATTATAATTTAAATTCTATTTTTTAGCACGACATGCGTGTAGGGAGTATTTTCCACACCGGGTTTGGACACTTCTCCTTCTTATATTATTTAGGCCCTTGTGCCTTGATGTGTCCTTAGTTCTATTTGTTTTTACTTTTTAGTCTTCCTCTTGTAAAAAACTGATAACTTAATAAAAAAATTTATTATTATAATAAGTAAAAGTAAATTGACTTGACTTTCACATTAATGACATTACTGTTAGTTATAAATGACCTTTTATAATATTCATCATATTAGTTACTAATTGTAAGACTATTTATGTATTTCTCATTATTAATGACAACTTGTGAAAAACAATATAATAATAATTGAAAGTAAAAGTGGCTTGATATTCACAGTAATGACAATAAACTTTAATGTTAGTTATTAATAAAATTTAATGTTATTTATTACATAATTATAAATTACAATTTTTTTTCTCATTATTAATGAAAAAATGAGAAAAAATAAAAAATAAAATAAAAAGTAAAAGTAAAATTGACTTAAACAATATAACTTCACCTTCACATTAATTATAATAATAATATTTAGTTATTAATAACCTTTAATTTATTCCTTAAATAAATTACTAATTGTAAACTTTTCAAGTTCTCATATTAATCAGTTTTAAAAAAAATTCTCATATTAATCATAACTTGAAGAAATACTTTAAACAATAATAATAAGAAAAATTGAATTTAATTATTTAACAATGTGATTGTCTAGTGGTAGGCAAACTCAATCTCCATAAAAAGTGAGCTCACAGAATTGAACTACAAAAAAAGTCATTTGTTGGGTGGGACTGCCACCCAAAACAAGTTAATACCTGTAAAAGACAAAACAAATTTAAACTATAATAAATTTTATATATTAATAAACAAGACTGAGTGGACCATTTATGATCACGGGGTTTCGCCAAGGAAGTGATTTGGTCCGCAAGAATATTGTGAGGCGACTATGAAGAGGGGGTGTGTGCGGACTAGGTGAATGAAAATCGAGTACAAACATGAAGACACCCTTAGCAGAGCGATTGGAATGGGTGGGTAAGTGAAGCCTTAGATGGAAGGAAGCCAGGAGGAGTGTCCTTGCACATTGGTCGAAACCGCCTGTCAAAGGGCAAACTTCATGGCGTTTTTCCATGGCGACATCACTTCATGGATTCGAGACAGTTAAAGCACACTTTGTCCTCGTGCTTCAGACACGATGTCTTATGAAGTTGCCGAGCCCTTGGACATTAGTGGGCCTCGCCCAGGAAGAGACTTAATCCATAACGAGGCTATGAGGAGCGGGGGCGAGGCTTGACTAGCGATCACTCTTGGGCGATTAGTAGATGGGGAGCTGCCAGAGGAGGCAGATCGAGACGACCCAGCTTGAAGGCATGCTTAACTTTCATGTTTCAGGCTCGGTATCTTGTGGACAGGTGGGGTGGGTGAGCCCCGAGATATTGGTGGGCCTCGTTCAGAAAGCAACTTGATCCATAAAGATGTCGCGAGGAGCGGGGTCGAGGTGTGACTGACGACCATTCTTGGTCGAATGATCTCATTACCGAGAGAGTGACCTCGATCACTACTTGACGTATGACCATGTTATTTAGCGAGCGAATCCTTATCTGGTGAGGCATCTCACATGTGGTGAGCGATCTCACATATAGCCATCATAACTTCTTCATCTTATGGGCGGTCTCACATTATTTATTGTTTCATCACGCCATGTGAGCGATTTATTATGCTGACATATTACTCATGCAATGTGGGCAAATTATTATGCTTTGATATGTTCTTCATCTGGTGATCTATTATACTTTGGACCCAAATTAACTTGAACTTGTGTCTTATTAATATTTAAATTGAGTTTACATATAAAAGGAGATGAACCTCTAGTAATAGGCAGGGGCGGACCCACAGCCAGGTCAGGGGGTTCAGATGAACCCCCTGAAAAAAACAAAAATTCTACTTACCCCCTTGTAATGTTTTTTTAACCCCCCGAGATTTTATATTTGCACCCAGACCCCCACTTACTCCTCTCTCACACACTCACAGTCACAGACTCTCGCAGTCACGCTCTCACCCTCTAACTCACGATTCACGCTCACCAGTCACAACGCCCTCACCCTCTCGCACGACGCACCACCACCACCACGCCACCACCGTCCACTGACCACCAGTCCAGTAGAGGCTCTGCGGCTACCCTAGGTATGGCTGATTTCCCTAACCCTAAATTGATTTCCTTTCTCTTCTCAAGCTTGATTTCCCTAACCCTAAATTGATTTCCTCTCCCTAAGCTAAATTTGGCATCTATACGTGTGTAGCCGGTTGGTTGTTTTGCTGGTATGCCTCAGAGGTTTGATAGTCTCTTGAATACTAGGTGATGTGTGTGTTATTCTTGAGAACTTGGCCTCAGCTGCTGAGGTATCTAGTGGCATAGATTGATAAAGGCTAGTTTGAGCTTTTTATGTTATTGTACTGTGTCCATTGGACCTTTGCTTTTTGAATTCTTTTTTACTTTCTTATACATACCATGGGTTGAGGTACCTCTAGTACCTCTTCAATACAATTTGCTTACAAAAATTCTCTAGAGATGCCCCTGTAGATGCTTTGGATCTGCGCTGCAAAGAGAATTTTCCTCTGTTTGAGCATTGCTTTCTCAAGATGGGACTCCACGATCATGCCTTTTTTACCGTTTGAAGGGAAAACAAATTCATTGTGGTTCTTTTAGTACTTGAATCCTTTGTACTACTTGTTGTTTTTTCTTTACTTGTCTCTTTACTGTTGTTATCTCTTGTACTAGGGAGAGCACCCCTTGTGCTCATATCAATTAAATTTGACTTATAAAAAAAAAGTGCTTCTCGGGTTCAAGTGTTCAAGATTTGGTAAATTTGTCAAATGAGTTTGTAATACTTTGAACTGATTGAGTTGTATAATTTTTGAGTTGTATAATTTTTGTTTTTCTTACTCATATCCAGGGACGGACCCATGTGAAGCACCATGGGGGCATTTGACCCCACTATTTTTTTCAAAAAGTCCATAAGAGTATTAGATTACTAATATAAGACTAAATTATGCCCCCACCACTAATAGTATGCCCCCACGTTTGAGTATTTCTCCATTTCCTTTCACCCTTCTCTCATTCATGTGCATAACCTTCAATTATAAAGTGTTATTTTTTTTATTTACTACATTGAATGCCCCATAGTTATATTGGTCTATTGCATAATGATGATTTTAGAGTACTACTAACTATATTTACATTAACACATTTATTGAGATTTGTATGGATCCAACTAAATTTTTCTGTATAACCCATATTTTTAGTAGGATCCCATACAAATTTCATTTAAACATATTCGAGCCGGTCTTGTGCAGTGATTTTGAAAAATAAACTCTTAAAAATCATTTATGATGTATATGCTCACTTGTTATAGTAAATATCGCTTTTTTAATGCTATAAATTTATATGTATAAATTGCCCCCACAACTTAAAATTCCTGGATCCGTCACTGCTCATATCCTTCAGTATTTTGAACTTTCAGTGTTTTACTTTCATGTAAAAGATCCCATAAAACTTAATCATTATATAGTTTCATTGATGTTTTGTATTCCATTATATGAAATAGCGTAGATGACAACTATGATTTGTATAGTTTCTGATGTATAAATATATTACAGTTGTTTTTAATTATATTTTTATCGATGTGCTCATTTGAAAAATTTAAACCCCTAACCCCGGGGTCCTGAATCCGCCACCGGTAATAGGAGGTTCATCTAGCTAGGTGCAAAGATGAATCTTAAGGGTCTCTTACTTCCGCTAGGGGCCTGATCTAGTTTAGTTACTCCCTCCGTTCCTGATCTTTTGTTGTTTAAGGTTATGCACATTGTTTAAGAGTGCAATCATTGATATATTTGTTGACATAAGCACCCCTATTTAATGTTCTCTTATAGTGAAGAGAGAGAATTATAGTTATTGGTTAAGAAATTTGTTATGATTTTGATTGGTGAAAATAAGAGGTGGTAGGTGAGAGGTATAGTATTAAATGAGGGTATATATGGAATAAATTGAGAAAAAATGCATTGGATTTGTAAAACAACAAAAGTTTTGAAATTTAGGCCAAAAGTTAAAACAACAAAAGATTAGGAACGGAGGGAGTACTACTTATTCTCTGTACGATGAACATAACACAGGCATTATATCTAATTTAATATGGAAACTAAGTCCATTCATTCTAGTTGACTGTCTAACATTCATAATTATGCAGTATCAATTAGTAATCACATCAATGGAAGGTATGGAATATTCTTTTGACAAGAATCACGTGAAAATGTATTGTAGTCTGCCTTACGTATGTATTTCACATGTCGTGTAAGTTAAAGGAACACTTGAAGAACTTGTATTCTTTCTTTTAATATAGCATGACCTCCCTCTGCACCCTTCTCTCTAGGCTCTTGTAGACATCATTAGAAAGAGCGTATATAGCGGAAGAGCATGTGCCATGGAAATCTAGATTAATTAATGTGCTATATGTATATTCAATGATGTAGTTATCGTAAAAATCATTTATTTATATATATTGCTCTATAAATAAAAGGAGATTATATAAATCAGGTGCGTTAGTCAAGAATAGCAACGGTTTTGGGGACGATTGTACTTCATGATTATTGTGTGCCAGTTGTTTTTATGATTGTGACATTGAAAGACATTTTTTTGTACTTTTTGTTCTTTTTTTCCTTTTTGTGCTATTCACATGACGTTTAAGACCTTCGAATTGTAGCAGGCGATTTGAAAGCAGACAAACTTCCAGATTCGTTAAAGATCGATTAGAAGTTACAGGACCAACTAATTAAACAGAAAATACAAGTTGGTCACTATATACATGCAGCACCAATATAATGCATATTTGGAGACTTTGTATCGAAGGCAAAGCATTTCAGAATCAATATCAAATTATCAATTAATACTTTTATTTCATATCAACGATACTTTGAAGCTTTAGTTTTACAAAGAAGGATATTTGGCTTTAAAAAAAAAAGGATATTCAGTTAAGAAACGAGCAACTAATTGAAAATGTCAAAAATTAACTATATATTAGTGCATTCACAAATTAATATTTAGCACCTATGATATAACGTTGAAGCCAAGTAACTATCGTAATTCGTAAGCCACATATATATAAGCAAGTGACAAATTTCAAACTCACATGTTCAATAGGAGACTTTATCCTGTTATGTGGAAGCAATAATTCTCTACCTGGCTATATCTGCAAGAGGAAAGAAAAAAAAAAAAAAAAAAAAAGAAAGAAAGATTTGATCTCACTTGGTAAGGTGTATCTCGCTAATAACTTGAAGGATAAGACATGCAAGAGGCAAAGCCAAAAACAAGTGGCATTGATGTTCATTGTATATGTTTTAGATGGATAAAGATTGATGTTAATTGTTATTTTCTTTCCAATAATTTCACCTGAGTCAAGAACATTCATATTATGGTAGAGCTATATTCTTATTGAAAAAATCAAGTATGTACCACTTAAATTAACCACTGTCCTCAAATGTTAGTTCAAGTAGTAAGAGTAGTTAGGTGACATAAGGGTTTGAGAAGGTGAATGGTTCAGGGTTCGAACCCTGAAAATGACTAATTTACTACATTACTAACAATTAACATTTACATATAAACAAAACTTAAACTAACCACTAATATCCGTGAATGATCGATATCCACACTTCGCCATTCAAGAAGAGCTAATAACATGGATAGCGGCATGAGCACTGATTTTACATTTTAAAAAATTATGTCTTCCATGTGAGTGCGTGTAATTCTTTCACTATACATTACGTTCAATCATTTGCAAGATCTATCATTTCCATAACCTGTTAAATTGAATTTAACTATTAGCGTGTTTGGATTGGTGGTACTATTGAGACTAGCTAGAGAGAATGAAATTGGAGAAAATCATTTCTCATTGATTTATTAGTAATAGAAAGAGAAATTAACAGAAACTTCACTAATTGCAACTTAACTAATTATAGCTTAACTAATCACCCTAACTAACTAGTCTATATAGTAAATACATTTCTTAATACTCCCCTCAAGTTAGGAAGTATATGTCTAAAATTCCAACATGTGTTGCTTAAAGAAGGAAATATGAAGAGGCTTGGTAAAGCAATCCGCAAGCTGGTGTTGTGAAGGCACATGGATCAACTTAAGAAAGCCTCCTAGATGAAAAATTGTACATCTATATTACATGCTTGGCGTCGCTCATGATATATTGTTGGATAACAAGCAAGGCAATGACATTTTTTTTTTTGAAATGTAGGCAATGGCATAGATGTTAGCATTATATACCATGACATAATCAAAAGACAATTGAAAAATCCTGAACAATTGTCTTAACACACGCTAAAGCTCGATATTCAGCCTGGACATAAGATCTTGCCATGGTTGATTGTTTCTTTGATTTCCAAGAGATTAGAATGTCCCCTAGATAAATGCAATACCTTGTAGTTGATCTTCTCGTGTCTAAGAACACCCTCCAACAAACATAAGTGAATATTGCCAATTTGAGTACAGATGATGAATTAAACACAAGTCCCTGATTTTAATAAATCCAATGAAATTATTAAAGTAAATGCAGTGTCAAAACTTATTATCCATCACATTTGTTTATAAAAAAAACACTACAAATGTTATGTGATAATTAGCTCATATGATCTCTTTAGTCTTTATCATGAAATTAATTAGATTTTATCCTTATTCATGGAAATGACTCACATTTCGTAGGCCAATATTTGTTGATTAGTGCATATACCATAGCAATTAGTTGTTGTTGGTGACAGATATATATTCTGAACTAGAAAAAATAGATTCAGTATTATTCACAGCATCAAATGTAGCATCATAGCCCTGTAACTCAACGGTTCACATGTGATGTCACTGTCACTTTCGTTTAATGTTGATTATTATTGTAGCCTCCTTCAGTCCTTTGATTTAGTTAATAAAATTTCTACCAGGTACTGTCTATTTCACGCAAAGTATCGGCGGAACATGGAAAATAGTAATATTGTATTTTTGTCAAAATCATTGCCGTTTTGATTGCCGGCTTCGACGGCTTTCTATTCTAAAAGTACAAACAAACTGAATGCATAACAGGTTAACCTGCAGTGCCTACTTCTACTGTCCTACTCAGTTGTACTCGTGCACAACCATAGAATAGAACCACCACTACTGACTACTCTAAGCTGATCGATCACCACCTTGCTTGAGCTGAGTTCTCTTGAGAATATGAACTAGAACTATTATTAATTAGAGTATATTAGAATTTTTATGTTGCAAGTTTTAATTATATAAAGAAATTAGGGGAAATTGCAGCGACCTCCTTTGAGGTTTATCATTAATAGACTGACTATTGAAAATATTTTACTAATCTCTCACGAGACACTAACTTTTCTGAGGTTTATTATGGTTGTGTCAACCTCTTCTAAGATGTGTTCTTATAATACTCAATAGCCCTTTGTATTTTTAAATGATATATGAAAAATGAGAGGTCAATGCATTTTGTAAAGTAAAGCGGAGCCGCGGAGATCAGTGCAATAATGATAAATCTCAAGGAAGGTATTCCCCTAAAAATTATTTGTACAAGGGATATATTAGAAATTTATGAGTAGTTCAGATTTATTTTTTAATCAATAGGTAGAAGTTTTGTTTCAGTTATGTTTTTTCTTATTGTATTCAAATGATGTTCCTATAAATAAAAATGTGTAAGTTTTCATTTCTCTTTTTTTTTTTTTTCTTCTAACGGTTGATCTCAAGAACTTATTTTCTTGAGGGACCTGGTGAGGTTGAGAGTTCCCCTCTAAATACATACTTCCTCCGTTTCTTATTAACTGTCCACTTTGAAGAAAAAATTGTGTTCCTATATATCTGTCTACTTATAGTTTCAAGAGAGCATTAATTGATGTTTTTCCAAGAAATGCCCTTACAAAAACAATAAATGAAGAAAGATAAAATACATTCTAAAGGGTTTTATAGGAAAACAAATAATACTTTTATGAAAATCAACACAATTAATTGCTTTCCTTAATTTGTGTGAACTTTCTCTTCCTGGACAGATAAATAGGAACGGAGGGAGTAATAGAGAATACAATCAGTTAACTCATTCCTATTGATGCAAGTGATCTTTGGTAGGTTGTTGAGGAGGTGGACTAGGCGAGACCCCTATTCCCTAAAGGGGCTCGCCGAGGGACGTTTAAGACCATATGTAAGGCAGTCCGTCATTGGTGAGGGTGAAGACTTTACCATATTAGGACCTTGTCTAGGAACGATCGCGTGGGGCAGTTGTTTATGTAAGAGGGTTGGGCCGAGCGTATTATGGCCCAACAAGCCCAATTAACGTAGGATTTAAGAATCCAGTGTACTATCCCTATAAAGGGGAACTTTGACATCATTGTAAGGGGATCTTTTGACCGTTTATCTAAATGATTAGATTATTATCCCACCCTTGCTCCGTTGGAGTTTGGGGTCTATACCCTTCTTGAGTATTCCGGGAGGTGGAGTAGCGGTGGAGGCCCCTTCTTAAGTTAAGTTTTAGTGGTATGTTACAAATTTATGGGTTGCTTTACTCTGATTTATTTTTCGGATCAATAATAGGTAGAAGTTTTATCATTTTTCAATCTAATTTTGCATTGTATTTAAATAATGTTCATATGAAAGTGTTTGAGTTTTCATTACACCTTTCTCTGTTTCCAACAAGTTCATTTTGATCAGGTCAATGGAAGATTATTGGTGAAATGCGAATTCTTGTCATCTAATTAGCATCGCAACCCCCCAATCACAGGGAAATAAAACAAGCTAGGAAAATAATTAGTAAATCTCATGTCATTGTCAACAGGTGAATCAATTTAAATAAAAAGAATGGAATTATATAATCAATATAGAATAACATAGATGGATCAAATGCATAACCCTTTCCCTGTAAACTGTCATGAAATTTGATACTGTACGGCTCATGGTTGCACAGTGTTTCCAAGTACTATAAAATTTTTTCTTCTATAAATAGAGCTTCAATTTCATGCTCTGTTTAACTACACAAAACCTCTTTACTACTTCAAATCCAAACCCTCTCTTAAAATATGAAGGGTATTAAACTGATCATTGCCATTGTGTTTTCTTTGTGGTCTTCCAGTACCTTTGAAAGCTGCATAGCCGCCACTAGAGGTAATTACCACTGGAGGAAACTCAAAGCAGCCTCTGCTACTAATTTTAATGTGTTAGACTATGGTGCTAAAGGTGATGGACATGCAGATGACACAAAGGTGAATTTCAGATTCACTCCTCTTAAGTATACATATATGTATCTATGTGCATGTGTACATTAATTTATCATGTCACACATTTTTAATCAATGTATTAAATCCTCCAAATTAACTATTCTTACATTGAAAAACAGGCATTTCAAGGTGCATGGGCAGCTGCTTGCAAAACAGAGGGATCAACAATGGTTGTTCCATCTGGTTATGTCTTCCTGGTGAAAATAATTTCTTTCTCAGGCCCAAATTGTGTGCCAAACATTGTTTTTCAGGTAAATGAGTTAGTCTATTGACTCTATTCACTCAAAATTTCTATGCTATATTTGACCCTGCAAACATTACAAGCACTAAGCTTATTTAGTCCAAGGACAATAAAATGTTCAAACAAATTTTAACACATGATCTTTATAAAAATACACATTGCAGTTGGATGGCAAAATCATTGCACCTACAAGCCCTTCAGCTTGGGGATCAGGTACCTTGCAATGGCTTGAATTCACAAAGCTTAGTAAGATTGCAATCAAAGGTAAAGGAGTCATTGATGGTCAAGGCTCTGTCTGGTGGAGTGGCAATGGAAAACTGCCAGGAACCAAACCAACTGTGAGAATCTTTACATTGAACTTTCCCCAGAAATTATAAAAAAATTCTTAAATTTGTCTACTATGGACCATGAAAAACTTCATTCATAAATTAAAATGGTTTCTTTGCAAATTAATTTTACAACATAGACCATACATTTTATAACAAGATTTTATTATGTTTCATTTCATGCTGCAGGCACTCAGGTTCTATGGAAGTAATGGTGTAACAGTAACAGGTATAACGATTCAAAACAGTCAGCAGACCCATCTCAAGTTTGATTCATGCACAAACGTTCAGGTGTTTGATATCAAGACTTCATCACCTGGTGATAGCCCCAACACAGATGGAATCCACCTACAAAACTCACAGGAAGTGGTCATCTATAGCAGCACACTTGCTTGTGGTAAGTGTAATTCTCAATAGTAAAATGATGAAAAGGGATGGAATAGAGTAAAATGAAAGAGAAAAAACAAAAAAGCTAACCACAAAAGTGTGAACTCTTAAACATATAGTAACTTCTTCATGAGAGTACTGAATGTTTTCTTGCTACATATTATGCAGGGGATGACTGTATTTCCATACAAACTGGGTGCTCCAATGTATTGGTACACAACATCAATTGTGGACCAGGTCATGGAATTGGCATTGGAAGTCTTGGAAGGGAGAACACCAAAGCCTGTGTTAGAAATGTCACAGTCCGGGATATTACTATCCAGAATACCTTAACCGGTGTGAGAATCAAAACATGGCAGGTATAGTTAACTGATCGAAATCCTGTAAATCGTGTATGTCCCAGCAATGAAATTGTGTCATGTCGTCTATTAAAAATCACTTATGGAAAAGGTTATAACTGTCATATCTAAGTGATAACATGACCCAATTTTATTAGTGAGGCAGAGAAGGGAACACCTAACAGAGACAAAAGAATGAAATATCCTAATCCATCATTAAATTAACGTAACAATACTTTTTGTTTAAACAGTTTAATTAAGCGTTTATGATAACCCATCCTTACACATAAACACTTATTCATATGCATAAATTGATTGAAAAACTTAACTATAAAATTAGTTACAAAGTAGTTAATAGTTAGATGTAAGCGCTTATTATAAGCTATTTAGAGCCATTTATCAAAATAAGTCCAAGCAAGTGCTTACTTGTTAAAATAAATTCAAATAAGCTCTTGGAATATCTCCAGGTAAATTAAAATAAAAAAAAGTTAACTAGAAGTTGCTTTTGTATTATACAGGGAGGCTCTGGCTCAGTCCAAAATGTTTTGTTCTCCAACATTCAAGTTACTGATGTTAAAACTCCAATAATGATTGACCAATACTATTGTGACAAAAGCAAGTGCCGGAATCAAACATCAGCGGTGGCAGTTTCAGGCATACACTATGTGAATGTAAAAGGAACATACACTTGGGAGCCTGTTTATTTTGCATGCAGTGATAGTTTACCTTGTAGTGGTATAACCATGGACACCATAGAGCTAAAAGCAAGTCAAGAATCTAAGAACTCCAATGTTCCTTTTTGTTGGGCAGCATATGGGGAGATAAAGACTAAAACAGTGCCACCTGTTGATAATTGTTTGGAGAGAGGCAACCCACGAAGCACTGGAATCATTTCTAAAATAGATTCTTGCTGAATGCTGAACCTATTGCTAGCATTATTAGGGATATATAGCTACTCCATACATTGTAATCATCACAATATTTATAAATTTGTATTAGATATAGATTATACGTAGAAAGTTGTATTAGTATCTAAATTAGTTCAAGTCCATATAATGTTGTATGGTATTGTTGTGCTATGTGATTGAGTGGTGTGATTCAAATTTGATTGTCATCATTGTAAAAAGAAAACTAGAAAGAATAAAATTTTCACTTTTCTCAAAAGTCTTTTATTCAACATGTATCGACATATTTTGTGAATAATGTTACTTACACACCTCTTTTTTTTTAGGTGAAAGAGGTGGAATGAGGAGAGAGATAGAAAGACAAAAAAAAGTATGAGAAAAAGTATGAGATGTGATAGATGATAAGATGAGAGATATATAAACAAAAATAGATGGAAATGAAGTGTTTAAAAAATAAGGGGTGTATATATTATTGTTGTATTTTGGTGCTTACAAGTATGCTCTACGCGAGCAAGCCTATTCGAGTAAGGAACATCTACATTATGGTGAACTAGTTCTTTTAACAAATTTGTTTCCATCCATAAGACTTTGAATCCAATACTTTACTAAAAGAGAATTAAGCATGCACGCACTACTTGAACCAACCACACATATCAAATGCAATAAAAAATCGGAACCGAACTAATGATCAAATTCATCCCACCATAATGTGTTTGGTTCGGATAAGTTTGATCGGATTCACAGATCGGACCACACCCGCTTACACTCCTATTAAAAATAGTGTGGAAAAAATAATCAGCGACAAGAATAATCCAATTAACTTGTTAGATGACTTGAAGACTTTCTATCACCAATCACAAAGTCCAACCAAAACGATGCCGTTTTACAAGACACCTGATACGACGCCGTATCCCAAGCATTTTTCAATAAAATCACCGTGTGAAGAGAAACTGTGTCCTCTTTCATCTTTCTCTGAGAATAAACAAAAAATCAATTCGAGATTCGCTCTTCTCTCCAAAACCTTTGAAATCGAGAAGAGGTAAATTCATTCATCTCCGATTCCATTCCCTTTCGATTTTCTCAATTTCAATTCATCTCAACAACACAACGATCGTGCAATTTTTTCCCAATTTTCCCCAATTTTTATTAATTTTTTCCCGATCGGATCGAAATTCTAGGTCAGCGATCTGCGATTTTGCGATTGATTTGATTGTTTGTTTGATTGTTGTGTGGATCAGCGATTGGTGGGAGTGAAGATGGGGTTGACGTTCACGAAGCTGTTCAGCAGGTTGTTTGCGAAGAAGGAAATGAGGATTTTGATGGTGGGTCTCGATGCTGCTGGTAAGACTACCATCTTGTACAAGCTCAAGCTCGGTGAAATCGTCACCACTATCCCCACCATTGGTTAGTTCACTTCCCTCTTGGTTATGCTCATCGTTAATTTTTCCCCTTTTTATTATTATTTTAAATTGTTCCAGTGATTTCACTTTACTACATGTTTTTCAGTTTTCTATTATCTGTTGTTATAATTATGTAGATCACATACTTCAAAATTGTTTTTTTTGTTTAGATTTATGTGATATTTGTGCTTTTCATGATTCAATTATATGAAAAATATGAATTTGTTGAGTTTAGATGAACAAAAATATGTTTTTTTTGGGGGTAAAATCTGACACGATGGGTCTTTTCTTCCTATGAAGTCACATCAGTACTTAGTGGAGGTGGAAGTAAGTGGAGTAGCATATAGGTGCAGCTTGTTCAGACCACTTTTAAGTAGTTGTATATAGATTCAATGATTGGATCATTAGAAATTGCATCCTATGTTTTAAAAATTTATCCGAACAAGCCGGGAGGGAGGGACATGCAACAATATCCCGAACGGGTGCCGGCATCCGTCAAGGACCAAGAAAAAAAGTTATTGGGTGGAATATATAAATTTCACCATTTTAATTGATCCTTCCTCTGTACACACAAATACCAACACTATTGTTTTGATTTCTTTGATTTTTGTTTTTGTTTTGCATTTCGGGTACCTTTGCAACAGTTTTATTGATAACTATGGAGATTAAGGTGTTTTGAACTGGGTTTGATGTCTTGGTTGCTTACTAAAATGGCTCGGAGGATGTGTTTCTGGATGTTCTTATGGCATCTGATGTTGTATTTTCCTAAAATAATGGAAATTGTTATTTCTCTGCAGGGTTTAATGTTGAGACTGTGGAGTACAAGAACATCAGCTTCACTGTGTGGGATGTTGGGGGTCAGGACAAGGTACAGCTTTTCTTCCATATTTGTTTATGCTTGTTTGTTCTTATGATAACAGAGAGGTTGTAGAAGTCATGTATGGCTATGATTCACAATCTTAAACTGTAAATCATGTCCTCACTCTATTCAAATTCCAAGCTCTATATCTCTGCACCTGGTTTGATTGATCTATTAAGTTGGGGATTTATCTATCAATTTGAGGGTGGCTTGTATATTTGTTAGTTACCAATTTTTGATCTAGGAAAGTGCATTGGCATTGCTTATGCTTCTCTCTTTTTTCTTTTTGGTGATGGAAATAGGAAGTGTGGGTGTGGGTCTGCACTATTATTAAGTGACAAACTGAAGAATAAAAGAGGAAGCAAAAAGGAAAGAGGGTGGGGGTTGGGGATGGGCTCATCTATAATATAATTGATTTTGCTATAGTTTTATGCATATGATTTGATTAAGAAGATGTATGTATCCACACAACTTTATTTTGTTTTTAAATCAGTTGTGGATCATTCTTATTTTGGTTGATGTTGAATATGTATCTTTCCAGTTATTTCTATGCACCAGCTACCATGCATGGTTGTGGGATCTTTTCCCAGTGTTTGAAGTTGTGTATGATTGCATTCCATTTGGGCATCTTTTCGTCTTTTCTTATACAAGGGTTTGAATGATTTTTGAATAATGTTAGTTTCTATCTGCAGATCCGTCCACTGTGGAGGCACTACTTCCAGAACACTCAGGGACTTATTTTTGTGGTTGATAGCAATGATAGAGACCGTGTTGTTGAGGCAAGGGATGAGTTGCACAGGATGTTGAATGAGGTATGTGTCTTTTAGAGCCATGTATTTTTTTTTTGTTATCTTATATGATTTTATTATTTCGTGCCCTTTCTAGATCACTTTTACATGTTGTGCAAGACATTTGGAAATATCCTATTTGTTTTTTGGGGCTTTCTTTTTGCTAAGCGTATTAACTATTAACTATTAAATGCATGCTTGGTGGTGGTGACAATTTTTCTGGGCGATCGTTTTGTTTTGCCAATATTTTTTTGGGCTTCTTAAAGACATGTGATCTTGTGTTGTTTAATCACACCATGTAACACGATTTGCATGGTTTCACCCCATTACCGTGCTGATATTTGTTATCTAATTTTTTTACCCATGATACGTGATTGAAGGCTGTTGGAATTGAATGGAAGTGTTAGTTATATTAGTAATTAATAATATTGGTATGTGAATCTGAATGTCAAGTTTATTTCAGGATGAACTTAGAGATGCCGTCTTGCTTGTTTTTGCCAACAAACAAGATCTTCCCAATGCAATGAATGCTGCTGAAATAACTGACAAGCTTGGACTTCATTCACTCCGCCAACGCCACTGGTATGAATATGTGACTTTTGGCATTGAAATGAACTTGCAATTGTGCAGTCTTGACTTAGCTCAAACTGGGAAGGAACTTTCATGAATTATTCTGCAACTCCATCAACTAATGACCAAGAGACTTACCTCGATTAACAAGTAACAACCCTTTTTCATGCAATGGCTTGATTTATTTCAGGTATATCCAGAGCACTTGTGCAACATCTGGAGAGGGTCTCTACGAGGGTTTGGACTGGCTTTCCAACAACATTGCCAGCAAGGTAAGCCACGATGCTGTATCTCTAATTATAAATTTCATTGTGAGCATGATACCATTTGCATGACTTTTATGGTCAATTTGGTAATTTCCACCTTCCCTCCTGTGGTTATTTGGAACAACATTGTTCTTTAAGCTTAAATGGACTATGGTTTATGTTTAAAATATTTCTATAATCCCTCAAAAGTTTGTCTTAGTCTGAACAACTTCTTGATTAATATTTTATTAGTAATGTGGATATTGACTAACCTGCTTTTTCTGTTTTCTTAGGCATGAGACATTTGAAATTTTTGGTGTGGTCTGGCCTTTTCATGCGGGTCTGGCGGTTCTTGGAGAAGGATGCTTTTCCTTTCTAGTGAATGTTGTAATAGCAGAATGTTTGTTAGAAATATTCACTTTTTTAGTGTAACTTGGGTTTGTATGATTACTTAAATCAGCTAATACTTTTAGCTATAGTTGGGTTTGCATGACACTTATTTTTCATGTTTATTTTGTTTGTTTCATTGTCTCGTTGAATATTTCCATCGGTTCTGTTCTAGGAGTATATCTGGCAATGATTTTTTGTCTTGCGATGGGTGAAGCAGGATCGAAAAAGTTCGCTTGTTTTTCGATTTTGGGTGAATACTGCCTAGTAATTGTTCAAATTTTACCTTGTGAAACTCTAGTTATAGGTCCTAGCTGCTATTTTCCCCGTTGGCCATGTAAACACTGGACCAAAAGAAAAAAAATGATAGCCACTCAAAACTAAAATGCAGCTACCTACACACTCAAACACATGCATACACACGTTCCATCAATACTCTAAGCCACCCACTTTGTCCAGCTCACTGCTTGCTGACTAGCACTCTAAATGACTGAATATGGAACTGTGGGTTCAACAAAAACCATTCACCCCCTCACCCATTTTGTTGGCAAAAGTCGCTGGAGGATTATTGATTAGCTTTTCTGGGTAAACTTTCTTATGCAATTTTGAATGAAAGACTTCGATTGCATCAAAGCAAATGACTATTAGAGTTTTTTTTTGAACGTCACTATTAGAGTTGTTCTATACCTTTTAAGCTTTGAGCTCCACATATAGTTTATAAAATTGCATGACTCAGTTGACATATCACATCGTACATGTGAAAATCTCCACTTTGAACAATTTTTTTATTTAAAGATTATAGTATTCAAGACTACATTCAAAAAATGAAAAATAGAATAAAGGGCAAGTTGGTGAGCATCAGGAGAATCAAGCAAGATATCCTACGTTTTTTTAGTGACATCTACCTTGGACCTCGACCTTAATGGCCATAGGTGGTCCATGGGTGGTCTCAAATTTGTTCACCTGTAATTCTTTTCATAAAACTTGTCAACCATTGGATTTAATATTAAATAATTTCAATGATTCATATGACCTCAGATTAAATTAGATATAGATTAAAAAAAGAAAAAATATTATATTATATAGAAATTATAACCTTTACAATCTCTCTTTGTTAGGCCTAACCTTCCACTTCGCCTGCCTCCTCTACTACGTCACGGTGGCACCGTCACTGTATTCACCACCCGACCAACCACCATTAAGTCATTGAGTACCTCCATGACACTATGACGTTCTTCCTCTCCCTTTCTCAACAATATCTTCCCCAAACTGCAAAACCCCCTAAGCCATCACCAAATCACAGCATCCATAGAAAACCCTAGCAATCACCATCTTCAACCGCAACACCCTCTTTGCGATCCAGGAACCACCATTCTTTGATGTTGGGTTTCAAGGCGTCGAAAAACAGGGGAAATGAAAATGGGAATGACAACAACAACTATGCCGTATTTCCTTTGGGGGAAATCATGGTGGGGGATGCATATCTAGTAGAGCTCGCACGTCGGGTGACCATGGGTGGTTTCCAAGTGAAATTGTGGTGGGGGGATGCGACCTGGTAGAGACAACTTCACCCCAGCGGTCACAAGATCTTTGATGAAGATGAAGCATACCCATTGAGGTAGGAGACTCTACGATGGTGGAGGGAACCGACATATATGGGAAGGAAAGGTGAGCATGTCCATGCTCACGTCATGATGTAGAAGGCAAGATCATGTTAAGGAGAAAGTGACCGGATGATTGACGATGACTCGGGGTTCATTAGTTTTTCTGTGTATTTTTCTTGTGTTTATTGAGTTTTATGTAGTGTTTTGAGTCTTTTTATGGTATTTCATGCATATGCACCTTATTTTGTGTTTTCACTATTTTTCTTTGGTATTTTGTAGTCTTAATTCAATATTTATTTTATATTTATCTTGGTCAACTATGAAGTGTTTGAAATGAATGTCTGAAGGTTATAGGGATGCTCAAGAGGCTTGAAGCCTAGAAGATGCTCAAGGTGCTCAAGATGTTGAAGAAATGAAGAAGACAAGTCAAGTTGAAGAAGACAAGGGAAAAAAGCCAAGTCCAGAAACATAGGACCCAACACATATGCGTTGGGAGGGAGCGCTGATGCGCCACACCACTGAAGGGCAATGCTCATGCACTGGTTTATAGTGCATGAGTGTTGCGAGTCTTTTTAATCTCGTAAATAAGGATTTTTTAAAGCGAGAATAAGGATTTCTAAACAAGATTGATTGGTTTGAACTTATTTATTGGACTCTCTCTATGATTATGTATGGCTAAACTCTTTTAGTACTGGGGTTTGATCTAGTTTTCTGTCAAACTATGTGTTGAACCAATTCTTAGTTATATTTATGGATTCCTTTTTAGTTCATGAATTTCTCCTCTATTTTTCTTTGATCCATTGCGCTTAAATTATCTTGCTATTTTTTATTCAATTAGGAAATTGGTAGAATTTGGGAATTTGGAGAGGAATTCGGCAAGGGTCTTTTCACCTTAGGAATAAGGGTAGCAAATTGCTTGTGTTTGCTTAAAATTGAACTTAATATCAAGTTAATTTGGATTAAGTACTAAGGAACTAGCTATCACTAATTAACTGAAAGATATACTCAGATAATGAATTGGTAAGTGGACATCTACGCTTAACACCTTGACATAACGAATTGTATTCATATTTATAACTAATTGGGGAGATACATAAGGAGAGAGTTAATGAAATTATGATCCCCAGTGCATTTTTACATTAATTACACATCAATCGTGTTATTTGCTTGCTTTTATTTTATTACAATTGAGTTACAAACCAACAATCAATTAACTTCTCTTTTTTATTTTTATTTTTACGTCCTTTTACTGCGAATTCAACTATTTTAGTGCGTAAACATTCACAATCCCGGAAGATTGATCTTTTTATTACTTCGTGCAACTCCATACACTTATAGAGAGCTATCATTTGACATCGTGATCGGTGTTCACCATGGCGTTCCTCTGATTGGTACTGCTAGCCATGCCTTCACGCTGACTCCTTGGCAAAGAGAACAATGCCACGATACTCACCGTTGAGGAGGATGATGTGCAACGACTCGGCGGAAAAAATGGGTTGTCATCGTGACGGTGGAGGCTGGAGAACAACAGAGGTTAGAGTCGAGATTGTGATGGTGGAGGTCAGGTTGAAGAAAGAAGTAATTTAGTAAATTGAGGTTATTTAGGTGACTATGATCACCAATTTTACAAAATTAAGAAATTTATATAGTGGTCCAGGGTGGACCATTATTTTAGCAAGTTCACCATGGAGGATTAAGCAGGGCAGCTATACTTACGTCGCATAAGCAACAGAGCTACACTAGTATTTTATTCGCCATTTTTCTTGTATTGAACATCTTTCGGTGTCAATCTGTTCATATAGCTTTTTCCACATCTAAGGCCAATGTGGCAATTTCAAAGCTTATATGGTTTAGGCTATCACTTTCTCATCCATCAAGTAATAAATTGAGAATATGGTTCCACTAAAATTCCGTGGCCCACCAACAGAATTAATCCATCTTATCTCTTTCAGAATTCCCAGTTCATCAGCATTTTTCCCAATTTAAGAAAGTTATCTAGAAGCAATGTGAATTATTCAAGAAGCACCAAGATTAATTGAAAAAATGTAACATCATACTTATTTATTTGTAAGATAAACAAATTATCTAAGATCAATTTGGGACTAGATATGTGTACCGTCATGGACTCTAAACTAGATGGTCAGGTTCCTATCGGAAGGTCAGGCTGCCCTCCGGAGTTTGGGCTGGACAGGTGAAGTATGGGCTTACATACTAGAAGATTAATGTGAAAGCCCACTCCATTGCGAAGACATCCAACCGTTGATAAGGAGGCAACCCGACCGTTGATCACACGCTTGGTCAAAGGTCATGACTGCCGCTGACCAACACAGTCTGGAACCAAGTCAGCTGACCAGGTAATGAAGGGCTTCCTTGACGGACGGGATTTATTCGCAAGTCAACCGACACAGTAGTCATTACACCCCAATTACGGACATGACCGGTCAAATTGTAATGAATACATTTATTAGGGTTCAGAGGTCGGCCTGTTATAAAAGGAAGACCTCCCCTTCCTATGTAAATCATCTTTGACACACTAAAATAACACTCTAAGTATTTTGCTCATTTGTCTAGAACTTAGGGTTTATATCGGAACATTGGCGCCCACCGTGGGGCCCGGTAAAACATACCGGCTTCCACAAGAGTTTCTTCATCCCCTGCCCTACCGCCGCAGTCTAGCCGCCCAAGGCTACGAAAGGTGCTGTCAGAGACATCGTTCATCTCAGCAAGTATGGAACTGAAGGCTATCCGTAAATCCTGAGGGAGGATGTGCAAACACCATGTAAGTATAACACCAAACTTCTTGCCGTCAAAATATTCACTTTGTTTTGCAGGAAGACTTCCGTCGACAACAGGCATGTCGATGTCAAGAAGGTATGTCGCTACAATCACGACCTATAAGGAGGGAGGAAGTCGACCGGAAGAAAGTCGACCGGTTGATCCAGATGCACAACCGTAGAGGAATTTCATAGCATGCTCGCACTTGGGTTTAAAAGCAGGAAAAGAAGGAGGGTACGCCGCAAACGATAGCTGACAATGAAGCTCTTCCATCTGCCCATAAGCAAAGGTAAACTAACTTGGTAAGATAGTGTTTTCATTTGAGAACAGGAATAGAGCAACGCTGTGATCCTTCAAAGGACCTTCATATTTCGACCAAATCCATGTCCAACCATTGGTTTGAGCATAATAAACGCCCAGAAAAACAAACAAGGAACATACAATTTTGAAGGATACTAAGAAGTCAAACAATCATGCGTTCATGATCTCCGCTGACTCCGGTCAGGCGTCGTCACCTAGTCCCCGACTAGGTGCATTGAACCTCCGCTGACCCCGGTCGTGCGTCGAGTCTCACCACTTGGTTACTCAACCAAGTGTATCGCTTCTCCACCAACTCAATGTTCGGCGTCGACACCGCACCACTTGGTTGCTCAACCAAGTGCGTCGCCTCTCCGCCAACTCAATGTTCGGCGTTGACACCGCATCACTTGGTTGCTCAACCAAGGGCGTCGCTTCTCCGCCAACACAATGTTCGGCGTCGACACCGCACCACTTGGTTACTCAACCAAGCGGCGTCGCTTCTCCGCCAACTCAATGTTCGACGTCGACACCGCATCACTTGGATGCTCAACCAAGGGCGTCGCTTCTCCGCCAACACAATGTTCGGCGTCGACACTGCACCACTTGGTTACTCAACCAAGCGGCGTCGCTTCTCCGCCAACTCCATGTTCGCGTCGACACTGCACCCTTGGTTTCTCAACCAAGTGTGTCTCTTCTCCGCCAACTCCATGTTCGATGTCGAGGTCAAAAACCACTTGGTTACTCAATCAAGTGCGTCGCTTCTCCGCCAACTCCATGTTCGGCGTTGAGGTAAAAAATCACCTGGCATGTCACGCATGCTGCTTTGAGTAACATGGCCTACCGCGCTGTCGCTTCTCCGCAAGTGGAGATTTCAAAAATTGCTTAATTGAAAGCTCAAAATGAAAGGAGTGAAAAAGAAAGAGAAAGTGTTTAGTTTGATGGAGAAGACCAATCTCGCGGGTCCCAATAATCTGAAAATGTGAGGAGAAAAGAACGAAAACAGGAGAGAGAAGGTTGGCCCTAGAAGGACGAGGTTGATCGGAGCCGTCCATGGATGGTGGAAGTCGATTATTGAAGCACATGAACGATGAGAGAGGAGACTGACCATAGAAAGAGGAAGTCGACCGGAGCGGTAGTGGAGGAGGTCGACCGGTGAAGCGCAGAAACCAAAAGAGAGAACACCAACCGGGAAAGAAGGAGGTCGACCGGTGCGGAAGAGGAGGAGGTTGACCGGTGAAGTACACCGACCAGGAGAGAGAGGACTGACCATGAAGGGAGAAAGCTGACCGGTGGAGCGTACAAACCAAAAGGGAGAACACCGACCGGGGATGAAGGAGGTTGACTGGTGCGGAAGAGGAAGAGGTCGACCCGTGAAGTGCACTAACCAAAGGAGAGAACGCCGACCGGGGAGGGAGGATGTCGACCGATGCGGAAGAGGAGGAGGTCGACCGGTAAAGCGCACCGACCAGGAGGGAGAAGACTGGCCACGAAGAGAGAAAGCTGACCGTTGAAGCGTGAATACTAAGAGGGGGGAAATTTGAAATATTGGTGAAAAAGAAAAGGAGAAGGAGGAGGTTGACTGGGGCGGTAGGGAAGAAGGTTGACCGTTGCAACGCACGAACTATGAGAAAGAACACCAACCGAGAAAGAAGTTCATCCAAGGACACCAACCGAGAAGGAAGGTCTTCCAGGGCCAACATGACCATGCACGTTCCAGGAAGTAGAAGACTGACCGTAAAAAGCTCTCTCAAGGCTTTGCGGCTAAAGCATTTAGCCACAAGCCTTGGGGGGCTGTATACCGTCATGGACTCTAAACTAGATGGTCAGGTTCCTATCGGAAGGTCAGGCTGCCCTCCGGAGTTTGGGCTGGACAGGTGAAGTATGGGCTTACATACTAGAAGATTAATGTGAAAGCCCACTCCATTGCGAAGACATCCAACCGTTGATAAGGAGGCAACCCGACCGTTGATCACACGCTTGGTCAAAGGTCATGACTGTCGCTGACCAACACAGTCTGGAACCAAGTCAGCTGACCAGGTAATGAAGGGCTTCCTTGACGGACGAGATTTATTCGCAAGTCAACCGACACAGTAGTCATTACACCCCAATTACGGACATGACCGGTCAAATTGTAATGAATACATTTATTAGGGTTCAGAGGTCGGCCTGTTATAAAAGGAAGACCTCCCCCTCCTATGTAAATCATCTTTGACACACTAAAATAACACTCTAAGTATTTTGCTCATTTGTCTAGAACTTAGGGTTTATATCGGAACAATATGCTTTCTTTTAGATTTTTAATTCTAGTGGCTCATGATTTTGTTAAGCATTTCGACTTTTAACAAAAAGGTAGTGATTTTTTCCTTTTAATGATCTTAGTAGATTCAAACACTAATGCTTTTGTCTTTTAGTGATATAGGTAGACACTTGAGCTAAGTTAGTGTTTTGTCCTTTTTATTAGAACTATGTTCTTTTGAATGAAATTCAAGTTAAAGAACCAATGATAAGTTGTCTGGTGAAACTTGAAAGAACAATGCTATGACGAGCTCTGATCAAAATTTGAAAAAAAATAATGAAGACAAATTGTCCAATGACAACTTGATGGTGAAGAATAATACTTCGGTGAATACTGATTTAAAAGTAAGAACATAAATGCAAAGAATTCAAAGAAAACTTAAAATGAAATTGAAATAAACAACTAGAATTTAAAAGGGTTGTAAGAAATCCACTTACTTGACACTCCTCGTAGCCATTGTCGTAACAATAGACTTGGAAAATCCAAGGAAAATTCAATTTATGGTGCAAAATAATAATTTGAGAAGGGTGTGATGTTGAGCACCAGTGAAAAGTAAGATTCTGAAGAGATCAGCGCTGAGCGCCTAGAGGAAGTTAGAAAACTCCTCTTTTGAAGAAACCTCGGTGCTGAGCGCCCACAAAGGGGAGTCAAGTGCCTTTTGGTCAGTATTTCATATAAAACTCAATTTTTAAGTAAAGAAGAGATCAAAACTTTGGTATCTTGGAGAGAGCTTCAACCATAACTCAAAAGAGACCTTAGAGGAAGGATTCTTGATCATCCGAAGAGCTAGACACAGTTCAAGCATGTCACAACACTATTCTCTTAGTTCTTCCTTTGCAAGCTTGATGCAATCCACGATGGGTTGCTACGTTTCTTTTGTTGGAGTTGGATGTAGTCATTAACTATGCAGTATTCTTCTTGGTTTCTATATGAAAATATTGTTTCTATCTCATGATTCAATGGTTTTATCTTGTTCTTAATGATATGTTTTAGTTGCGCACCTAGAATATATTACTTGATTCGGCTTAAGACCGGATGCTACAATGTCTAGAGTCTGACCTAAGTTTAACCATCTAATAAATCTTATATCTAGGAATGGAAGTAGACTTTGTTAGTCACTTAAACATCTAAGCTCAAAGAAAACATAGATTTTCTATTCATGTGAGGAATCAATGTTTAAGAAAGTGAGTTATAGATGTACACTCTGTAAGATCAAGTTTTGATCTAGTAGTACAACTCTATGTTTTGATGATTACAAGTTAACCTTTTGATATGAACAATTGTGGTACTCTAACGTGTTTTTCTGAGTGTGCTATTTACAGGCTCTGACCCTGACTCAATTTCACACAAATCAGAAGCACTGTGTATAAAGGGTAACCCAAGCAACGCTTTCGCATTCACCATGTTCAGTATGAACAGTGGAAAAGCTTCAGAAGATCTGAAGCTATACAAACTCTGATGAGGACTCAGTCGCTAGAAGCTCTGATGATCCAGAAGTTCTGACAACCAAGAAACACTGAAGGTTCAGATGTTCCGATGGTGTAGAAGACTCTGAAGATCCAGAAGCTGAATAGTGGAAACTCTGAAGTCCAGAAGCAAGAAACTCTGAAGGCCATGTTCTTCCCTCTGAGTTCAGAATCAGAAGATACAATGGTCAGAGGATCTGTGCTATCCCTCTGACTCTGATCAACCGGCTTCACAAGTTCCAATACGAAGCATTCCTCTGATCAGAAGTCTCCTAGGTTAAAAGGTCAAGTCGCTATCCAAGTACAAAAGCAAGTGTACCTTCCTGACGACCTACCTAACGTTCTCAGCCACAGCAGAAGCTGGATTTTCCAGAACTGCCCTCCAACGGTAGCATTTCCCATGCAACGCTCAACCCTAATCCTTGGAGTATATATAGAGGCTGAAGATTGAAAGAAGCGGCTAGAAGAAAAAAATATACAAGAAGCAATACACACGCGCAAGATATATTCTAAGCTTTCTTTCATCTTGTAATTTATTTTAGTTTACACTCAGCTTATTCAGAAGCAAACCCTTGTAAACACCAACCTCAAACAGTTGTTTGATTTTCCTTTAGGAGATCAAGGTTGATCGGATCCTAGAGAAGACTAAGAGAGTGAATCTTAGTGTGAGCTAAGTCAGTGTAATTGTTAGTCACTTGTAGGTTTCAAGTGCAGTTGTAACTCTTACCTGATTAGTGGATTGCCTTCATTCTAAGAAGGAAGAAATCACCTTAACGGGTGGACTGGAGTAGCTTGAGTGATTTATCAAGTGAACCAGGATAAAATCCTTGTGTGCTTTTCTATCTCTATCTTTTGCACTTAGTTCTCGAAAAGATTTGTTAAAATCTTTAAGGTGGTAGTTTTGTACTGAAAACGTTATTCAAACCCCCCCCCCCTTTCTACCGTTTTTCATACCTTCAATTGGTATCAGAGCGCAAGTTCTGATTACCACACCTAACAGTGTTCAGTGATCCGGGCCGGTGTGAAAAACAATGGCAGCCACCACCAGTGAAACTCAAAGAGATGGTTACAACGCAAAGCCTCCTATGTTCGATGGTCAAAGGTTCGAATATTGGAAAGATAGACTGGAAAGTTTCTTTCTGGGTTTCGATGCAGATCTCTGGGATATTATTGTGGATGGCTATGAGCGTCCAGTTGATGCAGATGGCAAAAAGATCCCAAGGTCAGAGATGTCTGCAGATCAAAAGAAGCTGTACTCACAACATCATAAAGCAAGAGCAATTCTTCTAAGTGCTATCTCCTATGAGGAGTACCAGAAGATTACAGATCGTGAGTTTGCTAAAGGCATTTTTGATTCTCTGAAGATGTCTCATGAAGGAAACAAGAAAGTCAAAGAATCAAAGGCATTGTCTTTGATCCAAAAGTATGAATCCTTCATCATGGAGCCAAATGAGTCCATTGAAGAAATGTTCTCCAGATTTCAACTGCTTGTAGCTGGCATACGTCCTCTCAACAAGAGCTACACAACAAAAGATCACGTCATAAGGGTCATCAGGTGTCTTCCTGAAAGTTGGATGCCTTTGGTGACTTCAATAGAGCTCACGAGAGATGTTGAGAATATGAGTTTAGAAGAACTCATCAGCATTTTGAAATGCCATGAGCTGAAGCGCTCAGAGATGCAAGATCTGAGGAAAAAGTCCATAGCCTTGAAATCCAAATCTGAAAAGGCTAAGGTTGAGAAGTCAAAGGCTCTTCAAGCTGAAGAAGAAGAATCTGAAGAAGCATCAGAAGATTCTGATGAAGATGAGCTGACTCTGATCTCCAAGAGACTCAACCGCATCTGGAAGCACAGGCAGAGCAAGTTCAAAGGCTCTGGAAAGGCAAGAGGAAAGTCTGAATCCTCAGGTCAGAAGAAGTCATCAATCAAGGAAGTCACTTGCTTTGAGTGCAAAGAATCAGGGCACTACAAAAGTGACTGTCCAAAATTGAAGAAGGACAAGAAGCCAAAGAAGCACTTCAAGACCAAGAAGAGTCTGATGGTGACATTCGATGAATCAGAGTCAGAGGATGTTGACTCTGATGGTGAAGTCCAAGGACTCATGGCTATTGTCAAAGACAAAGGAACAAAGTCAAAGGAAGCTGCTGACTCTGACTCAGAATCAGAAGGAGATCCAGACTCTGACGATGAAAATGAGGTATTTGCTTCCTTCTCTACCTCTGAACTGAAACATGCTTTGTCTGATATCATGGATAAGTATAACTCCTTGTTGTCTAAGCATAAGAAGCTGAAAAAGAACTTATCTGCTGGTTCTAAAACTCCTTCTGAACATGAGAAAATCATATCTGATTTGAAAAATGATAACCATGCTTTAGTTAATTCTAACTCTGTGCTTAAGAATCAAATTGCAAAGTTAGAAGAAGTTATTGCCTGCGATGCCTCTGATAGTAAGCATGAATCTAAGTATGAAAAATCTTTTCAAAGATTCCTGGCTAAAAGCGTAGATAGAAGCTTAATGGCTTCAATGATCTATGGTGTAAGCAGAAATGGAATGCATGGCATTGGCTATTCTAAACCAATTAGAAATGAGCCTTCTGTGTCTAAAGCTAAATCCTTGTATGAATGCTTTGTTCCCTCTGGTACCATATTGCCTGATCCTGTACCTGCTGAAGTTGCTAAAAACCCTCTTAAAAAGGGATCTTTCTCTATGACTAAATATCATGCAAATATTCCTTTAAAATATTATGTTGAGACACCCAAGGTGATCAGAACCTTTAGGGTAACTAACAAAAGAGGACCCAGAAAGTGGGTACCTAAGGACAAGATTATCTATGTTGCAGATATCCTTGATAGCTCCACTGAAACACCAATCATGGTATCTGGACAGTGGATGCTCGCGTCACATGACGGGAGAAAAGCGTATGTTCCGAGAGCTGAAACTTAAGCCTGGAGGTGAAGTTGGCTTTGGAGGAAATGAAAAGGTTTGCAGATTTAAGCATTAATGTTTCTGACAAAGGCAAAGCTCCAGAGGAAGTTGAGTCAGAGGAAGATGAACCAGAGGAAGAAGCTGGTCCCTCTAACTCACAAACTCTGAAGAAGAGCAGAATCACTGCAGCTCATCCTAAGGAATTGATTCTGGGCAACAAAGATGAACCAGTCAGAACCAGATCTGCCTTCAGACCCTCTGAAGAGACCTTGCTGAGTCTGAAAGGATTGGTGTCCTTAATTGAACCCAAGTCCATAGATGAAGCTCTTCAGGACAAGGATTGGATTCTGGCCATGGAAGAAGAATTGAATCAATTCTCCAAGAACGATGTTTGGAGCTTAGTGAAGAAGCCTGAGAATGTCCATGTTATTGGAACGAAATGGGTATTCAGAAACAAGCTAAATGAGAAAGGAGATGTAGTCAGAAACAAGGCAAGGCTAGTTGCTCAAGGCTACAGCCAGCAGGAAGGAATAGACTACACTGAAACATTTGCTCCAGTAGCAAGACTGGAGGCAATCAGACTATTGATTTCTTTCTCAGTAAATCACAACATAGTTCTACATCAGATGGACGTAAAGAGTGCCTTCCTAAATGGTTATATCTCAGAGGAAGTCTATGTTCATCAACCCCTAGGTTTTGAAGATGAAAAGAAACCAGACCATGTGTTCAAATTGAAGAAATCACTCTACGGTCTGAAGCAAGCTCCCAGAGCATGGTATGAGAGACTTAGCTCATTCCTTCTGGAGAATGAGTTTGTAAGGGGTAAAGTAGATACAACTCTCTTTTGCAAGACTTATAAAGATGATATCTTAATTGTGCAAATTTATGTTGATGATATTATATTTGGTTCTGCTAATCAATCTCTATGCAAAGAATTTTCTGAGATGATGCAGGCTGAATTTGAGATGAGTATGATGGGAGAATTAAAGTACTTTCTGGGAATACAAGTTGATCAAACACCAGAAGGAACATATATCCATCAGAGCAAGTACACTAAAGAACTTCTGAAGAAGTTCAATATGCTGGAATCTACAGTGGCCAAGACTCCAATGCATCCAACATGCATTCTGGAAAAAGAAGATATAAGTGGTAAAGTATGTCAGAAGCTCTATCGTGGCATGATAGGTTCACTTCTGTACTTAACTGCATCTAGGCCAGACATATTATTTAGTGTTCATTTATGTGCTCGTTTCCAATCAGATCCAAGGGAAACCCACTTAACTGCTGTTAAGAGGATCCTAAGGTATCTGAAAGGCACCACTAACCTTGGCTTGATGTATAAGAAAACATCAGAGTATAAGCTTTCAGGTTATTGTGATGCTGATTATGCTGGAGATAGAACAGAGAGAAAAAGTACTTCTGGAAATTGTCAATTTCTGGGAAGCAATCTAGTCTCATGGGCAAGCAAGAGGCAATCAACCATTGCACTATCAACTGCAGAGGCAGAATATATCTCAGCAGCAATATGCAGCACTCAGATGCTCTGGATGAAACATCAGCTGGAGGATTATCAGATCCTTGAGAGCAATATCCCAATCTATTGTGATAACACTGCTGCAATTTCGTTGAGCAAGAATCCTATCTTGCATTCAAGGGCAAAGCACATTGAGGTAAAGTATCACTTCATTAGAGATTATGTGCAGAAGGGCGTACTTCTTCTGAAGTTTGTTGATACTGACCATCAATGGGCAGATATCTTTACAAAGCCCTTAGCTGAAGATAGATTTAATTTTATTCTGAAAAATCTAAACATGGACTTTTGTCCAGAGTGAAGATAGATCAGAACCTCTGACTATGATACTTCTTGATCAGAAGATGTCTAGTCCAGAAGGTAACTCAATCAGAGTGTGTGTGCCCACTGGTACTGACTCTGAAGCTGAGACAACAACACGTGCGTCAGAATTTCTGATGCATAGTTCCTTGTGCCCGTGTGACAGTCTGTTGTGATTGCGTGTAGATATGCTTATCTCCTGTGTGTGATTGTGTATTTTACTGTTACTGTCTATCTTTAATTTTCAACCGTTGATCTTAAAGTGCTCTTTGAATCAACAACGGTTATTTGATAAAACCCACTATACACACACGTTCTCTCTCACTTCCGGTTTTCACTCTCGCACTCCCTGCTTTTCAAAACCGCCTCCTTCGTGATTTCTCTCTCGATCTCTCTTCATCCTTCAAACTTCATCTTCTACCTCAAACCTTCAACCTCTTCAAAATGGTGAGACAAACCAGAAGATCTACTGCAGATGCACCTCAGTTCCCTCACATGGTAGTCGGTTTGGCAACGGGTCAACGGGGCTCTGAGAACCCAGCACAAGAACAAGCTCAAGCTCAAGAGGAGATTGTTCCTATTGCAGAACGGGGCTGTGCCGTTCACTGTGTATTTCCTCCTGAGGAACTCCAAGTCCTGGCAGAATGGAGATTCAACCTCGACAACTTGGCTGCAAATGGGTTTGATCTCCGTCCTGAAGTCCACGCTCAAGGTTGGGGAAACTACTTCAATCGACTTCGAGGACCGGTGTATGAGAAGCTAGTAAAGGAATTCTGGAAGCACGCTGATTGTGATGACACTCAGGTGGTCTCTTACATACTGGGTAGGAAGATCATCATCACGGAGAAGTCATTCGTGAATCTGCTAGGTGCAGAAACTGCTCATGGGTATCGGTTCTCACTGACGGAATCGAAGCTGAAACCCAGAACCAAGGACATCGTCAACAAGGCCCTGTACACCACCTTCAAACCGGGCAAGACGAGCTACAAAGTGATGGACCTTCAACCCAAACTCAGGGTCTGGCACAAGATCCTGCTCAACTGCATCAATCAACGACCAAAGGGCAGTTCTCCAGACTACATCAACTTCAATCAGAAGGCGATGCTGTTCTTCATTCAAGACAAGGAGAAGATCTGCCTTCCCTACTTCCTGTTCTCCTATTTGAAGGAATGCATCCGGAAGTCTCGCACCACCTCCTCCATCAAGTCAGCCATCAAATATATCCCTTTTGGGAGGCTGATCTCAGACTTTCTCATTGAAAGCAACTTGGTGCAAGATTTGATCAATGCTGGTTGCACAGAGGACTTGAGCACAATTGTTAGCGATGTCTTCACTGCCAACTCTCTGAAGAAGATGGGTTTGGTCCAGAAGAAGATTGCTCCTGCTCATGAGGACACATCTTCTGAGATCAGAGGAAGAAGAATGCCTCTGAATGACTACCCTCTGTGGACTCAAGCAGACCATCCTGAAGCCATCAGATGCTATGTTGAAGACCTCAGGGCTCAAGGATTCGAGATTGACCTTGATGATTTCGTCAGCAGACTTCCACCAGCTCCAGAGTTTCCTTCTCCTCCCAAGAAGAAAACCAAGAGGAAGATGGTTCTGGACGAATCCTCAGAGGAATCTGATGTCCCTCTGGTCAAGAAGGCGAAGAGCAAGCCTGATGATGATGATGGTGATGATAGTGAGGATGGTCCTCCAAAGAAGAAGCAGAAGAAAGTCAGAATTGTGGTGAAGCCTACTCGGGTGGAACCAGCTGCTGCAGAGGTCAGAAGGACTGAACCTCCTGCCAGAGTGACTCGATCATCAGCACATACAAGTAAGCCTGCACTTACCTCTGATGATGATTTGAATTTATTTGATGCACTCCCAATTTCTGCCTTACTCCAACACTCTTCAAATCCCCTCACTCCTATTCATGAATCCCAGCCAGCCGCACAAACCACCTCTCCACCACATTCCCCAAGATCTTCATTCTTTCAACCTTCTCCTACTGAAGCACCACTCTGGAATTTGCTTCAGAACCAATCCTCTAGGTCAGAAGATCCAACCTCTCTCCTTACCATTCCATACGACCCATTACCTTCTGAACCCATCATCCCCAACCAACCAGAACCCAAACCAACAGAACCACAACCCAGAACGTCTGATCACTCTGCTCCCAGAGCATCAGCACGTCCTGCTGTCAGAACTACGGATACAGACTCTTCATCAGCCTTCACACCTGTATCCTTCCCCATCAATGTCTTTGACTCTCCTCCCTCCAATACCTCTGAATCACTTAGAAAATTCATGGAGGTTAGGAAAGAGAAGGTATCTGCCTTGGAAGAATATTACCTTACCTGTCCAAGCCCTAGGCAATATCCTGGCCCTAGACCTGAACGTCTAGTTGACCCAGATGAACCTATCTTGGCCAATCCTATCCAAGAGGCAGACCCCTTAGTCCAACAGGCTCACCCTGTCCCTGACCAACAAGAGCCAATTCAACCAGACCCTGAACCTGAACAATCAGTATCTAACCAATCCTCGGTTAGATCACCTCACCCTCTGGTTGAAACTTCAGACCCTCACCGTGGAACCTCTGAACCCAATGCTCCCATAATTAACATTGGTTCTCCACAAGGTGCCTCTGAAGCTCATAGCAGCAATCACCCAGCCTCTCCTGCACCCAACCTCTCCATCATTCCCTATACTCACCTTCAACCCACATCTCTCTCTGAGTGCATCAATATTTTCAATCATGAAGCCTCCTTGAGGCTCCGCAATGTGCACGGTCAGACTGACCTCAGTGAGAATGCTGAAAATGTGGCTGATGAGTGGAACGAGTTGAGCACTTGGCTAGTGGCTCAGTTTCCCGTTATGCTGCAGCTCCTGCATGCAGAGGGACGTCAGAGCATTGAGGCTGCAAAGCAAAGGTTTGCTAGGAGGGTGGCTCTTCATGAACTCGAACAGAGAACCAAGCTTCTTGAAGCCATTGAAGAAGCCAAGAGACAGAAAGAACAAGAAGAAGAAGCTGCCCGTCAAGCAGCAGCTCAGGCTGAACAAGCCAGACTTGAGGCAGAACGTCTTGAAGCTGAGGCTGAGGCAGAGCGACTTGCACCAGTTCTGTTTACTCCTGCTGCTTCTGCTTCCATTCCAGAACCTCATGCTGCTCAGAACGTTCCTTCAAGCTCTACTCCGACAAGCTCATCCAGACTCGACATCATGGAACAACGTCTTGACACTCATGAATCCATGCTGATTGAGATGAAGCACATGATGATGGAACTTCTGCGCCGTACTGCCAAATCTTAGTTTTTTAGGATCTCTTCTTTTTCTTCCTTTTCCTTTTTATTTAACGTTGTTTTATTTAAACTCTGCTTATTTACTTACTTTAATTTGTTCATTTGTGATTCTATATGCATATATCTATATATGTTTGTGTCACATATGTTTGCAAACCCTGTTTTATTCATAATTGTTCTATGTTTACATCATAATTCTTTCCATCATACATTATTCCCTATATCTAGAATGGAGGATCCTTCCTCATTCTTCTGCATTCTTGGCGCTGCTCCACTCTTTCCTTCTCCAGACGATCCAATGCATACTCTATGTTGCCAAGTTTGATGCTTAGATCATCTTTTTCTAAACTATCTTCTGTCGTCTTAAGTCTCTTTTCCACAGTCTCCTTCTCTTCCAGCAGATTCAGCTCCCGCTGGCAAAGCTCCTGAATCTCTTCCACGAAGCAGAGGAACTCCTTCAGATCTTTCTCCATCTCTGGACCAAGATCTTCTTCAAGCAGTGTCTTCGTCAGCTCTTGTATGGTCTTTGTACCATCGGGATGCCTAATATTGAGGAACATATCTTCCTCAAACGCCTTCCTTCTGAGCTCTTCTAATGCCATTCTGTATGATGCCATTTTTTCTGAATATTATTCGAGGTGTGAAGCTTACCTTTCTCTCCAACGTTTTTATAGGCTTCACTTTCTCTCTGAAAGTTAATGCTCTTACAGTTTCTCGAGGTTAAGTACTTGGTAACTGACCCTTCTATTTCCTCACTTGACCGGTGGTAAACGTTCATCCCTTGCATTAACTCTTCTATTTATTATCGCCTCACTCTGATTCTTACATCGTCTTCATTTTCTTTCAACTTAGACCTTCTCTAAGGGGGAAGTACCTTGTACTTCAAGCTAAGTTTTTCCCACCCCAAGCTTTTTGCTTATGACAAAAAGGGGGAGTAAACCCAGTTTTTGATGTAAGATGTGTTAGTGTGACTTATTTTTCTTTTGGAGATTTTAAGAGTTCCACCTTCATGACCATAGATGTGTCACTGGGCAAATACAAGGAATACATTTCACTTCTTCTGAAGTGATTCTAAGTTGACTCTGATACCCAAGACTCTGATACCTTGTCCATGACTCTGATCACTTATGCGCTCTGATTATTCGTTCTTCATCTATGTCATAAGCTTTTCACTCTGAACTCTTATATGATTTAGCTCAGAATCTAGACTTTACTAACGTTTTCATCAAGTATTAGATTCAGGGGGAGCTAAGCTCAGAATCAAGCAGTAACTTGAATTCAGAATGAGCAAGATAAACCATTCACATCAGGATAAGTCTTATTCTATATCTCTAAACTCTGAGTGAATTCAGTTTAATGTTTAAGAATTGTTCATCAAAAATCTTAGTTTTGTCATCATCAAAAAGGGGGAGATTGTAAGATCAAGTTTTGATCTAGTAGTACAACTCTATGTTTTGATGATTACAAGTTAACCTTTTGATATGAACAATTGTGGTACTCTAACGTGTTTTTCTGAGTGTGCTATTTACAGGCTCTGACCCTGACTCAATTTCACACAAATCAGAAGCACTGTGTATAAAGGGTAACCCAAGCAACGCTTTCGCATTCACCATGTTCAGTATGAACAGTGGAAAAGCTTCAGAAGATCTGAAGCTATACAAACTCTGATGAGGACTCAGTCGCTAGAAGCTCTGATGATCCAGAAGTTCTGACAACCAAGAAACACTGAAGGTTCAGATGTTCCGATGGTGTAGAAGACTCTGAAGATCCAGAAGCTGAATAGTGGAAACTCTGAAGTCCAGAAGCAAGAAACTCTGAAGGCCATGTTCTTCCCTCTGAGTTCAGAATCAGAAGATACAATGGTCAGAGGATCTGTGCTATCCCTCTGACTCTGATCAACCGGCTTCACAAGTTCCAATACGAAGCATTCCTCTGATCAGAAGTCTCCTAGGTTAAAAGGTCAAGTCGCTATCCAAGTACAAAAGCAAGTGTACCTTCCTGACGACCTACCTAACGTTCTCAGCCACAGCAGAAGCTGGATTTTCCAGAACTGCCCTCCAACGGTAGCATTTCCCATGCAACGCTCAACCCTAATCCTTGGAGTATATATAGAGGCTGAAGATTGAAAGAAGCGGCTAGAAGAAAAAAATATACAAGAAGCAATACACACGCGCAAGATATATTCTAAGCTTTCTTTCATCTTGTAATTTATTTTAGTTTACACTCAGCTTATTCAGAAGCAAACCCTTGTAAACACCAACCTCAAACAGTTGTTTGATTTTCCTTTAGGAGATCAAGGTTGATCGGATCCTAGAGAAGACTAAGAGAGTGAATCTTAGTGTGAGCTAAGTCAGTGTAATTGTTAGTCACTTGTAGGTTTCAAGTGCAGTTGTAACTCTTACCTGATTAGTGGATTGCCTTCATTCTAAGAAGGAAGAAATCACCTTAACGGGTGGACTGGAGTAGCTTGAGTGATTTATCAAGTGAACCAGGATAAAATCCTTGTGTGCTTTTCTATCTCTATCTTTTGCACTTAGTTCTCGAAAAGATTTGTTAAAATCTTTAAGGTGGTAGTTTTGTACTGAAAACGTTATTCAAACCCCCCCTTTCTACCGTTTTTCATACCTTCACACTCATGTGAGAAACCAATGAAGTAGGGTAGAAATGATGTATATGAATCATGGATCGAAATGAATTTGCATATAGGATCATAGGATATATAGTAGTGTTTACACGGATTTTTGGTAAACAAATATCCTCTTAGTTCGACTAAAGGAAGTTTAGATTTCAGGGTCCTTTTGAGAAAACGCTTTGCCAAAGTGTTGTGTGTACATAAATGTGTTTTCGACAATAACAAGCAGCTCAGATGAAACTGGAATTTATTGAATACGAGTCGATTACAAAACAGTCAAACAAACTAAAATAACATGAAAACTACATGAACTGCAGATTTCGACAAACAAACTGCACAGAAGAACTGGAAATCAACAAACTGAAATGCGGGGAAACTAAAGTGTTGGTTCTGCAACGTACTCCTTCATCATCACGTTTTGCTCCTTGAGTCTCATTGATGCGGACATTAGAGCTTTCTGGTGAATTTTTCAGAGTTTGAGTTGGGAACCCTCTTTCTGAATTGGATTCTCCTATTTATAGAGTTTCGTGTTCTGCGTGTTAGTGGGTCTGGTTTCTCCCACGATCTGATGCTTGCTCCGGAAGTTCTGCGCATGGTGGTGGAGATCGTGTGCTTCAACTGCTCCAACCGTTTCCTGGCCATGTTTTCGACCATCGTGGGGGGAATTTGACTTGGTCAGTGTGGCACGTGTTACATGTGCCTGTGTTTAGTAGTAATTATTGTTGTCGAGTTTTGCCGCCCCATTAACTTGGTGCAACTTCCTCTTCCTTTCTTTAGTCAGAATTCGACTTCCTCGAGAGTTTTGGGCTGAATGCGTTTTTTTTTCTTGGGCCAAAATATTGGGCCAACAGATGCCCCCCAAAAATGTTGATTCTCGACTACCAGTCCTTGGAGAGATCAAGCATTTTTCGCCCGTGCATTTTGACGGAGCTTGACGGCTGTTCGCGACTTTTCCTTTTCTGATTTCAAGTCCCATCAGAGATCCAATCGTTTGACTTTTGCTCCAATCAGAGGCTTTAGCGTCTGACCTCGTCTGCCGTGTGCCGTCTCTACTTTAGAGTAATCATGGCCTTTTCCTAGCCTTTTCATTAGGGTTTGCGGTTATATAATAAAATAACCGTTGGATTTCAAAAATTTTATGCATCACCCTGTAATGCAGCTTCACGTCCGACTATTCGCTTGCCTATAAATACGCCATTGTTGGCCTTCTTCAAGCTTTACCGTTCTTTCAATCACTCACGCTTTCAAACCCTCAAGCTTTCGAACACTCAAACTTTTGCCTGATTTTGCTTGTGACCGCCTTCCATCGTTTGGTTTCTGTTTTCCCGGTGTATTCTCTGAACATTTCCATGGCTTCTGGTTCTGGTTCCGACAATGTCATCCCTTTGGCTGCTGCTTGTGAGATGAATGAAGCCAAGCGCACTCCCATTCCAGATCCGCCGTATGACGTGGAGAAACGGGCTATCTGGAAATCCCAGGTATTTATTCCTATTTCTGTGAATGGCAATTTACGTGCCATTTTGGGCCCTTTGAAGAAGGCGAAGAAGGGCAGGCCTAACAGTCTCCCTGAGGACTACGAGCATTTTCACCCCAGCATTCGTGGGGATGAGCTCATTCTTGCATTCCAACCTTCTTACCGCTTCCCTTTTCTGAAAGATCCCAAAAGGGCTTTCAGGTCTGCGCCTCCTATCCCATCTGCTGGTGAAGGAGCCTATCTGAGATGGCTCAACAGGGTGGAGGCCAGTAAGTCTGGGCATTGGAAAGTGACTGGCATTTTCGACCTCATTTAGTTGTCGAGGTCGCCGATTACTTACAACCCTGCCATGCTTCTGAGTTCTCTTTTCTTTTGGGAGCGGTCCACCAATAGCTTTCATGTCCCCTTTGGGATGCTTTCTCCTACTCTTCTCGATGTTGCTGCCATCACTGGCCTTTGGGTGGTGGGTGACGATTATCATTCTTCTGCTGCTCCCACTGATCCTATCGCCATTCCGACAGACAACATTGCTTTCAGTAAGTTTATTAAAGATCATTACGTCGAGAATGGTGAAGTCTCCGATGCTGAGCATGTCGCGTTTCTACTGTATTGGCTTTCTGCCTATGTGTTCTGCACCAAATCTTTGAGAATTCCGGCTAAACTTCTTCCTTTAGCCAATCTGTTGCACGAGGGTCGAATTATCGCCATGGCTAGGCTCGTGCTCGGTAATCTCTACCAAATGATCAATGAAGCAATCGCCGATATTCGAGATCCTAAAGTGGCGTCTTTGAATGCAGCTGGTCCTTTCTGGCTTCTTCAGCTTTGGATGAATGCGGTTTTCGAACCATCTCTTCCAGCCAAGAACTCTCCTCCTGTGTTGTCTAACACAAGGATCGACGCTTTCAGGCTTGAAGCTCTCACCCCTCCTTATGATGCCTCCACGTTCGAGTTTGACTTTAAGAAGTATTTCACCATGTTTTTCGAGCTGAAACGTTTCCGCTCGAGCTTTGCACCGTATCACAAACCCTCTTACGGCCCTCGGTGGCTAAGGAATTCATATCCTAATCTTCCCGGTTCGGAGAACCTTTCTCAACACCAAGTCGAGCTTTGGCAGACTATATTGTCTCCCAGGGTGTTAACCATCAACTTCGCCAGTAATGATTTTACTCTTTGCGGTTACAATCCTCAGCTTGTGTCTCGACAGTTTGGGCTGAGTCAAGATTTGCCCAATACCTTGTTCGACAAATCCCTCATCCTCTATCCTGGTACCATCACCAAACGTAGTGTTTTCGACACTACCATTGGTTACTATAACAATGAGGAGCTACTTGGTCTTAGTCCTTTCAGTTTCACTCCATCCTTTTACGTCACCCAGGCGTTTAAGGCGTGGTGGTCTGCTTATTGGCATGATATTTCGACGCCAATTGAGGATTGCTTCCAGCGCATAACAAACGTTTTTCTTTTGCAGAGGCAAGCCCCAAAGAAAACTAAAGGTATGCATACATCTGAGATCAACGCTTTTCAACAATTCTTCGGTGTAGTGTACTTTCCGGGTCCTCGACTTCAGGAAACGGTTGCCAAAGCAGCTCAAGTTCTCAGGCAAATGTGGGAAGCTAAAGCCAAGAAAACCCGATTGAACCTTCCTTCTGATGAGGACGGTCTTTCTTTTATTATTCGAAAAACTGGCTTTAGGTTCCCACCACTGCCTACTTGTAAGTATGCTTTGGCTTTTCCGGTAGTGCTTCCTAAGTGGGTTGATCATGTAAGTATCAAAAACTTTTACCACAGTGCACTGCCCCCTCGGAAGCGGGTGACCTGGACCAAGCGTTACCTATGAAATTATCCTCTCCATGTGCCGGTTGAAATCTTCAACCACATATCGATAAAATCGCTTATTGGTCAAGGTAATCATTTCGACCTGGCATCTTTGCGATATTTATGGCTTAATCCTCCTTTGTTTTCTTTTTGTAGCTGAACCAATTCCTCGACCGACCCCTCAGGCTTCTCCTCGGGTGGCCTCTGCGATTGTCGAAGTGGAGGATGATGATGATGATGATGTTGCCTTGGCTGATAAGCTCAAGATTCCTAAGGTAATACTGAACCTTGTGAAACTCTGACTTTTACTCGACGTGTATATCTTTGTGATCATTTGCTTTTGTTTCAGAGTCGAAAACGGGGAGCCACCCCAACTACTTCTGCGAGCCAAAAGAGGGCTAAAGGCGCTGGTGAATCTTCTGTGGGAAATCCCTCCCCGGCTAAATCAGCTAGTCAACGTGAGGAAGTGCAGCAAGGTGTTGAACAAGGTGTTGATGAGCAGGCTTCTAATCCTCTGCTTCAAGGTACTACACCAATTCCTGTCGAGATGGCTCAAGCCAAGAAGACCTCCGGGAAAAGGTCTAGTCGCAAATTTGGCAGCTCCTCTTCCCACCATTCTAAGAGTTCAACCAGTTCCAGTCCCCTCATAGCATCTGGCCCTAAGGTGAATCATTAGCTCACATCTTGTTTCAATTTGCTTCCTTTTCCTCTTTCTCAATCATTTTTACTTTGATTCTTCAGAGGGTTGGCATGTCTAAAATGGCTGTACCTCGGGCCACGTGGTTTTCTTCTAAACCTCCACCAATTGCCCTATCTAGTTCTTCGAGCGGTTTAGAGTCCTCTAGCTCGAGTTTAGACTCTACTGAGTCAGACCCTGTGTGGGACAAACTGACATTCTATTTTAACTCGAAACCAATTGCTTGGCAACATCCTGGTTGTGAACCCTATTATACCAAAGAATGTCGAGATAACCTTTCTAATTTTCCTCCACAGGATATGCAGAACCTGCCTTCCCCTGCTCGTGAAGAAAGCATGCCGCATGATGAAGTGCAGGGTGGTGAGGATCCAATCATTCAGCCTGACCAAGTGATTGGCGTAATGCCCCCACCCAAGGCTGATGTTCTGGCCTCTACTCATTCCGAACCTTCTCCTCGACAGCTTCAAACTTCCCCTCAACAGCCTCGACTTTCTCCTCAGCGATTTCAACAAGATGCTAGAGCCGCTTTGATCTCACCTCATGCTAAGGGAGGTTCAGCTTCTTCTAAGACGACTGCTTCTTCTCATACTTCTAGTGAAAGGCTCAGTGCTCTTTTGGTCGAGGATCCTCTTTCTATCTTCCAGAGCTTCTTTGATGGTACTTTGGATCTCGAGTCTCCGCCGCGCCAAGCTGAAATTGCTGAGACTGCTCAGTCTGGTGGAGTGCCCGATGATAGCCGGATTGAAGCGGCTCTTGTTAAGTTAAAAGGGCTGGTTTTCGATACTGGCTTTATTGGCAGTGTCCGAGTCACTCCTCAATTAGGCCAAGAAGTGAAAGAACTGCTTGCCTTCCTCTTAAGCCAACAACTTGATCAAATTCAGGCAGATGCCCTCGTCGAATTGCAAACTCTCGTGGTCGATGTTGTGGCCACGCTTGACAAAGCCATTGCGGTGGAGCAATCTATTGAAACTAAAAAGGCGCAAGTGGTTTCCAATACCAATGGCCTATTGCCCGCAAAAGAAGAGGCTCTCAAGCTGACTGCTAGGAGGACTCTCATTGCAGCTGAGTTGTCGAGTGTTGATGCTCGACTGGATGAGCTTCACAGGGAGGTAGCCAGACTCGAGAAGCAAAAGGCTATGTTGATTGATGAAGGCCCAGCTGTGAATTCTCGACTGAATGCGCTGGCTGCTGAGTGCACGGGCGTGATGCTCTCGACATCTCAACTTTCTAAAGAAGTAGCAGCGGAACAGCGTATGAAGCAAAGCTTGGATTGTAGGATTGCTGCTGCTGGGGTTCAGCTTGAAGCCTTCAAGTCGAGAATTTAGGCTTCATAATTGTTGCTTTATTGTAATGGCCATGGGATTTCTTCTTGCCTTTGAATTCGACATGATTGCAAGTATACCTCTGCGGGCAATACGGCTTCTTGGCCATAGGCCAGTCGAAAAGGCGTCGTTCCTGTCGCTTCCCTTGGTGAATTCCGGTAAGCCCATAGGACTTGGCTTAAAGATTCATGCCAGCTTTTTGGTTTTCGACCCACATGCTTCTTGATCAAGCTTATTAGGACTTTGTTGGCTGCTTCTACTTGGCCATTAGCCTGAGCGTAGTAAGGGGTCGAGGTCAAAAGCTTGATGCCCCAAGATTCTGCGAAGGCTGCCACTTTGCGTCCCACAAACACCGTGCCTTGGTCCGTTGTAATGGACTCTGGCAATCCAAATCGATATACAATGTGGTTTTGTATGAACTCGATCACCGTTTCCTGTGTTACGTTTTGTAGTGGGATGGCTTCGACCCATTTAGTGAAATAGTCGACTGCCACAATGATATACTTGTGCTGCTTTGATGAAGCTGGGTGAATTTCGCCAATTAAGTCTATTGCTCATCCCCTAAAAGGCCATGGCTTGATAATAGAGTGCAATTCACTAGCTGGCACATGCTGGATTCCTGAGTGTTTTTGGCAATCTTGACAACCTTTTGCGTACTCGATGCAATTTTTCATGATAGTTGGCCAATACAAACCTTGTCTAAATAGAATCCATTTCATTTTGGCCCCTGCTTGGTGAGCACCACACAGGCCATCGTGAGCAGCTGATACTGCTATAAATGCGTCGTCTTCGCTTAAGCATTTCAACAGTGTGCCGTCGACGTTCTTTTTAAACAACTCGTTGCCTAAAATGGTGTAACTTAGAGCTCTATACTTGACTTTTCTATCAGTTGACCCCACTGGGTTCTGCAGGTATTCGACAATTGGCTTTCTCCAATCGTCAGGAGTTAGATTATCAATGACCATAATGTCGAGATCTGAAGGACTCAGTTTTTCTTTGATCTTGATTAACTCTGTTAACTTTAGTCTATCTATCATATACCCAGAAGCAATCTGCGCCAATTCATTGGCTTCTTGGTTCTCTATTCTAGGAACATGTCCTATTCCCTGTTTACCATATACACATTTTGCAATGGTGGCTGCACTGCCTCGTACAAAGGGTTTGCCCTCATCTCTTGGTGTTGCGGCGCCTGATAGCGCACCGGGGCAGGGACATGGTTAGGCAACGGGATTTGGTTAATCCCTGGTGCCGGTTGGATTTCGACTGGTGCCCCCAGGGCTGTCGCCAAACGATCCATCTGTCGTGCCAAATGCTGATTATTGGCATTATTATTTTGGAGCACAGGGTTGATTAGCTCACCTATCTGTCGAGATAGCATGTTAACCATTTCATGGTTACTATCATCTACTTGCTGCCTAATGGCTTGAAGTGAACCATTATTCATACCTGTAGATAAATAAATTTGTGAACTAGATCCAGGAATAGGGGGACTAACTCGACTTCCCAAGTTTAACATTGTTCCATTTGCCCCAAAAGGGGGTATGCTGAATGGGGGAACATTTTCAGGGAACGTCGAATACGTGCCTTGTATGCCTTGCATCATAGATGTAGGCATACCATAAGGCATGTTTTCCCTCGTAACTGTTGGAACAATTTGTGCCTGTACTGATGTAGATACAGGCATTTCTGCAACTGCAGAAATTGCTACATTCTGGGTTGACATAGTGGTGCCATGCCCCATTCCAGTAGACACTTCTTCATTATTATTACCACTACTTCCCCCGGGACTACCCTGATTGCCCACGTTAGACCCTTGGGGGGAAGTCCTCCCTCGATTGCTTGCCATACTTATAGTCTTACCACTTCTCAGGCGCATATAAATCACAATCAAGGCAAGTAGAAAATACCAAATAGCATGCAGCAAACAAAACACACAAAACGCTTCTGTAAAACTTAGTTTTCACAAAAATTGTCCCACTGGGCGTGCCAATTTGTTTACACGGATTTTTGGTAAACAAATATCCTCTTAGTTCGACTAAAGGAAGTTTAGATTTCAGGGTCCTTTTGAGAAAACGCTTTGCCAAAGTGTTGTGTGTACATGAATGTGTTTTCGACAATAACAAGCAGCTCAGATGAAACTGGAATTTATTGAATACGAGTCGATTACAAAACAGTCAAACAAACTAAAATAACATGAAAACTACATGAACTGCAGATTTTGACAAACAAACTGCACAGAAGAACTGGAAATCAACAAGCTGAAATGCGGGGAAACTAAAGTGTTGGTTCTGCAACGTACTCCTTCATCATCACGTTTTGCTCCTTGAGTCTCATTGATGTGGACATTAGAGCTTTCTGGTGAATTTTTCAGAGTTTGAGTTGGGAACCCTCTTTCTGAATTGGATTCTCCTATTTATAGAGTTTCGTGTTCTGCGTGTTAGTGGGTCTGGTTTCTCCCACGATCTGATGCTTGCTCCGGAAGTTCTGCGCATGGTGGTGGAGATCGTGTGCTTCAACTGCTCCAACCGTTTCCTGGCCATGTTTTCGACCATCGTGGGGGGAATTTGACTTGGTCAGTGTGGCACGTGTTACATGTGCCTGTGTTTAGCAGTAATTGTTGTTGTCGAGTTTTGCCGCCCCATTAACTTGGTGCAACTTCCTCTTCCTTTCTTTAGTCAGAATTCGACTTCCTCGAGAGTTTTGGGCTGAATGCGTTTTTTTTTCTTGGGCCAAAATATTGGGCCAACAAGTAGTTAAACGATGAACTCTATTCCAACAATTTTCTCATCTTAATATCCAATCTTTATTATATCGTTTTGTTTTATGTCACAAATGCATTTAGTTACTAAACAATGATCAATATTTTGGAAACACTCATTGTTTGAGCAACCTAACTAGAGAACGACATTTGTGTTAGCAATTCCCCATGGATACAACAAAACCATTTACTATACTGTAATTGAGTCTTGAGGAATTCAAGAGTAGAGTGGTAAGAATCCTTTCATCACCAACACTAGACCTAACCATAAGCCATGGAACCAAAGAGAACATCAAACAACATCTCAACCACCTTAGAGTTCGATCGAAACTCCCACACTCTGCTACAACCTCCCCTCAAAGCCCCAATCACCCAGAACCAGGCCACCACGATGTCCTTGCTCACCAATCGCGCAACCTCCTCATGTTGAAGGAAGAAGGATGAAGGAAGGAAGAAAGACGGAGTTTTTGGATGAAGGAAGAAGGATGATGAAGTTACTGGGAAGTAAGTTGAAGTTTCTAAAAGGGAGGTTTCATATCAGAGTTTACAAAACCAAAAAAATTATCTAGGTTAATTTGGTGTTTTTTAATTTATTTATTTTACAAATTTCTATTTTTATAATTATTTATGTGCGTTGAAGACTCACATAAGGTGTCATATCAATTAATGAATCACATGTCAGTATGTTTCGTTAATCAACTAATGAAGGGTGATGGGAGGACTAATATCACTGAAGTTAACAAGATTCTTACATTGATAACTTATTTCGCTTAATCGCATTAAATTAGAGACAAAAATACAGTTAAACCTAAAATGAAATATTGTAAGATAATGAGTACACAATGTAAGCAGATAGAGGGTGAGGTGGGTAGCTCACACAGTTGAGCTAAGGGAAATTGTAGGTGAGGGATCAGGGTTCGAACCCTGAGGAGAGATAATTGTACTAATTTACTAAGAGCATCTTCAATGCTAGTTCATAGTTCTTAGTTCTTAGCACTATTCATGTGGGCTCGTACTGCCACATGTGCTTAAGCAACTCTTTGCAGATTTTGCTTCAACCATGAGTTCTTAGTTCTTAGCACTATTCATTCGGTCCCACAATATCATTATATTAATATTTTTTATTTTCATATAATTTTGATTTAAATTTAAATTTTAATTTTAATTCAATACTTAAATTAAATGAATGAGAGAGAAAAAAATAAATTTTTATGCTAAGAACTCAAAAAGTAAAACTTCTTATATAAGAATCTAGTTCTTATTTTTAAGAACTAAGAATTCCACGTCATCCGCTCCAGTGGTTAAGAACTCAGTTCTTAGTTCTTAACTCAAAAATAAAAACTAAAAACCTTACATTAGAGATGCTCTAATAACTAACATTTGTCTATAATAAAACGATGTAGGCAGGATAACTTATTGAAGTAATATCATCTATATATATGTAAAGGAGACTTGAACTTTTTTGCATTGATTACCACCTTTGTATTAAATACATTAGATAATAAAATACAAAACTAAAAAATAACTACATTTAGTTTATTATTCATTATATTAATTAATAATTGTTAAACCTTTCAATTTCCAAATTAAAAAAAACTTTTCAATTTCCCATATTTTAAAATAATTTTTATTAGTGATTAAATTTTAACTATTAATTATAACTTGAAGACAAATTTTGAATAATAATAATTTAAATTGACTAACTTTACATTAATAAAGATATATAGTAAAATAAAATTTACATTTATAACTAATTGTAAAAAATTTCAAACTCTTATATATTAAAATTAAAATTTTAATTTTAATTATCATCATAAGTTGATGAATTTTAAAAATTAACCAACAAAACTTATTACTACATTTTACATATAAATAAAAAATTAAGTGCTAAAGTTAGATACAAAAATAACACGAATTAATATCTTTTAAATAAAAATAAACATGTTAAATATTAAAATTAGTTAATGGTTGAATGCTTTTTGTAAATATATATTTTGGAATTTACTTTTTTTTCGAAAGAGAAATATATATATATATATATCTATCTATCTATAATATATATAAAAGCAAAGTTTTGCAGCCTTGGGGGCAAAAAAGTCATTCGACAATTTATTCCAAAAACTATGAAAGCTGGGCATGGATATTTTTGTAAAAAGTCATTTTATTTCACTCAGATTGAATGTCAGCCGTTGATTCCATTTGAAATTTTAATTGCATCAGTTTCACTCTTCCATTCCATGCATTCCATCTGAAACGCATTTCACCCTACCTTTCTGACGTTCTTTTTCCGTTTCTTTTCATCTTCTTTGAGCCGTTTCTTTTCATCTGAAACGCATTTGGGTTTCCAGATTGAAAGCTATAAAGAACCATTTAAAGCCTTCAAAGAGTGAAACTGTCCTCGAACATCTCTGCTTCAGTCAAGGATTCGCATTAGGGCTCCACTGCAATCAGGATTGACAAGGGAATTCAGGGCTTCCGCAATCTCCATGTCCGCTTGGCAGTCATGATTCGATTCACACAACGAAATCGAGGCTTCCGTAGCGATCAGGATTCACTCTGTGTTTGTTATCCGGGCCGCATTACCTCTGTTCCAGTCATCAAGGCTGCCCTGTTTTCATTCTGATGTTGTGCATACCTGCCATTCGTTTATGCCCGCGAAATCCCTTCTTCGGTGAGTATGAAGCATCGTGCCATCGCCGATAACATCTCTTGGTTGTGATGTCTTTCGGTTGTGGCCTTGAATTTCCTTCTTTGGGTGAGAATGATGAAGGCTTAAAATATGTATTTTTTCTGTTTAGTTTCACCTTTGGTAACTCTTTACAATTTCCATATGCTGTCATTATGTTCCTTAACAGGCATAACTACTATCCTCCTTTCAGTGGGTATGTTGAACCGTTAGTTTTGTTGTTGTTTTAGTTTTTTTTCGTCTTTCCATTTTGTATATGTGCTCTTCCATGGCTCCACATAAAAGTAGTAGAGGCAACATTCTATGCACTACATGCAACTACCAGAAAACTACAAGAGATTGGCGCAGGTTGCTGTTTTTTTTTTCTTTTGCTTTGGCTTTTTATTCATTTGTTTCTTTTTGTTTTGTTTTGTGCTACCCTACCATTCAATTTTACTTGGTTTCCTCTTCTATATGTGATTTTTGCCTTTCCCATTCTATTTGTTTAACATAATTCTTCACAGCCATTTGGAGGGGTACTTTACACAACAGTCTTCTATTGTCGGTAATCTTTTGAATTTTTTTATTGTTTTACTGTTATTTTAGTTTTTTCTTCTTTTGTTTCTTTTGTTTAGTTTTGTGATTCCCCACCATTCAATTGTACTTGGTGAACATGTTTAGTTAGTCTATTGTTTCTTCTTATAGTATTCTGTTTGTTTTATAAAGATAGTAATTAGTAATTATTAATCTGTTTTACCCTCATTGGTTTCATTCCATTTGATTCCACTAACAAAATTAAAAATCAAGCACAATTTATCAATGGTTTCATTGCTTAGAACTTTTGAGTGTGTGGTAGAGCAAGTTTTGAATTGGAAGAAATTGAAACTGAAAAGCATCTGTAGTTAAAAATTTTAAGTCTATAGGAGATGCATACCCAAGAAAAGAGACAAAAATGTGCTCTTTAAAATTAGTATAGAATGTCACTGATCTCATGAACATTTTCTTTTCATGGCCATTTGTGCCTTATCAATGAATACAGGATAGTTCCATGTTGCTTGTTTAGGAAATGTTCCTTCAGTGATATCAAGTTTGCTCATGGACTAACCACACTATGTTATCTTATGCATGTAGATCCTTAATCATTTTTGTGCATGGATTCTAAAGTGACACCATCTTTTGGGTAATTTTATATAACTAATTTTGTTCTGCAAATGAAATTCTTTTGTAGTCGTATTATATGCTTAATTCTGCTTTGTGCTCTGAAGCATTTAACTACTAAAAGTTGCCTTTCTTCTCTGTTGTTCAATTGGATCTGAAACTGCATTGATTATTTTTTTTTGTGTTACTACCATCTATTTGTAAAATTCCATTGAATTTGTGATTCTTTAGCACTAAAGTATTGTCATTTAAAAAACCTTAGGCTTGCTAAGTTGGATGCGCAAAGAGCAAGTCTTCTTATAAACATGTGGTCACTGCTGTGGTAATGCTAGAACTTATTTCGAGTCATAGTAAGTGATGACCATTCTTAATTAAATTTTTTATATTACAACATTGCTCAAGTCCTTAAGGAAATCAATATCATCATGCTGAATGGTTTCCAAAAGCTTTTCGTCACATGTTCTCTCTGTAGCTGGACTAAACAAAGGAACAGAGGAACCTTTTTAAAGATATAGATAAATACTATTTATATGGTGAAGATTATTTCTTACAAAAAGGAAAAATGTGTAACTCAATGAAGTAGAAAATTGGTCTGAAATCTCTACAAAATTTGTCATGAAGTCTAGACTTTTTTAAAAAAGTAATTGCCATATAAGAGAACCTTGATAACACTAGATCTAGATTTTGTCACATAGACCTTCATTTCCTTTTGCTTGCAGGTGGTATGTATGATAATATGTGAACTTTTTTTTTGTCAATACTAATATGAAGGGTAACTCTTGATTTAAAAGGGTTTTTCTTTATCCGATGCCTTTTTCCTTTCTTCATGTTAGCATCTTTAAATCTTATAGTAAATGTTGTTGCAAAGAAAGTCTTCTCAAGTTTTCAGGTTTGATTAAGATTTTTCATTGGTTGTTCATGCATTGTTGGTTGAGCTGTGGTTGGAACATTTGGGGACAATGAATCACAAATGTTCCTGACGAAAGACTAGATAAAATAGTCTTTGGAATTAGAAGGACTAAGATAATATTGGTTGGTGAGTCTAAGATATAGTCACTATAGATGATGAGGAAACATTAAAAGTGATTAATTTGTAACGGTGAGTGACATTAAAAGCTATAAATTTTTAACGTGTGAAGAAACATTAAAAGTAATTAATTTGTAACAGATGAGAGACATTAAAAGATATTAATTTATAACAGGTGAGAGGTGGATTTAGTTTTATGCAACCATTAGTTAATTAGAAGAGTTGAAGATGAATAGCTATGAACGAATATCATAAATAATATTTTGATAATAGATAGAAGGTGAGTAAAATGGAACTCTAATGCTAACCTAACCTTCTTCAATCTCAGGTTTCCTGTAGTTCCAGTTTTTTTATTTTATAAAAATGCATAACTATAACAAAAATCACTTAAAATTGAAATGATGTGGCTGTTTTATCCCTTTGCTTTGTTTTTCATGTTATTTGACACTGCAACTTCTCCATCTATTAATTTATTTAGGTTGTTTGCATATGACTTCCCTCTACTCTCAGACTTTTTGCTCATTAAAACAGTTGCTAAACATGCATGCTTCCCAACAGCAACCTCAGGGTCAGAGCTCCCAAAATAATAAAATTCACTACAATGGTTTTGGAACTTTAAGAGCTTAATGTTTCTTTCATGAGTGTCTTTGCATTCAGCAATTGGGTTTGTACGTGTCTTTTGTGCTGAAATATATTTGCAGGAAAAGTCCAATGATTTCCTTTTTGGGACGCATACTAAAGGATTGGTATGTATGATATTGGCCGAGACGAGACACATACCGTAATCTGAAGCTTGCTGATTTTAATAGGCATGATCATTTTTAATGAGTTCAATGCAAACCTTATAAAAATTGTGGATTCTCTTTCTGAATCTTATGAAGGTTGGTGCTGCTATGATTTACATAAAAAAGTCATTTGATTCAATTACTAGCATGTAGCTCTGCAGAGCGTCTCTGGCTGAATCAAGTCTGGCCATTTGATATTGTTAAAAAAATGGTGTTCAGATTCTAATTATATGTATTGCTTTTTATGCTTGACTATCTTTTGGTACATTATTCTATTTTGATTTACACTTTATAAAGGTGGTTGTGACTTCTCTATTGCTATCTCTACAACATTGGAATTCCTTCTGCATAAAAGCTAACACTGTATAATTTTACAGTACTATAGCATAAATTAATGGATTTGGTATTTGGAAGTGCTTCCTTTGTTCCCCTTGATTTAGCTTGCTAGGTGAAATTTGAGTTTCCTATATGCAGCGCTTAATTTCATGGAATAGGTGCTTTCCATGTTTTTAAATAAATTGAGTTTTTTTATATTAACCTAATAGTGAAAACGTGGATATAGGATGCATTTTTTATATTTATATATTTTTAAAATAAAACATGAATTAAGCTTTTTTAATATAAAACAAAAATCTTTCGTGCAATAAATGACCGTTACTTTTATTTGGTAGAGAATTCTAGGGAGTTGGGTTTGGGGCCTCCCCTATGGGGCTGCGCGCCCCACCTTTTTTTTTTAAACCCAAAAGTGCCCTACGGAAAGGTACTTTCCGTATTCAATTTAACTGAATACGGAAATGTACTTTCCGTATTATATTTTGATGAATACGGAAAGGTATTTTCCGTATTTAACTCTGACAGGATTCCCCCTGTTTCCACCATTACTCCTCCCTCACCAACTTTCACCAACCCCTCACCAGCCCCCCTGAACCTCCTCAATGCCTCCAGACCACCCTCTCTCTCACCCTCTCCTACCTCACTTTCATTCCCAAGCTCTCCACCACCATCCACTCCTTCATTTCCCAAGCTCTCCACCACTACAACAAGTGTTGTAGTAGAGGTAAGTCTATGTGTTTATTTGTTGTTATTTTGTAGGATTAAGTAGTGGAAGTAGTTAGATTAAGTAGTTTAAGTAGTTAGATTAAGTAGTTTAAGTAGTTAGAAGGATGGGTTTTTGAATTCTGAGTCGTGATATAATACGGATTGTTATCTTCCGTATTGAATATGGAAAGGTACTTTCCGTATTCAGTATGGAAAGTAACAATCCGTATTCGGTATGGAAAGTATATTTCCGTATTGAGTATGGAATGTAACTTTCCGTATTCTCTTCCAGGGATGACAGATTCATTTTTCTTTGGTGAGTCACAATTGATTGAAGCTGGATTTCACAATGGTCAACCTGAAGAGGCCACTACAGAGGTGCCACCACCAGCATTTGTGCCCCCGTGTATAAGTATAGATGTCTCGCATTTATTTGCAACTGATCAGGTATTCTTTGAACATATTTTTGCATTGTTTTGAGAGTGTAATATATCAATTCTTATTATGTCTTGATCACCCTTGTAATCAATTCTTATTATTATAACAGATTTTCCCTACCCGTGATGATCTTATCAATTGGGTTCATGGAATTGCGATTGAAAATGAATATGTTACGTTGATCACAAAGTCAGATTATGGTGGGAATGGAAGCAGAAAAGCTTATGTCATGTTGGGGTGCGAGAAGCATGGTAAATATGTTCCTTATAGAGACCCTGACCTTGTTGAAGGGACGAGATCACAAAAGACAGGTCGTCCTTTTAGACTAAAAGGACGACCTAGGAAAAATGGCATAGATAGAGATTGGCGGCTAAAGGTGATGGAAGGTATACACAACCATGAACCAGCTAGGTCACTACTTGGGCACAATTTTGTTGGTCGTCTAAAACCCGGAGAGAAGGAGCAAGTGGGAAAAATGACAAGGAGTTGGGTTCCACCGAGAAAGATGTTGTTGACTTTGAAGGAAAACAATCCTTCAAACTTGACTACCATATCTCAGATTTATGGTGTTTGCAAGAGGTTAAGAAAATCCCTCCGCGGGGGATTGACAGAAATGCAACACTTGTTGAAGAAGTTGGACGGTGACAAGTATGTCCACTTTGAAAGACATGAGCCTGGATCGGAAGTCATTAGGGATGTATTTTGGGCTCATCCAAATGCTATCAAACTGTTCAACACATTTCCATATGTAGTGATTATGGATTGCACATACAAGACAAACAAATATGCAATTCCCTTGCTTGAGATTGTTGGACTGACTTCCACAGATAAGACATACTCCATAGCCTTTTGCTACATTGTTAATGAGGGCACAGATGACTACGTTTGGGCACTGGAGTGTATGAAGTCTCTATTAGCTGATCAAGTCATGTTGCCTAAGGTGATTGTTACTGACAGGGATCTTGCCTTATTGAGTGCTGCTAAGCAAAGCCTTCCTAACACTACACATTTATTATGCTTGTGGCACATCAACAAGTGTGTTTTGACAAAGTGCAAACTCTATGTTGGCACAGATGATTTTGCTGAGTTGGTTATGATGAAGTGGGCAGAGGTGGTGGATGCTGCAACAGTTGAAGAATTTGAAGTGAAATGGATGCAATTGTTTAATATGTGCAAGGCAAAATACAGCAACTTTACCTCCTATTGTTCTACTACATGGTTGGTTCACAAGGAGAAATTCGCCAAGGCATGGACAAATCATGTGATGCACTTTGGAACAACAACAAGTAACAGGTAAAAAAATTACATGAGCTTAATTTATGCGTTGTTTGCTCATTTGATAGATTGTTGTTAATAAGATATCTATTTGTTGTTTGCAGGGCTGAGGGTGCACATGCCAGTTTGAAGAAGATGTTACGGGATTGCAAGGGTGACCTGGCCACTTCATGGGATGCGTCGCATAGTTTGACATGTAATCGACATACTGAAATATTAGCATCGTTTGAGCGCAGTATTCACAGAATTGATCACATTTTCATGTTCCCATTTTACACAAATATTAGAGGATTTGTGTCAAACAAATGCCTGCAGCTCATCGACGATGAACATATAAGAATGAAGTCCTACGGCGGATGCGATTGCTTGTTGAGAGAGACTCATGGACTACCTTGCGGTTGTGAACTTGCAGGTCACCGGTCAACCACTCTCTTGTCAATTAATTCTATTTGTTATTGAAAGTGACACTTTTGTGAACTTGCAGGTTATGAAAGAATTCCATATGAGTCAATTCATCCATTCTGGAAGAGACTGAGTTGGGAGCATGTACCTGAACCTGTTGCAGATACTACCAGCAACCATATTTGCGGCATGAACCATGGAGATATGCAACCAGAAGTTGAGGCATTGACACATTATTTCAGTTCTTTGGATACTGGAGGGCAGAGTATGGTAAGGAGGAAGCTTCAAGCGATCTATTGTCCTGAAAGCAGTTCACTTTGTACTCCTGCGGTTAAGATAAGGTCCAAGCGCACTCTTAAGGCGAATGAGAAAATACCACCTAAGAATAAAGCAATAGGATCCTTGACTCGTGATCTTTCAGGTTTTGAACATGTTGATAGGGAGATCAGAGAGGCAAAGAAGGTTTCACAACCACCAAAGAAGAAGAAGCGTGTGAAGAAGTCTGATACAAGCTATTTCATGGGTCATTTTCCAGCCTTTTTCCACCCATATATACAAACAGTTCAGAATGTTGAGGATGATGGTAACTGTGGCTATAGAGCCGTTGCTGCATTACTCGGACTACCATCAGGTGAGGAAAGTTGGTCATGGGTTAGGGCAGCGTTGATAGAAGAACTTGAACGACACAGAGGGTTGTATGATGAAATGTGGTCCAGACATGTGGTTAATGCCTTACATTCCCGACTCACTCTTCCTCCTGGTGATCCGGCTACCGAGGATAAATGGATGCAACTGCCAGAGATGGGATACCTTGTAGCAACCAGGTTCCAAGTGGTTTTCATATCCATCTCCTCTACGGGTTGTTGGTCATACCTTCCACTAAGAGGAGAAGGTCCACCGGATGTACATCCTGTTATAGTTGTTGGTCATGTGATTAATCACTTTGTACAGGTATTTTTTGATTGAGTACACTAATATCCAATTGGTGAATTGATTTGTTGTATTTGCAAGTTATCTAATTTTATTGTTATTCTCTATAATGTAGCTCCATCTAACTCCTGGACATTCTATGCCGCCAATTGCTCTCCAGTGGGAACGGTATGTTGATCCTACATCAGTAAGCTGGTGCGCCCCATATGGTACACGTTTAGGAAGATTCACATCAGAATATGAAGCTTGGCTTGTTACTTTTGGTGTTCCTCTTATTCACCAAAGCTATGTAGACATCACCTCAGATTGACACCACACTTTTGTGTGATATTCATTTGTAAACGCTCTGTAATATTAATCTGATGGGCCTTGCCTTTATGATGTTCATTTGTTGCTTTTAATAATATTAATTTGATGGTCATTGTTATATTGATGGACCTTATTATTTTGAATCAGCATCAGGGATAATTAACATAGACAACCACTCTGTCATCAGAGTCCTGTCATTTTCATCCACCCCATCATCAGAGTCCTGTCATTTACAACCACCCCATCATCAGAGTCCTGTCATTTCCAACCACCCCATCATCAGAGTCTTGTCATTTTCATCCACTAAATGACGAACTTGAAACCTGACATTACTATCTACCACCAACCAACCCCAACCACACTTGTATTATCCACCAAACACCATAAATCTTTTGACCATTCTGCTATAAATCTCTCTGGGTTCTTTATTCTTCTTCATCCTTTTCTTCATGTCTTGCTTTCGAAGATAAAAAAAAACAATGGAACAAGACTGGGATGCATTAGTCCGCCGTTGCAAACGTCAAGGCAGCACTTCTAGCAGCTCTCGTCCTCTCATTCCTGGGCCAGCTGGCGCCGTCCAGGCTGCCATGTATGGGCGTAGATCCAACCCTAACACACTACTCATTCCGACCCAAGAATTTGTGAGGCGTGCTCTCGAAGACAGATCAACCGAAACCGATCCTGATTTCAATTCAAATGCTTGGCTTACAGCCCTGCAATTGGTGGAATCTGCCACTCCGCTGGGCACAATCACAACGAATGTTGAGAGAGTAGAGAGTGTTGTTGCTGTTATTAAATCATGCACTCCCAATGGTTTCGGAGATGCCAAAGTTACCCTCAAGGTATTTGCTCGCTTTTGTCCAGCTTCTTTAACCGTCAATTTGTTGTCTCATTTTCTCTCACGATTGCATTGATTTAGGACCCTACGGGCACCGTTGACGCTAGCGTCCATCGCAAGGCCTTCACTGACGGGGAATTTAGGAATGTCATAACTGTTGGATCTGTTCTTGTTCTCCAAAAGGTCTATTACCTTAAACATTAATCTTGCTTCCTTTGAACAAGTACGCATTAATCTTTTAAATTTGCAATTTACTTGCAGGTTGCTGTGTTTGCACCGAGTAAATCTGTTCGTTATCTGAATATAACGTTGCCCAACATAGTCAAAGTATTTCCACAGGATAGCGGACCCCACGACTTCATCGATATCACTGAGGATTAATTTTGTTTTCGTGTTGCTTCTGAATAATTTCGTGTACCCTTTAAACTGTTTGCCATGAATTATTTATGTTACTTATCCTGCCTTTGATTATTTACGGTGTAGTTATACGGGTTTTTTTCAATACAAGAGTCGACATATAATGAGTGAAAATAGAAAGCATGATTAATATAAAGAGAGTCCTAATACAAAGAGTCACGTGTCATAATATAAAAATACAAAAAAAATATACAAATATATAGTCAATCACTCGCCCCGACCCCTACCGGCCCCTCTACGACCTCTAGGTCCACGGGCTCTGCCTCCACGGCCTCTGCCTCCACGCGCACCCTCTGCAGGAGCACCCTCTCCACGGGCTCTGCCTCCACGGCCTCTGCCTCCACGCGCTCTGTCTCCACGACCTCTGCCTCCTGCAGCTCTAGCTCCTCGGACAGCAGCAAAGGCTACCCCCTGGGTACCAATGAAGGCATTGGATCTAATAAGATCCAGCGCCCTCTCAGTGAGGGATCGGGAATGCGTGCCCTCTGCAGGAGCATCTGGCACCTCGAGTGACTGCTCCAACAAGTCCACGGCCCGACGCATAACAGTCTGCAAAAATAATGTAGATACATTAGATACAAATAAAATATCATGAACAAAAAATCACAATTGAATGGAAAATAAAATTCAAACTTACCACTGCACTGAACTCCTCCCTCCTATCATCAGGGATGATGAACCGATGGGACACAGCGCTGTACCACCTCATGTAATCCTCCACAGCCTCTCCCGGATATGTAGCGGGGATCCCCTGAGGGCGGAGGTGCGGCGCAAACTCAGCAAAGGCAGCATCTGCAGTCTCAGCAAGGGACCCAGACGTCTGGATCTCAGAGGGGTGTCGAGGGACATCCTGTATGAAGCCAAACTGGCGCAGAACCCTCTCTGGTAGATGCCGTCGAACAACACGGCCAAATGGCGACCGGATGTAGCCAGAATACATGGCCCTCGGATCCCGTGGTCGATGAGCCCGATGGTCCTCAAATGGGGTCCATATAACGTCATCCACCGTCAGCTCATCGAGCATGACTCGCCTCTCATCAAGGCCTGCATGCCCGACCCGGGACATAGCCCACCGCCGCGCCCTAGGCTGGTCCTGCGAGTACTCCGGATCCGCCCTACGGATAATGACGCGGTCAGAAAGGTACTCGTAGACCCATCCTAGCAGGAGCGAGGTAAAACCTCCCATCTGGGCCGTCCCCCTCCTGGACGCTCGACTAAGCTGGTCGTATAGCGTAGCGAGCGCAATCGCGCCCCACGCGTACTCGCACACTCGACCAAGATCCTCCAACATCCCTATCCAGTAGACGGTCGTATGGTAGCCTCCGCTCTTGCTAGCAAAGAGCGTGGCGCCTAGCTGGTTCACCAGCCAAATCCGTGCAGCGTCCTCATATCGGTGCTCTACAATGAAGTGAATTAAGTTAATAGTTTATAACAATACAATAATAATAGATACAAAGACAATACAATAATAATTAAGACATACCCGCCAACGCAGCCTCATACCGGGTCTGCAAGACCCCAAAGCGAATAGTCTGGGACCTATTCGTATCAAACTCAGCCTCATAAATACCAACAGATCCTCCCATCAACTGAGCACAGAGCGCTGCACACTCGTCCCTCTCCCCCCTCCCAGGCGTATAGAACCTCGACCCCATGGGGAGATGGAGAAGAGCCGACACGTCGTCCAAGGTGATAGTCATCTCCCCGAACGGCATGTGGAAGCTACTAGTCTCCTCATGCCATCGCTCCACAAGGGCCAAAATAAGGCCTGCATCTGTCACCGGGTAGCTGCAATATGGTAGCTGATGAAGACCCGTCTGCTCAATCAACTCTCGAACCCGCCTGTGACTGTCTGAATCACCATCACAAGCAAGGTTCCAAACCTTCCCCCCAGCTGTGGCCACCTTCAACTGTCGACGGTCCACATACCGCTCGTCTGTGCGTAGGAGTGCATGCCACGCCCAGGGAGCCTTGTGATCAGCATAATGGGTGAGGAGCGATAGCTCAACAGCCCCCCCCGGAAACGGCGGCAACCTCTGGATCAGGTCCTCCTCGCCACCATGTGCCCCCTGCTCCCCCTGCTCTGGCGGCAGGACATCAGCATCAACAGTAGGCGGAGGAATACTATCCTCGTCAGATCCTCCCATGCCGGATGAGGCCTCGCCTGATGACTCCTCGCCGGAAGACTCCTCGCCTGAGGACTCCTCGCCTGAGGACTCCTCGCCTGAGGACTCCTCGCCTGAGGACTCCTCGCCTGATGACTCAACCATGGGAGAGGGCGGAGAAACAACTGTAGGTATCTCAACCGTGGGAGACGGCGGATAATCAACCAGAGGAACCTCAATCATGGGAGACGGCGGAGAAACAACTGGAGCTGAAGCCTCCACCGCCTGAGAGGTTGCAGCATGATCGCCGCGCCGGCTAGAAGCATGTAACCGCCGGTGTCTATCCTCAGTAGCCCCGACATCCTCACTAGAAGCATGAGACCTCTTTCTGTTCTTCATTCTCACTATATATTCAGAGCAAACATTCACTATATATACCATTTCAGCCATAGACAGAAACATGATGCAAGCAAATGGAAAATTCCTAGAATTTTATAAGTACATAGATGATAATCGGATCTTCTGTGGATTATGCATGCTTGGATCAACTTTTATTTTCCTAATAATCAATTATGGCATCTAGAAACTACTCACAAATGCTTTGGAAACCTTCTATAATTGATTCTGAACCCAGAATCAATTATAAGTGTTGGGTTTGGTTCTGAGATGAATACGGAAAACGTTTTTCCGTATTCAATACGGAAAACCATGTTCCATACTGAATACGGAAAACCATTTTCCATATTCAATACGGAAACCTGTGATCCGTATTTACCCAGAAACGCCATTAACGACAATGAGCTATCGGCCCTAAACCCAAACCACATTCAAGACATTTCAGCCAACAATACCTCTACACAAGCAACAATCGACTACCCTAGGGTTCAATGATTAACATAATTTCAAGTTAAATGGGGAAAATCCAAAAATCCTTACCTCTAGGTTTCAATTCTGAGAATGGGGTTGTGAAGAGCTTTGATGGAGATGATGGAACCTTTCAAGTACACGGTTCAAGCAAGGGGAGCGACAGAGATCGAAGGTTGAAGAGGGGAGAAGAGCTTGGCAAAATACGGAAATGGGTTTGAAATGGGTTTGAATAAACCCTTGCCGGTTTACATACTAATATAATACGGATATTAAACTTCCGTATTCAATACGGAAATGTGTCTTCCGTATTCTATTAAAGGGGGGCGTTCCAGTAATTTCCCCACTTTAAGTGGGGCGGGGAGCCCCATAGGGGGGGGCCCAAACCCAACTCCCAGAATTCTATAGGACATGATTAATTACCTTTTCTTTAAGGGGATTAATTACGTTAGATATATAGAATATATTAATATTAATTCTTTAAATATAAAGCGAGGGGTTTTGACATTAAATTTTATATTAGTACTAAAAAATCATTCCACTAGCCTAACCTGATTAATATCATAATTGTGTATTTCTTTCATTCTTATATATTTTGAATCTTTAAAGAGAAAAAGGATGGTGCATCGACGATGTAAAGTTTTTTTACACCGTCAACCAATCAGATTTCAAGGATGTGTCACATCAATTAATGAAATTGAATAAAAATAGAGATTTTCTCACATGCTTAAAATCTGATTGGTTTAGTGTAATTAAACTCATCTTTAAAACTGAGATTTAAATTGAATTATAAAATAATAAATTAGTTTATTCACCCTAGACATACAATGGGGCACATACATTCAGGGTAATAAAAGCCATCTTAAATTCTTTTCAATCAATGGCATAAAATTAAATTAATGATTAGATATTTTGAATTAATTTACATTTAGGAGTAGTTATATTTTTTTTTGAAAACTGAAATTTTATTTAATAAAATTCTTAGAAAATGAGAAACAAATCTTCTGCCAATAACAAAATTAACATTAACTCCATCATATAGGAGAATTTCTTTTAAACTCTCTTTTGTCATGACAATAAACAAAAGTCTAAAACACATTAAAAAAAGGTGGGTTTATATTTTCCAAAACAAGTATTTTCACATGATCAATTACATGTAGCATTCTCTAAACTCACACACCGTAAAGGAAAAAAAAACTTCATTTGCGATAGTGATGATGACAATTCTAATAGTACTCCAGATTTAGTTTACAAAAAAGTCTTTCGCAATGTCATATAAAAAAGATCTTTTAATAGGAAATGTGCAGCAATACACTCAATTTTATTATGAATGTAATAATTTCAATTGAAAGAAAAACATTAAGTGTATATTTTTAGCACATACATATTACTTCAACTCTCTATAATAAACTATTCAAAATATATATATATATATATATATATATATATATAAAAACATCAATCAAGCATTTAGGAAAATAATTACAAAAGATAAAAACAAAATAGCTACTAGAAAAAAACATAAACATTCAGTACAAAAAAAAACGTACAAATTTTTGATTATGTATCTAAAATAAATTTAGTTCTTTTAATCCATAAAATATATTTAAAAAATACATAGATATTTAGGATTGTACATGTCGTTGTTTTCGGCTTTAATAGGACCTCTCCTATGAGTGTAATCGTTAAGGGGTGTTTGCTTGCGGAGTTTTTAGAGGTGTTCGAAGGGCCTTTGTTGTAGTACCTGAGTCTTCGCCAGCTTTTGTTGGCTTGGTTACTGTACCCATTGTTGAGAAGGGGATGTATCTCAACTTTATCTATATTAATATATATCTTTTAACTTAAAAAAAATACAAAAAAAAATGAATATCCCCGTGCATAGCACGGGTAAAAAGTACTAGTATATATATAATATTAGAGTGTTGAGAAATATCTCCTCTCAATATGGGTACAATAACATAGGAATTTACTTTTAAAATCTGAAATCTGAAATGATTAGGCATGTTGTTTAAATTGACTATAATGTAGTTTTGTGTTATTTTAAAAAATAATTTTTCTTAATATTGATAGTAATAAATTTTTTTTGAACGTAATGATAGTAATAAATTATTGATGAATATTTTATATTATTAACTATATTATTAACTATTAATCGTCAACTTTTCATTTTCTTATACAAAAGAAAAATTTATTAGGTAGTACTTAAAAATAGTTAGAATATTAACTATCAATCATAAATTGAGAGAAAAAAAAATTAAGAAACATATTTATATGTAGACAATATTAATAATTTAAATTAAATAGTAGTAAATATAAAATTTATTAATGAACAATCTAGAAAAATAGTTTCAAAATTAAATGAATGTCTCTAAAAGATATTTACTATTAAATATACTGCATGTGTGTACTATTTGAAAAACATAGTAGTAAAAATATTTTCTCAAGTTTTCTTATGTTATTAATAATATTTTCTTTTTCAATTTTTTTTATATTTCAGTAATATCTTTTATTTACATAAAGAGAATTCGAATACCAAGGTATCCCCACAGCCGAAAGCCGTGAGATTAATCTCTCTTCCCAAAAAAAATAGAATTCGAATACAAGTAATTTAATGCATCAAAAAACTGTAATACTATATATTTCGATGTCTAAACACAATAATTTTTTCAGTTATATTTATATGTAAAAAATATTTTAATATTTGTTATTTATATTTATATGTAAAAAATACTATATATTACTCTTTTCAGCATAGCAGATGTTTGGACTGCAGGTAGATGGAATTTTGACAAGTTAAATACTATTCTGCCTGATGACATCCGAGCGGAAATCCTTGCCGTGCATATCCCTGACGTGCCTAATGGAGGGGATAGTATTAGATGGAGCCTCACTAATGATGGCTGGTACACTACATAATCAACATATTCAGCTCTTACTGCAGTTGATGCTCATAATAATGGTGACTAGAAGAGGATTTGGAGGATGCCTGTCCCAGAGAAAATTTGTTTCTTTCTTTGGTTGATACATAAAAATGCCTTGCCCACAAATGAGAAACGCTTGCGGAATCATCTGAGCTCCACCGCGAGATGCCCGAGATGTGAATCGGAAACAGAGAATTTGGACCACTTGTTCCGGAGATGTCCACAAGGTCGTAGCATTTGGAACCAATTTGCAGGAATTCTGCCCAGCATAGATGCGAACACCTCTTTCAGTGCTTGGTTCGTTAGTCTCCTGTCTGCGCGTGAAGGAATGCTAGCGGTAGCAGTTCTGTGGTGGAACTGGAAGTGGCGCAATAACACTGTCTTTGAGGGGGAAGAGTGGCACCTGGCTCTTGTTCTTCGTAAGGTTCTCCTAGATGTTAACGCTTGGCATAGTGGCGATGTATTCTTGGGGCAGCAACAGCTAGTGCATGGACCAAGCAGCAATACCGTGCGGACCAACCGTTACAAATTAGCGATCGATGGAAGTTGGGATCCCATTACTCAGCGGATGGGTGGAGCGGTGATTCTTCATGCACCTGATGGAGGGTGGCACGCAGCTGTGTCAGCGAGCAGGTCTCACGGTTCTGCTTTCAAATCGGAGCTCTGGGCTTTGGAGATGGGCCTCGCTTATGCTTGGGACTCGGGTATCCGATCACTTGACTGTGTTTCAGATTGCTTAGAGGTCATTCGGGTGATTGGAACGCCAGTTGATGTTGAAAGCTTCTGGGAGAGGGAAAAGATTGTGGAAGTAAGGGAATGGATGACTAAGGACTGGAGTATATCTCTGGATTATGTGCCTCGGGAGAAGAACAACTCCGCTGACTTCCTTGCCAAGAAGGCTTGTAGAGAGGGATCGCCTCACCAGATCTGGGGTCAACCACCTCCTGATTTATCTGCGTCTTTGTATTTAGACGCTAGTCGCTAATTTCGTTTGCGTGTTTAATTTTCCTACTGTAACAAAAAAAAATTACATTATAGTAATTTTTATTTAATATTAAAAAATATCGTAAATAAACCCGTGCAACGCACGGGTATGATATCTAATATCATGTTAAAAGGAACACGGTAAAATAATACTCCGCATAAATCTAGCTTAGCTCTCTATCTTCAATCTTAGATAAATTTTCTGTTAAATGTACTTTAAAAATTAATCAATATAATTAAACACATTAAATAACGCATTAAATCAACAAAGCTCTAGTTTGTACTGCCACTCGACAGCATGCGTGAACCTATCCCGGTCCTTACACCTACTACTTTGTTGGTGACAAGTATAATACTCTGTTAGCCACAAATTATGTTGTGTGGTGAGGATATTTGATACTTTTTTCTTAGTTGCACTAAAGTATTCCTATAGTTCCAACAGTTAGGACTCATAACAAGGAGATTTTTTAATGACATTAAGTTGTTAGGTCTCTTCGAACAAATTATTCTTCATACACACTTTTTAAGGATCGGACGATAGACTAATTAGGACAGATCCTCTACTTATGGTTTGCATCACTGATGAGTGTAATCTCTATTACGAGCATCTCATTAGCTGTGCTCACATGCGAGTTCTAATTAAGAATCTACAAGCAATGTGGACACTCCAGAGTCCAAACAGTTTTCCATCCACTAATTAATCCCATAATTATGTCTGCTGCTTTAATTATTGGAAAGGAAACAACAAAACTTCCATGTAAAGTAATCACTTAATTAATAATGGTCTCCAATTTAGCTGGGGTTCCTGAACTCAGATCCTATCAACAATAGGCAACCCAATGCACAGATCAAAGAGAATTCTTGATCCAACACGATCTTTGGACCCATGCAAAGCACTCTCTTTTCGGAATTTTCTGATTAATAATTAGTAAGAAAAAATGTTTGGATTGAAAAGAATCAATTTTGATACACGGAAATTAATGACAAAAAGTTTCTTCTCAAAGTTGGTTTTGTCATCCGAATCAATAGTAACAAAGTTGATTTTCGGGCAAAAAGTCTCAAATATATGTTAATCTATTACTCCCTCCGTCCCTAATTATAAGCTAAAGTTGTAAAAATCACACTTATTAAGAAAGCCTTAATTGATGCATTGATTTTCAAAAAAAATGTACAACTTTCTATGTTTACCCCTATTTATGATAACACTTTTTCATCATTGTACTACTAATGGTGGTGCTCCACTACCAATAAATGCAAGGGTGAATATGGAAAGAAATATTAACTTTTGCAAGGTTAGCTTATAATTAGGGACGGAGAGAGTACACAATAAAATGATAGACTCGATGTACTTTAATTCAATATATATCAACAACGTTTAACGCGCAAGAGAAAAAAGATTCTAAATTAAAGTAATGTTTTATATTTCCGGATAGCATTTGTTATATTTTAGTATATATATATTCTATCATGGATGATTCATTTCAAGATTGATACGCTATAAATATATTAATACGTAAAAGGGGTACGCCTCATGTATACACTTGCTTCTAATTACTTTAATAATTATTTCTCACTCAATTTTTGTTAACTTGGCCATCAGCACGTGTGTCTTACATGTAACCACAGTTAGTGCTCACTTGATTGTTGAGATACAAGAAAAAAATATTTATTGTCCACTACAACCATACATTCTTACTCTTTTCAGATTTTGATCTTCCATGATAAACAAAAACTAGAATCGCTTCTTAGATTTAATAGGGTTAAAATTCCTATATATGTCTACTATTTGCAAATTGCCATTATATTTTGACATTGTTCCCAACAATATTATTAATGGAGAATATGATAGATACTCCCACGCGCTATGGAGGTGGCGTGGGTGTGAAACATGTCAAGGAGTGCACTCAATATATGAAGAAGACCCCATTACACGGATACCCAAAGTAGCAACGTTTTTACTAAACTTTTCTTGGTGTCTGGACTGAAAAATGCTTATAGCTAAGTGCGAAAAAATTAAGGAACAAGAAACTTTCTTTGATGAGATAATGAGTGGCTAATACTTGGTTGAAGTTAGGAACTAGTCTCTTTAACTAAAACTTCTAGTTGTTTTAGTCTAAACCATGGATCATGGTTTAATATATTTACAGCCACATATAATCTCATTGTACTTTTTGTTCATTGTAAAAGTACTACAAACAATTGTGACCACATTATATATTAATTGCTTTTTAATATTCTAATCAACTTTATTAATTTCTGCACACTTCCCTCTGTACTTCTCCAAAACAAATTCAGTGGGGTGCGATTAAATGTAAAAATCCAAAGGAAATTATATAAAAAAAATGAAACTTATTCCATCATATATGCTAATCAAGCAACCGTGATACCCTCTCTTGATACAAATGTTGGTCACAAACTCTTTCAAAATCTGATTTGAAAGCTACTAAAGATTTTTCACCATTCAATAGCTTTCTTATCGGTGAAAGGACATCTTCATTTTGTGGTAGTTTGGAAACACAAATGTATATAGATGTGAGAATGATATTTTTATATGAGATATTTGGAATCAATCATGATCATTAGATCCAATCATGAACGGTTAAGATTACAAGTTTACAACATTAAATTATGTGACTTTTTAAAAATGTCATAATCGCAAGTTTGAGATACCTTGTCTTAGAATATATTGGTCATTGGAAATGTCTTTCAGAGAGAATCAGAGCTGTATTATTCCTTTTAAGTTTTCTAGATTGTAAGAGATTACGTATAGAAATTCCAACTGGTAGATTCACCTAGACTAGGGATAGTTAGATGGATAAGTCTCAGCATCATAAGTTAAATGTGTTCTTCCAAGAATCAGGATTGTCGTTCTTCTTGGACTCTACGATGATGCTTGGTCGTGAACCGCCTGAGAGTGTGGTGGTGCTGACCTTGAACGTCGAGGGGAGTACCTGCAAAAGAGATTGACATTCAAGTCAACGTGTGAGCAATGAGAGAATCCATGAGTCGTAGAAGAACCTAAGTAATGTTAAGAATGAATAGCATATTATGCAAATGAACGACAAAACTTGTATTTCTAAGGTTGATATCTGTGTTCAATCTCTTTGCAGGTGTAAATGATGAAGTCCATAAGTGGAGCTTCCGGGAATCCGGGTGCATGGTAGTCTTGGTGTCAGCATGGGGGCTCGTTCCTGAACCAAGTCGTGCAAGCCGCCCTTAGGGTATCTGCTTAATAGAAAACCCTTGTGGGCTCGTCGCATTGCCGTCAGGCCTTATGGCTTAATAGCCAACTGGAACAAGAGCCCCCCCAATTTGGCGTGTCATCATTGACATGTGAAGTTGCTGAGTCTTGCTAAGACCTTTTTGCACTGTCTAAGATCTCTTGGGTTCTTGCTTGGTTATAGTATGAATAGTGGTTTGCACTGTTTTAGCCTACATTCCCACTCGGTTTCTTTGTCAAGCGTGATCACAAATTTTGGGCAGAAAGTTCTTCTATAATTGAAACATAATTGACTTCTGTCCGACGCGTTTTATGATTAAAACATTGTCGCTTTATAGTAATGTATTTCAAATCATTGTCTATAAAGTGCACGCTTTTCCAATCATTTTTCTTAACACTTTGAAGTCTTTCAAGACCCTAAACCTCTTCAACTTTCAAACACCTTTCTTAAGTCCATTCTCAAAATATGTCACCGTGGATGAGAGTATGCAATTCCTTAACATCTCAAAGTGAAGCAAGGAATTAACCATGCAAATTGGCTTCTCCTATGAGGATGGAGAAGGAGTTTTTCCTCCTAAGGCTCCTATGCCTTAAAGGGAAAAGTTGGAACAACCCATCAGGTCGAAGCAATGGAAAACCAATTAGAAGATGGTAATAACTCTCATTATTCAGGGAATCCTTTGGCTGTGAATTATGAAGCTAACCCTAACCCCCAACTCACGATGGGTCAAGTCGGGGAAATTTTTTAGGTCAACCCTAGTCCTCCTAAATCTCATGTCATAAATGATGATGAGAATCATGCAGAAGAGGAAAATATTCCAATCGTAGCTGTGGAAAATCCCTCGAATTCTCCTTCTCCAAATTAAATTAATAGAATAATCATTTTTTAAAACAAACTATTTAATTTTGCAAAATAATTTTTTAAAAATTTATGTATTTTTTATTCAAAGAAAATTTTGATATATTTTTTTCACTGTTTATATCATATCCTATCATTATTTTGTCCACCTCAAACATGAGATAGGATAAGAGTCTATCATGCTCTTATTTTATCTTGTCTTTATCCAACTCTCTATCATATCCTGCTCTTATCATATTCAGATCATCAAACGAGCCGTAGAAAAAATTAATGCTTAATAAAGAACCCTACTTATACGCAGAAGTTGTCACGAGAAAAATAACCTACATGAACTATGTGTTTAGTTGTTTTAAAAGTTAACATTTCATATATGTTATTTACAATGTGGTCCTTATGCGTTATAAATAAATAATTCACAAGTTATGAACTATATTGTTTCTTGGTCCATTGCAGATAATTCTTTCTTTTATGTGTAAACTACCCACTATTCAATCTTCAGATGACGACTATTATGTATTTAAGATTTAGTCACAGTCAAGGTTTTTTTATCCCTTTCCCCCAAATTTCTTGTGTGTGAATCGAGCCTAAGAGCTGAACATATGTTGTCAACTATGCTACCGTTGTTATTTGTTGAATTTTTATGAAGTAAACACATTGTTAATTTGTAAAAGAAATATATTGGAGTGAATGGTCAAATTGGTCTCGTAGGTGATGAGCGTGACAAGTTCATTCACAAAAGAATGAAAATTCATTCGTGATAACCGATTGTATAAAATGTCAATCAAGTTAGTCATTTTGGTTAAATAAAACGTCGATCAAGTTAGCCTATGTGGTCAAATAATACATCGGTCAGGTTAGTCCCTGGCAACATTTTACAACCATTATTTTTCTTCAACTTTGAATTATGTTATCTCATTGGTCAAAAGTAGCCTATTCTCATTTATGATTAAAATCTTTTAAAATTTTATCCAAGACTGAGAAAGTATTTTCTAAATTCATAAACGAACTTGCCAGCGCCAAACAATACTTTTAGGAACTAATTTAACCATTTACTCAAATGTATTGACTATTTTATAAAAAGATCAATCATATTCTAGTGAGTTAGAAGTGTGTCTAAAAAGAGCATTTTCCTAGTCCTCCTCTTCTATATTTTTTATGGCCAAAGCCCTCCTCTTCTTGGTAAAGCCTACTTTAACCTATGAAAAACAAAAATACAAAATAGTACGGGCGTAATCTTGAATCGCGACACCCTACTATGAGGTGTCAAGTGATGTGGAGTTCATGACTTTATGTAGGGATAGGGTATCTCTCTCTATGGGGCTTCTCTGTCCACACGATGTGAACATTTAGATTTTAGCCTGAGATGAAGAAAAGAGATTGCATATAAAGATAAAGGGCGGGCTCCAGCGGTTTGGGAGAGGAATGGACATTGTTCTTCGTCAGATGCTATCCCCATCACTTTTCCTCACTTGCAGCCACAACCATAAATAGCAAATTCTGATAAATAAACAACTATTAATTAATGTTTAAAGTTTGAACGAGTTACTTGCTAACAAAAGAAAAAAAACGTATGGCAATATAAAGAAAACTTACATAGCAATTCTTCTAAAAGACTAAAATTGAACTGAATAGTTTGCATAGTGATATTGCCTTGTTGCAAGTGAAAGAACCTTGAAACATCAAAAGGGCTAAATATATTAATATACTTTTGGTCTCTCTAGCTAACTCTAATGGTAGGGAATTTTAATTTTGGCTCCTCCAACGAACATACACTAGAGCACTTTTTACTTTTAACCACACGTAAAAAGTGTTCTAAATATGCATCAGGATTTCTGCCTGTTTTTTTTTTTTTTTTTTTTATAAGCCAAAGAATATATTGAAATGAAGTACAAGGGGTACTTCAACCCAATACAAAGAGAGTGAGGGAAAAAGAAGGCAAGAAAAGAAATGTAAAATACAAGTGATAAATCTTCTTGAGAACAAGGAACAAGGATTTCTGCCTGTTGTAATAAAGGGTTCATTTTAGTATTTTCTAAGACTTCTCATCCAAGTATTATTCATGACTTTTACCAAAAAAAAAATAAAGATATTTTTTTCTACAATAATCTCTTCTTACAAGAGTGATAATAGAGAATTTCAAGCTCATAAACTTTAAAGTATTGGGTATGAGATTTGACTCTGGAGATATACTTTATATTCTAATTCGAAAGAGTAGAGGAAAAAGATTTGGCTCTCAGAAACAATTTTCTCTTCTATGTGCCGATTATGTTGATGAGCCTTTTTGTGTATGTGCTAAAGGCTGCTTGCAGTGTCTTCAAGTCTTGATTTTTATACTTCAAGATCATCTATGAGAGAGATGATAGACGTTCAAACTTGTATCTCACATAGATTCTAGCTGTTGGATCAAACGGTACTTATGTTAGATGCATTAAATGCATAGTACTGTTTGACGAAGACCTTTTGCCAAAAAGAAGTAGCTTGTCAGCTGGTAGGTGGCGTTGATCTTTGCTTCTATATGTTGATGTAAAGATTGGGCAAGTTGATTGTGACAACGTTATACTTTAGCTTCAGTCAAAGTGCTTTGTCATATCACGTGATATTGCCTTGAAGCCTCTTCACCAAGTTGTGTGAGATCTTTTCTAATTTGAAGATGACGCTGATTCTTCATACACTGCAATTCTTTTCATTGGATAGTTTTCTTTCTTCAGACAATCTTTTTTCCTTCTTTAGACAGTCTTCTTTCTTTAGACGGTCTTTCTTCTTTCTTTCCATAGGTTAGAATGAGCTAGATGATACGAGTTGACCAATCAATTAGAGCTTCTTCTCAGAGATTGAGCTGTCATGTATATATATATATAGGGTTAATCGTTTACTTGGACCCTGTCTTTGTCTCATCGTCTGAAATTAGTCCCTCCCGGAAAATTTGCAAATCTGGGTCCTCTCATTTGCAATAAGTCTGGAGCAGGTCCTCGCCGGAACCCGGAGCTCCGGCGAGTGATGAATAGGCTAGCTGACTGGGATAAAATTACTTACGTGAATTTTAAAAATAATGAAAAAAAAAATTTACATATCAGAAATTAAATTAATGGAAAAATCCTTAATTTCCAATTTCATAAATATTAATCTCTAAAATCATTTATTAAAAAATTCCTTAATCTCTAATTTATATTCTCATGAGTATCATCAATGTTCTTCTCTTCATGATCTCCCAGAAAAAATAACCAAGAACATCAGATTCCAGAACAAAACTAACAACAACAGAACAACACAATCCAGCAACATCACTCAATTTTCGGAGCACACCCTCACTGGTGCGACTGGGGAGTGGGGAATGGGTGGTTGTTTGACTGGTGCGACTGCTTCTGTTGGCTGGGTGCGAACGATGCTAGTGTGGGTGGTGTCGGGTTCCTCTTGCTGTGTGGGTTAGGGGCGTACTTTGGCTTTTCGTTTCTCTTCCTCTTCACCTCACTGCAACATCACACACAGAGGAAGAAACACCCCCACCCAGAAACCCATTCCAGATACCCATCCTCACCTTCACCTGCAACCACCACTACTCGTAACCCACCCCACCCTCACCCACAACCCACCCCTGAAATCCATCCCCACCCAGAACCCATCACAACCCACCCCACCTCACCCGCAACCCACCCCCATCCCCACTGTCACTCGCAGCCCACCCTCACTCGCAACCCCACCCTCACCCGCAACCCACCCTAGAAACCCACCCCCATGCTGCAACCTCAACCCCAACCCTCACTCGCAACCCACCACACGCATACCCGCAACCTCTCCTTCAAAGAAATAATCAGATCGTCTTTGATTCACGGATCTGGGAGCAGAAGCAATTGAAGGAGGTGTGTGTGTGAGAGAGAATGCAGATGAGTGTGGCTATGGCTATGAGTGGTTTGATTGGGTGGAGAGAGATAGAGAAAGCAGAAGAAGCAAAACCAGAATTGGAAGTGTTGATGCAGGGGAATGAAATCAGAAGATTAGGGGAAAGAAGAAGAACCCTAATTTGATTGGGAATTTGGGGAAATTAGGGGTTAATTTGTTTTTGTTCATTAAATTAGGTTTAGTTTTGTTAATTGATTTTATTTTTTAATTTAATTTAATTTTATATGTGTAATTTATTTTTTATTTATTTTTAAAATCCATGTCAGCGTTTTTATCCCAGTCAGCTAGCCAATTCATCACTCGCCGGAGCCCGGGGCTCCGGCGAGGATCTGCTCCAGACTTAATTTTAAACGAGAGGACCCAGATTTGTAAATTTTCCGGGGAGGGACTAATTTCAGACGGCGAGACAAAGACAGGGGCCAAGTAGACGATTAACCCATATATATAGGGATAAAAATGAAAGATTCTATGAGTTTATTTTGGTTGACACAAACAGTGTGGAAATCAAACATTTTAGGGATAAAAATGATAATTCCCTAATTACCCATTCTACACTACAAATCCTCCGTGTCCTTCGTCCCAAGGACTTTGGACCAAATCCACACAGTTACAAAAAGTTCTCCCAGAATTTCGACCCAGTTGGTTTTAATTATTGGGACTATATCAGGGCTTGGGATAATATAATCCTTGGTCTGCAAAACAAAAGTTTCAAACATTCTTGGCTCATTTATTTTAAATGGACCAACAAATATTCTTTTCCAAATTATATATATATATATATTGCTTGGCTTGGACATAATAATGTAGGCATAGACAATTAGACATTGTGTTTCTGAAATATGAAATTTTTAGAGTTCCACTTATGCCCTTAAAATTATTATCATTCAAAATATGATAAACGATATGAACATACGTTTGAACTTAACAAAACCCATCCATCATCATACGCAGAACCTCAAAATCAATAACTACGGATGAAAATAGGTCAAGCGATCGACCTGTCAGTGACCCGCAACTTGACTCATCGAGGGTATTTGACTGATCTGTTTATTAAAATGATCGGGTTAAGACTTTTTAAAAAGCCTGATTAACTTAAAGGCTAGGCTCGGAAGATTAAAAGAAGTTTCTTTGGCCTAATAGGCTCTCTGCTTAAATAATATTAATTTTTATTAATAATATAAATAAATGCATTATAAGGTTGGGGCCAACAGAATTCGCCAAACACCAGCATAAGGCTGGCATCGCACCTTGTTGGGCGACGGAAGCCAAACAATGAGGCAATCAGACCGTGAAACATCACAGCAGAGCAAGGAACAGTTTGTGTTGAGCTTGCCAATCGTAGAAGGAGAAATTAAACTCTTTCAATTTCTCTCGCATCCAGCTCCAGAATTTGAATTGGATCAAGTATAGTATCTTATCTATCTCTGTAACGTCTTCTCTGAAAATACAATTATTCCTGCTATTCCAAATGGTCCAAATGACAGACAACCAGATCATCCAAGTCTCCTTCTCTTGTTTTTTCGACCAGCATGAAAACACATGTTGGAGGGAATGTGCCTTTCCATTGTTTGGAATTACAGTCGAAAAGCTCAACCAATTGTAGGAAGCCATCCATAGATTCCAAGCAAACGTGCAGGAGAACAAGAGATGGACGATGATTCCACACTCTGCAAGCACAAAGGACACAATGCCTATGTTGTCAAATGAACCACACCTATCCTCAAAAGGTTGTACCGAGTCTGGATCTTGTCATGGAGCACTCTCCAAGCAAAGACGACTACAATAAAAGGAGCTGGAATATTCCACAGGGCCTTGAATGCATCATCCACAGGAGCAGAAACCGACCCTGGCAATAGGAGATAAGCAGAGCACACTGTGTACGAGCCTTCTAGAGTCGCAATCCATGTCCATCCATCTCTACCACCCACTTGTGGTATAAAGGGTTGAAGAGAGGATAACAATTTGTCTCTTAGTTGGAGTTCATGGTCCCGTAAGTCCCAACTCCAAACGCCATTCAACCTACTGCCTACCTCTTTGATATAGAAATATTTTTGAGCCGACAAACTAGACAACCAAGGCTATTGCCATCAAACCATTCTCCATTGCCTTCAGGAAAGCACATCTTCTTGATGTCCTGCCACCGATAGGACGCTTTGGAGAAGTTTGATTGACTATATTTTGCTTGAAGAACTTTACACTAAAGGCTATCCCTCTCAGTGAGCAATCTCCACCTCCACTTTCCCAATAGTGCCGCATTAAACATCCCAATCCTTAACCCCTAGACCCCCTTCTTGATTTGATTTACAAATCCTATCCCAAATCAACCAAGCTATCTTGTTGTTCACCTCTAAGTTGTTGTTCACCTTCGTACCTCCCCATAAGAAGTTCTTCATCATTCGGTGGAAACTTTAAATAACTCCTACCAGGGCTTTAAAAATGAAAGGAAGTAAAGTTGTATAGAAGAGATGACACTTTTTATCAAACAAATTCTCCCCCAGAGGAAATAGACTTATTTTTCCAAGCACCAACTTTTCCTCACCCTGCACAAAACAGGTTCCCAAAACGAAGCTCTCCGAGGATTTTCCCCCACTGGTAGCCCAAGGTATGTGAACGGAACATAAGGGATTATACAATGGAGGAGAGAAGCAAAGCTTCGCAAGGAATTATCCTCCACTGCTACCCCAATTAACTTACTCTTGAAGAAGGGCTTCTTCTTTTCTCTCTGAACCGCCTCTCAATAGTAGAAGAACATAGTAATAAAAAATAAAAAATAAAAAATAAAAAAAAACCCACAAAGAGGACCAAATCTAGAAGGGTAATAACTCATTATCTATTTCTCTATGATCTATACAATAATTGAAGAATTTTTACATCCTTTTTTAGTGATGGGTGTGTGATTGAGATGTGCGGTTAGATTTAGGGAATAACTGCATTAGCACCGCTAGAGAAGAATGATATGCACGGTTTTGTGAAATTTTAGGCTTCACTATCACACTATAAGACAAGTGATGCGTTAAAATACCCACTACAACATTTTCGGCTTTAGGCCACGCTATTCTCTTCAACGAACAGAAAACCGTGGCATAAGTACCGTATATGCCACGGTTCAGTAAATGTGCCCGAATGATGGCCACAAGTGAATGAAACTGTGGCATCTACGTTTGGATCCGCGGTTTAGTAATTGTGGATGAGTAATGGCCACAGCTTTCAAACCGTGGAAACCTTATCCCACTAAAACCGTGGCATAAAAATTTACATCTTAAAGCCCGCCCAACACAAAAAAATCCTTCCGCAAAAATTTTTGTGTATCCACGTTTTGAGTTTTTGCACTCAAAGGTTAATTTTTCTTTAAAAAAAACTGAAAGGTAATATGAAAAGAAAAACCCTTAAATAACATCAAAATTCAAATCCCTAATACTTCTCATCAGAACTTCAGAAAACAAATTGAACCCTAAAGGGAATGGCCAAGTCAAATTTGTTAACTTTCTTCATGATCTCTGCCATCGCTACCATTCTCGTGGCGGCGAGTTTGTTGTGTACCGAGACGGCCACACTGAGGGCTCCATCGCGGAGTCCTGGAAGGTGAAGAGGGTGAGGAGTTCGAGCTGGATTCCGAGATCAACCGGCGCATTTAGCTGATACCAGATACATCAGCTACGGCGCTTTGAAGACCACCGTCCCTTGCTCTCGACGCGGCGCTTCCTACTACAATTGCCGACCAGGGGCTCTGGCTAACCCTTACAATCGTGGTTGCAGCGCCATTGCAAGGTGCAAGGGTGGTTAAATTTCTCTTCAATTTCAATTTCAATGTTTTTTTCTTAAATTGGTTTTACGCTTTGTACTCTCCTATGTAAGTGCGACGTAAAGCTCCCTCTGTGCGACTCTTCTCTCCACGCTGAAAAACTATCGTAATGCCGTCTTCTCTGCTGAGGTATGTATTTATGTCTTGTTTCTGCCTTTTTCTCTTTCTGGGTTTTCATAAAAATGATTACTTTACTCTTTTCTTTTCCATGAATGCAGGGATCATGACGAGTGCTACCTCTGGTTGTAATAATACAACAATACAGAGTTCTCTTTCCTGAGAGCTATCAATTTTCGCCCTTCATTTCTGATTGTGTTTTCAAGATGCAAGCCGAAGCACAAAGCAAAGTAAGTAGCACTTACAGATTGACATTGGAAGCTGAAGTCCATTTCATCCTTATGATGCAAATTAGGGATACAGCTTACTTAGTTGAGGAAAAATTGGGAATGCTATTGCCTAGTTATATTTTGGTTTTAATGTTTGTTAAGTGAGCCTTGTAGTCATGCAGATGCAATGTTATGCTTATTCATTAATTCCTTGATATATCTTGCTTATAGTCTTGGTTTTACTGCACAATTGATATCTTGGAATGCAATTCTGCTGTAACTTAATCACTTCTCTTGTGGGTCATTAAAATCATTGAATAGTTGCTTGCTGTCCTTGGAATCATACTGTTCTAGTTTTCATGTTGGGGTGGGCTATAGGCTTGGAGCTGTTTGTTTCCTTGGATCTTTAGCAGCTGCAAGATTCTTAACGTTTTATCCTATGCTTTCCTTAACTGTTAGCCTGTTACGGGTTGATGAGGACTTGTTAATAGTATTAATTTCTTCTATCCTCTCTTTCTTTCAATAAAGGACGTAAGGGAACAAGAGGTAAAGATCGTAGAAAGTTTCTTGTGAATATTTTCTTGTAGAAATCTAGCTAGCAATTCAGAACAATAGACATTTGCTTGTGAATTTTTATTTGTGGCATAAAATGTGATACCAACTTCACCATCTATAGTTTTCTCTACTCCAATGATTTTTTTCTTTACTAGAAGTTCATCAAGTCCTCCTATTTTGTGTTTTCAGGTTGTCATCAAATGTGAAGAAGGAACCCAAATGAATCTGTTAAGATTTAGGTAATTCTCAACTAAGCCGAACTGGTTTGGTCACAACTTTTTTATCTTCTGATTGAAGGTTATAGCCTGATAATTGAAAATGAGCTTGACATGTATATAGTTTAGCTATGGCACTGGATAACTTGTGCAGACAAGTACTCTATTTTGAACTTTTAGTAGTAATTGTTAATATTCTCTTGATAACTTTAGATCATGTTGAAATTTTTTTTGTCCATTTTTTACATGGCAGACTATACTGGTTTGTTGCAATTGAAGTCTATTGTCTCAAGATTTTGAAGTCTCCGCATATCCACTTTTCCTGGCTTCGGATTTGGACATAAAGAAAGGGCACATACTTATCCATTTGTTTTTGCAATTTTAACCCGTGGTCAGAATTTTATCCTCTTTTCTATGCTATTTTATAGAGTAACCCCAGATGCTTGCTGCTATGGCTTGTCATAGGCTGAGATGTGATGTAAGTAGGCTAAATAAAAACTAGACTCTCTTCACTTTACCTTCTTCCTGAACATTTGAAGTCTTTCATAACATCCTTTATTTGAGTTCGTGGGTTTCTTTTGATTGTTGTTTGGTACCTCTGTTTCTGTTTTCTTTTCATTCAATGTTTTGGGTTGCCAATAATACTTTTAGAGGACAATTGGATCTACATGCTAGGTAATATGCAGTTAAGTCAATTTATAGAAATTTCTTATCATGTTAGCACATCTATATCATTGCATTAGGCTTAAAATTTCCATGTTAGATTACAACCGCAGGTGAAAAAAAAGTAGCTTAAAAGGTCCTAAAAAGCATTTGTGGTCTAATTTTTTTTGAAGAAACCACTTAATGGCAACGGTTAAAAAACTATGGCGTAAAAGGAATTAATAAAAATGGCAAAAAGTAACCGTGGCCAAACTTCTCACTAAACTGTAGTTGAAATTTCTATAGCCACGGTTTCCCAAATGCGGTATTACATAAACCGTGGCATTAAGCTTTTGAGCGAACCGTGGCTTTAAAAACACAAAACCGTGGTACTTGAGCTTGGCCACGGCCACATACACTGCGACACAAAAACCGTGGCCAAACCGCGGCGTAAGCTTTCAACCACAGTTTTTTAACATGATGCCGCGGTTTTCTGTCTGCGGCAGAAAGCCAAAAATGTTGTAGTGACCACAGGCTTAATAAGAGTAAGAGCACTTTATCGCTCAACTAATATTGGATATGTAAGTCTCAATTATCGAACCTAAGGGACTAGGTGGACAACTATACCTAGGTGTTGATTCATAGTTTAGCCAATTGACATGTAAGTCGTGGTGGTATAAGCATGCAAACAAACAAGCAGTGGAGAAAGAGAAAAGTAGGATTAGAAGTCCCCAAGATTACAATGATGTTGAATCATATCTCCCATGTTTTATTATATATGCACCCTAATTAACTATTGTGTCAACCATGCCCCTCTTTAGTGAACTCACTGTTAAGTTGTTATTATTCATTCTACCAGATTGTATTAACTTAAGATCAAGTAGTGTGATCAGTGAAAGTACAGGTATGAATTTCATAGAGGTGTCTTAGGGGCATTTCACTATCTAATCGTAGAAAGTTGAAAGTAAACAAGAATTAATCCTTATACCCTTGTTAGGAGCATACTAACACTAATTCCCTACACTCATTACCTTTTATTAATTTCATAATTAATAACCACATAAAAGGAGACAAATATGAAACAGAAATATAAATAACATATATAATGAAAAAGAGTTTGAATCTTATCCTACATTGCAACCTCGAGAGAGTGTATTTAGCTAGTCATATTACAAATAGAAAACATAAAATCCCTAGTAGCTAACATCTTATAGAAACCTGAAATGCTTCTACTCCCTTCTTCTCATTCAGAGTCAGTCATGTTCTCTATGTTTTTCTCTCTCACTACTGTGTACAAATTCTCTAAAATTTCCATCAAAGAAAAAACACTCTTCTAACCATTTTCCTAGCCTCACTTAAATAGGAAAATATTAGGTCAAATCTCGAGGCTGCTGCTACCCACATGCAACAATTATCGATTTTTGTTACCATAGATTAATATAAATAAGTATTGCCAAAATAATAGGTAAGACTAGTATATCCAGCAATTCAATTAATAGTTTAAGGCCCAGTTTGGAAGAGCTTATTTGAGCTTATCTGACAGCATAAGCTCTTATGTCAGTGTTTGGGAGGGCTTATGCAAACAGCTTATGATCTGCCATAAGCTATTTTCAGCTTATTTTCATAAGCTACTCAGGATAGCTTATGAAAAACAGCTTATGCTTATATACAGCTTATTTTTAATTTATTTCAATAAATTTTCAAAAATAGCTTATGAACAAGCGCTTATGTCATAAGCGCTTAAGACCATAAGTGCTTAATTAAGCTGTTTTTCCAAACGGGGCCTAAAAGTGTTACCTTTGATTTTAGGTAACACTTTAAGTAGCTTTGCCCACACTTTTGAATTGTTGCTAAAGGTTAAAAATGTTGTAGTGTTGTTTATCAAATTGTCAACAAAACCCCGATCTTACAAGGATGAAAGAGGGGATCGCCTCCATCACTTGCATCGCTTTAACCACCGTCTCAGGCAAGGAGTTTTTTTTTCCCTTTGTTGGAGTAGACCGGACCACTGGGGGCTTAGCCATCACCCCTCCATTGTTTCTTTTTTTTTTCTTTCTTTCTCTTGCATATTCTCTCCACATTCTCCATTTTTTTTTTCATGTTTGTGCTACATCATTCCTCTCTTTCAAATTAGTGGGTTGTGGTTGAAATTTCATTTTGGATTACTTTGTTTGGTTATTGAGAGCAAGGTTGTCAGACTCGAGAGTCAACATAAACTCATTTTGGGGAGGTAAATTCGTTTCGTCGAGTTGACTCGTAAATTCGTAAGAGTCTATAAAAAACTCAATCAAACTTGTCATGATGTATAAATAACACATACTACAACCATCAATGAGACAATAACCAAATAAATTTAACATCTAACTTCATAATAAAGCAAAGTTCAACAAAGTACATAAACAATCAAAGTACCAAAGAGTGCATAATTCATATTAAAGACTTAGAGAGAGCTCAAAATTTGCAGCAGCACCGGCAATTACTCATTTTAATTTGTGGATTTAGTGCAAAATTCATTTTCTCTGTGACTTGTTTTTTTTTTTATAAGCAAAAGAAATATATTGAAGAGAAGCACAAAGGGTACTTCAACCCAATACAAGAGATAGAGTGGAAGCATCAAGAAAAGGAAGATACAGTTTAAAACATAACAAACATAAAACTCTCATCCAAAGAAGAAAAAAAGCCACCATCCACCACCTCCAAGGAGACAGATTAAGGAAATCATGCCTCATTAAAACCTTACCAGGAAAAACCCTGTGACTTGTAGACTCAGTGTGAAATTGCAAGTCTATGCGAATTCACCGAGTCAGCACGAGTTTGCTCGATTCAAGGAATTTTAGAGCTAACTTGCGGGTTAACTCGTTTTGGGGACCTATAAACGTAGAATTCTAAGATTCTAAGAGTCAACTCACGAGTTTGACAACCTTAACTAAGAGAGTTGGGACACAAAAGAGAAATGCTTGGGGGTTGTTGGTAAAGGGTTTTCAGCTTAGGGGACATAAGGGTTTGGGAGGGTAAAAGGTGAAGGGTCCAGGGTTCGAACCCTGAGGAGAACTAATTTACTAATATTACTAACAACTAACATTTGCCTATCTAAAAAAAATCACATAATTTTTTTTAATAATTTAATTAAAAAAATGTAACTTTTTGTAGTATACATTTGACATAAAATGACTGGATATAAGAGCATGTTGCACCAAAATTAAACACTTATATGGATATTCAATTAATTAATGCTTAACTTTTCCCATTAATAAATTTCAAGTAATTTGTGATATTAATAAAATTATTAAATCTTCTCTATCAATCTATAACTATAGATGTCTTTCAAAAGAAAATATATAACTATAATAGTTTTTGTTTAAAAAAAATGAAGAATTTAAGAATTTATATATTCCAAAATATAATTTATAAATCTAACAAATTGAAATACTTGGGCATTCTACGAGAAACTTGCTATCGGTTTGATGCAGATCATTAGGTTATGATAAAAATAAAATTAATTTTTATCTGGATATATTATCATTATGTATATAATTTTTTATTTTATATATTATTCTTTCATAATTTATGAATTAGTCAAATCAATTCTAAACTTTGATATTATATTTAATTAATATTGATTTTTACTATAGTAACTTTTTTTTAAAGTTTTTTTTGTTGAAAAGCCAAGTTATATTATTATTACTCTATCTAAAATATATGTGATGATAAACTTATTTAGTAAATATAACTAAAGACACTTGATAACCTATAAGAAAAAAGTCAAATTAAATAGTCTTATAAATTTAAAAATATTTAAAAATCATCTGTAGAAGATAATTTCATTCTGTGTAAGAATCACTTAATGTTTTTTATAAGACATGATCATTGCATTAATAACAAACAACCAGTGAAAGAATTTATCCCTTTAATTGTTTTTTAGATTATTTTTTTTTAATTTAAAGGGAGGTAAATAATTTTCTTTGTCCACTGTCGATCCAATGAGATTTGAGATATCGTTTCTTCTTTTGAAAAATATATATATACATGCACACCTACACGCGTCTGATGCATGTGCCCTTATATCGTAGCTAGGAGGACCAAAGGATACTATGATAAGAAATAAGCCCTAATTACCCAAGAAAATAATAGTTTTGTTATTCATGCATGCATGATACTATGATTAACATAGTTAGGTACGAGAAATCTTTTATTTTCACTTAGAGGAAAACTTTATTAGATGTAAAAAATTATCTTATAATCCTCCCTCTATTTAAACCCTCCAACACCCATTATAATTTCCATCCCTCATCATCACCTTTCTCACTCACTCTCTCTCTCCCTCTCCCTCTATTCCTCTGTCTCTCTCAAGAGACAACACAAAACAATGGACAAAAAACCGTGCAACTCATCTCATGATCCTGAAGTGAGAAAGGGGCCTTGGACCATTGAAGAAGACTTGATCCTGATCAACTATATTGCAAATCATGGTGAAGGTGTTTGGAACACCTTAGCTAAATCTGCTGGTAATTATATATAAACAGATTTTCCCATCATTTTCTCCATTTTTCTCCTCAAACCCTAGCTAGGGTGAAACTTTTTATCAACTTGGTTGCTTAACTTAATTTGAAGGTCTTAAACGTACGGGAAAGAGTTGTAGACTCAGGTGGCTGAATTACCTTCGCCCTGATGTTAGAAGAGGGAATATTACACCTGAGGAACAGCTTCTAATCATGGAACTTCATGCAAAATGGGGAAACAGGTGAGTTGATGATCATTATTTATTAAAAATATATGGAAAAAAGTGTAAGTGGATGTGCTTAATTTCCCTACTAGATTTTTTTTTTAAGAAATGATATATTTGTTGCTTGGTAAGATTTTTATTCTTCAACCTTCTCTTTGTCTTCAAAAGATGAAAGAAGTTCTTCTACTTTAGTACGGTCTTTGAGGTTGCAACAATTCACATGGAGTTTTGTAAAACTTTTGGCAAAAAATATTTCTAATGCAAATAGTTTCAAATTTTTTACAGCCGTCAAAATGATTTGTTTATGGTTTAATTATCTATATGGATGACTGTTTTCCTCTAAAGGTACATGTTACTTCTTTTTTTTTATTCCATTCAAGTTCTCTCTATCTCTTCTTTGTTTTCCCTGAGTCATATATATACTTTAAAGAAGATGTAGCATAATTATCAGTTATGTTATGGACCTCTATATATACACATGTAGATCTATCAAGAATAGAGGAATCATGAAGTGGAATCAATGTAATATGCCCCCTCTTTTCCTTTCATTTTGAAAATTTCAATGCCCTTCTTTTGAAGAAAGAAAAAAACATGAATTCATTGAGGGTATGCGATTTTTTATTTTTGTTTTTTTCTTTCTAATTCTTTTATAATTTTAGAACTTCTAATATATTTTCTTTGTTCTGAAAGTTCGAGGTTAATTTGTTGTGAGAGGAATTGCCATAGCCCATCTGGATCTAAAAATCACCATAATCCGAACGTGTTTAGCCATAAGAGGAATATTATAGCTTTGCTATACAATTTGATTTTAAGACTAAAATCAGATTCAGGACTCAATTCTACCTCCACCTTGTGATAAAAAAAAGAGATAGATTATAGAAGTGAAAAGTATGATATGTGATGTGATCATAGAAAAAGAAAATATATATAAAGAGAAAGTATGTGGAAATTAAATGGAAGAAAAAGTTGGATGTTAAAATATCAAAGTTGGATTATAAAAGTGGAACTCCAAAATCAAGTTATTTTTTTTAACAACAAAATCAAGTCGGATTACTATTTTTTTTAACAACAAAATTCATCACCACTCAAACTTTTTATATTATTTTTCAAGAAAAATAATTTCTTCACACTCAAACTTTATCTCAACCTTAAAAAGAGATAGGAATATGAGAAGCATAAGTGAGAGATATATAGTATGAGTCATGTGATCAAAAAGGAGAGAGGAGTAAGAAGAAAAAGTTGGGGAAATGAGATGAAGAGTAAGTGAATGTGAGTGTATAATTTTTTTTATAATTAAATATAGGAAGTAAAATGTAAATACACTTTTAATTTATAGAAGGTGAAAAGACTATTATAGAAAAAGAAACACTATATAAAAAGCTAGGAAATAGTTACTTTTCTTGAACAATAAATGTATGAAATAGGATAGGTTGTGTGCCTCAATGATAATATTAACAATAATAGTAATAATAGTAATATGAAGAAGCTATTCAATTTCCAATAGTAATTTATTTTTTCAATGTTTATATCTATAATGATTGAGAACCAAAAAGTTTGGAAATTATCAACTTCTATTTTAGGCTTTTTTTAAAAAAGAAAATTGCTTCTATTTTAGGCTGAGCTTAATGGAAGTGGGGCACACTATAAAATAGCATTCTAGTTCACACACATATGAAAGAGAAATTTCAAGGAGTTTGGTAGAAATAGATTCAACAATATCCAATGCTATGCATTTTTGGCTCTTGTTGACAAGTGCTTGTGGAACTTAAAATTTGACTCCCATGGAGATGATAGCTAGACTCATATAGTGCACAGATAGTAAACTAGTTGGCTCCACACAAGTACCTTTCTCAGCCTCCAAGAAAACAAGCCCCAATCACTAAGAAGGAAAAGACACCAATAAAAGCTTTAATTAATCTACTATAAGTTTTCAAAATAATTTATATATAGTATATGAAGTTACTATCTAGGATAACGAAATCTGACATTTTCTTGAATAGAAAGAAGAGAAGAAAAGTTTGTAGGCTAGAGTCACACAGGAAAATTGAAGAAGGAAATTGATGAGGATGAAGATATGTTGAAGAAAATATTTTTCTTGAGATGAGTTTTCTAATAATAATTGGATAATAGAACGAAACACAAAAACTGATTTTGTGTGAAAAAGAGGGAATGAATATATGTGGCAAAGAGAGAGTTGGAGATGTTTGAATTTGAATAATGGTTTCTACCTGAGGCATGATGCAGTGAGTGAGAAACTCTGATATTTGGTGATCTTGGAGCCCCAGCTTCAAAGCAAAGGCATCATTTCCAATATGTACCAAAGGACCTTCAGCATCTTATAACATTAGTCTTTTTATACGAGTGAGTCTATAACATGGACAAACTTTTATCCTCAGCCAAGGAACATGGTCACTCTATGACACCTATTTAATATATTGGTGTTGCTACTTTTTGCTTATCAGTAAAATGTGACACCCCTTGACAGCTTTTAATTAATATCTACTTTATGCTCTCCCTTTTCAAGAAACTTCACACATGTTTCTGCTTCCTCTCTCTCTCACTTACCAAGACACACATGGGCATACATTTAACCTAGTCTCATTTTACTGGTTTCCAACACACCATGATCAGTTTTAGGTCTGCAATTTTATTTCACTTGCACTATTTCTTTGTCCATTAGTTAACTTAGTATAGCTAAATCTTTCATCACCAGATGCTTATGATAAGCACTGATTTTAAGATACACTTAAGCTTGTTTGACACCATTAATACTCATTAACTCAAGCAACATCAGTACTTTTTCAGTTAGATTAATGATTTGTGGATATCCGCTCTGTTAAGAGACCACAAACATGAGTGAAGAAGAGAAAAATAGGGTGTCTGTTAGAAGTTTATACTGTTTGAGTAGAGCTTATTTGATTCTCTCTCTAGTTTTCTGAATTTAAAAACTATTCTTAAAAACAATATTTAAAATACATTTTAACAACAGTTTTCAAATATGTTCAATCAAGCACTTTTTTTTAATAAAACAATAATCAAATAGACTCTTACAATTTCAGTAATCTTTCATTGTTTTTTACAAACTATATAGGTGGTCCAAAATTGCCAAACATCTTCCAGGGAGAACTGACAATGAGATAAAGAACTTCTGGAGGACAAGGATACAGAAGCACATTAAGCAAGCTGAGAGCTTGCAACAACAACAGAGTTCTTCAGAGATAAATGATCATCACCAAACAAGCACTAGCCAGATGTCTACCATGGCAGAGCCCATGGATACCTACTCTCCACACTCCTCATCATACCACCACCACCAAGGAACTTTAAATTTGGAGCCATCATCATTTCCATTATCTCATCAATTCCCAACAACAATCACTACTCATGATCATCCATCAAGTTGTTGTACCAATGACAACAATAGCAACAACAACAGCAACATTAACTTCTGGAGCATGGAGGATATCTGGTCCATGCAACTACTGAATGGTGATTAATTAAACCTATGCATATATATTAATTAATAATAGATAAAAACATATAATTAAGATATATATATATATATATATGCATAAGTGCTTAATTATGTGTCACTAAGCTCTGGCTGAATAACATTATTAGGTCTGTTTATATAAGTAGTTAAATTTGGCGATTTAGTAAATTAGTAGTTATGGGTTGTAATATAGAGGACTTTATACTATATATATGCTTAAGCTTATATTATATAGTAAATTATGAGATAGTGGGGGTGTGGATAGTATTAGATTATGTGTTTGGGGAGCATAATTAATATATTCTCATCAGTGGCGCCTGCAGGCATGGTAGCTCGTGTTTTAGTAAATCCTATAAATTATTACCTTTCTCAATGACTGCTTTGTCTCAAATGTATTAAGTATGTTGCTTAATTAGTTCAGGATTTGTGTCTTTGTCTCATGCTCAGCCTAATGATTAGTTGTCCTTTACATAGTTTAAACACAGATTTGTTCGTACCTAGTAAAGGCTTTTTAACTAGTTCAGAGAGGATCAGAAATCATGCATGTGGATCTGACTAGGACAAATATTAGTCACGAGTCACGACAGCTATATAACATACATCTAGTGCTTATTAAAAAAAAAAATACGAAAAGTGAAGGCGACTACAAGATACTCATATTACTGGCAGTTTTTAACTGTCACAACAATAAAAAACTGTCACAAAAATGAGGTATCTCATAGTGGTCTCAAGTGCGTGTTTTAGAAATAAAGAAAAAATCTAAGATAGTAGTTTCAAGGAGAAGAGAAAATATTGCAAACTTGTTAAAAAAGGTTGTTTGATTTTTTATCTTAACCAAGTATTCATCTGATAGTTCAAAAACTAATCTCTCACTCCACTATAATCATACTAAGCAGTAGGATGCTGACAAAGAAGTTTTCTCAATCCCATCTTAAAAAAAAAATTGAAATATTATTGTTCTACTTAAGAATCCTCATGTGATCAGTTTAATAGAATACAAGAAACACAATTAATTTAAATTCAATATTTAAGTAACCTTAATTTCTCTCGACTCAATAACTTTTTTCTTGTTTATTTTCTTTCCATAGTAGATTAGGTAAGGACGTGTAAGAAGGGTTTAAGGAAGTAGTTTGTCTCAAACTCTTTATCTTCATTCACACATATGGAAAGACAACTAGTCTAGTCTAGGCATGAACTCCATTTACATTGTGGAAAAAGAAATTAACAACACACTGCCTAACTGAACCCAAAAGAAAATAGACACGTGGCCATGAAATTGCAACCACTAGCTATTTTTGTCAATATTTCATCTCCACTTTCCCTTATTACCCACTTCAGTGCATGGCCATGCAACACATTGGACCCCGACGTAAACCTAATTCTTGGAGATGAGTGCAAGTTGGCCTCACATGCCACCTCTCTTAAATTCTCACAGCATCTTCTTGTTCATTAAGCAATATTCCAAGTAATTAACGATTTAATTCCTTCACAATTACTGTTATAGTGATTATATTTTTTTCCCGATATTAATTAAGATATCCTCACAGCCAATAGTTGTGAGATCAATCTCTCATCTAACTCTACTACTAACGCACTAAGCGGTAGAAAGTTGACCAATGAGTTTATTTTTCCATTTTCACGAGTTTTATTTTCCCATTATCAACTACAGTTTCTCTGTTTTCTTTGGGTTTGTGAGTACCCCTAGTGCTCCTTTATAATATATTTTGCTTACCCAAAAAAAACTTACTTAGGTGATTCACTACTCCAATTCACTTATAGTTCTAGGTTATTGATTTAAGGAAAATGTTACACACAGATGTACAATTTTGGGCGATATTCATCCGACATGCGATCGGTTTTAACTGCAGTTAATGTTAATAGCGGTTCAAAATTGTCGTTAAATTGTATGTCAGATGAATGCTGTGCTAAAACTGTTGTATATCTAGCTAGCTAGTGGGACTCTTGACATAATGATTTCATGATATCAATTCTCGGAGGTGAAGGGAGGATAAGGATGAAATTAAAAGGGTTGTCATTTTGTGAGCACCAAAGTTAGGCACCTTAGAGGAGCTAGCATTCATAGTGTACCAAACTTGAACTTTAGCTCTCAATACAAATTCAGACAAAGGGCATGGGAGGGTGACTTTGAGACTTGTCCACGGGTTGTGCTGTATCTTATAAAGGCAACGAGGACAATTACTTGGAAGCTTTAACTCTATTTCGTATCAAAAGGAGGCTCTTACAGCACCATCTATTTGTCATTCATTCATTTCTATTCAGTCACATGTTTTATGTGCTAAAATACCAATTTCCAATTCCAATGCAAAACCCACATGTGATGGATAGGAATCCTTCACGTTGGAGGTCGGCCACTCAGAAAACGTGCATGAGTCATTGTTGAGATAGACACAATTTATTGCATCTATATCAGGATGTTTTTTTACATGATGGATGGGAATAGAGAAAGTGAAAAATAAAGTAGATGAAAAGAGAGAAAATGAAAGTAAAATAGTGAGTAAATTTTTATGTTGTTTAGTGTGAGAGAAATGGAAAAGAAAACAAATTTGAGCTAGGTTATTCTAGTTTAGTTGAATAGAATATTATTTTCTCTATAAAATGTCATTTTTACATCAAGTATAAAAATATAATTTTAATCTAAATATATTGTAACATTTTATTTAAATATAATTTTTTATGATTATTGTATAATTTTATAATTATTTTATAATTTGTTGCAACTTATAATTATTTTATAATTTGTTGCAACTTATAATTATTTAGAGTTAAATATAAATTGAATTGAATTAGTATATAGAGTATAATAGACAAGAGGAAAAAATTGTCATTTGAATACTATATATTGGAGCTTGTTAAATATTACATAAGCTTAAATGAGTTTTCTTTTAATTGTTTTTTTAAGAAGAAGATAGTATATTGATGAAAGAAAAACTTGGGAACAAGGTTCTCCCATGAGGTTTTAGACCACGTTTCATTGCAAATAGAGTGAAATCCATAAAAGTTTTGACAGAAGCTTTTTAATATCTATATTCTTTTAACTTTATAGCCCACCAAATGAGAGAACTTTATCTCTCCAAATTTTGTCTTATTTCTTTCTACCTTACTTTTTTCAAAATAAACACACTGTATTAGAGGGTCATTAATTAGTCACGCTACTTGGACTTTGAAATTTGTGATATTATAATTTAAGTTTGTAGTTTATGACGGTTTTTTACTTCATTGTGCAATTGAAAAAAAGTCTTAGCACACATTTTTTTTAGTCTCTACGTGTATACTTTCTTATGGGTGTGTATGTTTTTTGAAACAACTTCGATATACTCTAAACGGAAATGTTGTGCATTTCATATTACGATTTTGATTTTGTTTTTATTATAATTTTTTCCTTTTTCACTACGCTATGCGTGCATGTCAGCATGTGTTCTGAAACAATCTCGAGGTACTTAAACGGAAATGTTACATCTACATATGGGAGTAGGGCCGGCCCAACACTAAACGAGGCCTAAAGAAAATTTTAAAAGTGAGGCCTTTTTATCTAAATAAATATTTATTTATTAAAATTTTTGTGGACTTTTTTACATAGTAAAAAAAAATTAGAGGCCTTTTTTTACTTGGTAAAAAAGAAATAATTGGAGGCTTAAAGCCTTTGCTTGGGTGGCTTGGCCCTTGGGCGGGTATGCACAACATTCAAGAGACATACTGCTTATTGGCAATTTTAATTGTTACCAACGTTTGTAGCATTTATAAACCGTCACTGAATAATATATCCCTAGTGTGCCTGCCGAAAACAATATGTTTTCATATCATTTTAAGCCTAGAGAACCACAAACTTCTATTTCTTTTTTGGCAATTATATGGTAGATTATATTAAAATTGGTCTGTCATAAACTATATTCTATTACTAACATTTAGTACAAGTTATTTATAATATATTTCTTATATGTTAAAACTATATTAAAAAAGAAATTGGTCTGCTCATGACTATTTTTTTAAGAGCATATATAAATGACCATTGCTGTTACAAATATATTATATTAGTTAAGTAAACGAAGGTGCAAAGTATTATATATAAACTATTGTATATAAATTAAATAAAAACTAGAGTACAGCCCTCCCAATTAGAAAAAAAAAACTAGAGTACTTATTCTACATAGGTGCAAACCTTTTTTGTTTTAAAATTAAAAAAAGGAAACACTTAAGACATGTTGTCTTACCATTGATGAAAAACGATAAATATTTGTTTCCACATAATTTTATAACGTGCATATAAAAAGTAAATGTTCCTAGAGTACTAATTTTTATTTTTTCAAAATTATTGAACAAAACCCAAATATAATCAATTATCAATTGCCGACAAAGTTTTTTATGCTGAAAATTTGAAAGATGGACGACACTAGTGTACATGTGCTGATGTCGTTGACTGAAACTGATATGGTGGATTGGTAGGTGTCACACACAACAGAAAAAGAGCATTGTTTAACAAGCTTTGAAGATCGTTGTTACTCGTGGATGACATAACAAGTTTGTTACTTTGTTTTTCAGTTTTCTGTCATCATGAAATTTCTATAACTTTTTCTCATCACCTCAGCTGCCACATCAATCCTAAGTTTCTGAAAATCCTTGTTTAAGGTTTTGGAAATTTTAACATCATGAAGCAAATTCATATAACACTAATAACATTGAATCCATTATGACATATAACATCATATACAGTTGCTAGATAATTTATGACACATACAATATTTTTTTTTGGAATCAAACATTTATTCATGACACAAAATATAAGAGGAGAAGAGGAACAAGACTTACCTTCAAGCCATGGTGATCCTTGCTTAGAATATATTGTATTCCTTGAATCTATTTAGATTATAGGATGGGATCTCCATTCTCTTCTTCCACAAGTTTGATGGGATTTAGATGTATTGACATAACATCTTCTATCATATTCCAACACACATATTTATAGAGAAAGTGAAGAGAGGACCTACCATTTCATGGAAGGTTATAAAGGTTCAAGTCATGTTATTTTATGGAGAGACCATTCAAGCCATACTTATTCATAAGTAAGTTGCAATGGTTCATAACCATTAATGTTCCATTCAACTATAGATTTATTAAGCATACATACAATGTGATTTCAAATATCTATTCATTACAAAACAAAAATTCCAAGAAAGATAATCAAGATAATATTCAATTAATTGATATTTTATAAATCAGTAGCCCAAGATCATAAGAATATTTAACATGTTCTCCCATTTGGCCAACATTGACTTAAAGTTTTTCTTCAAAGCTCCTACATGTATCATTTTTAAACTTGATATTTTAGTTAACAATTTTTGTGGAGAGTACTAGTGGGAGGAAGAAATGTTAACTGGGTGCCTTGGGATGTGATTTGTGAAAAGAGGAAAAAAAAAAAAAAAGGAAGGAGGCTTGAGTGTGAGGAATATGAAAATTTTCAATTTAGCTTGATCGGGTAAAGTAAATAGAAGTGGAAATTAAAGGTGAGGGAGATCAACTCAGGTGTAGAATTATCATATCTGAGTATGGGAATGAAACAAGCAGAAATTTGGAAGTATCAAAAGATGCTTCTAATTAGTGGAAGGATATACAGAGGCAAGACAGTTGTAATAATAATAGAGAAGGAGATAAGGGTTTCAAGGAATTTGGTAAAAAAAAAAAGTAGGTGATGGTTAAGGAATTTTTATTTTTGATGGATAATTGGATTGGATTGGATTAGATTTAGCAATTTGGACCAATAATAATTTAAAAAAAAAAGGATATATTGCAAATAATTTTTTTGTACGTACCCAATTTTATATTTTTTTATAAGTCAAGACTAGAAACATATTTAAGCTAAAGAAGAAAATGAAAAAATGTACTGAGCCGCAAAAATCAAATAATTTTGAAGACCCAATACGTGGGTGGGTGACCAGGAAAACAAAAAGCCCTAATTGATAAAGCTTCCCAAACAAAAGACTGTGCGGTTCATCCCCACAAGAATTTAAATTTTATTTCTGAGCATGATACATAGGTTTTCTTTTTCTTTTTTTTTTTAGAAAAAGAAAGAAGAGAAGAGAATAGAGAAAACAGGGGAAAAAACAGGGGATGCAACCCAAATAGAAGCCTCAATTCAGCAGCAAATATATTGAAGCGCTTTAATTGAAACGCTTTTATTTTTGGGTTTGTAAGGGTCTAAGAGGTACCCCTTGTACTTCCTTTTCAATACAAATTTGACTTATCAAAAAAAAAAGGGGCTTAAGAGGTATGTCCCTATGTAAACTTTCAAAGAGATCAATATAATAAGAGAAGTGTTTTGTATGTTGCTCTACAATAACAATAACTTGAGATTACTACAGCTCGAAGTTAGAAAACCCAAATATATACATTTTTTTTTCGATGTTAAATATGTTTTTAGTACATGTAAAATAGTATTGGATTTCATCCGTTTTAAAAACATATGTTAATAAAATAGATGAAATTAATTCATCGGTTATTTTGTGGTGGTCCACTAAAATAAAAAATAATTAATTTTTCTCGATTAAAAAAAGACAGCTAATATAAAAATACCACCACAAAAGTACAATAACTTCACATATTTTAAGAATGTTGAGGACTAAAAATTATAAATTTTTTGAAAGAATCAAATTCAATTACGCTCTATTTTGTAGGGACTAAAAACATATTTAACTTTTTTTCCCAATTGATCAAAAAAAAATTACTAAGTAAAGAAGAAACTAATTTTCCTAAAAACTCAATGAAAGCTGGCTCATCTAAATCTCAATCTCAATCTCAATATAAATCTCAATATAAATAAAAGGAGAAACCATTAGAAGGAAAGTTTGCCACGTGTCATTGGAGGAACCCATCCCGATCTTGCGCCACGTTAGCAGAATTGTTAAAAAAAATTCTAAATGAAATTCGAATTACTATTTTAGGCAAGTCCTAGAATTCAACATCTCAATATAAATAAAAGGAGAAACCATTAGAAGGAAAGTTTGCCACGTGTCATTGGAGGAACCCATCCCGATCTTGCGCCACGTTAGCAGAATTGTTAAAAAAAATTCTAAATGAAATTCGAATTACTATTTTAGGCAAGTCCTAGAATTCAACACGTGGTGAAACAAGGATTGAGATGCAATACGTATTGAATCTGTTTTCAATTGGATTACAGTTGTATTTCATAAATAATTAAATAAATAAACTACTTTTCTATACCTATATCTAGATTATTATGGCCCACTTTCCCTCTAACCGCCCAAACAACCTATCAGTGTGCTTTGTTTCAAATTTAATTGGTTCAACATTTTTCTAAAAGAATCAGAATATCTCTTATCAAGAAATTTTTAAATTTGAAAAATACTCCATTAAATACTGCATTAAATACTGTATCGGTTTTTTAAAAATTTTCTATATCGATTTACTCAAACCGCCACAACATCCAATGAACAAAGAGAAAAATATGTTCTAATTTTCAAGGTTGCTTTGCGTGTCTTCTTTATGCTGCAACCATTAACTTTACGTGCTTAAGAAGACAGACAACAAGTGTTTTTCTCTACGATCACCAGCCCTGCCTATTGCTAAATATAATGTCTCCTATGAATCCTATAATACGCCGCTCAAGATGAGATTTATTTCAAATTTTTCCATGCAACCTCATTGAACGCGCTACAAATAGGGATGAATGGAAGCCCTGGATCTAGATCACTTCATCTCCTCTGGGCGGATTTTTTTAAGGCAGGGGACGGGGCGACGACGATGGCTGAAAGGGGTTGCTCGGGATTTTAGAGGATGAAGGCTATGTAGATTTGAGATGGAGCCTGAATCGGAGAGATTGAGGGTTTCATTTAACAACTGTTCAATTGCAAGTTTGCAAGTTGCAACTCTCAACCCAATTTAATTTTCACGATTTCTCTCTCAGATTGACACAGCATATGCGGCAATGAAGCATCTCTCACGAATATCGTCTTCACGTTGTCTCCTGCGCAATCAGAAAAGAAAGGGAAACCGAGAGCAGAGGTAAGAGGAAGAAGCTCCTTGGCTGCAACTAGATTACTTCATTTCATGGTGGGATTCATTCTTGGTGGTTTGATGAAGCATGCTCCATTGTTCATCTCTTTGCTTTCTGATCTAAGATGATCTAAGAGTTTCTTCTGTATTTTTTTTAGATTCTAATATTTTTTTACTTGCAATTTTAGGTGAGGCTAGAAGTCCTATAACTCAATGAAGAGATTTCTAACCCATAAGATAAGAAATCTTGACAAGGTAAAATTGAATCTCTATGGAAAAGATTTTCTTGGATTTTATTTTTATATTTTTTTTCAGTTTTCTTTTGTAATGGATGCTTTGTTTCTTACTTCATTGGCTTGGTATGCATTGTTACAGGCATAGGGTGATGTTGGAGCATTTTCAAAACCAAGATTCATCTCTTAATGGTTGGTGGAAGCTAAGTAGGTAATGTCATTTGCAACACGGCATCATAATTGTAGAGGAATATTAATGTTTGCATTGCCAATTATGTTGTTTTGTAGGATCGGTGCCTAACTTACAGATTATTTGTTTATTTTTCTGTTTGTAAGATTTATTGGGACATAATGTTAATGCATGGTACACTTTCGATTTTTATGGTGACTGTTTTTAAGATGGAACCTAAGCAATGTTTATTCAATTATTTTAATAACAACCACATAATGTGAGGGTGGTAGTAGTGTAGTACTACTCTACTCTGCCTTTTATGCAATTCAAATTTATTTGTTAGTACTGTGTTTCTGTTGCTTACCGATAAATTGGATTTCTCTTATCATCATGTGTATCCAGGTTCTCATTCTTTTGTCTTAGGGACATGTATTTGAAATGCGTTTAAGTGTCTATGTTTGTTGCAAATGAAATTCTTGACAGGACTTGGTGACACCATTTCCCCTCATTTTAGTGTTTACTATTTTAGTACTTTCGTATATAAGGTGTGCTATCAACTGCAACGTTTACTTCAAATATTAATGTATATTTAGTAATAAGTTAGGCTTATGTGTAGAGCTGAACCACAAATAAAGGACATATTTAAATTAACTATAGGTATTTTCTTTTAATGTTTAATGATGAAATTGAGTTTTTTATTTCCTATTGAGAACACTTTCATGTCAAAATTATTTGGTCTTTGCCTATGCAGTTCCAAATGGAATCATACATAGATAAGACGTATGTGTTGCTAGAGTTTACTGCTAGATAGTACTCATTTAGATGAGTTTGATGTGTTTTATGAAAGGGGGCCAATTAGTTTAACTATAGCTCTCTATACGTTCTTTTTACTTACTCCAATGAATATCTAATTGTTGTAAAGAGCTCAGTTTCTCATGCGTTGAGAGTGACTTTTATAAATCTGTTGCTTAGTCTTTTCCTTTCGTATATTATGATTACTTATATAATATTCTTTGGTTTGGATTATAGATTAGAATATTTTGAACTATTTTCTATATTTCTTAGGCAAAATTAATATAAAAGGATGTTTGGTTACTGTTTAGCTGTTTTCTCTTTTATTTTAACAGACTGGGGTGGAAAACATGTTTGGCATTTTTAACTATTTTATTTTGACTTTTTATAATATGGTCAAGTTTGATAGTAACAAGTTAGTTTTATCATTTCTCAAATTTATGAAGCTGGACACAATGTCATTAATGATGACATTGGATGGTTTGTGAGTTGGAGGGGGAGTTAATTGACATAATAAGGTTTTCAATTGGTAGATTGGATGTTTACATCCTCAAAGCTTATTGTTAACTTGGTTTATCATCTTCTTTCCTTGACTTATTAAAAAATTTAATTTCATTGTATACCTTCTTTCCTTTGATTTCAGATTTTGCTTCTTAAATTGTTACTGAGGATTTCATGAGGCAAACTCAGACCAATTCTTCTCCTTTTTCTTATCTTCTTTCCTTAAATTCTTATTAAAATTTTCTATTTAATTGTATACTTAAATTTCTTTGATTTCAAATTTTGCTTCTTGAGGCAAAGTCAAACCAATTATTTTCTTATGTATAACTTTATATTTGATGGTTTATTTTAAGTAAATGAGGATAACAATATTACTTTAAAGGAAACAGAAGCACCATTTGCTTTATTCCTTAACCCATGTTGTTATAATGCACTATAAACTGTACTTCACTATTACACTGCACCTTTTCTATAAATTTTCACTGTTGTGGCACAGTAATCATTGTTTCATTTCAGTATTCCAAAAAGGCAAAACCTGAAGTTGCAATAACATTGTGTTAGACGATTTGTGGAGCTTCTGTAATTAATAGATGAGGTTGTTGGTATCCATGGAATTTTTTTTGGTATCCCTGGAATATGCTTCTGAAGTCAAGGTTGTGGAGCTCTTAGCCGTTTATATCTGACTCACATATCTCTGTTATATCTATAGTTCATGAAATAAAACAAAAAATAATATGATTCTGAAGTTGAACTACATGAACAATTTTGTTCAGATTGTGATGATGCTTTTTAGTGGAGTGGAAAAAGAGTCATTTACATTGAGTATGATATTGCTAGGCATTATAAGTGACTTGGTAATAATTGGTCTATATGATATGAGCTACGATGATCTGACTATGGAATGTTACTATTGAATTTCTATTTTTTTTGTTGTTGTGTTGCTTAGACCCTTATGTTTTTGGGTTATGCTTATGGTTTTCTTTTAATTGGGTGTCTAAAGTTATTATCTATTTGATGTTGGGTGTTTATTTTTGTTCGGAATGCAGGGAAAGCTACATCAGCTTTCGGAGGTGAATATTGAAGAACTCCTAAAGGCTATGGATGAGCTGCTGGAAGAGTAGGAGGATGATATCAAAATTTGTGGCCAGCATTAGGATAAGCTTCATCCCGAAGGAGGACAAAGTTGATTCAACCGAAATCTTTTAGAAAAAATGATTCAACCGAAGGAGGACAAAGTTGTCATGTCTAAAAGTATGCACTTCTATGTACTTTAATTTCTTTGTTTGATTTTACATGTTCTTCATCTATTTGATATCATCTCAGAATCCTATAACAAGCTCTCAAAGAGCTTCAAGGTGATTCTAAAGATTATGGAGTTTCATGGTGATTCTAAAATTGTAGCCCAATATAATAATACCTATAGTGATTTAATGATGGGAACATGGATGTAGTATAACATGTTCTTAGAGTGTCACATTGTAAGTAACTAATTTTTTACTGTGTTTCTTAACTTTTAGGTGTTCTATTGAAGGAGATATTGAAAGTGATCAATTGATGGCACCTCATGGATGCTTGAGTTTTCTAAGTTCAAATTTTTTAAGGCAATGCTGGAAATGTGATTAATTTTTTTTTCTTAAATCAAATAACACTGTAACAGTATAATGCAGACTATTGTGTTTTCTGAATATATTGCTTCTACAATTAGCTTATCTGATTATAGTTAGTGCAGTAATATGAGAAAATCTATTTAATTTTATATGTTGAGCATATTTTGGATTCAACTTTTCTTGATTTTTTCAGCCTCTTCTCGCTTGAACTTTAACATCTAGAATTAGGTATGAATATATAACTTTGATTTGTCCAAAAAAATCAGTTAGGAGAAAATAGATCTAATATGAATTAACTGTTGCATTTCAAATAAATATTCTTTCATACTTTTATCACACTTATCACACCAAGTGAAAGATGACAAGAGAAAAAAATGAGATGAAAGGAAAAGTGAAATAAGAAGTTGAATTCTATCAAAATGAGATAGAAGAGGGAGTTTTAATTAATCAAATTCAAAACTCTTTCATTTTTGGCCTCCTTTGCACCAACTTATATTGGGTTTAAGAATCAGAAATTTGATTTAGCATAACTAATGAGGTTGCGATATTTTTATCAAGTGTCATTTAAGTTTCAAAATCAGATATCAAATTTGAATGAATATAATAATTTAGGAGTGAATCTACAAGAGTAGATTAATTAATTGGTGAAAGTAAGTCAGTGGTATAGGGATTAGATAATATTAACCGAAGGCCATCCAACTACATTATTGGGCAGGTATCTGCGATAGAGTTTTCCTTCCTTAGGCTATTATTCATATTTAATGGTCTCATTCCTTTAAAATTTGGATCACAGTTCAAGTTCAGTAGTTGGATCATGGTCACAATGTGAGTCTGCACACTTTACGGTGTTGATGTACTTATACTTTTAAGGGTTTACTTTTAAGGGTTTTATTGTTTATAATTGTATTTGGTACATTTTTCAACTGATGTAAATATTCGAATGACTTATGTGTAAAGTTTTATTAAAAAAATAATAGACTTGATTAAAACAAATTAATAGTCATGAATCACTTAAATAAGTAATGTGACTTTTTAAAAATGTCACATGATTTTATATTTTAATCTTTATCATTCATGATTAGGTCTAATGATCGTGATTTATTTTCATATTCTCACATAAAATCACAATTCTTATAAGATACATTATGAGAAAGATTTTGGGAATTATTTCATTTTTAATTTTTTTATAGGTAAATATTTTTTTTTTTTGGGTTACAATGAGGGGAGAACAACGAGAGGACTAGCCAAGGCCTACAAGGTGGCCAGTGCCAAAAGAAATTCCATCTGCATGATAGAGGGGCACTCTCCAAAGGGGGAGTCAAAGTAGTGGATACCATGCTGGAAATCAAGACCCACTTTAGCCAAATAATCTGCGAGAGAGTTGGAGGCTCTCCTCAGTGTTCGAACCTTGGACCCTTCGCTTTTCATTTCACTCAATCCTTATATTCTCGAACTCTTACCACTTGAGCTAACCATCATGACACTATTTCATTTTTTATAGAGTCACAGATAAAATGTATGTTTATATGTCACCATTCTCAAATTTGAAATGGTTATCATTTTGTTGAATTTAAGGTATGGTTCTTATAATATTTTTTTACAAGAGGAAGACATGGTTCTTATAATCTAAATTTTCATTGTCGTATGATATTGAAAATAAATGAGTAATGTTTAATACACACCTCTTTTTTTAGGTGGAGAGGTAGAATGGTGAGAGAGATAGGAAGAAAAGAAAAAAGTAAGAGAGAGAAAATATGAGATGTGATAGATGATAAGATGAGAGAGATAAAAATAAAAAGAGGTTGAAATGGAGTGTTTAAAAAATGAGGTGTGTATATATCATTACTCTCAATAAATTGTAATATATACTTAGCAACATAACAAACATTAGAGAATTCAAAGATTAGAAATAGATGATAATTAATTCAAAAATATAATTTTACCACAATTATTTCAAATATAATGATTTTATAAAATTTCCCAAAAAAAAACCTACCCGTGCATGGCACGGGTCGGTATACTAGTACAATATAAAAGAGAACCTCTAAGAAGGAAACTTTTGACACATGTCACACTCTAAGATACCTTTCACCAATTTTCTCCACAATTAAATAATTCAAAAATAAATTATTATTTCCTCTTAAGGAAACTTCAAAGTGGCACATTTGAAAATTGAAATTTATTTGAGGGTAGTCATGTAATAGCTCACTTATTTTATTAATATTTCGATTTATTTAATTCAGATTTATTCCTTATATCAATGATTACTTAACATTTGTGTTGCACCACCAATTTATTGACCAATCAAAATTTTTCTTTAAAATACATTAAAGCATTACCATATTCATTTTTCAACTCCACCTCCTTGACCACCAATGAGATTTAAATGGACCAATTCCAAAATTCATTTTATTCGTTTTTCAAAATGCACTATTGATAGCATTGGAATATTAAATTGTGCCAATCCATTCATCACCTTCCACCTTTAACTCCACCAATCAAATCTTTTATGAGGATTTTTTTCCCCAAATCTCTTCAACTCATCATAAATTTTCTTTAATGCACAATTTGAAATCTACCCTACTAATTTGAAATTCACGCTATTCTCTGTATAGATTCACTCAAAAAATTTATGAATCTGAGTATAAATAGTCATTCAGATAGATCTTTATCTCAATCTTCTTTCATGCTTTCAATTTGAAGAATGACTGTAAAAAGCTACCTCATGGAAGTTCTTCTATTCCTCTTTTCAATTGTTAGGTTTTTCAATCATTATTGGTTTTTTCTACGATTTATAATTGAGAAGTTTTGGTGTTTATTTTTCATGCCCTTTTTTTTTATATCTGATACTAATGTATATTGTAGCTAATTGGGTCTGATTTTGGCTTCCAGATGTAATATGCATCCTTAGGAGTTGGGACGGAGAGAGATTGTAAGTCATGGAATTTTTTTCTTGCTTTAATGTTTTTTATTGGCAAGCTGCATAGCATAGGAGAAGCTTTCTTCATCTTCTTAAAGGAGCAATGACAAGTTCGCGTCAAATCTCTCCCAATTAAAAGAATCATCTATTTACAAAACTCTATATATAATCTGCATAACCCAAACAACACTCTAGCAGACTGATATTGTTTTCAAAACTATATAATATGCTTTTCATCTATATTTTTTTACCTAATCATCTTAGCCATTGACAATGCTATAATTAAGGGTGGATTCATGTTGAGATTTTATATATTTAATTCTTTTGATTGCTTTCTACATATGATTTCTAATTTTCTTTTTCCATTGTCTCTGTGTGTTATGCTTGGCTTAGTGATTGGAAATTACGAAGTGAAAAACTGCCAAGGCTGATTCTAAGGTCTTTCTCATCCAAGTACTGAAGGAGAAATGGTTATTGAAAGCGACAAGGGGAACTGAGGAATGGGAAGTATGTTGGAGAGCATTTTAGTAGCGCAAGCAAGGTTCCTGTTCACATCATGTTTTGTGGTATATCCTACTCTAACATGTCTATCAATCTTTTTTTTAGGGGAACATATCTAGGGATGCCAATTTTGCCCAAACCCATGGGTACCCGCCCGAACCCGATCCGATTTGATGGGCAAAATCCGAGTTGACTGAATTTGGGTTTGAGTTTGGGTTTTGCCCGTTACTGTAGCCATGTATGGATTTGGGTTTGGTATTAGTTAAATCTGTGCCCATACCCGCCCAAACCCGAACCCAAAGATACCCGAAACATAAAATTACAAAAAAACCCTCATACATATATATATTTATAAACTTTGTTCTTAGTGTTTGATGATTAATTGTACTTTTGTATGTTTGAGAAAGTAAACTCTAAACTATTATTGTCTCACTTTAGTGATGGATGAGGATGATGAATAGTATTTGTTTTTTTTTTTTCTTTCTATGAATTTCACTATTTTTTATATGAAAGTAATTAAGTTCTGGATTGAGTTGCTACGTAACTAATGGGTTTGGGTTTGGGTTTCGGGTAAATCCGAAACCCAATGGATTTGGGCATGGATTTCATTTTATTGCCCATAAGGTTTGTGTTTGGATTTGGGTTTGGGTTCTGGGATTTGGGTTTGGGTTTGGTAATTGTAAAATCCGTGCCCGATCCTACCCATTGCCATCTCTAAACATATCTATCAATCTCACTTCAGGAGTTCTTGATTTTATTTTTGTCTATTCTCTTCATGATGTAGGATGATGCTTTTTTGTTTATAAATGTATTTAATTTATTTTTAGTGAATTATTCCATTTTCTTCCATTTTAATAGAAATTAATTGTACGTGCTAAAGTGTTTTAAATTGATCTATTATCACGTGAATTAATCCCTAATTCAAATTGACATTTCAACATTTTGGGGCTACAACTTTTTTATCTAAATCTAAATAGTAAATACAATCTAAATACAATATAAAATAGGCCCTATAAAAAGGAAACTTTGACACTTGCCAAACAATAAAATAACTTTCAGTCTATTTTCCAAGATTAAAATAAATTAAAAAGAAAATTGTATTTCTACTTTTGAAAACTTGGGAACGGCTCACTTGATAATTGCAATTTTAGTTAAGGGTAAGCATGTAATAGCTCACGTAATTTATTTTAATTTCGAATTTTTTAATCACTAATATAGCTTATATTAATTACTAATTCAAATTTGACTCTCACCACCACTTTATGGACCAATCAAATTTTTTCATAAAAACCATTTAAACCATCATTTTGGCTATTTCAAAAATCACCTCAATAAGATTTAATCTTCATTTAGTCACATTTGAATCCTCCTTATTTGCTTTTTGATTTCTTTTTTTCTATAACGTTGCTATCTGATTTTTAACTCTCTCCCTTCTAATTTCAAATTATTGATAAATAATTAAATGGTGGTGAGAAAATTGAGCCTTCCAATCTGACCAGTAGTAAATAGAAATTTGCATATCTCATCTATTTTATACAATCACATTTTTAATCATTTTCTTGGAAATAAATCCAATCATATTAATTATCTATATTCCCTATACATGAATTAAAAATAGGTGTTAAATTTTTTAGAGTAAAGTACACTCACCCCCTTAAGGTTTGTTAGAATTACACTCCACCTCATTCTTATCTAAAATCTACATCCCACCCCATTTTATATAGAGGCAAATTTAGTGACGAAAAATATTTTTCATTAATAATTAGTTATTATTTAAATTGTTAATCAATAATTTCAAAAAAAAAATCAATATAATCCAATAAATTTAAAAATGAAAACATCACAATCCTCCTCATTCTCTCAATCGCGTTTTTCCTCCGTAAATTCATAATGCAAATTATGCAATAGCACACCTGCCCGATTTACAAACCATATCTCGAACATAGTGAAACATGCTTGTGTTTTCATATTTGGTAATAATTCAATTTTAATCAAAATAATCTCTTTATACCTCCAATTTTCAAAATTGGGTTGTAGGCCAAAAAAGCAACACAAATGGGTGAAGAAAATAGAGAAACAAAATTATGAAAATATGAAGTGGATCTGAGGTTATTAGAGCCCAACGAGGCGGTGGAGCATCGTTTTTAACAAAATCCAACAATATCTAAGACCAACAGAGCGTTCGCTCACAACTTCAAGGGGTGAAATTCACAAGAAGTAGTTGAACAAGTGGCTTTAGGGATGTGCGATTCACGTTCTGGGGTTCAGGTTGCAACAAAACTTTGAGGCATGGAGGTGCCATGGGGTTTCACATTGTGGGACAGTGGAGCCGTGTTAAAGGGAGTAAAGGCTTGGTGGTGGCCGTTTGTGGTGAGAAATATGATTTGGAGATAGATGGGACGTGGACTTAACAGACAGAGTGAATGGTTTTTTTAAATTTAATTCAGTAAAATTATTTTCATAAATTAATGTATGATAGTGTATATGCATTAAATTTATTTAAATTTTTACTAATTAGTAATTAGTTTTTAGTAGTGAGGAATTTGTTTTCGTCACTAAAATTTGCCTTTATAAAAAATGGGGTGGATTTTTAAAAAGAATGGGGTGGAGTGTCATTCTTGCAAATCTTGAGGGGGGTGAGTGTATTTTACTCAATTTTTTAGATTCTATCATCTAATATTTTGCCAACACACTCTAATACAATTCATGAGGGTTCACCTATAAATAACACATGAAGTTTAATACAAAAAACCGTAAAACCTTCTTTCTCAACCAATCTGCGATTTTAGTTGCTTCTTTTTCCCTCTTACTGGAATTGAGATGATATTGATGGATGATCAGGTATGAACTTATATTTAAATCTAAATACAATATAAAAGAAGCCCTAAAAGATGGAAACTTCTGACACTTGGCATACATGGAGGGTGGTTTCAGCTATTTTTGCATGATTAAAAAAATCAAAAAGAAAATATTATTACCACTTTTGAAAACTTGGGAATGATTCATGACTTGATAATTACAATTTTAGATAAGGGTAAGCATGTAGCACACCTAATTTATTTTAATTTCAAATTTTTTAATCACTAATATAACTTACATTAATTACTAATTCAAATTTAATTTTGTAGGTTCTATTACCATTGAAAGAGAAGGTGATCTTGAATATTAGAGCTTTTGAAAGATAAGAATTTTTCTGTTGGAGGTAGAGAGCATGCAATCCGGCAGACTATTAAAAGAAATATTTTTATAACTTTTTGTACCTTTCTATGGGTGTGGCTCCTTAAAAGTATGTCAAATATGAAATAGAAAATGTTAACACAATATAGACTATACTTATTTTTAGGGGCTCATTGAAGTTATTAATGGGTAGTAGAAATTTTTAATTGAGCAGTCGAATTTATGAATTTGAAATGTTGAAAGATTAAAATTGTTTATTTTCAAGAATGTTCATGTTTTGACCAGAAAGAAATTTTAATTATTATTATTTCTGTCAATAATTTATAAGGAAATATCTTATTTTGCTAATTCAGATGGTGGAGTTATAATTAAATATTTTTAGAAGTAAAAATATATAAAACTATGATAAATATGTCGTACTATTTTCCACGCGGTATCTATCAGCCAATTTCAATAAAATTTTATACATAAGTTTATGCTATTTTTAGACTTTTTAAATGATTTTAAGAGAATATATATAGAAGCAATATAATTTCATTGTGAAAATTGGTAAGCCAGAGGGAAGAACATTTTCAGTTATATTTATTTTTGTTTAAGTTTTTTTTAGAAAGCAAAAGGTATATTAGCTAAATGCTTGAGATATATTAGCTAAATGCTTGAGAGCAAGACTCTCAAGCAGGGAGTACAATCCAACTACGGGGAGGAACATTTTGCATGAAATTGTTTTCAAGTTGAAACTAATAGAAAATGTTTTGTTATAATTTTAGTACTTTTCTTATAATGTTTAAATAATTTAAGAGTAGATATACATAAGCATTATAATTTGATTGTGAATATAGGACTTCCATGGGGAATTACAGAAAAATAAACATATTTAGTCTATATTTATTAATTATATAGAAAAAGGCTCCTACATGAACAACATTTTGCATGAAAATGCTTTCAAGTTGAAACTAATAGAAAATATGTTGTTATAATTTAGTACTTTTCTCATACTTTTTAAATAATTCAAGAGTAAATATACATAAACATTCTAATTTGATTGTGAATATAGGTCTCCCACGAAAAATTAGAGAAAAATAAACATATTTAGTCTATATTTATTAATTACATACTAAAAAGCTCCTACTGAGGAACAGTTTGCATGAAAATATTTTCAAGTTGAAACTAATAGAAAATTTTTTAATATAATTTTAGTAATTTTTTCATACTTTTAAATAATTTTAAAAGTAGATATACAAAACCGTTTTAATTTGATTGGGAAAAACATTTATATTAAAATATGTTCAAGTTGAAAATAACAAACAATATAATTTTAGATTATTTCATAAGTTTAAAGATATATATATATATATATATATATATATATATGAAATTTTGACGACAATTGGAATATATGAACATATATAGCTTATATTTTTTTATGTTTAAATTTTTCAATGAGAAAGTAAAATAAATTATTGAGTCACTAAATTCAAGTTTTCTAAGCATCCAATCTGCATAACAATCTCATAATATAGATTAATTCAGCTTTCAATTGAACAAGTTGTTGGAATAACAAGTCATTTATACATGAGAGAGAAAGAGTGGAGAGGGAGAGGGAGGGAGGGAGGGAGGGAGAGAGATATAGAGAGAGAGAGAGAGAGAGAGAGATTAATAGCAGAGCTATAAGTTCAAAAACAAAGGAGAGGGAGGGAGGGAGGGAGAGAGATAGAGATAAAGAGAGAGAGAGAGAGAGAGAGAGATTATAAGTTCAAAAACATGGAAATTGGTACACCTAAAAGTTCATGTGATTTCCTTTATTTATTGATTGACTTACTGATCTATATTTCTTTTACAGGTAATATGATAGTCTATTGTTACTAAAAGACTCTTCTTATTTGGCGTGAATCAGGCTAGAAGATCTACTTGCTTACATTGATAGGCAAACAGAAGCCAAGTTACGATAAATGAGGTTTTGCTTATGCAAATAATTACTGGTAGAAGCGGCTCTAAATAAAATATTGTTTGTATACGAGCGTATTGATACATTAATCAGCTGGTAAAATATTTATGCTAACTGAAATACTAACTTTTTTATTAATTTCAAATAAACTTCTTAAAAATTAAAAATTGATAGTTTTGTAACTATTTCAGCCTAGGAAATTGGGAATAATTATTCTGATTTTTAAATATTATATAATATTCTAATCTTATTAATTTTCACTTTTTTAAAAAAAAAAATTCCAGTTTTGACCGGAAAGAACTTTTCATTATTATTATTGCTGTCAAGAATTTATAAAGAAATATCTTCTTATGCTATATGTTATTTTCAGACTTTTTAAATGATTTTAAGGGAATATATATAGAAGCATTATAATTTAATTGTGAAAATTGGGAAGCCAGAGGAAATGATATTTTCAGTTATATTTATTTATGTTTAAGTTACATATTAAAAAACTCATACGGGGAGAAGTATTTTGCATGAAAATGATTTCAAGTTGAAACTAATAGAAAATGTTTTGTTATAATTTTAATACTTTTCTCATGCATTTTAAATAATTTAAGAGTAGATATACATAAGAGTTATAATTTGATTGTGAATATAAGGCTCTCACGGGGATATAAAGAAAAATAAACATATTTAGCCTATATTTATTAATTATATAGTAAAAAGCTCCTACATGAGGAACATTTTGCATGAAAGTACTTTCAATTTGAAACTAATAGAAAATGTTTTGTTATAATTTAGTAATTTTCTCATACTTTTTAAATAATTTAAGAGTAAATATACATAAGTATTTTTATTTTATTGAGAATATAGGGCTTCGACGAAGAATTAGAGAAGAATAAACATATTTAGTCTATATTTATTAATTATATAGTAAAAAGCTCCTGCATGAGGATTAGTTTGCATGAAAATACTTTCAAGTTCAAACTAATATAAAATGTTTTAATATAATTTTAGTAAATTTTCCATACTTTTTTAAATAATTTAGTAGTGTATATACAGAAGAATTATAATTTGATTGTAGTGAAAGGGCTCCCACGAGGGATTAGAGAAGAATTAGCATATTTAGTCTATATTTATTAATTATATAGTACAAAATTCCTACATGATGAACATTTTGCATGAAAATACTTTAAATTGAAACTAATAGAAAATGTTTTAATAAAATCTTAGTACTTTTTCCATACTTTTAAATAACTTTAAAAGTAGATATACAAAACCATTTTAATTTGATTGTGAAAATATAGATTCCATGGGAAAGAACATTTATATTAAAATATTTTCAAGTTGAAAATAACAAACAATATAATTTTATTATTTTTTTCATAAGTTTAAATATATATATATATATATATGAAATTTTGATGACAACTAGAATAAATGAACATATATAGTTTTTTTTTTTTATGTTTAGGTTTTTCGATGAGAAAGTAAAATAAATTATTGAGTCACTAAATTCAAGTTTTCTAAGCATCAACATAACAATCTCACAACATAAGTTAATTCAGATTCCAAATGAACAAGTTGTTGGAATAACAAGTCCTTTATACATGAGAGAGAGAGAGAGAGAGAGAGAGAGAGAGAGAGAGAGAGAGAGAGAGAGAGAGAGAGAGAGAGAGAGAGAGAGAGAGAACAATTTGTGACACGGGGATAAAAAATATATATTCAAAATTTGTTGGGGTATAAAAAAATTATGATACGAAGAGGAACATTTAGTATGAAAATACCTTCAAGTTGAAACTAATAGAAAATATTTTAATATAATTTTTTAACTTTTTCTAGACTTTTTAAATATTTTAGGGGTAGATATAGAGAAGCATTACAATTCGGTTCAACGAGATCAAAAAAACATGAGATTTTACTTTGAATTGGTTTGGAACCCAAGGAGAAAGTCTGAGTGCACCTTGAAGAAGCGATAGAAAAAATTCATCAAAGCGAATAACCTTAGAGAGAATCATTATATTTGGTTTGAAATTCATAAAAATGATCCACACGTTATTCATATTGGAGTCATGAACGAATTAATTTCGTGAAAAAATTCTCCAACCAAAAGTCAATTATTGAAATTTTGCAGTTGTGTTTTTTATTTTTCTCGGTGGCTAACAATTAGATAGATTGGATATTAAATCCAACAATTTTGTACGTTTTACTGGAATGTGATGTTTTTCCACCAGATATATCTATTGCGATTTTTCGTTAAATGTTCTTGCTTTTTGATAAATATACTATAGTATTTTATATAAGATAATTATTATTGCATCTTTAAATTTTTTTTACCCATCCGTATTTATTTAGAGTTTAGAAAATCACAATGATATAGTGTAAAAAATGTAATTTAATATGTAATCCATATTTTCTATCAATGATATAGTGTAATAAATAATTTTATATATTAAAAACAAATTATTATATACTTGGAAATATGTACCCCGTGCATCGGCACGGGTATACATACTAGTTGAATATTATCGCTTTTAAAGAACCATCATCAAACATCAATTTTTTGTTTTTTTTTTTCTTCAATTAGTTATTGGAAGTTGAAAGCAAAGCTATATGGAATAACTGTAACATATCCACCAGGTAAACTATTTGTCTGGGTCATCAGAGAAACCACAACTATATTGAAAGGTTTGTAAATGAGTAAATGACACTAGATTTTGCATTGAAATCAATTAAACCATAACTAAAATCGATATCACATATTCTTACATCAAAATCATTATTTCCAACTTACATTCCATCCGGGCATTTGGTCTAGTGGTATGATTCTCGCTTTGGGTGCGAGAGGTCCGGAGTTCGATTCTCCGAATGCCCCCTTTTTCCATTCCATTCTCTCTGTTTTCTTTTTTTATTATTATTTTTTGTCAAATTCTATTTCTTTTTATTATTTTATTTAAATCCACCTTCTTCTATTTATCACATCCATTTCGTTATCCTCATTTTCCTTCACTCTTTCTTCCACTCTCTCAGATCCATTTCCAACCATGGCAGCAACCACCGCAACCGCCACCTTAACCACCCTCACACTCTCTTATCCTACACCCTCATCTTACCCTGCGCACCACCCCAAAACCACCCTCCACTTCCCAACACCCCTCCGCCGCACCATCCGCCTCCGCCCCATCTCCGCCGTCTCCGAGAAAGTCGAGAAGCTCGGCGACGACATCTCCAGCCTCACACTGGAACAAGCCAAGACCCTCGTCGACTACCTACAGGACAAGCTCGGCGTCTCCGCAGCCTCGTTCGCACCCGCTGCCATCGCCGCCGCGCCCGCGGCGGCTGATGCTGCTGTAGCGGTGGTGGAGGAGCAGACGGAGTTCGATGTGGTGATTCAGGAGGTGCCGAGTAATGCTAGGATTGCTGCGATTAAGGCGGTGAGAGCGCTGACGAGCTTGGCGTTGAAGGAGGCGAAGGAGCTGATTGAAGGGTTGCCGAAGAAATTCAAAGAAGGGGTTTCTAAGGATGAAGCTGAAGATGCTAAGAAACAGCTTGAAGAAGCTGGTGCCAAAGTTGCCATTGTTTAGGTTTTCGCTTCTCTTCTCAATGTTTTGATTTTCCTCAATTTTACTCTCTTTGTGTAATTTCGTAGTAATAATATGTAGTTTGAGTTCAATTTGTAAAAGAGGTTTGTTGATTCCAGTTTCATAACTCAATTCATTGGAGATTTTGGACATTCTAAGTGTTTGTTTTGTTGCAATGTTTTGGGTGAGAACTGAGTGAGAGCATAGCACACTGATTGAGGATTTGAGGTGCTGTTGTTTTGTGCATTATCCTTTTGGGTTTAGGATAGCTTCTATTTGGATAGATTGGTAATGGGTGGTGAAAACATTCAACATTGCATTTGACTTATCTGTCTGTTATCTTTTAAATTAAAACTATAGGTGAAATTGGATGTTATTTATTCAATTACTATGTTTCTAAGACATAGGTTACCGCTATGAAACTAATCATCTCGAGACTCTAGATGACAAGTTGATTAGCGATAAATGTTGCTTGTTGTTAGTCGAGATTCAGATGAAAATGTTGATTGTGATTTTATTTAGGGTAATATAGAATTTCATTAAGATGAAATAAAAGAAGGTGCATCAGCACATAAACAAGCAAGTCATGGCAATAGTGCTTGACCTATACATGAAATAAAGACTTAAGTATTCCTAGTCAAAAAATCTCATGCCATTAGAATGCCTCCTAAGAAGAACAAGACTGCAACGAAGAAAAATAGCAGTTAAGACAATACAAACCTGAATTACAATAGCTGATAAAATAACTTGGAGTGTTTTGCACGAGCTCTCTAAGCATTGTGAAGCAATATGCAATTAGTTACATACAAAGCTGTTGTGGAAGCGGAGGTCTCTGGCCAAGTCCATTGCCTGTTTGAAGCAAAGAGCTTCAGCAAGTAGAGGATCAGTAGCATGGTCAGTCCAAGAGGTAGTAGAAGCAAGAACATGGCCATCTCCATCTCGAGCTGAGGTCGAATCGTGCTCCACAATTGGGCTGAAAGGCTGCGTCTAAATTCAGCTTAACGATACCAGCAGCAGGTGGATCCTAAGCAGTGGCAGGTACAAGTTCGTTGGAAGTCACGAGATCACCGTCTAATCCAAAGGGCCCGACCTACCACCAGAAATATAAACCGCGGCACCTCCTCCGCACTTGCAATTAAGTTTGAGATGAGAGCAGCAAAGGAACTGAACCATGGTCAGGAACCCACAAGGAAACTGGTGCAGCCAGCCAGATAGTGAATTTGATTCTTATGAAATCATTTTTTATTTTTTTTCGAATTCAATGTGGTTGTTGAGTCGTGGTTATAGTATTGTTAAACTTGCATCAAGATAGTACTAGAAACTACAATAACCAACTTGAGTTTTTTTTGTCCTACTAATTTGTAAATGATGGTAATGCATTGGAATTATAACTATTTTATTTCTCTGTTTTTTATGCTTAGCTATTATTTTTCATTTAGTTATAACTACAATTAGGGAACCATTAACTATAAAATACTTAGAAGTTTTTTTTGTGGTCAAAACACCCTTTAGTATAAGAGCTATATTAGATATCGTTATAGCACCAAACTCAAGTCACAAACATAACGGATAAAATAAAAGTAAAGTTATCCAAAGTCTCAACCAAAATATATAAGACCACCAAAACACAAAAACAAACTTCAATAGTATTCTCTTTCATTCTCTTGCTTCATGACCTTCATAACCTTGCTCGAAGACGCTCAACATCTGAACTAACAACATCTTCAGGCAGTCTATTTGTAAGAGTCAATGCCAATCTGTCCCAATCCTTTGTGGATATGGTTCATCGGCAATTACATCAACAAACATATCAGTGAAGTCAATGAATATTCAATCTTAAACACTTTCAATGAAAATTTAATTAGAGTGTGTTTGTGAACACTTTTTTTAGGATGACTCACATTTTAAAGCCACATTTGTCAGACGTAAGAAATTGGTGGATTGGATAAATTGACGTTTTCCTCTATCGCAATGGGTTCACAAACACACCCTTACACATAAAATAAATAAAGGATTATAAACTTAATTTAGGATATATTAAGTACTCATCTTGAATGAGGCAAGGAGCGCTATCGATGCAATTTTTGAGAGGGTGTATCCAGTTTCTGAGGTCACTACAGCCAAGTCTTTCCTGGTGTGTCAGGTTCTGCTAGGCTCTTGAAATACTAGGTTCTTTATTGCAGTAAGGAATTCCATGAGAAGTTTTGTTTGTGATGATACGACCACAGAGCAAAAGAGGTGTCAACTTTTGGATCATGGCAGTATGCATGTTATGGTAGAGGGTTAGAGCTGCTTGATTTTTGTGGAGAGTGAGGCACCTTTTTTCTATGACCAAAGGATGCCTTAGTGATGCCATCTTGAGGGGGATGAGGAGATAGAGGTACAGGGTAGTGAGAGGGACGAGGAGAAGAAGGATAGGAGCGTAGGGGTCCCGAAGCTTGAAGAGGAAGGGTGGGAAGGCAAGGTGTGGTCAAACAAGGTTCAAAACTTGTGTCAGTTGGGAAAAATCAGAGGCAAACCGCATATGCTAGCATGGCGTTGGCTGGCACGCGCGGCTCAACATATGAAGGTGTGTGGGGAGGTGCGCTCGGAGGGGCGTGGATTAGGCATAACACAAGTTGGGCAGCTTTAGACGCAACCAATACGCGTTAACATGACATTAGGGAGTATGCCGCTTCAACACAGTTTGGATGGTGCAGTCCGCCAGCTATCTTGGTCTCTTAGTGGTGGGCATTTTCACAATTATGGTTATACTATGGAGCAGCTTATGGCTTTAGCTATCCCATGGTCGTGTGCATGAACCCTTATCAATGGGTTAGGCAATAGGCCTCTATTCAACAACCTAATGACTATCAATGGATTTGAGATGGACTTGTTTAAACTTCGCCAAGACAAACTTTGATGGGGTCACATATGACGCAGACGAGTGTGGTGAATCTTCCTGTGTTGGAGAAGCCTCATGCTTGTATTATGAAGGATAAGCGATTCAGTTCGGCTGGTTATCGGATCAACGTCAGACATTGGGGGCAGGAGAGTCTTTATTGGCTTTGGGAGAGTCTTATTTGACGCAACCAGAAACATGTGACGGGGTGGGTTCGCTAAATTTGGAGATGACCCCTCTCTCAACGTTGAGAGATCGTGAATCATAGTGTGGTCACCCAAAAGGGAGTCACATCATCAAGAAGAACAAGTCGCCAAAGGATTTCCCAAAGTCAGTTCTAGGCGAGGATGGGGTTACTACTAGGATAAAGATAATTTTGTTAGTAGGCAAAGAATTGGGGTTGCACCCTAAGGGCTCAGAGACACTGATGGTTAAAGGTTTAACAGCTCAAGTTAGGCGAGACCATCCTAGGTTGACTTAAGGGTGCTTTGTGTGGGGTGTTTGGTGGGTTTTGGCCTCTTGGTTTATTTGTTCACATGGCTTGCATATTTCTTTGCATTTAATCTTAAATAAATTTTTTCATTTTCTAAAAAAATATAAAATTGATCAAATACTTAGTCTTTACTTTAAAAAATGATTGATACTCTAAATATTCAATATATAAAATTATTCATTTTAAACTTTTATTCATTTAAATTTTCATTCACTTCTAATTTTTCATTAATAAGTCAGATATTTAAGAAATTGTCAACTTAGCATTTCAAGAAAAACATGAAATGATATTTTTCCTAATAGTGTTCTTGTAGGAGCAATAAATTAGAAAAGATAAAACATATTTTAAAGAGTTAAAAGCTAATATTTTTTATATATTTGTCCATGCATCTATTGGTTTTTTAATTACAAAATTTTAAAATTGAAACTCACTTTTATTCTATTTCCTCCTAGTACTACCCACTTAAATAGGGGTAAATATAGAACATTGTAATGCACCAATTAAGGTTTTCTTAATAAATGTGAGTTTTACAATTTTAGCTTATAATTAGGAACGGAAGAAGTAATACTTTTCTTAAAATTAATTGTATTTCTTAATTTATTCTCTTTCCAAAAGTACCATGAATTCAATTTGGTTTTAAATTTCATATATGTAACCTTTAATTTAAATCAGATAGAAATTTAAAAAGACATTCCAAAATCATCAATCAATATATATTAGAAAAGAACAACTTTTAGCATGACGTGTCGCTCTCACAGGCCAAGTTAGTGACGTGTCGCTCCCAGATTAGTTCTCACCTAATATTTTATATGTAAGCTCTTTCTCCTTGGCCCCACTTGCCACATGTGCCCTGATTTTTCCTTACCTTATTTCTCCTTAATAAAAAAATACATTTTTAAATTTTAGATTTGATTAGGATTTAGGTTTTTTATTTCTTGATTTTATCTTAATTTATTTTTGATTTATTTTAGAGTATTAATTAATTTTTATGGTATTTTTATTGAATTTTCGGATTTTTAATTAATTCCGGATTTTATGAGTTTTTATTGTGATTTGCTAGATTTTGATAGTTTTTATCTATTTTTATTTAGTACATTTTTAAATTTTAGATTTGATTAAGATTTATGTTGTTTATTTCTGTATTTTATCTTAATTTATATTATTATTTATTTTTAGAGTATTAATTATTTTTTATGGTATTTTTATTGAATTTTCGGATTTTTAATTAATTCCGGATTTTATGAGTTTTTATTGTGATTTGCTAGATTTTGATAGTTTTTATCTATATTTATTTAGTACATTTTTTAATTTTATATATATTAGAAAAGAACAACTTCTAGCATGACGTGTCGCTCTCAGGCCAAGTTAGTGACGTGTCGCTCCCAGATTAATTCTCACCTAATATTTTACATGTAAGCTCTTTCTCCTTGGCCCCACTTGCCACATGTGCCCTGATTTTTCCTTACCTTATTTCTCCTTAATAAAAAAATACATTTTTAAATTTTAGATTTGATTAGGATTTAGGTTTTTTATTTCTTGATTTTATCTTAATTTATTTTTGATTTATTTTGGAGTATTAATTAATTTTTATGGTATTTTTATTGAGTTTTCGGATTTTTAATTAATTCCGGATTTTATGAGTTTTTATTGTGATTTGCTAGATTTTGATAGTTTTTATCTATTTTTATTTAGTACATTTTTAAATTTTATATTTGATTAGGATTTATGTTGTTTATTTCTGTATTTTATCTTAATTTATATTATTATTTATTTTTAGATTATTAATTATTTTTTATGGTATTTTTATTGAATTTTCGGATTTTTAATTAATTCCGGATTTTATGAGTTTTTATTGTGATTTGCTAGATTTTGATAGGCTTAATTGCACTTTTGCTCCCTAATCTTTCATCTTTGTGCGATTTACCTCCCTCATCTTTAAAATGAGCGAATTCCCTCCCTCTTCTATTAATATGTGTGATTTAGGCCCTTCCGTTAGTTAGCCGTCCAATTGCTAACGGTGGTTTCTATTTTCACCCCCCCTTTTACTAACCACACCCCCTTATCAGAAATAAAAATAAAAAAATAAAAAATAAACGAAATAAATTAAATAAAATTAATAGAAAATAAAAAAAATTATAAATTAAAAAAAACTGAAAAAATATTTTTATAAAAATCAAAGAAAAATAATAAAATAAATGAAATAAGTTAAATACAATTAATAGAAAATGAAAAAATATTTTTATAAAATCAAAGAAAAAACTGAATTTTTTTTTATAAAAATCAAAGAAAAAAATGTTTTTATAAAATCAAAGAAAATAACATATTTTTTTTAATTGAAGATAGAAATTTAAAAATAAAATAAAAGAAGAATTTGTTTCTATTTGCACCACCTACACTAAATTAAAAATAATTATTCTTTTATTTTATTTTTAAATTTCTATCTTCAATTAAAAAAATATTTTATTTTCTTTGATTTTATAAAAACATTTTTTTCTTTGATTTTTATAAAAATATTTTTTTCAGTTTTTTTTTTGATTTTATAAAAATGTTTTTTCATTTTCTATTATTTGTATTTAACTTATTTCATTTATTTTATTATTTTTTCTTTGATTTTTATAAAAATATTTTTTTCAGTTTTTTTTTATTTTCTATTAATTGTATTTAATTTATTTCATTTATTTAATTTATTTTTTTATTTTTTTGCTTAATTGCACTTTTGCCCCCTGATCTTTCACCTTTGTGCGATTTACCTCCATTTTATTATTATTTTTTTATTTTTATTTCTGATATGGGGGTGTGGTTAGTAAAAGGGAGGGTGAAAATAGCAACCGCCGTTAGTAATTGGACGGCTAACTAACGAAAGGGCCTAAATCGCACATATTAATAGAAGAGGGAGGGAATTCGCTCATTTTAAAGATGAGGGAGGTAAATCGCACAAAGGTGAAAGATCAGGGAGCAAAAGTGCAATTAAGCCATTTTGATAGTTTTTATCTATATTTATATAGTACATTTTTAAATTTTAGATTTGATTAGGATTTATGTTGTTTATTTCATGATTTTATCTTAATATAAAATCTGTGATAAGTGATTTAAATCAATAATACATCTCATCAGCAAAAACCCTCTTAAAACCCTGCCTACCTCCATTATCTCCTCCATGGAATTCATCTCCTCTATGCAATTTTCATCTCATCTCTCCACTGAACAGAACCACCCCTACAAAATCGTCTCATCTCTCAACGGAACCACTTTGCCATCGACTTGCAATCGTATCCCTCCGATTTGCTGCCTTACCTAATATTTTATATGTAAGCTCTTTCTCCTTGGCCCCACTTGCCACATGTGCCCTGATTTTTCCTTACCTAATTTCTCCTTAATAAAAAAATACATTTTTAAATTTTAGATATGATTAGGATTTAGGTTTTTTATTTCTTGATTTTATCTTAATTTATTTTTGATTTATTTTAGAGTATTAATTAATTTTTATGGTATTTTTATTGTATTTTTGGATTTTTAATTAATTCCGGATTTCATAAGTGGACTGGGCGAGCCCCTAGAGGGGCAACGCCCAGCATGTATCCCGCCCTGAGGCGGGGCCCTGACCTTCAGATGGGCCTTGACCTCGGAGGCCCAATTGGCCTAATAGGTAGTACCCAAGCTCTATAAATAGGAGGTAGTTATCAAGTGTAGGGGACTTTTTGGCTCATTTGAGAAAATCACGCATGAAATTCAGCACTCTCTCTCTCATTCTCATTCTCTCTTAGCACAATCCTCTACCTCTAGGTACTATACCTCTCTTCAATGTTCATTCCAAGAACATTTGGCGCCGTCTGTGGGGACTGTAAACTTTCTACTCCCATTCACGTGGATTGATTGTGCATGAAGTTACCTCTGATTGTGATTAGGCAATTCTCTGGTTTTCTGATTTTGATTCTGTGACTAGTGTTGGTTTTCCGATCGAGTTTGCATCATTTCTGGTTTGGATGGAGACTCGACGCAGGAGGCAGCATCATTCACCAATGCGACAGCGGATTTCGCCGCCTCGGCGGCCTCATCGTGTGGTCCTGGATTCTCCGGTACGAACGGCAGGAGTACAGTCGCCTTCTCCTCCTCCATCACCACCACCTCCTCCATCACCACCACCTCCTCCATCGCCTTCACAGGTGGGATCTCTGGAGCGCTCACCAGAGAATTCACCTGCTCCGGAACAACAACCGGCGGTGACACAGGAGCAATGGCGCCATTTGATGCGCAGCATTGGCAACATCCAGCAGCGGAATGAGCATCTACAGGCTCAGTTAGATTTCTACCGTCGCGAGCAGCGAGATGATGGAAGCAGAGAAGCAGATTCCGTGGCTGAGTTCCGTCCGTTCTCGGAAGATGTTGAGAGTGTGGCGATTCCGGATAACATGAAAACGTTAGTTCTGGATTCTTACAGCGGAGATTCCGATCCGAAAGATCATCTTCTGTATTTTAATACGAAGATGGTGATAATTGCGGCGTCAGATGCGGTGAAGTGCAGGATGTTTCCATCGACGTTCAAATCGACGGCGATGGCGTGGTTCACAACTTTGCCGCGAGGATCGATTTCAAATTTCAGAGACTTCTCATCCAAGTTTCTAGTGCAATTCTCGGCAAATAAGAATCAGCCGGTGACGATCAATGACCTATATAATATTCGCCAGCAAGAAGGGGAGTCACTAAAAGAGTACATGGCAAGGTACAGCGCGGCGTCGGTAAAGGTAGAGGACGAGGAGCCTCGAGCTTGTGCTTTAGCATTTAAAAACGGTTTGCTGCCGGGAGGGTTGAACAGCAAATTGACACGTAAGCCGACGCGCTCGATGGAAGAGATGCGTGCTCGTGCCAGCACTTATATTCTCGACGAGGAGGACGACGCTTTCAAAAGAAAGCGCGCGAAGTTGGAAAAGGGTGACACGTCGCCCAAGCGCGCGCAAAAAGATAGGAGCGGCGAAGATAAGGGGGATGGCAAGCAGCAGAGACCAGGTAAGGGGAAGTCGGTATTCAAACCGACCAAGGAACAGTTGTATCCACGGCGCGATGATTATGAACAACGTCGGCCTTGGCAATCTAAGTCTCATCGCCAGCGGGAGGAAACTGATATGGTGATGAACACAGATTTATCGGATATGCTCCGAGGGGCGAGGGACGCAAATCTAGTGGATGAACCGGAGGCCCCAAAGTATCAGCCACGGGACGCCAATCCCAAGAAGTGGTGTGAGTTCCACCGGTCCGCCGGGCATGATACGGATGACTGTTGGACTTTGCAGCGGGAGATTGATAAGTTGATTCGGGCGGGATATCAAGGAAATCGTCAAGGACTGTGGCGCAACGGTGGCGATCAAGACAAAGCGCACAAGCGAGAGGAGGAGCGAGCGGACACTAAGGGCAAGAAAAAGCAAGAATCAGCGGCTATCGCCACAAAAGGGGCTGATGACACGTTCGCTCAACACTCAGGACCGCCCGTCGGGACCATCAACACCATCGCCGGGGGATTTGGCGGCGGTGGCGACACTCATGCGGCGCGTAAGCGCCATGTTCGTGCCGTTAATTCCGTTCATGAGGTCGCTTTTGGATTCGTACACCCTGACATAACAATCTCGATGGCGGACTTTGAGGGGATAAAGCCTCATAAGGACGACCCGATTGTGGTGCAGTTAAGGATGAACAGTTTCAACGTTAGAAGGGTACTCCTGGATCAGGGTAGTTCGGCTGATATTATCTATGGTGATGCATTTGACAAGTTGGGACTAACTAACAATGATCTGACTCCATATGCGGGAACCTTGGTAGGTTTCACGGGAGAGCAAGTAATGGTGCGGGGATACATTGATCTAGACACAATATTTGGGGAAGATGAGTGTGCCAGGGTTTTGAAGGTAAGGTATCTTGTTCTCCAGGTGGTGGCATCTTACAATGTCATCATTGGGCGAAATACATTGAATCGCCTTTGTGCTGTAATTTCAACAGCCCACTTGGCGGTCAAGTATCCGCTAAGCAGTGGAAAGGTGGGAAAGCTGAAGGTGGACCAGAAGATGGCGAGGGAGTGTTACAATAATTGCCTTAACTTGTATGGCAAGAAGAGTGCGTTGGTTGGTCATAGATGTTATGAAATCGAAGCTTCGGATGAAAATCTTGATCCCCGGGGCGAGGGGCGAGTAAATAGGCCCACGCCAATTGAGGAAACGAAGGCGCTAAAGTTTGGCGATCGCACTTTGAAGATTGGGACCAGACTGACGGAAGAGCAGGAGACGCGCCTGACAAAACTGCTTGGGGAGAACTTAGACTTGTTTGCTTGGAGCTGCAAAGACATGCCTGGAATTGATCCAAACTTCATATGCCATCGGTTAGCATTGAATCCAAGTGTCAAGCCAGTTTCACAACTCAGGAGGCGCTTGGGTGGCGACAAAGGGAAGGCGGTGCAACAGGAAGTCGACAAGTTGCTGGCGGCAGAGTTCATCAGGGAAGTGAAGTATCCGACGTGGTTGGCGAACGTCGTAATGGTGAAGAAGGCGAACGGGAAATGGCGAATGTGTGTAGATTACACAGACTTAAACAAAGCATGTCCAAAAGATTCGTATCCCCTTCCCAGCATCGATAGCCTTGTTGATGGAGCCTCGGGCAACGAACTGCTTAGCTTGATGGATGCTTATTCTGGCTATCATCAAATCCGCATGCACCCGGCAGACGAGGACAAAACGGCTTTTATGACCGCCAGAGTCAATTATTGCTATCGCACCATGCCGTTTGGACTAAAGAACGCTGGGGCGACCTACCAAAGATTGATGGATAGGGTTTTTGCTGGGCAGGTGGGAAGAAACATGGAGGTTTACGTTGATGACATGATTGTTAAATCAGTACGTGGTTTAGACCATCATCAAGATCTGGAGGAAGCATTTGGCGAAATAAGGAAGCACAATATGCGCCTCAACCCGGAGAAATGCTCTTTTGGTGTTCAGGGTGGCAAGTTTTTGGGATTCATGATCACATCCAGAGGAATCGAGATAAACCCAGAAAAATGCAAGGCGATTCAGCAGATGAAAAGCCCTTCTAATGTGAAAGAGGTCCAACGTTTAACGGGGCGAATAGCAGCATTATCTCGGTTTCTTCCCAAGTCTGGTGACAGATCTTTCCCTTTTTTCAAGTGTCTTCGCAAGAATGTCGCATTTGAGTGGACGGCGGAGTGTGAGGAAGCTTTTGTTCGCCTCAAGGAACTCCTATCGTCACCGCCAATCTTGTCGAAACCAATACAGGGACACCCGCTGCATTTGTATTTTGCTGTGAGCGATAGTGCTCTGAGTTCTGTGATGTTGCAGGAGATAGATGGCGAGCATCGAATTGTTTATTTTGTTAGTCACACACTCCAGGGCGCGGAGGTCAGATATCAGAAAATTGAGAAGGTGGCGCTGGCGGTCCTCGTCACCGCCCGGCGGTTGAGACCTTATTTTCAGAGTTTTCCCGTGAAGGTGCGGACGGATTTGCCCTTGAGACAAGTATTACAAAAACCGGATTTATCAGGTAGATTGGTCGCCTGGTCGGTTGAATTGTCAGAGTATGGTTTGCAATATGATAAGCGGGGCACGGTTGGTGCGCAGTCACTAGCTGACTTTGTGGTCGAGTTGACTCCAGATCGGTTTGAAAGAGTGGACACTCAGTGGACTCTCTTCGTGGATGGATCCTCCAATAGTAGTGGCAGCGGAGCGGGAGTAACGTTAGAAGGGCCGGGGGAACTAGTGTTGGAGCAATCCCTGAAATTCGAGTTCAAAGCAACGAACAACCAGGCAGAATATGAAGCTCTCATCGCCGGATTGAAGTTGGCGCGGGAAGTGAAGATCGGGAGTTTGTTGATAAGAACGGACTCACAATTGGTGGAGAATCAAGTGAAAGGAACTTTCCAGGTCAAAGATCCCAATCTGATCAAGTACCTTGAGCGGGTACGGTATTTGATGACACTTTTTCAAGAGGTCGTGGTGGAGTACGTTCCTCGGGCAGAAAATCAGCGGGCGGACGCGCTGGCCAAATTGGCGAGCACGCGGAAGCCCGGCAATAACAAAAGTGTGATTCAGGAAACGCTGGCGTACCCAAGCATCGAAGGCGAGCTCATGGCCTGCGTGAACAGAGGGGGGACATGGATGGGTCCCATAATATCTATCTTGACGGGGGACCCGGCAGAAGTGGAGCAATGCACGAAGGAACAACGGCGGGAGGCGAACCACTATACTCTCATTGACGGACACTTGTATCGCCGTGGTTTCTCAACGCCATTGTTGAAATGCGTACCGCCAGAGAAGTACGAAGCGATAATGTCTGAGGTACATGAAGGAGTGTGCGCGAGCCACATCGGGGGAAGGTCTTTGGCTTGCAAGGTGTTGAGGGCGGGTTTTTACTGGCCCACCTTCAGGAAAGATTGTATGGACTTCGTGAAGCAGTGCAAGAAATGTCAAGTGTTCGCGGATTTGTCTAAGACACCGCCAAAAGAGTTGGTAACGATGAGCGCCCCGTGGCCTTTCGCCATGTGGGGTGTGGACTTAGTCGGACCTTTTCCGACCGCCAGGGCACAAATGAAGTTTATATTAGTGGCGGTGGACTACTTCACTAAGTGGATTGAGGCTGAACCCCTGGCCAAGATTACTTCTGCAAAGATAGTCAATTTCTACTGGAAGCGTATTGTTTGCAGGTTCGGGATCCCAAGGGCGATCGTATCTGACAACGGGACCCAGTTTTCAAGCAGCCAAACAAGGGAGTTCTGCAGGGAAATGGGCATACAGATGAGGTTCGCCTCTGTTGAGCATCCGCAGACGAACGGGCAGGTGGAATCTGCAAACAGGGTAATCCTACGAGGACTAAGACGACGGCTTGCGGAGGCTAAGGGAGCTTGGTTGGATGAACTTCCGGCGGTGCTGTGGTCGTACAACACCACCGAGCAATCTACTACAAGGGAAACCCCCTTTAGAATGACCTATGGGGTAGATGCCATGTTGCGGGTGGAGATTGACAACTTTACATGGCGGACTCAACCAGGTTTTGAAGGGGAAAATCAGGCCAACATGGCGATGGAGCTGGACCTTTTGTCGGAAACGCGCGACGAGGCGCACATTCGGGAAACAGCGATGAAGCAGCGCGTGGCGGCAAAGTTCACGTCCGAGATATGCAGGTCGGCGAGATATGCAGGTCGGCGACCTGGTCCTCAAGTGGCGATCGGGAGCCCCGGGGAACAAGCTTACTCCTAACTGGGAAGGGCCCTACCGCATTATTAAAGTTCTTGGTAATGGGGCCTATCACTTAGAAGAGCTTGATGGAAGGCGGTTACCTCGGTCGTTCAATGGTTTGAGCTTGCGCTACTATTATAGTTGATCGCAGGCGGGAAAGTGAACAAGGCGGAGTCGCCGGAGCCAGATATCTTTAAAATTTTCCGAAGTGTTTTCAAATTCTCCAATGTATTGCAATAACAAAGCGTGCTCTTTTTCTCCGAAAGGAGTTTTTTAATGAGGCGCTCCATCAATAAAATAAAATGAAAATTCACGAAATTCGTGTCCAAAAATTCCAGGGATTCCCTGACGATCGGAATTGCCGATCGACATAAAGAATTACGGCGATCACTAAGTGGGACAAGCTTGATCCCCAAAGGGGCTTGCTGGAACCCTGAAGGTTGCGGCGATTCCACAAATGGCCTTTGACGCCTGGGAATCACCCTCCGGAAAGTCTGACGTGATCGCCGGTCCCGTAAACGATGTGCTGGGTGTAACACCCCGATTTCGGTGGCGTCACTTTAGTAACCAAAAGAAAATACTTTAAGCGGAAAAACGTGAATTATTTTTTTTCGACAACATAACTAAAGACAAAAAGCAATAAAACTCCCCAACAAAAGATAAAAGGAACTACTATACAACTATATATACATGCCTCGTGTCGGGTGACAGAAAAGAGTAACGCCCGAAGGCAATATGTACAGTCCAAGATGAAGATACTGTGTCCGCAACACTAACCTACAAAAACTGAGAGCAAGTTGGCCCAGCGGCCTAAGAAAAGACCCCCTAAATCCAACCAGCTCTCTGTGATCTCCATAGGAAACCACACAAAAGCTACCGGTAGGAAAACTACCCTGTCCCCAAAACGGAAGCATGACGGTCAGAGCATCGACACAACTCCTACACTATCCCTACCCGAGGAGCCCACACTAGCACTCGATCCTACATGCTAGCGCGGTCGTCATCCGAATCTGCATCCAGGACGACTAGGTCGACGTACTCAACACTGCCCTCTCTGTCCACCCTAATGCGCTCCCGCACTGGACTCTCGGGCTCGGGGCCCGGAACGAGATCCGCAACGACAGCAGCAGCAGTAGACGGACTAGACTCCGTCGAAGCCCCACCTACTGGCAACTCCTCAGAAGGGTCCTCATCATCTGAAGGAGATGGTGGCGGTGGAGGTACTCCCAAGCCGGGTCCACAGTGTACTCCTGGAGGCAGGTTGAAGCTCACTATGTGCCTCCTCATCACTCCCTCCGTCAAGCGTCCGAAATCGATCGACACGGTCCTCCATGATCCGACCGGTGTAGGTCGCACGGTGGCCCTCGGGATCGACCACCCATGCACCTGGGTCGTCTTGGTCAAGCATCTCGTACCTGGTCCCCCCTGACGGGCTGACCATGGTAAACCAATCCCCCATACTCATCTGACAAATGGCGTAGTCCGCCCAAACACACACAGCAGACGCGAGGGTCAACTCCAAAGAATTATATAATTAATAAAACCAGATATAATTATAGGATAATAAATACTAGCCTCTCAGGCTTATAAGTTTTGGGATAGCTTCCTAGGGTTGCATGTATCACAATAAATATAAAGAGCCATAAAAACAAGTAGCATGCCTCAAAAATAGGATAAACAGTTACCAATCACACTCAGCAACTAAGTTAGCATGTATGTTGCATGAAATGCAATGCTGGGTAACAAAATGCATTCCGGAAGAAGGATGGACATCAACGAGACGGCCCTAACACCAGCCACGGTGGGTACCTTCCTGCTCGCGTGTCTCTTACACCACACAAAAGTAGTCAGATCAGCAGTGAACCCGTAGGTCTGCCATTCCGTCTGCTACTGAGGACCACCGTAGTGTCCTAAATATGGAAATCCGGGTCTTATGACCATTTTGGAATCCACCGAGGTCCGGTATCACGCCGTGTATTAACCTCAAAATGAGTGCATGAATGCAAGTGATTAGCCAAACAACGTCTCCGACCTCACCCGACACGTCGCCACGTGTTCTAGATTAACTTAAAGTCTCTAAAAGAATACCCTAAGGTAAATGTCGATTCTGCGACAAAATACAATTAATCATAAACAAAAGAGTGCAACCACTCACGACAACTCTTCGAGTCATCAATGCTCTCACGAAGTCTCACGCTTCTGTGGAGTCTCACACATTCACAAAGTCTCACGCTTCAGTGAAGTTTTATGCTTTCACAAGGTCTCACGCCTCAGTGAATTTACACACTTGCACGAAGTCTCACGCTTCAATGAAGTATCATGCTGTTCACGAGGTCTCACGCCTCAGTGAAGATCCATGCTTTCCACAAGGTCTCACGCCTCAGCTGGTACGGTGGTTGGCTCGATAGCCGCGGCGACGGAGGCTTCAGTGACATTTTTGCCTTTAGGCGCAGCAGCAGTGGTGGGCTGAGCGCCAGGGTTGGATGTGCCGGCGCCGGAGGAGGCTTTGACCAATCTTCTCCTCTTGGGAGCTTTGGTGCTCTCGGCTTGGTTCTCAGCACCGCCCCGTTTTTTCACGTCGCCCTCAGTGTTGAATTTTGGGGAAAAGCGAGCCATTCTCCTCTCGCGGGCCTTCAGGAGCTCGGCGTTCGTGAAATTCATATCTTCTGTAACAATAAAAAATACGATCAGTGACAACATAGGAGACGAGAAAGGAAATGTCAATAATAAAAGTGAGCTATGGGCAACCTAAGTATTTGGGAGTTCTTGAGAGGTCAGCGCCCTCAAGGACTGTTGTGCAGTCAAGGATGGGAAGTGAGGCAAGGAGATTAAGAAAGGCTTTGTCGTTGGCGGACAAAGATTCCTCTGAAGGATCGGTGATCCCATTGGGCTTCTCCGTCCAGTAAAGAGGAAAAAGGGCGGTCCCGTCTCTAAGGGTGAATGCCTCTGGGTAGGCGGGATGAACCGCCACACGGAAGTACTTCCGTGCGAAGGAGGACTTCGCGTTACTTTTGTGGGGATGCAAGCACTTCCGGCCGGCTCGGGCCTTCAAGGAAATCCATCCTTTGTTTTTGATGGACTTGGGGTCGACGTCGTAGAGGTAGAAGAAACTGGTGGGGGATGGGGCGATGCCGACAGCGGCGCTTAAGATTTCAAAACATCGAATGAAGACCCAGGCGTTAGGGTGGAGTTGGCAGGGAGCCGCGTTGATGTCGCGGAGGACGGTTTGGACAAAGGGCGAGAAAGGAAGCCTGATTCCAAGCTCGCTAAACATGTATTCATACGCAAAGAAAAAATAGGATCTCTTTACGTCGCCGTCTGGCTTATGAAGCCAGGGGCGGTCCCCAGGACTGCAAATCCAGATCCTGAGTTTGGCGTTAAACTCATCGTCATTAGACAAACCACCCAGGGAGTTCACGAACTGCACGATGAGATCGCTATTCTGGAAAATAGAAGGTTGGTCTATAGCCTCGTGAGTGGGGGCTATTTGGACTGGAAGGGGCAGAGTGGCGTAGGTTTTTAGTCGGTAAGGTGGGATCTCCGGGACCTCTAAACGGAGGCCGCCGGCGGCGGTGGCATCAGGGTCGCTTCCGGAGGAAGAAGAGGAGTGGTTAGGGGAGGTAGGGCTTGAAGCCATTTTTAGAAGACAGTGAAGTGAAAGAAAGGAAAAGATGAGTATGTGTATGATGCAAAGATAAGGACAGTGGGACTCACCGGAGTAGGATGTGAAGAGTGGGTAACGGAAAGGGTGATAAGCGACGGCTCCGGAGCGGAAGTGGGCAGAGGGAGTTTGGTAAGCGATTAGGGAAGTAAAGAGGGGTCTCGGAAAGGGATGACTGTGGGGAAGAAGGGTTTTTATAGGAGAAGGGGGGAAGCTGGAAGGGTGACGCGTGTTGGACGCGTGTGGAAGGTTGGAAGTCATGATGGTTTTGGGGAGGTGGGTCGCGTGCAATGGGGAGTTACTGCGCACGATGGGACGGCTATGAAAGGTGAAGTGACGGTTCCGGAGAAAGAGGGAAATTGATGTAACCGACGCGTCACGTGGGGCAGTCACGTGGGGCAGATAGGGATTTGAAAGGGTTTTAAAATAAGGGAAAGCGCGAAAAGCCTCGCCACTATAAAGATCAAACACCATCGCCTGACAGGTGACACCAACAACAAAGTTCAGTCGCTCGCCGGGGTTACCGCCAGTCAATGATTGAATGATCAGCACATGACCCATGCCTGCCACCTTTCCCGCCGGCGAATGATCATACACCTGCTCCAACTTATCGCCAATACGAAGTAATCGTTCTCGCCGCTTGTGGACTTGTGGACTTGCCAGCTCGGGTTGCTCGTCAAGTCAGTGGACTGGGTAACTGAAAATGCTAGTTTCCTTTTGCTCACGCCATGTTGGCGATATAGTTTACTTCTCTTTTCTCAAGCCATGTTGGCAGTGCAGATTCCGGTGTACTGTAAGACATATGTAAAAGCATTTAAAAGACACACTTAGCTCTCGTACCTCGAGCTCGGTGTCTTGTGGACTAGTGGACTGGGCGAGCCCCTAGAGGGGCAACGCCCAGCATGTATCCCGCCCTGAGGCGGGGCCCTGGCCTTCAGATGGGCCTTGACCTCGGAGGCCCAATTGGCCCAATAGGTAGTACCCAAGCTCTATAAATAGGAGGTAGTTATCAAGTGTATGGGACTTTTTGGCTCATTTGAGAAAATCACGCATGAAATTCAGCACTCTCTCTCTCATTCTCATTCTCTCTTAGCACAATCCTCTACCTCTAGGTACTATACCTCTCTTCAATGTTCATTCCAAGAACAATAAGTTTTTATTGTGATTTGCTAAATTTTGATATTTTTTATCTATTTTTATTTAGTACATTTTTAAATTTTATATTTGATTAGGATTTATGTTGTTTATTTCTGTATTTTATCTTAATTTATATTATTATTTATTTTTAGATTATTAATTATTTTTATGGTATTTTTATTGAATTTTCGGATTTTTAATTAATTCCGGATTTTTTGAGTTTTTATTGTGATTTGCTAGATTTTGATAGTTTTTATCTATATTTATTTAGTACATTTTTTAATTTTAGATTTGATTAGGATTTATGTTGTTTATTCCATGATTTTATCTTAATATAAAATCTGTGATAAGTGATTTAAATCAATAATACATCCCATCAGCAAAAACCGTCTTAAAAACCTGCCTACCTCCACTATCTCCTCCATGGAATTCATCTCCTCCATGCAATTTTCATCTCATCTCTCCACTGAACGGAACCACCCCACAAAATCGTCTCATCTCTCAACGGAACCACTTTGTCATCGACTTGCAATCGCATCCCTCCAATTTGCTGCCTTGGACTGATTGGGAATGTTGCAGATGGAGGTTTCAAATTATTTTCTTCCTTTGCTTGCATAATATGTTATGGTTTTTTTCAATTTTATTTTACTTTACCTTTAATTTTCATTCACTCATGTTTGACTTCAAGGTCAATTTCGTTCATCACTTGCCATGCTAATTTCAAATTATTTTCTTCAGGTTTTTTTTTATAGATATTCCACCAAAAGAGATTATTTGGAAGCCATGGATGGTGAGTCCATTTTATATTCTATATGGAATTCTGCAATATTTTGATTTGTTTTTTATGTTTTCTGATTCTTCTTTGTATGTGATTCTATTTTATTCGTTTTTCTTAATTTGCATCTAAAATTTGTGTCCTATGTTATAGGAGGTGAAACATTGATCTGTGTATATTTTGATTAACCTAATCATTGTCAGTGAAGTGTATTGAGGGAGTGAAAGAATTGAGGGGAGAGAAAGAAGAAGTTGTAGATTTTTTTCCTTGCAACTTTTTTATTTGGTAATTTTTTCTTTTTGCCTGCTTCTTGCACCGAGGAAATTAATTAAAGAAAAAATTACCAAATAAAAAAGTTGCAACGAAAAAAATCTACAACTTCTCCTTTCTCTCCCCTCAATTATTTCACTCCCTCAATCCACTTCACTGACAATGATTAGGTTAATCAAAACATACACAGATCAATGTTTCACCTCCTATAACATAGGACACAAATTTTAGATGCAAATTAAGAAAAACGAATAAAATAGAATCACATACAAAGGAGAATCAGAAAACATAAAAAACAAATCAAAATATTGCAAAATTCCATATAGAATATAAAATTGACTCACCATTCATGGCTTCCAAAGAATCTCTTTTGGTAGAATATCTATAAAAAAAAAACCTGAAGAAAATAATTTGAAATTAGCATGGCAAGTGATGAACGAAATTGACCTTGAAGTCAAACATGAGTGAATGAAAGTTAAAGGTAAAGTAAAATAAAATTGAAAAAAAACCATAATATATTATGCAAGCCAAGGAAGAAAATAATTTGAAACCTCCATCTGCAACTTTCCCAATCAGTCCAAGGCAGCAAATCGGAGGAATGCGATTGCAAGTCGATGGCAAAGTGGTTCCGTTGAGAGATGACACGATTTTGTGGGGGTGGTTCCTTTCAGTGGAGAGATGAGATGAAAATTGCATGGAGGAGATGAATTCCATGGAGGAGATAGTGGAGGTAGAGCAGGGTTTTAAGAGGGTTTTTGCTGATGGGATGTATTATTGATTTAAATCACTTATCACAGATTTTATATTAAGATAAAATCATGAAATAAACAACATAAATCCTAATCAAATCTAAAATTTAAAAATGTACTAAATAAATATAGATAAAAACGATCAAAATCTAGCAAATCACAATAAAAACTCATAAAATACGGAATTAATTAAAATTCTGAAAATTCAATAAAAATACCATAAAAAAAATTAATACTCTAAAAATAAATAATAATATAAATTAAGATAAAATACATAAATAAACAACATAAATCCTAATCAAATCTAAAATTTAAAAATTTAATAAATAAAAATAGATAAAAACTATGAAAATCTAGCAAATCACAATAAAAACTCATAAAATCCGGAATTAATTAAAAATCCGAAAATTCAATAAAAATACCATAAAAATTAATTAATACTCTAAAAATAAATCTAAAATAAATTAAGATAAAATCAAGAAATAAAAAACCTAAATCCTAATCAAATCTAAAATTTAAAAATGTATTTTTTTTATTAAGGAGAAATAAGGTAAGGAAAAATCAGGGCACATGTGGCAAGTGGGGGCAAGGAGATAGAGCTTACATGTAAAATATTAGGCAATCATCATTACATATATTAAAAGTCATTTTTCGAATGCAATATTAGATTTTATAATTAATCATTGTTCTACTATGGTTCAATTAATCAAACTTTAGTGTGATTGAAAGTCTTACTTGCATGAGTGTGTAATTATCACATTACGATTTAGTATCTGCATATGTTTTTGATTTTATTATTGTACTTTCAACAACAGTGCTACATAAAGCAAAGAGTTGTTTTAGTCGTTCAACAAATATAATGGGTCTAAAATTTCTAGAGGGGTTTTCTTCCATTCATCTTCTTTAGTAGCATGTGATTAGTTTCCCCTTACAAATAGATCTGATTGGTTATGGAAACCACTGGAAGGTCATAGCCAAAAAGTGGCTTCAATTCATTCTTTGGCTTTCATATCTGTCTGCAAATTTGATTTCTATCTTTGCACTATCATAGCTAGATTGATGTTGCACATATTGCTATTATGTTTGGTGGTCTTTAGTCTATCCTACTCTAACATGTCTATCAATCTCACTTCATGAGTTCTTGATTTTCTGTTACTTAGAATGCAGATACGGCTGGAAGCTGCTGATTTGGAAGCAAGTTTCATTTGAATTAGCATGAGTTCATATTAATTCATGTTAAAGTTGGACAACAATCAGGAATAGCACCTAGGATTGCTGCTGATTTGGAAGCAAGTTTCATTTGATTTTTTAATTAGAAATAAATATTTTAATGATTTAAATTCAAAATGTGATACCTTCTTACTTTATGAAGTGCTTTTTTATGCCAGAGAACAGACTCTGGTTGCAGTGAAAACAAAATTTGCATATGATGTTAGGTACTGTGTGGAATTTGTGAGTGTGTTTGTGGATAATTTATAAGAAAAACGGTGGTGATAGTGAGGTAGAGAAATCCGAGAGAGATTTTGATGTAAATGGAGATTTTTCTTTCTTATGAGATTGGACTTTTAACCCTTATCCACACCATTCGAAATTTCCATTACTATTATTTTGGCTTAATTGCACTTTTGGTCCCCCAACTATTACCTTCTTGCAAAAATCGTCCCCAAACTTCAAAATTAGCAAAAAACGTCCTCCAACTATACATGTCGTTGCACTTTTGGTCTGCCGATTGCCTTCCGTGAGAAAACTAACGTGAGAAGCTGATGTGGCTCCCTCACACGTGTCTCACGTGGCTTTCTTCAGAGAGCTTGATGACTGGACAAGTCACATGTTTCTCACGTGACTCTCAAAGGCTCCAACGGTCATCTCCCTCCTCCATCGTCTTCTTCACCATGGAACCCTTTTAGAGTCACGTGAGAAGCATGTGACTTGTCCAATCATCAAGCTCTCTGAAGAAAGTCACGTGAGACACGTGTGAGGAAGCCACATCAACTTCTCACGTTAGTTTTTTCACGGAAGGCAAACGGTAGACCAAAAGTGCAACGACATGTATAGTTGGAGGACGTTTTTTGCTAATTTTAAAGTTTGGGGACGATTTTCACAGGAAGGCAATAGTTGGGGGACCAAAAGTGCAATTAAGCCTATTATTTTCGACACTTATGTCACTGACAAATAATAATTAGGTTCTGATGTAATGTATATTCTTTGTAATGGAGAATTAAGTAGTTGTTTTTAATAGTCTTTTATATATAATTCAGATGCAAACAGTATGCATTCAGCTATCACTTGAGCACTAGAGCAAGTAAAGGGAGCATACTACGACTGCTTTACTATTCTGAATTTTTTTATCGCAGAAATGCTCCGGTAAGTACAACAAGCTCAAAAGCAGAATAGCATGATGAAACTACTAGATATTATTAATGAACCAAACCTTTCAGTTCCAAACTGTCAAGACCTTCGCTAGAAATTTGTTCTAAAGTACGCCCATTAGTACTACTATAAGAGCAAAGCAACATGCTTCTTATATTGGGAGATAGACAAAAGCAGAGGTTGCCTTATTAAGCTTTCTCACCTGGATCAACAGAAAAAGCAACTGAAACTCGATCGATGAAAGTTGGAATGGCAAGGTTTACTCTTAAAGTCTTCGGCAGGAGGAGGATACAAGAGATCGACCTTGAAGCAAGCAAGGTATGGTGGGTGTCATCATCTTCATCGATATTACCCACCAGATAGACTTGAGAAAAGACTTTCAGGCATCCTGAAAGTAAGGAGAAGCTGGATCTAAATGTATTAGAAAGAGCCTAAAAGCTTTTATATATAGGAAGAATATTTTACATGAAAATACTTCTACATAAAAATAAATGTTAATAAGATTTCATTGGAAATTTTTTTTGTTACAAGAAAAACATAATATAATATAGTTTGATGTTAGTTTTTTACTACATAATAATATAGTCCACTTTAATTTTTTTGTACAAATTATTATAGGAGTTAAATTCTCCTACGGGAAGAAATATATTTTAACAAGAAAGTACCTTCATTAAGTATTAATTAATGTATCAAATACAATAACAAATTTCGCGGTACATTTTTTTTTCTAAGATTAAAATGTGTTCTGAATGCTTTATTGGTGATTCTTCATATCTATAATTTGTGTTATTGTCTTTAGGCTCATGAAGAATGTGAAACGACTTCATGTTGATATGAGTCAAACTTAGTTTATTTTATTGTGTAAAAAATGAACTCGCATAATCACGTACATAAAGAATCTTTTCTCTTTTTTTCATTGTAGATTAAATCAGCTATTGTTTATTAGCCATCATTAAACCACATCCCCTAATATGTTTTGCATAATTTGAGATTTGGTTAACCAATTTTTTTATTAGTTATTCAATTGTACGAAGTTCAATCTATGCAATAAGGGTTTTAATTTAAGACTTTTTGTCCACTTTGCTCATCATTTCATACTATTCTATTTCATCAGTTGTTTATTATATTTTTAATGATCAAGGTATTAATTGACCTATCAAATATAATAGATGTATTCCCCGTGCAACGCGCGGGTAAACAACACTAGTTATGTTGTTTAAGGTGATGTAAAAGTTTAAAAATTGATGGAATAATATACTCCCTCCGGTCCTATTTATAAGCATGAAAGAGAAGAAAAATCTTGGTCCTTTTTATAAGAACCAAATGAAAGTTTGAGCTATATTAATTAATTTTTTCCAATGATGCCCTTATTAATTCTAACTTGTAAAATGTGTCTCATTAATTATTCTCTCTCTTTTCCACTTTCCAACACTAATAATAAAGGGTAATTTTGGAAGTTCATTTTAATTTAAGACAAATTTAATGCATTTTATCTAGTTTAACTACATTTCTTAAACTATGTGAATTTTTTTTTTTGTTGCTTATAAATAGGACCGGAAGGAGTACTTTTCATAAAAAAGTCAATAGAATTTAATGGACCAGAGGCCCCATTAATTATAGGAATAAATGGCCATAAATTCAAATTCTATGTCTAATTTAATTATATTGAATTGTAATAAAAGGTAGTAGTAATTTCCATCTTCAATTTGATGGAGTAATTAATTTTGGGTAAGTTTGACTTGTGTAAATATTTATTTATGATGTGATTTCAAATAAGTAATTAATTACTAGTTTTTTTTCCATGGAATTTTTTATTCAATAGTAATGAACACAAAATTTCAATAACATTTGACTTTATTGTATTGTCATAGAAGTTTATACTACCTCCGATCCTATTTATAAGTAACAAAAAAAATTCACATAGTTTAAAAAATGTAGTTAAACTAGATAAAATGCATTAAATATGTCTTGATTCAAAATAAACTTCCAAAATTACCCTTTGTTATTAGTGTTGGAAAGTGGGAAAGAGAGATAATAATTAATGAGACACATTTAACAAGTTAGAATTAATAAGAGGATCATGGGAAGAAAATAATTAATATAGCTCAAACTTTCATTTGGTAATTATAAAAATGACCAAAAATTTTCTTCTCTTACATGCTTATAAATAGGACCGGAGGTAATAATTATTAGGGACAAAAGAAGTAATCTTTTTTCTCAAAATTAATTGTATTCCTTAATATGTGTTTATTCTCTTTCCAAAAGTAGTATGAATTTAATTTGGTTTTCAATTTCATACCTTTAACCTTTAATTTACATCAGATAGAAATTAAATAAGGCATTCCAAAAATTATTGTTATTTAGAGGAGAACTAATTTACTAAACATTACTAACAACTACAACATTTACCTATAAAAAATATGTAAAAACTTTAAAGATTGATGGAATAATATATTTTTTCATGACAAGTCAATACTCCCTCCGTTCCATTATATTAATTAATTAACTCTTAAATTATGTGCATTATCTTCAACAACAACCATTTTTGGAATATAATTTAATGGAGCAGAGGCCCATTAGTTATAGGAATTAATGGCCCTAAATTAAAATTATAAATCCAATTTAATTCTATTGAATTGTAATAAAATTTAGTAGTAAATTTTGGAGTAATTAATTTTAGATTAGTTTGACTTGTGTAAATATTTATTTATAACATTATTAGTAATTTTTATTCTTATCATGAACGTTTTTATTCAATACAGTAATAAACACTAAATTTAAATAACATTTGACTTTATTGAATTGTCATAAAAGCTAGTAGTAAATTTTGTCAAAATTTTCTAGCAAATATTTATAGTAATATTTATTCTATAAACGTTTCATATTCTTGCAATTATAATAATCTCTCTCATCTCTTGTTAGTTCATGGACACCCCATTTCCCGGATAAGGACAAAGATCAAAGCATCCATCAAAACGCACCGTTTAACCCAACCATTACAACCCATATTCTCGCGAATTTCTCTTCTTTCTTCTCATATCGTCCACACAATCTCATTTCCCACCTCCACCACTCCACCGGCACGCGCCACGCGCCACCTGTCACTGCAACTCATTCAATAATGGCATTAAAATTTGATTGAAGTTGCTTATATCAATCACTTGTCACTATCTCGGGAACCCTCGATATTTTCAAACTCACACTCGAGAATTTACTATTTCTCTTTCTGACTCCTCTGTTCTCATCCTTTACTTTATACCAAAAAAATAAAAATAAATTACTTTTTTTATTTTCTTTTAAATATTTATTTATTTATATATACCCCCAGAATCTCATTCTTCTTCCACTGTCTTCTACTACTACTACTCTCTCTCATTTTCTTCATATACTCTCATTGTTCTTGAGGGCATAGCTACATTCAACTCTAGTCCTTAAGGTATTTTCTTTTTTTCTCTTTGTATTTATCTAATGTATTGCATTGATTGATTCCTTCTACATATATGTATACAATTTTGATTTTAATATGGTATGTAACTATGTAACTATGTATATGATTTTTCATTTTTGTTTAGCTTTTTAGATTTTTTGAAGCAGTTTCCATTTGTGGGTAATGTTCTAAATCCCATTTTTGTGATTTCCTGTTATACATGATTGCATGATCTCTTCCATTTCGTGGTAGCAAGAAAAACCCCAGAACTGTGTTGGGTTTTTTTTTTCTTCTGTTTTTTTACATGTCTTTTGGGTTTCTTTGCTGTGTTTTTGCAGAATAGGTTGATTTTCTTGAGAAAGGTTTGATCTTTTTAGATGGGCACTGTTGAAACTGGGGTTTCATCTCCTTTGAGGGAAAGCCCCAAGGTTCAGGGTTCAGAGAAGGAGAAGACTGAACTCAGGGAAGGTCTTGGTGATTTGGGTATTGGGAAGGGAGGTTGTGGTGGGGTTCCTGAGAATGGGGGTGGGTTATCTAGCTGTGGAGAGCAAAGTTTAGGTGGTGATGATGGGGTTGGGGTTGTTGGAGTTGTCAAGAGTAGTGTCGTTGAGACCGAGGTTTCGGTTCTGAAGGATAATGGTTGTCAAGTTAATGCTGATTCTTCTCAGGTAATAGGGTTTTCCGCTTTGTTGAAGATGCAAGAAAGTGCTGCGCTTTCTGGTGGTGGTGCTGAGAAGTTGGATTCTGCTTGTGTTTCTGGGGGAAGAGTAGCAGAAGCTGCTGTTTTGACTGAGGATGGTTTGGCTGAGAAATTGGATTCTGCTTGTGCTTCTGGGGGAAGAGTAGCAGAAGCTTCTGCTTTGACTGAGGATGCTTTGGCAAAGGTTGATGGGGAAGATGGAAGAGAAGGGAAGACAAGTGAGGAAGGAAAAAAAGATGAAGAGTGTGATGGGAAAATTGTGACCGTAGAGGTTCCAATAGTAGAGACAGGTGAGAACATGGATGTAGCGGAGGATTTGAGTGATGAAGGGTATGGATTTTCTGTTGGTGATTTTGTTTGGGGCAAAATTAAGAGTCATCCTTGGTGGCCTGGACGGATTTATGATCCGTTTGACGCATCAGATGCTGCTTTGAAGCTGCAACAAAAGAATAGACTCTTGGTGGCTTACTTTGGGGATGGAACCTTTGCTTGGTGCCATCCATCGCAGTTAAAGCCTTTTGAGGAGAACTTCATTGATATGGTGAAACAAAGCAGTTCCAAAGCTTTTGTCAATGCTGTACAAGAGGCTGTGAGTGAGGTTGGAAGGCTTTTGTATGTGAAGATGAGCCATTCTCTTGTTGCAGAGAAAACTAAGTCTGAATTGACTCCGCCATTGGTGAATAATTTTGGAATCAAGAAAGGAGTTCTTGTGCCTGATGGTGGCATAGAGAGGCTTTCAGGTTTTCCAATTGAACCAGCTGAGTTACTTTCCCAAGTGAAACACATTGCAGAAATTATTGCTACTGCTAGTATCCTGGAGCTGGAAATGTTAAAGGCACGACTTTCAGTGTTCTATCTATCAAGAGGAGGTTTTACATTGGCTGCTTATGAGGATCCCCAGCCGGTTCCTGGACTTGAAGATATAACTGACGATGTAGGTGACAGTAAGAATGCAGTGGAAGCACCAGTTCAAGGGCCAATGGAAGAAATCTACTCTACCTCGCCATTGAGCCCTAAAATTGGTGATTCTTCAGGGCTTTCAGGAAATAGATTGAGCCATAGAAGAAAGCAGAAAAGCATTGCTGAAATTATAGGAGAAGACAAAGATGATCATCCTGAAAATATGGAGGGGAATGCGACAGCTGAAGTGATCGGTGCAATTGGGTTAACTGGTAGAAAGAAGAGAAAAGAGAGTGAGGATTCAATGGCCTCTAAATCAGTTCAGAAGAAAAGAAAGTTGCTCCTGAATACTGAAAAAAATATGCCGAGTGATGAAAATGGTGACACTGGGGGCAAGAAAAGCATTAAGAAAGGAAAATTGTTGCAGTCAAAAGACAAAAATGAAGAAAATGAGAAGGAAACTGATGAAGGGAAGACCAATGAACAGAATGAGAAGGGTCCTTTGTCAAGAGAAAGGAAGAAGAGTAAGTACTTGTCCCCTCCCTTCACTACTTCAATCCGGGGGCTTAAGCAGGTTGCCAGAGAAACAGAAACTCCTGAAAAATCCAGTGATAGCTCAAGTTACCAAACACAAGATGATGAGAACAAGACTATTGATCTGAAGAAAATTGAATATCCTTCAGAGGATGTTCTCTCTGAAATCTGGTATGCAGCTATTAGTCCACAAAATCCTAGGGGAAGCACTTCTGATGATAAATTTGACGACTTCATTTCTGTCTTCAGAAGTTCATTATATCGTGAAGGATCCTTATATGAAGCGTTCAATGAACTTCGACCTGGAAGTAAGAGGAAGAACCCTGAATCTGAACTTGGTGTTCTGAGGAAGGATCAAAATCTATCTGATCATGAATCACCTTATGATTCTGCACCAGCGAAGAGAAGAAAGGAGACAGCTCCAAGCATGTCAAGGGGAAAGAGAGCACCTGAAACCGGCAAGAAGGGGAGTGATGAAAAGGCTCAATCTGCTGAGATTTTTGTATCATTTTGGCCAGGGTCCACTCTGCCTTCAAGATCTGATGTCATCACAGCGTTTAGCAAGTATGGAGCTCTGAATGAAGCAGAAACAAACATGTTCAAAACTAATTTCACTGCTCGAGTTTCCTTCCTTAGAGCAAGTGATGCTGAAGAGGCATTAAGGCATGCAGAAAACAAGAACCCTTTTGAATCTTGTGAGGTCACTTATGATATCCAGTATCCTTCTGAAGGATCCAAGTCTTTAGGTCATGTTGAAAGATCAAAGTCCAGACATTTACTAGCCAAGGAGAAAGGTAAGGCTCCAGCTACACCAACTGTTTCACTTTCACAGGCTAATGAGGCAGCAGATAAGGTGAACTTGAACTTCATAAAACAAAAACTTCAAGATCTGGCTTCGATGCTTGAAACAGCAGATGGCACATCACCTGATTTCAAGACAAAAGTAGAGAGCGAGGTGAAAGGTCTTTTGGAGGATGTGAACAAAATGGTTGAATCTTCATCCTGATTAACAAGTGGTTCTGGTAGTTATGTAAGTGATGAGTAATGATCAGGGTAGACTTAGTTATAATATGCCATTTAATTTTCCTAGTCTTAGTTGATTGGAAGGTCATTTTGTCCGGCTGTGTGTGCCTACCTTTATTTGAGATCAAATTACAGCGTATAGATAGAGGGGTTATGATATTAGGTTCTGGTCAAGGATATGTAACCATTGCATGCTGATAGAGATCAATGTCTTTTATGCGAACAGCTTCTAAGAATTAAAAAGTATTTTCTTCAAATAATCATGTGCTAAATGCTTATAGTTTTGGGGTGGAATGATTTTCTGATAATGATTATATAGAGAGAGATACCTCTCTAAGTCTAGTTTTTCTTTTGTCAGTATGGCCTTCTGTTTACTAATAACAAAAAGAGAACCCTGCATTCTTTTATAACAGACATGGTCTATGAAGCATGGGACACAACCGCAAGACTAATATTCAAAAAGTAGGACACGACTTATATATATATAATTTTTTTCTTTCAAAAAGTTTTTTTTTTTCTTTCCAAAAAGCTACAAAGATAATATCTTCGTAAAATTAACAAGTTAAGGTTTACAATGAAAAACTTAAAATATCTTATCTTATGTCAATGAGCTTTACCAAAGTATACTAAGAAGCTTCATGTTTGTCTCCTATACTGAGAAGCTTCATGACCTTTGTCTCCATAAAATGATGGGTAATTTATCTAGTAGCTTTTTGTTTTTGGACAAAATCTATCTAGTAGCTTTATCCTCCTTCTTGAGCATCATCATTTGGTAAGATATTTTGTAATGTGTTATATTAAGGTTTCATTGCTCTTGAATATTTTAAACTTAATTTTTTCTTTAAAGAAAATATGATTTAACTAAAATAAAAAAAAAACTAATCATGAGAGCCAGGGATGGTCTGCGAGATGGTTTCCAGTTTAAATTGGGTAACGAGTTGTCTTCGCTTTGGTACCATGACTGGTCTCGTAGGGGTATGATCGCGGAGCACTTGGATTTTGTGCATATCTCTGTCACTAGTCTTCGACTTTGAGATTTTGTTCAAGAGGGAAATTAGAACTTTAACAGGTTGAGCACTAATCTTTCTGAGGAGATGAAAGCGTGGCTTGCGACTAGAGCTGGGTATGCGGTTAGACCGCCCCGCGTAGGCCCGCCCCGCTTAAGCCCGCCCCGCGTAGGACCGCCCCGCTAGGCCCGCATTTAAACGGGCCTCTATTACGCTGGTCCGCCCCCGCCCCGCGGATAAGCGGGCTGGCCCGCGGGCCACAAGCCAAATAAAAAAAAAAAAATACAATTTAAAACTAAATTAAATATATTTTTTTCATTAAAAACCTTATAAATGACTAAATAAAAAAATAAATGGATTTTTTTTCCAAAGTTGTCAAATTTTGTTGATACATAATAATTCATAATTAGTAAACTTTTGTCTTTTGGTTCTTAAACTTTTTTTTTTTCAGTTGGGCCAGTTCTTCAATTCAAGACTTATTTTTTTTTCTTTTGTAATGCGGTCCAGCCCGCAAAATCGCGGTTCAACCCGCCTGAACTCGCGGGTTGAGCGGGCCAGACCGCGTAGGCCCGCTTTTAAACGGGCAACCAATCACCGGGCCACAGCCCGCGCGGGCTGCGGGTTAGGCGGGCCAGCCCGCGGGCGCGAGCCAATTCGCCCAGCTCTACTTGCGACAGTTCCTCCCTAGTTAAATCCCAATTCAGTTGATTCATGGGTTTGGGAAGGGAGTAGTAGTGGTTGCTACTCAATGCGTGAGGGCTACGACTGGCTCTGTAATAAGCATCATCAGGCTGTGGTTCCAGGGGAAGATTGGAGGTGGGTTTAGAAGCTTCCTGTGCCTGAAAAAATTCGAGTGCTTGTCTGGTTTTGTCTTTAGAATGCACTCCCGCTTAATGCGAATCGATTTAGATGCCATATGGCTACTTCTGCTGCTTGTACCCGCTGTTCGGAAGATATGGAAGACATCATCCATGCCCTGAGAGATTGTCCTCATTCCCGTGAGCTTTGGGGAAGGATAGGAGTCTGGAGATGGCTGAATTTTTGGACCCAAGATGTCAAGGCCTGGATCTTATACCACGCTCGAAGCAATCATGTCGTGAAGTTCCTTGTTGGGCTGTGGAACGTTTGGAAGTGTGGTGTAATATGTGCTTGGACCCCCAGCCGTGGCCTGTTGATTTTGCATGGAGGAAGCTTTGCCATGAGCATGGTGAAATTACTAGCTTCCTTCGAACAGATGGTGTTGATGATGCAAGCCCAATGATGAGTATTGGTTGGAGACCACCCCAACAAGATCTTGTCAAGCTTAATGTCGATGGAAGTTACTGTGAGGAGGATAATATGATGGGAGCTGGGGGTTTGCTTCGTGATCACAGGGGTAATTGGGTTAGAGGTTTTCAGCATAAAAGTAACCCATGGTGATGCTTTCCTTGCTGAAGTCATTGCTCTGCGTGACGGTTTGCAATTCGCGTGGAATCTTGGTGTCCGCAAACTGCAGTGTGAGTCGAGTTGTAGAACCCTTACTAATGCAATCCAAAACAGGTCTCAGGCCCTCGCACAAGACCAGCTTATGCTGGTTAATGAGATTAAAACTCTGATGCAACTCTCGTGGCAGGTTCTTCTCAGCTGGGTACCGCTGGAAGTGAATTCAGCAGCTCTGGGTTTCACTATGGTAAACTCGCCTGACCCTGAGCTCCAAGTTATCATCCTAAAAGATGCCCTAGGCATTTTTTGTTGTTTTTACTTTTCCGATGTATAAAAAAAAACTAATAACACTTCAGATGTCCCTCTCTTACATGTGTTCAGCCATTATGTCGGCTCAAATGTCCAAGACATTTCTCACACACGTTGCACATGTGTCAGTGTCGTGCCTGCATCGTCCATGCAGATATGCCCCTATCGAGGTGTGTCCCTACTTCATAGGACATGATTTGTCTGTTTTGCCATATACGATGAAAATATCAGTGAAATGTGCATTCTTAGAAAGTAAAGTCTGAGAAATCTTGTTCTCCACAATACCTTTCCATGTTGCATACTTACCTATTTTGATGGGAATAGAATTGTATCGTCTCACATAAGTGTCATTTTGTATCCATCTCTCTTTTCATAGCACCTCACCTATTTAGTAAGTGCGGAGAGAGATAAATACAATTTTAAGATGAAAGTGTCATGTAGAGTTTCTAATCTTGCAAAAAAAAAAAGAATAACCTTGCGATCTTTCCTGTGCCAAAAGATTTTGGCCTCACAAAAATAAAATTCATGCTATGATAGTCGTAAGTGATATTACAATAGTTCAACTCACACAAACAATACAATACTTCAACTCATACAAACAAATCAAACATATAGCTTTGTACAATCGATACTGCTCTTCTAAGAGTACACTGTCTGGAACAAAAGGAACTTCCTACACTGAACATTTCTGTAACGCCCCGATTTCTCGAGTGTCACACGGTAACCAAATAACCAATTTTCGCAAAGAATTTTCGTCAATTCAATTATTAATCTTCAATTAATGACAAATGTTCAATTATTGTGAAACTCTTGAAAACTTAACCAAATTAACTTGCGGAATAAATATCATCGTAAACCTCGACATTAAATTAATCCATGGCAAAATAAAAGTAATCGTCTGAAAAGAACCTCAATGTAAGATTGCATCAATCCTTTGAAAGAAATTATCCAACTGAAAAGAAAATAACTGAAAGTTCGGTATCATTCGGTCTCTCAACCCAAAAGAAGAAGTACAAGCCACTCAGCCCAACCCTAAACATCCAAGAACATGTCCCCCATGTAAGCCAACAACCCCTGATAGATACCACCACTACCACTCTCGAACTGTCGCCTTGCCCTAGCAGTAAAGCTTCGAAACCTCAGCTCGTCATCAGATGGGGCAACCTCGTTCCAAGGATCGCCTATCACCTCTGGAAGTTCCTCTTCTGGTTCAACATGCCTCTTCCTCCTCTTCCATGTCCTCTGGAATTTGCTCGGAGTCCTCAGCATGACCACTATGATCCATAGCCACCTGCTCGACAAGGTCGATCTCTGGGTCTGGCTTCGGTGGTGCATTAGGCTCCACTAGTAGCTCCTCCTGACCAACCACCATATCCTCGGAAGGATCCAGCTCCTCCTCAGACGCTCGCACATATGATGTCTCAGATTCCAAGTCCTTTGGAGTTTGGAAACGAGGGGTGCAAATGACAGCTTTACCCTCCCGTTCACCAGCGTTTGGACCTCAATGCACTCTCCTTCCTTGTCGTCGCCCCGAAGTGTGGCACCGCCGACGTAGATGCGACGTACCTGGTGTGAGTCGGGAACCCATGCCTCGTCCTTCTCCTCTTCATGACGTGTCAGCTCCCAGGAACGAACTGTGCTCGTGATCAGCACCATATGTCCCCCCCAGAACAAACACATAACAAATAGTAGAGGGTCAGATCTCATGCCAGACGCACAAGTAAATCACATATCACATAATATCACATGAATAATAGAAATTGTAGTTTCACATCTCAGTTAGCGACCTAATAGTTCAGTTAGGCTAACGACCTGACCATCACACAACCACCACATCACCTTGGTCAATCACGATCATCCGCAGATGAACAATCTCGAGGGGACCACACAGTCAACCCACAATTCTCGGGGAGACCACACAGTCAATCCCTAACCCGTGACTCAGTCAGGGTTATCACATGGAGGCCACACAGTCAATCCATAAATTTCTCCCTCGCGCGCAAGTAACTGTTTGTCTCTAACGGCACCATCGTTCTCATGGTCCATAGCCTACTCTAGCACTATAGCCATGCAATACTACTTGCAAGCGAAGTCTCATTCTCTAGGCTTTACTACTAAGGTCAAGTTATAGAAGTAAGCTATTAAGGCATCATACATTGCATAATACTAAGAGGTCTAGGGTTTGATCCCTTCTCCTCACAAGAGCATCAAATCATCATACATCTCTCATCAAGTAAACAAGACAAGCGCCTCATCCCTAGAGAGCATAGGGTTCGGCCAACCATCATCATCTACCACATATTCATGTTCTCATAATCTCAATACTAAATTCAGCACCAAATCATCAGACTAACACATAGATAAAAGAAATAAGAAAAATCCGCCGAAACCCCCAAAATAGGGTTCGGCCGTGGCCTATCTTAAGCCTAGGGTTTCCAAAATTTTTGATCTTGTTGGATCGAGTTCCTCAAGCCAAAATCCAGCAAGGTTTCACGATAAAAATATCATCAACTATTCAGATATAGTGCATGTTATACAACACAAGTCAGATCTATGCAAAATAGTGAAAAATAGCAACTTTTGACATGTGATTATCATAGAATCATAGCATCACGTAAGGAGCATGGCAAAAACATAAACTTCACATAATATTCATGCATAAAGAGAGTCGCCCATCATGCAAATAAATCCCACATGGCATAACTCACCCAAACTCACATCTTTTTCATATAAAATCATGGTATTTTCATCATATAATACCTAGACTCTACCCGTACTAGATCAGCCCTCACCTTTAGTCTTTGGAATATGAAAAGAGGATGAAAAGATGAAGTGGATGGTCCTTGCTTCCACCTTGCTCGAGTTCTCCCTCTTCCCTTTGATCTTCTTCACCAACTTTTCTTCTTCTCCTTGTTTCCTCTCCCTTTCTCACGCAATCTCTCTCTTTTTCACGTAGCCCTCTCTTTCTTTTCTCTCAATTTTCTTTCTTTTCTCTTTTCTGAAGTTCTAAGGAGAAAACAGAAGAAGGTTAGCTCTCCAAAATCAGTTTTGTGAAAGAAAAAAAAAAAAACTTCCCACACTCCATCACAATAGTCGACGGTTACACTCTTAGGATGCTTAGGGTTTTTTTTTTTTCAATTCTAACCCAAGCCCAAACCCAACTAATTAATTTTATTAATTACTAATTAAAAGAGAATAAAAATCAAAGCAAAACCCCCAAATGGCGACCACACCCAAAATTAGGGTTTCCAAAACCCTTTTTCTTTCCTTCACATGCTTAATTGAAATTAAATCAATTATTCAATTTTTATTAAATAAAAACTGAAATAAATAAATAAATAAACATATCCCTCTTCTTTTATAATAAAACTCAATCTCATTCATCTCAAAATAATAAATTCCACATACGTCATCAATCAAACAAACACATTCTTCACTAGAATTTCACAATTATTATTCATCTCAAATAATAATAATCATACTAATAAAATAAGGGTCTTACAATCTCCATATCGACTAGTCTTAATCACATTCAAATTTTATTTATTTTTCTTAGTTCAACAACCAACATAGGGAATCTATCCCCAACCTCCTGTGCATAGCCAAATATCAATCATCAACAGGGTCCTGTGGAGTTTCATCAGCAGTGCGTTTGATAGAAAGGACAGGGCATTCAGCATGCTTCCAGCAGAATTCGCTAACAGTGCCAACAAAAACCCTACACATCACGATTCACCAGAATACCTTAGCAACATATTTGAAGGGTAAATTAAATGTGCAAATCTTAAATTTCAAGCAATTAACAGAGAAAGTGAACAGATGCATACTTTTGGAAAGGCCCAAGACCTCTGCTGCCCACAATTAGAAAATCTGGTCGTTGTCGTTTCACCTCATGACAGATTACTTCTTTGGGATCACCATGCCTTATCCATCCTTGACATGCCACCTACAAATATATATGTGTTCAATCTTGTAAGAGAGGGTACTTTACAAATCACTGGGAAGACAGAATAGAAACTTCTAAACCTAATCAGAAAGGAGGTAATGAAAGCCACAAGAAAAGAGGAGGAAGGGATAGAGCATGTAGACATAGAACAGAAAAACTATTACCCCAATTTCATTACACCTCTTGATAAAGTATTCCAGAAGATGAATCCCTCTAATTCTTTCTCTCTCCTTCATGTTCTTAAAATCTTCAGCTGTAGCATAGATGCTATCCATGTCATCATAACCTAGCAGAAATAGAAAACAAGAACTGCCATTAGATTGTAGTTTCTTTTAGAGGAAATATTCCTTTCTATCTTTAAAGATTTGAGGTGATTCATTTTAGTCTTATACAAATCAACATTTCTGTCCTATAAAGCAACAAATTTAGGGTGTATTTGGATACAAGTTGGCCGTAACGTGAATGAATTTTCATCACAATTCATAAGAAGAGTTTCATTCACTTATTGTATATAGTGCATATGCTAATATTCGTTTGCACTTGTGCATGGTAATTACATTTTTTCAAAGACTAAAGTTAGTGACCCTAAATCTATAAATGCCTCAATAGATTAGCTGCAGGGTCAATCAGCCAAGGTAGGCTGTTACCTAACATGATAACAAGCTTTTAACAGAGAAATGTACAGATTGGGATCCTCTAATGTCACACTAGACTATCAAGTAAAACAATGTGTCTATCTCTATCTTCATAAACATATAAAGGGTCACATCTATACCTATGTAAACCTATACCTATTAGGTATGTATGAGAGAGACACACAAACACAAAGTTTCAATATGAGGCAACATGAGAGAATATTTCACATGAGAGCATCTTATCTGAAATAGACATACTTCCCCTTAGAAGTTTCTAGACAAAGGGTCAATAAATTCTCCAAGTCAGGTCATGTTATTATTTGCAGCTTCAAAGACTAAAAAAGCTATATATTCATAACAATGATAGGCCCTGCTTGAAAATACAGCTTAATTAAGCACTTATGGACCATAAGCGCTTATTCATAAGCTATTTTAAATTTTTTATTGAAATAAATAAAAAATAAGCTATATATAAGCATAAGCTCTTTTTAATAAGCTATCTTGAGTAGCTTATGAAAATAAGCTCAAAACAACTTATAGTAGGGCATAAGCTGTTTGCATAAGCTCTCCCAAACACTGGCATAAGAGCTTATGCTATCAGATAATCTCTTCCAAACAGGGCCATAATCACATTCACACCAGACAAACTCTATCTGCACAATGTCATCATTCTCACATGGATCATCTCATGCCTATGCTCTCAAAATAAGCTTCAAATCCTATATACAGTTAGTTACCAAGAGAAAGTTTCTCTTAAAATTTGTATATCTCTCGTTACCTTGTACAAACAATAACGAATTTGAATATTCCAAACACGGCATAACCAATCATTCAAGAAGCAAATACGCTTCAACTCAATTAACCAATTTCAATCATTCGAACCCATAACAGAAATTCCAGGTTTTCAATTGCACCATTTTCATAGGAGAATTCAAATACGAATATTAAATTGAACTAAAAAACACTCAAATCGTAAAACAAACGAAAGCGAGAGATGAAGAACGCACCATCTTCATCAGGAACTTGAACATGGACAAAGAGAAGGTTGAAAGCAGTGACGTTGTTGCGAACGATCTTGTTGATGGTCCACTCGAAAGCGCCTTTGCTGCTAATGGAAGGGTGAGGGTAACCCTTCAAGCTTGACTCGTTCACTCCCAGCATTATCCGAGTCACACTCGCCATCACTCACTGAGTCGATTCTCCCGAGTCAAACTAACTCGCTCGCTCTGTTTTGATTTTTGAGTTTTGAACGGCGTGAACACTAGAGCGTATTTATATCCCCGCGACCCCGCGCGCATGATACCACAATCCCTGTCATTTGCTAAACTGCGCACGTGGCTTTCGTTTCGAACTAGGTCGTGTCGTTTTGCGTTAACCCCAAAAATTGAGAAAAATATAAAACGACAATTTTGTTTGCTTCTGCGGTGCCGTTTTAATTGCGTTCTTTTGATTTTTGTAGTTTATTGCAGTCAGGAAAACTCAAAAGGCCCAAAACGTTACCCTTGACACCTACTCTCAAAATGTGAGCCCAACTCACTCCCTTATTCAAATTTTTATTTTTTGTTTTTTCAGAACTAGTGTTTTATACCCAAGCGTTACACTGAGAATATATCTCTTGAATTTGATACATCAATCAATACATTGGTTGTTAAAAATGTAATAAACAATAAAATAGAAGAGTAGGAAATGATGAGCAAAGTGGACAAAAAATCTTAAACTGAGATTCGTGTCCCCGTAGGATAGCTCAAGTGGTAGAAGCTGTGGGGCATATGGGTTGGGTAGGGTCCAGGGATCGATTCCTAACGAGTGCAATTTATCTTTCCGATGTATAAAAATATCGTTTAACCAAATCTCAAATTCTGCAAAACATATCTGGGGATGGTTTAACGATGGCTAATAAACAATAGCTGATTTAATCTACAGTGAAAAAATAGAAAAGATTATTTATGAACGTGATTATGCGAGTTCATTTTCACACAGTAAAACAAACTAAGGTTGGTGCAGATCAACAAAAAATCGTTTCACGTTCTTCATAAACATGAAGTCAATAGCACAAAGCATAGATATAAGAAATCGTCAATAAAGCATTCAGAAACACATAGTAATCTTAGAAAAAAATGGTGTGATAGTAGCACAAATCAGGATTGTGAAAGATAAATCATAAAGTATGGACGCGTTTACTATGGACCACTTTTTGGTGGTCTATAGTTGCACCACCCCCTTTTTAACATGCTATTGTAGGTTACCCGGTTTTTTAAAAAAAAAAATACATATTTATTAATCACAATAATTAATTTGTAATAATTTTAATTAAGTTAATTAAAACCTAATTCCTCGTAATCTCTCCTCTCTCCTCTTCATCTTCTACCTTCTACCCAGCCTCTGTAACTAACCTCCCTCCCCCAACCTCTTCTCCGACCACCACACAACCATCTTCGTCGTGTGTGGTGGGTTTCTCAGTGGCCCTCCAACCCATCAACAACAGACATCAGAAACTCCCATCTCACCCTTTGGCCCTGATCTCCTCCCTCTCCTCACTCACCTGAACTCAGACCAGGGGAATGGAGAACCAGATCTGAGTTGCAGAGAAAAAACCAGATCTTGTTCCCAGGAGCAGCAAAATCGATCATCCACCGCCCAACCAACACCCATCACCTCAGTAACGGCAAAGGCGTGATGAAGAGGTGGGAAAACCAGCAAGTCACAGTGGATCCGGTGAGAGGGGGTTTGTGATGGTGATGCGGCGTCTCCAGGGTTGCAGATGCATCTCAGACCAAGCAACCATGGAAAAAAAGCCTTCTTCGACCTCAAAACTGACCCCTCAACCGCGAGCTATGGTTGCATGCGGCGGTTCTTGGTTCTCAGATCTGAACCATACCCAGACCTTGCAATCTTGCATCAACCCATCAACCGAGAGAAGAAGAAAACAGAGGTGTCGGTGATGAAGATGATCTTGGTGGGTGTGGGTTTTCTGCTCCCAGATCTACCCGCACTTCCAATCCACTTCAAAGCACTCCGACTCCAAACGCCGTCGCATCGAGGAGCTGGAGCGCGAGGTCGATGAAGGCATATGGCGCTGCACAAGACGCTGACGGAGCTCGTTCGATCCAAGGAGTTGTCACTGAGAGCCAGCGAGGAGAAGAGGAAATCCGCGATTGTGAAATTGGAACGCTGCGAGAGTGAAACGACGTCGCTTTTGGGGAGAATTGATGAGTTGGAGGAGAGGCTGCGGAGGAAAACGCGAGAGGCTGAGGAACTAGAATTGAAGAGGGTGGAGTGCAAGTAAATTACAGGAACAGATTCAAGAGTATAGAAAAGAAAAGGTTGAAGCTTTGAGAGAGAGAGAGAGAAAAGGGGAGAAGATTAGGGTAATTAATTTACTTAAATATATTAAATATTTTAATTTTGAAAAAAAGGAAAATAGAATAAAACCTGCTACCGAATCAAAAGGTGAGTGGTGCAACTTTGCACCACCGAAAAGTGGTCCATATTAAATTTTTCCATAAAGTATAACATCATTTTGTGTTTATACCAAGTCATCCAAGTTTGAGTCAATATTGCAGGGTACCTACAAAATTTATGAAATATATCTGACTTTTTTATTAGTTGTTTGTTAGTACTAAAGAACATACATAATGAGAGATATATAATGCTACATAATGCGTCGCTCTAATTTAATTTCCCTCTATTTATAGCTCATCTCATCTTAGTACTAAGTAACTACTATAATAACATCTAACTAACCTAACGATCCCTGATTAAATTCCCATTCTGTTACATTCTTACATGAGTTTGAAAATTTAAGTAAACACACTTCTCTTAGGTGATAAATGGAAACAATATAGAAACAACCGCAGTCCGCAGCTAATGAGAAACTCGGCAAAATTCACCTAACAACCATCAAATCTTTGTGTGTCCATGGTAGCTCTGTGGACCCTCAGCATCATATCAGATCCTTTTTTCTGGAATTAACATTAAATAAAAATAAGATAAATTAAGAAAAAATCAAGAAATAAACAACCTAAATCCTAATCAAATCTAAAATTTAAAAATGTACTAATTAAAGATAGATAAAAACTAGAATTTATTTTTAAATTTTAGATTTAATTAGGATTTAGGCTGTTTATTTCTTAATTTTATCTTAATTTATTTTTGATTTATTTTTAGAGTATTAATAAATTTTTATTGAATTTTCGGATTTTTAATTCATTTAGGATTTTATGAGTTTTTCTTGTGATTTTCTAGATTTTTGCAGTTTTTATCTATATTTATTTAGTACTCCCTCCGGTCCTATTTATAAGCATGAAAGAGAAGAAAAATCTTGGTCATTTTTATAAGAACCAAATGAAAGTTAGAGCTATATTAATTAATTTTTTACAATGATACCTTTATTAATTCTAACTTGTAAAATGTGTCTCATTAATTATTCTCTCTTTCCCACTTTCCAATACTAATAACAAAGGGTAATTTTGGAAGTTTATTTTGATCCAAGACAAATTTAATGCATTTTATCTAGTTTAACTACATTTCTTAAACTATGTTAATTTTTTTTTTGCTTATAAATAGGACCGGAGGTAGTACTTTTTATAAATTTTTCTTAAAGCACTCTTTGTCGCTCTGCTAAGCCTCCTGCCTTCACCTCCACTTGCCGTAAATAGTGAAAGACTGAAACTTATTACCATGTGTTTTTCATTCAGGGAAAGTTGACTAACGCAAGGTCCGAGAAACTTACTGTTCAACATTCTCCTCTCAACTCTTCTCATTGAAAACCCTGTGCCGCCAGAAGCCCTCTCCTCGCAGCCCAACCATCGTGACTGCTCATCGGTTTAGGACTCCTCCAGGCGTCGTTGTTGCACAGATGACCATGTCGGGTAAGAAACCCTTTCTCTACCCTTCCCCTGTTTTCTTATTCATGTATTCTAGATCCGGTGGGGATGCGGTCGGTTAGCATCCTCTCCTTCTCAAAGACCTGAACTATAGCCGTCTACAGAGCATTACGTCGAATTTGTCTGATGGGCATTACTTCGATTACTTCATTTGTTCGCCTTCCGATTCGCCGTCGCCGAACACTATTGGAGTTCAGGTTAACCTTCATGTTAATTTTCTTAATGCCATTCATTTGACAGCGACGCTTTGAGCCAAAGAAGATTTTTCTTTGTTTATTCGAATTGTCTGGAGGCATCCTTGATAGACAATGAAAGGGAAATTTATTAGACAAAACAAAATGGTGGGCTTTGCTTGGATAGGGTTGGTAAGAATTTATTCAAAATTTCTCTTCTTACTTTGGATTATCATTATTGATTTGGATTCTTATTTTCTGCTTTCATTTTATTTCTTTGTTCTTTTCTGAGTAGGAGGAAGAGAATCCGAATGAGAAGAAACTTGAGGAACCTAATAATTGAGAAGAGAAGAAAGAAGAATCTGAGTTTGTGTGAGTGGTGAGTTTTTGATTCAGGTTCGATGTGAAAAAAAATTATAAGTTTTTTCCCCTCTAGATTGTGATTACTTCATTTGTGAGATTCATCCTAGATTGTGGAGACCTCAAGTTACAGGTGCTTGGAGCTGCTTGCTGATTTTCCCTATGGCTTCAACTCAGATATTTGGTAACAAAGATCTCTTTTATTTTTAATCATTCATTATATTTCTTTTCAAGTTTGTAATGATGCATGTAGGCTTATTAATTGTTTGAGTTTTGTATATAATTTTTTTGGACTTGATTTATCAATCTAATTCTGGGCTGAGCATAAGTAAATTGCAAACAAGAGAGAAACACTGGGCAGAGCACAAGTGTTGTTGAAGGAGAAGATCCAAGAAATGGGAGTTCATTTGAGACAGTTGGTGGCTGGTGTGCTCACCCTAACAATGTTTGTGCTGCTTCGAAATATGATCAAAAGAAGCAAATGAACTTACCTGCCATTGACTAGATTTCAGTTTCATTGACAGGTTGAACTTACCTGCCATTGCTTATGCTTATTTTCTTATCAGTTTTTCTTTTCATTTGTGTATCAATTTTTTCTTCATTGTTATAAGATAATTATGCTTCATTGAATAGGTACAAAATCATTTCTCTTTTCTCTTTGTGGTTGCATGATTGAGTTTTCAAAATCAAGCTCTATAATGGAATTTGGACTTCATCATGGTGGAAACTGATTCACATAAAGTTATCAAAGTTTTTAATGGGGATGAGATTTATCCTTTAATTGCAAACATTATAGCTGATGGCAAAAGATTTGTTTCTCATTTTAATTTTCTGTTAGCTGTATGCCCTGAGAAGCAATTGTTTAACACCTTCAAATAGGTTGTTAGATAGCGGGAATGGGAGTATTCCAAGCAACCCTGGGCATCTTTTTAGTTTCTTTAGTTTTTGTTTTTTTAGGAATCCATAGAAGTATTAGTAATTCATGGATGTAGCATTTCCACTTACACTTGCGCACATAAAGCTTGAGACAGTGTGGATTCATTTGATATTATATTAAGAAGTTGATCCTTTTAATGGTAGTTATAGGTTATGTTCTTCCAGCGGGGCTAAATAGCTGGATTTTGAAACCTGCTCTTAAATGTAGGTCCATGTTAGGTTAGAGGGAGTACAATTCTGGGGTTGATTTGTAGAATACCTTTGGAAGCACATACACAAAGAAGGCAGCAAAAGATCTTGGAAAGAAAGCAATTTACTTGAGTGTGCCTTTTACTGCTGAATGTTAGAAACAAAAGGCACCTCATCAATTCCAGTGGACATAGATTTGGAAGCATATTGTACTTTAAAGCCTTTCTAGGTTGTGCTGTGGTTTGATGATTCCGATTTTCTGATCAAATTTTATGTCATGACATTGTTAAGCAATCTTACTCTCCTTTTACTTTCCACATTGCATATTTCTCGAGGCTTTGGTGAATCAAGTTGACCTTGGCCCATAAAGGTTTCAGTAATGTGGAGTTTATTGAGGCCTTTAATGTATTCGGTTTTATTAGAATGATTTTTTGTGTGTCTTTTTCCTCTCAGCTTGCTATGCGATGGGATTGTGTATATGGACTCCTTGGCAGTAGAAGTGTAGATGTTGGTTCTTCTATGAGTCTATCTCCTCAATTGCGGTTGCCTTGCATTAAGGAAGTTGAGTGTGGTCAAGTATATATTATGATAATTTTTAAATGCTTTCATCATCATTGTCCTTGGGTTGGATCTTTCATCAGCTAACTTTATGTCGGGTGAAAGAGAGTTTTGGGAGAATTGGGGATTGATCCCATCTCAAAGTCCAAAGAAAAGTTGTTATGGTATTTGTAGTGAGTAGTTTCTTTTAGTTGTAGAATATAGAAGATTTTGTATCATATTTTGTATTTAATCCAGACGATCTGATTAAAAGACAAATCTTCAGTGAACTGTGTTTTTATGTTAGAATAACTTTGCTCTTTTTTTTTCAAGTTTATTAGTTGGTGATGCATCATAATATTGGGACAATCTCTCTATTAAATATAATAGAGAAGTAAGTTTTGATATAATTTATATACTATACAACACAATAATATCATGTTAAAGTGCATTACATAACAAAATAGTCTACTCCTCCCCAATCAAATTACAAGGTAAAAATCAATTACAAGGTAAAAATCTCCCACGGGAAGTAACATTTTACATGAAAATACTTTCATGTTAGAACTAATTGAAAAATACATTTTCATATAATTTAAGTGCATATTTCTTAATTTTTAAAATAATTTTAGTAGAAAATTTATTTACATATTGATACATATTTAAAAATACAAGAAAAATACCCTTTGTGCAGGGTAAGAAAAAATCATTTATACCGGACATGTGAAGAAACAAAGATTTTGGCCAATTAATCTTTTTATATGTCAGCATCTTTATATTTATTAAATTGATATATGATGTGCAATTAATCTTTTTATATGTCAGCATCTTTACATTTACATCTTATTATTATTATTATTGTACTTTCATTATTCTTAGTAACATAATTTTCTAATAATTAAAGTGTTAATTGGTATTTCAAATATAATGATAAATTTAACTGTGCAACGCACGGGTATGAAACACTAGTCTAGTTTTAATTTGTCATAATTTCTTCTATAATACACTTTATAATTTGTAATTTAGTTTTTTATAATCTAAATAAATAATGAATTGAAAGTTTTCGAACCCTCTCATTTTCATTGTGAAAGGGTATATATAGAAAAGAACAACACCCTTGATTTTGAGGAAATATAGTGTCTGAATGGTTTTCAGTTTGAAAGTGTTTTCACCTAACTGAGGTCTAAAGCTTCTTTCATGTTTGGAGCATTGGAATGTGTGATCTCGAATTCCAATACTCCAAACAGACTTCCAAACTAAAAATCAAACACAACCAAAGTGAGTTATGACTTGTGAGAGTAATTAGTGCAAGCGAACAAAAAACTATGGCCGACAAATGGTTATATAGACAAGCGGAACTCCCGCTTATAAATTAAGGAAAAGTTATACCTAGACATCATTATACACTTAAGAGACACCGAAGTGAGAAATGAAAATAATAATAATAAATGTGATATATAATGACACAAGATATAAAGTGATATAATATGAGTTCGTGAGTGTCTCTAGATTTTTGTATGCTTGACTGTAACCTAAATTTTAAGAGCTATTTTTTGTGATGGGAGTTGACTCAATAGTTTATCGACATTGTTTAATGAATGGCCGGCAATATGAGCAGCTCTGTATTGGTTGAAGTGCGGCGTACTCATGGTGGAGACTTTTTTCTTTACACGCAATAATATTTGAAGTGCAGCGTACTTTGTGTCTTACTTTCTTCACTTACACTGATCACCTTAACAAGCAAATTAAATACTCTCTTCTTCTTCTTCCTATTCTTATTCTTAACCACTACCCCCTTCAGAAAGAGGTTCTCTTCCCCTCACACCACAATACCAAACACAAAATGAAAAGTAGTGCAACATCATATAAATTCCAATCGTTCTCCCTCACCTGGAGACTTATAATTCCCTGCACATTCCTAGCACTGCTTTGTTTATACTTTTACGTTCAGCATCCTCACTTCAGCTATATCACCTACCACTTCTCTCTTTCTCCTCCTCCTTATTCAGGTATATATGTAAAGTTTTGTTTTTTAATAAATATTATCGGTCGTGATATAAACACTCAATCAACATACGAGTTTCTTTAGCGATTCTGGACCACCAAGGATGGCAATGCCAAAAAAAAAACACTTCTAGGAACTAATTCGTAAATTGAATTTTTGAAATACATTATGACATTAAAATACATAATGTAATTTTAAGAAATATGTACATACCAAAATTTAGTTACCGGAATGTATTTATGGTTTGTCCGTAGAAGTGTTTTTCTAACTTAATACATTATTGGATGTTTTTTACAGCTAAAACTAGGATATATCGATTGAATGTTAATAGTGTGCGGGTTTCTCTCGACTTCAAATCAGATGGAAATAACATGATATAAATTTTATTGACAGATCAAAAGGACAAAGCCTACAAGGAACAATGTGACTACTTTAATGGCAATTGGGTTCCTGACAAGAGAGATCCTTTATACAATGCTACAACCTGTGGTGGTACGATCCAAAAAGGTCAGAATTGCGTCGCTAATGGTAGGCCTGACTCGGAATACCTTTACTGGAGATGGAAGCCTACAAGTTGTAATCTTCCAAGGTTTGATCCCAACACTTTTCTCCAACTATTTAAGAATAAACACATAGCTTTTGTTGGGGATTCTCTAGCTAGAAACCAATTAGAGTCACTTCTTTGCATGTTGTCCACTGCTTCTACACCTGAACATACCCCCATGCATAAAGGTTATGGTCGGTGGCATTTCTCTTCTCACAATGCAACCTTATCATTATATTGGTCCCCTTTTCTGGTGCAAGGTGTTGAAAGAGTCCTAAAAGGGCCCGGACCACGTCATAATACAATGTATTTGGATCATGTTGATGAGGAGTGGGCAAAGGATATTGATCAAATGGACTTGATTGTGCTTGGATTTGGGCATTGGTTTTCTGACATTCCTGCAATTTACTATGAGAGTGGCTCAGTTCTAGGTTGCCTAAACTGTCATGGTCTCAATTGCACGGACATTGGTTATTATATTCCAATAAGAAAGGCTTTGAAGACTGCTCTTAATAGCATAATTGAGAGGAAGAAAGTAGAAGCTAAAGGAAATATTGGAGGTGGTGGTGTCATTGTGAGAACATCCGCACCTATTCATTTTGAAGGTGGTGCTTGGAATAAGGGTGGTACTTGTTCAAAGACTAAGCCTTATGAAAAAGGGGAGAAACAACTTGAACAAAGAGATGCTGAGATTAGAAATATTGGAATAGAAGAGTTGCAAATTGCTAAGGAAAAGGCCACCAAATTAAAATTTGGAGGGTTTAGGTTTGAGGTACTAGATGTAACCATGTTAGCATTAATGAGACCAGATGGACATCCCGCTGCTTATAGGATTCCATTCCCATTTGCTAAAGGGGTCAAGATTGTGCAGAATGATTGTATTCACTGGTGCTTGCCAGGGCCTATAGACACGTGGAATGAAATTTTTCTTGAGATGATGAAGAAGTGAGATCAATAGCTAAGGAGAGAGGAGTGAGTCATTCAATCCTTGTTAATAAGTAATTTATCGGATACAATTCATGGACACACAAATTTTTGCGACATATGATTTAGCGGGAGTTTTCAACTGTCACAAACTTTAGTGTCAGTCTAAAACCATAACTTTATGTGTCGAAAAAGTGTGAAGAAAATATGCATGTCCGTGTATAAGTACTCTTAATTTATGAATTTCTCATAATTGATCAATAAGTGATAAATGTATGTACTCATGATACGTAAATGAGTTTTGAATTAATATCGTAATGATTAAGAAGGAGAGGGCAACACAGCCCTCTAATCTTTTACATAACACTAAACTTCTCCCCTCGTTTAGTCTAGTAATTGTACTGTCATGACTGATAATAATGTGTTTCAAAATTAACATTCTAGTGCAATAAATGTTATATTTTCATAGATAATAATGTGTCTTAGAAACATTTTAGTGATTAAAAAGAAAAAAAAACCCTTTAAGTTAGAACATGAGCTACCCTTCGTTTATTTTACTTATCTATATTGGAGCAGATAAAAGATTACTCATGTTTCGAACATTTTTCTATGGCCCATTTGGTACGTAATATCGTATATGTATAAAGTCTATATGTAATTGTTTAATATAAAAAATGTTATATTGTCATACATAATTATGAGTTTTAAAAACATTTTAGTTTTTAAAAACATTTTAGTGATTAAAAGAAATAACAACCCTCTAAGTTAGAACATTAGCTACCCTTCGTTTATTTTACTTATCTATGTTGGAGCACATAAAAAAATTACACATGTTTCATATATTTTTTAGGGCCCGTTTGGCATGTAGTGTCGTGTATTAGACTTAATAGGATAAGGTTTGATAAAAAAAATAATATTATGTAGCGTTTGGTCATACACTTTTTAACTTATCATATCGTTTAAATGTCATTTATCCTTAAAAAGACTAAAATCAAACTCGCTTACAAACTCTGGGACTAATTTAACCATTAACCATATATTGTTTTTTTTTTTGCAATAAGGGGAGAGAGCCCCAAGAAACACAAAGAAACTAGCCATATATTGACCATATATTGTATAATCTTATACTATAATGCCTAATAGTGAGAATCAAACTATTCCTTATACCATGCCTTTAAATTACAAGCTTATAAAAATTCATTTTTATGTTAATGGAGTATATTTAGTCTTTTAGAAAATATCACGACCTTGGGGTCATGATATCCCACTACAAGAAAAACAACTATTAACGTCGGCAAAAACACCCAGACCAACATTTTAAATGCTTTCATTCACATGTAAAGATCAAAAGAGTGTAGGACAATTTGGCATGGGCCCAATTACAGATAGTGAGTTTTGGGTTGTCTTGTCATGGACCAAACATTTTTCTGCCTTGTACATCACTTTGACAAGGTGCCTCATTGACTCATCATACGGACATCCCAATTTCCATTTTGAATACTAGAAATTACATAACAAAAGCTGCCCTCTTCCAAAAAATGGCAGTACATTACCTTGGGGTCTTGTTTTATTTTTCATGTTGCACCCAATAATGCAACACATTACTACTGTATGCTCTTTTCAACTACAGCAATAGAATCATTTCTTCATGTCAAAATTAATTTCTGAATAGAAAAATCAAATCAATCTTATCCCACTCTTGTGATTTGTTGTTATTATCTATCTTCACTGAAAATATTTCTGCAAAATAACTTAGACAAACCATTGAAAATGAAGCTGGTATATCCTCTCTCATCTTGAATAAATAATAAATTAGCTAAAAATTATTAGAGACAATGCAAAGGTGTAGTTCTTTTGATTGGCTGCATTTTACTCAAAACATGATGTGCAACCATATGTTCCAACATCTAGAACAACATGGTGTGTTTGCGTATGTTGGTGGTTCAATCGCTGAAATCAAGTTATTTGTTGGGCTGCTGACTGTAAGGGGATTTAGAAGATTTATCCTATGCTGTGCGTTTTATCTTCTGAAGGCGTGTTTGTTTTAATCTTGGCTGAAGTAACAAGATTGATAACATGTGAACCAAGTCTATCTCAAAGTTTGAATTCTGTTTTACTTGGTTCTGTTATTTTATTCTGGTAAGATTTGATTCCATGAAGATTCTTTCCAGAAGTGCTGTTGTGGACTCTATGACGTTCGGCCCATTGAAGATCCAAGCCTCACGTGAACGTCTATATAAAGGAGTTTATAAACCCTAGCAAAATAGGGATTCTGAGCGTGATATACTGATCTTAGGGTTTATTATTTGAGTCCTGTTGTGAGTATTGTAACAACTTAGTGCTTCCTGTGCTATTGCAAGTACTAAGTTGATATGTTTAGTTGAGTTGTAATCTCATCAAACTTGTTTATTGATAAACATGTCTTGATCGCTGTGGCAGTGGTCTTTAGGGGTTAGAGGAAGTTTCCTCGTAGCTTAGAGGGAAGGGCTAAGCTAGATTCACTAGTTGTAATAGTGGTAGACATTGAAGAGGCTCTATACTAAGGGGGAGTAACTTAGGTATAGGAGAGACTTTCATGTATGACCTGAGAGCTATTACTAAGATAGTGAATTGACTCCTGGATTGGTATCCTCCAGATGTAGGTGATGTTACACCGAACTGGGTTAACAATTCTCTGTGTTTTTTTAGTGATTTATTGTTGCTACTGTGCTGTTTCTACTGTATTAAACGTTGTGGCTTAATTTCTGTATTGTTGTGTAATTGTCGAACCGATTGTCCCAACATCGCGTTTGACATCTGTCCTGTGCGCGAGAACCAGAATTTCAATTGGCATCAGAGCAGGCACCCTATTCTGTTTGGGTGAGTTCCAGGGAATATGTATTCTGGTTTCATGGACAACATTAAAGAAGGAGGATCACTCCTTAGGCCACCTTTATTGGATGGTACCAACTATGATTATTGGAAGGCTCGTATGGTTGCTTTTCTTAAATCTATGGACAGCAAAACATGGAAAGCAATTGTGAAAGGTTGGAAACATTCAGTTGTAGTATCTAAAGAAGGAACATCAACAGAAGAATTGAAGCCCGAAGAAGAGTGGACGAAAGAAGAAGATGTAGAAGCTCTTGGAAACTCCAAAGCCTTGAATGTTATTTTCAATGGAGTGGACAGGAATATGTTTAGGCTAATCAATACATGCACTGTGGCTAAGGATGCCTGGGAGATTCTCAAGACAACTCATGAAGGAACATCAAGAGTTCGAATGTCAAGACTTCAGTTGCTCACAACCCAGTTTGAAAATCTTAAAATGAAGGAATATGAATCCATCTCTGACTTTCATATACGCTTGCGTGATCTAGCCAACACATCCTTTGCGTTAGGAGAAAAAATGTCTGAAGAAAAGTTGGCAAGAAAAATCCTCAGGTCTCTACCTAAGAAGTTTGATATGAAAGTTACTGCCATTGAAGAAGCTCAAGACGTCAGCAACATCAAGGTTGATGAACTCATTGGGTCTTTACAAACATTTGAGATGTCTCTCAATGACAAATCTGATAAGAAGAAGAAAAATATAGCATTTGTGTCCAACACTGAAGAAGATGAAGTTCAGAGGGAGAATGATACTGGTGAAAGTATTTCAGAAGCTATAGCAGTTCTTGGTAGAAATTTTAACAAAGTTTTGAAGAGATTTGACGAAATGTCAAGGACAAATGTTCAGGACAAGTCGTCCGACATTTCCAGGAACTTTGATTTTCAATGCAGAGGCAAAGATGAAGAGAAATCTAGCAAAGACAGAGGGGTTCAGTGTCTTGAATGTGAAGGGTATGGTCATATCAAAGCAGAATGTCCAACGTTTTTGAAGAAACAAGGAAAGGGGATGATGGTCACTTGGTCTGATGAAGATTCTGAAGGAGATAAAACTAGAAATCAAGTCTTGGGACTTACTGTGAAATACAATTCTGAGACTGAGTCCAGTGATGGAGAAATTTCAGAAGAAGAACTTGCTGAAACATACAAGTTGTTATTCAAGAAATGGCAAGAAGCGTGTGACTATGGTAAGAAGCTGGAGAGAACTGTCAAAGGTCTTGAAAATGAAAAACATAATCTGCTGGATATCAATAACAATCTTCAAGAGGAAGTATCTGTGCTGAAATCTAAACTTGAAGGTATGATAAAATCTGTACGTATGTTGAATAATGGTACTGATATGATTGATCTGATGTTAGAAACAGGAAAGACAGCCAAGGATATGAAAGGTTTGGGATATGAGAGTGACTCTGCACCAGAAGAATCCAAAAAGATCACTCGTAAGTTTGTTCCTGCAGAAAGAAAAACTGAATTCAAGATGTCAAACCAGATGCCACAACATTGTGTCAAACATGTGTATCAACAAATACCATATACTTACCCACAAGGCAAGAAGGCAAAGAACTTGAGTTGGAGATGCCATCATTGTGGAAGATATGGACATATAAGGCCCTACTGTTACAGATTGTATGGATTTCCTCATCAACATGATCAACCAAGGACCAATTCAGATGTTCAAGCAAGGAAAGAGTGGAAACCTAGAGGGCTTAAAGAGAAAAAGATTGTGAAGGCTCCTAGTCATTTTCCCAGAACCAACAAGGATGTTGCTGCTGTACTAAATAAGAAGGAAGGAAAGAAGGAAAATCTGCATACCCAGACAAGATCTTTGAAGTGGAAGAAAGTTTCTGTTAATGATTCAGAGACAAATGTTCAACCAGATGTGCAGAACATTGTGCCCACTGCTAGAAAACAGATAAGTGGCAAGGGAATTCCTGTTAATGTTCCCCCTGCTCCTCTGGATAATGTGTCATTCCATCCTGAAGCAAATGTTCAGAAGTGGAAATCTGTGTGTCAGGAAAAGATTGGTTGTGAGAAAGAGTGTAGTCAAGAAGCTATGAAGTGCAAGGATATCATGGAATTTCTTGCTGATGTTGGGTTGTCATAACTCTATGACTATCTGTTATGTGCACTTTGGCTGCCTACAATGGTCATCTCTGGTAAGCATTTGTGGATTTAGTCTTAACATGTTTCCTGGTTTCATCTAGCTACCTTTGTCAAATTGTGCTAATAAGGGGGAGTAATAGTATTAATAGTATGTGTAGATCTTGCTGCTTATAGGGTATTAAGTGTGTGCTGAACTCTGATATGGTTTTGATACTGCACTGAGTATGGAGTATGGTTCTGAGATTGTCTTTGTGCATAGCTACTACAAATAGCTATGTTGAAGTGTGCTACCTTGATATATTCTGGTTACTCTTCTCTGATGATTCAAGCTGCAAGTATTCTGAAGAGTTTTTATGGTAGTGGATTGTATTAGCTAAAATTTGACAAATGGGGAGATTGTTGTTCCTTTGTTATGATTGTCTGCATTTTAGCTAATGTTGTTTGAGTACTGCTGTTTGTGCTTATTTGACCTTCAGTTCATGTTTTAGCCAAAATTTGCCAAAGGGGGAGATTGTAGTTCTTTTGATTGGCTGCATTTTGCTCAAAACATGATGTGCAACCATATGTTCCAACATCTAGAACAACATGGTGTGTTTGCGTATGTTGGTGGTTCAATCGCTGAAATCAAGTTATTTGTTGGGCTGCTGACTGTAAGGGGATTTAGAAGATTTATCCTATGCTGTGCGTTTTATCTTCTGAAGGCGTGTTTGTTTTAATCTTGGCTGAAGTAACAAGATTGATAACATGTGAACCAAGTCTATCTCAAAGTTTGAATTCTGTTTTACTTGGTTCTGTTATTTTATTCTGGTAAGATTTGATTCCATGAAGATTCTTTCCAGAAGTGCTGTTGTGGACTCTATGACGTTCGGCCCATTGAAGATCCAAGCCTCACGTGAACGTCTATATAAAGGAGTTTATAAACCCTAGCAAAATAGGGATTCTGAGCGTGATATACTGATCTTAGGGTTTATTATTTGAGTCCTGTTGTGAGTATTGTAACAACTTAGTGCTTCCTGTGCTATTGCAAGTACTAAGTTGATATGTTTAGTTGAGTTGTAATCTCATCAAACTTGTTTATTGATAAACATGTCTTGATCGCTGTGGCAGTGGTCTTTAGGGGTTAGAGGAAGTTTCCTCGTAGCTTAGAGGGAAGGGCTAAGCTAGATTCACTAGTTGTAATAGTGGTAGACATTGAAGAGGCTCTATACTAAGGGGGAGTAACTTAGGTATAGGAGAGACTTTCATGTATGACCTGAGAGCTATTACTAAGATAGTGAATTGACTCCTGGATTGGTATCCTCCAGATGTAGGTGATGTTACACCGAACTAGGTTAACAATTCTCTGTGTTTTTTTAGTGATTTATTGTTGCTACTGTGCTGTTTCTACTGTATTAAACGTTGTGGCTTAATTTCTGTATTGTTGTGTAATTGTCGAACCGATTGTCCCAACATCGCGTTTGACATCTGCCCTGTGCGCGAGAACCAGAATTTCAAAAGGCATAAAACATCCACACTCTTGCCGTGCATACCATTTTCAGAATTTGAGTCAAGCTACATGAAATTAGCTATAAAAAAACTTACAAGCATACCAATAAATTGAATAGAAAGGCAAAACAAAAAAACAAAACTCCTCTCAATTTTCCCAGCAAATGGAACAAGTGAACCTGACATTCTAACTCCAACTTTCGTACTTTCATTGGACCACATCCCAATTACAATCTTAATTTGGGTATTACATATGTAGTCAGTTTTCTCTGAAGATCCATATTACATAGAACAAAATAAAAACAACAATGTATTAACAAATTAAGGGTCAAAGCAAAAGAGAGAGACCTTAATTCCAGGAAAAAATTATGCAAAAGCAGTAAGAAGACAGAGAATAGGCTGAATTGCAAATCAACCTAAACTCCACCTATACCTACTACTAATCTATCTATAGCTCATTTGGATTAGCTTCTCTTTCGATACGATCTAGTCTAACACACATAAGCAACTCACTCAGAGAAACTTCTCCTGAAAATTAATTTTGACTTCAGAATCAATTGTGTACATAAATCCATCAATCATCATACATGCAATGAATTGAACTCAATCACCTGAGAAAGAAACCCTCCCAAAATCCAAATGACCAATCTGATAGAGCTCAAGCCAAACCTTCTCTGCTTCAAAGGCAGCATTGACAGTGACATTTTCCACACCAAAGCTAGAAGAAACACTAGAAGTTGAAACCCCTTCTCTGCTGTCCCTCTCCAACACAACATCATCACCAACATTACCCCCATGATGATGCCCCTTCTTGCATTTCCTCTTCCCCTTGTTCTTGTTCTTGTTCTTCTTCCCCAAACCCAAACACCTCCTTCCAACCACCCACGGCGCCTTCACAAACGCCAGGGAAAAACAGTGCACCACCGCACAGGGGCAGCAGCAGAGTGCCACGCAGTCGGCTACCATCCCCGCCGTGCACGACCGGCAAAACTTCCCGGAGCACTCTATCAAATCCTCTCCTCCGTCATCCACGGTGGCGAACCGGGTGCTGGTGGTGGTGGTGGGTCCTACTCCTTGTTCTCCTCTGCCGCAACTACCCTCATTCGCCTTCTTCGCTGCTTTGCTCCGTGAAACTCGAGATGAGTTGTTGTTTTTCTTCTCATCCATGTGAATATGATTCTCTTCTTCTTGCTGTCCCTGCAAATCAGAAACTCCAATCAATCACAATAACCCTGATGATATTGATAACATTATTCAACATTACACAACCACTTCAATTTCAATTTCACATACCATTTTCTTGTTAATTTATAAATCTTTGTGACTCTGTTCTCTGTGTCCCATTTTTTCATACACTACTAGTCATCATGCATCGAATGTTATTGGCATAGTAACGCTTTGAAATGATGAAAAAGAGAAGATGAATGAATGTGCACGCACGCGCTTTAGCAAGTGAAAAGGGTTTAAGTGAAGTACTGTCTCTGTTTTTGTCTTTGATTTAATGAAGGAAACAGTGGCTTGGTACTTGTGTTGTGGTGTGTGTGTTACTTTTGAATGGTTCATAGACTTTGCACTTGGACTCTCTTGACCAGTTTTGGACGTTTGTTACAGCTATTCAAATTTTTTGAATTACCACCTGAGTTCTCTCAACTAATGTAGCAACTGAAGCAGAGTAATGATACTACTTACTTACCCTAATTACTGTAAAAAAAAGGGTAAATTGCACCCTGATTTTTTCTCTATTATTTAACTAAAGTTATTTTTCCTGTACCAATTACACTTTCAATTTTTTTTTATTATAATACTTAACACTCCTCTATTATTTTAAATGGTGCATAAAGGAGACGAGGTTAGCGCATTTAAAAAAAATAAAAGATAGATTGATGCAGTAATGATATATTATAAGGAGGTGAATGCAATTTACTCAAAATATATATTTTGTTGTGGTACATATGAAAAAAGTTTTAGTAGGATGGATAAAATTCATTTTGGATTATATTTGCAATTTTGAGAGAGATCACTCTTTGACTATGGACTACCAATGCTTTAGGTGCAAAATTAATTACTATGAAGAATTCACTTGACATTTTATGAAATTTGACACCTTTCCACAAAATTACTTACAGTAACTTCAAAATGAAATTGAAAATTGGGAGAACCTTAAATCTGATCATAATAGGTAAGGAGGGCAGGTCTATGGATTTTGACTATTGAGGGAAAAGGTGAGTCCTCACTGTTTGCTGTCTAACTCCATTAGCTGATTGGTGAAGCCTTTTACAATGTGCTAGAGAACAGGGGAAAGAAGTAAGGGGGCAAAAAGAGTCAGGTGAAAATAAATAGAGAGGAGAAAATAGCTACATTTGGTGAAAGAAAGAGAACATTTTATGTGGGTTTTTTTTTTGTTTGAAATGAAATTTTATGTGGTTGAATAGTAAGTGTATTGAATTACGTATATTTAATTGGTCAAAGTAAAGTTAATGCACTTGAGCTAATTAATATGAATTTTCATCTAATTGTTGAATAAATGGAACTTAATATTCATGAAATAATAAATACTAGCACTCTCTATTTAGTGGTTCGGATTGTATCGTAATCTCATATTTATTGTGTCAGCATGATAGAATAATACAATGTTGTCCTTTATCATACCATCTCTATCAGTTTAAATAATGGGGAGTTGAGTTAGAACTTATCCGGATAAAATAGGATAATAGTTTTCTATGCTTTATCACTACCCTACCCTAAAAAAATATTTTTTTTTTATAATTTGTAATTTATAAATGTTAAAATATTAAATTTAATAATATATTGATTTTATTGATTATGAATTCTAGTTCTTAGCATAGAGTTAATATTGATTTTAATTTTTTACTTATATTATGATGATAAAAATATAAACTAATTACTCATTGACATTAAAATAGACTACTCACTTATAAATATTTATTTATTAATAATAAATATGTATGCTTTTAATTACTTAAACTAATTTTGTACTTGTATAATTATTTATAATTTAAACATTGACTAATTTTATAAATAAATTATTTTTAATATTATTTTTTAAATTTATTTGACTTTATTATTTATAATTTTATACTAGTATTAAATTAAAATAAATTGGTTGCTTATATATTTTAAATAGACTAATTAATAAAAAATAGATAATTCTAAAACAAATATAGACTCATTTATAAAATAAAAAATAATATAATGATTAATTTTTAAATATATTAATGAATTAATGAAATTTAATATGTAAAGTTCATGAAGAATTTTAAGTAAATAAGTCAAATAAAAAAATTCAAAAAAAACTTTTATTATAGAATTTATGGAATTTAATATCTATACAAAAATTAAATATATAATTTTTTTAAATAAATAAATCTTAGTAGTAAATTGGTTAGATGAGGTTGTTCATTTCCAATGCAATTTAATGTGAACGGAAATGGCAGAGAGAAAGTAAAATCCCATCAATTTCCAAATCCTTGAAACATCACTCACTATTTTTGTTTTTTTTTACCATGAGCTTGGAGTCTCAAGGTCAAGGGTAATAGAAACCATGCTCCATGAGATATGATTATCGGTGCGATAGAAAAAGAAAATTTAGTAAAAATGAGATAGAAGAAATTTTTTGTATGAAGAAAATCTCTTTGGATTCACTTATGCAAAATAGCTAGCTAGAAAGAAACATCTGGTGAAAATTAGATCGAAAACAAATTGTGTGTAACTTAAGACTCTTCTAAATGAATAAACAAATACAATTTGAAAAATGGTGTCTAGAGTGTCGTTCAGTTAAAAAATGCATGTTTAAAATAAAAGAGTTAAAAAATGAATGTAATGAGCTCGTTCTCCAAGATAAGTGGCAATTGATCAAAAAGAAAATTGAGGAGAAAGAGAAAACAGATCTATGTTAATGCTTCTAAGTTAATAATCGTAATTTCTGATGACGCTGCGGTTAAATTCCAGATTTATTAAACACCCACCTCTTGGGCTTAAAAAATCTCTTCTAAGATGAGTGAGTCACTTTATAGTGTTAAGTAAGTTATTTGAATCTCTTGGGCTGAATTGCTTTGCTATTAATAGTTGTGATGACTAATTTTACCCAAACTTTCGTAACTATAGAAGAATCAAATCCCTCATTAATATAAGTAAAATGAAATCCATTGTTTTCTAAGGTTGTTAAAACTTAAGGAAATATAAGTAATAACTTAGGATGACTCTTGCTTAACTAGTGGTACAAAGTTCCTTTTAAAATATAATATTTTCTTGTGGGATGTGTAGTAGTAGCTTTACTAAATAAAAAAATTACAAACAAAAAGATTGCATGTTTCCACCAAAACAAATAATTTTAATTTTATAGGATGAGCCCAAATTCTACAACTGGACTATTCTATGCAGTGAGATCTACCTTTGAGATGAGGAACTAATTAACAAGATGTGACCTACTGCTCCTCCTGCAACTGATCCTACTTGGTAATGTAATTTTCTAACTTCCTTATACATTTGGTAGGATTTACATGTATCTTATCTTTCTCACCATTTTGACAGCATCTCCCATTTAGGCATTGCATGTGTTGAAATTTATTTGTTTCTACCATTCTAAATTCAACAGTAGCAATGGCCCATTTCTAAATTCAGTTCTTGTGGAAAGAATGTAAATGTAGAGTGTTTTCTGAAGATAATTCAAGTGAATTGAAGTATATATGGAGAGGTTTTAATAGAATTCACAGTTTTGATTACTTAATCTTAGTACCAAGACATTTGGTGATATGAAAGGAATATTTGTTTTATAGAGGTAGCACTAAACCAAAAACAGACAAATGAAAACCTCTTGTTGACTTTGCAGTGGGCAGTGAATAGCACATGCAACAGATTTAGGAATGGAGATTAAAAAGAATTGCAAATATATGGTGTAGAATGGGAAACTGTGTATAATGTAAGATCTACTTCCAAAGTTTAGTAGTACAGTAATTAGATTTCAAAGGAGAACATCATGAACATGGGTTGTATGCATTGCATTTATATTCTCAAATTTGAAGCTCAAATAGGACTGAAGGCTAGTAGTAATTAGAAACTGCACAAAAAGAAGAGGTTAAAGAGAGTTACCTCAATGCATGCAAGGGTGTGAATGTGATGCTTCTGAAACAGAACTAGAGTTGCCTCTTAAACTTCAGAATTGGTTCTGATAAGATTAATCTCTTAAGTGGTATTGCAAGCACAAACTTGATCTGTTATATATAAGAATCACTGATCTTTTTATTCAATCCATGTTTATGTGGAGAGGAATCTCTTTCTCTCTCTACATCTCTGCCTGATTTATAATTTATATTTCATTGTAGTCAGTAAAACCTTATTAATTAAAAGCCAAACCATTTTATAATCATAAAAACTCATGAGAACAATGTATTGTGTTGGCTTAATTGCACTTTTCGTCCCTGATATATACTCCTTGTGCAATTTTAGTCCCCTTTATTTAAAAGGAGCAATTTAAGTCCATTAAAAATTAGGATGTGACAATTAGGTCCACCGTTAGCTTCCATCCAATTTTAAACAGAATATTCTTATTTAGATTCTAATTTTTTTCTAATTACATGATCATCATGTTTGACACATCAGCAAATAAATTAAAAAGAATTAAAAAAATAAAACAAATTAAATATAAAGAATGAAATTAAACCTATTGAACCCTAATCCCAATTTTCCCCAGCCACCGTCACTCTCAACTCCCTTGAATCCTCTGCCATCCACAACTAACATTTTCCTCCACCTTTGAGCATCTTCATCGTCCTCCCCTTCATCTTCACACAACCAAATCGAGAGAATCGATGGTGCATCTCCAAATAGAGAGAAAACGCCGGTGCTTCTCCAGATCGAGAGAAAGCTAGATCGAACAAAGAGAAGGAGGAGCAGGGAAAGGGTGGACGCACAACAAGGAGAGAAACTTGATGCAAACTTTGATGGTGTGGTGATAAAGGAATGCGCTGCGGCGAAAAGTTGGTGGCTGAGATGGGATTAGGGCCTCTGTTCTTTCTGGTCTGGTTGGAATTTATGTTCTGGTTCCAGAATTTGGGGATTTCAGTTTTGTTTGGCTATGGAAGGGAACCTTATGTTATGGGATTTCATTTGGTTGGAATTTATGTTCTGGTTCCATAATTTATGTTATGGGCTTGAATCTGATGCAATTTTAGATTGGAATTTGTGGTGATGAAAGGTTCCTCCTACTTGCTCCACCGACCCTATGCCTTGGCTCTTCTAATTTGCCCAGTCTTTGTCTGTTATCCCTCTTTTCTCTTCTTGGTTTTTATTCTTTCTCTCTTTTCTTTATTTCTTTTTATGTACTTCCTCACGTATGTATTTGGTTGAAGTATAGTTGATTTTTGTTCCTGGAATTTTTATAGCTTCTTGTCGTCTATGAAGTTGTTGCTACTTCTGAATTTGTTTCCAAATTTTGATTTTTTGAAATTTTAATTAATTTTATTTTGTATTACGTGGAGTCCTAGTGGCATCTAAGTGGTAAAATGTGTGAGGGCCACGTCATGAATGAGCGCCACGTATGAAAAATCTATTTGAAATTTAACGGAATCTAACAGAAGGATCCAATTGTTACAAATTGATCTTTGATGTACCAAAATTGCTCATTTTAAACAAAGGGGACCAAAATTGCACAATGGGTATAGATTAGGGATGAAAAGTGCAATTAAGCATATTGTGTTCTATTTGTGTATGTGTAGAAAATCTGTCTGAGAGAGAGTGAGAGATGAAAAGCAAGGGTAGTGTGATGAAGAGTCCCGATGTGAGGGAATATGGGGAAGTGTTGCTATTCTACGTTGCTCTTTTTCCACCACCAAGTCTCTCTGATCATATTATATTATGTTTGATTAATTTTCTTACAGCTGATCAGAGAGTGCAATTTTCAGGCACGTGAGAGGCAGAGTGCACGCACGTGCACCCACATTAGCTTTGGCTTTGTTTCATTTCTTAAATCAGCTAATCTTCTAAAGTGAGTGAGATGCATTTTCGGAATAGATGGGTGAACCACTATATAGTAATGACACTTGTCAACACTCAATTTTTAGAAGAAAGAACATTAATAACTAATAACATTAATAGATTGTTTTACTAGCCGGTATTATTAATTAAACTTGACTAAACTTTGAGTTATACTGACTGAGTTGAAATACTCCTTATACTTCAATTCAATAAATTTTAGCTTATAAAATAAACTCACTTAGGTGAATCCTTGTGTCTTAGCTGGGCTATTGATTTGGTTGTAGACATGGAGTTTGAAACAGATTGTCTTCTTCTCCAAGGATGACTCAACCCCAAAATTCCTACGCATACATGCTAATAATGGATAGCAAAGTTCTAGATGAACATGTAGGTTTTCATGATTTGCTGCATTGTAAGCGTACATCCACCATCTAGCAAAACTAGCTCTCTATTTAACTAAGAATGTTTGGGTAGAGGAAGATCCTCCAAGGTCTCATTTACTTTTGTATGAAGCAAGTCATGCTAATAAAATGCACTATTCTGGCACCAACATCTCGCAAGCACCAAAAATGAAAGAGATCACATTGCCACTTCAGTAAAAAGCTAAACAAACAGGCAAAACAAAGAAGCAAAATTTCCACCGCTGATAAAGGGGGTCAAAATCACCATGAACTCGCATAGCGAGGGAATCATATTCGTCGCATATTAGAAATTAGGAGGCCTATACTCAACCACAAAAGCTAGCTCAAGAGTTGAGGTTTGCACTACCCTTATAAAGCTTATCTTGGCTCTATCTCTAGCCAATGTGGGACTTCTAACACACCCCCTCACGTCCAGGATTGAACAGACTGGAACGTGGGATCAACAACGGGTGGCCCAAATATGGGTGGTCTCCACAACAAATGGATCTAGGATAGGCTCTGATACCATATTAGAAATTAAGAGGCCTATACTCAACCACAAAAGCTAGCTCAAGAGTTGAGGTTTGCACTACCCTTATAAAGCTTATCTTGGCTTTATCTCTAGCAAATGTGGGACTTCTAACATCGCAAAATACCAACAAGACCGTAGCATATAGCGAGGGAATCCTGTCCGTCGCAAAATAGCGAGCGATTATCCGTCGCAAGATTGAGAGGGAAACACATCCGTCGCAAAATAGTGAGGGAAAGTATCTGTCGTTACAATAGTGAGGAAAACATATCTGTCGCTAAAATTGAAAGGGATTTTATTCGTCGCAACTTTGTGAGGGACCTGTCCGTCGCTGAATCCGTCACAATTTTAGGATCATTTTCCGTCGCAAATGACTAGAGAGGGATGATTCATATCCGTCAGCAACAGCGTACTGCTATAAAGTGCGAAAATGTTTTCTATGAAGGTAGCCTTATCCAACACACAAGGCCAGTACAAAAGTTCCCAATTAACGTGACCATTCAGTTTGAGTTCTCGCTCTTATCCCTCCACCTCCATGGTTGCATCTTAAAGTATTAATTCATTGGCAAAACGTGTTTACTCTACTAGTGTAAATTGTTGGGGTTCTACGTACGAACCTTTCAAAGATAACACTCATTCATCAGAGACTACAAGAGCTGATGTAAAAATGGATACATAATTTAATTGTGGTTGTAGCTCATAATCATAAACATTGTATGTTGCCTATTAGAGCGTGATTCTATTTCTTTGAGAAAACAAATAAAATAAATTAGTCTAGAGTCAAACAACATGATCCACCCACCTAGAAGGGTCTATGGGATGAACGGTAGTGGGCGCGATCTCATTATAACTTACTTGAATCATTACCTATCAATTTCTATTCCCACCTCTGCTTGTGATTTACCGACATATATATAAGTAGTGGGATAAATAACATATATTTATATTTGGCACGTCTAGCTGATAAGCTAGCTAAAAGCTAGCCGATAGCTGAAAAACTAGTTGAAAGCTGATAAGCTAGCTGAAAGCTAAAAAGCTACATAATTGGAACAAAAGTGTTTGGTAAAACTAGTTGTTGAACAAGCTGAAATTGTAAAATGACATACTTGTATAATTCTTTTTATATTTAACATTACTTTATTTTCACATTAATACCTATATGATATTAATATTAAAATTATTATAAATATTTTAATTTCACTCGAGTTATTTATCATCTTAAAAATATATTAATTTTTACTTATTTAATTTTATATATATTTATTAAATTAAATAGAATAAAATAAATAATTAATAATTTGTAATATAAAATTATTTGTTTTATTACAAAGTAGTAATTATTTGTGTGCAGGAATGGTGTGCATATGAGATAAGTGTGATAATTGATAAATAAATAGGTTTAGTAAAAAACATATAAGGCTAAATGTGGAATTTTAATAAAATAATAAGGATAACAATGAGAATATATTTAATAAGTTGTAAGCTTTAGGCTTTAAGCTACCTGAGATAGCTTATAGCTTAAAGCTTTAAGCTACTGAAATGAGCTCATTCACCAAACAGTTTTATAGAGCTTTTAAGCTAGTCAAATACGCTTTAAGCTAGTCAAATAAGCTATAAGCTAGCTGAAATGACATGTCTAACATAGTCATAGTATTAAGAAAATAATTTTTTTGTAAAGTAAATAGTACAAATGACATATAATATTGAGGAAACATCAAAAAGTTTGTGGGGCAATTGCCCTAGAGTGTATTTGTCATTGGATAAACCTAATAACATATATGTCGGTTAACATATATGTCGGTAAACTGGAGTAGAGAAGATTGTTTGATTACGGTGGGGCGAAAGTGACCGGAGGAGGAGAAGAAGAATAAATTAAAGACATAAAGATAAAAAACGCCATACATTGAAAAACTTTCAATGAGGAAAATGTGCCCTCATAATGGGGGAAAAAGCAATGAGCGTCGCGAGAAGGGGGAGCTCCCCACCCATGGTGGGAAAGGGAGGCTAGCTGTTGGGTGAGTTCGACTTCGTAACCAGGTCACACCCACGAATACAACTTTCTCATCAGCGGCAGGAGGCTAACTCGCAACCTTCAGATGGGTCACAACCTTCTTATAAGTTAGAAGTGGTCTATCCTTACCATTTACCAATTGAGTCCATATTGATCCTTCATATTTTTTTGTCTTCTTTGAAAAAAAAAGGCCCAGTAAATTGATAGCACTCCTGCCTAAACAAAAATAGTGAAGCCCATAACAAAATATCTCCCTATAAATTCTTCAAGCGCTCCTCAAAACCTACTTGTGATTCTTTCAGCAGCCGAAACCCTCTGCCTCGTCTTTTCTTTTGTGATATTCACCTCAACAATGCCAATACGTGCAGTGAATGATGGGACTTTCCCCACACATTTTCTTCGTTTGTTAAATTAAATTTATTCTTGGATTTCATTTGCGTTTGAATTTTATGTTCTTTATGTATCTTTGTATAATTTCAACTATGATATGATGTTGGGTGATGAAAAAACAGACGGATTAACATTGATATTTTTTATACATGATATCACAACCAGCTACTTCTGACAACATCATGTATATAGTTCATGTATTTTCTTTTATTTGATCTTGTAATTTTGTTTCTTACCCATTCTACATGTTATGATGGGTCAGTGATGCTTAAAAATATTTGCTACTCTTGATGGGAAGCACCCATTTGATGATTTTCATCCACCAAGATCTCTGAGGCCCCAATTAATTTATTTTAACCTATTGCTGAATGTGTATATTCATGCAGGTAATTAATCAAATTTTAAAAATCAATAATTTGGTTTATTTTTAATTTTTTGTTTCTGAAGTACTGATTGGGAATATCACGGTGATGAGTCTACAGACCTGTAATGATTTGCGGGTATGATCGCAATCAATATTGAACATCTAAGGGACTGAGTGATGTTGATTGATATACTCCATATTTTCTTTTTGTTTTTCAAGGTGAATTTTTATACTTACATGGCTTTCAAATCTAGTTGCACATTCAAAGAATTTGAGTCATCTTGTGCTATATATATTTGAAATTTGATGTCATCTAGTACTACTATATGTGATGATATATGAGAGAATACAAATCATCTTCAAATAATTTTCCTGGTGATCAAAATGGATTATGTTGGAATCTGACACTTGTTCATGTTTGATTACTTGATTGACTAAATCAAATGGATATTCATTCCTTGAACACCAAAGCTATTGAAAAGATCCAGCAAACCAAATAAAGCACAAAAAGTTTAGAGTTTACCGTTAGTCCACATGGAGTACAAGGTCGAATATTGAAAAATACATTTGCTAGAAGAAAAAGATAAACTCCTGAAGGGATGGAGATGTCAAAGAAAAAAACAGACAAGGATTGGATTCACATTGTCATAATAGGGGAATGGTTTTGACATGATTGAAATCACCTAAACATCCCGGTACAACCATTGACAGCCAAAACAATCTACAACATATATTAAAGGACACTGAATTATTTAATTTTTAAAAAATATTTGGATATTAGTTATCACTTGTATAAATGGGCATTAACAAACATTTTAAAATAAAAAGTGTAAATTTGTTTACATTTTACTCAATTGATATCTAAACATGTACCAAAAAAAATTGATATCTAAACATACATACATTTGTTATCTATACCCGATTAGAGTTATATATGGGGAGAAAGATAATGGTAGACAAAATTTTAATTTGATGCTAAGACATTGACTACATGTGGGTTGAAATTTGCTATGTGAGATTGTTTCATGTGGGTTGAAATTTACTTTGATACTGTGACGTAGCTCTCCAATGAGAAATTCTTTTGTTTGCCTAATCTTGCTTTTATGAGGTAGTCCTTTTAATGTCAAGTGTTGGACCTTTTTCCTTACAATAATGTCTCTACTAACGTCACTTTACTGAGAAAACAAACTCATCCCTCACCAATCTGCTAGTTCTGCATATTCTTGATAGGTACCAGAGGTTTTAGGAAGAAGAAACTGAATTACTGATATATTGATAGGGAATTTCTGATGAGAACACCAGAAATTCTTAGGAAATACAGAAGTAATGGAAGCAAAATACAGAAAGCAATAAAGCTAGGAACAATTCGAGAGTGTTCCCTTCTCTCCCAATTCTAACAGAAATGATGCCTACCTTTCTCTCTCCCCCCCTCAGGTGTTTATACACACCTTCTGGCCTGATCCTCTGCAAAGAGGATCTGCCAGCTCATCAATTAGTTATTTTCCCCCATGTGTGGTAGTGGAATCGATGGCTGTTCCCACTTTGCCCCTGCGTGTGTACACCTTAGAGTAGTCTTTCTTTAGCTTGTGGATTAAGTCCCTATCATCACTTCCCCCTTTGAAAAACACCTTGTCCTCAAGGTGGAAGGTTGGGAATTGCTGCTGGAATTGATGCAGGGATTCCCAAGAATTCTCAAACTCAGGGAGATTCCTCCATTGGACTAGTAGCTCTATCTCCCCAGTTGAACTAACCCTGGAATCTAGTACAGTAGCTGGCTCCACTTGGAGTTCCCATGCTTCAGATAGTCCCTGAGGTAATGGTTGGACTGGAACTGAAGGAGTTAGAGATTTCTTCAGTAAGGATATATGGAATACAGGGTGCACTAAGCATCCTGCTGGAAGTTGTAACTTATAGGCCACTGCACTGATCTTCTCAATAATCTTGAAGGGACCATAAAACCTTGGACTGAGTTTTTGGTTGGTCCTTTTGGCTAGGGATTGAAGTTTGTAAGGTTGGATCTTAAGGTAAACAGCATCTCCCACATTAAATTGAATGTCCCTTCTGTGCTTATTGGCTTGTTGCTTCATCTGATTTTGAGCTTGAGCCAAATTAGCTTTTAGTTCTTCTAGCATAAGGTTTCTTTCAGCAGTTAGCCTAGAAACCTCTTCTACTGCTGTTTGTGTCACATCTCCCCTGATGATTGCTGGAGGGTCTTGGCCATATAGAGCTTTGTAAGGGGTAGATCTGAGGGATGCATGGTAGTTAGTGTTGTACCAGTATTCTGCCCATGCTAACCACTTGGGCCATAGCTTGGGTTTGGTCCCTGTTAAGCATCTCAGATAGGTCTCCACACATCTGTTTACCACCTCAGTTTGACCATCTGTCTGAGGGTGGTAAGCTGTACTATATTTCAGCTTAGTGCCAGCTAACTTGAATAGTTCTGACCAGAAGGAACTCATAAATACATTGTCCCTGTCAGAAACAATGGTCTTAGGAAAACCATGTAACCTGACTACTTCTTGAATGAAAGTTTCAGCTACAGTTTTTGCAGAATAGGGGTGAGATAGTGCTATAAAATGAGCAAATTTGGTGAGCCTATCCACCACTACTAGTATAGTATCTTTCCCCATAGTCCTGGGTAGCCTTCCTATGAAATCCATACTGATATCAGTCCAGATTTGAGAAGGAATGGGCAAAGGTTGAAGGAAACCAGCAGGGCTCAAGGCCTGATACTTGTTCCTCTGGCACACTTCACAACTTTGGACATAATGTTGGATATCTGTCCTCATGTTTTCCCAGTAAAAGAGGGAGGAAATCCTCTTCATAGTTCTGAAGTGACCAGCATGTCCTCCCACTGCAGAGTTATGGAATTCCTCCAATATTCTGGGAATCCTAGGTGATGATTTAGGTATTACTACCCTGCCCTTGAAGTAGAGCAACCCCTTTCTGAACTCAAATTCCTGATTAGAGTTTGGATCAGTCATGAGAGCTTTGATCATTCGACCATACTTGGCATCCTGAATCAATTCTTCATCTAATCCCTCCCACTCTTGACATTGAGCTACAGAGATAGCAGAGAAATTAAACTTCCTTGAGAGAGCATCTGCAACTTTATTCTCAATTCCAGGCTTGTATTTAATTGTGAAATTGTATCCTATTAGCTTAGTAATCCATTTCTGCTGATCTTCACCTATAATTCTCTGTTCAGTCAAGTATTTGAGGCTCATTTGATCTGTGTGGATCACAAAACTTCTTCCTAGCAAGTAGGGTCTCCACTTTTGGACAGCTAGTACAATAGCCATGAGTTCCCTTTCAAAGACAGACTTGTTTTGGTTTCTGTCTGACAGAACCTTGCTCATGTAAGCCACGGGTCTTCCTTCCTGCATAAGGACAGCCCCAATCCCTTTGCTAGAAGCATCAGCCTCAACCACAAATTGCTTGTCAAAGTTGGGAGCCACTAGAACTGGTAGGGTAGTCATAGCAATCTTCAATTTCTCAAATGCTTCTGTGGCTGTTTGATCCCAACAGAAGTTGTCCTTCCTCAATAGTTGAGTTAAAGGAAAAGCTATTTTGCTGTATCCCTTGACAAACTTTCTGTAGTAACCAGTCAATCCTAAGAAACCCCTCAAGCTCTTCAAATCCTTGGGGATAGGCCAGTCTATCATGTCATGAATCTTGCTAGGGTCAGCAGCCACTCCTTGTCCAGATATGATATGTCCTAAGTATCCCAATTGCTTCTTCCCAAGTGAACACTTCTTCTGATTGGCCACCAACTGGTTTTCCTTGAGAGTGTGCAGAACTTGTCTCAAGTGCTCCTTATGAGTCTCATCATCCTGGCTGTAAATAAGGATGTCATCAAAGAAGACGAGGGCAAATTTTCTGAGATAAGGCTTGAGAACTTGATTCATTAAGGCTTGGAATGTGGATGGAGCATTGGTGAGCCCAAAGGGCATTACCACATACTCATAGTGTCCCTCATGTGTCCTAAATGCTGTTTTGGGAATGTCTTGCTCTTGCATCCTAATTTGATGGTATCCAGACTTTAAATCCAATTTGGAGAACACTTGGGCAGTCCCCAGCACATCCAACAACTCCTCAATCACAGGAATTGGGAATTTATCAGGTATAGTCATCTTGTTTAGGGCTCTGTAATCAACACAGAACCTCCAACCCCCATCCTTTTTTTTTACTAGGATCACTGGACTGCTATAGGGACTTGTGCTGGTCCTGATAACCCCTGAGTGTAACATGTCTCTCACCAATTTCTCTATCTCATTCTTCTGATAATAAGGGCATCTATAGGGCCTGATATTGGGAATTGTTGCTCCTTCCTTCAAGGTTATAGCATGATCACAACTCCTTGACGGTGGAAGCCTTAGAGAGTCTTGAAAGACTTCTGGAAATTCAGCTATGATGGCAGCCATCTCTTCTGAAATCCCCTCTTCACCTCTGGTGTTTAACATAGGGTCTTCACAAGTCAAATAAAACCCCTCTCCTTTGTTGTGCATGGCTTTGCACAAAGCTTTCAAAGAAGTTTGGGTTCTGCTCAAAGTGGGATCCCCTCTTAATACCATCTTCCTTCCCCCAACTTTCCATTGCAGAATTAAGTTCTTAAAATTGGCTTTCACATCTCCCAAACTAGATAACCAGTCCATTCCCAGCACTAAATCTGTTCCCCCAAGTTCCAGTACATAGTAATGTTGGATTAGATGCATACCTTGTACCAATATGGGTAAGTTCTTGCAAACTCCTTGATTCTGGATTTTGTCTCCATTTCCTATTTCCACTTCATAAGCTACTGTTTCAGTCACAGGTAGTTTCAGCTCATTGACCAATCCCTGTGAAATGAAGTTACTTGTAGCACCACAATCTATGAGAACTAGAATTGTCCTCTCAATACCTTCAAGAGCCAACTGTCCCATCAGTTTGAATGATCTGCTGGTGGTGATTCCTTCTTTACTCTTCAGAGAAAGGAGTAAGGTCTTGTGTTCCATAACCAATTCTTCTGACTCAGCTTCATAGAAAGGCGCTTCATCCTCTTCCTCTTCTTCCCCAGTTTCTATTAGCATGAACTGATAGTGCTTCATTCTGCACACATGCTCCCGATTCCATTTGTCCCCACACTTGAAACACAATCCCCTCTTGCTGCGATCATTGAGTTCTGTTTGAGTGAGCCTCTGTCCACCAGTCCATTTTTTTTCTTGTGGTTTCTGCTCCCCTGTTTTAGTGTCAGAAGCATTCTTCTCTGTCTCCGTGGTTCCAGAATTCGTATTCTTCCATTTACTGCCATCCACCCAGTGATTAGCTGTTCTGTAAGTGGTCATCCCCTTCTCCTTCCATCCCCGCTTGTCTTCATCACCCCCTTTCCCCAAACGCATTGCTCTGTTTTTCTCTTCAAGGAGCAGAGCACGGTCCATAACCTCAGCAAGGTTTCCCAGTGGATATAGCTTGAGTTCAGCTCGAATCTCTTCCTTGAGTCCATTCAGGAAGATACCAGTGACCATTTCCCGATCCAAGTGTCGCAGTGGTGCAGCGACCATTTCGAATCGCTCCCTGAACTCCATTACGCTCCCTGTCTGCTTAATACTCAACAATGGTCCAAGCGGGTTCTGTACCAATTCGGGTTGAAACCTTCGAATCAACGCTTCCTTGAACACCTCCCATGTACGTTCTGGAGCGTGCTCCTCCCACCATTGGAACCAATTCAGAGCGCGATCTTCCATAGCTATTACGAGCAGCTTCACCTTCTCGCCGTCGTCGATGTGGTTGAGGCTGAAGAAACATTCAACCCGAACGATCCAGCCATGGGCATCTTCACCGTTGAACAAAGGAAGATCTATCTTCCTTCCTGTTCTGATGCGTAGTCTGGGTGAGTCGTCATCGTGGCGGAGGACGACAGAGTGAGAACTCCGAGAGTCATCTAGCGATGGGTCTGAAACACGACTCTCAGTGCGGTGACGACGACGGGGTGTGTGGGATCTTCCCCTGCTCCGGCGACGCTCTTGGTGGAGCATCAGCTCGTGAAGCTGGTCGACCATCGTTCTCATCTCAGTGACATTTCGTTCCACGTTCTCAATTCTGTGCTCCATCTGCGCGCGGGTATTTACCATACAAAGCTCCCTTTAGATCAGGAGCTCTGATACCAATGATAGGTACCAGAGGTTTTAGGAAGAAGAAACTGAATTACTGATATATTGATAGGGAATTTCTGATGAGAACACCAGAAATTCTTAGGAAATACAGAAGTAATGGAAGCAAAATACAGAAAGCAATAAAGCTAGGAACAATTCGAGAGTGTTCCCTTCTCTCCCAATTCTAACAGAAATGATGCCTACCTTTCTCTCTCCCCCCCTCAGGTGTTTATACACACCTTCTGGCCTGATCCTCTGCAAAGAGGATCTGCCAGCTCATCAATTAGTTATTTTCCCCCATGTGTGGTAGTGGAATCGATGGCTGTTCCCACTTTGCCCCTGCGTGTGTACACCTTAGAGTAGTCTTTCTTTAGCTTGTGGATTAAGTCCCTATCAATTCTCTATAGTTGACATTAGCAATATAATTATTGCAGTTATTTACGTTTAGTTTAGTATGGAGAGTCTTTTTGTTAGTCATTTTCTTCAAATTCACCTCAGTATGCTAGAAAACTAGTAGATTTTAATTGCTTGCAATGACTGTGATATGAGGCAATGAAAAATTAGCATTGTTTTTACGTTGCTCTAGTTTGGAATCGAGGACCGGCCTGTTGGTTGGGTGAAGATTCTTCACACCAACAAACCACTCCGAAATCGACAAATTAGCATTGTTTGGTACAAATACTAAATTGTATAACATTATGTATAAAATAAGATCATTAATGAATACAAGCATTACTGAACAGAGCCTGTGGCATACCCTCTCTAGAGCCCAAAAAGAAACAAAGAAAAAAAGAATGAATGAAGATGAACTATAAAGCATACCTAATCTATTTTCTCTTCTAATCTCCCAAGAATAAGGTATGCCACTAATAAACCTTTTAGGTCATCAATTTTTACTGATTGAACTATATCATAATTTCATCTAATATTCACTGATACACCTGATTGGCCTTGACATGAGTCTGCATAACTTCTCATTTGACAGTTCAAATCTATGTAATGAATTGTTAGATTCATCCCCACATATTTTCTCTTTGGGCATACCAATCTCCTTGGCCAAATTCTCTGCCTCACTCTGTGTACCAATCACATTATCAAAGCAAATGTATCTCCCACAAGCATTGTTGTTCATTGCCTTGAATACAGACGAATGAGCTTCAACCACTTTCTTTAGATCAACTGTTGCTAGCAAACCATTAGAATATATTTCTTGAGCTCCTGCATTAGCATTTGGAAAAGTTTAGATTCTATGTTTGACTAAGTTTGGAAAAGCTTATTGGAGCTTTTCTTTTAGCATAAACGCTTATGCAAGTATTTGAGACAGTTTATGTAAATAGCTCATGGCTCACATATAAGTCGTTTTAAGCTTATTTTCACAAGCTGTAACCTATTTTCAGCTTATTTCAATAAGTTTCTCATATTAGCTTACGAATAAGCACTTAATTAAGCTTTTTGCCCAAACACACCCAAAATGGATAGAAGAAATTGGACAATGATTTTGGTAACATGGTACCTTTGAGGTAAGCAATTGTTGCTGTTGGATTCCTTTGATAAAATTCAGGACCTGTGATGAGAGCTGGACAAATGCTAGTGAGTTTCAAACCCCTTTCATTAGCTATCCTCCAAGCAGTCTTCTCTGCCCTCAATTTGCCTAATGCATACCAAAGCTGCCATGAAGAAAGAGCAAGGTCAGATAAACATGTTGTATAAGAGGTTCTCAAATAAAACAAAACAAACAAAGTAAATAAATCAAGTGCAATTGCTTTGTGGAATTTTACCTTCTTTTCTATGCAGAATGATTCAGAACTCCAAGATTCATGGTTAATAACAGGGGAGGTTTCTGATTGTGCATTATTTTGCCACATACAAGCTGATAGTGATGATGTGAACACACATCTTTTAACCGAAGATGTACTAGCACATGCTTCCATCACATTCTCTGCCACTCTGACTTCAATCTCAGCCATGGATTTCTAATATAAGACAAAAGCAATTGAATAATTAGTATTACACGTTACATTTTTTCTTATCACATCATGGTCACAACAATTAAGCTATAATAGAATTTTAGCTTCTTTCACCCTCTTGTTGATGTTAGATGAGGAGGTACGTGTAGGAATCAATAATTGAAAGATCATTTTTAATTTACTACTATTATTAGAATAACAAGTTTTGTACTTAAAGTAAAGCACAAGAGCAAGTAATTGAAACGTTTCTCAATTTCGTTTAGGTACTAGTGGCCCCATTATTCAGCATGACATAAACAAAGCATGTGCAGCATGAGAAGGGGTTTTGCTCCCTTAGGCAAGGAATTGGGATGCAATGGTTTCTTGTACAACCACAAAGATCAATAATGCTAGCTATGAGACAAGAGAAAAAGAAAAGTGCTATAAATAAAGGGGAAATGATGGTGTGAAATAATTACAAAAAAATATTTGACAGTGGAGTGTATGAACACATTGGAAGAGTAAGCGTCTGTGTTCAGATATCAGTTGAGTACAATGTGAACGGACATTAATCTTAATAAGCGCTAACGTCGGTTTAATATCAGTTGAGTACAATGTGAACGGACATTATTCTCAGTAAACGCTAACGTCGGTTTAAACTTGTATCGACTCGAATGGAAACATAATTTAAATGAGAAAATAAATTGACATACTGTGTAGCCAGAGAGACCAGCAGGGTCGGTAAATGCAGAGGTGTGAAAAACGCCACGACATCCCTCAAATGCTTTCTCCAAGCTATCAATGTCAGTTAGGTTTGCAATTACTACTTCCAAATTATGTTCTGATGTCCCACATGGCTCCATTTCACTCAGTTTCTCTATGTCCTCTGCATATAAAAGCCACTTTTCTCAATTAATAACCATCAATAATGATACCAAACCATCAATAATAATACCAAACTCAATTAAGCTAAAAGCTTTTAGGAGTTAATTGCGTGACTATGTTTGCATATTTATCACTACATTTATAGTTTGTTTGGTTTAATTTAAAACTTTCAATGGTAATTGCCTTAAATAAAGACAAAAGCAATTTTTAATGAAGACGTGTGGCTTTCTATTCCACACCATTTGGTATTGAGCACCACCTCAAGTAAATGTGAATGTATGTATAGCACATACGTGCTGTCACTACTCACTAAAAATGATATTAAAAATTATTTTAAATTATGAAGAAAATTACATGAATCATGACACTAATATTAGCATCAAATAATTTTGTATGACATGTAAAAGTTTAAGTTTGTAAAGTTCAAACTTACAACTACAAAATGTTCAAATATTAACAACAACAAGCTTATATAATAACTCAATTTATATCAATCCATGAGTGTAGTGGCCCTACTTGCATAGTTTGTAAAACTCAAAAAAAGACCACTAGTGAGTGGTGAGCAGGCCAAAAAGATATATGGGATAAACCAAGATCATAAAAAGTTAAAAACTATATAAAGTTTATTATCATAAGGCGGCTATTGAAAAATTAGGACATAGAATTAGAAGAGACTGATTCATAATTCAAAACCGTAGACTTGAATAATTAATTAATTAACACGAGGACTCGTATAAAAATATTCTCTAGGGAGGACTGACCGAATTAATAACTATTTTTGTGGCATATTTGATTGGATTGGCTCAGTGAACAATGAGTTCAAATTGCCAACTATACACAATATTGTACTCGACGACACATGATTAATATAATTTGGCATATACGAAAATAACAACCAAATTTAGTTTTGTTGAAAAATTCCCATTATACACAGTACTTTCACACGCGATGCCGTAGAATTTTCAATTTTCAGTTGATGACGTTTAATAAACCAATTCTTTTAACAAACAGATCTCATAAACTAAATGAAGGGAACTTGGAAAATTGTAATCTTCTTCAGAAAGTCTTTCATAACTATAACAAAAATAGGAGTATAATAATTAATGTTTATACACATTTACACTCATAATCTTTTAAGTAAATCTGAGTAAAGATTAACGACTACCATTCTAACTCAAGCTTTTGAAATTGTATAGCTGAATTTTCCTGAATCTCCTTCCCTACCCTCAGTCCAATCATCCCTACCTAGCTAGCTAAACTTAATGTTTACAAGTTTCATCTTTTTTTATAAATCTTCAAACTTAATTCAACAAGAAAATTTATATTGCCAATTTGCTACCAACAACTTATATTCTAAGTTCTAATTGAATTAAATGTATGGATACACGGTTGAAAATTCACCATCGAAATAAAATCAACATGATTTTAGCTCATCTAAATTATTTTCCACTATGTATACAAACATGTGCTAACATATCTCACAAATTATTGTTAATGCATGGTTCTACTAAGCAAAATTCATAATTGAGAAGAAGTTTGGAATTGAGAAGGGAAATAAGAAAAAAAGAGTTAATTTAACTCCTTTACCTGGGTTGTGAATGATGATACGAACAGAGTAACCCAAGAGCAAAAGATGGTTGACGAGAGCAAGGCCCAAATAGGAAACACCACTAGTGACACAGAGCAAGGCCCTTTCTTCTTCATCATCAACGACTGTTTTGGTGGTTCTTCTTCCCTCATCGTCCTTTCTACGGTGGATACCGGCGGCGGCCACCAGCTGGCGGCGGAAGGCCTCCAGCTCCTCCGTTCTGCTCTCCCACTTGCGCACAACACCCATTTCAAATTAATGAGAGATGAAATTGAGTAGCAAAAAATTGAAAACTAGTTAAGTGTGTGACTGTGTGGTGAAATATATGAATATTGGGTTATATATTGTGGGCTTGAGTTTCTGGGGCTAAACTGAGAGAAAGCTTCTTGTGATTCTTCTTAGTTTGTGTATGGAGATGGTTGAAATGAGGGTTATATATATATATATATATATAGAGAGAGAGAATTTATAAATAGATGACTCTGTGTCTCTCTCTCTATCGCTCGGTCCAATGGTCAATTTTTGATGGCAGAACATAATAAACTATGGATTAAAGGTGTGTGTACGTATAAAATTGTATATAGTCATTTAATTGAATTTTATCGCATTATAAAATATATATTTCAAATTAAAATTAAAAATAAATCTCATTCATTCTATGTGACATGCTGTGATTATTGTCAGTGTAAAATTGTTTTAAAAAATTATTTTACACTAACCGTCGTGCACATTCATTAAACTCATAAATTCTACCTATTTTTTATTTTATTTTTTAAATCAACCGATACCTAATCACCTTCGAACTTTAGTTCAAGTCGTAAGAATTAGGGGATATAAGGGTTTGGGAGGGTGAAGGGTCGAAGATATTCAGAGTTCGAACTCTGAGTAGAACTAATTACCAACATCTCTAACAACTAATATGTGCCTATTAAAAAAACCTTCTGATGTTGACTCTTTGCAATTCAAGATTTAATCTGAATGAGTTGTGCAGGAATCAAACAAAAAAAATATTCTGCATACTCACTCTTTATTACCAATTAAGCTACCTCTTCTATAATCTTATTATAAATTAACCATGAATTTCATTTGAGTAATGTTGTCCCCATATAAACCTTCTTACAAATCCTAGTATGTAAAAATATAATTAATTTTTCTTACACTTCTAAATTAAGAAATGCATGAAGTTTTCATTTAATGCATTTTTCCTTTAGTTTATTTTTTATAAGCAACAAAATGCATCTCCAAACAAACCAACATATCGGTTGCATTTTTCATTTAGTATTTATACGAGGATTTATAAGGGGACATAACATTAGGAAAACATTTAATTATAATTGTATTAATCTCTCATCTATTATTTAATTAGACAATTTATTTTGGGATATTACACTAATTACTTTGTATTTTGCTATTATCTAAGTTCCCTTCTTTTTATTTTTTACTATTCATTTTAACATGCTTTGATTTAATAAAATTTTAATATAGAAACAAGAAAATAGAGAAAAAATTTATTTCACAAAAATATTCTTATTTAAAATTGTAGTACAAAGAGTTTGGCTAATCTAGCTCTCTCCTTCCTGTGGGTACTCATCTGTTTGGGACTCCACCACATAGTTGTTTTAGTCCTCTTCTTTTTGACCGTATGAGTGTTACTTTTCCCCGGTTTACCTTAGTGTAGTTGCTTTTTCTCTGGGCGTTCGCCCTCCATGTAACAAAAAATAAGAGTAAAATAATAATTATTGATAATACAATGTTACTAAGACACTCTTATTTAATTTTACTGATAACATGTTCGACTATTAAATTCTACCTTAGATAGAGAAAAGTTTTGGTTGGTTAATATGAAAAGTGATAAGTAAAACAAAACTTATTAAATGATGATACAGATGAAAAAAATAAAAAATAAAAGTCTTATTATTATAAAAAACAATTAAATATTAAGAAAATGAAAATGAGCTAAAACAATAATTTTAATATATTTTTATCAAACAGAGAGATTAATTATTAAACTCTCATAAATATCGTCTTCACAATTTTTTTATAGGCAAATGGTACTCCAGAATTACTAATTGTTAATAAATTAGTTCTTTTGCCAGAATTTAAATTATAACCCTTCACTCTGGAATTCCTTCATTTTACTTAATGCATGATTGATGTCTTCGCTCTACATGGATCGAACTGCCAAGTCACCTAATATCATGGCCGGTAACTATATTTTGAAACACACCCAGCTGACACCTACGTCGTTTACTCTCGGCTCCATCCTTGAAAGTTGAATCTCATCAGTCAAAGCAAAATAGTTAACAATCCAATGGCAAATGGGGCTGCCACAGACCATGCACTTTGACCTGTTTAATTAATTTGATACCTTATTAATCTGTTACTTATGTGGGGCATATCGTGTTTAATTTTTAGATTATTATATATTCAAGCTTGTATAAGTCAGAATAAGTGGGTTAAAAAAATCTAATATTGCTCTTTCCACGCAACTCTATCTATTGGGTTTGGAGCATGCTCACTTTTGGTATTTCAGAGTGTTGGTTCAACCAGTTTTCAACTTTCATTGGACTCACACACAAAGTATTCATTACCTTTCAAGAGTTGGAGTTAAAAACTTATAATTGTCTGGAAATAATCAAAGTTGGAGTATATTAATTTTTTATAATAAGTGTTATATATAATAGCATGTATTATAATCTTATTATACAAAATGAAATATTTATTTATTTATTTACTGATTATGATATGATCAAGCTTTGTTTTATACTTTATCTAGTAAAGTTTTACCCTTCTTCATTGTTCATGATCCTGAAATTGATTCCTAATATTAAATTACTCATAAATAACTATATTTAAAATTGATAGATGAGATACTGTCTAACATTTTTAATTTTTAAGATCATACACGAACTATTAAATAAAATTTATGTGGTTGTACGTAGTAAATTATGTCCATATCCAAATTTTCTTAAATTACCCATGCATCACACACAGCTTGATGAACAGCTTGAAAGACAAGAAAAACAATTCTGCATGCTATTTACTCATTTAGTGTGTACGCTTCAATTCAAGCTTTTAAATCATGAGTTCTGTTTCTACAATTTAAACTTTTCCGTCCAGGGAGGCAGTGATGGCACTGGAAAACATACTCGGTGACCACTTCAAGAACAAGAAGCTTCTAGAAGAAGCCCTCACCCACTCCTCCTTCACCGGCGCCACCTCCTACGAGAGCCTCCACCGACCTCTCTTTCGCAAACCCTTCCCTCAACCGCGGCCAGCTCTCTCTCCTCTGTGCCGCCAATGTCATCACCGAGAAGCTCGCCAGCGTTGCTGTCAGCAGGGGAATTTACCACCATGTCCGCGACAACAACGTTCCCCTTACCAACTTGCAATGTTCTTGCTTGACATTCAATCAACAGACATAGACTTTTACAACAAAATTCAAAATAACAAAACCGAAAATTCATATAAGAATTTTGTTGAGGCAACAATGTTCTTTGCATACACACTACTAGAAATTTGTCAATTTCCTGCGCATTTTCCTGCGAATTATGCTAAAAAATTCGCAGGAAACACGTTTCCTGCGAAATATTTTGCGAATTTTCAATACCCAGCTAATACCTTCGTGGATAATGCAAAAATCGCAGAAAATTTCTGCGTAAATTGCTGCGAAATTATTCGCAGGTAAAGAAAATTTCGCAGCAAATTTTGCAGAAAATATCGCTGAAAATTGCACAGCAAACTCTTCGCAGGTAATATCGCAGGTAACTTCACTAATAATCGCTAATAATTGCGCAGCAAATGTTTCGTAGCTAATTTCGCAGAAAATATTTGCAGAAAAATTTGCAGGTAATTATTTAAGTATTTTCAAACATACATCGGTGCTAATGGTGATTCCAAGCTTATTTGATCAACCAAAACCTTTCATACCTAACATTAACTGATACTATAGCTAATATGTACCCTACACTTGACTACCATGAAATTCCCCAAGTATATGAAACCCTAAACCAAGCCACAATAGAAGATGTGAAGAAGAAAATTACCTTGGCTAAATTTCCTTGAGATAGAAGGGTATGACCGAAGAGCTTCAAAGAGGAAATCCACGAACCAGAGAACTTCAAGAGAGAATAGTTTCTGAAATTACAATCGTAGCATCAAATCACAACGTTAAACCCTAATCAATGATAAAATGAATCAACAGTGTTTGGCGAGTGAGGCAATGACCGTGAAAACACTGTCGTCGTCGTTGCCGGAGAAAGCAACGCGGTTGGTGGAGATGAAGGAGAAGAAGAGGTACATCATCGAGAGCACCGTGACAGAGCTGGTGAACCCCAAAGTGAACCTCACCGTCGCGACGCCAGAGAGAAGCTTCTCGAAGAAGCCGCAGATCGGTTCTATGTTGAGTCAATTGTCAATATGGAAGCAGAGCCGCAGCCTTGCGCTGCCGTGGAAGAGGTAACTGCGCCGCTCTCCAAGGACACAGTCACGAACAAGAACAGAGGAAGAGGTGCGAGCGATGGAGGCTGGAAGAGGCATGCGAAGCGGCGGAGGAGGCCGAGTGACGGCAGAGAAGTTGAAAGGCGAAGGGAACCAGGAACCCTAGAAGAGAAATTGGGATCGAGAGCTAAAGAGAACGAAATGAGAAGCGAGGTTGTGAACGAGATCGGAGTCTAAGACTTTTAATATATTATTATTTAATACATTTTATTATGTATAAGGGTTTCCTCCGAAAATTGCTTAGAATATTAAATTGTTGTTTCCTGCGAAAATTGCTTAGAAATTTTAAGTTTTGCTGCGAAGTTTTTTGCGAATATATATTCCTTCGAATTTAAAGACGTCAATAAATTCGCAGCAAATATTCAGATCTAGCTACGAATCTCGGTCCGTAGGTAAGTTTGCAAGAAATTTTATGATTACATGCGAAGTTTTCTTCAAAACCTGTATTCGCAGGAAAAAACACTCAAATCACAGCAAAATTTGCAGGAAATCCCTACGAATAAAAATTGCCAAAAAATGCGCAGGAAAAAAGCACATTTCTATTAGTGACACCCCTAGGCTTTCTATCTGGCGCCGCATCAACATACAGAATTGAAGATGAAGTAGAATTGTTGAGGTTGAAAGAGGATTGTTCTAGTTTTTTTAAAATATGAAGATGAAGATGAATGGGGGATTAAAGATGATGGTAGAGGATAGTTCTTGTTTTTTAATTTTTAATTTAAATTTTGAAAAATAATCATTTATGTTTTGATTCTCTTTAAGTAAGGTCTGGAGTTTGAATATTATAAATGGAAAATATTCTACCGAGAGTTAATTTCACCATTATGTGTGAATGTACCCAGTTCAAATTAAATATAATTGTCTTCCGTAATGATATTTATAAGAAAAAAATTGGTGCTTGTTGTGGTACCTTAATTTAAATGAGGGTACGATACCTTAAATGATGTAAAACTTCTTTATCTCCAATTTTTTAACTTCTAAAAGCCTCTAGCACCATCGTTCATGAGCATTTTAGTAGATTATTTTATTATCTTGTCGTTTGCCAGACACCAATTTCCATATCTCACCCTTATTGTGATTAATAACTCTCTTGTTCTTATATCGTATAAATTTCCACTTCCACCACTAGATTCTGACTTAAAAAGAGATGCAACAACTGACATGACGTCTAGGATTCCAAGAAAAGTTAAAAGGTCTAATCTTCTCTGTTTCTCTGCCATTCAATTTCACAATTTCATCTAATCGGGGTACCGTATCCAAAAAAAAATTTAGGGTACCACACCAAAAAAAATTACATATAAATACCACATATATAAGCCCTGACATGCCATTAGACAAGATCACTAGAGCTCTTCCAATAAGGACTAAAATTGACTTTCCTCAACAAGAATGAAAATTGAAGGAGTGACAGAAAAAATAAATAACTTGATAATATAACCTGAACCTGGTTTGACTTAATAGGAAGTAAAGAAATCACGTGCATAGCAACCAGACTACAACTACCATATATACTAAACTACTACTGGCAGCTGCAGTAGTGAAGTAGCTAAATGAATCAATCATAACAAAATACGTTGAGTTGAATATACAACGCGACTTGTTGACTGCACAAAAATACAAAATACGTTGTCTAATTTGAACGTTAAACTGATCCATTCTGTTAGACACAGGAGATGATAGACATGGAGAAAATGGTGAGATAATTTTTTTAATAGTTTGAATTTTGAAATGATAGAAATAAAAGAAAGAAATAAAGTGATGGGAACTCTCTAATTTCGTTTGGCTAAATAAAAAATGAGAAATTAAATGAGAAATATCACAAGAAGAAGGTTGAAAGCATCAAAAAACAAGAAGAAGGTTGAACCGTGTCTGAGTAAATTTAAATAGTTTTAACAGCTTGAAAATTCTGTTTTAAAAATTCTCCTTGTATTGTCTAGAGATCGATGGCAACGGATGATTGATAATTAGTTAGTTTCAAGAAAGTAAAAATTGAGGAGCACGCATAATTTTATCCTCATTCACCCAACATGAGCTACATTGAGTCTTTGGCCTTCCTCTAAGATTTTCACTATATATAAAGAGTATTAGCATAACTCCTCCTTTAACAAGTATTCTATGAATTTTTCTCAAGTGTTCTTTAATCCAGTCTGTCCAAGTTGTTGAGTACTGTCCGGGACTCTATCCAAGTGCTCTTTAATTCAGGCTCCCCAAGTGTACTGCATCTTTCACTGTACCATGCTTTATATCTTCTCATACGATAATTTTTTTTTGATAAGTCAAATGTATATTAATATAAGCACAAGGGGTGCACTAACCCATATATAAAAAAGAAGTACAATAAACAAGTGATTATAGCAAATCAAAGGAAAAAAAGGGAAAAAGTTCAGCTATAAGGAGGAAGTGATAAAGAAGATGAGTTATGTTATGCGTAGTCTGATGTATATTTTAAATTTGTATGTGCTTGTGATGCAATGAGATCCTTTTCTTGATTTTGTATATGTCTTTGTAGATGATATGACTTTGTAGGTCTTGCTTCTTAATCTCTTAGATGCTTTGACTTTGTTTGCATGAACAAAGAATAAAGCTTTGAACAATATTGAATAGACATTAGGACTTGTGCATTCGTATGCTTGGGTTGTCTTCAAGTTTTTATTGATGTTGAGCTTGATTGTTCTTCTTTTATGTTGTTTAATCTTTGTATCTATCTGTTAGATAATTAGGCATAATATCCTACGGAATAATAACTTAAGACTCTAAAACACATAAGATCACTATCCGCTTATCAAAAAAAAAACATAAGACCACTATCCTTTATAACTTTGTTTCTTGTTATCATCAAAACTAAGAACAAAGAATGAGAATGAGACTTATTAACCTAACAAAAAAAATTCATTTTCTATAGGAAAATGACACTATTGTCCAAATAAAAAAACATAGAGTAATTTAAGGGTACTGTATTGATGGAAAAATGAAAAGGACAATCTCAAAGTAGATTTAGTTGTAACTTTAGGGTTTTAGAAAGGATTGGGGACATGGGGTATAAATTTGGATGAAACCTAGTGGTGGCGATGATTGCCCTTTAAGCCTATTCTTTTAAAAGAGTGAGACCCAATACTGACTTATTGGAATTATGCGAGATATGAGTTGAAAAGAGATGAAATTAATAGAGATTAAGATATGATGCATTGTTTGTGGTTTTTGGATATGGAATAAAATAATCTAGTAAAAAGTAGAAGCTATAATGTGCTAAATTCATATGGTAAACACATATGTAACGTAAGAATAAAATTTTCCATAACAAATGTTCAGGCGTGACTGATATTTTACATGGTTATCAAAATTAAAGTTTAATTCATAAACTCGGTTGATTTTACAATTATAGATCATGAAATCAAGTCAAATTGTATTTTTGATAGATAATTATTAATTGTTGAAAAATTAATTCACTCGTCATGGTTTGAACTCGTTTCTGAGTAAATTATGTCAAACTCGCGAGTTCACATCCGAATTCACAAGTAGGTTTTTTTAGGAGATAAAAACCTTCATCTTAATGAAAACGTTGTCGTTTGAACAATGGGGCTTTAGGTTTCAGCCAATATTGTTCTCCCTGCACAAGCACAAATCGCGACTCAGAGAAAGAAAAGCTTCCCCTGCATCCTTCTCCGCCGCCTTCAACGTTCGGCCGGCGAACCGTCCCCTCTCTCCGGCGACCTGGTCTGAAACTTGCTTCAACTTCGTTATGGATGCAGTTCACCTGCTTCATCATCCAAGCTTATTCACACAGTGGAGATTGCAGTGATAGTTTTGTAACAGAGAAACATGTCTCATTCACATGAATCTCTGATTCTGATTCAAAAGATGGTGAAACTGCCTCCACCAAAAGCATTTTCACTCTTCAATTCCTCAACCTCTCATGGCATTCACCAAACCCCCCAATCCATATCATTCATCTTGAACCATCTCATTTCCTCTGGCATGGTTTCACAAGCTCAATCTGTACTCATGCGTGTAATCTCTGGTCAAATCTCATCACCAATGTTCTCCCAATCCTCACTTATTCACCAACTAACACAACCCCATTTGGCCTCTAGTTCAATCAAAACTCTTCTTCATGAAGCAATTGTTAATGCCTATGTTCATTGTCAATCACCTGATCAAGCTCTCTATTTCCTACACCAGATGGTTCATGAGGGTCATTCTCCTAGATCAAACACATTTAATGGTGTTTTGAGCTTACTTGTTGGGTCGAATTGTTTCGATAAAGCGTGGGAGGTTTTCGATGAGTTGAAGAGTAAGGTTGTTCTGGATGTTTATAGTTTTGGGATTATGATTAAGGGTTGTTGTGAATCTGGTGACTTGATGAAAGGTTTTCAGCTTTTGGCTATGATGGAAGAGGTGGGTTTGTCTCCAAATGTTGTCATATATACTACGCTGATTGATGGTTGTTGCAAGAATGGGGATGTTCATTTGGCTAAGAAATTGTTTTGCAGGATGGAGGGATTGGGATTAGTTGCCAATCAACATACATATTGTGTATTGATGAATGGGTTTTTCAGGCAAGACCTTCAGAAGGATGGATTTCAAATGTATGAAAATATGACGCGGAGTGGAATTGTGCCTAATATATATGCTTACAATTGTGTGATTAGTGAATATTGTAAAGGTGGGAATGTAGATAAAGCTTTTAAGGCGTTTGATGAAATGCGTGAGAAAGGTGTAACATACAATGTTGTAACATACAACTTTTTGATTGGTGGATTGTGTCAAGTGAAGAAGCTAGGGGAAGCAGTGAAGTTGCTTGCTCAAGTCAACCGTGCTGGCCTAAGGCCTAATATAATTACATACAACACACTGATGAGTGGGTTTTGTGATGTTGGGAAGATGGACAACGCTGTTAGATTATTCAATCAATTGAAGTCAAATGGACTTTCTCCAACAATTGTGACATATAATACTTTGATTGCAGGGTATTCTAAGATTGGAGATTTAGCTGGAGCTCTTAACTTAGTCAAGGAAATGCAGGAGAGACAACTTTCTCCTTCCAAAGTGACATATACAATTCTAATCGATGCGTTTGTAAGACTAAATTGTATGGAGAATGCCTTTGCACTCCATTCTTTAATGGAGAAGTCTGGTTTGGTTTCAGATGTTTGCACATACAATGTCCTAATACATGGGTTATGTATGAATGGTAACATGAAAGAAGCATCAAAACTCTTCAAATCATTGGGTGAGTTGCCGCACTTGGAACCTAATGGGGTCATATATAATACAATGATCCATGGTTATTGCAAAGAAGGGAACTCTTATAGGGCTCTTAGGCTACTTGAAGAAATGGTTGGGAATGGAATGGTTCCAAATGTGGCCAGTTTTTGTTCAACCATAGGGCTTCTGTGCAGGGATGGGAAGTGGAAGGAAGCTGAGCTTCTCTTACAACAGATGATAAATTCAGGACTGAAGGCATCAGCTTCATTGTACAATATGGTTTATAAAGTCAAAAGCGAAGTTTCTAATGTTGAACCAGAAGGTAATACAACGTCCTATTCTTAATTTTATTTTTTCTTAGATTTTACTGATTAGTAACATGATGATTTTTTCATTTGATGTTAATATATTTCAATTTGGCGCTGAACTTTTAAATTATCCTTTTGCAGGTAAGGCAGTTGGAGCTTGACTCTAATCGTAGGAGAGGACTATTTATAATTATAAAATGTATGAACATCATATATGAAGGTCTTTTATTGCAACATGCAGTGGATGGTTACCCTAAACCAGCAGCATGCCTAAGTACTTGAACTTTTTGAAAAGCAAAGTTCTTGCTGAACTAACTAAGCCAAAATATGTTACTCCTGCTACTTTACAAATGATGAGGATAATGTAGAAGAACATGTTGATAGTGATGCTGGAAACCATATCCCAAAATCCATGGAGTTTTTTTCCTCAGAATGCACGACATACTTTGATTGGCTGACTGTAGGACTTATGCACAGTTTCCGCACAAGTAGGCAGCCCAGAAATATCACTAGACTTCTTAGCTGTTCTGATGAGGACTTGAGGCAGTTTAAGGGCCATGATCTGGCTCCCACATTATGTTCCTTCTATGAGTCAACATCCATTAACTGGAGATTGGTAATTGTGTTTTTGTCAGTTCAGTTTGCATTTATGTTTTTTTTGTTATGTTTGCAATTATGTTATGTGAACACTTTTGAGTTAGTTCTTGTCATTTCTGCATTGACATTTACTGTATGATTGAAACAAATTGGCCAAGATTATCAATCATGGAACGAGCAAAGGACTGTCTTCGTAGCATCATTGTTTTGAAGATAGTTACAGCTAATTTTGATAAAAGAAATCTTAACAAATTCATTCCTATGATCATGTCTAAATTGTATCTGAAACTATATTCATCATGGTCAAGCTAATTAATTTATCCACCTCATGGTTGGCTTTTTTCTTTTCTTTTTGATTTTTTTTAATGCTCCTTTAACCTCTGGTTTTTAACTTGGAAATCAAGTAATTTGTTTTTATCATCATTCTTTGTATGCTTTCTTAACTTGTTAACACTTATTTATTAAATGCTGTAAAACTGCTGATCCTTGCCTCATGTTTGCTATTCCTACTTAAATGACATATAAGAAATCTTGTGCCTCCACTTGTAGTATGCAGTTACTGAGAACCTGCTTGTTCAATGCTTCCATGTGGCTGAATGATTCATACTATAGGCTAAAAAACTTGATAGTATGTCCGTTTTATTTTAGGTATCCTTCAAGTAATAAACCAGCTGCAGTCCTTCACTGGCTTAGTTGCAAAACATTGATGCTGAATGCATAGAGATTCTTGATGCTGATATGATCTTGAGAGTCCCAATCACACCATGGGAATTCAAATGTGCTCGAAGCGATCCTGTTTCAACTCCTTATGAGTAAGCCTGGTGAATTTGATGTAAATGCCTCAGTCTGCATGGCTGCATACATACAGTTTTCTGTTGATATCTGCTTTATCTTTCATATTCAGTGTGATAGCTCATTTCTATTTCTTTTAATCTTTACATGCTAGCTGCCTTATTGGCTGTGACAATGAGCTCGCAAGGAAGATGAATCAACTGCAAAAAGACTTCCGAATTTGGCAAGAAATTCAAAACAATGATATTGAGAATGTCAAATGGCTATAAACCTTGGCTAACTATTGGGAACACCTACCTCTCACTAATCTAGCCTCTGTGGTTGCAGCTTTGAGAGTTAATTGTTTGAATTATGATAATCGTAGAAGTATCATATAATTCAAATTGTGAGGTTTGAAGAAGCTGTAACTGGCACTTCAGATTTACTTAGTTTTTGTGCTGAGAAGATCACCTAAAGAGAAATAGCTTTTAGTTGAGTTGATATTTAACATAATATTAAAGTATCTTCAGTCTTCACCTTGTATTAGGAATTCAGCACAAGGGCTCGTATGATTGCTGTATTGAATGGCTGAGAAAATTCTAAATTTTGCACATTTAGAAATTACTCGGTAGGGGCAATTCCTTTCTTCTCTTTTTTTTTTTTTTTCAAAAACTTTATTATTCTTTTCTAAAATATACATTTCACCCCACCCTTTTAGTAGTTAAATACCAAGTAATCTATAACTTTGGTTTGAGTAACTGGAAAAATAATAGTAATTCTCAGAAAGTTAATTTTTGTATTTAAGCTCATTGAGAGAGACAAGCAATGTCTGTTCTAACTAGATTCATCTTTCCCCCCCTTTTCTCTGATCAAGATCATAAAAAATAAAATGTTTACGTAAGGGAAAAAGTGAACACAATTTCTTCACAATGTGATCGTGTATAATTGTTGTTGTCCAATGGTTCTTCAACTTGGATGTAGCTTTTTTTTGGTACATTGGTTGGATGTAGCTATTTTTACATCTAGTAAATGAAATATTTTTATGTTAAAACTAACAATATATACGAAGAATTTATAATATAATTTGAGTAGTTTTTCAAAAATGTTTAATTAATTTGGGAGTAAATTTAAATAAAAATCCAATAATCAATAATATTATATATATATATAAGTGACTTGATCTTTGCAATAAATATATTAAGCAATGAATTTTTTCCTTTGTATTAATACATTAAACAATAAAATTAGAAACTACATGCATAAAATTTCTTAAATCTTAATCTATTAAACTATTTACAAAAATGTAAAACTCACTTGAATTTTTATATTAAAATTTTCCTTTATACTAACCAACTCAAACTTGGATGTACCTCAATCTAAAATATAGAGTTAACATAATAGCCTTCCCTATGATATATCAAGTACAAAAAATAGCAAAATGCATTTCATATTTTTTTTTATAAGCTAAATTACTGTATTCACACTTATCACATGGAGTGCTAAACCAAAATACAAAGAGAGAGAAAAAAAGATATAGCCAAAAGACCACAGCCAAAAAACAAAACCATCAATCTAGAAGACTAATCATGCATAAAGCAAGGGTAACCACCAAAACACAGTAAAAGAATGACACCAACACACAACAGCCGGCCCCGCGAAAATTACAACCCAACAATCAAGGCCAATCCCAATAAAAGGAACGCAACTAGTAGACCCTCAGCAAACCACACCAACACGATGACAATATAGAACAAAATAGAAATGACATCTGCAACCAATTCCTATACCACCTCCACAACCAGGCAAACCAGATTACATAGAGCACACACAGCATCGAGGTTGTTGTCCACTAAAAAAAAGAATAGCCAAACCCTTTCATGTTTGACATGACCTCCATCCTACCAATTCCAATGCAGAAGTCCAGCAAACACTCTCCCCTCTAAACACCATTCCATTTCTGATTCCCAAATTGTCTAAGTGCGTGTCATATTAATTTATTAAATCGCATTGACACACCATTCAGCTACTCTTGTTTCAAGTTAGCTTTCAAACAAAATAAAGCAATAATAATGTCTAACTTGATAAATATGATATGTACCCCGATCTCATTAACAAATCTTCAAATATGTAAGAGCCAAAACACAAGTCACTTTTAATTACCCATAAATGTTTTTATCGGATGATTTCTTTCTTCTGAACTTTATTGATTACAAAATCAATTTCTCACATACTCCGTGTGAATCTTACTACATCCAATGAAATACAATTCTTAATTGGAATAGTACAATTAATCAACAAAAGATAACTATTAATGGCTAATCCTAAATATCTATTTTTTCCAATTAAGTTTTTTTGTTTTCATTTTAAAGGGTAGGGGGTGTTAAATTAAACACTCAATGTCAAAGAAAAAAGGTTGAAAGCCCAATTGCATCTGGGCCGCAACAATTACAAAGCCCAATTGAGAGGAATGAATCCGGTTATAAAGCACCACAGCTTCCGGTGAAGTCTGAACTGCGTTTCATCTCCGATTACACACAGTTTCTGAAAACCAGTTCTAAAAGAAATTGATATCGTGTTTCAATGGCTGAAAATGTTGAAGGATTCAACGAGGGAGTGGGAGGTGCCGGTAACAATGGCGGTGTAGAAGTGCACGCCAGAATCAACAATGAGGTAAATTCGATTAAGATTGTTAAGACTTCGATAGTTTCGTTTCTTTATGAATTATACGAATTAGGTTATGAAATCATACATAGTTGAGCGAATTTCTAATGCAAGAATTGATTTGTTCGTTAAATTTGCCTCTTTTAGATCATCTGATAATGATTTTATCTTGAATAGAATGTGTTGCAGACCTTGCAAGACGCAAGTTTGGTTGAAGATGGCAATGAAGAGTATAGGCTATTCAGGAACATAACTGGCAACTGCCATGAATCGTTTAGATGGAGCGTTCTTTCAAATGGTTGCGACTTTGGACATTGGTCTCAGAAATGACAGTCCATTTGTTCTTGAAGCCTGAAATGCTGTAGCCATGGTTCTACAGGCCCTTATCTACCATCATATTTACACACTTCGAGTTGGCACGAAACTTGATCGCTATGGTTGCCGCCCAAGTTCAAGCACAGCTGCCACCACTTGACATCATGGATGATGCTGAGAAAAATATGCAAGGCCCTCCTCATCCTCAAGTGAATGGGCCGATGCAAGCGAATGGGCCAGTGCCGCAAGGCCCAGGGCCAGAACCCAGGGCCGGCCTTGGGCCTGTGCAAGCAGGCCCACAGCCCAGGGCCTCCAAAAAGAAGAGGCCCAAAAAAAAATTCTCATTAAACTTTTCTCTAAAATAAAATTTAGTTATAATATTTCGTGTGTTTATGACCACAAACAGAAGAATGTCTCTTTGGGCCTGCATTTATTGATCTTATTGGTTTAGCACTTCCCCTGGCTGTTAAAAACTCCAAGTATATATTGATGAGATTTTTAAAAGAGAATGAATATGACCTAACAATAGCACTTCCGATGAGGTCACCCTAGTGGAAGGATTGATTTTATGATGTGTGTGAGAGTAATGGCTGGTGATTATATCCTTTCTTAACTTGGCCTCGCCGCAATGGTGCGCAATCGCGATTTGATAACACTGGTGATTATATCCTTTCTTAACTTAGCTTTGAAGGGGGATATTGCCGTGTTTAACCTACACTTCCCTTAATGCCTAGAAAGTTCTACTAGAAAGTCAATCTTATTGATTTGATATATGTTAAATATAGGGAGTTTGTTCTTGGGTAAATACTTATATCTCCCTTATGCAAATCTCAAAAAAAAAATTAGTTATAATAATTAATGTTCAAGATGTTATTAATGACTTGAGCTGGTCTAGTGGTTAGTAACTGTGTACGTTAGCCAAAAAAACTAACATAATGATTCTGAACGTTAAAATTATTAGGGGTCCATTTTTATTATTTGCCCAGAGCCTCCGAAATGTCGGGACCGGCCCTGCCAGAACCCCATGGACCAGTTCCATCGGCCAATGGTAATGGCCCCCAGATTTAGTGACATTCGTATATTGGTTACTTACATTATAGAGTGCAATGAATGAATAGATATTTCTTTTTCTGTATATTGATAATTCTGTATATTCTTTAGTGGATTGAGATTTCTAGGAGAGCTCCTTTTTTAGGGTTTGAGCTACTCTGTCTTACTGCTTTTTTTTTTCCTTCAAAAGTCCTATTTCCTGATGTATTTGGGCTTGACCCGTTCTATGAATTAAATTGACCTGCATTCTTCTTTATTTTCGTTTTGTTTGGTTTGTATTTTTTTAAACTCTTTTGTTTATGCAAGCATGGATATATTTTTGAAATTTATGTAAGCATGGATTTAATGTGTCTAAATTGTATTAGTTATAATATCAACTTCAACTGACATTCATCATACCACCTGAAAAAAACAATAAAAGAACAATAAAAAATAAAAGGGGCATTCCCCGAGAACCAAACTCAAGACCTCTCGCACCCATTAACAATCAAGTAAAACCTTATTTTTAGGAGTTGTCAAAATTTTAACTTCTAAGGACTTAAATGAGAGGGATATATTTTTAAAATAACCCTTACAAAATCTTTACATTTAAAATCAAGTCTCCTCATTAATAAAGTCAATGAGGAAATCTCATGATTCACTCGCATTAGCAATAACTCTCAAATTGACTTTTATTTTTCAATTTGAAAACCCTATTCTCTTTTCCCTCCATGGTGATCGACTATCACCACCATAAATGCCCAAAATATTTTCTAAAAATAAATAAATGTATTTTATCATTTAAATAAAACTCATTTAATTTAGGCTTAAATACTCTGGAGGTTCCTGAAAATTTTTTCCCCGATCTGGGATCCCTGGGAAAAAAAAAAATTAATCTAAAAGGGTTCCTACCCGTGTTTCATGCTTATGTGGCTCATTTTTTACACAATCATCATTTCTATGTGGATTTTTATTTTTATTTTTAATGCTTAGGTGAAATTTTTAATTATTATTTTAATTACACATCATTTCCTACATCACAACCCTCTCTTGCGTTCTTCTTCTTCTTTCTTCTTCTCACCATTGCTCATCTGGGTTTCAATCGTGGGCTCGATCTGGGTGTGGTTGAGTGGTTGTGGCTAGATCTAGGAGTGGTTGGATTGGGGGTGGCTAAATATGAGCGTGGAAAAGTGTGCCATTGACGGCGACGATGGCGGGGAGACGAAACCCTGAAAGCATAATCTAGGGAGGAGCACTTGACACAAAAGATGAATTAGTGTGTCGCGGCGGAGGAGGTGGCTGAGAGAGGGTCGTCGAAGAATTCGAAGCAGGAGGGGCAGAACGAAGAAGGGTGAAGGCGGAGGACGCAAAATATGTAGAGGCGTCGATCGGCGCCGTGGAGGAGATTCATAGCAATGCAATAGGAGGGTTTATGAGTTCGGAAACGTGTGATTTGGAGATTCATAAGTGCTGTCATATGATTTCATCTGGGGAGTTTTGGCTTCAGTGTGAAAGAAAAATCCATAATTTAATTTGGATGATAGCCGTTAAGATCCATGGGTGCTAAAGCATCTTCACACTCGAATGATTCTTATTCTCACAAGGTGTACTAGATTCTTTCAATTCCAGAAGGAAAGTGATGGCTTATAAAAAAAATAAGGAAATTGATTTTTTTTTTAAATTCTTTTTTGTGCTTGAAGATGATGAAGATGATAGAGGAAGAAGATGAAGATTATGTGTTTTTTGGAGATGAAGATGAAGGTTAATGATTTTATTCTTTTTAATTTTTAAATTTATTTTGTCATTTAAAAAATAAAAAAGAAATCCACGTGGAAATGATGATTGTGTAAAAAATGAGCCACATAAGCCTGAAACACGAGTAAGAATCCTTTTAGATTAATTTTTTTTCCAGGGATCCCAAATTAGAAAAAAAAAATTCAGGGACTTATTTTTATACTCAATACAATTTCAGGGACTTTCAGAGTATTTAAGCCATTAATTTAAATAAAATCTCCCAAAGGAAAAATATAACATTTCCCCAATGAATATAATGGTCCATGAAATCTTTCCGTCAGGAATTGTCATCCCATCGTCGTTGTTGGGGCATACTTTGCCTTAAAAGTTGCTATAAAATTATACTATTAATATTACAGTCAAAATGCTTGTAATACTGCGTACATCGACACTCATATATTACTAAGGTCTAATGTTACCTAGCTAATTCAAACACTTGCCCTTGCTATGGCATATATTATTCAAATAATCAAGGCCCTAAACCGTGTCTTACATAATATTATTTAAATAACGAAGCCCTAAACCAAAGGCAGTAAATTACAAGGCCCTAGACATAGAGAAAAGAAAAGGTGCTTGATGGTTGATGATTCCTTAACTCTATTTTTAGGTGAGGGTAAAAGTAGGGATGATAGTGGAACCCAAACTTCTGGGTATCAGACCCGAACCAATTTGACAGGCGAAACTCGCGTTGACTGGGTTTGGGTTTCACCCGATTTTGGAACATCTGCTCGGGTGCGGGTTTGGTCCTACTTGACACACAATAATTGAATGGTAGTGTAAATTTTCTTTCACTAGGCGGAACATGTAGCCGAAAGGTGTCAAATTTCATAAAATATCAAGTGAATTCTGTTAGATAATATAACTTTAATATAATTTAGGTTTTAAGGGTAATTTAGTCTTTTAGCATTTTAGTATTTACCTATTTATATTTGTTTTGTAACTTTCCATTGTAACCCTAATTTTGTAATATAATCGTATAGGAGCTTCCGCTTTCTCTCTTCTTGTCTCCCTCCTTTCATTGTGTTACTATTGTTAACAAATTCTTACGGTTGATTAATTTTGCAAAATTCATGTGTACCCTTTCAATTGTCATCAGCCAGTTATCAAACTATCCATAGTTTGAGACTTTGAGCCTAATTCAAGTAGATCAGAATCAGATGCGTCTCATTTTATATTTAAAAATGTTTCGTGAACATGAGCAGAGCCATAAAAAAGAAACACACTCTTGAAGAGAAATTAAAGATATTGAAGTTGGATGCTAATTACTCAACCTTATTAAAATGCTGAAAGGAACAAAAGATGTGTATAGAATATAGATAAGGCTTGTGAAGAATTAATATAATGTTTTCTTTAGGTTTTTTCAATTTGTTGCTGCAAGAAAGTGATGATTTCATTCTTTTATTAGGAAATGAGGTAATAGGAACTGTAATGTAACATTAACGCATGATTCAACATTAACAAGACACACGTACATACCATAAATCAACAGACCAACGCTGCAAACCAAATCATATCTAAACCATATCATAAAATAACATGCACCAAACCAAGATCATATCCAAATTTCTAATAGAGTGCAAAAGAAAGCTAGCCAAATTTAAAATAACAAAACCAATTAATAAGACATGTATTGGAATTAAATATCACCCTTGTTTTTCTACCAATAACTAGGTATGAACCACAAAAATCGACGATGAGAGGCTTGTAAGCAATGTCGACTGAGAGGAAAATGTGTAGTTCTCTTATCCTTCAAATTTAATACTCGAATGTAGTTTGAAATGCAATATAAAACACAATTGCCTCCACTCAAATTATTAGGAAGGTCAATTTCCTTAGCAGAGATAACTTGAATTCCAGCTGAATCCATTAACAAAACATGATCACCCAAGTCATCAACCTCTATCCATTTAGAGCCACAAATGTCAAGTTTAAAGATGCGAAAACCTTCTTACTCAATGAATTTCAAAGGTCTTTTATCATGAACCACTAACAAGATCTCATCCCCATCTTTTGCCAACATACATTCCTCATTGTTATAGTGCAGAAACCCATCTATGGGCAAAGGTTCACCCTTTGGAATTGGCTCTAGTTCCAGATTTTCAAATGAAATGATATTGGAGTCTCTGAGATTAAAAATAGTAACAAAACCTGATAGAAATGAAGACTTATACATAGCATATAATTTCCCATCAAGAATTATAAACTCATCATAACATTGATGGTTTGGAATTAGAGTCCACTTCTTGTGAGTGACCTTGCAAAAAGCTAACCGCTGCATTGTTCCATATTCTAGTAGGTGGAAGGTAGCACAAGCCACGACAAGAAAGTCTGAGGAACTTGGTGGTGCTGAAGAAAACACTAGTTTAACAGAAATTAGATGACCGGGAAACAATGGCAAATATTGTGGGAGCTTAAACTCTTCACCAGACATCGGATTGGAAAACAGAATTGAATTATAACTTTGGATTTTGTCAAAATAGATATAATGGAACACCAACCAGCCTTGCACGGTAAAGACCCTATCGAAAAAAAAAAGAACCCTTCCAAGTTTGTTGAGTTGGGATGATGTAAGGGATGTCTTGTGTGATGTCCAAAAGAGTGGCGGGTTTGTTGCGGTCAAAAACAAAAGGAAACAACATCAAGAATGGGAACTGAGGAGCAGGGGGACATGTTCCCTTTGTTGCGAGAGCATCTTTAACTATGCGTCGCCAAGACCGACATACTCGTCGACACTTAAGGTAATCTACCAAGGTTAGCTTTCTTAGAATCTCTTCCAAAAGTTCCTGTTGAATATCTGACCAACAGTTTCTCTTTTTTCCTTGCCCCATTGAACACAATTCCTCAGATCATATCAGATCAGCCTCATTCAACTCTTGATTCATGGAGGAATAAAAACGTGTTTAAGGTTTCAAAGTTTGATAGAAGTGAATATATATGCATGTTATCTATAAAATATATCTTCACAACAGAAAGATATGATTCACGACATGAATAAAGTTAAAGTTTAAAAATAAACGACATATATAAGTTTTATCAGGATATTTAAACATATTTTATATTTTTTTTTAGAAAGATGAAATAACTCATTAACTGAGAAGTGCAAGCACAACAAGATACAAAAGGTTCAGAAACGACAGAAAAAAGGAACACGAAAAAAAAAAAACAACAAACAGAACAGCTAGAGACACAAGACTAAAAAGCAAAGACAAGAAACAAAAAAACTAAAAAAGAGAGACAGCAGCAAGAAGAACCAAAGGAAGAGAAACAAGAGTAAAAGCACCAAAGAGGCCACGCCAAGAAGCCAGCCACGGGACTGGAACCACAGCCAGTTCAGCGGGGAAAGACTTCAAACAGAGGTGCAGTGCGATCACAACCATCCTTTGCGAGCTCGTCCGCAATAGAGTTTGCTTCCCTAAAAATGTGAGAGACCCCTTGGCAGCCCACTTCAACCATGAGAAGATCAATTAAATTTAAATCATTTAGGAGCTTCCAAGGACGATTTGAATTTAGTGACACCCAACCCACAGCAAGGGTTGAATCACTTTCAATGATGATATCCTTGAAGCCATGAGACTTGCAGAAGAGGAGGGCATTCAAAATAGCTTTAGTTTCTGCAATATAAGCCCAAGATGAACCCACAGATACGGAAAAGCGACCAAGCGTTATGCCCTTTTCATCCCTTAAAACTCCCCCAACCCCACTTGCTCCTGGATTAGCTCTAGAAGAACCATCAACATTGAACTTTAACAAGCCAGCCGGAGGGGGACACCAGTCAACAATGTGAACTTTTGGAACCACTACTTTTAACCTAACCTTTTCAAAATATTGGGTGAAATCAAAAGTAGAGAACGGGCATTCCTTCCACCAAGCCTTAACCCACCACATTAAGCGCATGATATGTAAATCCCAAACACTGTCAAAAGAGAAATCCTTTTGGTTGAAAACAGAACCATTCCGTGCAAACCAAATGGACCAACATAGGGAATAAGGGATAAGTTCCCACAATAGAGGATCAGATTTACCGCGGAGTGATGGCCATTCCAGCATCAGCACTTGCATAGAGGAGGGTAAGCAGAAGAGTACCTCTTCACGGGCCAAAATTGCAGTCCACAAACCCCAGACCTTCTGACAATGTAGCATAAGATGACTTGCAGATTCACTCTCCAGCCCACATAGATCACACAACCCCTCATTCTCAACATTAATGCCCCTTCGGATCAAGCTTTCTTTGACAGCAATTTTACCTTCCATTAACTGCCAAATGAACATCACAACTTTTGGAGGAACGAGCTTGCGGATCTTTTTGGGTACTAGCCAGGAATTATCCCCAAATATTCTCAGTTCTGGGTGACATTATAAAGGGATCTCTTCCAAAGAGTAGCTAGCCCTCCAGCTGAACCCAACGCCGGCACAATTTTAGCGTCCATCCCCATCGAATCTGCCCAGGTAACCAGTATCTTGTTTCGGTTGACATCCAACTTAGTTTCCTGCAAAATAATTAATTCAGCCTTGGCACGCCGAACCTGCTGTTTCACAATCATCCTCTTAGTAGCTTTTCCCATCCCCCTGACATTCCAGGATATCCAGATCCTCTTCATGATAGTAAGTCAGGGTTTAGGAATATGAGAAGAAATTTGTTCACAAAGGCCAACCAGTGCCACCGATTCGGGGCAGTCGAGTACCACTCCAACTGAAGCCCCAGAGATAGGGCCCGCCGAGCTCTGGAGGGGACGTCGTTGGCCGCAGGAGATTGAGGCGGGGGGGGGGAAGACAACCCCGAATCTTCAGGGAGAGCGTTGCTGCAAGTAGAAGGTACTCCAAAGGTGGAAGACCTCTGAGAACGGGACCGGCGAACAGAGACAGTGGGAGGATTCGAGGGTCTACCCCTCCTATTGCGACCCCTTCCACGAACTTGAGGACATTGATTTCTGGTTAAGATTTCAGGTTCCGAATGAGATGGGGCAATACCCGAGGAAGAAGCTTCAGGCTCAATTTCCAGCACAGGAGAGAAGGGGGACCCACCATACAATAATTCTTTTTGCATTTCCACATTATTATCACTTAGAGTCAAGGTTTTAACCTGATGCTTATGAGGGACAACTTTTACACGGCCCAAATCAACAAACAAAGAGAACTTGGGCTCAAAAAGGAGAGAGGTATCCACTTGTGGGCCATCAATTACCGCCCAACTTGGCCCAACACAAGAACTACCATTCAGCAGAGGAATTGGCATACTCACATTAGGTCTTAGTGAATTTAGCCTAGTTTGATCAGCCATTGACCTGGTTACCCACTCTTTGAGAGCCTGTACACTGTAGCCCATAGTCAAGTTCTCTAACGAGTATGATAGACCCTCCAGTGATATCCTCAGAGTAGGATAGTGACCACACTGAACCAAAAAAGTACTAGAGCAACGAAATGATGCACAAAGCTCAGAAAATACAACTTTCAAATCTCACGTCCCTAAGAATGGAACGCTGCATATTACTACGATAGAACACAATCAACATTTTAACCGGTACATGGGTCTTTATTGGTGAACCGACTCATTTTGGGTACCACACCTTAGTCTGGCTTAAGGTACCACAACAAGCACCTTTAAAGATTAAGGCACTTGTGCATGCTACTCATTTTTTGCCAAGCCTTTGCAATATGATTTTCAAGAGTATAACTAAGATCATTGCTAAGATGTTAAAAATTATTTTTCCTGATCTGATTTGTATCATCTAGATCAACCGTGTTTGACTTTTCTCATTGAGAAACATGCTAAAGACCTTTATTAATTAATAAATATTTCTGCTTTCTAAAAAAATAAAGAGAATTTTGACCGGAATGTCATGATGACTTTGAAATTAAATATGTCAAATGTATATGATAGAGTTGAGTGACTCTTCTTGCATGGTGTTCTTCTTAAAATGGGTTTCCTCATTTCGTGATTAATTTAATTATGAGTTGCGTGTCTACTATGGAGTCTTTTCTGCTATGTTGAAAGACAATCCTCAACCAAGTTTTGCATCGTACAAGTATCATAATTCAAATAGAGAGGTTTGAAGAAGCTGTAACTTGCACAAAAGATTTGCTTAGTTTGTGTGTAGAGAAAGATCACCAAAGAGCAATACGTGAAAAACACAATGTTGGATACAAGCAGGGGCAAAATCAAGCTATAAATTATCTTAATTTACCAAGGAAATTACTTAGCCCACTACCTATGCTTGCTTAAAGGTTGTGGTTGTTTTTTTAACCACTACTTTAGCCTCCTCCACACGAATTAATAAAAAAAACGTGATAAGGTAGTGGTTCTTTTAAAACAGCTACCTTTAGGCCGCTACTTAATCCTTTTCGTGGTGTAGTGAAAACATAGATAACTCATGAACAGCAATGTTAGCCTCCCTATCCATATGGACAAAAGAAATAAAATGAAAAGGACAAGCTAAAGCTCTAATATATTGCAGCTCTACCCACAGTAAGAATAGTTTGGTCTATCACACGTTTGCAGTTTGACTCCACAATCACATATGAAAAGCCATTCTGGACAACAACTTATAGACCCAACTTAACTGCAGTAGATTCAGCATATTCAGCACCAAGATTGACCTCTATAGCCCTTGTAGCAGCAACATCTATTCCACCAATAAATTATCGCACCTCAGTACCTTGTTGTATCTGGTTGCACCGCTACACCTGGTTCCTAATTAATATAATGTTTTCTTTAGCTTTTTCAATTTGTTGCAGCAAGGACCTTTTATCAGGAATGAGGGTGTTAAGATAATATTAAGTTCATCCTTTTGAGTAATTTCTATTTTACCTAAACCATAATCTGATCAGACCATAATATGCAGCAGCAGCTAACCAAAGATACAAATTGACTAATATTAAATTATTAATAGAGTGCAAAACAAAATTAACAAAATCTAAAATAACAAAAACAATTAATGAGCCATGCATTGAAAATAAATACAACCCTTGTTTTTCTACCAAAGACTAGGCATGAGCCACAAACTTCGATCACCAGAGACTTGTGAGAGAGGAAATTTTCTAATTCTCTTATCCTTTAAAGAGAATACCTTAAGATCACGCTCCACACTATAAAAGATAATACAATTGCCTTCACTCAACTTTCTAGGAAGATTAATATCCTTAGCAGATATAACTTGAATTCCAGCAGAATCCATTAGCAAAACAAGGTCACCCAAGTCATCAACCTCTATCCATCTGGAGCCGCCACACATCATGTCAAGTTTAAACACACAAAATCCTGTTATCTCACGTATTATCCTACTATCAGGAACAACTAGCAAGATCTCATCCCCATCTCTTGCCAACATGCATGTACGGGAGAGGACAGGTTGAATTCGTTCTGGTTCCAGCTTCTCAAATGTAATGTTATTGGAGTCTGTGAGATTAAAAACAGTAACACAACCTGATTTATATAAAAGCATACTCATAGCATATAATTTCCTATCAAGAATTACAAACTCAGAAAATCTTTGAGATTGATCGGTTGGAATTAGAGCCCACTTCTTGTCGGTCACCTTGTAAAAAGCTAACTGATGCCTCCATCGATCTTCTTGCGGTAGGTATAAAATAGCACAAAGCACCACAACAAAGTCTGAGGAATTTGGTGGTGCTGTAGAGAACACTGGTTTAACATAAATTTTATGAGTAAAATCCTGACCCTGAAACAGTGGCAAATGTGGGAGCTCAAACCGTTCACCAGACACTGGATTGCAAAACAGAAGCAAATCATAATTCCAGTTTTCCTTATAATAGATTTTCTGGAACACCACCCATCCTTGCACTGAAAAGACCCTATCAAAATCAAAACAACCCCTCCACGTTTGAGGGATTGGGATGGTGTAAGAGGTGTTGTTTTCTTGTGTGATGTCTAAAAGAGTAGTGACAGGATTTTTGTTCTGAAAATTAGGAGGAAGCAACATCAGGAATGGGAATTGACGAGCAGGGGGACATGTTCCCTTGGTTGCGACAGCATCTTTAACTATGCGCCGCCATGACTGACATACTCGTCGACAATTGAGGTAATCCACTAAGGTTAACTTCCGTACAATCTCCTCCAATAAGTCCTGTGGGATATCTGACCAACTGTTACTCACTTCTCCTTGCCCCATTGCAGAACACAATTATATTCCTCAGATCAGATCATATTAATGGAGGAATAAAAACGTGTTTATGGTTTGAAAGTTTGGTAGAAGTGAATATATGTTATCTTTAAAGGGTAAATGGTCACATTGGTCCCTAGATGTTCGCACCGACTTCAGAATCGTCCCTGGATGAATTTTATTAGGCTCGCGGTCCCCAAATGTGGCAAAAAATAGTCATATTAGTCCCTGACGTTAAAATCCCCAAACGTCCGTTAACCCAATTAATAAAAGTCAACATTATCTTTCTAATTTTCTTTCACTTTGGTCCCTTTCTTCTTTCTTCCACCCTCTTCACCCCCTGCTTCCATCATATTCACCAAAACCCACCCCCATCATGCCATATTTCGTAATTACCAGGGGAGGAAAGCAATCTTCAGCAGCTCGACGAGGCACAGAGAATCCACCATGAGTGCTAGTGTCTGAAGCTGTCAGAGTCTTGCAGAACATGTGAGGTGTTGTTGACTTCACCATAGCTTCAGTATCCTCTTCACCATCAGCATCAGTGTCCCCTTCCCCTAAGTTTTTCTCCACTTGCTGTAATCAAGTGGCCAAGTTCAAATACAATCAAAATTAAAATCATCTAATAAAGACACTTCATTTAATAAGCCTATTTCCTTTCACTTTCAATCTTAATAAAGAAATTGCTTATCCACTTCACTTTCACCTTTCTCTAGCATGGTATCTGGAGACATGACAATCTCAGAAGCTTAGAGATATCTTTCTTTCTCAAAAATTTCTCCCAACCCAAACAGAACAAAAGTAAAGATCAGATGTTCATAAATCATAAATAAACCTCACCTCACTTTCAGGAATCAACAAGACTTGGCAATACACTTCACCAAGGTAAATTTGGTGTTAAATCTGAGTTGGGTTTGTGTTAAATCTGGGAGAGAAGGTTTGGACATGGTTGGTTGAAGAAGGAGAAGAAGAGTGTTGATGATGATGATATGAAAAAAAAGAAAAAAAGAAGGGAATGGGTTGATGAAGAAGGGGAGGAGTTTTTGGTGAAGATGATGGAAGAAGGGGATGAAGATGAATAAAGTGAAGATGAACAAGATGAAGATGAAGGAGGTGAAGATTGTGGGTTTACGTTCTGGGTTTCTGAAGCAGATGGGGGGTGGGTTTTGGTGAAAATGATGGAAGCAGGGGGTGAAGAGGGTGGAAGAAAGAAGAAAGGGACCAAAGTGAAAGAAAATTAGAAAGATAATGTTGACTTTTATTAATTGGGTTAACGGACGTTAGGGGATTTTAACGTCAGGGACTAATATGACTATTTTTTGCCACATCTGGGGACCGCGAGCCTAATAAAATTCATCCAGGGACGATTCTAAGTCGGTGCGAACATTCAGGGACCAATGTGACCATTTACCCTATCTTTAAAATATATCTTCACAACAGAATGATATGATTCACGACATGAATAAGTTAAGTTTAAAAATAAACGATATCTATAAGTTTTATCAGGATATTTAAACATATTTTATATTATAAATTTCAATTTTACTTTCTCTCACAATTATCTTAAATATTTTCGCTTCCCCATTTTACAAATAAATTTTTTATTTGTTTGCATATCAATAATAGGTGAATCATAATCAATAGTTATGTGGCATCAAATGATTGGATGTCAAAGTAAATTCCGCTCACATTGAATATCCATTAAACTCTTAATTTAAAGTAAATAAAAAAAAGTATATTGTTCTAAGTACCAATTCTATGCTTCTCTTTTTTACGTGTCATCTTCTCCATCAACTCTACAAAAATTGGTTCCACACAAATTTGGAGCCTAAACTATTATGATAAATTGATTCAAATAATAATTAATGAATTTCCACACATTGGTTTATTTCAAATAAATTTATGAGCTGATAATTTTTTTTTAATTTTTTTGAAAGGAAAAACTGTTTTATTTAAAATCATTGAAATTTTTTAAATCTAAAGGGAATCCATTTATTTAAATTTTTATTACTAGTGTTTTTTACCCGCGCGTTGCACGGGGAATATGTCTATTCTATTTGAAACATCAATCAATATTTTAAATTATAAAAAATGTAAGATACTAAGAATGTAAGAACAATCATAATAAAGATGTAGATATTTAAAGAGCATAAATTCATACACTTAATTCTAGTGCTTTGTAAGCATATACTGAATTAACTGATATAAAGTGGTCAAAAAGATAAACTATTATTAAGACTTATTTTGGCTTCCAGATGTTGCATAGAAATTATATCAAAACTTATTTCTCTATGCTCGTTCCCCTCCTATGAACTTTTAATTCTTTAAACATAAATAAATATAAATTATATATGTACTAATGTTTTCTAATCTCCACAAAATAAATTTATCATCAAATTGAGAGTTGCCCAAAAATAAAAACATGATATTGTGTTATATAGTATAGAAATTATATCAAAACTTATTTCTCTATTAAATTTTTCATGCTTGTTCCCCTTGTATGAACTTTTAATTCTTTAAACATAAATAAATATAAATTATATATGTACTAATATTTTCTAATCTCTGCACAAATATTTTTATCATCGAATTATCAAACAGTTAATTATATTTACATCTAAAGTTGGTTTTAAAAACTAAAAAAGTATTGAAATGATATTAAAATTAATTTTTATGTTAGTTTTAACATGGAATTATTTGTATGCGAATATATTAATAGTTCTCTAGTCGTCGTACGACACATAATTTTAAATGTTACACTGAGATTAATTTATGGAGCATAAGCCATAAATTACATACATGGAAGTGAAGAGAGATTTCCCATGACATAATTCACTTTCAAGCAGTGGCGGAGGTACATGGGTGACTTGTCCATGCTCACATGAATTTTAGGAATGTCTCAAGAAAAAAAATTGAAGCAACGTGAGACTTGAGAAGGAGAGGAGGGAGGGGAAGGTTGAGCTGAGAGGAAGGGGTGATCTCTAAGTTGTTTGCGTTTCTCTTTCAGATTCAGTAGACATTCTTTTGAACCTCTGTGTTATCCACTAACAATTGAAATTAGAAATAGATATTAGGGTCTTGTTACACATGGGCCTTTTTTATTAGACGTGAAAGCTACTGGGCTACACTTTTTTTGACATTAGAGTTGCACCTCTTTCCAACATAGTAATAAAAAATATAAAAAAATAGTTTTAACTTATACGAAGCATTTGATAGCATTTTTTTGTGTTAATTTTTAAACAATTCTCTAAAACTATTTGAAATCAATTTGAATCTGTGATATTTAAGGTAAATATAAATTTAACTTCTCAATTAAAATTTGGTAATTATTTAATATCAATTTTTGTAATCTACCATATAATTTTTTTAAATGATATATTTAATTTATAGCGGCTATACCGGTCATACCACGATTCAACTACGATTGATCTAATGAATGGTGAACCAATTCCCTCACCGATTTGATCAACGGTCCAGTTTTATAACCATGTTAATCGGTGTGATTATATGAGATTAAATTTGTGGTTCTTGTGTTTTGCTTGTAAAAAAAGTTATTAAATTATGCACACCAACTGTTTGTAAAATGTCCCCTTTAAGTTTTGGCCTTCAACAAAGGAGTTTTTTCTTAGGTTGGGTACTACTTCATTCTTATTTTGTTTATGTTTTTTGTTTTGCACATTCTTTATTTGATAAAAATTGAAATTTTCTTGCAAATTATGTTCCTTTATATCTTAGTCCCCCCTTTCTAAAATTCATGCCTCCGCCCTACTTTCAAGTCAAATAATATACACCATTAAGCTACCATTTAATAGTTAGATTGTCCTAATATTATGATGCATCACCGACTAATAAACTTGGAAGAAAAGAGCAAAGTTATTCTGACACAAAAACACAATTCACTGAAAATTTGTCTTTAAATCAAAAAGCCTAGATTAAATATAAAATATGATACAGAACCTTATATATTCTACATCTAAAAGAAACTACTCACTACAAATACCATAACAACTTTTCTTTGGACTTTGAGATGAGATCAATCCTCCATTCCCCCAAAACTTTCTTTCACCAGAAAAATAAAGTTTGCAGACCAAAGATCCAACCTAAGGACAATGATGATGATATCATTTAAAAATTATCACAATACTTGACCAGACTCAACTTCCTTAATGCAAAGCAACCGCCATTGAGGAGACAGGCTCATGGAATGAAGCATAATTATCTCATAACAATGAAGAAAAACCTGATACACAAATGAAAAGAAAAACTTATAAGAAAATAAGCATAAACAATAACAACTAAGTTCAACTTTTCAATGAAACAGAAATCTAATGAATAAAGGATTTGAATTTCATCATTTAAGCGTTCTCATCTTATCTCGGCTAGCAAGTTAACTCAAAAGAGAAGGAACATCAATTAATTAGCCTTCATGCATCATAACCAACTTGAAAAGGAATATAATGAATGATTAAACATAAAAGAGATCTTTGATACCGAATATCTGAGTTGAAGCCCCGAAAATCAGCAAGCAGCTCCGAGCATCTGTAACTTGGGGGTCTCCACAATCTAGCATGAATCTCACCAATGAAGTAATCACAATCTAGAAGGGGAAAAACTTATAAAAAATTCTCACATCGAACCTGAATCAGAAACTCACCACTCACACGAACTTAGATTCTTCTTTCTTCTCTTGCCAATTATTGGGTTCCTATAATTTCTTCTCGTTAGGATTTTCTTCCTCCTCCTCAGAAAAGAACAAAGAAATAAAATGAAAACAGAAAATAAGAACCCAAATAAATATGGATAATCTAAAGCAAGAAGAGAAAGATTAGAGAACTGAATACCTTGAAACGCGAGATGTGGATTTGACTCATACAAGAAGACACCGCAAGTTCCTTCTTTTCGAAAAAAAATCCAGGGAAGAAGATGAATTAGTTTCAATTGCAAAATTCAGATAAGGGACATTGGAACAAATATATCAAAAGAAGATGAGGAAAATAATCTAATTACTCAACAACATTTATGTCAAACACTTACACAATTATCACATTACACAATTATCAGCACCAGATGAAGCAAGTTGCATACTCGAGTGATCTTCCTCATTTTTCCTCCATGTCAACCGGTTCACAATAGAGGCATATAGGGAAGAAGATGACTGATGCAGTATTAGTAACGAGTAATCTAGGTAAATCTTAAATAATTAAGACAAATCTTTTAAAATTTTAAAATTTTATGAAAAATTTATCAGATTTAAAATTACCTTTAAAAAATCGGTTTCAAGGTTTGTTATAGAAATAAATTTTAGGTGAAGAAAAAGTTTATTTTTAGAGTATTAATTAAATTTTATGTTATTTTTATTGAATTTTTTGATTTTTATTTAATTAAGGATTTTAAGATAAAATCAAGAAATAAACAACCTAAATCCTAATCAAATCTAAAATTTAAAAAGGTAATAAATAAAGATAGATAAAAACTACAAAAATCTAGCAAATCACAATAAAAACTCATAAAATCCTGAATTAATTAAAAATCCGAAAATTCAACAAAAATACCATAAAAATTAATTAATACTCTAAAAATAAATAATAAGATAAATTAAGATAAAATCATGAAATAAACAACCTAAATCCTAATCAAATCTAAAATTTAAAAAAGGCACTAAATAAATATAGATAAAAACTATCAAAATCTAGCAAATCACAATAAAAACTCATAAAATCCTGAATTAATTAAAAATCCGAAAATTCAATAAAAATACCATAAAAATTAATTAATACTATAAAAATAAATCAAAAATAAATTTAGATAAAATCAAGAAATAAACAACCTAAATCCTAATCAAATCTAAAATTTAAAAAGATATTTTTTATGAGAATTAACCTGAGAATGACACGTGAAATTTTTTTTATGAGAATTAACGTGAGAATGACACGTCACTAAGAATTAACGTGAGAATGACACGTCACTAAATCAGCTTGATAGAAGCTCTTCTTTTCTAATATATATTGATTGATATTGATATTGATGATTGATTGATTGGTATCAATAATATATTTTGGATGCACATCAGGAAATATCTCTTTTTCCTAGTTCAAATAATACCTTTTTTTTTCGAATGCGATTCTATGCTTCTCTTTTTTTTTTTAAGAAATTCCGCAGTGTGGAATTAGATTTTGAAAAATGTGTTTCGCAATTCGCACATTATTATCTGCGGGATATTAAAAATAGCATCGAAAACTTACGTGCAATTTTTTTTCACTGCAAACATAAGTAAGTGAGGAATGCAAAAAACTATTTTCTTAATATACCACAAAAGTGAGAAACGCAAAATTACACACCGTAAAAAGTCTATTTTATTTAACATACTGCAAACATATTACAAACATACTACAAACATAAGTGAGGAATGCAAAAATCTATTTTTTTAACATACCGCAAACATGAGTGTGAGGAATGCAAAATTACACACTATCTTTTCAACATACCGTAAAGATAAATTTTTTTTTAGGGGAAGTTTAACAGTATTGCATTGACCTCCCCTCTAGTTTGCAAAATGCATTGATCTCCCCTCCTTCATAAATCATTTTGAATAATAGAGGAGTACTTAGTGATATAATGATAAATCTTATTGGAAGTCAGTGCAATAATAATAAACCTTGAGGAAGGTTAGTGCAATGTTTTTAATAAAAACTTCAGGGGAGATCAGTGCAATTTGCCCTTTTTTTATCGCAAACATAAGTGAGGAATGCAAAAGTCTTTTTTAACATACTGCAAACAAGTGACGGATGCAAAATTACCCCCGCATTCTTAATCTGCAGTAGTGAAATATGACTTGTGAGGGTTTTTTGGGGAAAAAATTGAAAAGGGGGACAGTACTAAAATTAGTGGGAATGACACCAAAATCAACTCCCTTCTATTTAATTTGAGACCACTCATATATAGTACATCTACATATGTCTATTTCTACAAATTTTACGCTCCAGATATTCAACCTAAACGTTAGTGAGTGTGTTAAGAAATCTCACATTGAGATATGACCAAATAGATGTTTATTCAAGGCAGTGCAACCCTTACCTCTCTGCTAGTTTTTAGTTTTTCGGTGGATCTAGAACTAACTTGAATTCTACCTAGATTTCATCTTAAAACATTTTGAGGGTTTATGAAAACAAAATTCGTATAAATTACTCATTTAGTAAAATCCTCAAGTGATTGCTGATTAACAAGTTCCATTCTCCTTAAAAACACCCTAGTTAGAAGCATCACAAATTCACCATACAGTTGAAATGCATATGCAGACAGAGAGGGCTGAAGTTTTATAGATCACTACCACCACATGAGGTTCAACTATCCATTATAATAGAAATGCAATCCACAGGGAAATTTATTGTCAGCAGTTATCTATAAAACTTTCCAAAATCCATCAACCATTATTACTTATTGTAAACACAAGACAGAGATTGCTAAATTTGGGAGCTAAGAAATTATATGCATTAATCTGAATTCTTAAGGGAAATTTTAGGTAGGGAGATAAGAGAGGTGGTTTAATTACATGATCAATAAATACATTTTAAGGGTGACTCAAGGAATAGCATCTCAAAAATGGGTGTCTGCCGCAAACAAAAGTTAAATACAACTGAGACGTTCCCCCATCCCTCAAGCATGTCGCAAACCATCATTGAATGTTTATCACTGAACGTTAGGTGTTGTTCAAGATCAGAGAAACCTTGATAACGTTCATTTATCACTTTTGACCTTTGTTAACCATACTGTTCAACTGTTTCTCTAGCTGCAAACCAAAAAACTATTCCAAGTAAGCAGAATGACAAAGAAACTTCTCACTGATGAACAGATGCAGCTTTATTAGAAATGAAAAACTATTTTCCCAATATAGGGACTCTACTATTGTTACACATTCCCTTTGTGGACAATAGTGATACAATATTTGAGAAGGAATTCAGTGTAAAAGACAATTGTATAGACAACAAATATTTGTCTCCTCACATTTTTCAACTCTTAGCCACAAAATTGTGCTTTTCTTATTTATTCTTTCTATCAAATTCACATTTCTTATATCCGGGTTCCTAACAGACTGACTAAAGTAAGAGCAAAATAAGGTTAAAAACCATACATAGCATCACTACCAATTAGGGGTAACTAGAGATGTATAACAGACCCAGATTAACATACCTGAACATTTTTCATTTTTTGCCTTTGCAATTCCTCTACAAGGCTCCCAATGCTGACACAAGAGTTGCAAATAAGATATATGCAGAATTTAATCTTACAGATCAAGAATCAGAAATTTAGCTATATATCTATATACCTCTGTTGGAGTTGAATCACCTGAAAATGCAGCTCTCTCTCCCTAGTTGTTGCAGGTGGTACCTGCAAGTCACACAAGTATGAGGCTGTTTAATAAAAAGTAAGAGGAGTGGCATTCTCCTGTAATAGTAAACAAAATATTCCTTAACACCCTCTTCCTGCCAAAAAGTAAAAGGACTAAATGGCTCTTTTTATCATTAAGTTTCCTCATAATATTTTATTTCATCCCCTGAATTATTCCAACCATTGTTCTGAAATCCAAAAGGTCAAATTCCTTTGAATTTTCTTATCCCTTTGAGCAAATGTTTTACTGCTGGGCATGTAAAGTTTAACTAACAACAACAAATTATCCTGCTAGAGGAGGTCAGCTACGCGCATAATGTGCAATCATAAATCATATCAACCACTTTAACCTAAATCTTTCTTAATAGTTTGATATATAGTTTTTCTAGATCTCTTTAGGCGCAACCCAAAAAAAGAATGAAAAAAAAAAGAAAAAAGATGGAAATCATTTTCTCTTAAAAGATATAATCCTTATGTAATATAGGTTATAAACTACAAATAAAAAATTTATCCAACACTGATTCATGTTTGACAAAATAGTTATTAATTTATCAATTTAGTACAGAGAAAGAGCAATGGTAAAGGACAGAGGGTATTGAAGATGTAGCGGTGAACAAATACCTTAGTAGCATTCTTTTACTTATCTCTCTAAAAGTAACATATCAAGCAAGTTCACCTGATAAAGTCTACTTTTGGATGGATGCTCATTACTTTAATTCTTGATGAAATAGTTCACCAGACATTTCAATTTTTATTTTCTTGCTCGAGTCCAAACTAGAGTGAATGAAAAATCAACAATATTTCTTTTTCCTTTTTATATTGTGGTCTATGAACTCGGCCACTGGGGTAAGGAGGGGGATGATAGACTAAAGTTCAGGTAAGGGACTTGGTGTCGTTTCAATAATGGCTGGGTAAATGACAGTTTCAATTTTAAGAAGTTGCATCCAAACTTAAGGACTATGACTATATATGGGATGTGCTAACATGCGTGTCATAAACAAATCATAACATCAAGCAACAGTAACATCATTATGTTACAACATCCGTAGTTATGATCTAAGAAATTTACAAACTACAACAATCAATGCATCACATCATTGAAGAAAAGGTATGATTAGAGAAACATTTCTTTCTAGCATAACATAATGTTAGAGGTTCTAAAAGCAGCTAAGTAAAAGGGTAGTAATTTACCTGCAAAGGATCAACTGCCCCTGCCTCTACTGATTCTGTATTCTTTCCTTTAACAAGTTAAGAAAAGCAAATCAAACAAACTAGATTTGCCAGTTTTAAGGGGTAATATGCATTAAAAAAGAAGGTGAGAAGCATTACCACAAGATTGCTCTGCATACTTTATTAATTTAGTAATTTCTTCCTGTTAAACCCATTGGAGAATAAAGTTATGCCTTTGACTTGTCATTTAATAGAAACTTTAAGAAGTACAACAAAGGCCTACCCTCTGTAAATTGTTATGTTGCAAGATGCACTGAAGTGATGGAAGAATGGTGGAAGCCATGGAGTTCTGATTAGGGGGACTACTAGGACATCCACCAAACGGGCCAGAATTGCAGTTTGAAGGACCCTGAATGAGTTAAAGAAATGGCAATGGTTACAAAGCCATTGCCTAAAACATAAATAACCTAAGTTCCATCCTCACTATTAATGAAGTTAAACATCAAAGCACACATAAACCAAACCATAATTTTCATACTATCATGTGGTAAAAAACTGGTAGTACAGATTTTAATAATCTACATATAATGAGACCTTCAGGTCTCAGACAAAGGACTGTACCATTTGATGATTCAGCACAAAACGAAAGGTTGTTTAAGGTCGCAAGCCTAGTGGGGGAAAAATAAAAAAGATAATCTAGTAAACACATACCATTGGACTAATATCTGCTGATGTGACCTTAAACCGCCCCCTGCGCTGGACAATTGCTCCTTCTGATGTGTCATCAACTGCATATAGAAAAAAGATTTGAAATAACCCTAGGTGTTTAATTTAAGATAAAAAAATGTAAAAATCTAGTTGATATGAGAGAAGAAATTGATTATGATGATCAAAACACCAATCACGTTAACAAGGAAAATATGCATACCCGGTTGAAGATTGTTGGTATCTCTTTTCTGCCGATATAACAGCGGACCACTATGATTCCGTTCAGAAGAATACTTTGTTTGTAGATAATCCCTTTTAAGATACACAAAAGATATAATATCACACTAATGCTGAAATTCCCATTTGTTACAAAAATAGGCAGCAATAGTAAAGCAACAAAAATATCTACTAGATAAAGAAATAGTCCAAATTCTCAGTCCCATTTGTTACAAGATTAAGCTTTCAGCAATACCAATTTTTCATAAATTTCCAATCGCATTTCATTTTATAATATAAGTCAACCAATGCTATCACACAATGTGTTAATGAAAATTCCCAGAAATAAGAGTGGCAAAGACAGGCGCAAAAAAAAAGTGCCCAACAATACATTGCTAGAAAAATTACAATCAGACATTTGCTTGAGCCAACTTAAAAATCCTTTAAACAAAAGAACTCATTTCTAAGAAACTATCTGTAGAAGTTCCACTAGTAAGTCCAGAAGAAACAAAAGAAAAATGAAGCAATTTTTTTTACTGTTAACCAAAATAACTTACCTGTCCCCATCAGTAACAACCTTTTTGTGAAGAAAATTATCATGCTGCAGAGGACCACTTGAAAACTTTTTATTCTGAGTTATAGCATTTTGTTGTGGCGAACTACTAGGCCCAGAACTTTCATTATCAATTTTTCCATAATCATGATCCAAATCTCTCGGACTAGTATTATTGACATCATCCTCACCAACATCAAAACAACCTCTGCATAAATAATAACACATCAAAATGATAAAATATTCACTCGTATAAACTGAAATGCTAAAGCAGTACATAATTATAGAAAACATAAGAATTGAAGTTAGCCGCCCATAAAAACGTTTCAATTGACAATTGAATTTATATATCTCATTTTCCATTTCAATTTTTTTTTCCTTTTATTTAATTCTTCATCGTTTATACAGGGAAAAAACATAGTATGGAATATTATATTTCTAAAGAAGAATGTATAAATTGATGAGAAAGAATATTGCACAAGCTTCAGAGGAGATTTTTTATATAGATCATGAATGGGAAAAATAATTAACACATTATATACTCAGATTTAATAAATTAATATGAGGATCAACAAAGGGTAAGGACTCAAGTAGTTTTTTACGTACTTTACTATAATCACTAAATAAGATATAATGCAAAAAAAAAAATTAACTAGTTATAATTTAACAGAGTGTCCACTTAAAGTTATCACCGAATATCGCCTTCCTATTGTACCTTTGTGTCTGCCTTGTCTTTTGTTACCATACCTAAGACTGTTCAGGAAGCACATTCCCATCCTAGATGGCGACAAGCTATGCTTGATGAGATGACGGCCTTGGAGGCCAATCATACGTGGACACTTCTTCCACTTCCCTCTGGTAAATCTACAGGTGGATGTCGCTGGGTCTTTACAATTAAGGTTGGCCCCGATGGACAGGTGGCCCACTTAAAGGCCTGATTCGTGGCCAAAGGACACTCAGATCTATGGTCTGAATTATGGTGACACCTTTTCTCCCGTTGCTAAGATGGCATCTGTTCATTTGTTTTTAGCCATAGCTGCCATTCGACATTGGCTGTTGCATCAACTTGATATTAAGAACGCTTTCTAACATGGTGACTTGGAGGAGGAGATTTATATGGAGCAACCACCTGGGGTTTGTTGCTCAGGGGGGGTCAGGTAAGGTTTGTCGGTTGAAGAAATCTTTATATGGTTTGAAGCAATCACCTCAAGCATGGTTTGGGAAGTTTAGCAAAGTCATTCAGGAGTTTGGCATGATTCGCTGTGAAGCAGATCACTCGGTGTTTCTTAAATGCTCATCATCTTATCAATTTATATATCTTGTGGTGTATGTGGACGATATTGTCATTAAAGGTGATGGTCAAAAAGGCATTGAGGAGTTGAAACAACACTTTTTCGAGCATTTTCAAACTAAAGATCTTGGTCAGCTACGATACTTTCTTGGGACAGAGGTGGATTAATCAAAGGCAGGTATTGCTATCTCTCAAAGGAAAGATGTTCTTGATATTCTAGAAGAAACTGGAATGCTTGACTGTAAACCTGTTGACACACCTATGGACCCCAATGTGAAGCTTCTTCCTAATCAGGGGGAGCCATATCCTGATCCAGGGAGGTACAGGAGGTTAGTTGGGAAGTAGAATTATCTAACAATGACTAGACCTGACATTGCCTTTCAGTCAGCGTTGTGAGCCAGTTCCTTAATTCACCATGCGATAGTCATCGGAATGCAGTCACTCGGATCCTAAGATACATTAAAGGATCACCTGAAAGGGGCTAGTTTACACGGACAAAGGTCATACTAATGTCTTTGCATATGCTGATGCAGACTGAGTAGGTGATGTTAATGACAGGAGGTCCACTACAGGTTATTGTGTTCTTATTGGAGGAAATCTAATTTCTTGGAAAAGCAAGAAGCGAACAGTTGTTGCAAGGTCTAGTACAGAAGCAGAGTATCGTGCTATGGCTAACGCTACGTGTGAATTGTTGTGGTTACAGAACTTGTTTCGGGAGTTGAAGTTTTACGAGATCGGGCCTTTGGAGCTTGCTTGTGACAATCAATCAGCTTTGTATCTTTACTCAAATCCAATTTTTCATGAAAGGACCAAACATGCAGGAGTCGATTGTCATTTCATCAGGGACAAGATCCTCTCGGGCATAATTAAGACTTCCTATGTTCAGTCTAATGATCAACTTGCAGATATGTTAACTAAGAGCCTGTTTGGTTTTCAGTTGGGTGAATGTGAAAGCACATTCACTCAACCCAACAAGTGCATTCCGTTGGCTGAATGTGCATTGGAAATCGTGATCTCGAATTCCAATGCTTCAAACAGACTTCCTAACTGAAAACCAAACAGGCACTTAGTCTTTACGGGGTCCTAGGATAACATACATATGTAACAAGCTGAATGCATTTGATATTTATGCTCCAGCTTGAGGGGGAGTGTTGAATATTTGTTTAGATTGACTCATAGAAATAGATATAAGGTTTAGATATAGTTTCTCTATATTAGATTAATATCTAGTCCCTCTATTTTAGATTACTATCTATTAAGATAGAGATAGATTTAGTTTTTGTCTCCTATAATGTCTATAAATTGTGCAAGAGTGTTGATGCAATAGTAAGAGATATATATTATATCGGATTCAACTATATCATCACCCGAAGGTTACACCAAAACTTCAAAAGGATTGAAATAGAGGAAGAGGAAAGGGAAAAAATGGAAAAAATCATACTTAAGTGCTTGAAGAGGTTTACTAGGAAATGAAGCAAGTGAACTCTCTAAATCCTTAAGATTGTTGAATCCATCCTGAAATAAGATGTAATGTAAATGCTATAAATACAGGCATACCCAGTATACTTTGTTCATAAAAAAAGTAAAGTGAAGATTCAAAGAATGTATGAGATAATTTTAGGAATTAAGACAAGAACAGTACCTCCTTGTCCAATGTGGGTGCACCATCAGAATTATTAGCTGCTAAAGGAGATAGCCCCACTGCTGGAACCATGAAGCATTCAGATATCTCTTTTGGCTCTTCTGCATTTGATATGTCGGCATCTTGAATCTGTTGCCAACAATAAAATGTCCACAAGGAGAAAGATGTCCATGCCCAGTTATGCCTAATTTTCCACCTTATTAAATAAATAAACAGACAAAGCAGGAATGTGAAAATACTTACGAGAGCAGCTTGGCTTTTCAAATCTTCCAGGTTAAAATTCCATGCACTAATTCCTCGAATATATTCTTTCTGTTCATGAAAGAGTTGCAGCATCAAATATAGTATATTCATAAATCTCCAACATGGCATTCATAGAATGCGGATAGGGAGATACAGTAAAATGGCATGTATTTAATGTTTGATATAATGAGACCACACACGTTATAATGACCACCATGCATGTACCATACAAAAAGCAAGTAATTACTATTTACTACACAGAAATTAAAATCAACATACCTGAGATAACTGTTCCTTATCCTCATATAGAGCCTTGTTCTGCATCAATAAATCTGCTTCTTTAGCCTGAAATGCAAGGACAAAGGAATGGTAGCAATACCCAAACAATTTTTACACGGTACAGGAGAATGCGGAAATTAACAGCAAACCTTCAGCATTCTAAAACGATCTCCTAATGGAGCAAGGCCTTCAAGAATGGTTCGGGCAAGATATTCAGTGCCACGTGCATGTTTGAAGAAGTGGTGCTTTAAAAGCTTTTCTGAGCTTGGACGCTTCTTTGGGTCTTTCACTAAGCAGGTGGCAACCAACTCTTTGAAAGACTGGGAAAGAAGAACATTTCATATAAAAACATCCTTTTTATGTAAAGACGCTACAAAGTGATGAGTGAACACCACAAACCTTTGAAAATCTCTTGTCTCTTTCATAATCAAGACCTGGAGGGGCATTTTGTAATGTCATGAGCAAAACCTGCATCCAGAAAAATGAGTGAAAGAATTAACCTCTGAGCTCCCAGAAATAAACAGAGAATTATAATCAGCAGACAAGTACATTACTTTCATTGGTGGATACTTGGAAAATGGGGCATGACCATGAGCAAGTTCAAGGGCTGTTATGCCAAATGACCATATATCTGCTCTGTTTATAGGTAAGAGTATGATGAAACCCAGCAAATTGTAAGATACCAGGTAGAATATTAAATAAATAACTAAAGCAAACTTTTTGTTTTGTGTGGTGGGGGAGGGGGGTGATGCTCACTTAAAATCATATCCATGTAATTGCTGCATAACTTCAGGAGCCATCCTGTGGAGAATACACACAAACCATAGTTTTAACCGTCACACTCATATGGTAGCCAGATATCATGTGAAAACCTACAATGAAGGTGTGAGGTTCAATAAATAGAAATGGTACCAGCAAGGTGTTCCCACAAAAGTATTTCTTGAACGTTGCCTATCTCCAGCATCAAACATACACGCTGACACTCCAAAGTCAGCTAGTTTGATTGACCCATTAGAATCAAGCAAAATATTCCCAGACTGCACAGTTAAAAAATTGTTCAAAGAGGAGAAAGGAGAAGACCGGAACTGAGTTAAAAAATCCATGGATGTGAAAAGAAATTAATTTCTGGAATCAGATACAGCTTCACAAGCCCCACAAAAGCAGAAAACTGAGTGCTTCTAAAATCATTCAAACAGACAACTCTGACTGTCAGATTCTCAATAGTCAATATTAAGAGAGTGCATGTCTTCTAAAAAAGGAACATATATTTGTCAAGATGTAGCACAATACCTTAACATCTCTGTGTATGTGGCCATGGGCATGAAGATAGACAAGAGCTCTGAGAACCTCGCGCAATAAAGTAGCAATAACAGGCTCTTCAAAACCCTCAGGAAAGGCAGATTTCATTATATGAAGGCAAGATCCCCCGGCCATATATGGCATCACAACCCAAAGATTATGTCCAGCAGTAAAAGAGCAATGTGCTCGTAAAACATTTGGATGGTCAATCAAACTCATTGTCTGTACCTCCCTCCGAATGCCATCCTACATAATTTGCACAGCTACCATTAAAAATGTATCCAATGTGATAGCAATGGAGTACACAATCTCTCATATGATCATATAAGTTATTATAAAAAAATGAATTAATTATTGAGATTTAGGGGTAAATGGTCTATCTTTAAACTTGATACATAACAGGGAATAATGGCGTCATATAACGGGTCCACATACTGAAAAAATGCATTGCTATAGTTTAATGTAACTAATTATAAAAATTACCCTTGTATTGAAGTTAATGAAGTCAACACATACTAATTCAAAAGACATAAATAGTGAACAGCTGTACAGGAACAAATACATGATTTAGCACCATATAGCGTAATAATGAGAGAACTAGTCATTCATACATTTTTTTAAGACTTTGACTTCAAGCATGTAGCAACACAATTCAAGTGCAAAGGACAGTGCAGTAAAATATGAAAACAATATAATGATGCTATATGCATGGTTAGCTTAATCAAGGATGATTAAATTCAACAGCCTTGCAGATAAAGAGGCTCATTACATAGCAGCATAGCAAGCTCAAACAGAGATCTCTTAACTAAAACCACATAATTTCACACCTTAGAAAATAAAATGATTAATCATCTGAAAAAATATCAATCGAATATGAAATGAAATTTATGACACACGGAGGAAATTTAAACAGTGATCATTATATTACATACTGTACAAGGGATTAGTCTACATACCAAATCATTATTGCACTTTTCAAGATCAAGAACCTTGATGGCCACTATCTCATTGAGTGGAATGCAGAGAGCCCTGTACACCGAGGCACTAACGCCTTCACCAACTTCTTCATATAACTTGTAATCTGTTGCGCTGAGAGGAAATCTTTTTTCCAAACTATACTCCATTTTTCTTCTTATACCATAACATTCACACTTTTATTTAAATACACCACTGAACATAAATATATACTAGGAAATGCTATAATTCTTTGACCTTGATAGCATTTCCCCTTCTCTTAAACCAAACTCGAGAGCGCATCCAACAACTATACTAAAATGTTTTTATTACTTTTCCTAAGGATGTTTCCTTTCAACACCAATAACAATGTAACTTAATGTTACAAATCAATATTCACAAGCTTGAACTTCGAGCACAGTCAGCCACTAATTAGCCAGCTTGGTGTAACAAATCAAACAGGCACTATTACAGGTTACACAACTGAAATACACGAGATAAGAACAAGAGGTATTGAATCAGTACTGCACGTGATGCATTGGGGAAGAGAGCATCATATCAATCTTCAATATCGGCAGCAAAGGTGACAAAAGAGAGATTCACTATTCAAGAAAACTAAACAGTTGTCCCTGTAAATTAAAAATAATGCACAATAGAATTAGGAGAGAACCATAAATTGATGTAAAATAACAGAAAATGATACCATTTCCTACACAGGTATATGCACAAGCATGTATTCACATAAAGAAAATTAATAACAATGCACAGAATCAATAAAATGGTCTCTGTATCCAGCTTTATGTTAAGGAGCAATGGAGCATTATTAAGTCCTTGGGAAATTCTTGAGCATTCAGAGAGTTTTTTGTAGTATACTGTAGCGACAAAAGCAGAGGATATATGCTTCTTAATGCAGTCCAAGAATTAGAATACATAGTCTTAGCTTGAGTGTGTTGCCAACAAAGCAATCCAAGCTTCTCATTTTGGTCCATAGAAATCTATCTCACATGGTCTTGCTACCTTCTAAGTCTCTTTGCATGTCATGAAGGTGCGTAATTTCTCTCATGTGCACTTTAGGAGGACCACTGGGTAGGAAGGGAATGAGCATTTTAGATATGCTTTCCCATGACTCTATTGTCTCCTTAAGTAACTCTCCTATCCACAACTTATATCCTGTTCAAGATTCAATGATTTCACTAAACTTTCCATTTTTATAAAACGAGAGGGAAATTTCAGCATCTGGAGCTACTTTTAGGTCTTCTTGACTCAATTACCGTCTTCTAATCATAAAATTCCCTGCACATTTCTAGGGCGTGTCTGTGCAAAACACTTTTCCAACTCTTAACACAGGTTTGAGAAAAGCTACTTTCCTTATTGATAAACCGCTCGGGAAGTTCAAAGCTCCCTCTAAGGTCATCTCTTTTCCTCGGATTGCAGTGCTTAACATAATTAATTCAAATGACATATTGTAAGTTCATAGGTTGCACAATGCTCTTTCCCCTCATATGTGTATTATGTGCAGTGCCCACTTAGAATCATTGCCACATTTGTTCTTACACTGTTCCAAAGCTATTTCTCTATCATCCAGATTTCTTGACATCCTCTAGTGCTGCAAAGTATTTCCTAGGAGCATATCAAATCAAATTTTGCAACAAGCCTTGAAAACAAAAGTCTTTTAGATCCCATAAACTGCAAGCCATAATTATCAGTAAAACTTTTATCTATGCAATAATACACCTCTCTTCAATCTTTTCCATTACCAACTTAAAAAGTCTGCCATTATAACGATACCGCAAACTAAACTAAATCACATAAAAAAATTCACCTTTCTACCATGCAAAATCCACCTAGAAACCAATGAATGGCAGTGTTAGAAATGGACTGTTTCATTAATTTGGATACACAATCCAATTACAGATATGCATAATAAACCTAATAAATTGAAAACCCCCAGAGAATCCTCCGATTCCGAAAAGCAAAATCTTCACAAAAATCACATCTTCAATTGCAACAACTCATTGATTCAGCATAGCAAATACACGATTCATCATCATAGCCCCATCCACACACACACACACAAAAAAAAGAAAAAAAATTCGGCCACCCAAAATCACAAACCTCAAAAAAATCGAAAATTGATAATCGCATTTGATCAACAAAACCCATGAAGACAAGAACAAATAAGAGATACCCAGAAACAAAAAACAAAAAAGATAGTTCCTTTGAGGTGAAAAATGATGGATTGAGATAAGAAAAAGAGGGAATTGAAGATAGGGTTTGTGAAGAAGAAGAAGAAGAAGCGCTTACTTGAATCTGACGAAGTCAGAATGAGTCACTGAGAAATCAAAGCGATACCGATTCAGCTGGCGATGATGTCGTTGTTGTTGTTGGGGTTCAATTTTCTTCTCATCAACTTGGATTTTCAACTCTGTCTTCAACTCTCTCTCTCTCTCTCTCTCTCTCTCTCTCTCTATGAACTAGCTTGTGTTCCTGTGCCAAACAACACTTCAACCTTGATTCAATCTCACTGGTCTTTTTTTCTTTTTCAGACAAAATTTAACCAAAATAAATATTAATTTAGCATACAATAATTATTTTTTTATTTCATTCGTTTATGGAAAAATAATAATCTTGGAGAAAATTACTTATTTTGGATTTTGTCATTCTTTTTACACATACATCCAATTTTTTCTATCATTAAAAATCAAAATTTTAGTTTAATTTAAATGTAATTAGTGTGTAACTTTTTTATTTCGGTTTCTTAATTATATTTACACCCGACAACTTTTTTTACTTCTCTTGAGATTCAAAAATCATATTAACTTATTAAGTGAGTATGTCTCTTCTAATAAATTAGTTTTCATCATCCGCTCATAGATTTAGCATTTGACTAAATGCTTAAGGAGCACATATATTTACGAACCGTGACATATTAGTGTGAGTACATACAAGTACTACTCTATTTATTTTCTTGAGCGATAGAAATTAGGGGTATAGTTGGATTGAGTTTGTTCAGATTTATGGTGTTTAAATGTCTAAACTAATCAAATAAGTTTAGTTTGAGTTGGTTTAAAATTCCTGATTTTTGTTTCTGGTCAGGACCAAACTAATCTTATTTTAATGGGTTGGTCCAGTTTGGGTAATCGGGTTCAGAATAAAATAATATCATTTCATAATTTGTATGAAATTTATTTTAAAAAAAAGTGAAAAATTATAAGAATATAAAAACTTCATGTAATCTAACATCTTAAATGACCAAAATATTTTATATCATTCAAGATAAACAAACTAAGACCAACATCTCCAAAATAAATATAAACAAGGTAAAAAAACTCATAAGTAACTCAGGCCTTAAAACAAATATTAACTTAGGTCTTAAAGTATCAATACTCTCCAAATTTATATTAAAACAAAATAAGAAGTAAAATATTAATCAACAGCTAGCTAATAGTAGTGAACATGTCCTCCAAAATAGTAAATGTAATGACTCGAACTCCTGGGTTGAATGGTAAAATAAAAAAAGGTGTCATTGATTTGATTTTGATTCATCGGGTATTCAATCTTTAAATGTGATACTCTTAAAAATATAAACCGACTTAATGATCAAACTCATCATAATGTGTTTTGTTCGGTTTGGATTAATCGGATTCATCAAATCATACCTGCTTATACCCGAATAGACACAATGGTGTGGCCTGCCATGAGATTTTGGATATGTAGGTGAATTTATCGGCAATTATTCGTTTTTTTATAATAAAATCACCATAATAACCCCAAGGGCAGACAATAATAACTAGAAAACATAAAATACCCCACAAGTTTAGATCTAAGCATAATACACTGAATAATTGAACAAGCCCCATCAATAAGTGAACAAGATTATTTCAAGTCCTTAATACCCCGAATTGAAGTTGAATGGGGATTAAAAATCAAATTGTTAAAATTGCATAAGCAACATAATTTATGACAGTACATACTTGACGAAAGTTTGTTTTTATCCATTAACTCTGTAAATTACTCAATTGCCACTTGACCATATTACCAACTCCCAGGCGTTACAGAAAATTTGGCAAACATGCATGACCTACGACTGAATTCTATGTATTCATGGTCATATATTGACATCATCGTTTGAATAGTTACCATAATGAAACATAGAACCATTACGTAGTGATTGCCAAACAAAAGACATGCTCATAATCCTACACATGTCCTGGTCTAAACAACACCACCCTCTTGGCTTTAGAGAAAGACAAGACTTCAAGTCCAAACACTAGTGGAAACTAAACACAGTTCCTTGTTCACTAGATCAAAGACCCTTATAGCATTCAAGTAGACAAGTAGTGTTGTTCTCAACAACTTTCCCATATTGTAAAAAGTAATTAGGTGCATGGTTAGATAAACACTATTAATTTTATAATAATACTTATATGTACATTTTATTTTTTAAGGTTGGAAAACATTTTATTTAAAGGGAGGTGTTTTTTTTTTCGAGTAATGATTTGCGGACCCTTATACTGCATAAGGCCTGAAAAAACTTCTCTTGTTCCGGCCCATGGATAACAATCCACAACATAAAATGGGTGCAAGCGAGAATTCTCCCTTTTGTGTGTGTATTGGGCTTCTAAAATAGTCAAATAGTATTGTATCATCATACTCAATCCGAAACATCATATCTGAAAAATCACATATAAAGACTTGACATTAAAATTAAATATTTTAACATTATAAAGAAAACAAGTGTAAAAATTGATTCATTCTAAAAAATACAAACAATCAGGGTATTATTATAAAAAAAATTAGTCATTTGTTCAAATAAATGAGTGATATAATAAGTGATGCGATAAAAAATGCAGTAAAAAGTTGTCAAGAAATGAGATAGAAGAATTGAAAAGTGAATGTATCAAATTAAAACACATGTGGAGCCATGTTATGTTAGGGGATTTTCCGGTAAATGCCAGGATTGGACCACCACACGTCGATACCACATTGCAGCCGCTGTTACATATGAAATGAATCAATTGTAAGTTTGTAACGTGGTCATGGAGCTGTCTCATAATTAAGTATTGTGCATCTTTTTCTTATATAATTTTTATAAATATTTTTATCTCTATTTGTTTGTCACTTAACTATAGTTAAGGTCTTATAAATAATCAACAATTACTCTTGGTACAAAATGCTTAAAAGAACAAAAAAAAAAAGAACACTTTAAGCTAGCGCCTCAAGAACAAGGCGATGTTGTGGTCCTCAACCACAAGTGAACCAACACTAGAGGGGGTGATGGTGAACAACGTAGAAGGTGGGGAGCTCGAACTCTCTCATTAGCCAAATAATCTGTCACCGCATTATCCTCACGGAGAGTATGGGTAGTAACTACCTTCAATCCTTACGCAATAAGCTATTAATAGAGCTATTGACGTTAGTGTTATCTCTTCTTCAAAGTACTCCAATCCTGTGTTTCACCCGTACGATCACCGGTTATGTAATAAACATATCCAATTGTTTACACGGATTTTTGGTAAACAAATATCCTCTTAGTTCGACTAAAGGAAGTTTAGATTCGGGGTCCTTTTGAGAAAACGCTTTGCCAAAGTGTAGTGTGTGAACGAGTGTATTCTCGACAACAATAAACAACTCAAACGAAACTGGACTTTATTGAATATGAGTCGATTACAAAACAGTCAATCAAACTAAAATAGCATGAAAGCAAATTTCGACAAAACAAGCTACACACAAGAACTGGAAATCAACAAACTGAAATGCAGGGAAACTAAAGCGTTGATTCTGCAACATACTCCTCCATCATCACGTTCTGCTCTCGAAGTCTCATTGATGCGGACGTTTAGAGCTTTTGGTGAATTTTCAGAGTTTTTAGTTGGGAACCTTTTCTTCTGCTGCTGCTTCCTCTATTTATATTGTTCTTTCTGCCCATGTTCTTGGCGGTTTTCCTTGGATGCACGATGGCTTCGTGGGTTTTGAATTTTGGCGCCATACCCCACGTTTAGCCGATGGTCTTCGCGCACGTGACTCTATTGCCACGTGGATGGTTCTGAGTCGTGGGCAACCGTTGCTATTCGTGGCATCGTGGGTGTACGCACGTGCTTGTAGTTGCTTGTTATTCGGTAACTGCCTCTTCCATTAAGATGATCGAGATTTCTTCATCTTCTGAGTGTGTCGAGTTATGGCTTTTACTAACTTGTCTTTGAGGGACATCGTGTGCTGAGTTGCCGGCTTCGCCCAACCCTTTCTGTCGAGAAACCACTTTTGCACCATGGTGTCGAGAATTGTAGTACTTGTAATTTTGGCTTAACAATTGCCCCCCAAAAATGTTGGTTGTCGACTGCTTTAGCTCAAAGACACCAAGCATTTTTTTTTTTTTATATATCGCAGCCGTTCGATTCCAACGATTCAAATGCTTTGTGCTCTCGACCATTCGATCTTCAAGTCCAATCGGCAGCCATAACGTCTGATGACTTCTCCACTAGCTGACAGTTATAGCCTTTTTAGGGCCATGATTTCACCTATGCCAAAAAGCTGAGAGGTGACATGAATTAACTAATAAAATAATCGCTTGGACTCCAAATTTTTATAAATTGCTGCTCAATGCGGCTTGGGTTCCGTTTTCCCTTCCGTTTATAAATACCCTTTTGGTATTCCTTGTTCAAGCTTTACTCTTTCCTCCAACCTGCAACTTCTTCTTCCAGACTTCATCACTTCATCTTCTTCCGTCTTCTCTGAAATACTTACTGCGTCTTTCAATGGCTTCCAATCCTGAGCAAACCATTCCGTTGGCCACTGAGCTTAAGCTGGATGCGTCCAAGCGCGTGCCAATCCCAGAGCCTCCCAACGAAGCAGAGAAGAGAGCTATCTGGAAATCTCAGGTACTCATTCCTTTCTCTGTTAATGGTACTTTACGCGCCATTTTGGGCCCTTTGAAAGTAGTGAAGCATGATAGGCCCAATAGTCTCCCTGAAGAACATGAATCATTTCACCCTAGCGTTAGGGGAGAGGAGCTCATTTTGGCATTTCAACCCTCTTACCGTATGCCATTTCTTTCTGACCCAAAACGAGCCTTTCGTTCAGCCCCTCCTAACCCTTCTGCTAACGACAAGGCCTACCTGAAATGGTTAGATAGGGTTGAGGGAGATAAGAGACAACACTGGAAGGATGTAGGGATTCTCGACTTGATTCAGCTGTCGAGATCTCCAATCTCGTATAACCCTGCTATGCTGCTGAGTGCACTTTATTTCTGGGAGAGGTCCACTAATTGCCTTCATGTTCCCTTTGGTATGATTACCCCCACCCTCTTGGATGTTGCTGCTATCACCGGGTTGTGGCCCATTGGTGATGATTATCACTCTGCACCTGCTCCTGTTAAACCCATCTCGATCCCTACTGACAACGTTTCTTTTAGTCGATTCATTAAGGACCATTATGTCGAGAGTGGTGAGGTGTCTGATGCTGAACATGTCGCTTTCTTGCTGTATTGGCTGTCTGCTTATGTCTTTTGCACCAAATCTTTGCGCATACCTGCCAAGCTTTTGCCTTTAGCCAATCTGCTTCACGAGGGTCGACAACTTGCTATGGCTAGGCTCGTCCTTGGCAACCTGTATCAAATGCTGAATGAAGCTGTCGAGGATATCCGGAATACTAAGACCGTCTCTCTGAATGCGACTGGACCACTTTGGCTGTTTCAACTTTGGTTGAATGCAGTCTTCGAATCTCTTCTGCCGGTACAAGATAATCCTCTAACTGTTTCTAACACCAGGATCGATGCCCATAGGCTCGAGACCCTGACCCCTGCTTATGATGCGTCGAGTTTCGAAGCTGATTTCAGGAAGTACTTTACCATGTTTCTCGAGCTGAAGCACTACCGTTCCAGTTTCTCTCCTTACAGCAAGGCTATTCGTGGCCCTTTCTGGCTGAGGAATTCTTATCCTAATGCCTCTGATTCTGCGTTGCCCAAGGAGCACCACATCATACTTTGGAGGACCCTCTTATCTCCTAGGGTTTTAACTGTGGGCTTTGCTAGCAGTGACTACACTCTATGTGACTACAACCCTCAATTGGTTTCTCGACAGTTTGGGCTTAGCCAAGTTCTACCCAACACTTTATTTGACAAGAGTCTAGTCCTGTACCCCGGAACTATTAAGAGGGCTTCTGTTTTCGACACGACTGTTCAGTTTTATAACAAGAGACTCCTCAACCTGAGCCCCTTCACTTACGCTCCTTCATATTATGCCACTAATGCTTTCAAAGCCTGGTGGTCTGAGTATTGGGCTCAAATTTCGAAGCCCCTCGTCGATTGTCTGCAATGCATGACAGATGCTTTTCTTTTGCAGAAGCAGGATCCGAAGAAGACCAAAGGTATGCACCTGGCAGAAATTCGATCTTTTCAAGAGTTCTTTGGTGTGGTATATTACCCAACTCTTCGCCTTCGAGATACAGTTGCGAAAGCGGCCCAAGTATTAAGGCAAAAATGGGAACTTAAAGCCAAGAAATCCAAGTTAGTGGTTCCTCCTGGTGAGGAAGGTCTATCTTTTGTTATTCGAAAAACTGGCTTTAGGTTCCCGTCTTTGCCTACGAGTAAGTTTGCATTGGCTTTTCCACCGGTCTTGCCTAAATGGGTTGACCATGTAAACATAAATGTGTTGGCCAATCAAGCTCTACCTCCTCGAAAGCGAGTGACTTGGACTAAGTACCACCTATGGAACTTTCCGTATCATGTGCCCGTCGAAATCTTCAACCACATATCGCTGAACATGCGTATTGGTCAAGGTAATACTTCGACTTGGCCTTGGTTTTCCTGTTTTACTTCTTAATTTTTCTTTTGTTTGCAGCTGAAGTCATTATTCGACCAGCTCCTCAAGTTATTTCCCCAGTGGCTCATTCCTCCAAGGACAAGCCAGTCGTGATTGAGGATGATGATGATGATGATGAGGATGATGATGTCAGTCTTACTGACAAGCTCAAGGTACTTTCCTCATGCTTTTACCTTTTCCTTTTCGATTTCCTTGGATTATGGGCTGACGTATTTTTCGACAGAGTCGAAAACGGAAACCTAAGCCTGTTGCTTCGGCCAGTCAGAAGAGGGCCAAGGGGGTTGGTGTTTCCACCCCTAGTGGGGCTTCTAAGTTGGCATCTGATGCTCAAACAGAAGTCGATGACAAAGAGGGTGGTGGCGGCGCCGCCATTCAGGTATGTTCTCCATTCTCGAGGGTACCTTGTGACATTTTTAACCCGTGGTTTCCTAATCTGAGTCATCTCTTGTTTGTTTTGTTTCCTTTAGACTGATGTTCATGAGCACTCTACTTCCAATCCTCCATCCCGTGAGAATTCCCCAGCTCCCATTCCTGCAAAATCCAAAACTGAAGGTGTCGAGAAACCTCCCAAGGCCGCATCCTCAGCTAAAAAGACCTCCACATCTGAGGGAAGGAGGAAGGTCAGGAGCAAATCTCGTCATAAGTCTCCTCGCCGTTCCAGAAGCTCCACCAACTCGAGCCCTTCTAAGGACTCTACTTGCCAGGTATCTTTATACTTTTCATGTTTTGTTGACTCCTCTAATATGCGTTTTACTTTATCGAAAGGGCATTAAAGAGGTTTTTCTTGCAGGAAACTCAGGGTGCAACTTCTCCCATCCGCGAAACAGAGCCTCTTCCAGGCAAGGATGACAGCCCTATGCCTCCTCCAAAATCGACTGCCACTGTGCAACATTCGCCTCAAACCAAGGGTGGCTCTTCATCTCATGTGTCTAGTGAAAAGCTCGACACTTTATTTGAGGAGTACCCGCTGGCAGCTTTGGATAGCTTCCTCGATGGCACCTTGGAATGGGACTCTCCACCCCGTCAAGCTGATGCCACTGCTGAGACTGCTCAATCAAGTGGGGTAGCCAATTCTCAGCAGATCGAGGAGAGTATGGGTCGGCTGAAGGCTATTGTCTTCGCCAATGGGTTTCTCGACCAGATCCAAGCTGATCCTCAAGCGAGCCATGCTGCTAAGGAATTGCTTGTCTTCCTTCTTGGCCAAAAACTCGATTCTCAACAGGCTGCTGCTTTGGCTAACCTTCAATCTTTTTTAGTGGATGCTTCAGCCACCTTTCATCAAGTCAAGGACGTTGGTCAAGCTGTCAGCTTTAAGGAAGCAAAAGTCTCTGCTGGTAAAGCTCAAGTTGCAGCAATGAAAGAGGACTTCAAGAAGTTCACTGCTAGGAAGGTTTTGATCGCAGATGAAATCTCTGAAGTCGACATCAAACTTGAAGAGCTGCATCGAGAGATTACCAAACAGGAGAAAAAGCGAGCTGATTTGGTCGAGGAAGGCCCTGCTGTGAAGGATCAGTTGGATGTGCTTACTAAAGACTCCAAGGCTCTGATCATCTCGACAAAGGAGGTTATCAAGGAATTGGAGATTGATCAGGCTGTGAAGAAGGGTCTCGATGCCAAGATTGCCACCTTTGCTGATTGTTTGAACTCTTTTAAAACCCTGCTGTAGGACTCTTTTTTTTTTTTATTAATATGTAATGATGGCACTATTCTAACCATGGCTATGCCAATTGCGTGTAATATTTCGACAATGGTTTTGGCACCTAAGCCATATAATTTGACGTTTAATTTGCCAAGTCTTTTCAGTTTCCACTACGCATTTATTTTGACGGCTATTCATTTACTGTTGCATCGTTCAGACTTCCTTGCACCCCCTCACATAGTCGTCGCTTTGTTTCTGGGGAATGAACCAATTTATTGCAATCTTATACCTCGTTTTCTTGATTCAATGCAAGTCTTTGTTCATTAAAAGCCAAAGCTATTCACGATGGTGGTGGTAATCTGCATGGCCTATAACCATAAGATGAAGAGTTGGCAACTGATTGCCATTAATTAATGCATTCCTTGGTTGTTACCCTATAAATAGAGCGTTTTTGGTTACTTCTTTTCAGTAACTTCTCCAAACTCTCCCTTGTTTCTTTTCCAGAACTCTTTTCCTGCTTTCATAAATCCCTTCAGCCATGGCTAGCCGTCGTGTTCTCAACCAGATCCGGAACTTGGCTTTTGACCAAGACTTATTCTGGGAGTTGCACTCTTTCCTTCCTTTGGCTGAAGAGCTTACGGGGCTCATTAACCAACTTCTTTCGAGGAATATTATTGCCTCGGTAAGAATTCCTCTTCAGGAGTTCTTGAGCCTCCTGCATGAAGTTGTACCTCTATATGAAGAACACCGGGAGCTTACTGCTCGAGTGTTCTTTGCTGAACACCAGATTGACGAGAAGATGGAGGAATTTGAAGAGTTGAAGGCTGCTCTTAGCCAGGCGGACCCCGAGGGGAGTGTGGGAGCTCTGAAAACCTTGGTGGACAAGCTTTCTTCTACTGCCCGTGAAGAGCTGGATATTCGACAGGAGAAATCGCGACTGGAATCCCAACAAGAGGATGTCTTGAGGCGCATAGAGCCTCTTAGGGCCAGATACAATAGTTGTAGGGCCAACCCTCCCTTTTAAAATTCCTTTGCCATAGTTGTAATGCTCTATTCTACTCAATAAAACATTCGCGTTTGGCAATTTATTTTCTTTTACTTCCTTATTCGATGTTTATCTCATGCAATGTTGGCTTATACGTTTTTAAATATTTGCCATTTATCGTCATTTGTCGATTACCTCCTAATTCCTTAATCGAATAAGCGTTGTTTAAAAGTACTTTCTCGACTGTAAAAGGGCCTTCCCAGTTTGGGGCCCACTTTCCACAACGTTTATCTTTTTTATCAATTGGTAAGACGACCTTCCATACGTAATCACCAAGCATAAAAGACTTAGCTCTAACCTTTTTGTTATAAGCTTTAGCAATGCGATCCTTTTGCCTGGTTAAGGTATCCAACACCAATAGTCTTTCTTCGTCGAGATTGACTAATTCGTCAAGCATCATACTCCAATAATCTTCACTTGGAATTTCCTCTTGCCTTTGAATTCTGCACGATTGTAAATATACTTCTGCTGGTAATACCGCTTCTTGACCATATGCTAGTCGAAAAGGCGTTGCTCCGGTAGATTCCTTAGGTGAATTCCTGTAAGCCCAAAGCACTTGGCCTAACGTTTGATGCCAGTTTTTAGGTTTTCGACCAACATGTTTTTTAATCAAGGAGATCAACGTTTTGTTAGCCGCTTCGACTTGACCATTCGCTTGAGCATAATAGGGGGTAGAGGTTAGGAGTTTTATACCCCAAGATTCTGCGAATGATGCTACCTTTTGGCCTACAAACACTGTGCCTTGGTCTGTAGTAAGTGACTCAGGTAGCCCAAAGCGGTACACTATGTGATTCTGAATGAACTCGATCACCGTGTCCTGGGTCACATTTTGTAGAGGAATTGCCTCTACCCACTTGGTAAAGTAATCTATAGCCACTATGATGTACTTATGCTGCCTAGAAGAACATGGGTTAATTTCGCCAATTAGGTCTAAAGCCCAACCCCTGAATGGCCAAGGCTTAATGATCGAGTGTAATTCACTTGCTGGCACATGTTGTATCCCCGCGTGTCTCTGACAATCTTGGCACCTCTTGGCATACTCCATACAATCTTTCATAATAGTAGGCCAATACATCCCTTGTCGAAATAGGATCCATTTCATCTTGATTCCTGCCTAGTGGGCACCACATAGCCCGTCGTGAACGGCCGAGATCGCTATGAACGCGTCGTCTTCACTTAAACACTTCAGTAGTGTTCCGTCGACGTTTTTCTTGAATAGCTCGTTTCCCATCATGACATAGCTCATTGCCCTGTATTTTGTCTTTCTATCTGTAGTACCCACAGGATTTTGCAAGTAATCGACAATTGGCTTTCTCCAATCATTAGGTGCCATATTGTCAATGACCAGGATGTCGAGGTTAGAGGGGTTTAGTTTTTCTTTGACCTCGATAAGCTCTTTTAACCTACATTTATCGACCATATATCCTGACGCGATTTGTGCCAATTCATTGGCTTCTTGATTGTCCACTCTGGAAACGTGACCTAGCCTAGCTTCGTCGAATTTGGCCAACAAATTGCTAGCTTTCGTGTAATACCTAGCTAGATTTTCACTAATGCACTTGTATTCCTTGGTAAGTTGCTTTATTACCAACTTAGAGTCCCCTTTTACGACGACATTCTTTGCCCCAAGGGCTATCAGGATCTCGAGGCCTGATGTTAATGCCTCGTACTCAGCCTCATTGTTTGAGCAGTTACTCTTAATCCTAAACTTGAATTTCGTGGGGATGCCCCTTGGGGATACTATGAACATCCCGATCCCAGTACCATTCTTATGGCTAGAACCGTCGAAAAATAGCTTCCAAGGTTGGATGCCTACGTAAGTTATGATTTCTTGAGGCAAAGTATGGTCTGCCAGGAAGTCAGCAATTGCTTGTCCCTTAACTGCCTTTAGTGGGGCATAAGTTAGTGAATACTCGGTTAGGGCTAAAGCCCATTTACCAATTCGACTATGCAAGATAGGTTTGGATAACATGTGCTTTATTATATCATAATGAGAAAAAACCATTACATCGATTGGCTTTATATAATATTTCAGCTTTACGCAAGAGAAGTACAAGCATAAACACAATTTTTCGATCATGGTGTATCGAGTTTCTGCATCATTTAACACCCTGCTTAAGTAAAATATGGCTCTTTCTTTGCTATCTTCATCTTCTTGAGCCAACATGCTTCCGATGGTTCCATCCGTGGCAGAGATGTACAGCTTCATTGGCTTTCCTCTTATAGGTGGTGCCATTATAGGTGGGCTAGACAAGTACGCTTTGAGTTCATCGAACGCTTTTTGATGCTCTCCTTCCCAGCGGAACGCGTCTTCCTTTTTAAGTCGAAGAAGTGGGGAAAATGACTTGTTCTTCTCACTGAGGTTAGCAATGAATCTCCTTAGGAAGTTAATCTTTCCCAATAGTGATTGCAGTTGTTTCTTGCTGGTTGGTGGACTAGTGTCGAGAATGGCTTTAGCTTTGTTCTTGTTGATCTCGATGCCCTTTTTATGCACCACAAAACCCAAAAAATCACCTGCAATAACACCAAAGGCACATTTAAGGGGATTCATCTTCAAGCCATATTTTCTCATCCTCTCAAAGGATTTCCTTAGATGCAACAAATGGTCATCCCTTGATGGGGATTTCACCACAATGTCATCAATATAAACCTGCATGAAGGTTTCTATAAAATCATGAAAAATGGTATTCATTACCCTTTGGTAGGTCGCGCCAGCGTTTTTCAACCCAAATGGCATGACCACCCACTCGTATGTCCCCAAGGCACCAGGACATCGAAAAGCTGTTTTCGACACGTCCTCTTCTGCTATGAAGATTTGGTTGTAGCCTGAGTAACCATCCAACAAGCTTAAGTATTCGTGACCAGCAGCTGAATCCACCATCATCTCAGCAATAGGCATGTGATACTCGTCTTTTGGAGTGGCAGCGTTAAGATCTCGGAAATCTATGCAAACTCTCATCTTTCCATTCTTCTTGATTACTGGAACCACGTTGGCTAACCAGTCCACATATCGAGCTGTTCTGATAAATTTACACCTGAGGAGTCTTTCGATTTCTTCCTTGATTTTCACCAACACATCTGGATGGAACCTCCTGGGCAAAATTTCACCATCCTGTCTTTTAGCTCCGGGTCAATGAGAGCACTGATGTACGTTGGCCTCTTTTCTAAGCCATCACCCAGGTCCACTTCTTCTAAAGGGTCTTGCGCTTCCATTTTCTTGGAAACATCGACCACTGGCTTCTCGAAGCCCAATGGACCGTCATCATAGATGCAATCTAGCCTCAGATTGCAAAGGTCCTCGAATCCGCATTCCTCGGCACTCTGCTCGTTTTCTTCTATGCACGTGTCATCCTTATTTGTTGTTGCCTCCTCCTGGGGTGTCAATTCGACGGGCAGGATTGAGACACTAGCTTCATCTATAGCCATTTCTTTGGCCATCCTCTCGGCCTCCAAGGCCGTTCTTATTTTGTTTTCGGCTGCGTAAGCCGAAATTCGAGCCATGCTCGAATTAATCATCTTTATCATTGGCTTGCCACCCAACAATGGCATCTTTCTCTTCATCACTGTGCCATCCACTCATGGCATCAGGTTTGCATGCTTCATTGAGGTTTAGGCCCCGGATGGGATCCAACGTTACTGAGTACTCTGAGTAGGGGTTGAAGTATTTGCTAGCCACTGTGTCTAAAGGAGCAATTGTGGCTAAACTCTTCTCGAAATTCTTCTTACCAACGTAGCTTGTTTCTGCTAAATAGTAGCTTTGATCTGCTTGTACATTTTCGACAACTCCATCAGCTTTCCAAATGGATATACGTTGGTGTAAGGTCGAAGGCACTGCCCCCACGCCATGAATCCATTCTCTTCCCAGCAGCAAATTGTAATTGGCATTTGAAGGGACCACAATGAACAATGTGGAACGGGCTACTGTTCCTACGGTTATGTTCAACATAATTGCCCCTAGGGAAGAACCTGTCTTTCCTTCATAATCAGAAAGCACCATGTCATGTGAGATTAGATCCGCTTCAGTTTTACCTAACTTCTTGAGCATAAATCCGGGCATGAGGTTGATTGCAGCTCCCCCGTCGACAAGGACTTTGTTAACACCCTTCTCCTCGACTCTGGCCCAAACAAATAGCGGTTTCAAATGGCTCTTCATTTGCTCGGTTGGCCTTTGGAAGATAGCTCTTTCATCTTCGACAGATCCTCTCTGCATCACATAATAACACAAAGGATTGTCATCTGGTTCGTCGTCGACATAGTAGTCTTCCTCGCTTTCAGTGACCTCTGAGATTCTATCGAATTCTGCAGGTAGGATGGACACGATGCAGATGATGTTAAGCTCTTCTCCATCACTGTCGTCGAAATCTTCGAGCATGTCTTCATCCTCATCTTCGACAACATCCTTCCCTTTTTCCTTAGCTGGATTTGGTGGTACGGTTGTTCCTTGTTTGATGGCGTGGTCCAGCTGGTTGATAATCGACACCACACTAGGTTCATTGCGAGAGTTGTCTTCTGGCTTTATGTCCCATAGTGAACGGAACTTGCCACCTCTTTCCCTCTCAGCTTTCCTTTTCCTCAAAAAACGCCTGAACTGAGTCCTGGTCATTTGTTCAGGAGCATAGTAGTTCCCAGAGCCATAGGAGTAGCTTCGTGACACACGGGAATTGTTGATGTAAGAGGATCCCTGGCCTAAGTCGATTTTCTGCCACTTAGGGTATGGTTTTGGCCTTGGAGGCGCTGGCCCGAACCATTGGTTTCTTGGCAATCCAGCATTGGGGAGGTAAGTTTTGTCTTTATTGCTTGCTTTCTGGCCTTTATGGCCATCGAGTTCCTGGTCTCTCTCGACCCACTCCTCGTGAGGGTACTTCAGTCTCCTGGATACAGGAGCCTTCCTCTGATAATGCCTTTTCATTTCTGAATCTTGATAGGCCTTGGCTGCGGATTTGTCGAAAACAGCGTTGCATCGAGGGCACAGCATAACTTCTTTCTCGCCATTTTTGCTGCGGGATAGAAACTCGACAAGGGTTTCTCCAGCCTTGGGGTAAACCTCTTCCAAGTTCACTTCTTTCTCAACCTCTGGTTCTTCGACAGCTATGTTTTCTTCTCTTACTTCTCCCAGCGTCAAACCCAGACTCAGCTTTTCGGAAATGTCGACCATGCCAATGTAGAAAGGCTCTACATAGTTGGCCTCAGCTATCTGCAGTGGATCAGAGTCGATCTTCATTTAACCTTTGGCTTTTTCATCATACTTGAGTCTTCCTGAGTCCAATGCTCCCTGCACAAGGTCCCTGAAACGAACACATTGTGAGGTCCAATGACCAAAAAAGTTGTGATATTTGCAATATTTCTTCCCTTTCCTTTGTTCAGGAGAAGGAAGTTTTTGGTCTTTAGGGACCACAAGCAAACCATCAGACACAAGTATATCATAGATTGCATCGCATTTGGCCACATCAAAAGTATAAGTTTTCACAGCAGGAATCGTGTTCTTGGGGTTTTCCTCCCCAAGTTTGTTTTCACGTGGTTTCAATGCTTTACAAACATAAGGATCCCCTGGCTGAAGTTCAGCCAGATTGACGTCATTCAAATCGACGTCCGCCGGGACTTCTCGATAGACACATGGACTCTGACCTACTGAATCCGCATCTATGTACGCTACCTTCTCCTTCTTTGGCCACTTAGTAGTCTTGGCCCTTTCCTCTGACTTTTCGGCCTTTAGCAATTCAATGTGCCTCACTCTATCTGCGAGTAAAGACATATCTCGAATATACTGAGTGTCGATTTTCTTTCTAATGGAATATTCTAGACCACCAGCGGCTAAGACAACTAGCTCGTGTTCAGGGACATGGGTGAAACATCGGGATTTAAGCATCCTAAACCTGTTTAGGTAATCATCAATAGACTCTGCTGGCTTTCTTTTAACACTAGCCAGATCCTTCAAACTTACTTTGCACTCTCCCCTAAAGAACTGTTCATGGAAAATTCTTTCCAACTGAGCCCATGTATGGACTGACCTAGGAGCGAGGGTGGTGAACCAGGTAAATGCATTTTTGGTTAAAGAACTCGGGAAGTACTTCATTTTTAAATTTTCATTGATGGCTAAGTCTCCTGCTTCGATTTGGTACCTGGCTATGTGTTCTACCGTGGACTCTCCTGAATCCCCCGAGAACTTAGTGAATTTGGGGACCTTCCAGCCTCGAGGAAGTTCTGATTCGAGAACCTCCTCTGTAAAGGCTGACACAAAATGGGGTCTATTCGCGAAACCCACGTTGAAACCATGTTGGTTCAACAATTGCTCCACCACAGCAGCAACATTTTGTTGCCCCCCAGCGTTCTGGTGTCGAATTCTTTCTAGCACACCATCAGCGTGTTCTTCCCTGTTTACCATATACACATTTTGCAATGGTGGCTGCACTGCCTCGTACAAAGGGTTTGCCCTCATCTCTTGGTGTTGCGGCGCCTGATAGCGCACCGGGGCAGGGACATGGTTAGGCAACGGGATTTGGTTAATCCCTGGTGCCGGTTGGATTTCGACTGGTGCCCCCAGGGCTGTCGCCAAACGATCCATCTGTCGTGCCAAATGCTGATTATTGGCATTATTATTTTGGAGCACAGGGTTGATTAGCTCACCTATCTGTCGAGATAGCATGTTAACCATTTCATGGTTACTATCATCTACTTGCTGCCTAATGGCTTGAAGTGAACCATTATTCATACCTGTAGATAAATAAATTTGTGAAGTAGATCCAGGAATAGGGGGACTAACTCGACTTCCCAAGTTTAACATTGTTCCATTTGCCCCAAAAGGGGGTATGCTGAATGGGGGAACATTTTCAGGGAACGTCGAATACGTGCCTTGTATGCCTTGCATCATAGATGTAGGCATACCATAAGGCATGTCCCTCGTAATCGTTGGAACAATTTGTGCATGTACTGATGTAGATACAGGCATTTCTGCAACTGCAGAAATTGCCACGTTCTGGGTTGGCATACTGGTGCTATGCCCCATTCCAGTAGAAACTTCTTCATTATTGTTACCGCTACTTCCCCCAGGGCTACTCTGATTACCCACGTTAGATCCTTGAGGAAAGGTTCTTCCTCGATTACTTGCCATACTCAAAGTCTTACCACTTCTCAGGTGCATATAAATCACAATCAAGACAAGTAGCAAATACCAAATAGCATGCAATAAACCCAAACACACAAAATGCTTTTGTAAAACTTAGTTTTCACAAAAACGGTCCCACAGGGCGTGCCAATTTGTTTACACGGATTTTTGGTAAACAAATATCCTCTTAGTTCGACTAAAGGAAGTTTAGATTCGGGGTCCTTTTGAGAAAACGCTTTGCCAAAGTGTAGTGTGTGAACGAGTGTATTCTCGACAACAATAAACAACTCAAACGAAACTGGACTTTATTGAATATGAGTCGATTACAAAACAGTCAAGCAAACTAAAATAGCATGAAAGCAAATTTCGACAAAACAAGCTACACACAAGAACTGGAAATCAACAAACTGAAATGCAGGGAAACTAAAGCGTTGGTTCTGCAACATACTCCTCCATCATCACGTTCTGCTCTCGAAGTCTCATTGATGCGGACGTTTAGAGCTTTTGGTGAATTTTCAGAGTTTTTAGTTGGGAACATTTTCTTCTGCTGCTGCTTCCTCTATTTATATTGTTCTTTCTGCCCATGTTCTTGGCGGTTTTCCTTGGATGCACGATGGCTTCGTGGGTTTTGAATTTTGGCGCCATACCCCACGTTTAGCCGATGGTCTTCGCGCACGTGACTCTATTGCCACGTGGATGGTTCTGAGTCGTGGGCAACCGTTGCTATTCGTGGCATCGTGGGTGTACGCACGTGCTTGTAGTTGCTTGTTATTCGGTAACTGCCTCTTCCATTAAGATGATCGAGATTTCTTCATCTTCTGAGTGTGTCGAGTTATGGCTTTTACTAACTTGTCTTTGAGGGACATCGTGTGCTGAGTTGCCGGCTTCGCCCAACCCTTTCTGTCGAGAAACCACTTTTGCACCATGGTGTCGAGAATTGTAGTACTTGTAATTTTGGCTTAACACCAATATAATTATTTTATAAAATAAATATTAAATTATTTATATTCTTACCTAGTATTTTACATAAAAAAAATACATCCACATAAATACTTTTACACAATAATAATTTTCAACGAAAAATCTCAGCACCCAAAAAAAATTTCATCTTAAAATTATGTAATGTTTACTGTAATTTTTACGTTGGTCCAAACGTAAATGTGATTTTATGTATTAATGGGAAAACTAAATTTACTATACATATTTAGTTTAATGTGATTTTAAAAAGCAAAATTGACGTTGGGTTTAACATGAATGCATTTTGAAATGAAAATTCAAATACAGAGACTAACAAATAAAAAATGTTGTTTGTAGACTTGTAATGGTTTATTGAGAAAATTAAAGATGTGTCGGAAGTAGCAAATTATTAATTAATGTTGGCATGCATGGTCACCTACCCCATGCCTGTGTGCAAATGGATGGTCACATGGTCAAACTTGGGCAGTTGGCTTGGTATCGGATAAACTTTATGACATATTGTATGTCCATTTCAAGTTTTTTATGGGTGGGATGTGACTTTTTACTTGTTTCTTACTGTTGCTACTAATCTCAATCTCCATCTTTCTTCAAACTACACTCCCAGATTAATGTATCTGTCTTCTACTTTATGACTTAAACAAAAGAATTTATGAAAGTATTTCCCACACAACATTTTTTAGAAACAAACAATTGGGTACAAGTTTCCAGCCTTAACCCTCCTTGAGTCCTTGTAAAAAAAATTGGTACAAATTTATTTTCTCTCGAGTAATATCTTGCATTAAGGTTTTTGTATAGAAGAATTCCCATGAGAAAAGTTGGCGTGCTAAAATCACCGGGATGTGAATGTTTTTTTCTTATTTGAACCAAATTGATTCTTATGGAAAATATATTTTTTAAGCCCAAAACTATCTTTTAAGGCTGATTGTAACATTCTTTTAAAGCTGACAAATTTTCGTCATCTATTTCCTCTTCTCAAAATGTACAAAAAGTTCATGTACCAAAAAAAATACAAAAAGTTCGTTATCTACAATGTACAGGAAAAATACAAAAAGGTCCAAAATGCACAATCCATTTCTTTCCATAAATGCCTCCAAAATGTGGAAAAAGGTGAAGAAAGGAAAAAAGAAAAGAAAAAATATTACTAACCCAACTTAAGTCTCTTATTTTTTTTTTTTTTTCTAAATATACACATAGCCGACAATATGAGATTAATTCTCAAGACTTAGAGATTACATTAAATAAATAAATATTTTTTAATAAATTATTCTTTATACGCATTATAATCCAATGATCGATTGAATCTTGAACTAAATATTTATATTTATGAAATCTAGGTATCTAATCCACATAGTTAACTCAAGTCAAGTCTTGAACAAGAAAAGAGAGACGCATCTAGTGGGGAGTACTGAGACGTATCTATCTATATCAGGCATTGTTCTTGTCATCAACGTAACAACACGTGTTTGAAAATCAAACCAACTGAGAGAAAAACATGAAAAAGTGCTTATGGATTGGAGTGAATGATGAATGATCTAAGTTTTACACTTCATGCAAGCAAATAGTAGTATACTATTTCTTTACATTTAATCTGCACAGTGACCTTTTTTCTGTTTTGGCCTATGATATGTTTGTTTCTATGCAACTGTGGTGGGTACTTTCATTTTTCCTCTGTTTCTCTCTCTCTCTTTGTTGAATGAATGAATGAAAGAAAGGTGAAGGCAGTAATATTACTACTACCAGTACTAATGACTAGCTCAATAGCGGTTCCTATCAATGTCTTCTTGTCTCTCTCATTTGTTTGCTTATACAAGCGGCAAAGTTAACTAATACTCACACCAAGGTCTCTCACCTTTATTCTTCTCTTTCTCTCTCTTTCTTCAATTTGAGAGCAAGGAATTCCAAAAAAAGACTCTATCTTGGAGGGTTTCTTTCTCCTCAGCACACTTTTCCAGCTCAGCTGTTGTGCCATTGAAGCTTTGTGATTTGGATTTTAGTGGGAGTTTTTGTTTTCAGGAGCTGGCATCAAACTTTAGTTGCTGATCAAGCTGTTGTTTTTTTACCTTGGCTTGTGATGTGGTGGAGTTGGTTCTTTTCATATTAATTGTGTGTGTCCATTTTTAGGTAAAGGGGTTGGCCTAATTTGGTTGTTTCTTTTTACTTTAGTGGTTTCATTCTTCATAGAGTAGGTGAGGGAAGAAAAAAGCACAAGAAATCTGTGTTTAAGGTGCTTGTGATGGGTGTTTCTGTGATCCCTAGGGAAACTAGAGGATCAGTTGGATTTTACAGGTGAAAAGGAGAGTAGAGAAGCCTTTTGTAGAAAATGCCTGAAGGGGGCAGAAAAAGGATACATTTTAGCAGGCTTTATTCTTTTTCTTGTTTGAAATCTCCATTCAGAGATGGCCATTCCCAAATTGGGCAAAAAGGGTACTCAAGGGTTGTGTACTGCAATGATCCTGATAACTTGGAAGCAGTTCAGTTGAATTACGGTGGCAACTATGTTTCTACCACCAAGTATACAGCTTTTAATTTTATCCCCAAGTCTTTATTTGAGCAGTTCAGAAGGGTTGCAAATATCTACTTTCTTATTGTGGCTTGTGTCTCGTTTAGTCCATTGGCACCTTTTACGCCTTTAAGTATTGTTGCACCTTTGCTGGTTGTGATTGGAGCTACTATGGCCAAGGAAGCTGTGGAAGATTGGAGAAGGAGAAAGCAGGTAATGTTTCATTGTTTTTGCTTCAAATTTTGTACAATCCTGCATAGTATAGTTTCTATCAAGGTCCTGCATTCCAATTTTGTACCCTTCAATCCTGCATTCCAATTCCCCTCCCCCTAGTGATAGTTTCTTTGAAGGTCCTCATCTGTATATCTCCAATAAGTTTGGACCATTTTAAATTAGAAAAATTATGAATGAAATGAAAAATAGATGTGATTTAGTACTGCTGAAGTGCTGATTATCAAGTTGTAAGTCACACTGGTATAAGATTATTAATTGGTTCATTGTGCAACTTGCAATGTTATTTATTTCTGATGGTGGAACAAAGCTTTAAGACTATTAATTAAGATCTAATACTTTCTCATACTTGCTATTATTGATGTGAAAAATACCAGACTCAATTCCATTGGAAATAGAAGGTTAGAAAAACCTGGTTTACAAGCTTCATAGTCTTAAAATGCCCAAGGATTTAAAAGCTGTTAGTTTTACTGTCATATCGACATACCAGCATATCCCAATACTCTTTTGTTTCTGGAAACTGGGATGAGCATCACAAAACTCCTTTCTCTTTGAACACATCTAATATAATTCCAACTACATTCCAATTTGTGTCAGAGATTGTTCATCTTCCTTATTTTTGGATAAATGATTCTAGGAAACATATAATTAAGTGCTGCTTTGTGCCTAAATAACTTGTTTACCTTCTTTTTTCGTTCATATTCCTTTTTTTCATTGATGATTTGCTTTGGATGAGCTTGACTTTTGTGTCCTGTTAAGAGTCACCATTTTCAATTGATTTCTTTTAAGTCTTTAGTCCTGGGAATTTTTCTTTTTTCATTGATATATCTCATATATTGTTCTGTTCTAAAGGCTTTGATGTATAAACTTCTTTAATTTCTTCAGGATATAGAGGCAAACAACCGAAAGGTTCAGGTATACAGTAGAGACTATACATTTGTGGAGACTAGATGGAAGAAACTTCGCGTTGGTGATATCATTAAAGTGTATAAGGATGAATACTTTCCTGCTGATCTTCTTCTGCTTTCATCAAGCTATGAGGATGGGGTTTGCTATGTTGATACAATGAATCTTGATGGAGAAACTAATCTAAAGTTAAAGCATGCCCTGGAGGCAACAGCTCATCTTCACAATGAAAAATCTCTACAAAAGTTTAGGGCTATGGTCAAATGTGAGGATCCTAATGAAAATCTGTACTCATTTATTGGAACTTTTCAGTACGAGGGTAAAGAACATCCTCTTTCCTTGCAGCAGATCCTTTTAAGAGATTCTAAGCTGAAAAACACTGAATATATCTATGGTGTGGTTATCTTTACCGGCCACGATACAAAAGTGATGCAGAATTCTACTGATCCTCCATCCAAGAGAAGCAAAATTGAGAGAAAAATGGATAAGATTATATACATCCTCTTCAGTTCCTTGATTTTTATATCCTTCATTGGCTCGGTCGTTTTTGGTATTGAGACCAAAAGGGATATTAGTGGTGGCAAGTACAGGAGATGGTATCTTCATCCAGAGAATACAACAGTGTTTTATGATCCTAGAAGGGCAACACTTGCTTCTATTCTCCATTTTTTGACTGCCCTGATGTTGTATGGATATCTAATTCCAATTTCACTCTATGTATCCATAGAACTTGTGAAAGTTCTGCAGGCTATTTTCATCAACCAAGATCAGGAAATGTATTATGAAGAAACAGATAGGCCAGCTCGTGCACGCACATCTAATTTGAATGAGGAACTTGGTCAGGTTGATACAATATTGTCCGACAAGACTGGTACTTTGACATGTAACTCTATGGAATTTGTCAAAAGTTCCATAGGGGGCATTCCATATGGTCGTGGGATGACAGAAGTGGAGAAGGCACTTGCTAAGAGAGGGAGCAAAGGGGAATCTGAATTTGATGGTGTATCATCTGATTTCTTGGGCCAGAATACTGATGCTGTGGACTCTCAAAAGCCAGTTAAGGGATTTAACTTCAGAGATGAACGCATAATAAATGGGCAATGGGTTAAGGAACCTCATCCTGATATCATACAGAAATTCTTTCGAGTGTTAGCTATTTGTCATACAGCTATTCCAGATGCTGATGAAGATTCAGGAGAAATTTCCTACGAAGCCGAGTCACCAGATGAAGCAGCATTTGTCATAGCTGCGAGGGAGCTTGGTTTTGAGTTTTTTGCAAGGACACAAACAAGGATATCATTGCATGAATTAAATTACGAAAGTGGAAAAAAGGTTGACAGGTTGGCTAGCTTCTTTTGCCATGTTTTTGTTATACATATCCACCCTAATGCGGAAAAGCTTCCTGTTACCAAAATCATCACCCAGATGTGGGATTCTATAATTTTTATTTAATCAAAAGTTATGCAGCTTCTGTTCTCAACAGAGCTTGATTTAGCTTCTTACTAAAACAAATATATAATATGAATTTCGAAGTTACAGTATATTATTCCTTTCCCATACTTAATATATCTATTCAACTAATTTCTTCATATATATAGGACTTGTAAAAGAAAAAACTTCAGTTACTGCTTTTTGTAAATTTTTAGATGACAAAGATTATAGTTGTGAGGAAACTTTTGTTTCAGAGAACTATCTGCGAAGAAATATTTTTTCAGAAAGTAGTTCTGTTCTTAAAGCTGGTTTTAGGATGAAAGATTGAGGTGAAGAAAATCTTGTTTTAAATCATTTCATTTTGGGAAGAATAGGGGCTGATAAAGGGGGGTAGAGAAGGTCAGAATATTTATTACCTTAAGACAGAGAAGAAAATAAATGTCAAAGAAATTATCAATGTTAAGCTGATCATCATCAACTCTCATTAGAGAAAATTAAGCTTTATACTTAGCAAACTACTTAGTTCATATGCTGCAAATTCACTGAGGCATTTCTAGTTTGTATTGTTTTTCTTTATTTCTGACTATTTGTTATTTGACATTGATTAGTTTGTACCTCTTTGATATCTTTGGTTCATAATCTGGTATACTGAAAGAGAGTGATTAAAAATACAAAAATCTTCAAATCATTTTCCATATTGTAACTTAGGGAACATATTCATTAGTTTGGAAATTTGTGTTTAATTTACTAATCATTGATCTAATTTGTGAGTAGAGGGTACCCGCTTCTGCATGTCTTAGAGTTCAGTAGTGCCCGCAAAAGAATGTCAGTGATTGTGAGGAATGAGGAAAATCAAATATTGCTCCTATGCAAGGGTGCAGACAGGTTGAAATTATATCCACACGCTTTTTAATTGATGAAGTTGTAAGGTTCACACAGTGATGTCAACTTTTTCATTTCCTGGCATATGGTCAGTGTTATGTTTGAAAGGCTCTCGCAATATGGAAGACAGTTTGAGGCTGAAACCAAGGATCATATCAAAAGGTATTCGGAGGCAGGTTTAAGAACTCTTGTAATTGCATACCGTGAACTTGGTGAAGAAGAATATAAGCTGTGGGACAAGGAGTTCTCAAAGGCCAAAACTTCTGTAGCAGCAGACCGAGATGCACTTGTAGATGAAGCTGCAGATAAGATGGAAAGAGATTTGATACTTCTTGGTGCTACGGCAGTTGAGGATAGACTGCAAAAGGGGGTCAGTATAAAATTTTGTTTGTGTATTTAGACTCTGAAGTATGTCCAGTAATAATGAAATAGAAGATTGATTTCTAACAAGAAAAAAAAAACTCCTGTTTCAGGAATAGAAAATGACAAAAAATCAGTAATTAACACTATTCATTACATTCTTGGTTAGTTGATTAAGTTTACTCTGTTTACTTAAAGTACAGGTACCTGAATGTATTGAAAAGCTTGCTCAAGCAGGAATCAAGTTATGGGTATTGACTGGGGACAAGATGGAAACTGCAGTTAACATAGGGTACATCTGTACATAAACAAATCTTGTCATGTGTTCTGTTTCAAATTTCAATGGAAGTCTTATTGAGTTGACACTGGTTCTCTCCCCCCCCCCCCTCGTTTTTACAGGTATGCATGTAGTTTACTTAGACAAGACATGAAAAAGATAGTGATCACTCTTGATTCACCAGATATCCTGTCGTTGGAAAAACAAGGGGATAAAGATGCTCTAGTAAAGGTACATGACCTTGGAAGTTTTTGGCATTTAATTTTCTCTTGTTATTATAGATCTTTGATTAAACATTTTCTTAGGCCTCTCTTGAAAGCATTAAGAAGCAAATTAGTGAGGGAATCTCGCAAGTCAAGTCCGCAAAAGAAAGTTCTAATACAGATAAAGAAACTTCTGCATTTGGCTTGATAATTGATGGGAAGTCCTTGGATTATTCTCTTAACAAGAATTTGGAGAAGTCCTTCTTTGAGTTGGCAGTTAGTTGTGCCTCTGTCATATGTTGCAGATCTTCACCCAAACAGAAAGCTCGTGTGAGTTTATGGATATGCAATTTTCATTTTTTGTCACATAATAATGGAAAATCCTTTTACATGGTCGGTGCTTGGGGTGTCGAGACATATAATCACATCAGCAAAAAAAACATGCAGGTAACAAGATTGGTGAAATTGGGAACAGGGAAGACAATCCTATCTATCGGTGATGGGGCAAATGATGTCGGCATGCTTCAGGAAGCTCATATTGGAGTTGGTATTAGTGGTGCTGAAGGGATGCAGGTCTGAAGATACATTTTTTTATACCTATTTGGGCTGTGCCTGTTATCTGTTCATAAAAGAGTTAAATTCTGAGTCCATAATAAACGGAGAAAATGAAAAGAGTTTTTAACTCAGTCTACCATGTCCTCACTCACATATGTCTGAACTATTTTGTGCTGTTTAACATATGAACTCAATACGTGAGCAAGAACTTGGTAAGTTAGGTTATACTACAGTAATCAACCAATTTGTCAAACCTATATCCATTCAACATAGGTTGTTAGTATTATTATTATAAAAGGAATAAAATTGTTAGAAGTGGCTTGGCTAATCCATCTATATTATCAAATGTTTCCCTTGTTTTTCCTTAGATAAAACCTTGACAAGGTTCAGATATTAAATCATTTCTTTGCTGAAATCAGGCTGACATTAGTTTGGATAAACCCATCTTTAAGAAACCATGCCCACAATAAGCGTGTTCAGCTGGAAACCCTTTTAACTTATCTACATTAAAACTCAACAGAGATCAATAAGTTAAAAGGTTATAAAGTGATTGGGAATTGGAACTACAGGCCATTGTTTTTAGTTGTTAAATAGAATTCATTTTAAACTTTTGATATTCGAGGCATATGACTTGTTTAATACTCCCTCCGGTCCTATTTATAAGCAACAAAAAAAAAATTCACATAGTTTAAGAAATGTAGTTAAACTAGATAAAATGCATTAAATTTGTCTTAAATTAAAATGAACTTCCAAAATTACCCTTTGTTATTAGTGTTGGAAAGTGGAAAAGAAAGAGAATAATTAATGAGACACATTTTACAAGTTAGAATTAATAAGGGCATCATTGGAAAAAATTAATTAATATAGCTCAAACTTTCATTTGGTTCTTATAAAAAGAACCAAGATTTTTCTTCTCTTTCATGCTTATAAATAGGACCGGAGGGAGTATATGAAACTTCTGTAATTGTTTTTTGAGTTAACTTTGTCACCTCTGATCATATAGGCATTAAGGATTCTCTAGTACTTTTATCTAAACTTTTTTTCTGCACATGCATATCAATGCACTTTTGATAAATTAATGGTGATTGGTGAATTAAGTTTGAATGACTCTCCCAACTTTTTTTCATTTGACAAAAAACTATTTGTTGTTTACAGGCTGTAATGGCAAGTGATTTTGCAATTGCTCAATTCCGTTTTTTGGAGCGATTGTTGCTGGTGCATGGCCACTGGTGTTATAGGCGAATATCATTGATGGTAAAACCTTGTGTCCATCTATTTCTCGAACTCTTACCCTTCTATATTTAGTGCTGACCTGCTCAGTGACTTCATGTTTTAATTTCTTAGTTCCCTCAATTTTCCAGAATGAACATTATGGAAGATTCTACCATTTTTTTCATTTCCTTTTTGGCATCTTTCTTACCTGTTTCATGAATTGATTGGTTACTCATGGTGAAGATTATCTTTCTCTTTTCTGATTGCATTTTAAGAAAACTATTTTTTGTGATTGCATTGAACTGTATAATGTCTGTTATTCAGATATAAATTTAGGCAACTAAATTGACAAAAAATATTGTCACTGATAACTTGTTATATTTTGTTAATGCAGATATGTTACTTTTTCTATAAAAACATTGCATTTGGATTTACCCTATTTTGGTTTGAGGCATATGCTTCTTTCTCTGGACAACCTGCGTACAATGATTGGTACATGTCATTTTACAATGTCTTCTTCACTTCACTTCCAGTCATCGCTCTAGGTGTTTTTGATCAGGATGTTTCTGCCAAACTTTGCCTGAAGGTACTAAATCATCATTCTTTGAATTGCTTCTGTGCAAATTACAAAACAATTAAGGTCTCTGGGTAGATATGTAGAATTAATCTTTCTAGAAGTCAAGTACTGTATGCACTGATTTTTTAGTTAATACCATATGTGACTATAAAGCGTCATTTAAGGATATGAGTATGACTAAACTCTAATCTATCTGAAATTTGTTTAGTCTCTCAGATAGTCACATGTTCAAAAAGCTTATGCTAATGTATTTGTTGTGAAAGCAAGTGTGAGTTTGGAGTCCCCACATTAGTTATGAATTGTCTAGTTGAAGACATTATAAGATAAGAGGCTCACCTACCCAATGCTTTAAGCTTTTGGGTAGAAATGTGGTGTCCAGTTCTCTTGGTGTCTTGTTCAACATTGGTCCATCATTCTCTTTGGACTCCCAACAAGAGGTATTAGAGTCAATGGTATAAGTATGACCCTGACAGTTCCTTGTATTGGAAGACTGCCTAGTGACCGTGACGGCTGGCCCATTGGTGGCCAATGTGTTACTCCAGACTCACTTGCATTCACAAAAATATTCATGTGTTTACCAATTTCTTTTGTTGGCTCTTGATTTTTAAATGTATGTTTTAACTGGAACATGGAAGCATGAGAAATCCTGTGCTAATCATAATATATTTTTACAGTATCCCTTTCTATATCTAGAGGGAGTAGAGGACACCCTCTTCAGCTGGCCCCGGATCATCGGGTGGATGTTGAATGGCGTTATTAGCTCCTTAGCCATCTTCTTCTTGACCACAAATTCCATCATAAACCAGGCCTTCAGAAGAGATGGTCAGGTGGTTGATTTCGAAATACTAGGTGTCACAATGTATTCTATTGTGGTGTGGACAGTGAATTGCCAAATGGCACTTTCCATCAACTACTTCACTTGGATCCAGCATTTTTTCATATGGGGAAGCATTTTCTTCTGGTATGTGTTCTTGTTGGTGTATGGCTATCTCTCTCCGGCCATATCCTCAACAGCATACATGGTTTTTGTGGAGGCTTGTGCTCCCAGTGCTGTGTACTGGCTAGCTACCGTTTTGGTTGTTGTGTGTGTGCTTCTACCCTATTTCACTTATAGAGCTTTCCAAAGTAGGTTTCTACCAATGTACCATGATATCATACAGAGAAAACGAGTCGAAGGGTTTGAAGTTGAGATATCTGATGAGTTGCCTACACAAGTTCAGGGAAAACTAATGCATATGAGAGAAAGATTGAAGCAAAGGGAACCATGAATTAATGTACTAAATGGTTAGTTTGGAACTCTGAGTTTGTGTTCGGTTTGTTGGTTAGTTTGGAAGTTGCATTGGAGTAGTGAGCATTACAAGCTTTCTTTTGTAATTAGTTTATTCTTTACTTTCACACTTTCGGATTCCAGTTACAAAAAATTAGTAGAGGCAGGATTTGTATAGCAGTCACCTGATGTAGATTAGTTATGTAAGTAAAGCTTGTGTAATTGTTGTACCAAAAATAGCCAGTGTTAATTAAAGAAGCAATACTTAGTTTGCAATACGCTTGATATTGTGTGTATGGTTTTGCATTGGTGCAAACACAAATATAATTTCACGTATCTTAAAGTACTAACAGAGAAGTTAGAATTCACATTGAATTTAACGTGGATTAAAGATGTAAGATTTTGCTACATCAACATTAACGTGGATCTACATTGAGTTTAACATAAATTCATATACTATAAACATAGTATGGTTAGTTTTTTGTTGTAGAACCTCATCAATTTTTATTCATAAAATCACTTTGGGATGACAATATTTTTTTTTAAAAGGAGGATGACAAAATAGATGTTTGAGAATCATTTTAGAGAACTGATTTAAGAGGGCAACTTCTGTATTGAACATAACTAATACTGAGATTTTATAATGGTATTTTGCAATATAGTCTACAAAAATTGCTTTTTTTTATATAAATGCATTCAAACATAAATTACTTTACTTTCAATTCTATTTAACTCACTTTCACAATGATTTATTTTATCAAAATTAATTGTGAGAAACGTTAATTCAAACACCACTAAAATTCAAATATTAGGATAGAGAAATGCTGTTACTTGTTGTTTTGTTGGACTAAACGGTGGCCCATGTTTAGCTGTCCAAAGCAAAAAGGAGAAGAAAAGAATGACATCATCTGGGACATGGAATTGAAGGAAACGTGAATTAGTGTTGTTTAGATGTTCAAAACGATTGAGATTCACTCCAATGATGCCAGATACATGCTTTTCATTTGGGTGCTTTTCAAAGTCAAGTAGGAGGCCAGAAATGGAAAAGGGAAAAAATCCATAATTTCAGCAGTGAAGTTTCTTACTTTTGATGTCATACCACACACAAAAGAAACTTCCCAGAGTGGGTTAGTGAGGGTAACGAACTAGAAGAAAGGCTGCATGAGATACTTGTGCCATGCCCAATTGTTGATGCCTATGATACTAGTCCACCCATCTTATTAAACTAACTAAAAAGATTGGTGATAAACACCATTTTTTCTCCCAAACACACAGCGACACTTATAATGTATAGCCGTTTTTAACCGTCATAGATTACAGAATATGTTTAATGAACTCTGTAATTGTGGCGGTCAAAAATCACAACTAAGTGTAGCATGTGCCTTGAAAAATGCAGTGTTTACCAATCACCATTGTTAGACTATGGCAAGGGTTAAGAAAAAGCAGGGGTGGCTAATCATTTCTCTAAGGTTGTACTTATCCCTAAAGATCAAGGTTTAGGCCCAGGTGTCAAAAAGGATTTACCTTTTCTAAATTTCGGAGTTGAATTACTTGCATTGTGATTATCGTTGGTCATTGTTTGTGATCATTACTCTCTAGAAACTAGAGAGGCCATGGTTGCAGCATGCACGTGTACACTCCACCATTGATTATACATATCTCACCATCGTTTAATTAAATTTCTTTATCAGAGAAAATTAGTGTAATCAACATCATATAGTGAGGAGCTTCTAGATGTGCATATGGCTGCCCAAACTTTTTCTTAAAGAATTTACACTCATAGGCTTACATATAAAATTGTTAAGAATCATTTTATATAAATATTTACCTTCTAGTGAAAGTTATTATTGTTGAATCCTATATATTCACAATCATATTTCTATTTTTAAAAATTGTGTCGTGTTTATTTAAACGGCCCTGATTTGTGTATCACCATTTTATGATAGATACCATACACTTTAATTGCTATAAATTTGTAGAGTTTAATTTTTCTTAATAAATTATGTAATTTGTGACGGTTTTTGACCATCACTAATTACAAGTATTTAAGTGCTTATCATAAAATAGTGCTACAAAAATCATTTTTATTATTTAAAAGACCGCTTATCTAAATGATATTATCATCATTATGAGATTGGCTTTGAGGGCTCAAAGCCATCAAGTTGATCTAGGACGACCAAGGTCTAACTTCACTATTAAGTAGTATGTTGAATTAAGGAAGACTAAGATTTTATCGTTCTAACCGGTCGACTTAACAAAAATAGTTAAGTGATTAGAAATTGGTCAAATTGTTGGAACTATGGTAAACCATTACGTCAGGCATCCATTCAATTATGTTAGGCAAGCAAGCGGTTAACTCTTAGCAACTAAACATATGTGTATGACTCGACTTGATATGTAAAAGTTTTGTCTCACTTTAAGCAAACCTAGGATATCCATTAGTGTTCTTATGAGAATCTAGACTCGTCGCTTTCCTTGAGATTTACGGCGGTGCTTGGTCGTGATTCGCCTAAGAGTGTGGTGGTGTTGACCTTGAACGTGGGAGAAAGTACCTGTAAAAGAGACTTTAACGCTCAAGTTAGTGTGTGAGCAAGAGAGAATCATGAGTCTTAGAAGAACTCAAGTAATGTTAAAAATGAATAGCATGCTATGTAAATGAATGATATAACATGTATTTATATGACCAATATCTATGCTAAATGACTTCGCGGATGTATGGGAAGTCCTTAAGTAGAGCTTTTGTGCGCATGGTTGGTTTGGTGTCATTATGCTTTAAGTGTTTCACATCGGTCTTTTGAGAGGCCACTAGGACATATTGCTAGTTAGACTGGAGTGATCTATTCCTGAACCAGAACGTGCAGGCGGCCCTTATGGTGTCTGCTCAAGAGCAAATCCTTATGAGTTGATTGCGACGTTGTCAAACCTTAAGGCTTAAGAGCCGATCAGAACAATTACTCTTATTTATCTTTCTATACATACCCACTTAAATTGGAGCTATTAAAAACCGTAACAAATTAATATGTCGCCTGAGTGTCAATTTTATCGAATGTCTACATACAATCAACTTATAGAAGGTATCTGTTTTTCAACATTTTTTTTAAAAATGATGATATGATTTTCAACTTGAAAAATAAACAAACATAAGAATAAAATACTAATCATACTTTGAAATTTAAGAATGTTATAAAAATAAAGGGCTTAAAAAGAATTTTCTCTCAATTTCACTTTCCTTCCCTTCCATTAAAATATATTTCCTTCTCTCCTATCCTTAAATGAAACACAGCTAGTGTTTTCTAGAAGGAAGATTTTATACTCTCCTTTAACTTTACAAGAATTAAGGAAACAAGAAAGTTTTCAGTTGCCAAACTAATATAACTAATATAATGAAGTTCATTCATGTGAGGTATGCAGAATCTATGGAGAGACAAGTGAACCCAGACCTTTTTCTGTTTGAGCCGTCCACGAATGCAAACTAAAGGACAAATATTTAAAACCAGGTTAAAACTCTGATGCCACTTCGAATGAAAATGGTAGTGCTTGTTGATCCAAACCGTTTTATTTTATTGACCAAAAGACATCCAAAACTTTAGTACAAGTGCGCAAGGCGTCGTTTTCATTAGTCTAATTCCTCCATAGTGTGATGGCGAAAGTCCTTTGAAATTTTGGTCAAGTTTCATTACGAGACTCCCAAATATATACAAAACTAAGCAAGCTATTAATCATAGATATTTCAAATTGTTATAGATGAATAACCATAATATCCTACAGGATATTCCTTTATTATTATTTGTTATATTTTGTAATATGCCTCAGAATATTCTTTAGCATATTATGTAATTTTCTATTATAAATAACATTGTCTACCTCACACACAATTTGTGGTGAGAGTGTCCAATCTTACATGGTATCAGAAGTTTAGGTTGAAACCCTAGCTTCAACCTTTTGTGCCGCCACCTTTCTCCCTCTTTTCTCGTGCGCCGTCGTTTTCCGTGCGACCCCACAGTCCTTGCAGCCGACATCATCTCCACGTGTCTGGCCCCCTTTTGCATTTTCCCGTGCGCCGTCGTTTCCTGTCTGTTGGTTGTCGCGCGTGTCCTGCCTTCCTCCCACGCGCCCGACAAGCCAAACCCTGCCGCCAGACCTCGTGCTTTGTGCGGCCCTTGTCTTGCCAACACCGACAGCCCCTTGTCTTGCCAGCACTGACAGCAACCTGCCTTGACCGCGTGTGTCTTGATTCCTGCCACGCGCCTGCCACGTCCAGCAGCTGCCGCCAGACCTCGTGTTCTGTGCGGAATCTCTTGCCAGCCAGCCTTGGTGCTTCTGACCAGCCACCAACGACTCTTATTATATTTTTTGTCCTTTTTTGTGACTCATCAACAACTTTGATTCATTGATTAATTTTTCAGTATTTCTCTCATGGCTTCCGATACTACTCCTCCGACTTTTTCCATGAACACTTTGGTGCATATGCTTACGGTGAAACTTAAACCAGATAATTTTCTTCTCTGGCGTAAACAGGTTACTGGTCTTCTTCAGAATCAGAACTTATATGATATTGTTGACCCTAGTGTCGATCCTCCGCCAGAATTTAGTCAACAGACATTTGCACAAACTGTTACTCAACCACTACGTAATGATGCTCCTCCTCCAAACCCTCTTTATGCGGAGTGGCAGGCTCGCGATCGTAATGTCAACAGTCTTCTTCTTTCCTCCCTCACTGAGGAGGCCTTATCTGAGACTCTAAGCGCAACCACTGCTCGTGATGTTTGGGTTGCTTTACACTCTGTTTATGCCTCCCGCAGCAAGGCACGTGAACTCCGTCTTTGTGATGAATTTCAACTCATGCGTCGTGGTTCTCTATCAGTTTCTGAGTACGGGCGGAAATTTCGCACTATCTGTGATCAGCTGGCTGCTATTGGTGCACCTGTGCCTAATGATGATAAAGATCATTGGTTCCTTCGTGGTCTTGGCCCCTCATATGCAAATTTTTCCACGGGACAGCTTGATCTGGTACCTCTACCTTTCTTTACTGACTTTCTTTGTAAGGTCGAGAGCCATGCTATTTTTCAGGCCTCTCTTGAAGAATCTGTGACCCCTCCACCTGCTGCCTTCCATGCGAGCAATCAACCCCGCTCTTCTGGTGCTCAATCTTCCACTAGTGGCAACCGTGGAAATTTTGGTGGTGGTTCTCGTGGTGGAAATCGTGGATCTCGCCAGCGTCGCAATAATGGTGGCTCTGGCCGTCGTGGCTCTTACACTCCTCGTTGTCAAATTTGTCGTGAGCAGGGTCACTATGCTGATAAGTGTCCGGTCCGCTGGGATCGTTCTTCTGAGTCTGCCAATTTGGCACAATCATTTGCTGCGGGTTGTTCGTTGGACAACTCAAACCGTTCCGACTGGTACATGGATACAGGTGCCACTTCTCATATGACTCCTTCTCTATCTCAGCTGACGGACTCTCAGGACTACTCTGGTAATGATCGTGTTCTTGTTGGTAATGGGGCTGGTTTACATATTACTCATACTGGTTCTCGTTCTGTTTCACATTCTGTTCCTTTATCTAATGTTTTGGTTGTGCCTCGGTTAACTAAAAATCTTATCTCTGTTAGCAAATTGACTCGTCACCATAATGCTAAAGCTATTTTTCTGGATGATTCTTTTGTTATTCAGAACCGACAGACAGGCGCCGTGCTGGGAAGGGGCCGATGTGATAACGGACTTTATGTGCTTGACCAAGGCTCGCAGGCGCTGCTTACTACCAGTTCTCCATTACCTCGTGCCTCTTTTGAATTGTGACACTCACGATTAGGACATGTTAATTTTGAAATTATTCAACACTTGCATAAACTTGGTTGTTTCAATGTTTCCTCTATTTTGCCTAAGCCTATCTGTTGTACTTCTTGTCAGATGGCTAAGAGTAAACGTTTAGTCTTTTATGATAATAATAAAAGAGCTTCTGCAGTTTTAGACCTTATCCATTGTGATTTGTGGGGACCATCTCCTGTTGCTTCTATTGATGATTTTTCGTACTTTGTTATTTTTGTGGATCGTTTTTCCCAGTTTACTTGGTTTTATCCATTGAAGCGCAAGTCTGATTTCTATGATGTTCTAGTTCGCTTCAAAGCGTTTGTGGAAAATCAATTCTCCCGGTCGATCAAAGTTTTTCAAAGTGATAACGACACTGAGTTCACTAATACCAAAGTTCAGACTTTATTTGCTTCCTCCGGTGTGCTTCATCGTTTTTCGTGCCCTCACACTCAGGCACAGAATGAACGGGTTGAACGGAAACACAGACATGTTCTTGAGCTTGGTCTTGCTATGTTGTATCACTCACATGTCCCTACTAAATATTGGGTTGATGCTTTCAGTATTGCGGTATATATTATTAACCGTGTCCCTTCTAAGGTGCTCTCTCATCAGATTCCATTTCAGCTCTGATACCATGTAAGATTGGATACTCTCACCACAAATTGTGTGTGAGGTAGACAATGTTATTTATAATAGAAAATTACAGAATATGCTAAGGAATATTCTGAGGCATATTACAAAATATAACAAATAATAATAAAGGAATATCCTGTAGTGATCCCTTTCTTCTAACTCAGTTTATTGTTAGCCTTAATGCTGAGTTCGCCATTAAATATCTGGGTAAGCTTGGCTACTTTCTTGGTCTTGAGATCACTTATACTCCTGATGGTTTGTTCTTGGGACAAGCCAAATATGCACATGATTTGCTTTCTCGTGCTATGATGCTTGAGGCCAGTCATGTTTCGACGCCCTTGGCTGCTGGTTCCCATCTTGTCCGTTCTGGTGAGGCTTACTCAGATCCTCTGCATTATCGTTCTTTGGTTGGGGCCTTGCAGTACTTGACTATTACTCGTCCTGACTTGTCCTATGCTGTTAACACGGTTAGTCAGTTCCTTCAGGCTCCGACTATGGAACACTTTCAGGCTGTCAAACGCATTCTTCGTTATGTCTGTGGCACGCAACATTTTGGTCTTACGTTTCGTCGTACCTCTTCCCCCGCTGTTCTTGGTTATAGTGATGCTGATTGGGCTCGTTGCACGGACACTAGCCGCTCTACTTATGGCTACGCTATTTTTCATGGTGATAATCTATTGTCTTGGAGTGCTAAGAAACAACTCACTGTTGCTCGCTCTAGTTGTGAATCTGAGTACCGCGCTATGGCAAATACTGCTTCCGAGCTCGTTTGGTTGCTTAATCTTCTCCATGAGCTTCGTGTTCGGTTATCCGCGACTCCTCTTCTCCTCAGTGACAACCAAAGCGCCTTGTTTATGGCTCAGAATCCTGTTGCTCATAAGCATGCCAAACACATTGACTTGGATTGTCATTTCATTCGTGAGTTGGTTGCTTCTGGCCGTTTAGCTGTTCGTCATGTGCCTACTTCTCTCCAGCTTGCTGATATTTTCACTAAGGCATTGCCTCGTCCGTTGTTTGAGCTTTTTTGATCCAAGCTTCGAGTTGGTCTCAATCCAACGCTAAGCTTGACGGGGGGTGTTAGAGATGAATAACCATAATATCCTATAGGATATTCCTTTATTATTATTTGTTATATTTTGTAATATGCCTCAGAATATTCCTTAGCATATTATGTAATTTTCTATTATAAATAACATTGTCTACCTCACACACAATTTGTGATGAGAGTATCCAATCTTACACAAATATTATGATAGTAGCTCTAAGTCTTAACATTGATGGGATTGAAAGTCGACAAGTGAGTCTGCAAAATTATTCTATAGTTACAAAAAAATAACTAAGCTGCAGTGTTATGCATTATGTATGTCGTTATTAGTTAATGTGAAGTCATAAAGTTAATTGAGAAAATCTCATTCTTGTGAAATTTTGTAGAAGTCCTTATCATGTAGTTTTTTTTTTTTTTAATTTAGTCGTATTTGAAAATGTACAATATATTAATCTAATACTATCAATTGAAAAATCATTTGAGGGAAAGTAAAATGTGAGGAGTAGTATATATCAGGTGCAGACAGTAGCTTTCTTAACACCTTGCTAATTATGAAAAAAATTTAAATTAGATTTTATTTTTCATATAATGTCATATTAAATGCATATTATTTTAACATTTTGGGAATTGAAAATATTAAAAAATAGTTATTTTTATCTACACGTCCCAGAATGATAAATCAAAGACTCATGAATATTTAACCCTGTTAATGAAAGGGTTTGGAACAAACTTAAAGGTTGAAAGGAGAATGTTTCCTCAATAGCAGGTTAAGAGGTGCTTATCAAATCAGTTGCTCAAGTTAATCCTTCAGTCTCCCTAGAGTGAAGGAGCTGGTCTGGCGTCTTTGTCAGGACGTGATGCCAATGCAGTCTCGCTTGGGTTCAAGGACGTGATGTCAGTGCGGTCTCGCTTGTCTTGGTTGCTTCTTGCTATGCCTCCTTATTTGCATGTTATTTCTCCCCCTTGCATCGTGTTGCTGCTGTGGAGATACTAGGTGGATTCCATATTGATTTCGTGTATAAGACTATAAGGATTCAGGGTGAGGTTGGCTTTGCTTTTGTTGCTCAAAATGGTGAGGGACCCCTTGGCTGTAGCCCATTGGCTCGTGCTTCATCCCCTCTTATGGCAGAGGCCTTGTGCTTACAGTGGACGAAAATATTACGACGAACGTTGGCTCCTTTAAGGTGATATTTGAGACGGATTGTCGATTATTGTTTGCTGCTTGGCTAAAATCTAGAGCTAACATGACTTACTTTAGGTCGGTGTTGAGTTATTGTCATGTTTTAGTGTCTTAGTTTGAATCTTTTTTCTTTTAGCTTGTTCGTAGAACTAGTAATAGAGCAATTAATTTTCTTTGGGGTGAGAATGTTCTCATAGATTTAGTTGCTTTCCATCAAGCCAATGCTGATGTATTAGGCATTACTGAGGGTTTTTTTTAGGGTTCTTTTGTTTAACACATCTATTCCTCCTTAAAAAATAAAAAAATACACTAAATACATGAGAGAAGTAAAAGTGGATTAAAACATACTTAAACTTGTCATAACAAACTACCAACCAACTACCAACGTGCCCCGCGAAATCTTCTCTCCTCTATGGCACTTAGCTGATTAATTAATCGGCAATACTATGACTGAAAGTTGTAGTTTAGCTGGTTTGGGTAAATATAATAGTTATAATGCATTATGCATAGTTTATATATAACATCAACATGGCTTCTTGAGCATTCAAAATGGTATCTTTCAACGAATTGATTTAATTTGTCAACCAAAAAATCATTTTTCAATTATTTGGTTTCTTCCCAAGCAAGGTTTTGATGTTTGTGCTTAACAATCCAAAATACTCAATGCCTGGATCGGAGCTTTTTATATTTTTCTTTTCGTAAGGCATGTTTTTCATAAACCTATAGATAACTCCAAATCCTTCTAGATGTTTGTTTCTAATAATTCTTTAAGAATGGTATTAAATACCTTTTATATTTTAATACATTAAAAATATTTTTTATTTAATATTTTCGTAAAGTAATAGAAATTTTATAGGTTAACTAATTTGTATGATACATGGTATAAAGATATATATGTAAAATTATTAAAAATGGATTCATTCTAGAAAAAAAGTCCACAGTTTGGGCCATAACTAAAAATCATTATTAGTCATTCTAGAAGGTGTCAGCGAGGACTTAAATACTTTAAATTGAAATTGATTAGAAAAGATTGTAGAATGGTGGTTTAGTGGAAGCTTCTGTGCGTGGGTTCACTACTGCATCCTGCTCTCAAGTGTTTGGAATCACTACTTTCTTACCCTTTGTTTATTTATGTTTGAAAGAATTAAAAAAAAATTTATCCTAATTAAATATGAGATAAAATCACTCCAACATTAGATGATCATGTAATATTTTAACACATGTCATGATCGGTAGTAGTTGTAATTTTCTAAGTTACATGTTGAAATATTACTATGTCATTTAATCTAAAATAGTTTTACCCATTATTTACTTTATCTAGACAATCCAAGTAAAAACTTGATGAATGATGTAAAGAAGAAGATATTTCACCCAAAAAAAAATAAAGAAAAAAAAATCAGATATATGAAATGAATATTCGTGACGCAGATTTTGGGGCGGAAATACTGGCGATCGATATCTCAAAATAGAAATTATTTGATTGCTGTTGAAACGTGGATCATAAGATGTGAATTGAAAAATAAAACGAAAAACAGCAAAGAAAACAATTTAAATCGACCATAATATATGGGTACATTAATACCTATGAGATTTCGCGCGTACAGGTTTCTCAAGAGGTATGGGAATAATGGAATATTATATTTGCTTTGCTAATTACTATGTTATCTTACAAACTAGATGATCTTATATAATAAATTATTCTATTATTTTATAAATGAATTATTAAATACAAATAAATTCATTTTAGATTATTTTTGTTACATCATAAAATAATTCATTTTATATTGTTTTTTTTCTACATCGGAAATTTATTCATTTTATATTGTAAAATTTACAGAATACATTAATTTTTTTAAAGTTATAAGTAGGAGGGCAATTATGAAGAATTAGAATTTTTTTTGCCCACAACAATACAACATACTCCGGGTGCACTACATGAAATTATTTTCTTTCTTTAAAGGATTAAAGCCTATTATTTTATTAATTTGTAAGGGTAATTAAAAGCCCAACGCCTATAGATATAAAGTTATAAACTATAGGGACTTCCATTCCATTACATCAGTCAAAACTAGCTGCTAGCTCATGTGCAGATGAGAATAATAAATGCACCACCAATCACCAATCCAGGAAAGCAATATTTCTAGATAAAAGGACACTGGCTGCTATAAACTTTTAACAATTTGGTGTGCTCCTATCTAAATATTTCAAATGTATAAAAAAACTTTATGTAATTTGCTTTTTGATGCACTTGAAAACTAAATTATTTAGTCTGGTATATATGGATGCATGCCTTAACAGGGCTCAGGTGGATACATATGTAGGATCGATGCTGAGTAAAATTATGGCCAAATTAAAGGTAGTAAACTAATAACGATTTATGATGATGACATAATCTCATATCCAATGTATGGGACTTAATTTCTTACTAAAAGAGGCCCTAACCTAGCATATATTTAAAGATCCCTCATCCTCAAATCCACCCTTAATAATTTATACACATGTCATAATCATCAAATCTAGAAACAATGTAGCCATCCGTATGCAATGATGTTGGAATTTCATGAGTCACACACACACAATTTATATCACAACGCTTTTGATGGGTACTTCCATTTGTCCAAAGGCAAAATATATATAGCCGGCCACTTAATTCACACAACCTCACCTGTTTCTTTCCCTCTTCCAAACCACGACTCCTCCACAGCCAGCGCAAATTAAAACGTAATTATATGCCTTTCAAGTGGAAGCCAACTAGCCAAAAAATATCGTGTACAAAAAAGGAAACATTTAAAACAAAATATAGTTTGTTGGTGAGAGAAAACTAAAAGCTACAAAGTGACATGTCAAAAAGACAAATATTGTTGATGATAAATAAAGAAATAAAATAAAAGAAGGGAAATATAAATGTTAAATTAAATATAACCCATAATATTATAATTAAATGTAGACATGGAGGATATTCCTTTGAGGCTCTTTCTTTTGATATATTGATTTCAATGCCTATTTACTTTTCTCGCATTTTAATTTTGTAGGCCTTTCTTTTTGCATAGGAACGACAACTTTGCTGCTGATTTTTTAGTTAGACACTTAGACGCACCTCCTATTTTAATTCAGTTTGGGTAGATGAAGTTCTCATTAAGACACTTTCTTTGTGAACGTTAATGTATTGAATTCTATACCGATTTCTATTTAATATATTGCAGTTTGACTTTAAAAAAATAAATAATGAAAGAAACCACTTTCTAATACTCCCTATGTTCCAAAATATAAGTTGTTTTAGAATTTGTATTATATTTCAAAATATAAGTTGTTTTACAAAACTAATACAATTTTTATCTCTTTCTTCCTTATATACCCTCATTTAATATTTTACCTCTTAATTACCACATTCAATTTTCACCTATCACAACTCTCACTATCCACTTAACCAATAATAACATTTTTCTCTCCTTAATATAACACAACTTTAAATAGGGGTATTTCAATCAAAATATTTATTAAATAATGAGTTCTTAAATAATGTGCACAACCTTAACAACTTATATTTTGGAACGAAGGGAGTAAAAAATTTCTACACATTTGATTCCTTAAGGATGAAGGATTATATTGTTCCCTTATAAAACCTATTTTTCATAAATATTTTCTTTTGCAAAATCTTAATTTTTTTAATTTCCAAAAGTATCTCACATTCGACAATCACAAGACTTTTTTTTGGTACATTAGAAAGATGAATTGCACCCGTCAGGAATCGATCTCTGGACCTCCCCTATCAAACCCATATGTCCAACCACTTGAGCTATCATATGGGGACGTCAATCACAAGACTAACTCTATGATACTTGAGGATCACATGGATTGAATTATTAACTAAATATTTAAAGAGTCCAGATGTCCAACTATTTACCAACTGCCCTACACTAAATTCTTGGTTTTCCAAAACCTTAAGGATCTTTAATCACACATTAACATTAACATTTGTCATAAATTAATAGTCATAGCAAATAAATAAATGCAGAAACAAAGACAAAGAGCGTCATCCATGATTTGAGTGCATTGCTTGACACACACGTGAGTGAGGTGCTAAAAGTAAATAAGTCCTCCATAGGCTGCTCTTTCCATTTTCCTTCTTTGCTGAGGCAACCAAGTATAAATACACCCCAACCCACTCCTCATTCCACAGAAGAAAACAAACCCGAAGGAAAAAATCAAAGAAGAAAGAAAATGCAGCAAATAGAACAACAACAAGAGAGTAACGTGGACTCGTTTCTGTGTCCAAGTTTCAGCACTTACTCCACCAACAAGCTAAACGACATCGCCGAACGTGTTACAAGAGATCAAAACGACAACGAAGAAAACGACTTTGAATTCGTCGCGTTTCGTAAGGGGGATGGGGTTTACATTGACGGCCAATCGGCTCGTGTTTTCCCGATCTTCAACCGTGAAAACTTGACAACGGAGGCGGAGCGCCACCGCGCCGGAGAAAAATCTTCCGGCGCGGAGGAGAATACGGCGGCGATTCGAGTCGCGTTTGGGAGTTTGCTGGTTGGGAACGAGGAGGAAGGATCGGATCGGTCAACGTCGTCATCGTCGGAGGAGGAGGTGGAAGTGGAGGTGGAGGTGGAGGGTGAGATGGAGGCGGTTGCGGCGGGATCGTTCTGCTTGTGGACTCCGAAATCGGTGCAGGCGTCGGCGTCGCCTAGTAGATGCAAGAAGAGCAATTCGACGGGATCGTCGACGTCGACGCCGTCGAAGAGATGGAAGCTTCTGAGTTTTCTCCGGCGGAGTAACAGCGAAGGAGTGCGGCTGTCGTCGTCCTCATCGTCGTCGTTAGCGTCGAATTCGGTGAAGAAGGGAGCGAAATTGTCGGAGGGAAGCACTGCTAGAGTCGCCGGAAAAATGGTTCCGGTGGCGAGGAACGGCGGAGGGAAGAAGGCTCCGGCGGCGGCGCTGGAGGGATTGTATGTGAGGAAAGGAGAGATTATAAGGAGAAAGTCGTATTTGTCGTATCGGCAGGAGCTGGGTTTCGGTGTGGGACTCAATGCTATTGGAAGAGGATTTCCTCTTCAGTAGTTTTGTTTTGACCCTCAATTCTCATAGTTCTCACACTAGGTCTATTTTTCTTACCAAATTCAGTTGCAAAGTTGAAAATTTGAGAATCAAATTGGATAGTTTTGTTTTTTTACTTTTTAATTGGTTGTTTTCTTAATAGGTATGTGACTTTGGAATCATGATCTATGTAAAGGCTTAAAGGGTGATGATATATTGATATGAGAATTATATGATGTAATATAGACTAGAAAAATGAGTCATTTTCAATCAAAAAATGAAAAATGAATCATTGACCAACAGTTTTTCTTAAAGGGAAAATGCTTTGAGTGAGATTCACTATGTCCATCCTACACAATCTGTCATATATTTTTTTTTTCCTTCTCTTGTCCTTCTATTTCCCTCCTCCCCAAGGTAGACACAGGTGCAGACTCATCATTTTTCAATAAATGACATAAACTAATGCATTTTTTTAATCTATTAATTAATTGGGGAGAGCTTGCTTGGTTTTTTTTTGTTTTTTTTATCAACTTGTTATATTCTTTATTAAATAAGCCTCACTTATGGCGGAGGAAAACCGTGGTTACAAACGAACAAAACTAGCCAGCCAAGACAAACCACCACACGACCAAACACAAGAGAAATGAGACAGAAGAGATCTAAACAAGTCGAATATAAGCTGTACCCATTTTATCCAATCTAAATAAACCTTTTATAGGTCTAGGAAGATGACTCGACTCATAAAACACATCAGCCACCTTGTTACCCTCCCTATAAAAATGACGAATGAAGTAATCCATATTATCTAATAACTCTATAAGCTGCTCCCAGAAGTCCCAAAGTTACCATAAGTTGCATCTTCGAGACCGGATCCAGCTAACCACTATCCTAGAGTCACATTCAATGTCAATACCATCATAACCCAGTTGCTTACTCAAAGTTATCCCACTTAGAACCGCTCTTAATTCAGCTTCATTTTTAGTGCAATGACCAAACCACTTGGAAAATCCAAAGATGAAATTACCATTGCAATCACGCATTACACCACCACCTCCTCCTGGTCCAGGATTACCAAGGCTACTCCCGTCTAGGTTGAGTTTGAATCTACCTTGTCTCGGTTTAACCCATCTAAGAACATGTAGTTTCTTCTTCTTTTTGGGTAAAACATTCACTTCCATATTCTTCAGCACTTGAAGATCACTAGTGCTAAGGTGATGAACAACAGTAATTTTAGAACTCAAAACTTGCACCCAATGCTTAAGAGAAAGCCATGTCTCGGTAATACTTTCAATTTTTCCCTCCATTCTAGCCCTACACCTACGTGTCCATAAACTCCAAATGATAAGACAAGGGATAATCCCCAAAAGGAAGAGCTTGCTTGGTTTATCTTCAATTTCTATTAGACACTCAACATCAGTTTTCAATCAATAAAACGAGGTTTAAACTTTAAAGTACCTGTCTTGTTTGAATTCAATATCTTGTTCGTAAAAATTATGTTTACAATGACTAAACTTAATTTACCAATAAGGTCCAACATAACTAGTAGATAATTGGTTTATATCTATCATAGAGAATCTGCAAGTGTACAGATTGCTCGAAGTAATAAAAAGATCGAACCACAGAGATTGCGTAGTTTATACTCTAAATTAACTAAACTTAGAATGAAAAGACGTGAAAATAAAAATAAAAATAGAGAGATGAATGATTGTTGGTATGAAACTTAACTGCAATAAAATAAAAGAAAGCAAATAACACGGTTGAAGTGAATTCAATTTAAAACGCGCTAGAGATCCTGATTTCGTTAACTTTCTCCCTATGTATCTTCCCAAACAGTTATAATTATGAATTCAATAGATTATCAAGGTGCTAAACCTAATTGTCCACTTATCAATTCCTTGCATAAGTGTCCCTTCCAATTAATTAGTGATAGCTAATTCCTTAGTACCTAATCCTAATTAATTAGAGATGAAGTTCAATTCAATTCAGGCAAACACAAGCAATTCGTTACCCTTATTCCTAAGGTGCACAGACCCTTGCTCAACTTCTCCCCAAATCCCTAAATTCTACCAATTTTCCAATTGCATAGAAAATAGTATGACAAACTATTGCAATAGAAAGTTTCAATTAAAACAGAGGAGAAATTCAAGACATAAAATAGCATCCATAATCATAACTGAAACTTGGTTCAAAACATAACTTGAAAGAAAACTAGATCAATCACTCTAACACAAAGGGAGTTTAGCCTGACATAGCCATCAAAGAGAAATTAAAAGAAGTGCAAGAAAACCTAAAATATTGAATCACGTTTTTCTTCTCTTCCACCGTCTCTGCACTGTCTCCTCTTTCTCCTTGGTTGCTTCCCCTCTTCTGAATTTATACTGTGAGTATATATATATTTTCCCTTAACCCTATATCTGTTTTGCTGCCAATCTCTTTATTTACGCACGTTTTGCTTTTGGTCCAACACCCTGCCACGTGTCACCCTCCGATTGGGCCTAGCTTTAAGTTGACAATCTAGTGCTTCTCGCGTACCAATCTTACGGTGGACCACTTCCTTAATCCCGCCATGTGTCAGACAACAAAACAGCAGCTCATCTCTGCAAGTGCATGGTAATTCTCGTGGTCCGTCAGCACAAAATCAGCTCCACTTTATTAATCTGAAAATCTAATTAAATATGAATAAAAATCATAAAAATTATAGAAAAATACTAAAAACACATAAAAATAATAAAATGCATGAAATAATCATAAAGTGCCCTAAAATGACTAAAATATCTTAAATAATATATAAAAACGCATGGAAATTATATAGAAAATAGCTCTAAATCTCGGGTCATCAATCTACTCATTTAATTTATTGTGATCTCAGAGTTTCGAGATGATCAGTTTCATGACGACGGAATGATATGAGATGCTTTAATGAAAAAAAAAAACTGAACATATCGATCATTAAGTAAGACATATATCATTGAGTAAGGTGAGGAGAATGAATAGGGGAAATGATTTATAATAGAAAATGATAGAGCAGTTGCAGGGCTTTTCATTGATGCAATGCATTGCATTTGCAATGATGATTGTGATGACCCTGAACATCAATAAGTTGATGATGATAAGCTAACGTCAAACATGCAGTGAGATAGACCCTGCTATTATCCGTTTCTCTCATCCTCTCAAATCTCAATTAATACAAACACTTTTAATTTGTTGCATACAAGTTGATATGGATAAAATTCGGAAGCACTTGAAGTGAAGTATGCATACTTTTGTTTCTGTATTTGCAATTGCAATCAAGTCACTGAGTCCATGTACAAACGCTTCAAGACCACTCAAAAGCAGAGCATAAGAATAAGGCATAAGCACTAAACAACTTGATTTCCCAACACAATATCTGTTCATGAAATCTAAACGTATTTGTGCCAATAATCGGTTCTTTGATTTTATTTCACGAGAAATAAAAATATATAAGAAAATAAATGTGATCAACTTTATAGAAAGTATTGTAGATTATACTCTTTCTTCATGCCTCTAATTTTTTTTTTATGAGCACATAGTATCCATGACAGACAAAAACTGAGTAGTGACTAAACTTTTTGCCGCGGGTGGTGGTGGTTTGCAGCATGATAACGCGGGTTGGTGGATAGTGGGTTTTACATCACATAAAATTGGTGGCAGCCCGTTTTTGGTCGAGACAATGACTCTGCATGATGGCTTATTGATGGCTTGACACCATGGGTATAGAAAAATAATTTGTGAGATCGATTGCTCGGAGCTGGTCTCCATTCTGGTTGATCCTAATCTGGATCGTGCTCGCTTTCATTTGCAGGCTCAGATGCTTCGTGATATCCTAGCTAGGAGGTAGAGAATGAATTTGTCTTAGATTCATCGTGACAAAAATTTATGCCTAATTGACTTGTTAAGCATGTACTCTAAAGTGATTCCCTATAGATTTCAAAATGTTCAATTATTTTAAATAAAACATAATTATGTGCTAATAGATTTATTTGCAGAGATGACCAGCTTTTGCAGCGAGAGGCGATTCGTTTCTTCAAGGACCTGTTCTGCTCTTCTTCTGCCACGTGTCCTTTGGATGCTTCCAGATACATTTGTCCTAAGATGGGTGCTGATCATGTTGCTCGGCTTGCGGATCATGTGACTAAGCAGGAGGTTTGGGAGGCTGTTTCCACTATGGGGTCTTTCAAGGCGCCTGGTCCAGATGGCTTCCAGGCTATCTTCTTTAAATCTTGTTGGCACATTATTGGAGATAGTGTTTGGCATTTGGTGAGAGACGCTTTTGCAACAGGGAGCTTTGATAGGTCTATTTCGGACACTCTGGTAGCTCTTATTCCCAAGGTAGATGTCCCTTCATCTTTTCGTGAGCTACACCCCATTAGCCTTTGTAATGTCCTCTATAAAATCATTACAAAGGTGTTGGTCCTTCGCCTTCGACCTTGCCTGCAGGATATTGTGGGGCCGTTGCAGAGTAGCTTTATCCCTGGGAGAGGGACCTCCGATAATGCAATAATTTTCCAAGAGGTGGCACATTTTATGCGTAACAAAAGGCGGCGGAGTAGAAATGTAGTGTTTAAGCTGGATCTGGAAAAAGCTTATGATCGGGTGGATTGGACTTTTCTCCGAGATACTTTGGTGGAGTTTGGATTCCCCCTTCTATTGTCACCCTGATTATGCACTGTGTGTCCTCTTCATCCCTCTCTATTATTTGGAACGGGGCCCGCCTTCCTCCTTTTGGTGCCACGAGAGGCCTTCGGCAGGGAGACCCCCTCTCCCCTTATTTATTTGTGCTTTGTATGGAGCGTCTTGCCCATATGATTCACCATGAGGTTAGCGATGGTCATTGGAAGCCGGTTCAGATCTCGCAAGGGGGGCCAGGTATATCTCATTTGTTTTTTGCAGATGATGTCCTTTTATTCGCCAAGGCCGAGGTCTCGCAGATCAGGATTATTCATCGTGTATTGGAGGAGTTCTGTGGGGCTTCGGGTCTGCAGATTAATGTGGCAAAATCAAGGGCATTTGCTTCTTGGTGTGTGGATGGTGCATTGAAAGAACGTATTACTTCCATTACATCCATTCCTTTTACAGATAATATTGGGAGGTACTTGGGGTTCCCAATACACCAAAGCAGGGTCAGGAGGGAGGATTTCACTTTTATCATTGACCAAGTGACTGCTAAACTAGCCTCTTGGAAGGCTAATTTGTTGACCAAGCCTGCACGTCTCACGCTTGCTAAATCAGTCTTATCGGCCATTCCGGTGTATGTAATGCAGCTTAACTGGCTCCCTCAGAGTGTTTGTGACCAGCTTGATGTTGTTGTTCGACGGTTTCTATGGGGGAATGGGAACAACAGAGGTATTCCTTTGGTGGGATGGGACATGATCACTAGGCCAAAAAGTCAGGGAGGTCTTGGCGTCCGTAGTGCTCGTATGACCAATGTGGCTATGTTGGGGAAACAGCTCTGGAGTCTGTTGCAAAATGAGGATAAATTTTGGGTTCGGATTATCGAGGATCATCACCATGTGGCTGGACATTCCATTCTCACTTGTGAAAATGCGGGTGGGTCTTATTTTTGGTGATCAATTATGAAAGCTAAGAGTATATTAAAAGGTGGGTTTGCAGTGAGATTTGGCAATGGGAGCTCCTCTTTTTGGTATGATAGTTGGTCTCCTATGGGTAGGCTCTGTGATTTGGTATCTTATGTTGATATCCACGATACTTGTTTCACCATAAGGGAGTTGATCTCTGATGGACGGTTTAATTTACAGCTTTTGTACACAGTTCTTCCAGAGGTGGTGGCCCATTACTTGCTCAGTTTCACGAATATTTTCCTTGATGAATCTACACCAGATTGTTTGATTTGGAGCCATACTCTGGATGGGTTGTACAGTGTTAGAGGGGGCTATGCTTGGCTGCGGGATACTCAGAACGCAGTGCAACCGGGTCCACCAGTAGATCCTTTGCATGACTGGGCAGCGATTTGGCGTCTACAGATTCCTGAGAACATTCGGTATTTTATGTGGCAGGTCCTTCATAATTCTTTGCCAACTGAGGCACTCCTGGCGCGCCGCCACCTCCCAGGCCATGATGGTCGTTGTGTTCGCTGTCATGGAGCCGACGAGACTCTCTTACATACCATTCGTGATTGTCCTGAAGCACGTCGGGTTTGGCACGCCATCGGCTTCGTTCTCCCTCCTCAGTTCTTCTTGATGCCTCAGTTCAGTGATGTACTGTCTATGTTCCATGGCTTTAGCTTGGTCATTGTGCTAGCAACAGCTTGGATAATCTGGAAGGCCCGTTGTCGGTTCATTTTCACAGAGAAGGTGCAGGTTGTGCATCAGGTGGTTCGGGAGGCTCGGTCACTATGGGTCCTTATAGCTAGCGTGTATCATCGCCCTTCTTCTCAGACGGTTGAGCGTTGGGTTCGTTGGCAACCACCACAGGAGGGTTTTGTTGCTTTGAATACGGATGGGAGCTCCTTGGGAAACCCAGGACCCTCTGGTTATGGTGGTGTCGTGCGGTCCCAACATGGTCTTTGGCTTTTTGGGTTTGCTGGTTTTATTGGTATCTCGGATTGTCTCCGGGCGGAGCTGTTGGCTATTTTGCATGGTTTGCGCCTTTGTTGGGATCGTGGTTTTCGACGTGTTGATTTGTTCTCGGATTCTACTTTGGCGTTGAGTCTGCTGTCTAAGGACCCACTGGTCTTCCACTCCTATGCAGCTATCATTAATCAGATTAAATGCTTACTTCGTCGAGATTGGATTGTTCATAGACATCACCTTCTACGGGAAGGGAATGCTGTGACGGATTTCTTAGCCAAGCTCGGAGCGTCGTCTACTTCAGCTAGCTTGGTTTGGGATGAGCCTGTGAATGGTGTAGCTGATTTGTTGAGGGCTGATCTCATGGGTACTTCGTTCATGAGGGTCTAACCTCCTTTCTCTTTTTTCTTTCTTTGCTTTTGTATCAAAAATAAAAATAAATAAATGTATGGAAATTCATAATTATTATGATGATTCAATAATAATTGATACTCTATTTTTTTTTTGAACGTGGAAAATATAATAAAATCAAGAAGCGGGGGAACCTCCTCAATCCAAACGCGGTTGGGATACCTTGAGGAGTTCTTAACTAAGTAATCAGCTACAAAGTTACCTGATCGGTTAACAAAAGACAAACGAAAGCTAGAAAAGATGAAACCAAATCCTTACAATCCTTAAGAATAGAAACAAAATAAGACACTCCCTGCATAGACTTGTTCCAAGCTTCAAAAAGTCGATAATATGTTTCTAACTCAATCTCTTGGAAGAAAAGATCTCCGGCAAGCAAGTGAGAGGCACCATCTAAAAGCAATTGCTTTAGCCGCTGAATGTATTGAAATTCATAATTTTTATGATGATTCAACATTAATTGATATTCTTTCAGAAAAAAAAAACAATAATTGATATACAAACAAATTAAAATTTGTCCCAAGGGATATGTCAAGTGATAAGAGCTAGAGGACATTTGAGTTGAATAAATCAATTCCTGAAGAATGTAATTTATATTTCAGAGGTAAAAATAAAACAAATTAAAATTTTAGTATATGCAAACATAAGGAAGCAAAAAGCATTTAAGATAATTGAGAGAGAAAGTAAAATTTTAAAATATGATTAAATATCTTTATTTTTTGAAACAGAATAAATATCTTTAAAAAAACTTATGTATATCGTTTTTTTTTTAAACTAAACTTATTTATATCGTGAATCATTATCTTTCTGTTGTGAAGATAGATTTTAGAGGAAACATGTATTCACTTATCTTCTATCAAACTTTAAAACCCCAAACACGTTTTTATTCCTCCATGAATCAAGAGTTGAATGAGGCTGATCTGATCTGAGGAATTTTGTTCAATGGGGCAAGGAAAAAAGAGAAACCATTGGTCAGATATTCAACAGGAACTTTTGGAAGAGATTCTAAGAAAGCTAACCTTGGTAGATTACCTCAAGTGTCGAGGAGTATGTCGGTCTTGGCGACGCATAGTTAAAGATGCTCTCTCAACAAAGGGAACATGTCCCCCCTGCTCCTCAATTCCCATTCTTAATGTTGTTTCCTTCTGATTTTGACCGCAACGAACCCGCCACTCTTTTGGACATCACACAAGACCCCCCTTACACTGTCAAACAACCACTTAATCCCAAAAGTTTAAGCTGTTGGGTAAGGGCCACTTTAATGGTTTTATATTATATTCTAACACGCCTCCTCACGTAAGAGCCCTTTGGGCTTGAAGCGTGGATAAATGCACAGGCCCACCTACCATGTGCCCACCTACCATGTGCTTAATTAAATTCCACTTTTTAATTAGAAAGTGAGGGGAGCAAGGATCGAACTATAGACCTCTCGGTCATAGAGGCTCTGATACCATGTCAAACAACCACTTAATCCCAAAAGCTTAAGCTGTTGGGTAAGGGCCACTTTAATGGTTTTATATTATATTCTAACATACACCATCCCAATCCAAACTTGGAAGGGTTCTGATTTTAGTAAGGTTTTTTCAGTGCAAGGATGGTTGGTGTTCCAAAAATTCTATTATGACAAAACCCAGAATTATGATTTGATCCTATTTTCCAATCCAGTGTCTGGGGAAGAGTTTGAACTCCCACATTTGCCATTATTTCCAGGTCAGGATTTTACTCAAAATATTTCTGTTAAACTCGTGTTCTCTTCTGCACCACCAGGTTCCTCAGACTTTCTTGTCGTGGCTTGTGCTAACCTCTTCCGACTAGGATATGTACCAATGCAGCTGTTAGCATTTTGGAACTTCGCTGACAAGAAGTGGACTCTAATTCCAAACAATAAACCTTCTGATCAGTTTATAATTGTTGATCAGAAATTATATGCTATGAGTAGCTATTCCAATCTATCAGGTTTTGTTACTCTTTTTAATCTAAGAGAGTCCGATATCATTTCATTTGAAAATCTGGAACTAGAACCAATTCCAAAGGGAACACATTTCATAGATGGGGTTCGGTACTTTCATCATGAGGAATGTATGTTGGCTAAAGATGGGGATGAGATCTTGTTAGTGACTCATCATGAAAGCTTATCTGAGACCAAAGGATTTCGTGTCTTTAAACTTGATATTTGTGGCTCTAAATGGATAGAGGTTGATGACTTGGGTGATCGTATTTTGATATTGGATTCAACTGGAGTTCAAGTTATCTCTGCCAAGGAAATTAATCTTCCTAGAAATTTGAGTGGAGGCAATTGTGTTTTTTTTTGTATTAAAAACTACATTGAGGTTAATCCATATGTGAAGCCTGATATTCGAGTATTCAATTTGAAGGATAAGAGAATTGCAAATTTTCCTCTCAGTCGTCACTGCTTACAAGCGCTAGCCTTTAGTCGTCAATTTTTGTGGTTCATGCCTGGTTCATGGTAGAAAAACAAGAGTGATATTTATTTCCAATACGTGTCTTATTAATTGGTTTTGTTACTTTAAATATGGCTATCTTTCTTTTGCACTCCATTAGAAATTTGGATTTTTGTTTGGTGCATATTATGGTCTAATCTAGTTTAGATCTGATTTGGTTTGTAGCTTGCGTTAGTCCGTTGATTTATGGTATTTACGTGTGTCTTGTTAATGTCTCATTACAGTTCCTAATACCTCATTTCCTAATAAAAGAATGAAATCATCACTTTCTTGCAGCAACAAATTCAAAAAGCTAATGAAAACATTATATCAAATCACAAGCCTTATTCTACCTATCTCTTTCAGTACATCAAAGGTTTTCAGTAATCTCCTCTGATATACACATCATTTGTTCCTTTCAGCATATTTTAATACGGTTGAGTTGTTAGCATCCAAGTTCATTATCTTAATTTAGGTTTGATTTCACTTCAAGAGTGTCTTTCTATTCATGTTCACAAAACATATTTTAATAGAAAATGACACACATCTGAACTACTTGAATTAGGCTCAAACTATGGATAGTTTGATAACTGGCAGATGACAATTGAAAGGGTACACATGAATTTTGCAAAATTAATCAACTATGAAGAACTCACTTGATATTTTATGAAATTTGATTAATTATAGTAACACTTCAAAAATGTCACTTGGATACATTTTAGCGGAAGAAGAGACATTTTACATTTTACACTATCTAGATACTGCAAGACAATGCAAAATAGCTTAGCTTGATAATATTTCCGAGAAAGGTTAATTAAAAATATCACTTGGATACATTTTAAGAGAGGATTACAATCATAGAAAAATGTGTGTTTAATATGATGTCTAAATTTGTTCTCAATGGAATATATATAGGCTATTGCTCTCACAAAAAGAGGGGCGTGTTAAATTGTTAAATAGCTAACAATCACACTTAATTAACTAATAGCTCAACACCAAAATTAACCATACATAACCCGTTCAAAAGATTTTACAAAAATTACACTCACACATTAATAACCTGTCGTACAGAAACTAAACCATAACGTATCCAAACGGAAAAAACCAATGTAGCCATCAAAATATAGGAAACAAAACAATTGAATCTTCAGAAAGGTCAACGATCTTGAATCTTCTTACTCTTCCTTTGATAAATCCAAGGCGTTCGTGATATAGAGCTGAGCTTACGCTCCCTCAGTTGTTCTTTTAGTCATGCGTACATATCTGATAAGTTTTGCTGGGGTAGATCAACAACTTCAGGTATTTCTAGACATTCAGCTGCAACACATGTAACAAAGTTACTAAACTGATTAGTACACATGTAAGGGTGACTATATGAATAATTTTTCGTGGTGTCATGCACACAACTTACATATGGATTCTTGAAACACAAATGGAGATCCACCATTCAAACTTTCAAACACCATGTTTTTGTCATCCTCACTTGTACTACTAGTGGTTGGCCATTTCGACTGAGGTGATGATTTTATCTTTTGACTTATCATTCTCAACTCTTCCTCCAAGATGGATATCCTATACTTTAGTTCCTTGTTCTTATCACCTAACACGTGAATTTCATGAACCAAATTCGTTGAATGAAAAATGGGTTGATGCCAATGACGAAAACCACCAGGTGCCTTCTGCATTGCTTCCTTTAGAACCTCATGCTCAAGCTCTTCATTTGATGCAGCTAATTCCTCATATATCTATAAGTCATAAGACATTGTCAAACTATTAGTAAAAGTTTGTAAAATACAATAAAGACTCAGTATAGTATTTAACTATTTATTTACTTACGAAATTGTTTTCAAACATTGATGACATTTCCTTCTTCCCTATAGCAACATGATGCCAATGTATAAATCGAGGAAAAGTAGTTACATGAGCATGATGAAAGTAGATGTGCTCCAGAGCCCAAATCTACATATGCATCATAAACTTCATGATCATGATCATAGAAAAATAAACACATATAATAATAGAATAATTTTTAGAAAGTAATATCAAAATGACATGACAAAATATGTACTTGTAATACTGCAACACAACCCGTTATATGCACGTTCCGTGAAATCTTTCCCTCACACAAAGAGTTGGATGCTCGAGTCAGGCTACGTACCAAGACATCGTATATGATCACACCCCAACTATATTTGTCAAGTGAATGAAGTTCATCTAAGGTCCTCAACAAACCACCATCAACAATATAACCAGTTTTGGGAATATAAAATTCAGCGAAGCCAAGTAGTATATACATCTGACAAAAGTCCGCAACATGTTCATCACCATTAAACTTTTTAAGTTGTTCAACAATTGTCGGAATAGTGATTTTTTCCCCCTCAAACATACTTTTAAGACGACAATCATCAGCTTGATGAAAACCCACTTTTTCTTCAACAATTCGCAACCCAATCGCAAAACAAACATCTAGGGGTGTAAAAGGAACTACCCTGTTTTGTACTCTAAAACCCAATTTACGCTCTTCCCACCGACTAACTAATTCAAACAGTAAATTCTCACTGATCTGTGTCCTTTCCGGCATTTGCATTAACCATTTAAAAGGAGTACCATGTATTCGAGCCTTTTGAATATCTGTGAGATTCTTATTCACCTCAACTATACATTCCGGGTTGCATTTATGCTTAACACGTACCTGAAAAGCAGTAATTAATAAATGAACCATCTTATTAAACGTAAACATAATCATAATTACTAAAAAATCAACCAAGCATACATATATATATTTGGATTACTATCCTTTTACACAATGTATGTTCTATTAACCACAAATGAACAATTTGATAAATTTTAACATACAACATTAAACTACCACCTTTCTCAACCTTAAAAGGACAAAGTTACAAGTTCTCAACTCTATTCAGTTAATATCTTTAAAGTTTTGTACTATTAAGCTGCAAAAATCTTAATTAGACATCATATGATAAAGTCTGTCAGCAGGAAAAATTCACCAAAGCCTTACAACAACTACCAACTAAGGCGCGCACTGTATTGTTGGGCTGCGTCCTCCTGACCCTGCTGCAGGACCTGATTTGAAAGCTTGGTCTCCCTATGCGGATGGTAACTTTTCGGTGGCCTCGGCTTATTCGATGTTAGCAGGCCAAGATAACTTGGTTCCAAATGGGTTGGCGAAGGTGATATGGAAATGGCGTGGTCCTTACCGTATTAATCTCTTCCTTTGGCGCGTTATGTCGGGGTGTTTGGCTACGAACCATGAGAGACATAGGCGCCACTTGGCCACTTTTGGGGATTGCTCAGTCTGTAGGGAGGTGGAGTCGATAGAACATGCGCTGCGGGACTGTCCGGTGGTGAAAGAAACTTGGATGTTGCTGCTCAATATCTCTGGGGCATCTCCTTTCTTCACACAGGATTTGGTAGGGTGGATAAGAAACAATATTGAGGTAGCGGGTGAGCAGTTTGGCATGGAGGATTGGAGCCTAGTGTTTGGGATTGCTTTGGATTCCATTTGGTATATGAGAAACAAGAGAATTTTCGATGGGGTGGTGAGTAATGCAGCGGGCATGGTGAGAATGATACAGGCGAAGGTCCACCATTATCGTGAAGCTCTTCGGTTGGCACCAGTCACTCGGGTGATCCAACCGAGGGTGACCATGCCTCACATACAGTGGTTTGCGCCAGCAGAAGGGTGGATCAAGCTGAACTCGGATGGAGCTTACTCCTCCACCTCGTGTATGGCTGCCTGCGGAGGTGTGGTTAGGAACCATTTTGGGGCTTTTGTCATGGCGTATTCTAAGAATCTTGGTTCGTGCTCGGTGGTGCAGTCTGAGTTCTGGGGCATCCTTTGTGGCCTGCGTATTTTGGTGGAGAGAAGGTTCCCGCGGGTAGTGATTGAGTCTAACTCGTCAGCTTGTATTCGACTGCTCACGGTGGGTTGTGGGGAGTACCATCCATGTGCTGGCCTGGTTGGTGAAATTCGGCGGTTACTGCAGTATTTTGAGCAAGTTAGTTGGGGACATGTGTTCAGGGAAGCTAATTCGGTTGCGGATGCCTTGGCAAAGCATGGGATGGGCCAATAGTTTGGGTTACGAGTTTTTGAATCCTTGCCTAGTTTTTGTTCTGTTCCTTTTATGTCTGATAGTGCTTCTACAGTGAATTTAGAGGCTTGTAGTTGGGGCTTCTGAGCCCGCCCAAATCATCGAAAAAAAACTAACCACATACATAATTATGATGATCCACATAAAAATGAAAAGCAAGGGGGAAAATTTAAAAGAAAGATGATCCAATATTCTGCTTGAAACTTGTCAATCAGAAAAATAAGTTGCAAAGAAAAAGGAAGAATGACTTACACAACGTAAACTTTAGTGGTGGGCTGGTGGCCGTTGATGATGTCTATAGCCCTGTGGTGCGCTCTCTTTCTCTATCCCTCTGTGTACGAAGCAAGACAAAGTGTTAGTGGGCAAATCTGGGTGAAGGTGACCCTGATTTTGAAGAATGGGAACAAATGAAGATCCATTTCAGATTACAAACTAAAGGACATTTAAGTATAAAAAATAAAATAAAATATACGGGGAACTAGTTGCCAGTTACCAAACTTGGTCTTGTTACAATGCTAAAACATGTGTTACACAGGACAATACTTAACTAGTATTGCACCTTAAACCCTTGTCCATATTTACTCATTTTTCTATTTTGAATTCAATATAAAGTAAATGAACATAAGAGTTGATGTTTATTTTCGCAATTTACATATAATACAAGACATGTTGAGTTAAGACTTATAATTTTTAATAAGAGATACTTTTTAGACAATTTCACCAAGGAACCAATGTACTATGGGACTCTCGTGAGCCTTCTGACTTTGTCAACTAAACAAGTTGTATCATATATCCTTTGCAGTTACATATGTTAACCACAATCATCTTAGCCATATAAAAATATTTTGACATATCATGAAAAAACATTAAAATTGTGATTTATTTAGATTTGGACCATTTGATTACAATTGCAGGATGGTGCAGTTATTTACTAACTCTAAGGGCTCGTTTGGTGCGCCGTATTAGGCATGATAATATAAGCTTATACAATATATTATGGACTTATCCATTGTTTGGTGCTCACATTGTATTGTATAAAGCTTATACATCAATCTCCTCTTATACATCAAAATGATGGATTATTTAATCCACCCTATAGATGATGGATAAGGCATGATAAAAGTACAATGTATAAGCTAATTCAATATATTTAATCAATAGCCACAACAATCACCCTCCACCACCACTGCCTCCACCACTACCACCACCGTCGTCGTCGGCACCACCACCACTGTCGTCGGAACCACCACCGTTGTTGCCACCACAACCACCCTCCACCACCACTACCGCCATCACCATCCACCACCACCGCCTCCACCTCCACCACAACCATCACTATCACCACCACCACCACCACCGCTGCCACCACCCTCCACCACCACCACCTCCACGCCACCACCATCATCGCCGCGCGCCACCACCACCGTTGCCGCCACCACCACAACCACCGCCTCCACCACTACCTTCACCGCCACCACCAACAAGCTCTAGTCATCGTTATTGACTTTATCACCACCCTCTACCACCATTGCTGCCACCACCCTCCACCATCACCGTCGCCACTACCGCCGCCCCCACCCTCTACCATCACTGCCACCACAACCATCACTGCCACCGCCCCCACCCTCCACCGCCACCAACACCACCATCCACCACCACCGTCACCACCATTGCCACTACCACCACCACCGTCGCCGCCACCACCATCCACCACCACTGCCACTATCATCACCTTCCAATACCACCACTACCACACCACCAGTGTCGCCACCAAATTATACAGTGTATGACCAAACGCTGTATAATATTAAAATTTTATCAGGCCTTATCCTATCAGGTCTAATACAATCAGGTCTTATACTATCAGGCCTTATACTATACAATGTACCAAACGGGCCCTAAAGGATCTAAATCCAAACAAGTTAAAGATAGATTCATAAACATTTTGGACAGTGAAAAAGCAAGTGCAGAGGAAGCATGTGACTGCATCACAATTTTTGCTAGTTAAAAGTTGAGGCTGAGATAGATCAAGTGATTCAACATAAGGTAAGGGCCACATAGTTTAACCCAAAATGCAACCTTCATGTACTATTTAGAATCTACAAGTAAGCAAAACAGAATTTATGCATGTTTGATCATTGATTGGAATATTTCAATGACGGTAAAAGGTAAATAGCCCTTTATAAGCTTCTATCTTCTTCCCTCTATTTTTATTAGAAATTAGGAGGCCTATACTCAACCACAAAAGCTAGCTCAAGAGTTAAGGTTTGCACTTCCCTTATAAAGGCTATCTATGCTCTATCTCTAGCCAATGTGGGATTTCTAACACACCCTCTCACGTCCAGGACTGAACAACCTGGAACGTGGGATCAACAACAACGGGTGCCCCAATTATGGGAGGTCTCCACAACAAACAACAAATGAATATAGGATAGGCTCTGATACTGTTAACCCAATTTTATCAGAGGCAGGTTTATCGACATTAACCTCATCAAAATACGTTTTCGAAGATTGTCGAGATCTGGTAAGTCCATAGGAAAACGATGCAAAATGCTAAGTTAAAATGGCAAAAACGATATCCGGATATTTCGACAAGATCAATGCATGAAGCAGTTACAAAGTAGTGGGCAGTTACCAACACGTGCTTTTGCCCACGACGCAAGGAGCAGTTGAAAAGGGGAGCGTCTTTGCCCACGATGTCATATCCATCACGTGGTAAGCAAGCGGTTATGGAACGTGTGCAAGAAGTTTCCATAACAAGCAAGAGATCGTGGGTGTGGCGCCAAACATTCAAAACCCACTAACCCACTCATCAGAGGAAAAACTGCCAAGGACGTGTGCAGCAATGAAGTACTATAAATAGGATGAGATTAGTCAGAAAAAAGGGTTCCCAACTCAACTCTAGAAACACTCACTAGAAAGCTCACATGTTCGCATCAAAGAGACTTCAAGAGCCTAACGTGATCATGATGGAGTATGTTGAAGAATAAAAAAAAAACCATTCGACAAAAAAAGGGGAGATGGTTGAGATATCCAGCAACAAGAAGGAAAAGGATTGAATAGAGGAACTCCTGAACATTTAGCGATCGTAGGTGGAAGCCTCCATAGAGTCAACTGGAAACACACTCGGGTAGCATATCTTGCTAAATAATCTGTAACTGCGTTTCGTTCCAGAGGGATATGGTGCATAGAAACCTGCCAATTGCGGCGCAACTCATGAACCTGCCACATGAATTGTTCTTTCTTCAACAATATTTTATCTCCAGTGGACCTTTCAGTAGAATTCAAACCTAGATGAAGTTCTGATGACCATCTGTCAAAGAAAAAAAAAAACAATTGGCTGTTGTAGGGTTCCCAAAAAATTCTTCAACTTTTGGACTTTTTCATGTTGCGAAAGAGTTAGAAAGTATAGTTACTAGTGTAGCCATCGTCTCATCAATAGCGTAAAACAAAGTCTTCAGCTATATTAAGATATTTGTTGGAGTTCACCGATATCAATCCCCCTTTTATTATGACTGCTAATGACAAGAAAATGAATGTTCAATCGTCACTCATATTTCTGAATGTTCAATCGTCACTCATATTTCTGGTTAACCCTTTTATGCAATGTGGTTAATTACGCTTACTTGGTGGCTAACGTTGGTAGCTTAGGGACAAATTAGCAACCTGCTCCACTGTGGTTAACCCTGTTCAATTCATTGGTTATTGATGTGTATGTTTTAGCTAATATTGTAGGAAGCACTTACCTGGTTTCATCTCAATGGTTGGGTTATCACTTCCATTTTTCTAGATGCCCGTGGCATAGGAGCATATTTTCAACCTGATCCAATGTGGTTAACCATGTTCAAATAATATGGGTAATCCAGTTTGTTAAGTGGGTAATGTCGAATTGAATGAAGGGTTTGATTTTTTAACAATGGAGTTATAAAGTGATATTTTAAACCGTATTTTAAAATCGAACCCTTAAATTGAGGGATTGAATTACCATGTTACCTTTTTTTTTTTAACTTTTCATTTTAAATTACATTTTTAGATAACTATCTTTTGAAATTTGAATATGATCAATGTGTAGTTAATTTAAATTAGTGAGAACCAAAAAGAGTGAAATTATTGTTGAGGTGAATCTTTGAAATCAGCATAACACACTGGTAGAGAGAAACTCTATCAAGTAAAATCAAAGGAAGAAAATCAAAAGAAAACTAAGAAAAGAAGATAAAATAAAACTTTGTCAATTTTCTTGTTAATATTTCATAATGGAAACCATACAACTTATACTAACTATCCACTCTAAGGGATGAAAGGTGACCTTACATGTGGCACCATCATAGAAAGTAGAATACTCTAGAACATGATCTAAATAACAAACTAGAAATAAACATAGAAATAATATTAACTAATTATATTTGGCCTAGTAACTTGAGGCTCATAAATGATGTAGCTATAGAAGCTCATTAAGCATGCAACCCTCTACCATTACCATCCCCTTGAAAACATCCTTGTCCTCAAGGATGAGAAATAGACTATCCAAGCAATAATAAGAATCCACTCAAGAAGTGTAGTGCTATGCCAAAGCCCATGAAAGGAGTACAAAGTCTGTGAAGTGAACTCTGGCATGGAACAAACTCAATATGTATTGTCTAATTCCATTTCAGAGAAACAAGTCCCAATGCCACGTCCTATTGCCAAAGGTGCTCTAATGAACTTGTCATCAACAATGCTATGCCATAAAAAGCTATTTCCAGTAGGATGACATTGCCCAAGAGAGACCATATATGTGTTGACCCAATGCCACGCTAGCAAGCTTTGTTGGAGAAAGAGCTGTAGTGAAGAAGGACCCAATCCATCAGAATAATAATCCATGATCCATAAATATAGGTGGCCTAGGCCAAATTGTTGAGATTCATATTGCTGTAAAACATGAGCAATAGTAGCATAGAACTTTGCTGTTGTATCTAGCTTTGAATTCTGACTTGTAAACGGACACATAACAGCCTCTTGTATCTTGTTGCAGTTTCCCATACTCACTGAGTCCTTGATGGTTTGTATTCTAGGAGAAGTACCATCTGAGGAGTGACAGAAGTAGGGCATGACCAAAAGAGCTCTTGCAGCCGTGACAAAGGAGGACCTTTGGTGCGATGTTTGAAGACTCAGGGCTGAACTAGATAAAGTAGAGTGGTAATGATCTTCACAGGCCACTATAACATAACCTAGGAAACTCAAACATGAATCTCCTATACACTGCATAGAAAAGTTACCATATGATAGAATAGATGTAGCAGCTAGAATACCAGGATCAAAAAGGGAAATTACTTTTCCATATAACTGAGACAGTTTAATTTCTGAAAATAAAATCACAGGTCTCATCATCTTCCATTCTAGTAAACTGAGGTTGAAGCACTTTTCTAACAACATGTCAAAATGAGCAGCAACGCAGTTCTGTATATCCCTTGATTCAGATCCTACCACCATGGTAGTTTCACTGTGCAAACCAATTTCTGGTATAGCAATTTCTTGAGATCTGAATGGGGTTTCCACCACTATTGAAGTTTCAAACTGTGCTCCAACAGAGTTTACAGATAAGATGTCAGTGCTCTTCACTTCAAGTGTGGCAGATCTAGATGCTACAAACTGCAATCTGAATTCCTCCTTAAATTTCTCCCGAGTATGAAACTGTTGGTGCATGCAATTGTACCATGATAGTGCAATTGTAGCATTGCATTTCAGCTCTTTATGTGTAGCATACTTAGCAACAGTTAGCAACAGAATAAGACCTAGGTAACTCAACCTTGAATCTCCATAAACACATTTAGAGAAGTCACCATAGGATAGAGAAAAAATAGCATTGCAAATCCCAGGATCAAAGGAAGTAATAATGAAGCCAAGTAAAGCAGGTAGAGAAGTTCCAATTAAAGATGCAAGAACCAATGAATCAAGGTTAGGAGTCCTAGGCATGATGGAATGCATTAGAAATTGTTCAATGTTAACCTGCTGCTCTTTATAAATCCGCTCAGAGCTATTGTCAAACACATGGTGGCTTAATATGAAGTCTCCAGCAACACATTTAGTCAAGGCCCTATATGCTAGCTTAGGAGTGTGAGTACAAATTCCAGGATCAAAAGAGATTATGAATAAGCCAGGTTTAGCCAAGAACTTAAATAACAGAGAGTCAAGAGCATAAGTAGAGTCAACTTGTTTCTCTTCATCTTCAGACTCATGCATGTTGTCAAATAGTTTTCTCTCATGCATTTTATCAAACAGTTGGGGAGGGCGTGTAGAAACATAGTATTTTTTTGAGAAAACTGCATCAGGGGTAAATGAATTGATAATACAATCAGACCTGATCTGTGGAGGTGTGGAGATAACCTGGGAACAGTGAGTAGAAATATCCAGAGGCCTCTTTGTTGGTGGTGTCTCAAAAACTGTTGGGCAAAAGTGTTCTATGTGAATAATTCCAGCTGATACCTTCTGAGTAGAAACCGGAGAAGAAAGAGCCATAGATGTTGGGGTGTGAGGCTTAGCATCAGATAAAACCTGAGGTTTCTGTTGTGGGTCTGCCGTTGTCTCCGATTCGTCATGGTAAACTGTCACACCTTTTCGTGGAGGCACAACAACTATTGTTTTCTCAAGCACAATCCCACTTGATGCTGCAATGTGCTCAGATCTGAATTGTATAAACTGCAATTTGAACACCTCGCGAAATTTCTCCCATGAGTCAAGCTGGTGGCGCCATAAATTGAACCATGTTAAGGCTTGTCCCTCTAGATACAGGGCAATGAACTGAAACCGAAGTTCCAGTGGCCATGGATGCTGCAGGAAAAACACTTCAGTGTTCAATAGCCAAAAAGTAGGATCGGATCCAGAGAACTTGATAAGTTTCAATGGGGGCGATGAGAGTGCAGAATGTTGCGTCTGGGATGGATAATTGTGATATGGAGCTGGGTTGTGGTGGTAGATAGGTGGAGGTTGTGGTGGGATGGAGCGAAGGTGGCCATTTAGAAACGATACCTGATCAATGAGCCCTGAGATGGCAGAAAGTCGAGTATCAAAGTCGACCTGTAACTTGGTGGCCATGGAAGCAAGTTAAGCGTCTATGGCATCAAGCACAGTGGGCATAACCGGTGAATCTCTAACAGGAGGCATAGAGATCATGAATGAAAGCACCAAATTGGTAGAGAGAAACTCTACCAAGTAAAATCAAAGGAAGAAAATCAAAAGAAAACTAAGAAAAGAAGATAAAATAAAACTTTGTCAATTTTCTTGTTAATATTTCATAATGGAAACCATACAACTTATACTAACTATCCACTCTAAGGGATGAAAGGTGACCTTACATGTGGCACCATCATAGAAAGTAGAATACTCTAGAACATGATCTAAATAACAAACTAGAAATAAACATAGAAATAATATTAACTAATTATATTTGGCCTAGTAACTTGAGGCCCATAAATGATGTAGCTATAGAAGCTCATTAAGCATGCAACCCTCTACCACACACGGATTTGGTAGAAGGGTAATTGTTGACTGAGTCAAACCGTGATTGGTGTTTAGTTCTCTATTGAAGATGAAAAGGTGTTGAGTTTCAAGGTAACAGAGAGCTTGCATGTTGATAAATATGGCATCCAGTTTACAGCTTCAGAAGAAAGTCAAGTTACTGGTTACTTTGATGAGAATGACTTTGGCTTTATTAACGTCTTGCATGGAAGGCAAGACCAATGTTGTTGTGTCATTCTCATGTGAACTTTCAAATTTTGGGTCGAAGACAGTCAAAGTTTCACAGTTCATCTTTATGGGAGTCCCAATAACTTGGATTCTGCCTCCTTATTATACAACTACAAGCCTTTTGCCTTCCTCCTCAGAATCTTATACACAATATGATAGTCAGAACCGCAAAGGAAGAAAAATGCTGCTCTGCAGAACGATGCCATATTCATTGAATTAAAACAGCAGAAAGTAATGCTCTATTTCTATCTCTATATTTTTTTTGTTGTTGTTTGAAATCAAAATTTTATGGTATTTCTATCTATCTCTATATCCCTTTCAAACTAAAAAAACAGCAACATATTACATCTCTAGGCATCAGCCTCATCTTCCTCAGCATCAGCATCAGCATCAGCATCTTCCCTTGAGCTTCCATCTGATCAACTGCTCAAGATTCTGTGCCGGAGCCAGAGCTGCCGGAGCCAGAGCTGCTTCTCCCAGAGCAAGTATAAACCCAAATGGATGATCAACCAGATGAGCGGGTAGAGGCTTATCAGCATGATGAAATAATGGATGGCTAGCAATTCTAAAACCATGATAGGCCATAGCAGCATGTGCATCCTCATCTAAAAGATGAGAATTAGCCGCTCCAGAAGCAAGATGATTACGGGCAGCTTCTATAGCCTCTTCATTCCCTTCAAACAGATGTTCAGCATGTGCAGCAGCTACCTCTTTCCCATGAAGCAGCATAATCAGTCCATACTGGGCTAACACCATCAGGTTTCGTGCCAAATCATACTCTCTAGCAGCTTTAATATAGGCCACACTTGCTTCCACAATTGTTCTGATGCCTCCATTGAGTTGATGCATAATTGAGTCGTTTTCTAAGGTAAACCCCAAATTCACAGCAGTTTTGAGGAGTTGGTCCACCCCAACACTTAACTTGTCAATAACACCTATCATACAAGTACCAGATTTGGCTACTCGTGTCATCAGGTTAGTTGTTTTAATCAACACTGGATCAAATAGGGAATCATAGTCAGTTATATGCGCTATGTTGATCAACATATGCATATATTGCAGTTCTATCAGTATATTCCCTGCCACCTCATACGCTTCAGAAACGAGCTGATATGTCTGATTGGCTTCATTGATGGTATCTCTGGATTCGCTCAGTCTGAGCATAACATTGCTGTTCGCACCGAATTCCAGATCCTGAGCAAATGCCAGGATCTGATTCGAAACAAGCCTGAGATTCATTAGAGTTTCTGTCACGAAGCTTGAAGATCTTGCTAATTCAGTCATCACCTGTACTATTTGGGCAAATGAATCCCTTAAACTCAGGTAAATATTCGCTGCAATCCAAGGATCCCCATCCTCATTACCTGAAATAGGTGTACATTTTTAAGATTTACCTTTAAGATAACACAGAATGTTGTCACACACATTGCAACTCAAATCTAGTACACCAGCATGCAGAACAAAAAAGCATACCATGCTCATAAATAAAAGTTTAGATGACATAAAAAAATGCAAACTACTCATACATCCTTTTCTCCTACTCGGTTTGCACAAATAGAAGGTTGATTCTTGAGGGCATAATCTATCTTTCAAGTTTAGATGACATAAAAACATGCAAACTAGTGATACTCGGTTTCTTGCACAAATAGAATCGAGCATGCAGAGCAAAAAAGCATACCATGCTCATAAATAAAAGTTTAGATGACATAAAAAAATGCAAACTACTCATACATCATTTTCTCCTACTCGGTTTGCACAAATAGAAGGTTGATTCTTTAGGGCATAATCTATCTTTCAAAGTTTAGATGACATAAAAACATGCAAACTAGTGATACTCGGTTTCTTGCACAAATAGAATCGAGCATGCAGAGCAAAAAAGCAAAAAAGCATACCATGCTCATAAATAAAAGTTTAGATGACATAAAAAAATGCAAACTACTCATACATCCTTTTCTCCTACTCGGTTTGCACAAATAGAAGCTTGATTCTTGAGGGCATAATCTATATCTTTCAAAGTTTAGATGACATAATGCACAAATAGAAGGTTGATTCTTGAACTAGAGAGAGAGCATGCATAGCAAAAAAGCATACAATGCTCATAAATAAAAGTTTAGATGACATAAAAAAATACAAACTACTCATACATCTTTTTCTCCTACTCGGTTTGCACAGTTAGAAGGTTGATTCTTGAGGGCATAATCTATCTTTCAAAGTTTAGATGAACTGATCTTGAGCAAAATAATCAACAAGTATATTGGTAAAAGATAGCTACACCCAGAATGTAATGTCAAGATATATCAAGATTACCTGCCATGGCAGAAGCGCTGTGCTTTGAAAGTGCAAGATCGTGAACGGTAAAGGTGCTAACTTCGATTGCGGAAGAGAAGAGGCGAGGCGAAGCGAAGAGAAAGAAGAAGAAAGAAACGGTAGACTCGGCGATTAGGCGCTGAAACTCTATTATGCTTAATGATGATGCTCATGCGGTCACATCATCTCTTTTTAATGTATTTATTTAGAGAAGGTTTAAATAAGTTTTTGATCCCTAACCTTTACCATATGTTTGGCATTGGTCCCTCACCAGAGTAAAAGTGGGCTTTAGTCCCTAACCTTTGTCAAAAAGTTTGGTTTTGGTCCCTCCGGAGCTTTGGGACAACGCTAGAGCTCCGGTGGCTCATGTGTTGTGGCCACGTGGGATTAATGAGGCTAGATGAAATTTGTTTTTTCATTTAAATTCTAAAAAAAAGGAAATTAACCTCTGTAATTTTTTTTTGAAAGTGAACTTCTAATCCAAACCCCTCTTTCTCACCCTCCTCTTCCCAATCTCTCTGGCCAAAATGTCACCGTTGCCGCCGTCGTAGCCAATCGACGCCGGCGACGACGACAACATGCAAGAGGTCCTCTTCGCCAAGCAAGCCTGCATCTGCTACTTAATCCCTTGTTCCTCATCATCCGAAACATCACTGTCATGGTGGGAGCGGGTACGGTCGCCGGAGAATAAGGAGTGGTGGTGGGCTCATGGCTGGAACAAGGTCCGCGAGTGGTCGGAAATCATCGTCGGACCCAAGTGGAAGACCTTCATTCGACGCTTCAACAGGAACAACAACCGCGTTGGCGCCGCTTCGTACGACAAGAAAGGCTCCTTCCACTACGATTCGCTCAGCTACGCCCTCAACTTTGACGACGGAGAAGAAGACGTTTACAGTTATGGCGGTTTTTCCACGAGATTCGCTTCTGTTCCGGCGTCAACGAAGCCCACCTTTACTCCGGTGATGGTGCGACGATGCGGTAGGGCTCCTTAGGCTCGCAGATCTGCCACCGGAGCTCCGACATTGACCTAAAGCTCTGGAGTGACCAAAACCAAACCTTTTGACAAAGGTTAGGGACTAAAGTCCACCTTTACTCCGGTGAGGGACCAATGACAAACATATGGTAAAGGTTAGGGACCAAAAACTTATTTAAGCCTTTAGAGAACAACCCCAATTCACCTTTTTTTACCGGGACTAATTAAAAATATATTTAGTTAACTTTATTGTAATTTATACTAGTATTAAAATCTGTGTGATGCATGGATGAAAATGATTATAATTAAGTATAAAAATTAATATTTTTAAACACTCTATTTAATGTGAAGTTTTTACTTAAATGTCAAATCTTTTTTTAAAATTATAATGGTTCATAGTTTTCTTCTTGTCCGCGTTATACTGTAGAAGACAGATTATGACTGAAAGAGAGTAAAACGGAATTTTAAGAGTCAAAACAAACAAATATATACTAAATCATTGTTCCAAGTGATACTCAAGTTATATTTTTAGAATCATGATAAGTGTTGGCACTGAAAGATGTCTACATCTACTTAAAGAATTCAAGCGGCAAACCAGTTGTTAGGTTTGAATGTTGGAAAAAAAAGGTATTTGAAAAAATTCGATTCAACGATTTTGGACTAGAGTTTCACTAAGTTATTGAGCGTTAACGCCAAAATGACTTAGGAGTTTCAACCTAAGTATGCATGTCAAATGCAAACATGAGTTGAGGGGGCGTGCATATGCATTTTGTTCCTTTTTTTTAGGAGAAAATCAAGTTGAGACTTCTTAATCTTGAAAAACATTATTGATTTTTGTATTAAAAAGAAAAAAAAGAAATGGCGTTGGGCTAAGAAAGCTCGTCCTCCTCTATGAACCTGAAAGAAAGAAAAAAATGATATTAAGAGTTGATTATTACTATTAGAAGGTTTGGAAGATGGATTTGGAAGTTTGAGTGGCATAGGGGATTATTGAGCAGGGAAGAGGTTAGAGTTGAGGAATTGAAAAGTAAAATTGGAAGTTTTTCTCCAAAGGAAACTTTCAAGGATTCTTGGTGTTGGGTGAAAGAAGGTTTAGGGACTTATAGCGTTTGTTCTGCATATGAGATGTTGCAGGGTGATCTAGTTTTGGAGGAAAGGTTAGTGTTCAGGCGTCTATGGAAAGCTAAAGCTCCTTCTGAATTGCTAGCTTTGGCTTGGAGAGTTCTTATAGGAAAAGTGCAGACCAAAATTGACTTGGCTAGGAGAAATGCACTTCCTGTGAATACTAGTTTGTCATGTGGGTTGTGTGCAGTTGAGGAGGAGAGCTGCAAGCATCTTTTCTTCACCTGTGGAGTGTCTTGGAAAGTGTGGATGGAGATATGTTTCTGGTTAGGAGTACACACAGCTTTTTCATGTCAGGCAGAATCTCATTTTTTCCTTCATGAAAATCTGATTTCTTGCAAAATGAAAGATGGTAAGATCATGAACTTAATCTGGATTGCTGTGGTGAATTCAATTTGGCAGACTAGGAATGGCTCGGTATTCAGTGGTGTGGGGGTTGAGGTTGTTAGAATAGTAGAGCTAGTGAAGTACAAAGTTTGGCTTTGGTTGAGAACTCATGATAGGAATTTCATCTCTTCTTTCTATGAATGGGAAAATAATCCTAAGGAATGTATTGCTATGCTGCACTAATGATATCCTTTGCTGCGTTATTGCCGAGTTGCTTAGGGAGGCAGATTTGTTCTTCTGTACTAAATGGCACAATCCTTCTTCATTATATTTTGCTTTGGTGGAGTTTTAGTTCATGTGTCCAAGAGATGAATTGGTTAGCTTGGCCTTAAATTGGGTGCTTTTGCTACTGGTATGTGGAGGTGGAGCTTTTGTGGAGCACAATCAGTGGTTTTTGTATTTATTTTTTGTGGAAACTTTTTGGTTTGATACTGTATGTACTCTTTTTCCTTCTAGGTTTTTCCCAAGGGGGTTTTCCTAGTAAGGTTTTAATGAGGCATACCTTATCAAGTCTTTCTCCTTCGCGTTGGGTTGTTCTTTGAGGTTTTTGTATGTATTTACATTCTCTTTCTTGATCCCTATTCTTTGTATTGGGTTGAAGTACCCCTTGTACTTCTCTTCAATTTAATTTTGGCTTATCAAAAAAAAAATTAAGAATCTAGGATATTTTAAGCTTTCTTTTCTTGGCGCCAATTGCAGCAACGACCAGGTATTTAAAGAAGTAGACCTAATGGGCCAGGCCAAGGGGCCCAAATAGGTTAGGCTTTGGAATCATGATCTATGTAATTTTAAAGGGTGATGATGATATGCGAATTATATGATGTAATGTAGACTAGAAAAATGAATCATTGACCAAAAAGCTTTTTTATTTTCTTAAAGGGAAAATGCTTTGAGTGAGATTCACTATGTCCATCCCTTTCTTCATTTCAGATTACACCATCTGTCATATTCATATCTTACAAAAAAAAAAAAAACATTCCTCTCTTATCCTCCTATTTCTCTCTTCTCCCCCAAGGTAGACACAGAGGTGCAGGCTCATCATTTTTCGTTTTTCAATAGAGGACATGGACTAAGACTAATGCTATTTTTTCTAATCTATTGGGTCATACAGTTTCATCACTTTCATGTAATATGTATTAATCAATAACTAAATAAGTTTAAATCTATTCATACTATATTTTCTTTGTCCTATTTTTGCACACAATAAAAAATTATTTGATCTAGAGATTTTTTTTTCTTTTTTTTATCCTTTCACAAATGTCTTCACGTGTGCCAAAAACGGTTGTATATTCCTTCAATAAATCTCTTTTCCAGAATTCAAACTTGTGTTTTTATTCTTATATAAGTCTAATTTACTTACGACTAGATGAACACCTCGTTCGTTCTTTTCTTCTCTTTCCATTAAAAGAAAATATAAGAAATTGGGAAAAGATTTTTTTTTTTTTTGAATTTCAGGGAAAAGATTATTAGAACGACACGAATTGTAAGAAACAAAAAGAATAACCATTTGATCCAAAGTAATTTCGGTCAAAAACAAATATTACATTGTAGACGCGGAAGCATTCTTACATTTTTTTACTGACAGTATTCGTACTGTATAGTAGAGCTCTAAATTTTTTATCTTTTTGTTAATTTTTTTTATTAAGATTAAGTTTTTTCTCAATGTATTGGAATTATTAGGTTTTAAAAGCCAAGTGGAAATATCATGTCTGTTAGCCACTTCAGCATTAGACACACTTTGTCCTTAATTAAATTAATTTTTTTATTAGAAACTTAATTTGATGCGAAAATATTACAAGGACTAGGGTTGATTCCCTTTACAATTCTAGGAAACCAAAAGAGTATTTAAACCTAAAAAGTAAAAACAGAAAAACTTTCACTCAAACAAGTTGAAAAAATGAGAGTCAAATTGGATAGTTTTGTTTTTCCTTTTTAATTGGTTGTCTTCTTAAATCTTAATAGGCAAAAATTGTCACGAATCATGATCTATGCAAAGGGTGATGATATGAGATTTATATGATGTAATATAGACTACAAAAGTGAAGAGCTAAATAAGTTTTTTGTCTCTGAAATTTGAGCGAGTTTTGATTTTCACCTTTCGCCGGAAAATCTTTCGACATACGCCCTCAGACTTTGGGAAATAGATGAGATTGGTCCTTTTTGGGAAAATCGAACTCTGGTGACTTGTCGGGTGTACAACGACGCTAACATGGCACACCACGTGTTTCATTCAGGGACCAAAACCAATTTTTTTGAAAAAGTGGGACCTAATCCAAATATTTTAATTAAAAAATTTTAATCAAAATTTTTAATCTTTAATCTCTCTTCATCTATGGTGTTCTTCATATTCATCAACCCATAAATACTCAAAGATTATGAGAACCAAACAATGCCACCAAAAGCAAAAAAAATCAAGACTAAGATATTGAAAACACAACCTTATGATCAAATGCTTCTCGCACAACACAAGGGATTAAGACTTATGATTTTGAATATGGTGTTCTTCATCTTTATTTCTCGTGCTTAGTGTGGAAGTAGGGATATTTCATTATACTTCTCACCCACCCTCTTCTCTCACACCCTCTCCCAATACACTACCTTTTTTAGAAAAAATACATCCTTCAAATCCACAACCACAAAAAAGCCATCCCTTCAGATAATCTGGGTATTGAATTTTTGGATCCGAATCTGAGGAGAGAGATAGAATGAAGTTTCTGTCATTGAGTCATAATCTGGATCTGAAACACGATGTCGTTCAAACCCATAACCTCTGAACCAAAAGAGGCAAACATTGAAGCTTGTTTGCTTCTCGCACTCTTTTCGACCCTTGCCAAGGAAGAAGGATGGAAGAGTGATAGAAGAAGACATGACAAAGTACAAGAAGAAGACACAAGATCTAGCATCCCATATCTTACGGCAAAAAAAAAAATGAACTAGGATGAAGCTTCAATTTTAAGAGTTTTGAGAGAGAGAGAGAGAGAGAGATTTGAGTTTGAGGCGAGATTTAATTGGTGGTGCATAGGTTCCCTTGTCGCAGCTAAATCACATTATTGTTGTGTTTCGGTTGTTGGGTTTCTGGGATGAAAATGTAGAAGAAATTTTGGGATAAGAAGGTTAAAGAAATTGAATTTAGCATTTCATAAAGTTTGAGTTTGAACTTAGTTTGGGGTAAAATAGTAGTATAGTGATAAGTAATTGAATTGAGATGTTGAAGAAGAATTATATTGAAAAATGATGTTGAAGAATTCAGTTTCACGTGATATGTATTAGTCAATAACTAAAGAACTTTAAATCTATTCATGCAATATTTTCTTTGTCCTCATTTTTGCACACAATCAAAAGTAGAACTAAGCCTTAATTTGTTTTTATCTTTTTGACAGATATCTCATATCGTCATGTGTTCAAGAAACGGTTGTATGTCTCTTATAACAAATGTATTTCCTGAAATTTAAACTTGTGCGTTTATCATTATATGAGTCTAATTTGTTTACCACTAGACCTACACTTTGTTGGCTCTTTTCTTCTCTTTTCATTAAAAGAATATATTAAAAATTATCCATTTTTGTTCTTTTTTTTTCTTTATGTTTTCATTCTCTCTATTTATCTAAGCATCAAAAAGAAATTCTCTCTATTTATCTCTCATTATTTTTATTTCAGCATCTAAGTAAAGCATAAATAAAATGTTTGTGACCCTCACTGTCTTATTATATGTCTTAAGAGCTTGCTTGTTTTATGCTCAATTTCTATTAACTACAGAAAATGTATTTTTAGTGGCATTGATATTGTTAAATTGTGGCATTTAATAAATATCATAAGTGTTATTACTGACATTCACCTTAAGTGTCACTATCCTAGGTACCACAACTGGTTTTGTGGCATTTTTTGCTTAAATACCGGTTTTGTATGCCACAAATTGCTACTGACATCTTTTCAATGCCACAAATTACTACTGGCATCTTTTAAATTGTCACTTCAGAAAATTGCTATTAAATAGTTGCTAATTAGCTTGGAATGCGTTTTTAAATTGGTGGCATTCTACTTAAGTGCCAGAATATTATATATTTGCGACACTTTTTTGGTAAATGCCACAAATATAGTACCACTAAAAACAAATTTTTTTTAGTGTATTGGATACATTAGTTTTGAATCAATAAAATGAGGTTTGAAATACCTTATTGAAAGTATTGTAGATTATACTCTTCTTCCATGTCTCCACTCGTACAATACAATTGGTATAGTTACATCTATAACTAACTAAAGCTAGAGGGAATTGGCTACTGTTCATAAGAGAAAACCCGCAAGAGCCGGGTCACGGGTCGGATCTTGGAGCGGTTTTTCCGGTGCCTATTCAGAAGATCTGAAACAGCTACCAGTAGAACAGGTACGACCAATCTTTTCCTCTGATCCTCTCTCTACACCAAATCTTCTTCCACTCCTACCATCTGCACATGCATAGCCTCAAGATTCTCTCTTTGAACCAAATCCTCTTCAGTTTCTTTCTTCTTTTTTTCATCACAAACAATAAACCCAACAAGCCTCATCGGGTCTCTGGCAACATCCTACAACCACCGCTACCTCTGCCTCCGAGAGCCACTACACGTCGTCAACTGCCGCCCACCCCTTCTTCCGCCACCCTCGATTTCTCGCTATCAGAGCACACGCCATGAGAGGATGTGCAGAGGTCGCTGAGGTTCCCGCAAGCTCTGACAAGGAGTAGTGGCTGATTTCACTAAAACCCCAAACCCTTGGTGGGTCTTCTCTAACCAACCACCAATGGATTCTCAAAACTCCATAGCCTGGCATCAAAAGCTAACACCTTTGGCAAAAAGGACAAGACTTTGTTCATGTGCAGGGCTGAAGCTGCTGCTTCTTCTGATGGGCAACCAGTATTTGGGGAAATTGAGGTTGACACGCTCAAGAAGATTATACCTTTGGGTCTGTGATCTATTTCTTCTTTCTGTTTAGATTTGTTATTTTTGTGTGCTGAATCCATTTGTTTGACTAACTTAGTTCCACTTATGTGTTTTTATTTTCTGGTATCTTCTCCATTTTTATTTAAGCAGTTCAAAGTGTTGTTGAGTTCTATATTGTTCATGTAGGAAAGGGAAGACCCTTACCGCACCTTGATTTTGATGTTCTGTGAAAAGGGACACTGGAACAATGCCTACAAGTTGATGAAGGAGATGGTTGAAGAAAAATGCCTAAACCAAATCTGCAAGTTTATGAAATGGTTCTACAGCTGCTGAGGAAGGCTGGATAGTTAAAAATGCATGAGGAGATAGAAGCAGCTTCATCATTAACATCTATAAGCCAAATAAGAGAACTTTATTTTAAAAATGCATGAGGAGGAGGTAAAAGTACTGTTTGAGGAGAATATAATATTGGATGAGAAGAACCAAAAAATATTGAAGCAATTAAAGGAAGTGAAGCATCCAGGTTCTAGGGGAAAGCATACTAGCAGTGCATCTGCCAAGGTGAGTTAAATGGTTAATTGCATGCATACCACATGTACATCGCATCTCAGCAGCATTTATCACAATTTCAGAATGTAACCACAACCGCAATCTGAAAAACTGGCATATAGTTGTCGAATAGTTATCATATGCAGCATCAGCTGATGGTTAAGCTCAACTATAATTTGTTTTATATTTTCCCATGATGATGATGATATAGTTGTACCATCTCTGTATATCCATCTCCATTATGCTATTTTAGGACTTTTGAGTGTTTATAAATTGGCGTTGCTCTCAGTTTTTCATATATCACTTGTGCTCTAACCTTCAAGAGATAAAGCCTATTCTATAGCATTCTTCTTGCACCATTTCTAATTAGCTTTTTACTTATTCTCATTTGACTGCAATGGCTGATTATTCAGGAAGCAACGAGGTGATTTTGAATGTGAACAATGAAACCTCCAAAAAATGTGATAGCATTGAGGAAGACTGTGTGCCACTTTTGCAGAAGGTGCCTCTCCTAATCTTTTCTTTCCTTCTCCATACAAAACAACAATTGAAATGCTATGTTTCCCAATTAATCCCAACACATATGGTTTCATAACATAAATTATTGTCTAATGTCTATTATAAAATTCCAATAGTTTTTAGAATGTAGTCTCTTTGGCATTCAGTTTTTGATTATATGGAGCTGGAAATTTTGGTTAGAAATTACAACAACAAAGTAATGCTTTTGTTGATTGTTGAATGCAGTTGGTAGCAGAGGTGTTGGGCACATATTTCTTGATATTTGCAGGTTGTGCTTCGGTGGTGGTGAACCTTAATAATGATAAGGTGGTGACACTTCCTGGGATTGCAATTGTTTGGGGACTTGCTGTTATGGTTTTGGTTTACTCTATTGGTCACATCTCTGGTGCACATTTTAATCCAGCTGTTACTGTTGCTCATGCTACCACCAAAAGTTTTCCCGTGAAGCAGGTGAACCAAATATAACCTTTTTTCCACTTTCACTTTGGTTTTTTTTTAATTGAACCAAATATCCTCCGATGATCAATCATATTCGCGCTGGTCTGGTGGACCCTTATGGACACCAAATCTCTCCTTACCAAGATTTAACGTAGTTGCATTCACAACAGAGACCCGAACCTTGACATTTGCATAAACTAAAGCACTCTTGCGGCATTTGATCTATGTGTTTGCTGGTTTCACTTAGGTTATTTAAAGTGCTATATAGGAGAATGTAATTTTCTTTTTGTATTGATACATAATAGGCACCTTATTTTGGCAGAGAAGCAAGAGCTAAGACAATATTGTACTAATTTCTATAGCTTCGTTTGAACTTGGTGCACGAAGGGTACTCATTCAGCCTATTGTTTTATTTTGTTTTCGCAGGGGCAGAGGAAAAGAATGAAGAGTTAAGTGCCGGTGGGGTATCCAAGTTTGGGAAACGACATGTAAAACCTGTTTATGTCATAAAAAATTCAGTTGTATACTAAATGTGTTTCGATTTATCATATAGCAGTAATCTGTTCTCATGCTGTTTGATCGCAGCAATCTCATATGAAATTGCCTCAATGGCCATGGATTTTAATAATAAGGTTTTTCTCATTCAGTATGCACACTTGATGACTCTACTCACTATCATTGTATCAGTTTTTTCTATCAATTAGTGAGTGATATTATAGAGATTAACTATTTCTCTATTTTTCCACGTGGCCATTGTGGTTGTTTTATTGTCTTGAAAGCAATGTTACCTCATTTCTAGCAAATATTGGAGCTTTGTGGCAGAACTTTTTTGGGTTTTAGAGCATTCTTTATGAAAATAAAGTCTTAGAAATTGAATTGTAGGTTAATTCTGGAAGACCTTTTTTGTATAAGGAAAGTACTTCCCTGGTGAAATTCAGAAACCCAATGAAAGACATGATCCAACTTGAACTGCAAGAAAAAACACTATGTTGTATAATTTTTTTTATCAAATGTGTTGGTAGGTTAGATTCCTCTGTGAATTATGATTGATATTCATATGCATTTGACTTTGATACATTTTGTATCCTGTTATGCACTTATGCTTATGAGTTATGGCTTCTCTGCTGAAAACTTTTGACTATGTCACTTGGATTTCTTGCAAGCAAATAGAATTGATAACACCCTTTTTCTTTGCTTTTTCTTTCTTGAATTGGTATCTTCTTTTTCATGTTAACTCTAATAATTGTGGCTGTCATCATGTAGTCTTTAGTTTTTTACTATTGGTTTCCAATTCTTTAATTTTTTCTTTCACTTTTTGAAGCTTAATGCCAAATACGGGGACTGATGGAACATATTGTTCCAATATGAATTCTTAAGTAGGTGTTTCCACTTCCATTGTTCAAGCATGTTGGTGGGAGTGCGAAAGGTTTTCACTGGCGCTTTTAGTTAGTAGAGCTTTGTAAGATCAAGTTTTGATCTAGTAGTACAACTCTATGTTTTGATGATTACAAGTTAATCTTTTGATATGAACAATTGTGGTACTCTAACGTGTTTTTCTGAGTGTGCTATTTACAGGCTCTGACCTCAACTCAATCTCACACAAATCAGAAGCACTGTGTTAAAAGAGCGACCCAAGCAACGCTTTCGCATTCATCATGTTCAGTATGAACAGTGGAAAAGCTTCAGAAGTTCTGAAGTTATACAAACTCTGATGTGGACTCAGTCACTAGAAGTTCTGAAGATCCAGAAAGTCTGATAACCAAGAAACACTGAAGGCTCAGATATTCTGATGGTGTAGAAGACTCTGAAGATCCAGAAGCTGATTAGTGAAGTTCTGATGTCCAGAAGCAAGATACTCTGAAGACCATGTACTTCCCTCTGAGTTCAGAATCAGAAGAAACAATGATCAGAGGATCTGGGCTTTCCCTCTGACTCTGATCAACCGGCTTCACAAGTTCCAATATGAAGCATTCCCCTGATCAGAAGTCTCCTAGGTTTAAAGGTCAAGTCGCTATCCAAGTACAAAAGCAACTGTACCTTCCTGACGACCTACCTAACAGTCTCAGACATAGCAGAAGCTGAATTTTCCAGAACTGCCCTCCAACGGTAGCATTTTCCATGCAACGCTCAACCCTAATCCTTGGAGTATATAAAGAGGCTGAAGACTGAAAGAAGCGGCGAGAAGCATTCACATACGCGCAAGACATATTCAAATTCTTCTAAGCTTTCTTTCATCTGAAATTCATTGAGTTTACTACTAGCTTTTTAGAAGCAAATCTCTTGTAAACAATTCTTTGATAAACAGTTTGTTTAGTTCCTTTAGGAGATCAAGGTTGATCGGATCCTAGAGAAGACTAAGAGAGTGAATCTTAGTGTGAGCTAAGTCAGTGTAATTGTTAGTCACTTGTAGGTTTCAAGTGCAGTTGTAACTCTTACCTGATTAGTGGATTGCCTTCATTCTAAGAAGGAAGAAATCACCTTAACGGGTGGACTGGAGTAGCTTGAGTGATTTATCAAGTGAACCAGGATAAAATCCTTGTGTGCTTCTCTATCTCTTATCTTTAGCACTTAAGTTCTCGAAAGATTTGTCAAAATCTTTAAGGTGGAAGTTTTATACTGAAAACGTTATTCAAACCCCCCCTTTCTACCGTTTTTCATACCTTCAATTGGTATCAGAGCGCAAGTTCTGATTACCACACCTAACAGTGTTCAGTGATCCGGGCCGGTGTGAAAAACAATGGCTGCCACCACCAGTGAAACTCAAAGAGATGGTTACAATGCAAAGCCTCCTATGTTCGACGGTCAAAGGTTCGAATATTGGAAAGATAGACTGGAAAGTTTCTTTCTGGGTTTCGATGCAGATCTCTGGGATATTATTGTGGATGGCTACGAGCGTCCAGTTGATGCAGATGGCAAGAAGATCCCAAGGTCAGAGATGACTGCAGATCAAAAGAAGTTGTACTCACAACATCACAAAGCAAGAGCAATTCTTCTAAGTGCTATTTCCTATGAAGAGTACCAGAAGATTACAGATCGTGAGTTTGCGAAAGGCATTTTCGAATCTCTGAAGATGTCTCATGAAGGAAACAAGAAAGTCAAAGAATCAAAGGCATTGTCTTTGATCCAAAAGTATGAATCCTTCATCATGGAGCCAAATGAGTCCATTGAAGAAATGTTCTCCAGATTTCAGTTGCTTGTACCTGGCATACGACCTCTCAACAAGAGCTACACAACAAAAGATCATGTCATAAGGGTCATCAGGTGTCTTCCTGAAAGTTGGATGCCTTTAGTGACTTCAATAGAGCTCACGAGAGATGTTGAGAATATGAGTTTAGAAGAACTCATCAGCATTTTGAAATGTCATGAGCTGAAGCGCTCAGAGATGCAAGATATGAGGAAAAAGTCCATAGCCTTGAAATCTAAATCTGAAAAGGCTAAGGCTGAGAAGTCAAAAGCTCTTCAAGCTGAAGAAGGGGAATCTGAAGAAGCATCAGAAGATTCTGATGAAGATGAGCTGACTCTGATCTCCAAGAGACTCAATCGCATCTGGAAGCACAGGCAGAGCAAATACAAAGGCTCTGGAAAGGCAAGAGGAAAGTCTGAATCCTCAGGTTAGAAGAAGTCCTCACTTAAGGAAGTCACATGCTTTGAGTGCAAAGAATCAGGGCACTACAAAAGTGACTGTCCAAAATTGAAGAAGGACAAGAAGCCAAAGAAGCACTTCAAGACAAAGAAGAGTCTGATGGTGACATTTGATGAATCAGAGTCAGAGGATGTTGACTCTGATGGTGAAGTTCAAGGACTCATGGCTATTGTCAAAGACAAGGAAGCAGAGTCAAAGAGAGTTGTTGACTTTGACTCAGAATCAGAAGGAAATCCTAACTCAGACGATGAAAATGAGGTATTCGCTTCTTTCTCTACCTCTGAACTGAAACATGCATTGTCTGATATTATGGATAAGTATAACTCCTTATTGTCTAAGCATAAGAAGCTGAAAAAGAACTTATCTGCTGTTTCCAAGACTCCTTCTGAACATGAGAAAATTATTTCTGATTTGAAAAATGATAATCATGCCTTGATCAATTCTAACTCTGTGCTTAAGAACCAGATTGCTAAGTTAGAAGAAATTGTTGCCTGTGATGCCTCTGATTGTAGAAATGAATCTAAGTATGAAAAGTCTTTTCAAAGATTCCTAGCTAAAAGCGTGGATAGAAGCTTAATGGCTTCAATGATCTATGGCGTAAGCAGAAATGGAATGCATGGCATTGGCTATTCTAAACCAATTAGAAATGAGCCCTCCGTGTCTAAAGCTAAATCCTTGTATGAATGCTTTGTTCCCTCTGGTACCATATTGCCTGATCCTGTACCTGCTAAAGTTGCTAAAAACCCTCTTAAAAAGGGATCCTTCTCTATGACTAAATATCATGCAAATATTCCTTTAAAATATCATGTTGAGACACCCAAGGTGATCAGAACCTCTGGGGTAACTAACAAGAAAGGACCCAGAAAGTGGGTACCTAAGGACAAGATTATCTATGTTGCAGATATCCTTGATAGCTCCACTGAAACACCAATCATGGTATCTGGAAAGTGGATGCTCGCGTCACATGACGGGAGAAAGGCGTATGTTCCGAGAGCTGAAACTTAAGCCTGGAGGCGAAGTTGGCTTTGGAGGAAATGAAAAGGGTAAAATTGTTGGTACTGGTACTATTTGTATAGATAGTAATCCATGCATTGATAATGTGTTATTGGTAGACGGCTTAACACATAACTTATTGTCTATAAGTCAATTAGCTGACAAGGGTTATGATGTTATATTCAATCAAAAGTCCTGCCGGGCTGTAAGTCAAATCGATGGCTCTGTTCTGTTTAACAGCAAGAGGAAGAACAACATTTATAAGATCAGATTATCTGAGTTGGAGGCTCAGAATGTGAAGTGCCTTCCTAAATGGTTATATTTCAGAGGAAGTCTATGTTCATCAACCCCCAGGTTTTGAAGATGAGAAGAAACCAGACCATGTGTTCAAATTGAAGAAGTCACTCTATGGTCTGAAGCAAGCTCCCAGAGCATGGTATGAGAGACTCAGCTCATTCCTTCTGGAGAATGAGTTTGTAAGGGGTAAAGTAGATACAACTCTCTTTTGCAAGACTTATAAAGATGATATCTTAATTGTGCAAATTTATGTTGATGATATTATATTTGGTTCTGCTAATCAATCTCTATGCAAAGAATTTTCTGAGATGATGCAGGCTGAATTTGAGATGAGTATGATGGGAGAATTAAAGTACTTTCTGGGAATACAAGTTGATCAAACACTAGAAGGAACATATATCCATCAGAGCAAGTACACTAAAGAACTTCTGAAGAAGTTCAATATGCTGGAATCAACAGTGGCCAAGACTCCAATGCATCCTACATGCATTCTGGAGAAAGAAGATAAAAGTGGTAAAGTATGTCAGAAGCTCTATCGTGGCATGATAGGTTCACTTCTATACTTAACTGCATCTAGGCCAGACATACTATTTAGTGTTCATTTATGTGCTCGTTTCCAATCAGATCCAAGGGAAACCCACTTAACTGCTGTTAAGAGGATCCTAAGGTATCTGAAAGGCACCACTAACCTTGGCTTGATGTATAAGAAAACATCAGAGTATAAGCTTTCAGGTTATTGTGATGCTGATTATGCTGGAGATAGAACAGAGAGAAAAAGTACTTCTGGAAATTGTCAATTTCTGGGAAGCAATCTAGTCTCATGGGCAAGCAAGAGGCAATCAACCATTGCACTATCAACCGCAGAGGCAGAATATATCTCAGCAGCAATATGCAGCACTCAGATGCTCTGGATGAAACATTAGCTGGAGGATTATCAGATCCTTGAGAGCAATATCCCAATCTATTGTGATAACACTGCTGCAATCTCATTGAGTAAGAATCCTATCCTGCATTCAAGGGCAAAGCACATTGAGGTAAAGTATCACTTTATTAGAGATTATGTACAGAAGGGCGTACTTCTTCTGAAGTTTGTTGATACTGACCATCAATGGACAGATATCTTTACAAAGCCCTTAGCAGAGGATAGATTTAATTTTATTCTGAAAAATCTGAACATGGACTTTTGTCCAGAGTGAAGATGGATCAGAACCTCTGACTATGATACTTCTTGATCAGAAGATGTCTAGTCCAGAAGGTAACTCAATCAGAGTGTGTGTACCCATTGGTACTGACTCTGAATGAGAGACAGCAACACGTGTGTCAGTTTTTCTGATGCATAGTTCCTTGTGCCCGTGTGACAGTTTGTCATGATTGCGTGTAGATGTGCTTCTCTCCTGTGTGTGATAGGTGCATTTACTGTTAATATCTATCTTTAATTTTCAACCGTTGATCTTAAATTGCTTTTTGAATCAACAACAGTTATTTGTCAAAACCCACTATACACACACGATCTCCTTCACTTTCGGTTTTTACTCTCTCTCTCTTGCTATCTCAAAACCGCTTATCCTCGATTTCTCTCTCGATCTCTCTTCATCTTTCAACCTTCATCTTCTGCCTAAACCTTCAACCGCTTCAAAAATGGTGAGTCAAACCAGAAGAGCTACTGCAGATGCAACCCAGTTCCCTCATATGGTAGTTGGTCTAGCAACGGGTCAAAGGGGTCCTGAGAATCCGACTCAAGATCAAGGTCAAGCTCAAGAGCAAATTATTCCGATTGCAGAACGGGGCTGTGCCGTTCACTGAGTATATGCTCCTGAAGAACTTCAAGTCCTGGCAGAATGGAGATTCGACCTCGACAACCTTGCTACAAATGGGTATGATCTTCGTCCTGAAGTCCAAGTTCAAGGTTGGGGAAATTACTTCAACAGGCTTCGAGGACCGGTGTATGATAAACTGATCAAGGAATTCTGGAAGCACGCCGACTGCGATGATACTCAGGTGGTATCTCACATTCTTGGAAGAAAGATCATCATCACAGAGAAGTCTTTCGTGAACCTGCTGGGTGCAGAAACTGCTTTTGGGTATCGTTTCCAATTCACTGAATCGAAGCTGAAACCCAAGACGAAGGATGAGACCAACAAGGCCCTGTACACCAATTACAAACCGGGCAAAACGAATTACAAAGTGATGGACCTTCATCCCAAGCTTAGGATCTGGCACAAGATTTTGCTCCACTGCATAAACCAGAGACCAAAGGGCAGTTCCCCAGACTACATCAACTTCAACCAGAAGGCGATGTTGTTCTTCATCCAAGACAAGAAGAAGATCTGTCTTCCCTACTTCCTGTTCTCCTACTTGAAGGAGTGTATCCGGAAGTCTCGTACCACTGCCTCTATCAAGTCAGCAATCAAGTATATTCCCTTCGGGAGACTGTTGTCTGATCTCTTCATTGAGAGTGGCCTCATTCAAGATCTGATAAATGCTGGATGCACAGAGGATCTGACCACCATTGTCAGTGATGTCTTCACTGCAAATTCACTAAAGAAAATGGGCCTAGTCAAGAAGAAGATTGCTCCTGCCCATGAAGACACATCTTCTGAGATCAGAAGTAGAAGGGTGCCTCTAAATGACTACCCTCTGTGGACACAGGCTGACAATCCTGAAGCCATTAGGTGCTATGTTGAAGACCTAAGGGCTCAAGGCTTTGAAATTGATCTCGATGAATTTTTCAGCAGACTGCCGCCAGCTCCAGAGTTTCCTTCTCCTATCAAGAAGAAAGCTCAGAGGAAGATGATCCTAGAAGAATCTTCTGAGGAATCAGATGTCCCTCTGATCAAAAAGAAGAAGGCTGGTCAATCCAAGAGAAAGCATGATGAAACCAGCAAGCCTGATGATGGTGATGATGGTGATAATGAGGATGGTCCTCCTAAGAAGAAGAAGAAGCAGGTCAGAATTGTGGTGAAGCCTACTCGGGTGGAACCTGCTGCTGAAGTGATCAGAAGGACTGAACCTCCTGCCAGAGTGACAAGATCATCAGCACATTCAAGTAAGTCTGCAGTTGCTTCTGATGATGATTTGAATTTATTTGATGCACTCCCCATATCAGCCATGCTCAAACACTCTTCAAATCCCCTCACTCCTATTCCTGAGTCCCAACCAGCTGCACAAACCACCTCTCCACCACATTCCCCAAGGTCTTCATTTTTTCAACCTTCTCCTACTGAAGCATCTCTCTGGAATTTGCTCCAGAACCAACCCTCTAGGTCAGAAGAACCAACCTCTCCCATTACCATTCCGTACAACCCATTAACTTCTGAACCCATCATTCATGAGCAACCCGAGCCTACCCAAACAGAACCTGGACCCAGAACCTCTGATCACTCTGTCCCAAGAGTATCAGAACGTCTGGCTCTTAGAACCACGGATACAGACTCTTCCACAGCCCTTACACCTGTATCCTTCCCAACCAATGTTGCTGACTCTTCTCCCTCCAATAACTCTGAATCCATTAGAAAATTCATGGAGGTCAGAAAAGAAAAGGTGTCTACCTTAGAAGAGTATTATCTCACTTGTCCAAGCCCTAGGAGATATCCTAGCCCTAGACCGGAACGTCTAGTTGACCCAGATGAACCTATCTTGGCCAATCCTTTACATGAGGCAGACCCTTTGGCTCCACAAGCTCACCCTGCCCCTGACCAACAAGAGCCTATTCAACCAGAACCTGAACCAGAACAATCTGTGTCTAACCAATCCTCGGTTAGATCACCCCATCCTCTGGTTGAAACTTCAGAACCTCACCTTGGAACCTCTGAACCAAATGCTCAGATGTTTAACATTGGCTCTCCACAAGGTGCCTCTGAAGCTCACAGCAGCAATCACCCAGCCTCTCATGAAACCAACCTCTCCATAATTCCTTACACTCACCTCCGACCCACATCTCTCTCTGAGTGCATCAATATTTTCTATCATGAAGCCTCTTTGATGCTACGCAATGTTGAAGGTCAGACTGACCTAAGCGAGAATGCTGAACATGTGGCTGATGAGTGGAACAATCTGGGCACTTGGCTAGTGGCTCAAGTTCCAGTTATGATGCAGCTCCTGCATGCAGAAGGAAGTCAGAGGATCGAGGCTGCAAAGCAAAGGTTTGCTAGAAGGGTGGCTCTTCATGAACAAGAACAGAGAAATAAGCTACTTGAAGCTATTGAAGAGGCTAAGAGAAAGAAAGAACAAGCAGAAGAAGCTGCACGTCAAGCAGCAGTTCAAGCTGAACAAGCCAGATTAGAAGCAGAACGACTTGAAGCTGAGGCTGAAGCCCTTAGATGCCAAGCACTTGCACCAGTAGTGTTTACTCCTGCTGCTTCTGCTTCCATTCCAGCTCCTCAAGCTGCTTAGAATGTTCCTTCCAGTTCTACTCAGTCAAGCTCGTCCAGACTCGACATCATGGAACAGCGTCTTGACACTCATGAATCCATGCTACTTGAAATGAAGCACATGATGATGGAACTTCTGCGTCGATCTGATAAACCCTAGTTTTTAGGATCTCTTCGCTTTCCTTTTCTTTAACCTTGTTTTATTTTGTTAACGTCTGTTTCTTTTTCTTTATTTATTCTACTTTGTTCGTTTGTGATCATCTATGCATATCTATATATATTTTTGTCACATATGCTTGCAAAAATCTTTTTATTCATAATTTCTTTATGTTTACATCATACATTCTTTTCCTAAAGTCTAGAATGGAGGATCCCTCCTCATTCTTCTGCACTCCTGGCGCTGCTCTGACCTATCCTTCTCCAGACGCTCCAGTGCATACTGGATGTTGTTGAGCCTGTCTTTTAGCTCATCCCTCTCCAGAATCTCTTCTGCAGTCTTGAGCTTCTCTTCAAAAATCTCTTTTTCTTCCAGCAGCTTGAGTTCAAGCTGGCTGAGTTCTTGCACCTCCTCCACGAAAGCAAGAAATTCCCTCAGGTCTCTCTTCAACTCTGGATGCAGGTCCTCTTCCAGCAGTGTCCGTGTTAGCTCTGACATGGTCCTAGTACCCTCTGGATGCCTGATGTTCAGGAACAAGTCCTCCTCAAAGGCCTTCCTTCTCAGCTCCTCTAGTGCTACGATATATGATGCCATTTTTTTTACTGAAAATTGTTCGAGTTGTGAAGCTTACCTCTCTCTCCAACGCTTTATATAGGCTTCACTTTCTCTCTGACAGTTAATGCTCCTACAGTTTCTCGAGGTTAAGTTCTTGGTAACTGACCCTCCTCTTTACTCCCTTGGCCGGTGGTAAACATTCTTATCTTGCATTAACTCTTCTATTTATTTCGCCTAACTCTGATTCTTGCATCGTTTTCCCTTTCTTTAAACTTAGACCTTCTCTAAGGGGGAGTACCTTGTACTTCAAGCTAAGTTTTTCACACCCCAGGCTTTTTGCTTATGACAAAAAGGGGGAGTAAACCCAGTTTTTGATGTGTAAGATGTGTTAGTGTGATTTATTTTTCTTTTGGAGAATTTAAGAGTTCCACCTTTATGACCATAGATGTGTCACTGGGCAAATACAAGGAATACATTTCACTTCTTCTGAAGTGATTCTAGTTTGACTCTGATACCCAAGACTCTGATACCTTGTCCGTTGACTCTGATTACTTATGCGCTCTGATTACTCTATTTTCATCTATGTCATAAGTTTGTCACTCTGAACTCTTATATCATTTAGCTCAGAATCTAGACTTTACTAATGTTTTCATCAAGTATTAGATTCAGGGGGAGCTAAGCTCAGAATCAAGAAGTGACTTGAATTCAGAATGAGCAAGATAAACTATTCACATCAGGATAAGTCTTATTCTATATCTCTAAACTCTGAGTGAATTCAGTTTAATGTTTAAGAATTGTTCATCAAAAATCTTAGTTTTGTCATCATCAAAAAGGGGGAGATTGTAAGATCAAGTTTTGATCTAGTAGTACAACTCTATGTTTTGATGATTACAAGTTAATCTTTTGATATGAACAATTGTGGTACTCTAACGTGTTTTTCTGAGTGTGCTATTTACAGGCTCTGACCTCAACTCAATCTCACACAAATCAGAAGCACTGTGTTAAAGAGCGACCCAAGCAACGCTTTCGCATTCACCATGTTCAGTATGAACAGTGGAAAAGCTTCAGAAGTTCTGAAGTTATACAAACTCTGATGTGGACTCAGTCACTAGAAGTTCTGAAGATCCAGAAAGTCAGATAACCAAGAAACACTGAAGGCTCAGATATTCTGATGGTGTAGAAGACTCTGAAGATCCAGAAGCTGATTAGTGAAGTTCTGATGTCCAGAAGCAAGATACTCTGAAGACCATGTACTTCCCTCTGAGTTCAGAATCAGAAGAAACAATGATCAGAGGATCTGGGCTTTCCCTCTGACTCTGATCAACCGGCTTCACAAGTTCCAATATGAAGCATTCCCCTGATCAGAAGTCTCCTAGGTTTAAAGGTCAAGTCGCTATCCAAGTACAAAAGCAACTGTACCTTCCTGACGACCTACCTAACAGTCTCAGACATAGCAGAAGCTGGATTTTCCAGAACTGCCCTCCAACGGTAGCATTTTCCATGCAACGCTCAACCCTAATCCTTGGATTATATAAAGAGGCTGAAGACTGAAAGAAGCGGCGAGAAGCATTCACATACGCGCAAGACATATTCAAATTCTTCTAAGCTTTCTTTCATCTGAAATTCATTGAGTTTACTACTAGCTTTTTAGAAGCAAATCTCTTGTAAACAATTCTTTGATAAACAGTTTGTTTAGTTCCTTTAGGAGATCAAGGTTGATCGGATCCTAGAGAAGACTAAGAGAGTGAATCTTAGTGTGAGCTAAGTCAGTGTAATTGTTAGTCACTTGTAGGTTTCAAGTGCAGTTGTAACTCTTACCTGATTAGTGGATTGCCTTCATTCTAAGAAGGAAGAAATCACCTTAACGGGTGGACTGGAGTAGCTTGAGTGATTCATCAAGTGAACCAGGATAAAATCCTTGTGTGCTTCTCTATCTCTTATCTTTAGCACTTAAGTTCTCGAAAGATTTGTCAAAATCTTTAAGGTGGAAGTTTTATACTGAAAACGTTATTCAAACCCCCCCTTTCTACCGTTTTTCATACCTTCAAGCTTCCTTGCACTGGGTGGTGAGTCAATCTTATGGAATTTTTTTTAAGTTTTAAATGATTTTCTCATTATTCTATGTACTCATAAGTTCAATTTTCTTCTTGATTTTCATGTGAAAAACAGACACATGGAGTTATGGTCTTGGAGCTACATCCTTATCCAAGTCACATCCATAGGTATTAGTTGTACTCATAGTTGCATCCTTATACTCATCAGATATATTTACTTTAGCTTTATGTTCGATACTTTAACTTATTATAAACCTAAGTTTTCTTGCAAATTTTTTAAAGCTCTAACCACTAATCCACTCTTAATTATTTATCTTCTTTCTAAATGATAAACACACATTCATATGACAAAAAATTAAATGATATGCATTTTGTTTAAATAGCTCACATTGGGAGCATGAGGTATAACTACTAAAGTGAGTTTGGTTTTTGGCTTTTAAAAATCAGGCTTCGTAAAGTTCTGTGCTATTGCTTTATTTTGGGTTGTTAGGTCTCTTTTTTCACATTTGCATTTGAAATTCATATTTGTCAATAGGTTTCTAACATAGGCTCTTTTTGGTTGCAGACTTGAATATTTTTCTGTTTCATCTTTGATATTTAGATTGGTGAATTGTTGCACTAACACAACTCTGAATTCGGTGTTCACTTTACAAGGACTTGATCCATGAGATTTTCAAGGTCATTGTCATTAAGCTAAGCAACTAAAAGAGGAAATGATACCTTAAGCAACTAAGCACACAACCACAGTCACCTTAAGTCTTCCTTCCTTTCCATTAAGCTAAGCAATTTAAGCGACTAAGCACATTATGTGAATTTTATGCACCTTCCTTCAGGTTCAACAAAATAAGAAGTATGTAAGAACACCTTTTGTACATGTCAACTCAGGAATGAACTCTCTTTTGTATCCTAAATGCATGATAGGCATCGGGTGGTATGAGTATTGCAGGGCAAGCATATTCAATTTCACCGATCAGTTGAGATTTTTCAAGCTGTAAGTGTCTGATACTTTTCAAGTTGTAGTTGTTCGAAACCCTTGAGTGTGTGGTGGTTTAATAGTTTCAATTGAAATATGTAATAACTTTGATTCAATGTTTCTTAGCGTATTTTATGTTTCTTAGTGTATTGTATGTGTTGATGTTTCCTGTTTGTGTACTTAGTTTTGACTTTGTGAAAAAATAATTAATGTAAATATATAAGTAGTTGGGATCTAATAAATGATAATAAAATAATAAACCATTGTTGGATTAAATGAATCACAATTATTTCAACAAAATTAATGATTTAGAGCCCGTGCATCGCACGGGTATAATCACTAGTTTTTCATATTACAAAGCAATTGAATGCCAGCACCCAACAACTTTAATTTGCAGAATAAGGCAGGTAGGTAGCAATACTTTTTTAAGATTTTCTTTTCAACACACTTTCATTAATTAGTTGAAATTTTTGTGAAGTCCACTAAAAATATGAGTTTTACTTCTAAATTAATATAATGCACATATATTTCAACTAATTAATAAGATAATGTTTTTTTTAGTGGAACATATATACAGAAAGTATTAGACATATGGCTTAATTGCACAAACCCAACACAATCAATCCACGACTGTACCACCTCCACTCTCTTCTCAACCTCTTATCTTCTTTTTCTCCTCCTTAGATCTGAGATGAGTGAACATTCTCTCCCTGGCCTGTACTAGTTGCGTTTGAGTGTGCGTAGTTTGTTCTTGATTTTCTTTCATCGCTTCTTCTCTGGGAACTGGGTTTCGATGGTGGTGGCTTGGTGGGTGTGGTCTAGATCTAATTGAGGAAGGCTCAAAACTGGGATTAAAGGTTGAGGTGGTGAATCGAAGACAAGGAAGGAGATCTGCTGCATATTCCACGTTTCCCCTTTTCTTTCTTCCCCCTTTATACGGGAATCCCTTCAATAAAATTGTGATTTACCAAACAGGAAAAATTGCACAAGGATTCTCACAGCAAGACTTATGGGTTTTTGGATTTTTATACCCTCACCCCTTTCTGGATTTATGGATTCCTTGCCGGATTTATGGGTTCTTTGTGGTGGGTGCAGGTTGTTGATTGGTTGAAGAAAATGATTCAATTTTTTAATTTCTGGAAGTGTTGTTGCTTTTGAATCTATAATGGGTTTGTTCATGTTGTTCTTGACGGAGATGGGGATTTTTTTTTACGGAGATGGGGATTAATGATTTGAAGTAAAATAAATTATAATTCTTTATAAAATTTATTTATTTACTTACATGGCATCCAGTGGCATATGTGATCAGATCCACATCATTAGTGAGTGACATGTCAGCATATTCTGTAAGCAATTGGATGTCCTTCTAACGGAATGATCTAATTTTCACAAATTAAAACTTGAGGGATCAAAATCGCTCGTTTTAAACATGAAGGATTCAAATCACACAATGGTTATACATGAGGGACCAAAAGTGCAATTAAGCCTAGACATATATAGAGAAATAGTGTTGCAAGGAGTGCTAAACAGAAAGCATTAGAATAGAGAAATAGTGTTACTAGCACTCCTCTTACCTTAAGATAGTTTTTCTTAATATAGTCAGTCACATAGAGGAGGGGGGGGGGGGGGGGAATTTGCTACTTTGGTTACTTACGGTTATGGACGGATCTACTTGAAGGCTAGGTGTGGCCAGTTTTTCTTTTTTCTTTTTTCAAAAAAAAAAATTATATGTTTGACAAGAAAACCCAACATCTAATTGCAAGTTATTTTTCAATCTAAAGTTTATTGTTTTGATTTTACTCATGTCTCTAATTGCAAATTATTTTTAACGTCTCACAATTAAAAATCACAATTTACAGAAGAGAAATTAAGAGATAACCCAAAGGAGACGACCCAACATCTAATCCTAATAAAACCAGGAGATTTTTCTAAAATAGTTTAAGGAGTTTGTAAATTACTTAGAGATATAATTTCTCTATATGTACATTCACAAATATCTAAACTATGAAATTATTGTTTAAGTTTTAAACATCAAGTTACTGCAATAGCTCTCTTTAGTCTTTTCTTATACATTCACAATTTCCTTGTGTTCGTTAGTTTTCTTCTATTTTTCTTGTATAGACAGTTTTGCTTGAGTTTGGTATTTGTGGGTAGCAGTATGTGTAAGCAGAACTTTCCAATAAGATCACAAATTAGTAAAGTTACACTTTGTTGTCAAGTCTCATGTGTTCTGTGCTTTGATAAGTGTTGTAACCTGCTATGTGCTGTTGTGGATTTCTCATGCACCTCCTATTTTTCGACCTTCACTATTAGTGTAGTATAGATTGTTGTTTTCATATTGTATTTTCTCTGTTTTATTGTTCTTGTTTCTTTACTGTACTGTTGTTTTCACTTTGTTTCTTTTGTTATATTTTGTTGTAAGCCTAGTCCTTCTTGAATTGTAATCTCTTCTATTTCCATGAGAAACTTTTTCTCATGGTTTTTTCTATAATATTTATCTTTTTCGAAAAAAAATATTTTCAATATATTTTAGTTTATAATTTCTTTTATATTTAGCTATACTGATATATAAGGTCTGGATTCGCCCACCGTTACGGTATTCTGAATTAGTTTGTTTTCATTGTAGGGTGGATTTTGGCTTGTCTATTTTTGTGGTTGGTGTAACTTTACACTAGCTTGCTACTTTCTTTTCTCTCTTTTTTCTTCCCTCTCAATGTATATGGATTAGCACCCCTTATGCTTAATCAATATATTCTTTGCATATAAAAAAAACTTACTGAAAAATGAAACTAGTAATAAAACCGGCCTATATATATTCTGCTTTCTCCAATGAGAAGTGAAAACTGGAAGTCTCTTTTTTTTTGTCTGAAAAAAAAAACTGGAAGTCTGGAACTAGCTAATTGCTGCAGGAACCACTGGGCCTGACAGCTGGCCCAATTGGCCCAACTCTAAGAAGTATAATTTAAAAGGAAATTACTATTTGACCAAAAAAAATTACTATAGCTCATTATCATTTAATCTTTTTATCTAAAAAAGGGTAGAATTAACGTTAAAACAAAAATAAAGCATTTTCCATATTTTTTTATAATAACAATGTACGTACCACTAAATTTTTGCTTAAACTTTATAAATAAATAACAGTGAGTTATAATCTTTTGAGATAAATGAAACAAAGAAAACACATTATATATATATAACTAGCCAATTATAAAGCCGAAACAGAACAAGACTATGTTGACATTATAACATTATAATGTACATAAAATGTTGTCATCAAAATCAAATGCCACTGCATGTCGACACAATAACAATTAACAAACAAGTGTGACTCATAATAAAAACCAACATCACGCCTCCTCTGTTTCACTTCCTAGCTAGTCAGCAGCACTAACCTTTCCCACCAATATTCTCTTCAAAAAACAAAAATCTTCATCAGTTAATTGCTCCAGTTTTGTTCACATTAATCTCTACAACTTGGCCTGCTTCTTGATTATTACAATGACCCAAAAAGTGTTAGCAAGCTAGCCACTGATTCTGGTGCAACCTTGAACAGAATGTATGTTTTTTCTCTTTCTCTATAGTAGTTTGTTATAAGCACAATATTCAGCACCATAGAATGTATGTCTCTTCCTCTCAACTACCTATTCCTTCAACCAATGTTCCTTTCACAACATTTAAGCGCATAAAGGCTCCATCTACTAAAGTTTTCTCATACATTAACCAGTTTCCGCCAGAGCTTCATTGTTACATTAATGACATCATTGATGTTGTCCCGGATGGAAATTGTGGATTTAGAGCTCTTGCTGCATTACTAGGTCAAGAGGAACACAACTGGGCTCAGATTCGAATTGATTTGGCTAAAGAGCTCCAAGAATTTCATCATGAGTATGTTGCATTGTATGGCTCCATTGAACGTGTCAATCAACTACTTGACTCACTCTACACCATTCCTGGGATGTTGGTGACACCGGATAAATGGATGTCTCTTCCAGATATGGGATATCTTATTGCTACAAAGTTTAAATTGGTTTTTCTTGTACTATCAAATTGTGGATGTATAACATTTTTCCCACTCAGAGGTCACACATCACCTATGCGCAATCATAAAATTATTGCTGTTGGACTTGTTAATAGTTGTCACTTTGTGCAGGTATAACTTATTTTATTTACATATACGACAATAATTTATTTTTATTTTATTTTGAAACTACTTTAGTTACTTGTGGTACATTTTACTAACACAATTTCTGTTTTCATACATAGGTTCACTTAAAGGATGGTCACCCAATACCCCCTATTGCCTCGAAATGGCACACTCATTGTCATGCACATGCTCGTCATTGGGAGTTACCATATTTGAAACGCATACAACAATTCAAATGGCAAGTAGAAAGAAAACAATTTAAGTCAAGATGTAGACATTACGAATAATTAAATATTTGTAATTTAACATTGTATTTGTCCAATGTATAATCTTTATGTATTCTTTTAATCATATATTGTCCACAAGAATTTCTCAACATTTATATTATGCTTGATAAACTTCATAAGTAAGAAGCAATATCTTTTCAAACTTCAAAACTGTGGTTAATACTTAATAATGTAAGTCTTGGTACCAGAATGAAAATTCAGATTGATTTTCAAGCATACCGGAATTCAATATCTGGTAATGTTAATACTAACAATTAATACATCATTGGAATTAACTATGGAGTAAGGGAAAATATATACCAGATTTCAGAATTTGGTATGACTATCATCAACGAAAGAATCAATTCCAGAAAGATTTATTTACATATGAGTTGGGGGAATGTCCAAGAACCAATATCTAAATTATTGTGTAATTTATCTTTTATGATGTACCAAAAAACTAATTATCACAAAGTCAAAATTCAAAACAGACATTTTCCAAATTTTAAATGGAAACTCAAAGTTAAAAGGGCCATTCTAGGCAATTACATGGTGCATGTGTGGTGTGTTTGAGATGAGATCAACCATAGCTACTAAAAACATGATTTGCTGGATTTTTGAACAAATTTACAAGTGGTGATTTTTACACCAATTTGCCTTAACATTGACATGTTACTACTATCATAATGGCGATGCATATGATTGTAGGTGCTAGGGTGAAGAAGAGTTAAGTTACACATGAGAAAACAATATGGAAGCATCCCTTCTTTATGCTCTTGCTTTTTGGTCTCAGCTGAACCAAAAAGCCAATATAACATATTTTTATAATTTTCCACCTATAATGCTTTTTCTTTTATCAAAATGAAGTCAACTTAGATATAGGCATATAAAATCATTGTGGTCATTCAGTTATTAAGCAGCGTGTTAAAATCATATGTTTTCACTTGTGATGAGAAAAATATAAGATAGAAAAATATGCAAATCATATGTATTCAAGTATTTAAAATTAGGAGTTGTGTGACTTAATCTATTTAGTTAAATGACCCCTTTCTAAGTGGGACGAATAGTATTTTTTAAAAAACCAACATAGATTTTATTAATTGAAATAAGAATGAATACTAGACTGTAAGACACCTAATAATTACTAATCCCAGTGGTTAAAAGTGACTGTTTAAATCATATCGTTGAAAGTTCAACTCTTTGGAATTGCCCTCTTGCACACTCTGATCAAAATTTCAAAATCAATTTAATTAAGATAATGAATACAAGGCAAATCAGCTGCCAAAATCAAAATTTACCACTCTGGTGGGTCATTCCACTTACAACTAAATGGAAAATTCCAAACTGTGCTTTTACAGATGAAGTATGAGCACATTATTTGTCTGTCTACGGGAGGAACTAAAAGAGAAATTATGTATGTGGGGATGCGAGAAATCTGCAATCTGAAATTATGGTTTCCATGATAGGAACTACATTACTCTTTCTTTATACTTGAACTTTTATAAATAACTCATCTAAAATGGGTTATAACCTCATATAAGTTAGACAATCTCTTAAAACTATTATTATTTTCATTGACACCAGCTAATTATATTCCCGAAACAGGACAAGAATGTGTTGACATAATAACACCATAGTGTATATAGAATGTTGTCATCAAAATCAAATGCCACTGTCACAATAACAACTAGTGTTGATCATCACTCATCATAAAACCCAACACCACACCTCCTCTCTTTCACTTCCTAGCTACTCAGCACTCAGCAGCACTAACCTTTCCTCAGATACTCCAGTTTTGTTGACATTAATCTCTACCATGGTTCTGAATTGTGGCTGCAATTGCGTAACGGATTTTGGAGTCACTGATTCAGCATGAGGATTACAATTACGGCCATATCAACCCGCACTTGTCTGTAATTCTGCAATCCAGCAGTAACCGTGACCACACCTGCAATTTCAACTTGGCTTGCTTCTTAATTATTACAATGACCAAAAAGTGTTCCTCTCATGGCAAGTGGCCACTGGTTCTGGTGCAACCTTGGAACAGAATGTATGTTTCTCTAGCTCTTTCCCTGTCTCTCTCTCTCTTGTAGTTTGTTATGATGAGCACAATATTCAGGACCATAGTTATCTAATTTACTTACATATCACCATGCTATGTGTCATCAAACTAGCTATTTGAATTAAAATAAAAGGAAGGCAGAATTAATAACCATTACTAATTTAACATTCTCGGAATGAACACATGTTCAATTGGGAATTAATTTGTTTAGAAAAGTTTGTTGTCTACCCCTATATAGTGAAAATTATCTAGTAGTACGACTAACTGAAATAGTGACTATATTAGAAAAATGAGCTGCATATGAATCTATACATGAAGCTTGTTTGTGTAGATATAAGCCCAACACAAACAACACTGGCAGAATTTAAATCCAAAGAGAGCCACAAAGACAAAAAATTGACCCAGGGCCACAAATTATCTGCTCTAAGGATAGGTTTTATCTATCCATTGCTTGTCAGGTCCATCACATATGAACCATTGGTTAGTAGAGGATAGACAAGGCTTTATATTCAATTATTATCAATATTTTTCTTGTTGAATCTACAACTTAATTAATGCTTAAACAGTGAATTACCTCAAACACTTTGTTTTAAAATATATTTGTCCATTTTGGCATTAGATTTTTTAACTAATTAGTTTAATGCTTGATAAAGACAGAGAAAAATGGAAAGAAACTGTATATTATTCATTATATCTGTGCCTTACATATACCTATTTAAAATTTATAATTCTATGACTAGAAGACTGTAATTAAAAAATATATAATTATGCCATGGTTATTTTTCTTCTTTCAGTAATGCTATTTGGTATGGATGATTTAGGCAAGAAGGGGCAAATAACTCTTCTATTTTTTCTGAAAAATAAATATTAATAACAAAAATGGTACCCAAACATCCACTTTTTGACGATAATTTTTAACTGCCGCTAATATTTATAATGATTAAAAATCATTACTAAAACGTATGTCAAAGTGAATGTTAACGTATAATTACTCAACTTATAAAAATGCAAAATAACAATAAAAGGATGGGTTGGAATACAAGCCAGGTTCATATTCTTCTTGCATTTGGTTCAGATGTCCTTGGTAAGTTGGTATCAAAAAGCATTTCCTTTTTCTTTACTCATGTCATGCTCAAGTTTATTTTTCAACATTAGTACTTCATTTTTATTTTCTTTATTTTTTTCTCCCTTTTCTTTGTCCAAAGGATGCATATATCTAATTTCAGCCATATAATGAAGCAACTAATATATTTGCTATTAGTTAAAGATATAACTTTCTATAACTTATGGTCCGCATATCCTTAATATATTACGCTTAAATTAGAATTTGCTTTATATATTGGTCGCTTAGAGATATATTTAGAGATTGTCCATTAATACAACGCTCTCATTAATAATGGAAATTATCAATGGTGGAAATTGAACATATAATCTACTAAGAGAAAGTAAGATAGCCAAAATGTGTTGGCCACACTATTGCTTTATACCTGACATGAGCATATACAAATGTTATGAATGGATGAACCCTCCAAATTTGTAGCAAAAGCAGTGAATAGAACATACAGTTACTGCAAGAGTGCAATATACCCTGCAATGTTTTGTCCTTTTCAATTGGGGGGTAAGTGATTGTATTTAATTACTAATTTTCAAATACGTGGCAAACCAGCATTGCGTGCAATTGTATGTCATGGACACACAAGTTGAAAGGAAAGGAAACAACCATACCCTACAGCAATAATAAACCAAAGCTCTTAACTCCCTTGGAATACTCACTACCACAATTTCTTTCTTATTTTATATCTAAATTCACATAAGAATTAACGTGAATCTCATAGATAATATCCACACAAACAAGGGAATGGTCCATATTCAACAATGTATCAAGAATTCAAAGATCAAATTTAATGTGCGCAGAGTTTGATTATATGTTTGTGTGAAGGTAAATAATGGGGGATAGAAAAACAAAGGGTACAAGACAAGATATGGGTTGTGATCCTATTCCTGATCCAAATTGACATTTGAGTTATGGTCATTCTCTCGTAGTTAATCTCCAACATCCAAACCTCATCTAAAAGGATAGGAGTGAAGCTCTCCTTGGCTTGACTTTCATTTTCATTATCTACCTTGTATTCACATAAAAATGGGGGATAGAATAGCCATTTGATCATGTCACACACATAGCTACTACATACAATTGCTATATAGCGTAGACATTTGAGTCTTCATTGCACAATGTCGACCTCTACCATAAACGGCTTCTACCTCTCTTCTATCTCCCCTGCCAAAACTTCTCTCAAGAGGGTCACATTACGTCCCTTAGTCGTTGCTTCTGCTTCTTCTCCTTCTTCTTCATCTTCCTCTTCTTTCCCTTCTCTTATCCAAGACAGGCCTGTCTTTGCTGCCCCTGCTCCTATCATCCCCACTTTGGTAAACATATCAAACACATCTTGATATATCAATTACAAATTGAAATTATATTTCTCGTTTCGTTTGTTTGTTTCTTAAGAAACCATGATATTAATTGCATTTTTGGATCCAAATGTGTGTTTGAATTACCATAAATTATGTGAGAAATGATACTTACACACTCAAATAATATGTACACTTAATAATGTGTATTTGTGTGTCGGGTGTCTGCACCTAACAATGTGTTTGTGCGTCGAATGCATGTACTATGTGAATTTCTATAAATCATTTTCCTTTTGGCCATCAGGTGGTTACCAATCTATCAGTGTCCATGTTTCATTGGTTTTTCTAATTAAAGTTGAGCTGTCACGTGGAGCCCTATTTGATTTTTGTTTGGGATCTATCAAATTGGTACCTTAATTAGTTAGGTTTGAGTGACAGGTGTGTGGCATGAATATTTTCATGCACTAGTATGTGTCACCAGTCAGCACCATACAATTGAACAATTTTTTGTTAAGAAGAAAATTTATACAAAAAATAAATACTATATATATAACATGAATTTGGATGTATGGGTAGTTGTGTTAGTTGGAGGATACTTAGCCGAATAAAGCAGCAAATCACTAGAAGAAAGGGTCCATTCAAAACCAATTTTACCAAATTAGCAACTAATTAATCCTCAGGCACAGTAAAAAATACTATTTTCTTTTTATAAATTGTGTAAGTTTACACTATTTTTATTTCCTTGGTGGAATTCTAAATCGCATTACCCTTCAGTTTTCCTTTCTTTTTTATGTATTATAGTTACAGACTTATTATAGTCCTAAAATTTCCCTATATTTATGAGAAAATTACTTTTCACTTCTCATTACCTTTTCAGGGTAACTTTTTAGTTTCAACTGAACTGACATGTACTTCTTTTTCTTTTAGGATATGGGAAAGAACTATGAGGAAGCTATTGAAGAACTCCAGAAATTGTTGAGGTAAACCTCAAGCACTCTATAGTTCGAAGCATGCACCATTTCACATAATCAATTCGGATACACAGAAGCTACTCACAAGCTTCTCTCGAGAATTAATTTTGACTTCAAAATCAATTATAGAAAGATTTCTAAACATGCGCTAAGTTCATTTGCATTGTGTTCTAATGTAGGGAGAAGAATGAGTTGAAGGCCACAGCAGCTGAAAAAGTTGAACAGATAACAGCTCAGCTAGGGACAACATCATCTGATGGCATCCCATCATCTGAAGCCTCAGACAGGATCAAAACTGGTTTCCTTTACTTCAAGAAAGAGAAATATGAGTAAGTCATTATATTATACCTTACCTTCATAATAGTCTATCTTTCTTTTGGCTTAAGCTTTCTCATTCTTTCTCATTATTTTTCCACAGCAAAAATCCAGCTTTGTATGGAGAACTTGCCAAAGGCCAGAGCCCACCGGTACTTAACTTTGTGACGAATTGTTTACACAATGGAACTCTGTTGAAATTTGAATTTGCACTGGAGACCTCTCAGAACCATGGTTTTGGCAAAAGTAGCAATAACCTGTTAATTTTTCCTAAATCATGATTTTGAGAACTTGTAAAGCTAAACATGCATTGATAGTATGTTTGGATTGGCGGTGGACACAATTAAATCAAAGCACGTCAATCCCAGAAGTTACTATGCTTTGTAGTTTCTCTTTAGAAGTGATTATGAAGCTTCCAACCGCATAATCTAACAAACTATTAGATTGAAGAGTTTTTATTTCTTGAAGCCTAACTTTGTTTTGCTTGGTTTTCTTTGTAGTATATGGTGTTTGCTTGCTCAGACTCAAGAGTCTGCCCATCTCATGTGCTGGACTTCCAGCCTGGAGAGGCCTTTGTGGTCAGAAATGTTGCTAACATGGTTCCACCATATGACCAGGTCTTTTTTCAGTACATACAAAAAAAGTGCCTTTTTTGCCTTGTTTAGTTGTCTTAATCCAATTCACTAAAATGCTTACTTTCTTCATTTTATACAGGCAAAATTCAGTGGATCTGGGGCTGCCATTGAGTATGCAGTTCTTCATCTCAAGGTATATCAAAACTGCACACAATCTCAAGCATACTGTCAACATTGATGATTCTGGGATTTATCAAGAATTTTTAACCCAAATGATTTTCCTTCAGGTGTCCAACATTGTAGTCATTGGACACAGTGCTTGTGGTGGTATTAAGGGGCTTTTGTCTTTCCCATTTGATGGAACCACCTCTACGTAAGTCATTACTTTGCACAAAAATTACACTCCTTCAGCAATTTTTTACACCTTGACATTATAATTGAAGCACAAATTCTTGAGTGTCTGGTAAAATGTATCAGGTCCTCTTTGACCAATTGGTTTAGAGTTCAGTCCTTACTGGCTCTCATTATTCTAATAAAAAGTTGAATTTCAGCCGAAGTATAATTTCGCATTGGTCACGCTTCAAGTCCAATGAGTTATGGCGTATTAGAAGCATAATATAGAATCATAAACAGCTTAAACTTTTAGAATAGTTGGTTCTGGTAGAGAGAACTAGACATTCTATATATATCCCGACATGATTCATTAAGAAACTTAACTCTTTTATCTCTGATTTTGTGTGCAGTGATTTTATTGAGGACTGGGTCAGCATTGGTTTACCTGCAAAGGCCAAGGTGAAGGCAAAACATGGGGATGCACCTTTTGGAGAGCTCTGCACACACTGTGAGAAGGTATGAGACAATAAAAGCCACAAGCTTGATTCATATCTTCTATTATCTTTCACTAATTTGTACATAATGTTCAACTACAATAGCTACATACATGATAATTTACTTACAAGTTAAGTTGGATTATATTGTGCAGGAAGCTGTGAATGTTTCCCTTGGAAACCTGCTAAGCTACCCATTTGTGAGAGAGGGCCTTGTGAACAAAACTTTGGCACTGAAAGGAGGATACTATGACTTTGTTAAGGGATCATTTGAGCTCTGGAGCCTCCAGTTTGACCTTGCTTCTTCTTTCTCCGTATGAAAACCATTATCAATGACCTCATCTTGGTTCCCTAAGTATTCTCCTCTCTAAAATGTACTCTGTGATTACCCTCTTTACAAGCTATATTTCCTAATAAATGTAAATGGAGATTCTCCATCACTTTCCATATTGAAGTTGTTCCTTTTGTGCAAAGAAAATTAGGAGCACTGTGTAATCATAATGTATGGTCTTTCACCACTGCAATTTTCTTGTTTGTTAGGTAAAAGATGTGGCCACAATTCTGCATTGGAAGCTATAGGGTCATGCTTAGAGATCCTGTGTCTGCAATGAAGAGGCTACCTTCATCTTATGATATTCATATATATCATCTATCTATATGTATGAAACTATGAACTGGGTTCATGTATGTCTTCTTCGAATAAGAGTTGTAAATCCAATTGGGACAAAATTTTCATTATCAGGCGACACCACAACTTCCTTTAAATATATTTCTGATTTATTTCAACAATTCTCAACGATTTCTTTTCTTACAAGATACAAAGAAAAAACACTTGAATGTGCTAAGGTAATCAAACCAATAATAATGGTGGTATTTTACAGAATAATAATAGAGGTAAATTTTCTATCATTTATAATTAGTAGGGGCATGTTTTGAAGATATTAAGGTTCATCAAGCCTAAACAAAAAGCTTAATTGTCAACCTCCTGATTGCAAGAGTTCTACTTCATCACAATTTATGTGAACAGATCAAGGAGCTTGTGACTTTAACACCTTTCAAGCCATGCATGCCACCAACACTTGGCATGACCAGAACTGCAAAAGCAGCTATTCTCTTTCCTGCCCATAAGTGTCTCATAGAAAAAACTATTGTTTTATACAATAAACAACTAGAGTTAGAAGTTCCCATAGCATTAATATTTTAACATGTTTGGTATAAAACTAAAAAATACCTAGGCAAGCTTTTCTCCTCTATCAGATAAGACAATCACAATGTGTAGGAATTTCAATGCTGGAAGCAGTTTTAAATATAAAAGAAACATGGGAGACAATGACATACCTCAGTGAATGCTCTGCTGCAGAAAAGAGAATGCAAACTCAGAATTTTCAGGGCAGCAACTTAAAAGTAAGCTACTGGGTTCAATACATATATATATATATACATATATATATATAAAATAAGTAAATATGCAAACAGAATGAACCAATCTATAGCTACTTAGTTACTTACTATATAATAGGCGGTGGATAAATAGGGAAAGCGATGCCAAAACATTTTGAGGCTTGAAGTTTTGGACAAACTCCCTTAATTTACAAAGATCCATATGATCAAAGGTGCATCAGAACATAGACTTCCAGTTGACTATAACTTCTCAGAAAAGAAAGATATAATAGGTTTTGCTGCACCATGACCACAATATCCTCACAGACATTGTGCAATTGGCCAATTTCAAAGATTCAATTAAATGAAAGAAACTAAATATTCAGGACGACTATATGGGTTGGGTGACTTGGGTCTCTGTTCTTCCTAGTGTAGTCCTTTAGTCTTTCTTTTGCTTGGGCCTTGCCTCTCAAGTTACATGTACAAAGAGAAGACCTCTACCTTTTTATTTTATAATATTCCAACATTTAAAATCAAATCCGTAAATTTAATGATTAGACTTAAATTTCAACTAGACTAAGACCCGCGCGATGCGCGGACGAATACAACTGACTCAATATATTGTGAATTTCCCGAAAGCTCTTTACCATAGTAATGATCGTTGTTAGGACATACAAAATGTATCACTACATATCGCGCATTAGTGGGGGGAAATGTATTACTACATGATTTAAAATATTTTATTGAAAATAAAATAAACTTTTGATTTAGAAATAAAATGGTCAAATACATGATGTAAATTGCAGGAAATAGAATGTAAGCGTTACATAGAATTGCACTTTTTATTCTTTTCCTGTCTTTTTGGCTTCCTCGCGGTGTTCGTACTACGAACTGTGGTTCTCTTAGATGTGTTTGTCTTGTAGATTTGAATTGAAGTTTGTTCTTCATCAGAGGATGTAATGTCATCTATCGCGTTGATTTCTTCATGATCAAATGATACACGTTGTGTAAGCTTTGTCGGTGCTACCTTGTTTTCTTTTTAAACACCAATGGTTCTTCTTCTTTATCATCAGATGATATTTGTTGTGTAGACACGGGCTCCTTTTATAATCAAAGGAAATATATTTAGTATTTAGTTCAAATTATAGAAGCAATTATTTAAATATGATTAAATGGTTGAGTTGTTTATCTTTGGTATTGTTTTGTGGGTATCGAACTATAACAAACCAGTCATGAGTGAGATTTTCGAGTAGATTGTGCTCCATATGTACTTTTCTCTGTGGGTATTTTTCCTGAAATGGGGAAAGTAAAGATCATGAATTTCTATTGTGAATAGTGAGTGTGTTGTGTTTGACTATTTATAATAATTTTACTATGGCCAGAATGTATATGTCCTTTGTGGTGCATGAAAATGTAACATGCCTGTTTTAAATAGTGATCATTAGTAATTTTTTGTAATGGATTTTAATTAAGGCATTTATTTGTCATAATATGTGACTAAATATTTGTACCTTCTCAGTTTAATTTTACCAAATACTAAGTGAAAGGAAATTAGTGGAGAGATATTGATAAGGATTGTTAGATGCTTGAGACATACGGGTTGGGTAGGGGAGGTTTAGAGATCGATTCCTGGCAGGTGCAATTTATATTTCCGATGTACCAAAAAAAAAATAAGCACCGTTAGATTTGAAACTTTCATGTTTAAACTCATTTCGTACCTGTCCTGGCAGCTCTGAGAAGTCCAAAGACCATGCTTTTTAAATGGTTTCAAGTATATTGGTACCTGAAAAAGTGAAATTAACATAGAAGCAAATTAGGAAAGACTGAGGACATAATTATGCATTTCATCTTCTATGCAAGATTTAATATTGGATAAATTATGTAACTGTAGAGTATATATAGGATTTGGGAGTATAGTGTTTACTTTTTTTAATTTTCCTTGCATTTATTTGTTAGTTCAGAAAAGAAAGCATTTTCCTGTTAAAGAATATAATAAGTAGATGAAGGAAAAACAGATAGTATAATTAGTGAAAGATAAACAATGACCACATAGTGCTTCCAGTGTGTTGAAAATATGTGTATAATGCTACTCACATGTAGAAAGATTGTTTAAAATTATATCATAAAGTGACTTAAATGGTTGATATACAAATAAGAAAATTAAAACCTTGGACAATGAAAGTTAACTTTATGATTCTCTCTTTTGAATTTAAACTCCACTTTCAAAATAGGATGGAGGATTGGTTCCGTCTCTACTTTTGCCGGACCCTAAAAGTAAGGACAAGCCAAGTTCATGTAAAACTCCAACACTCGCATAAACAAATCAAAATCACAGTTTTACAAATGGTGCTTGCTGTGGTGCCCACAATTTTGAACATGGGTAGGTACAGGAATGTCATAGACCAATCATAGTTAGGCACAATAAATGAATTATATTGTATTTTAATATATCCTTATACTTTCATTAATTATGAAACGACCCCATTTCTATCTAGTTTCTTAATTAATGATCCCATTGTCATTTTCACTTATCTCAGTAAATTTTCACGTACCATTTCTAAAAGAACTTCTGAAGGAAGTTGGAACAACAATAGCCACAAACTTGTCAAGGAAAAGGAAAAGGAAAAGAAGATGAAGTTCAACCCTAGTCTCGCGCAGCAGGCGAAAGAGCCGCAAGGCTCATTTCACAGCGCCGTCGAGCGTCCGCGCGCGTCCTCATGAGCGCACCGCTCTCAGCCGACCTGCGCTCCAAGTACAACGGGAAGAGAAGGGAAGGTGACTCAGGTCTACAGGCGCAAGTGGGTGATCCACATCGAGCGCATCACCCGTGAGAAGGTGAACGGCTCCACCGTCAACGTTGGGATCCACCCTTCCAAGGTGGTGGTCACCAAGCCCAGGCTCGACAAGGATCCCAAGGCCAAGGGACGCGCCGCTGCTGATAAGGAGAAGAGTACCAAGTTTGCTCCTGAGTGTTGTTCTTGTTTTCATTTGATATTAGAAAACTATCTATATGCTCTTTTTGGGTCTCAGCTATTCGTTATGGGTTATTATCTTTTGCTTTAATGTTAAATCAAACCTTTTGATACTTCTATTATCAGCATTAGCTTTTATTTTAATTTTGTTGCATATGCGTTTATGAATCCAGTTGTTTATTTGTTCACAGCTTGCAATTATGCTGAATAACCCGTATTCAATCTGTAATTTTGGGTGAATTGTAGCCTTTAAATTAGAGATGTTCTGATCCATTTTGATAGTGAAGCCTATTTTTTATTAGTTTGCAATTGTGGATCATCTTGTGTTACTTTAGTAGAGGAGTTAATTATGCAAATCTGTTTACTGTGATTTTGTTTTGCTGCATATCAAAACTGTGTTCAATTGTTGTTGTTTTGGCCTGATGAGATTAACAATTTTACAGTTACTTGAGTGCCTTTGTCTGGCCATTGTTGTTTTCAACTTATTTATCTGAACTTGAATACTTGCATTTCCTTATAGATGAGGGTGAGGGTTATAGATGAGGGGTGGTGAAATACTGAAATGTGTTCTCTGCAATGGATTTCAGTAGTGGAAATTTAACTGCATGGATGTCCAAGTGTATTGTGGGAAATCCAATTATCTCAATATTGTTTTTGTGGACTTGCGTAAAACATTTTGGATGCAATGCAGCAATGCACATGTTTAGGGATTTTTCGTTACTATTGGCTTGTTCTGTGCTTTCAACTAAAGGTTGAGTCTTACATTGTTTGAAGTTAATTTAAAGGTTTTATTGTTTGGTTAAGATTCTTCATTGGTTTGCTCATGGTGATACATGTTTGGAATTTGAGTTTTGCACCTGATTTGGTTAACTCTGCATTACTGTATACTTTTGTGTGTTGGCTTGGTCTGCCATGCTAGATGTCGGGTATCTGATCTTCAGTTCATTTCTGTTAAAGGATATTTTATAGTTTTCTGTTGGTTAACACTGTATTACTGGATATTTGACAGTTTTCTTTGGTTAACAATGTGATGATTAATCTATTTTTAAAGTACAATAGATAGATGTGTATACTTTATGTGAAGAAGTTCTTTTGCTTCTAGCATAGAATTTTCATATCAGGGTCTCTAGCAGAAAGACAGTGGTTAGGGTTCTTGTGGATCTTGCACACCAAATGATGATTTGGCTAACGTCACCAAAGCACAGCAAAGCTATTTTTAAGAGACTAAAACGTAAACGTCTCAAAACTAAAAAGTAAAGGATGTTTAACTCTTATTATCCCCTCCTACCCCTTTAAAAGCGTTACTTATTGGGTTGATGTATATTTAGGATTAAGATTCACCCTGATAGTTCCAAACAGAAATACAGAAATCGGTATCTTTTTTTGGGTTTATTAAATGTCTTCCAGTCACACATCATCATGACATTTACTGAATTCCATCTATATTTGTGTTAGGCTTCATCTTGATGAGTCTTTGTTTTTTATATAAGTTGATTCATTTTTTTTTTTTTTGAAGAAAAAAGTTGATTCATCTTGATAAACGTATAACCATCTTTGTTTTTTTATCCTGGGACTAGTGTGTTTTAGTCTTCCTAAATAATTAATTCTGATTTACAAACTACAAAAAAGAAAAGCACAATTGTGGCGGTGGAGAACCGCCAAAGTTACCGCCTCAAAATTGGAAATTGACAGAAAAGCAACTTGGTCAATTTTGTGGCGGTTCAAAACCAGCACAAAAGGAGATGTTGCGTGGCCCACAAATCTTTATTGATAAACCATACGTCAAGATATTCTTACGACTTGTCTTCTGTCGGTATATGTAGAGAAAAATCTGGTAATTTGCGGCGGTTTTCTTTTTTTTTGCGGGCGTTTCTAACCCCTGCAAGTAGAACTTCAGAGAATACAAAAAACATTATACTGTGGTAACAACATCGAAATAAGTAATCCAATAACTGGCAATACAATATAGACAATATAATTAGCCAACAAAGACATGTTATAAACAGATCAAACATAAATTACGGTAACATTAGATGACATTTGAGCATTGTAAGGTCATAAACATAGACAAGTGAACTCATCTCAATTTTCCTAAAACACTATCAAAGACAAGTGCTCGGCCTTGATCACTAGTTTCTCCATGTCGATTAAATTCCCATGCCATGTCAAACACCCACTTCCACCACTCCTCACATCAGCAACTGTATGGGTTGTATGAGAGCAGTTAAGCATTCCTTCTGACATTGTTCCAAGCAGCGTCTCTCGAAACTCGGAAGGGACTATAATCTAGAGATTTCTGATATGAACCCAGCATGTACTGCAAAAAAAAAATGCTCAAACTTTTAATTAGCACATGTATAAGAATGATAAGAAATAAGAAATAAGACTGCATTTGGCATCAAATTTTGATCGCGCCTATCAGCATAAAACACTTCTGATATTTGCTCTGATGTGTGATAAGCAACACTGAAGTACAATAGTACTACTAATCAAATTGAGTGAATCGGAATCACATCATTAGTTAAAAAAATCAAAGGCACATTTCAGTCAAGAGAAACAAAAAATGATGTAATGCCCCACATGTGCACACCCCAACAAATTATCCATATATGTGAGAAAAGAACAAAATAATTCTCCCATCCAAAATAATTCTATCCATAGGATCAACTATCAAGTATCAACACAGGTTAATTCATAAGTTATGTAATGCCAAAAGTAATTGTGGTTACTTCACCAATGAACTTATACTAAAAATCAATTTAAATTGAACTTAAGGAAATATATAGAGCAAAGTAAGATAAGTCACCCAATTGGCATACTAAAACATGATTATATGTAAAGCTGCTGAGTTTGAGGTAAAGATGAACCGACCTTAAGAATGGGCTAGACATGCTCATGAAGATTAAATATGAGCTCTTCATATGCTTTCATCAATTTGAGTAACCTGTGCATCATAAAAAAATAAAATTGTACCAGATTTACAAAAAAATGGTCTGCATAGCAGACCACATATACCCAAAAAAAAGCCAGTTCAATTAGCCTTGCACAAGTCCATATATTTCCCTGATTTCTACATAATGGCACTTAGGTGGGTGTTGTATGGGTGCAGTGTGATGTCCAGAGCAACTCTCAATCTGGTGCCGTTGTCAACCTGAAAGGCATAATCAATTATCAGTTCATGTAGACTTATAAAAAGTATTTTTAAAGATAAATGTAAAGCTTATAATATCCCAAATTAGTTGATTTTACCTCAATTCTATATCCATTCTTGCCCATTTCCATCATCCACTTTGCCACCCAAACACCACAATTATTTCTAGAAACACAAACAGAAAACAAATCTTAATTGTGATGAAGTTAAATAGACATGTTGCAAGGTATGATCCATCCCTTAAAAAGGTGATAAAATTAAGATATCGTCATTCTAATATATTAGAAAGAGACATTGAAACTTACAATCCATTCCTCTGGACACCTATACCATCTGGAATGACAGTGGTAAACAATGAAGTCTTAGATCTTTCCGTTGTCATTAGAGCATCTCCAATGTAGTCCTTATTTTGGGACCTTAAAATAAGATCCAGATCTTATTAGATCCCACCATTGGAGCTATCCTACATGGCATGAGATCTTAGCAAAAGCTAAGATCCGTGCCTTAGCTCAGGTACTCTCAAATGTGGGATCTTAAATAAAATATTTTTTTTCTCTCCTTCAATACCATACTCAGAGTGAAAATTAGGGAAGAAAATTAATAATATAAATATATTGGGTACTGTGTGTCCAGACAAAAGTAAAATAAGATCTCAACCACTAGAGTGAAATGTGCATGAAGACCTTATGAGTGTCTTAAATCTTATGTGGCAATTTGGGCCCACAAGAATTGAGTTAAGTCCCAAAATAAGTTCCTACCATTGGAGATGCTCTTAGTGGGGATAAAGATCTACATTAATACAATACAATTTCAGACTATATGCAATGAACATGAATAAGATAGTGTATATTGGTATCAAAACTGAAGCGCGTGGAAGTGTACCATGCTAGCAAAGTTAAGGTGCCCCATGAATGCCTTCTAGTACCACTTGATCATGGCCGCTGTACTCTGGCTCCCAGTTTGCACAAATTGCTTTAAAAGTGAAGATATCGTCAGATATTTGGTTACAGATGCATTTGGCTGCCCTATATTGCAAAGTTCAATGGATTTTCTTCCTGAATTTATGCTCATCTTGAAACCCATAATTTGACTATCGATTAGATTAGCATTCGAAACAGGTTTAAAAAATAGAACTCAAATACCAACCAACATACAATAGTAGACATAGGCACATAGCTCATTAGAATGATTTTAAAACAATGAGATTAAATAAACAAAAAAAGAGTGAGAAAACAAAGATTAAAAGTGAAAAAAGAGTAAAGAGGATGGTGGTGGAAGTGGGCGACAGCGGAGATCGAGGACGAGACTCTACCCATAGCTACTTCTGTCCATAACGGCGGTGAAATCCACTCCCTCAACGGTGGTGGCGAGAGAGAGAGAAACGGACGAGAAAGAGCACAGCGCTGGTCTATGAGTGGTGGTGCGGCGATTTCGTGGTGATTTGAAGGAGGAAGCGAATGCAAGGAGGAGGAAAGAAGGAGAAGAGTTTGGGGGTTGAGGAAGGTGAAGAGGATGTGGCTGGGGGAGGGCAACAACTTGGGTGGCGGCGCTGGATAGGAAGGAGGTTATGGAATTGGGCTGCTAGGTTTCTTCCCTAAAATTAAATGAATTTGGAATTTTCCTCACAACTAGTTTTATACCCGTGCATTCACGGGTGAAATTTGGTATATATTAGTATTATTTTGATATGGTTTAAAAATTATAAAGTAAATGGAGTTAAGTGTAGATAACAATGACTATTCAAAAAAAAATGCAAGTTTAACTGAAATAGTGGAAACGTTATTATACACTTATCAACATCTAAGCTTTTAGTATTAATTAGACATTTTGTCTTTAAAATTAAAAGTTAAGGTTAATGGACTATTTCTTGTACATTAAAACATGAGTATCCTCTTTTTGAAAGACTTGTTTTGTAAACATACTATAAAATGTGACACGTGGATTATCTAAAGATCTTGAAATTAGAAGACACCATAATAGGTCCATTTAAGCACATTGTCACGTTCCAAAGTTTAATTCCAAATATGTCATCATATTGAAACCAATGCACATTTATAAGCAAGAAAAAAAACTATGTTTGCTTTCATAGTCTGATAATGAATTAAAAGAAAAAGGGTCATTCTGCTACATGTTTCAAAAGCATCATCATTGTGAATTTCACGTTGTTTGACATGATCACTTGACAGTGGCCGGCTCATCCTTACTACACAGCTCTATAATAGATTGGAAAAAATATATAAGAGAATGATTGTGTAAGAGAGAGTTTCCATGTTGTGTCTTTATTATGTAGTATAAGATTAATAATTTAGCGTCAATAGCTACAGCAGGCAACTTCTTCTCCCTGAAAATTTCAGAACCATCAATTTCATCACAAAATAACATGATGACCTGCCCGTGTCATAGATTCGGGGAAACCAAGCTCAACCACAGCTCGTGACAACAAAACTTCATTGTGACTTTATCTATATTTACAAAAAGATCATATTCCAGGTTGAGTACAAAACTTCATTGTGACTTTATCTATATTTACAAAAAGATCATATTCCAGGTTCAGTATGAAGTACAAACATGATCCAAGATGCTCAATTAACAATACATATCATAAACCTATCAGTTCACCTAGGATGAGGTTACTGAATACTTGAGGTAAGTTAGAAAACCAGAAAATGCATATTAAACTGGTTAAGTTATTGGAATGGATCTGATTGAAGTTTTTAAATCAGCATTTCTTCTGTCTAGAACGCATCTGATGATGGAAGATGGTTGTTCTAATTAGGACATTATGAATTCCTCTTGCATTTCTTTTCAATATATAACTCACATTACACTTAATTTAAAATAATATATGCAGTGTTATTTGTTTAGTTCTTCTCGTTGTTTAATGGTTTTGCCAAACTTGAGGTGATCATTTGTGTTTTTAATTTATGACTACATGGTTAATTTTGTCCCCCCAATTAAAACTCTTGTTCTTGGACTGATAAATGAGAAATATCATGTTTCCATGTGTATTATTAATCTTGGATATCCTCAGCCATGCACTTGCAAAGTTCATTCTTCACTAAGTTGACACCACTATGACATGAAGATGAAACAGAATAGGCAATTAATATTTTAAGAGTATGATTTTTGCTTGCAATGCCATATCTTATATGCCAATTGCTGAAGAGATGTGAATATCCCAGAACTTAATCAATGATAAAGGATATTCTATAAACATTAAATTGCTGAAGAGTTGTGAATATCCCAGAACTTAATCATTCTTTTGTTTTATTTTTCTGCTAAGAAAATAGAACCACAAATGTCTTGTAAAAAGACCCTTTTAATCTCAATAATCACTAAATGCATTTAAATAAGTCCACTATGGTATTGCTAGAGCGAGCTTGAAGTCTATCATCACCTATTTGGAATCATGATTTAATTTATGAATTCTATTTAGGCTATGCTCTGATCTGAACAATTATAATGCTAGATAACAATAAGATGGCTTGCTGCGTAATAATCACTAAATGCACGGGTGGTAAGAAAGTAACAATGAAATTAGAATGTTCTAATAATTAGAACCCAAGTAAAAGATAAGGAACTCACAACATGTAGTAAGACAGAAGAGTAGGCACATGGAGATCTTTGTTGTTACCAATCAATTTAAGTTGCGGCCATCCAAGTCCATTGTTTTTCATCATGTTAAATGCCCCACCTGTAATGTAAATTAAATACGTCATTGCAATGCAGGAGAGAACCATGTGGACCAAATTTCCAGCAATCATAAGAAGGAGAAGATGAAATCAAACCTGTATAGAGTGCAAGAAATTTTATTGTATCAAGTACAGTAGTCAAATGTTTGATTAAAATAGGCAAGGTTTGATTTTCGTAGGATAAGAGGGAAATTTAAATTATTAATGATTTAGTCAAACGTAATTTTATCAAAATAATAAATGACAATTAACTCAGATAGTTTATCAAATAAGATTCTTGAGATGGAGCAGGGAAGTGGTTAAAATGGGCAAGGTTTGAAATTCCGGACTTATTTTTCTGAACAATTAGTTATTGTAATTTACTAATTGATACTAATATCTCGAAATTTAAAATTTAAATTTCTCACTTAAAATAGGCAAGGTTTGATTTTTGTAGGAAAGAGGGAAATTTAAATTATTAGTGATTTAGTCAAACGTAATTTTATCAAAATAATAAGTGACAATTAACTCAGATAGTTTATCAAATAAGATTCCTGAGGCTGAGATGGAGCAGGGAAGTGGTTAAAATAGGCAAGGTTTGAAATTCCTAATTTGAAGGAGTTTTGAAATTCAAATTTTGATAGGGAAGTGGTTATAACAAATTTTACAGTGATTTTGTGTATGTAGAATCATAAGGAAAAAATCAGAAACATAGAAATCATGTGCTATAATTCGAAACATCTCACCTCAGGACCAGCAATAACATTTTGCCCCCTTTGTCTCCCTGTGTTGCTGGCTTTCATGTCACTGACAGAGCAAAGAAATGCATCTGGCTACAGAAAATTCAAAGCAAAGTTATATATGTATTCTGGCCCTCATGTTAGAAAAGAAAACAGTCCAAAGGACCAAAAAAAAAATAGTTATAAACAAATTAATTATACCTGGCACAAAATCTATCCATTAAGCATTGCTAAATCAATCTGTATTTGATCAACACACAAATAAATAAGATAAGTAACAGCCCATCATTTAACTGATTTGGACAGAAGTACAAACCAAGATAGAAAGATAGCAATTATATTTTGATAATACAAAGCAGCTTGATAAATATGGACAAATATATACTAATTTTTATGTCTTACCCTACGTTGATAGGAGTTAAGAAGAAAAAACCTTGATTAGTTGTATTCAAGGACTTTGGTGAATACAAAAATGGAGAAAATTTCTTCTCCGTACAGTGATCAGGTCACTGAGTATAGACATAAGTCAAACTGCAAAACTACTTAAAATTGCAAGTTTCCTAGAAGACTCATAAAAATCAGCAATTGATATGTATGAGACTAATGCCAATTTAAATCTATTCTCTAAAGGGTAAAAATTTGTACCACACCACTCAGTAAAGAAGAATCAATGATTAAACCTTCAATAATCACATTCATCTTCAACATTATAAGAACCAATTTGATATGCTGGATGAGAAAAGTCCATATAATAAGGAAAACCAAGTTGATATGCAGAATAAGAAAACCAAGATGGATCCAGAGACAGAATTTTTTCCACATATCCTTCCCTTATTCGACCAAATTGTGTATTGGAAAACAGACCTATAAACATTCAGATGTGAAAAAATCCAAGGATCCATATACAGAAATTTTTTCAGCAAATCCAAACTAAAACTAACCTATAAACATTCAGATGTGGAAAAATCAAAGGATCCAAAGCTATGAAAAATTCTAAATTGAAAGGTTAAATAACTACCTTGCCACTAACATCATTATTGATAGTTCATGCTGTAAATTGTCCAAAAAATGAAACTTGAATATATCCAGCAGTGCATTGGTGTGAAGACTAAAATTGAAGCAAGCATCTGAAAAATCAAAATATAACAAAAGGGGGTTTAGAGTGCTCATAGAGAGAAAAAAAAGCATCGAAGCAGTGAGAGAAGAGAGAAGAAATCAAACCACGGTGTAAAAGCTTGTTGTTATTTCTACAATTTATCAGTACCTGCACAAGTTGAAGTGTTTGGTTAAAACCTCTCACATACAATTTATCAGTACCAGCAAGAAAGGAAATGTTCAGTCACAAATCATCAAATCATATAATGGAAACATGTCCACTAAATTACTTGCTTGGAAATCCATTTGATGAATTTTTTGTTCTAAACTTGAAATCTAATCTCTCTCTACTCCCAGGGTCCCTAACCTCTTAAAGAGGACAATGTAGAGAAAAAACAAACATTTTCCAGCTGTATAATACCTTATTATTTCATCTTTAAGCTTCTCAAAATTAGGTCTTCAGAGCAGCGGCAGTGCGTGAGAATGACAAACAATCCTAAGATGGCACGCTTCGACAATAACAAAACGGAGGGAGGGGATGATGGGAATGATGGCTAAGATTCACGGTTTGAGGCATGAACGCGTAACTGTGAATGGGCTTCCAGCCACCTGCGAAGAAACGACGGTGAATGGTGGATAAGCAGAGGAGAAGGCATGGCCATAAATTGCACTGAATTGGAAGATAACAGTAGAAATTGAGGGGATCAAACCTGGGCCTTGACCTTGAGATCGATGTGTGCGCCCTGATCGGTGGGCTTGTCTTCCTCGTTGCTGGTATCATCGGCGGACATCTTCAACACTGTCACGGAACGCAAAACTTATGCCACCACCATCAATGAGTGATTGGGTCATTTTGAAAAACCGGAGATAGAGAGGGAGAGAAGGTAGTGATTTGAGGATGAGATTTCGGAGGAAAAGTTAAGAGATAATGAAAAAGTAAAAAAACGAAAAAGGTCAAAAAATTGCTTGAACTGCCACGTGGATTAGTGGTGGAGAAGGCCTGTGAGATGCCACCTGAAATAGTGAGACCCTGAACTATTCTTATTTCTATATATTATGGATTTCAAAACTTTGAAATTACGTTAGCGCCAACATGTCCCGCCAGTTTCAAAAAAAAAAAATGTCCCGCCAAAATTCTCATATATTTTTTTAAAAAAGATCGACATTATTATTTAGAAAATGAGTTACTTATTATTTCATGTCGACGATTTATTTTTATTAATATTTACTTATTTTAAAAATTCATTACTTCATATTTCATGTTGACGATTTGCTCCGATCGACTCTTCAACCATATGACTCGGACATCATACAGCTAGCCCACGAAGGATGCTTTTAAGCATACACCTAAGAGGTAGCATGTAGGACATGGGCTAGGGTCGAGCCCTCTCGATTTACTTATTGTTCGATCAATTTTTGTGTAATGATTATCTTGAATTTACATTATTTGGTTCATATGAAGTCATCGGCATGAGGACATTTCGTATCAGGGTTCAAAGTAGAGGTTTTTATGTCAACTCTAGCTAAGAGATCTGCACATTCCTCACTAATACCCTAAGTATTTTAGGTCAATCCTAACTAAGAGTTATACTTATTCTTGTGTTAATCCTATCTAAACTTCAACGAGCTTCAATGAGCCAACAAGGGATGCTTAGGCCTAATAAGAAAAGTCAGGTGTCCCAAGTGCATCCATAAGCTTCAATGGGCCAATAAGGGATGTTTAGGCCTAATAAGAAAAATCAAGTGTCTCGAGTGCATTCTTAAGCTTCAATGGGCCAATAAGGGATGCTTAGGTCCAATAAGAATAGTCAAGTGTCTCAAGTGCATCCTTAAGCTTCAATGGCCCAGTAAGGGATGCTTAGGCCTAATAAGAAAAATCCAGTGTCTCGAGTGCATTCTTAAGCTTCAATGGACCAATAAGGGATGCTTAGGTCCAATAAGAATAATCAAGTGTCTGAAGCGCATCCTTAAGCTTCAATGGGCCAATAAAGGATGCTTAGGCTCAATAAGAGAAGTCATGTGTCTCAAGTGCATCCTTAAGCTTCAATGGGCCAATAAGGGATGCTTAGGCCTAATAAGAAAAAACAAGTGTCTCGAGTTCATTCTTAAGCTTCAATGGGCCAATAAGGGATGCTTAGGTCCAATAAGAATAGTCAAGTGTCTCAAGTGCATCTTTAAACTTCAATGGGCCAATAAGGGATGCTTAGGCCCAATAAGAGAAGTCATGTGTCTCAAGTGCATCCTTAAGTTTCAATGGGTCAATAAGGGATGCTTAGGCCCAATAAGAATAGTCAAGTGTCTCAAGTGCATCCTTAAGCTTCAATGGGCCAATAAGGGATGCTTAGGCCCGATAAGAGAAGTCATGTGTCTCAAGTGCATCCTTAAGCTTCAATGGGCCAATAAGGGATGCTTAGGCCTAATAAGAAAAAACAAGTGTCTCGAGTGCATTCTTAAGCTTCAATGGGCCAATAAGGGATGCTTAGGTCCAATAAGAATAGTCAAGTGTCTCAAGTGCATCTTTAAGCTTCAATGGGCTAATAAGGGATGCTTAGGCCCAATAAGAGAAGTCATGTGTCTCAAGTGCATCCTTAAGTTTCAATGGGTTAATAAGGGATGCTTAGGCCCAATAAGAATAGCCAAGTGTCTCAAGTGCGTCCTTAAGCTTCAATGGGCCAATAAGGGATGCTTAGGCCCAATAAGAGAAGTCATGTGCCTCAAGTGCATCCTTAAGCTTCAATGGGCCAATGAGGGATGCTTAGGCCCAATAAGAGAAATCACTTGTGTCTCAAGTGCATCCTTAAGCTTCAATTTCCCAATAAGGGATGCTTAGGCCCAATAAGAAAAGTCAAGTTTCTCAAGTGCATCCTTAAGCTTCAATGGGCCAATAAGGGATGCTTAGGCCTAATAAGAAAAAACAAGTGTCTCGAGTGCATTCTTAAGCTTCAATGGGCCAATAAGGGAGGCTTAGGTCCAATAAGAATAGTCAAGTGTCTCAAGTGCATCTTTAAGCTTCAATGGGCTAATAAGGGATGCTTAGGCCCAATAAGAGAAGTCATGTGTCTCAAGTGCATCCTTAAGTTTCAATGGGTCAATAAGGGATGCTTAGGCCCAATAAGAATAGTCAAGTGTCTCAAGTGCATCCTTAAGCTTCAATGGGCCAATAAGGGATGCTTAGGCCCAATAAGAGAAGTCATGTGCCTCAAGTGCATCCTTAAGCTTCAATGGGCCAATGAGGGATGCTTAGGCCCAATAAGAGAAATCACTTGTGTCTCAAGTGCATCCTTAAGCTTCAATTTCCCAATAAGGGATGCTTAGGCCCAATAAGAAAAGTTAAGTTTCTCAAGTGCATCCTTAAGCTTCAATGGCCCAATAAGGGATGCTTAGGCCTAATAAGAAAAATCAAGTGTCTCGAGTGCATTCTTAAGCTTCAATGGGCCAATAAGGAATGCTTAGGTCCAATAAGAATATTCAAGTGTTTGACGTGCATCCTTAAGCTTCAATGGGCCAATAAGGGATGCTTAGGCCCAATAAGAGAAGTCATGTGTCTCAAGTGCATCCTTAAGCTTCAATGGGCCAATAAGGGATGCTTAGGCCCAATAAGAGAAGTCATGTGTCTCAAGTGCATCCTTAAGCTTCAATGGGCCAATAAGGGATGCTTAGGCCCAATAAGAATAGTCAAGTGTCTCAAGCGCATCCGTAAGCTTCAATGACCCAATAAGGGATGCTTAGGCCCAATAAGAAAAGTCCGGTGTCTCGAGTGCATCCTTAAGCTTCGATGTGCCAATAAGGGATGCTTAGGCCCAATAAGAAAAGTCAAGTGTCTCAAGTGCATCTTTTCGATTTTTATCATGATACTATGTAATTTTTCTTATGGCCCCCGTAAGAAATTAAATATATACATATCGAGGTAGTTTGATACAAAAAAAGCAAAGTGTCGTAGCGGAGTTTTTGTCGATCGTCCCTCTACTCGTCCCGTGTTCGAATCCCAGTTGCCACATTTTAAAATTCAAATTTCTAACAAAAAAAATTTATAATACGGAAAAAAAGTTTTGGCAAGGATTCGAACCCCGGACACACAACAATACTTTCAATTGATTTACCACTAAGCCAAGCACAGCCTTTATGGTCATATTACGATTTAATTTATTTATAAACATATAATTACTCTTTGAATCCATCACTTTTTTGAGATGATAACACATTTGTTGGATTGTTATTTATTTTAGATTTTCAATTTCAAACTAATTATATATTTCTTCTACTTATAAAAATTGATTATATCAATTGATTTGCACTGTGGAGTCCGTTTCGATTATCGTTCGGTAAAATTGTGTTTGATCTAATTGGCCCCCCCGATATCCAAATCCTGGCTTCGCCGTCTAAGCTTAAATGAGCCAATAAGAGATGCTTAGACCCAATGAGGAAAGTCAAGTTTCTCAAGTGTATCTTTAAGCTTCAATGGACTATTAAGGGCTACTTTGACCTAATAAGAGAATTCAAGTGACCCTAAAGCATCATTAACCTTCAATGAGAACTGTCCAAAAAAAAAACCTTCAATGTGCCAATAAGAGATACATATGCCTATTTTTATTTTATGTATTGATCATATTTCATTATTATGCCTATATTTTTTTTTTCAATATTATATATTTTTTAAAAATATAATCAAACATGTTATCAACGTTATTTTTATTATTTTTAAAAAATTTAAACATAAAATTGGTAGTTAGGTGTCCCCGTATACATTTTCTTCTATAGAATTTAAGTCACTATACCTACGGATAATTGTCATTACTATAGCCTGTAGTGACATAAATAAATAATACTTTAAGACATTCTTACGGCTTGTTTTCCGTCGGTATATGTATTAACACTCAGGGGCGGAGCCAGAATATAATTGTGGGGGTGACTAAAGACCAAATGATATGTTGCTTAAAAAAAATTCAAATTTCCACATGTATAATATATTTGTAGCAAGCTTGGCAATATTAAAGGAAAACCAAAGAGTATTCTCAATGATGAAATAATTTGTAGCAAATATTGGTTTGAAGTACCTTATACCTCTTTTCATTATACTTAATTTTAATTAACTTTTTAATAATGGTGGCTAATTATTGTAAACTGAATTACTATTAGCAATTTAAAAATAAGTATCATATATTTAGTGTTGCAGCATGAGTCCAAGGTGGGACGGTGAAAAACTCAAAAAATAAATAAAAATATGTATGAAGTCTCCACCCTTAGATTTGAATAAAAGAGTAGTTTTTATTGAGATTTGATGAAAATAAGAATTGAACACATTTATATAATGGAAATACATAAAAAAAAATAAGTAACTACATGACACATGAATCCCATATTTACGATGAAACAAAACAAGCACTGTTATCATCTTCTTATTTTTAATTAAATAATTAATAGTTTACATAGTAATTAGTTATTATTATTATTATCTTTCTTAAAGAATACCTACCAAAAAAAATATTTCTTAAAGAATAGGGGTGGAACAGCACCAGGCCGTAAGGCCCTGAGACAAAAAGGGCTAATAGCCCAAATCTCAAATTGACCAATTCTTATAATAATATTTTAATATAGAAGCAAAAGAAATAGTAAAAATAAAACCTAAAAGAAAGATGGGGAGAAGTTGGGCGCCGCCTAGCAGAGAAAGAACTCATAGAAGGGGTTGGTCTCACACTCTCACTTACAGATATATACAAAACATGACCAGGGAGGGTTGTTATATTTTTATATCATATCAGTAATTCTCATAACAAAATCAGATTCTGGTTGTCCTTGTTTTCTCTTCTGCGTTCAGCGTTCTGCACTGTCCTCTTCTGCCTCAATTTTTTCTGCTTGATAAATTCTAAAAAGCCAGGGGTGACTAAGCAGGGGAAGTCACCCCTGTGCCTCCGCCACTGTTAACACTACAGAGAAAAATCTTGTATTTTGCGGGAGGTTCGGACTCCTACAAGTAGAACTTTAGAGAATACAAAAAACATTATACTGTGGTAACAACATCGAAATAAGGTAGTCCAATAATTACCAATACAATATGGACACTATAATTAGCCAACAAAGACCCCCATGGGTGATTCTCTCAAGTTTTTTCTCAATTTTCTGCCGTGGACATTTGTGGCGGTTTTTAGCTGCCACAAAATGTTGCAAGACGGCCACAAATGTTGATGCGAATTATTGGCAACATCTGTGGCGGTTTGAAACCGCCACAAATGTCCACTGCAGAAAATTGAGAGAAAAGACTTGAGAGGATCCGTTCTCATTTTAACAGATCAAACAGAAATACGTTAACATTAGATGACATTTGAACATTGTAAGGTCATAAACATAGACAAGTGAACTCATCTCAATTTTCCTAGAACAGTATCAAGGACAAGTGCTTGGCCTTGATCACTAGTTTCTCCGTGTCGATTAAATTCCCATACCATGTCAAGCATTCCTTCTCACACTGTTCCAAGCAGCGTCTCTCGGAACTCGGAAGGGACTATAATCCAGAGATTTCTGATATAAACCCAGCATGTACTGCAAAAAAAAGAAAATGCTCAAGCTTTTACTTAGCACATGTATAAGAATGATAAGAAATAAGACTGCATTTGGCACCAAATTTTGACCGGGCCTATTTCTATTCATTCAACAATTTCTTCATCATTAGCAAGATAATCAAGTAATAAGAGAATAAACATAAAAAAATTATGCAGTTTTCTCATCATTAGCAACTTATCTAATTTCAAACAGAAAATGCAAGCAGCAATGCAATTCAACTAAGGGCCATCAATTGAAAGCTAAAGTGAGGCACCTAGGAAGGGGAATCATCTCCTAACCTGTTATGATTTATGCAGTAAGCATGGTTTACATAAAAGAATTGATGAAGTGTTCAACAGTTCAAGACCTAAACCATGGTGCTACTTTAAGTGCCTCTTCAACGTTAGAGCCTTAAGTAAACTCTTCACACTCAATTCACTAATTTATCATAAGATGGTCAGGAACAAATTAAGCATGCATAGATACCATTAAATGAGAACCAACACTACTACAAAAGTGAAGAAGAAATATGAGAGTAGAGTCTCTGATGAATCCATTAAGGTGAGCAAGAAGTACCACCTTTGGCATTGACACACACTAGCTAGTAATTGAGATGATGCTTTCAAATCAAAAGGTTATTGGTCATGAATTACTATGCATACAAAATAACATAAGTTAATGCCTTTCAGTACACTTCAGCGAGTAACCAAATTAAGAAATTAAAAATTAAGAAATGACAAAAAATATTAATTCAAGTGAGTCATGCCAGAAAGCTCTCAACTACCTGAGTTCAACTCCTCTAGAGTCTAAAGCAAGTAGCTGAATTCACAAGAGTGAGTCACTGTTAAATCAGAAAAGGCCAAACAACATAGATACTTGGCAAATATGAACATGATAATGATGTTATATATCTCAAAAATAAGATCCCTGCTAATAGATCTCAATTGAAACCAAACTCATGGCATCAGGAATCCACATTTTATTTTAACTTGAAAGCAATTCAATTAACAAGCTATGAACAAATTGAATAGAGCAATGAGTGATGGGTTACTCTCACATACAGGCTACTTCAACAGAAACAACAAATCAAGAATTCAACAGAAACCCCTAAACCAAAAAAAAGGAAAACGACTGAGTTTTAAGACTGCTAATTTGACACAAAACAAGGTTCAGCCATCTACCATAAACCCTAAATTAATCTTTCAAGTGAGTGAATGTTTGTTTGTTGAAAACCTAATTAAGCTCAACGTGAATAGCCATTGATTTGAACATATCGAGTATGAAATCGAGATTCTGGTGTCTGTTTGTGAAATTTGACCTGATCGAACCAGACTTGCAGCACTTCGGGTACCCTTCTCCTTGTCAGCGGCGGCGGCGTCCCTTGGCCTTGCGATCGATGTGGATCAGCCACTTGCGCCTGTAGACCTGAGTCACGTTCCCTTCTCTTCCCTTGTAGGTTCCGCGCACCACCTGAAGAACACAGACTCAGGCAACGGTGAACACATCGACGATGACGGCGGCTTCTAAAGCTTCAAAGCACACTCGGCGGCGACGGTGACGCAAATGGCCCAGAGCCTCAACCATCTGCCATTCAAGAACAAATCCTCTAGCATAAAACCTAATCTAATCTTTCATGAACACAGTTGGTAAAATCTAGCAAGGTTTTTTTAACTCAGTTTTTGTTTTCTTTTACCTCAGATTAAGGACCAACTTAAAAATAAATGAAGTTAGGGGGTAGAATCATGATTTACGAAAATATGGTACTATTATCCAGGATTTAAAAAAATCAAAACAAATGAAATAATGTAATTGGTCAGTCAAACTCCTGTACGCTACCCATAAAAAAATTGCGGGCACCACAGAAAACGCCTTTACAAATACAAACTTACTTATCGTGAACCACTAAAGAGTACATGCACATTGTATTGCAGATGTCTTATTTCCTGATATAGAGAAGCTGTCTTCCAAAGGGTTAGACACAGTTAAAGTGTTAATCTTAGATCTTTTTGTCATTTTCCTTTATGATGAATATAAAAATTTGCAGGTATGATATTCTTTCCATGCTTCTTGGTCGACTGTTCCCCATGAGCATTGAGGAAAATGTACATTGACATTGTTTTAGCCCTTTCTAATATATATCCTTTTAATGACTTGCCTTGATAAAAGTTATTTTCTGTGAGATAAATCTGAGGATCCTAACGGAGGAAAAGTAGAAAATGATACCAGATATGATTTACTTGATTTTTATTGAGGAGCAGACTGGAGAAGATTCTAAGGAAGCTGAACTTGAGAGAAATGTTTCTATTCGTTAATACCAGGAAAAAAAAATTCACGCACACTATAGTTATCATACAAAAACACAAAAATAAAAGACATTGATAAATTGTCATCAAGAACATGTGACAGAGTCTACATCCAATATAATATAGCTAGCTGTAAGAAGACACTTAATCCATTTCCAAAATCAAGCAACAAATGTAAAAAAAAAAAAAGTCTCAAAACATACCATCAGAAGAAGAAGCATTTCCAATGAAAGCGTGAGCAAGCAATTCTGCATCCTTTCCGAGATGGGCCTTCAAAAATAGAATCTTTCGAAGCAACATCATTTTGTGTGGTCTAACAGCTCTATTCTCTTTGGACTCCCTTCCACGACTTCTTCATTTCCTCCTCGCTTGAACCTCTCTCCAAACGTTGGTTCCGTAATGAAATTAAACTCACCGAGACATGGAAGAATCTCTACCATATGTGCAGTTTGTGTATCCGGTTTATTTGCAACCATCTGCATGCGCCTCTTTAACCTCTCTAACTTGCTCCTCAATCTACAAAGGTCATATTCAAATTGGGGATAAATGTATCAATAGACAGATTCACGAAAAAAAAAATGGTAGTGCAACAACAAACAAAGAGAAATAATACAAATGTGGATTGAAAGTAAATTCAATTTGCATGTCTATGTACATCGATACACATTACAACACAATATCTATTTAAGTGAATGCCAGGAATTAACAGATTGTTCTTAGATATATAAGTGTGTTAACTCTTATTGTATAATCAATAAGAGACATTCTTAAGAGAAGAGATGAAAAAGGCCAAAATAGTATGGGGAAAAACTGCTAAAAGAAGATTGTAACTTATATGTAAAAATTCCTTATCAGCCATTACCTCCTATGGACAAAAAGCCATCAAAATAAAATAAGGCTTGGATCGTGCTTTTGGAATGAGTTACTCATCAACCTTAGGATATTTTCCTCTTCTGCCAAATGCAAGAGGAATTACGTGCATGGCATTAGCTTTTTAGACAATTAACTCAGTCCAAGAACCACTGATTACATAAAGAAATACAGTATTAGTAGGTAGTGTAGTGTACCTTATGTTGTATCTTCACTGAGTTTTCAGGCCCGAGTTTTCTGAGTACTCCATCGTGTCTCAGACAGAAACAGTATGCAAGGAGTGAAATTGGAGTGGTTCATCAAAATCAAAAGTGCTGGTTTCACGTGAGTTGAAAGAAGGTGTGGGAAACGCAATGTCCCTACATTATGATGGTTGTCGCCTGAGGTGCGTGTGTCAATTGTGAGAGGAAAGGCCTCATTTGCGCCTATGCCAACAGAGTCTCCATCTTCGCTTCTGAATTGGATGCTTGGGCCGTTACAGATTTGGGAGGAATTGCAATCACAGAGGAAAGAAACGTCGTAAGCAGTCAATTTTGTGTAGATTTTCTGTGGGCAGGCTAGGAATGGTCGAGGGAGTGGAATGATATGACGGGTCGATGGAGCGAGGTTAGACATTGTAAAATGAAGCAGGGTAAGATATGTTGACACGTCACTCTAAAGTCTGAGGTGGCAAAATTTGCTAAAAAAGAAAATGTGAGGTGGCGCCGTTATATTGCGCGCTTCACAATTTTGGCATAATTATTACTTTCAATTATACAGAAACAAAACAAATCTTTTTAGAATTCTCTTTTAAAAATTTGATAACAGAAAGAAAAAATAATCATTTCACCCTAAAAGAAAAAGCAAACATAATCATTTTCCATGTAAGTGAACTAATCTTAACCGCAATGAGCATAGATTGAATAACATGATGTTTCTTATCAAGCTCCCCTTTCTCTGGACTTGTATTAGAGCAAATAGACGTGACTAGTTACAACAAGTTCAGTAATCAAAAAGTTCATGGAAGATCGATCAGGTGCCAGTCCTGTAGTACATACATATTTACATTTAGGTGATCCTTTATAGGGAAACAACCTAAGAATACACACAAAACAGCTGCATTCCCTGGCACAAGAAATGTGTATATACACGCTGAATGACTTGCATATCATGATTCATCTGGCTTTGGCTCCAGGATGACAGGGATCTTCTCCTTGTGGTCACCTCGCAAAACCTCCACAGTCACCTGAATATTAACATCTTAAGTATCAAACTAGGATAATTAATCAGCTTCAGATTGGGCAATGTAACTTAATATGTAGAGGAACTTCTATAACTACATATTTAAAAGAATTTTTTTACTGTACTGCTATAAGACCCCTACAAATCTTCACGGATAGAATATTGGACGGTAAAGAACCAACGAGAAAGTAAGGCTAATGTTATAATCTGATGGAGGAATGATCACACAGGACAATGGGATTATGAATGAAATCATCAGAGAGGAAATTGGGGTAGCTCTCATTGTATAAAAGATGATAGCGGTCTTGTCTTTAGGTGGTTTGGTCATCAATGGATTGGATATGTAGGAGCACCTGTAAAGAAGGTAGACCAGATAAAAGATAATCTAACAACTAGAGCAAGAGGAAGACCAAGAAAAGTTGTAGGTTAAACAATTAAGAGAGATTTAGAATGACATAGCCTGTCATTAGACTTAATTCATGGTAGGACATTGTGGCATAATGCTGTCCATATAGTTGACCCCACCTAATGGGAAAAGAGGCTTTGGTTGTTGTTGTTGCTGATTATTGTGTCAACCATATCCTTAAACATAAAGATCAATCAAATTTGAACATGTTCCATTTTTTTATGGGAAACCCCAGGATTTTAATAAGAATTTTTCAAATGGAAAAAGCTACCTTATATTGAAATTAACAAATGAGACATTCCAAAGAGACACAAGAGTAACAGAGAAAATGGATCAGCACCATACCTTATCACCCACTTTACACTGGTCAAGAATTCTGTACAGATCACTTCCATTAGTAACCTTCGTACCATTCACAGATGTTATGATGTCTCCTAAAATGAGTCTACCATATGAATCACGCTTTGTTGATTGCAAGCCCTACAAAATAGAAATTTGACCAGCTCCATCAGCCAAATCCCTAACCATTGGAAAATTGTAAAAGAATAATTCAACCATTTCAAAGAGTGACATAAAATAAGACACCATATAAATGAAGCTCACATAAGAAAAATTGAGTGTTGTATAGGTCCTTGGACCAGTATTTGAGACAAGCTTGAGTGGGTTTGGTGGAAGTAAATAGGATGTTTTTATGTTAATATGTAATCCATGCTACTATTAGAGCTTTTGGCTTGACTCTAATAAGAATGAACTTCATCATTTACAGATATAAAGAATTAACTTACTGCTTTTCCGGCTGGACCATTGGCAGGAGCATCCAAGACGAGGACTCCACTTACCCCTAACTGCTCCACAGACTGATCTGGAGCAAACTTGATACCTAAAATAGGTCTTGTCACCTTCCCAAACTTCACCAACTGGTCAACAATGCCATTTACCTAGATATATAAAATAAAAAGCACGTGAGTTATTATAGAAAATATGAAAAAAGAAAGATGTGTTTAAACGGAAAGATGTCTTTGTGAAGGAAGAATTAGGCAAAGAAAGAGAAGATTCAAAGCTCACAGTATCCACTGGAATAGAAAATCCAACACCAGAGGATGCACCAGATGGGGAGTATATAGCTGTATTTATCCCAATGAGGTTTCCAGAACTATCTAGGAGTGGCCCTCCACTGTTACCAGGATTAATAGCTGCATCTGTCTGTATAACATCTTGAATTGGACGACCAGTAGCAGCGGAACTAATTTCTCGCCGAAGTCCACTATTGAGATGTATCAAAAAATGCAATCAATACAAAAGGAAAATTGTAATAAAATAAATCAAACATTTCTCACCCGGGTTTTTCAGCATAAGTATAGTATGTGTTTAACATGCATACGTTTAAAAAAACAATATGGATTTACCATATGATTTGTCTTGCTTAAAGTTGAACTTTCAAAGAAAAGGAAGAGAAGATGTTGCAGGAACTATGACTTGTCTTTAATTCAGCAAAGGGATTAGAGGTGCACCATTTGAAGAACAATACGATTTTTCACAAGAGTTTCTATAATACGAAATGTCTTTTTGTCTAATTCTTGAACCCTACTCCCCCTCATTTATTTTATTTGTGAGTAATTGTATGCAGATTGAAACTTGAAGCAGTCACATTATTTATTTTTAGTACAATGGATGCAGTCTCATTTATCATTATTTTACTTAAATTTTGCATAAACATCAGACAGATGTTAATGAAAATGATGAATGTCAATGTCTTCCGGTCGTCATCCCTAGTGCTGCTAATTAGAAAAATTGATATTCGGAATGCATTGAGAACAAGATGACTATCATTGCTATTTTTAGACACCTACATAAAATGTTTTAGCATGTATAACCCACATGAGAAAAGGAAAAGGAATAGCAAAGTAGAAACTCTTTTCATAGTTGATGAATGATGAGGAGGTGAAAAGTTACATTAAAATATTCACTTCAAGGTTTTCAATTCATACCTGATGACACCAGTTGTAAGAGTGTGGTCAAGTCCAAACTGCAATATAAGAATCAGATTGTCATATTCATGACGTAGTCAGTAATGCTGTATTCAATCATCAACAAGACAACAACAAATAGCATTCAAGTCAGGAATGATTAAAATCTACATAAAGCATATGGCAGCAATTCACAAGGCAAAAGGTCCAAAGAAAACTAGGTACCAGCCATATTTTCTGGTTTTTTATCCATCCCTCTCTTAGTAGGTGAGTCCCTCATTTAAAAAAAAAGCGAAACCCACACAATACTTTTAGATAGTGATGCAGAACGGAACTCATCCAGATTTTGAGGAACAGAAAGGGCTACAAATCTAGGTTTCCATCAGAGGCATCAGTAACTAAGATCTCCAATATTTGTTTAACATAAATGTTAGCAGAGACAGTGCGGAATTACAACAGAAGCAAGCTACACTGACTAAATGAATACATAATTACAAAAACTATATGTTAGATCAAACGAGTGAACTGTTAAAAAAATATTTAGGAAAGTTTGAAATCCCGTTGATTATAAAAATTCTAACTTTCTTTGAAGCTCTAACTAATAGTAAATTCAAACACGATTGTCATCACATCTCTAGATTGGAAAAATCATAGAGAATACATGTTTACAATACAACATGCATCAATATGCAGGGACATCTCACCGGGTTCCCAATAGCATACACTTTCTGACCAACAAGCAAGTTTGCAGAGACCCCAACAGGTATAGGCCTCAGCTTGTCTTTTGGCGCGTCAACACGTAACACAGCAACATCCTTGTCTTGGTCAAAACCAACAACTTTTGCATCATAGGTTGACTGGTCAGCAAGGGTGACCCTGCACATAACTAGCATCTCATTGAACAAAAGAAATAAATTCGCTCACATTTTAAGCCATCCCAAGTCCCAAAATGTGTATCTAGCTACTGTCAAACTTTCTCCTCAATGAATTCAGTTAAAGTCTGCCATTTATCTAACTATTGTGGCATCCCAAGTCCCAAAATTCTAGAATTTACCTAAATACTGTGGTATTGCACTTATTTGGTATAGAAGTTTAGAAAAAGAGGAAAAAACTGTAAAATACAAGTGTCCTTCAAATGTCTTACAAAATAAAAGTATTAACATAGCTATGACATAACTAGTATTTTGAAGTGTTTGTGCTCCCATACAACATTATTACCAACTCCCTTTTGTTTCATAAGTTAAATTACATCATCCATTTAACATTAGATGAGTTACATTATATATAACATGTACAGATTTAGGTGCATAACATAAAAGTTACCACTTGCCAGCATCATATGACTCAAAATCAGACATGTCAAACTAGAAACAAAATGCATAGAGTACAAGTCTAATGCAGAAGCAACCAACCTGAGATCAGAAGCACCCCGAATAACGTGATAATTGGTCACAATATTCCCTTCCTTATCCCAAACAAATCCAGACCCAGATCCTTGAGGAACCTCCAACACATCCAACGTAAACGCATCCTGCCTAAACACAAAAAACCCACATTCAAAAACACAAAACAAAGCAAAAGGGTATCCTAAAACAGCAACAATAAACACTGAAAATGTTACTTGACAGCAAGGTTGGTGATGTAGACAACAGAGGGAGTATTCTCTTGGAAGAGACGAACAGTGGCGAGTTCATCGGACTGCAACTTCCTCGGCGGCGTGACGACGAAGGCGGAGGCGGAATCAGTGTTGGTGAAGAAGAGGGTGAAGGAGAGGGCGAGGGAAGTGCAGAGAATGAGAGCGGAATCGAAGCAGGTTTTGGGAGTGGGAGATTGAAGGAGTGAGAGAGTGGGGTGTGAAATGGGGTGATGGGGTGTGTGGAGATGGAGAGATTTTGAGAGATGGAAGGTGGGTTTGGTGGTTGAGGAGGAGGAGCGAGAAAATGCGGCGGAGCGAGAGCGAGAGCGGAGATGGAAGAGTGAGGAGGATGTGATGAGTGCAGAGGCTGTAGATGCAGCCATTGATTTCGGTTGGACTAAGGAGTGAGGTGATGACCACTGTGAATGGTAATGAGGTTGAAGTGTTGGATCATGTTTTGTTTTGTTTGACTCATTCAGCCATGTGTCTTTGTGTGTGATGGAGCTTTAGTTAAAATAAGAATAATAAATATAAATATAAATAAAGTTACAATGAATAATATTTTATACACCTCCACTCGTCAATCATGACATAATAAATCCTTTATATCCTAAATGAGAGAAGCATAAATATGTTTTGAAGAAGAAGGAGAGGAATTCACCAAGGTAACTGCGTCTAGAGAGTCAGATTGACATTTCACAGTACGAGCACCACGGTCCCAAGCCGAACTCAACCCATAATAGATAGCAAGCAGCTCAAGATGCAAGATATTTGGGTCATCTTGGAAGCCATAGAATCTGCCAAACCGCCGGCTAAAGCTACTACGGAAGCCGCCAGTAAACCCACCTCCTCTTGTGATGTCCCACACATTACCATCGACATTAACCACCAAGTTATCACCAACACGGGGAAGCCAACGCACCAGCCTTGGGGAAGCTTGAGGAGCACTAAAGGGTTCACCAAAGTAGCGCCTTAAATCATTATCCACGCCTGCAATATTAGAAGCCACAGCGTGTGAACTCATCATTGTATTCTCCATGCAGAAGGAACATCTCGTGCGCCAAATCCACCACAACGTAGCTGCAACTAAGGGGTCGGAATCAACTAGCAGCTCACACAACCTGAAGTTTTGAAACCTAATCGAGACCAAACACCTATAGCCATCGTGCAATCGCAAAAGCAGTGCAAAACAGATTTATCTCCATTATTGCAAATAACACAAGCAGCAGAGGTCACCAATCCCCTCCTTTGACGGCAAGCATTTGTGGGAAGAGCTCATGTACAACTAATCGGATAAGAAGCACACACTTCAGAGGCATAGAATTCAAACATGGAAATTAGATAGCAGAACATCTCTAAAAAACTATACTAGAAGTTGTGGAGTATTCGGCCAAATGACAGTAACCATCAACATCATCACCATTATATGATTTAAATAAATAATAGATCATAATAAACATGAAAGCAACACTAGAATCCAAAGCGGCAGATATGATATAAGTGTATTTTGCCCACCATGACTTCTGCATTTTGTAAAGGTAGAAGAAGACGATTCCAACAACTCCCTTATAATGAAATTTACTGATTTTGATATTGGAATAACACTGACACCTGAAATGATGAGAGATACGTGAATGTACTTAATCCACTTTTGGTTGGGAATATTTTTGTCATAAGTCACACTGGCGCAGGGAAAAGTAGACCAAAGAGGAAAAATCATTCCATTCCCGGATAAATTCCATCTTTCGTAAAAACTCTTTGTAGTCCTACTACTCCCCATATGATTGAAGCTTGGTAAAGCATGACATTACTAGGAAAATTCCCTGTCGATCAATCACAAATGTTTGGAATTGTTGTGAGAAGCCACCATCGTGTGTCAAAACAGACACTTGAAGAAACTAGAGTTGCGACAATCTGAAGAAAAAAAACGAAGGAATTTGCCACAAGTTAGATATATTGTAATATTCCTCTTTAACTAATGATTTATAAAACAATCTTAAGTTTAAACAAATCAAACATGATTTTGTTTAAACTTAAGATTGTTTTACAAATCAATAATCAAAGAGGAATATTACAACTTATCTAACTTGTGGCAATTTATTTCGTTTTTCTTCTTCAGGTTGTAGGAGCTCTAGTTTCCTCAAATGTTCGTTTTGGCACGTCATGGTGGCTTCTCAACACGATTCCAAACATTTGTGATAGACGAACAATGACTTGCCCTAGTAATGTCATACAAAACTTTAATCATATGGAAAGCATTGGGACCACATAGAGTTTTTACGAATGATGGAATTTACCCGGGAATGGAATGACTTTTCAACTTTGTTCTACTCTCCGCTGCGCCAATGTGCTCCTGTAAAATATATTCCCCATCAAAAGTGGATAACGACATTAACATGCTCCTCATCATTGCAGGTGCGTGGAAATGATATTCCACCAGCAAAATCAATAAATTTCATTACTTTTTGGAATCGTCGTCTTCTACCTTTGCGAAATTCACAAGTTATGGTGGGCGGAATACACCTACGTCATATCTGCTGCTTTGGATTCTAGTGTTGTTTTCACGTCTATTATGATATATTATTCATTTAAGTCCTATAATGGTGATGTTGATAATTATTGTCATTTGACTAAATGCCCCCACAACTTCTGGTATAGTTGTTAAGGGATGTTCTAGTATCCAATCTCCATGTTTGAATTCTATGAACCTTAGTCCCTTACTCTAAGTTTACGATTTTGTTTCAATAAGATAATGATTATCCATCGCGGAACAAAATCCATAAGCACATAAAGGCCAGGTTTTAAGTAGAGTACCTCATTAATTAGGGACTCATCTTGTTCTTCTAAGAATATCAACCGGCAACGTTTTGAGAACTATAACTGGAGTAAGTTCTCAGAATGCCCGCATATCACCAACATCAGTTACGAACTACGTAAATGCAAATAATTCTGATGGTTGATATGGAACAATATAACTTTCCGATATAATCAATTGTTGCCATGAACTTGGAGTGGTATGATGTTGTCAAGGGCTCACCAATATCATATCTAGTTTTTCCCAGCAGAAGTAACTATATGATTAATGCAAGATTCTGGGGGAAATATCACAAATGTCCGAATATCCAATGAAAATTGTTCAAGGAATTTCTCATATCAATATTTCAAGGATAAACTAATCAAGTAAAAAAAGTGACACAAATAGCTAATTAATAATTTTTTTTAAGTTGGATTAGACTCATAGTTGTCAAATTAAAACATCATACCGGAACACCACTATAAGCATTGCATAGCTTTGAGAGTGTTGAAGATAAGTGACTCCTTTTGCATTAGTTGCAAGCCTTAGTTCTTCCACATTCCATTTTTGTAGCAATTGCCTTGAAATAGACATTGAAAAGCTGCAACAAACCCACACTCAAGTAAATATTAGAGAATACCTAGCACCAAACATTTGACGTGAACAAAGATTACAAGTTGACAAACCTTCCTCCATAACAGGAGAAATAATAAGAAAGACAGTTCTATCATTTTAATTTGCATTCAGAGCAATAAAAAAGCACATTTTCATATCAACAAATAATCAAAATTTTGAAAAACAAAAAATCAGTTTCCTCGTTGATAGTTGCCTTGTCGTTTTAGGAAGTAGAGCATGGAAGTGAAGTCATAACAGATGATATATGAAAACAAAAGACTGTATAGATTCAAGAAACAACCTAGCATCATCACCAATCTCTGATCTGAAGATCCTATCATAGGAATAAATGGATGTCTAGATGCAATAGATGGAGCAATAATTTCATTAATAAATACTGAAAATTCATTAATGCACCTCTCCCCGTAAAGAACCAATCCCACCTTTAATTGTGTTAGGATTTGTATTCATTAATGGACTGAACAGAACAATTAGGTTAGATGGAAAGGGAAGGGGATGAAATGATGGAACAAAGGTGATAGAAATTGGATTAGAATCGAATGGAAAAATGGAAGGAATTATAATTTCATTTTAATTAGCTATGTACAGACTTTAGCTGACCTATTCAATTATGTCATGTATAAATTTACCAGAATCAACAAAATAGATTAGAAAACTTACTTAACTATATATAATTCAATATGTATTGCTAGAGTGATGCAAATCATGTGCAACAAGCCCACCCCAAAAATGAATATTAAAAATTTAATAAAACAAAAATGCCTACACAATACACACGCAAAATCAGTATGCTAGCCCAATTTGATATCACCACGATTTGGGTTGAAGTGTTGAACATCACGTGTATATTTCCTACTATGAAATTAAACTATTTAATTTTATCTAGTTTTGCTGCTACAGAATGAAAATGAAATAAATATATAAAAAAATGATAGTATCTAGTAATATGTTAGTATGCCATAATTTAACATATATTTGCAAGCATTCCAAGATATTGGAATAAAAATATCTCAAGTATTACACAATAAGATATGTCAGAAAAAATAAATAATTATGTTCATATTATCCATTTTAGACATAGACATACAATACAAAACTTACACGGTTGTTAATTCAGATGTGTTATATTCTGGCCTGTCATGTCATGGTTCATCGATCGGTAAATAAAAAACACGTTTACATAAAAAGGAATTTATGACTTACGGCCGGTAAAAAAAAATCATCAAAGGATCATAATCCTTTCTAAAAAAAGAGATCAAAGCAAATATAAAACATAGGTAGGAAATGAATAAGAAAAATATAAAACAAACAAATACCTCATAAACATAAAGCTGGGCTACATTGTTATGCAAGCCAAATCTTCTTGATGTCAAAGATCAAATCTGCATAAAAATTTCAAAATATATTGTGCTCAGGCTGAGTTTGGAACTTTAGGGGCAATGTAAACCTATGATTTGTCTTTCACATCCATCACGTGCGTCCCCCGTGTAATCCTGCAATGAATGATAGTTATAACCCAAGTAAGGAAATTTATTTAATATTGAAACTTCAAAACCTTATATGAAATTTCAAATATGAATATAATTTACCTTGCCAACACCTTTAAAGCCGTTGTTCTAGAAAAGACCATCCATATCATTAGAATGATCAATCTCCTACCAGGATTTATAAGTAAACAATTCTTGACACAAAGAAAACAATAAGGAGAAGTAAACTAGCTATTTATACAAAGGTACACCGACTTTATACACAATCATAGATAACTTATCTCCTATAAACTAGCTATTCTGGTGGTTAAAATTAATCGACCAAGTCAGCAGATGACAATCAATCCCTTTATTCTCTAACTTTGACAAATTCAAGGACACATGATGTTAACTTACAATTTGAAGAAGAGAATAAAAACTAATTAGGTTTTTATTTGAAAAAAAAAAATAACTAGGTAAAATTAAGATGTTCTTTCTAACTGACATATTAGGCATACAGCATAACATATCTCAAAGCCTATGAAGGAACATGCTTTAGAAATACCACAGATACATAATCCCCTTCGTTTCACGAATACAAGTAATCTAGAGTCTAGCTATATTTTAAACACAAGTTAGTAAAATTAATATCTTTAAGTCTTCTTTTTTTACCCTTCAAATACATATATGTTAAATGTAAAATGGTTGTAAATTTGTAACAAGATAAGAAGCAGAGTGAATGATTAATAAACTACCTGGAAACTATGTCGAATGTTAGAATACAAATCTTGATGCTTAGATGCACTGTCAACACCAAGTATATTGTATGAAACAACTACAGTCTTACTCTTATCTGCAATAGGAGGGGAAAGGTTCAGAATAGTAAATATAGACTGAAAATTAATGAAAACAAACCAGTATCCACATGCAAGACAATGAAGTAACATAAAAAAATAGTGATTTGAATTGTGAAGAAGAAAAGTGTGAAAAGGGAATTTGGGAAAAAAATGAATTCGGGACAGTGAATGATATACATCATCGTAGTCGAGAGAGAGCGAGCACTATGGTGCACTGCATCTTTGAAATCTTCGGTTCTGTCTCTCGCCTTCGCCATCTCTTTTCTGCCGGAAACCACCATGCAAGAGTCCTGTTGCGCCGTGTGGTTCACCAGGGAGAAGGTTAGGTGCAGGAGATATTTGAAATCTTGTGGTTTGTTGGGTGGTGGGTTGCGACAAGGTAGGTAGAAGGTGGTTTATTATGTGCTCTGATATATATATATTGGGTGGAGTTGTAGCACACTAGCACGAGGTTAGAAACTTGAAGATAGTGATTTTGTATTTGAAAAGGTTGAATTACATGGTTGTGTGTTATACGTGTATATATATACAGCAATGCTGAGGTATTAATTTAAAAATAAAATCCTAACAAACTTACTATCACTAACAAGAAGATATCTTAATAGCATGTTACATTTAAATTTAAATTTTAAGCTTATTCTGTTAGTACTCCTACCGTTATTACTTATTAGTGTTTGATGCTAAGGTGGTGTGCGACAAGATAGAGAAGGGAGCATCACGTACAATCTAATCTAATCTATTTAATATCATATTATAAATTATAATAAGTATAAATATTGAAATAAATTTAATTGGGGCGGGGGTGAAAAAGAAGATAAAAATATGTTATACTATCTTGTAGAATTCTGTCCCAGCCTCCTCTTAAGATAAGTTTTACATATAATGAAAATGATATGATAAAGAACATGATTATGTTATCGTATTATGTTAGCGTAACAAACAACGAATTACGATTAGATATGATATGTTTATGTTATCTTATCATATTTCTTTATTCTACAAACCATAGTTTTCTTGAGCGTTAAAGTCCCTTTTGAATCTATCACACTACAACACAAGCTATTTCTCAACCACATTGGCATCAAGCCATGAATGATGTAACATGCTTTGTTAAAAAATAACACTTGGGACGCTTGATCCATAGCCCGCTGAATTCTATTGATGACATTTTATTTCAAATTTTATATATTGATGGAAAAAAGTACAGATCACGTATGGATTGATCTTACTACAATTAGTCAATTACATTCAAAATGATCTCAGTTTAATATATTTTTCACTTAAGGGAGTGTTTGTATAATTGCTTCTTTGAAAGAAAGAAAAAAAGAACTTTAGATTTAAGGAGCTAGGGTGCATCGTTCACGTTTTCACTTGGGAATGTGAATGTGATTTTCCGTCCATTATTCATGGGAATGTGTCCAAACCAACATTTTCCCAAGCAAAGTCATTTCCACCACTAAACAAAGTCAGGGCAACAATGGCGGTGCAGCAGCCTAACGCTGAAGTGTGGTCAGATTGCCGCCCAGCAGCGTAAGTTCAACATGAAGATAAAGGAGACTGGACCTCAGTCTGCAACTGCTATGATTCTAGTGCGCAGAAGGTAAATATACAATATAAATGTATAATGGGTTATAAAGTCATGGAAAATTATAATCCATAGGAGGAATTTGTGCCTATACCAGTGGGACTGGGAATCAAAATTAGGACTGAGCAAGATCCGTACGGTGCCGTAAAGAAGCACGGCATCTCGTGTTAAAATTCTAGTTACTAGTTGAATGCAGTGCCCAAGACTACATTCTTATGGAGGCATTCTCACCTATCATTCCTAAAACAATTTTCATTATAGGCAAAAGGAAAAATGAAGCTAAAAAATTTCACAAAATTTTATCAAGGGGTCTTAAATCTCTGGGTAAGCCTTCAAACTGTCCTGCATCTAAGTCAGATTGTAGCATAGGTCGCTGCCCTGTTGTCCAGGCAATGCCTTCTGCTAAGTGCTCCTTGCTTGGCGTGAGCATTACATAATTGGGATCGGCTCTTTGATAACTGCAATACAAGTATAACAAGTTTAAGAGTCGGTTTCTAACAGTTTATTACTAGTCATGGTATATTAGCAGATAATTTATTCAATCAAAACATAGAAGTTCTTGCAAAGAAATGAACCTGGCTTCTCTGAGACTTTCACTTTGGATGCCAAATCCATATTGAATCTGACCATCTGCACGATCTCTAGTGGCTGCAGAAAACAGGACACTCTCATCACTTCAAACACCCAGTATCAAGATTTTCTTTAGAATCAAACTAGGACACCCCCACCCCAAACAATCAAAACAACAAAGGCGAAAACAAAGCTGAGTTAATGAATACAGGATAGAAAATACAGCTATACCCCCCAAAAAGAGCCTCAATTTAAGTCCATATTCGATCATGAGATTATGGCTACATAGATGATGGCCGAAAAATGTTGAAAATACAGCTGAGTTAATGAATACGGGATAGAATAAAAATACGAACTGAATAATTAGGTAACCCTCAGATCCTAATACACACATGCAAAACGATAAGAAAAGTCTCACTGAAGGAAAGAACAAGGAATAAAAAACTGAAGCAAGATTGGATGGAAAAATCCCTCTAGAGGCACCTGAAATGCTGAAAGTGAAAGAAGGTTTCCACCATGATTTGAATGCAAGTGCCATTGAAGAGATGCGAGGTCCAACCTTTGCCTGAAAATAGGAGGAATAATCTATTTGAGCAGATCCTGTATAGGGCCGATTTGATTAAATTTTCAACAAGTTGATTTATTTATTAGATATTTTATGTAAAGTAGAAGATGTTTCTCATTTAGTTATAATTACAAAAAGTACTTTTTACTTTGAAATAAATGTAGTTATAATTTTAGCTTTTTTTCAGAAGCTACTAAAAGTGGCTTCTTAAAATAATCAGAAATCTGTGTTTTTTAGATTATCATTTTTTCAAAAGTTCAAATAAACACCGTATAAATTTCAAAAGTGGTTAAAAATTTGAAAGGAAGGAGCTCATAATCTATAGAAACCTACATAAGCATTGATTTTTTTACCTTCAGCAAGAAGTTTTTATTGGCTTGCCAGGATGCTCCTATTCGAAAAGTGGAGTCTGAGATATTGTTTGTGGCTATGGCATCATCAACACTTTGACACGGAAAAAATTAGATTGTACTACATTGGTGCAACTGCACATAAGTCTGAATATATGTTTGAAGCCAAAAAGTCTACCTTGTTTGTAACTCAAACCCAAAATCAATATAGTTTGTAATGCCAATAACACCATTCTCTTCAAGGGGGTTCTTCACCTGTTCCATTCAAGTATATGACTTTTAAAGTTAATATATTGATATTTTGATTCAATAACATATTAAATCTGGCAGTTTACTACAGACAAAAACAAAAACTTAATCAGATTTTATTATGTAATCCGGGATGGAATTCTATGAGTATAAAGGTAAACCTGTATCTAATCAGAAGGGAATTGCATAAATATAACTCACACTATAGACCCAGGTCCTAAGTAAGTATTAAATAAGCTTCTAATTGAAATATATTTTCATGCAGAGGCGACCTCAACTCAGCAACTAATGAAAACTTAAGTCCCATTGGTATCTCAAGACTAACAGTGACAGTAGAGTCTTGGTAAAGTATACAGGGATATGGTGATTCTTTTCAACAAAAAAAAAAATCAGATACAAGTACAGCATTAATATGTCATTGGTTCCGTATGACTTTTTGTCCATTATTTTCAAGATTTTGCAGAATTCAGAGCTATTTTGTAGTGTTTTGATATGTTTGTGCATCTTGAAACATTTAAAATATCGGTTATACATTTTCTACATTTCAAATCAGGTTTCATCTGTTTCAGTCTTGTGTTAACTGACTGAGGCCAAAAAGATGTATAAAATATGGGGAAACTGCTTCATATATGTACATTATATGGATTCTATACAGATATGAGCCACAATTTGGTGCATCTATGCATTTTATCTTGCAAATTATTGCAAGGAAAACCAAGGGCAGAGGGCAGAAACCAAGTATAGATGATCCCTCCACCAACAACAATCTATAACATGTATATTTCATCGAGTACCTTTAAGCAGTTCGGTTTCAGTCTTTCAGATTACTAAAGAAAATCAGGTGCTAATAAATCTAATTTTAAGAGATACAACTAAAATAAATTTAAACATCAGTGTAAGATGACACTAATATGGAGACTAAGGACCAATGAAAAGACAATGAAAAAAGAGAGTGAGCAAGGACCAAAGAAACGCACCCGTCTTTGAACAACCATATGCTGATAGAATGAGGCAACAAACTGCAGTGTTTAGACTTCAACATGTCAGTTAAATGCTTCTCAAAATATAAATCAGAACTACACAGATCAAGTTTAGGCAAGAAAGATAACCGGATGCACTCAATTGGCTTGAGGTTTAAATTGCACCATTTATGTCAAAAGGCTATATCATACAGCAGGGTGAAATAATATCAACGTCTAAACTCTAACAAATCAAAATAATTGATATTTTAAGAGGAAAACAAGTCGCTTTATTAACAAGTTTTCCAAAAACGAAAAATTGGATAAATGTGAAGTATTAAACAATTTAAGTATGTCGATGTACCTGAGAGCTTTTGACAAGCTCAAGACTGAAATTGAAGGATGGACTCAAGGGGCTGCCTGATCCCACACCATAGGCCATGGCACAACTCCAGTTCATCAAATTTGAAAGTTTTGCATTGCCATCTAAAAAGACAGCACCGCAAGGTATTATGTATATTTGTTTAAATATGATACTCAATACAGTTAAACCCTAAACACATTATAAACACAATACACTAACACAAAGGGAGAAATTCATATTTGAATATAAACAGCACACGATTCACAAGTATAAACTATCACATAGATTCCATTCTAAAATCAAAATATAGTGAAAACACTCAAAATAGTAATGTGCGAATCATACTGACTAAAAGATTGATGCACTAATGTCAACTTTCTGAGGAATGCAATATATAACTTTTGTCCATCCGCCTATGACTACTTACAAGATACAAAAGCAATGTCTTGGACAGATATGTTTAAAGGAAGCCAAGCCCAAAACAAGTCATTAGTTCATTACTAAACAACCAGCAGAGGGACTGAAAAACCTAAGCACCACACAGAAATTAAAAGAATTAAAATTTTATTCAAATAGCCCAACGCTGATTCAGTAATTAATGAAGACAAAATTCTACACATGTTGAAATATTTCCAAAGGAAAAAAGGTTTTTGTAGTTCTTACGCTGTGGCTCATACTGCACCCCAGCAGTCAACCTTCCCATCTTGCTCACCAGCCATGCAGATTTTGGTAATTCATCTTTCTCTGCGAAGTACCGAAATTACACAACAGAGTATATGTGCATTGCTTCTCCAAGGAGATCGTAAATCAACACTTAAAAAAATATGTGGCAAGTATGTAGTTTAACCAACATGGTAAGCATATTGAAAACTGAAATGAGTGACCTTAATCTCAAATTTCAAATACAAGAAGACAAAGTGCTAGAACTAGAAGTGAATAAATTCCTTCTATTCTTACAAGGAGATAGAAGTTCAATGTACGGTTCATTGTAATAAATTAATAATTCACCCTTTTATCAAGACTTATCATTAAGAAATCCTAGCGACATACGACAACATCAGTTGCCCATCCTAGTCTTTACTGCCTCTTATGTTTTGCTGCAAAGCGTCAAATCTTTAACAACAAATTAGTAAACACTGAACAGCGAACATGAACCAAATCAACAGGTGTTTTTCATAAGGGGTTCAAAACAAAAATTATAATCTCAAATTTCACATGTAAATATCAAGCAGTTGGTTTGCATTTTTTCATTAATAGAAAAACACTTTTTTAATAAAAAAACATGTTAAAATTATTACTATACTTCTCTCGAAAGTTAAAAAACGTAGCTTGGTGGAGGAGCGCATTTGTCAAAAACTAAAAACCTTGTCCTATTGTAGCACCCATAAATATAGTCAGTATGGTCACTGATTAGCATAAATGAGGTAACTTACTGGCAAAAGGCATAAGTGTGACTCCAAAGGATAGATTTCCAGAACCATATCTCAACCCCATCAGACCATAATCTTCGGAGAATTCTCTATACAAATTAGTAAAAAACTATGTCAACACTGACCATATGCTATTCATGTCACAATTAGTGGATAAAATACAAAACTACAAACAAGAACCTAACACACGCATGCTTCCTTCTTCCACCATCATCAAACACAAACACACCTTTTCCTCAACAGCAAAGGGAACACTCCAAAAGCCCCAAATCCATATCTAGGATAATAAGCGCACGACCTCATCCGCAAAATCCTAAACAAAAAAACAAACAACAACTCACACACTACTTCAATTCAATTCAAACAGGCCGAAGCAAATAGCAATAACAGCATTATCATAGTCAGAGCTTCTTACGGATCAGATGTCGATACATAAAGGTCCATGAATGTATGAGGATCATTAACATCACTGCATTCAAAATTCAAATCAACAAAAACATGAACAAATCAAAGACACTTGAATGCAAAATTGCAAACTATAGAACAGAAGAATACCTTTGCCAGCGAAATAACGCATTTCCTGTGATGCTTTCTTCAGGCTTATGATCAAGAGGACCTGAAACCTAAACATGTAAAGAGAAATCAGTGTTTTCTTTCATTTTCAAGATTGCGTAGGGCGCAAGTTTGTGAATAACAGAGAGAAATTGAGAGATAGTGAGTGAGAAATAACGATACAGTTGCGATGAGATCGACGTGAGGTTCATCGATTGGCTTGAACATGATTCGCGTGGTGAAATGCTTGGGAGATTGGAAGTAATCATTGAAGAGGCACCTCAATGCGAGTTTCCCGAAGACGACGTCGTAGGAGGATTCGAGCATCCTGTTGCGCGCGGCGAGGGGAGGGAAATCGAATAACGGAGGCACCAGAACCACCAGCGGCGGTGGTGGCGGTTTTACCTCTTTCCGAAACCACTTCCACATTGCGACGGTGGTGGTGGCGGTTCTTCGTCGTCAAGGGGTTTGGAAAATTGGGAATTGTGAGGAAGTGGAGATGGTGAGTGAACAGTGCAGAATCGGTGTTCTCTTCTTCTTCTTCTTCTACAATCTGAATCGGTGGTGGTCGCGCCATTATCGCAGCGTCGCGGGCATCTTCACGAGACGCTTTCAACTTCCATGTGTATTTACCACATTACCCCACTTCAATTTACCTTGGATAGTAAAAGCATTCAAATGGGCTGTTCGGCCCATTTAACCCAAACCTCTTTAATAAGGGTAAAAGTGTAATTGTCATAATTTTAACCCTTCTGAAATTTGAGACCACTTACCGCACCAAATGTTTTTCCCGAAGTAAAATCTGGAAGCTCTTTTCAAGTCAATGAGAGAGCAAACGAGAATCTCAAAGTCTTAGAATAACTCAAAGATTGTAAGAATGATAAGTGTGGTAAGTAAATGAATGTCCACACTTGTGTTTATAGGCTTGAAGTACGATGTTGTTCTTTGCTAGTCCAAGGGAAGTCATTATGAAGATGCTTCCGAGCGCAAGGTTGGCTCCAAGGCGCCTTACTTGGATGTTATATCTCGGTCTTTTTGTGGCCGCTCGGATACTAGTTGGGACAAGATGTTCCTTTACTAAGTCATTATAGGAACATAGCCTCAACCATTGAGTTGAAGTTGGGTTGGGGCGATGTTGAGAAATTGAAGAATGGTCAAGAGAAAGGGTGAGAATAGGAATTTCATATTTGTGCCCTGTCGAAGTAAGCAACCAAGATATATATGGTTGGAATAGATTCCATTTTGAAGAGTGAAGATCAACGTTGATGGCAGTTTTAGGAGGACTGCGAATTGCATGGGAGGCAGTGGAGTGGCGCATGATGGAGGTGGGTGTTGGCTGTTTGGTTTTCATTCATATGAGGGTGGGGGAAATGCGTTACAGGAGGAGGCAGTGACCCTTAGAGATGGTCTTGCAGTGCCATGGAGTAGGGGGTTGAGGCATGTAATGTGTGTTGTGGATTGCGGTCTACTGTTGGTGATTATGGAGGAGGAAGAGAGCATCCATTTCATGCCCATCCTAGCATAAATAAACTCTTGGTTGCAGAAAGATTCGACAGTAGAGCTTCTGGGGAGTAATAGAGATGTTAATGTAGTGGCTGATCGACTAGCTTTCTTGGCATTGAATATGCTAAAACTTTTGAATAAACAGAATCAGAAAGTCATCCAACCCATAGTCTTCGTAGAATAAATCAAGTTAATTAACATTTTTCCTACGTTTTACGTAAAAAGGCAATAACAACTCACATGCATTCACGTGTACTTAATTAATTAAAATTTTGTGTGGCACAAACTTAAAATAACTTGAACCCAAATGGTCAAAACAAATACTATATTTGACAAGAAAGCAAAATTACTATATTGAAATTAGTTATCATACACAAATGGAAATTAAAATGGAACCCAAACTCAAGTTGATGACAAATTGAAATTATTGATGTGTCAGGTGCATACTTTGGTAAAGAAGAAACAAATCAAATCAATTTTTTTTTTTGTCTTTTCAATCTAATTTAGTAAGTGGAAAACTAATTTATCATATTTAATTATATGCATTTTTATTTTGTGTACATCATTGCATCTTCACTTTTATTCGTATAAGATTAATTATCTCTTAAGTATCTCGGGATCCTACTGATAAGATGCTTCAAATTAATTTTAAAATCTGTAGTATCTGTGGGTCAAATGTATTATTCACATGAAGCTTAATAAAACATTTGAGATTGAATAAATTGAAGTTATGATTAACATGAAATTTTAGTTAGCTTAAAGTTTATTTAACTAGCTTAAGAATTCTTTAAAATATTTGAGAAATGAGTTTATTAAAAATATTATTTTAAAAAAAATTGAAGAAATGAAGGTTCTTCAATCCTTGATTTTTTTGTTTACTTACGAAAGAAGCATTACTAAGAATTCAAGGTTTCGAACTACTATAATGAAAGCAGAGGTGCTTATAGCTTGTCTGGGTCTAAGATTGTGATTCACTAATTTATTTTTATTTTGTTTTTCACAGATGGGAACTTCAAACATTGGTCGTTGACGCATTCAGCCTAGGTTGTGTGTTGTTTTTCTGCATGACTCGTGGGTGTCATCCATTTGGTGATAAGGATCGTGATGAAGATATTAAAATACATGCGATAAATCTTTCCTCACTCACTCCTGTACCCAAACATTTGATATCTAGTTTGCTATAATTTCGTCCTAGTCAAAGGTACGCATATGCTCACTTTTTAATGTCTTGATGAGAAAAATAACTTTCAAAAACTAAATAACATGTGTCATATGCTGAGCAACATATGCCAAACAACATAAAGTTACTCTAATAGTAATACTCTATTACATGGGGCATCTTCAAATGTTGTCGTTATGTTTTTTATTTATTCCATTGTGCTTTTTTAATTCTAACTCTTTTGTAATTCAGGATGAAGGTAAATGAAGTCTTGTTACATCCTCTATTTTAGAAGAACGATAAAAAATTAAGTTTTATTCGGGATGTCAACGAGCAAGTGAAGTTATGTGCAAACTCTGATGTTGTTGTACTTGAATTAGAAAAGATTAATGTGCAGGGAAGTAAATGGATTCATCAGTTGTGCCCAGATTTAAATAGTTATCTCTATGCCTATGAAGGTTATGATTTTTCAAGTCGCCGCCACCTGTTAAGGGCAATACGAAACCTGTATATTAATCACGGAGATCTGCCTGCAAATATCCAGGTTTTTACTTGAAATAAAATTTGAGAGTGAATAACTGCAAAGTTGTAGAATGAATTCGCTAAGTAGATCTAGAACAGATACTAGCTTATATAGTGACATGAGGAACAAATAACTTGTTCACAGTTACATGTTTCTTCTAACTACTCATAGTTAAAATATCATATAGTGACTATGTCAGCTGGAAGTACAGCTCGCAAACAACTAACACAAACCTACCCAACTTTAATACATAACAACTTTTTAATATACTAACTATAATCTTGGAAAATTACCAAGACTAATTATCAAATTTTCCAAGTATGTCATGCTTATTAAGAGTTAATACATAACATAAATTATGTTTCTGTTTTCTCTCTCTATTTGTTTTATACTTTCCATTTGCTTATAATCTTTTTTGTTGGCCTATTAGGTTTTGCTTGGACCTACTCGAAATGATTGTTATAGTTACTTCGCCGGTAAATTTCCATTCTTCTTCATTGATGTGTACAAGCTGATCTCCCAGTATTGGAGTAATATGGCTGAATTTCATACCTATTTTAGTGACAATGATTTAGAATAGATTGGTCGCCTACTTATAGTGATTGTGCAAATGAGGTCATTAAACTTCGAAGTGATTACACTTTTAGCTAATCACCAATCAACATATTACTCCATATTAGGGAGGCGACCAATCTATTAATGTTTGCTATGTTGTTAGTTTGCTACAGATTGTGGGTCAAATGTATTCACATGAAGCTTAATAAAACATTTGAGATTGAATAAATTGAAGTTATGATTAACATGAAATTTTAGTTAGCTTAAAGTTTATTTAACTAGTTTAAGAATTCTTTAAAATATTTGAGAAAGAAGTTTTATTAAAATATTATTTAAAAAAAAAAGTTGAAGAAATGAAGGTTCTTCAATCCTTCATTTTTCTGTTTACTTACGAAAGAAGCATTACTAAGAATTCAAGGTTTTGAAGTACTATAATAAAAGCAGAGGTGCTTATAGCTTGTCTGGGTCTAAGATTGTGATTCATTAATTTATTTTTATTTTGTTTTTCACAGATGGGGAACTCCAAACATTGGTCGTTGACGCATTCAGCCTAGGTTGTGTGCTGTTTTTCTGCATGACTCGTGGGTGTCATCCATTTGGTGATAAGGATCGTGATGAAGATATTAAAATACATGCGATAAATTTTTCCTCACTCACCCCTGTACCCAAACATTTGATATCCAGTTTGCTACAATTTCGTCCTAGTCAAAGGTACGCATATGCTCACATTTTAATGTATTGATGAGAAAAATAACTTTCAAAAACTAAATAGCATGTGTCATATGCTGAGCATAACAACATATTCCAAACAACATAAAGTTACTTTAATATTAATACTCTATTACATGGGGCATCTTCAATTGTTGTCGTTATGTTTTTTATTTATTCCATTATGCTTTTTTAATTCTAACTCTTTTGTAATTCAGGATGAAGGTAAATGAAGTCTTGTTACATCCTCTATTTTAGAAGAACGATAAAAAATTAAGTTTTATTCGGGATGTCGACGAGCAAGTGAAGTTATGTGCAAATTGTACTTGAATTAGAAAAGATTAATGTGCTATACAAGTTTAGTGGGAATAAATTTATGATTCCTAGTGCTCTATGTTGATGACATGCTAGTAGCAAGTAGTGATATAAGTGAAACCAAAAGATTTTTTGACAAAGTTTTTTTTGAAATTAACTAGCCTCTAGCCTCTAAATAACTGTGAAATTAGAAAATGGACTGCAAGAAAAAAGAAAGTAAAAGGAAGGTGCAAGTCATTTAGTCTTGTTGTCTCTATTAAACTAATAAAACTATAATCTTGCAAGGCTGCAACACCTACATACATGTATTAAGCTTGGCAAGTAAACATGACCAAGGACAATACATACATCTAGTTCATCTAACAATCGTTGATGATCAACAAACAGCAAGCCAACAAGCCAAAACATTAACATGTACTGCTAATCATAGATACCAAAACTAAACCTTGCAAAAGTATGACCAAGTCTATCACAATTTCCACTATGTCTATACAGCCCTAGACATTGACAATCACTGACCCAGAGAACATGAGAACCTAAAAAATTCATTTGCCACTTACTTTTATTCAACTAAAAAACAAGCACAAATGTAAGAATATAATAAGTCTTCACAATTAATGTAAGAAAAATTCAGCTAGACACCTATAAGGCTACAACCATTAACCAACTTTATATACAATTGTCAATCATGAACAAATACAAAAACACAAAATTACTTAAATGAGCCATTATATTCCAATAATAAGGACACCATCAATATTAGGAAGAGAGATTGTTGGTTTGGTAATTGTACCTATGTTAAGAGAGATTGTTTTCCCCACATTATAGATATATATATATATATATATATATCATTTCAAAAAAAATATTTTTTAAGTGAAAAATGTAACTTTATTTTTTTTCTTTCTCCTTTTTATCTCTATCATACCGAAAAACCTCACATTTTACTTTTCTCACATTTTTTCTTTACCCATCTCTTCTCACTTATTCATCTCTCTTTAAACCAAATAGAGTATTATAGTTTATTAAGGTTGATAAAATTATCTTTAGACTAAAATATTGTAACTCAATTTTCTTTCTTTCTTTCTTCTCTTTTAATTAATCATACCAAAATAACATATAAAATCCACTCTTTTTGTACTTTATTCTTCTTCTATTATTCCTTTTTCTAATAATTTTATTCTAGACTTCTATTCTGCCTCCGCCGCGTCCAAAAGTTGTTACAATTATTTTAATAAAGCAACAATGACTGACTTTACACATAATAATAATAAACTAATAAAGCCTTACCCACCGGTCACCATCATCAATATCAACCACTTTATTAACATTACTAATTTTGATTAAAAAACAAAAATCCGTATAATTTTAGTCAAAATCACACTTTTGGTTAGACGAATACTTTTAATATTTTTTTAATAATCAAATTAGTCCTGATTTTGTAATTGAGTTTGATTTCAATCTCTAATCCCTCGACAGAAAAATGATATTTAATAATGGTAAAAAAAACTGTCTATAGACTATAAACATCGCTTTGACCGCCACTAAATGTATTTTTTCAGCCTAAGACTAAAACCAAACTCGGTTATAATATTATGGATTAAATTGACTATTAAATTTTGTTTTCAATATCTTGTATATTGCATATAATGTCAATTGTCAAGAACACATATTATTTTGGGCAAGTAGGCATAGTGCTTTTTGTTTGTTGAGAGAGGTTCATTTTCTGCGAAGTAACGCGACCCTGCGTGATTCTATTTTATTCTCTTGACGCTTTCCTTGTGTGGTGTGCCATAACAAGAACCAATAGACCCTGGTGTTTCTTCCATTCGGAGCTTCTCCTAGGTGATTCTCTTCACGCTTCACGATTATCATTTCTTATTTTCTATGTCCAATTTCATGTTCATTGATAAAAAACTGAATGTGTAATTGTGGGTCATCTTTGTTTTTTCCAAACTCGTTTAAGGTTGTCTTTTCTATGTGTGCTTTGTTTTTTGTTGGTTGGTTCAACTGCAGACAACCCGTGTCTCTCTTGTAATCTTTCTCACTAGGATTTTAGCCCGTCTCCGTGCGATGCACGGACGAACAGTTCTTCAATTTATCATATTTATTCAATCAATTTATTTAACTTCATCTATTTAAATCACATACCAATTATTGTAACCCTTACTAATCACAATACAAAATATGGCTTAACCGAAACATAGACATCAACGACTAATTATAAACATTAATATGGATAACAAAAGTTGTATTTTCATTTATCATTGTCAAAATAACTTGAACACAATTACAATGTTAAAGTTTCTGTTATAAATATACGAAGCCTCAGAGTGAAAATGATGAAAATCTCTTCACAACAGGGTATGGTCAACAATATACATATATTCAGAAAGAAATTTCAGTGTCAAATACACATAAAAAAAACACAGAAAATACTAATTTCCTTATTGTACAAACTGGCTCAAGCAATTCAACTAAAAACAAGCACAAATGTAAGAATATAATAAGTCTTCACAATTAATGTAAGAAAAATTCAGCTAGACACCTATAAGGCTACAACCATTAACCAACTTTATATACAATTGTCAATCATGAACAAATACAAAAACACAAAATTACTTAAATGAGCCATTATATTCCAATAATAAGGACACCATCAATATTAGGAAGAGAGATTGTTGGTTTGGTAATTGTACCTATGTTAAGAGAGATTGTTTTCCCCACATTATAGATATATATATATATATCATTTCAAAAAAAATATTTTTTAAGTGAAAAATGTAACTTTATTTTTTTTCTTTCTCCTTTTTATCTCTATCATACCGAAAAACCTCACATTTTACTTTTCTCACATTTTTTCTTTACCCATCTCTTCTCACTTATTCATCTCTCTTTAAACCAAATAGAGTATTATAGTTTATTAAGGTTGATAAAATTGTCTTTAGACTAAAATATTGTAACTCAATTTTCTTTCTTTCTTTCTTCTCTTTTAATTAATCATACCAAAATAACATATAAAATCCACTCTTTTTGTACTTTATTCTTCTTCTATTATTCCTTTTTCTAATAATTTTATTCTAGACTTCTATTCTGCCTCCGCCGCGTCCAAAAGTTGTTACAATTATTTTAATAAAGCAACAATGACTGACTTTATACATAATAATAATAAACTAATAAAGCCTTACCCACCGGTCACCATCATCAATATCAACCACTTTATTAACATTACTAATTTTGATTAAAAAACAAAAATCCGTATAATTTTAGTCAAAATCACACTTTTGGTTAGACGAATACTTTTAATATTTTTTTAATAATCAAATTAGTCCTGATTTTGTAATTGAGTTTGATTTCAATCTCTAATCCCTCGACAGAAAAATGATATTTAATAATGGTAAAAAAAACTGTCTATAGACTATAAACATCGCTTTGACCGCCACTAAATGTATTTTTTCAGCCTCAGACTAAAACCAAACTCGGTTATAATATTATGGATTAAATTGACTATTAAATTTTGTTTTCAATATCTTGTATATTGTATATAATGTCAATTGTCAAGAACACATATTATTTTGGGCAAGTAGGCATAGTGCTTTTTGTTTGTTGAGAGAGGTTCATTTTCTGCGAAGTAACGCGACCCTGCGTGATTCTATTTTATTCTCTTGACGCTTTCCTTGTGTGGTGTGCCATAACAAGAACCAATAGACCCTGGTGTTTCTTCCATTCGGAGCTTCTCCTAGGTGATTCTCTTCACGCTTCACGATTATCATTTCTTATTTTCTATGTCCAATTTCATGTTCATTGATAAAAAACTGAATGTGTAATTGTGGGTCATCTTTGTTTTTTCCAAACTCGTTTAAGGTTGTCTTTTCTATGTGTGCTTTGTTTTTTGTTGGTTGGTTCAACTGCAGACAACCCGTGTCTCTCTTGTAATCTTTCTCACTAGGATTTTAGCACGTCTCCGTGCGATGCACGGACGAACAGTTCTTCAATTTATCATATTTATTCAATCAATTTATTTAACTTCATCTATTTAAATCACATACCAATTATTGTAACCCTTACTAATCACAATACAAAATATGGCTTAACCGAAACATAGACATCAACGACTAATTATAAACATTAATATGGATAACAAAAGTTGTATTTTCATTTATCATTGTCAAAATAACTTGAACACAATTACAATGTTAAAGTTTCTGTTATAAATATACGAAGCCTCAGAGTGAAAATGATGAAAATCTCTTCACAACAGGGTATGGTCAACAATATACATATATTCAGAAAGAAATTTCAGTGTCAAATACACATAAAAAAAACACAGAAAATACTAATTTCCTTATTGTACAAACTGGCTCAAGCAATTCAACTAAAAACAAGCACAAATGTAAGAATATAATAAGTCTTCACAATTAATGTAAGAAAAATTCAGCTAGACACCTATAAGGCTACAACCATTAACCAACTTTATATACAATTGTCAATCATGAACAAATACAAAAACACAAAATTACTTAAATGAGTCATTATATTCCAATAATAAGGACACCATCAATATTAGGAAGAGAGATTGTTGGTTTGGTAATTGTACCTATGTTAAGAGAGATTGTTTTCCCCACATTATAGATATATATATATATATCATTTCAAAAAAAATATTTTTTAAGTGAAAAATGTAACTTTATTTTTTTTCTTTCTCCTTTTTATCTCTATCATACCGAAAAACCTCACATTTTACTTTTCTCACATTTTTTCTTTACCCATCTCTTCTCACTTATTCATCTCTCTTTAAACCAAATAGAGTATTATAGTTTATTAAGGTTGATAAAATTGTCTTTAGACTAAAATATTGTAACTCAATTTTCTTTCTTTCTTTCTTCTCTTTTAATTAATCATACCAAAATAACATATAAAATCCACTCTTTTTGTACTTTATTCTTCTTCTATTATTCCTTTTTCTAATAATTTTATTCTAGACTTCTATTCTGCCTCCGCCGCGTCCAAAAGTTGTTACAATTATTTTAATAAAGCAACAATGACTGACTTTATACATAATAATAATAAACTAATAAAGCCTTACCCACCGGTCACCATCATCAATATCAACCACTTTATTAACATTACTAATTTTGATTAAAAAACAAAAATCCGTATAATTTTAGTCAAAATCACACTTTTGGTTAGACGAATACTTTTAATATTTTTTTAATAATCAAATTAGTCCTGATTTTGTAATTGAGTTTGATTTCAATCTCTAATCCCTCGACAGAAAAATGATATTTAATAATGGTAAAAAAAACTGTCTATAGACTATAAACATCGCTTTGACCGCCACTAAATGTATTTTTTCAGCCTAAGACTAAAACCAAACTCGGTTATAATATTATGGATTAAATTGACTATTAAATTTTGTTTTCAATATCTTGTATATTGTATATAATGTCAATTGTCAAGAACACATATTATTTTGGGCAAGTAGGCATAGTGCTTTTTGTTTGTTGAGAGAGGTTCATTTTCTGCGAAGTAACGCGACCCTGCGTGATTCTATTTTATTCTCTTGACGCTTTCCTTGTGTGGTGTGCCATAACAAGAACCAATAGACCCTGGTGTTTCTTCCATTCGGAGCTTCTCCTAGGTGATTCTCTTCACGCTTCACGATTATCATTTCTTATTTTCTATGTCCAATTTCATGTTCATTGATAAAAAACTGAATGTGTAATTGTGGGTCATCTTTGTTTTTTCCAAACTCGTTTAAGGTTGTCTTTTCTATGTGTGCTTTGTTTTTTGTTGGTTGGTTCAACTGCAGACAACCCGTGTCTCTCTTGTAATCTTTCTCACTAGGATTTTAGCACGTCTCCGTGCGATGCACGGACGAACAGTTCTTCAATTTATCATATTTATTCAATCAATTTATTTAACTTCATCTATTTAAATCACATACCAATTATTGTAACCCTTACTAATCACAATACAAAATATGGCTTAACCGAAACATAGACATCAACGACTAATTATAAACATTAATATGGATAACAAAAGTTGTATTTTCATTTATCATTGTCAAAATAACTTGAACACAATTACAATGTTAAAGTTTCTGTTATAAATATACGAAGCCTCAGAGTGAAAATGATGAAAATCTCTTCACAACAGGGTATGGTCAACAATATACATATATTCAGAAAGAAATTTCAGTGTCAAATACACATAAAAAAAACACAGAAAATACTAATTTCCTTATTGTACAAACTGGCTCAAGCAATTCAACTAAAAACAAGCACAAATGTAAGAATATAATAAGTCTTCACAATTAATGTAAGAAAAATTCAGCTAGACACCTATAAGGCTACAACCATTAACCAACTTTATATACAATTGTCAATCATGAACAAATACAAAAACACAAAATTACTTAAATGAGTCATTATATTCCAATAATAAGGACACCATCAATATTAGGAAGAGAGATTGTTGGTTTGGTAATTGTACCTATGTTAAGAGAGATTGTTTTCCCCACATTATAGATATATATATATATATCATTTCAAAAAAAATATTTTTTAAGTGAAAAATGTAACTTTATTTTTTTTCTTTCTCCTTTTTATCTCTATCATACCGAAAAACCTCACATTTTACTTTTCTCACATTTTTTCTTTACCCATCTCTTCTCACTTATTCATCTCTCTTTAAACCAAATAGAGTATTATAGTTTATTAAGGTTGATAAAATTGTCTTTAGACTAAAATATTGTAACTCAATTTTCTTTCTTTCTTTCTTCTCTTTTAATTAATCATACCAAAATAACATATAAAATCCACTCTTTTTGTACTTTATTCTTCTTCTATTATTCCTTTTTCTAATAATTTTATTCTAGACTTCTATTCTGCCTCCGCCGCGTCCAAAAGTTGTTACAATTATTTTAATAAAGCAACAATGACTGACTTTATACATAATAATAATAAACTAATAAAGCCTTACCCACCGGTCACCATCATCAATATCAACCACTTTATTAACATTACTAATTTTGATTAAAAAACAAAAATCCGTATAATTTTAGTCAAAATCACACTTTTGGTTAGACGAATACTTTTAATATTTTTTTAATAATCAAATTAGTCCTGATTTTGTAATTGAGTTTGATTTCAATCTCTAATCCCTCGACAGAAAAATGATATTTAATAATGGTAAAAAAAACTGTCTATAGACTATAAACATCGCTTTGACCGCCACTAAATGTATTTTTTCAGCCTAAGACTAAAACCAAACTCGGTTATAATATTATGGATTAAATTGACTATTAAATTTTGTTTTCAATATCTTGTATATTGTATATAATGTCAATTGTCAAGAACACATATTATTTTGGGCAAGTAGGCATAGTGCTTTTTGTTTGTTGAGAGAGGTTCATTTTCTGCGAAGTAACGCGACCCTGCGTGATTCTATTTTATTCTCTTGACGCTTTCCTTGTGTGGTGTGCCATAACAAGAACCAATAGACCCTGGTGTTTCTTCCATTCGGAGCTTCTCCTAGGTGATTCTCTTCACGCTTCACGATTATCATTTCTTATTTTCTATGTCCAATTTCATGTTCATTGATAAAAAACTGAATGTGTAATTGTGGGTCATCTTTGTTTTTTCCAAACTCGTTTAAGGTTGTCTTTTCTATGTGTGCTTTGTTTTTTGTTGGTTGGTTCAACTGCAGACAACCCGTGTCTCTCTTGTAATCTTTCTCACTAGGATTTTAGCCCGTCTCCGTGCGATGCACGGACGAACAGTTCTTCAATTTATCATATTTATTCAATCAATTTATTTAACTTCATCTATTTAAATCACATACCAATTATTGTAACCCTTACTAATCACAATACAAAATATGGCTTAACCGAAACATAGACATCAACGACTAATTATAAACATTAATATGGATAACAAAAGTTGTATTTTCATTTATCATTGTCAAAATAACTTGAACACAATTACAATGTTAAAGTTTCTGTTATAAATATACGAAGCCTCAGAGTGAAAATGATGAAAATCTCTTCACAACAGGGTATGGTCAACAATATACATATATTCAGAAAGAAATTTCAGTGTCAAATACACATAAAAAAAACACAGAAAATACTAATTTCCTTATTGTACAAACTGGCTCAAGCAATTCAACTAAAAACAAGCACAAATGTAAGAATATAATAAGTCTTCACAATTAATGTAAGAAAAATTCAGCTAGACACCTATAAGGCTACAACCATTAACCAACTTTATATACAATTGTCAATCATGAACAAATACAAAAACACAAAATTACTTAAATGAGCCATTATATTCCAATAATAAGGACACCATCAATATTAGGAAGAGAGATTGTTGGTTTGGTAATTGTACCTATGTTAAGAGAGATTGTTTTCCCCACATTATAGATATATATATATATATCATTTCAAAAAAAATATTTTTTAAGTGAAAAATGTAACTTTATTTTTTTTCTTTCTCCTTTTTATCTCTATCATACCGAAAAACCTCACATTTTACTTTTCTCACATTTTTTCTTTACCCATCTCTTCTCACTTATTCATCTCTCTTTAAACCAAATAGAGTATTATAGTTTATTAAGGTTGATAAAATTGTCTTTAGACTAAAATATTGTAACTCAATTTTCTTTCTTTCTTTCTTCTCTTTTAATTAATCATACCAAAATAACATATAAAATCCACTCTTTTTGTACTTTATTCTTCTTCTATTATTCCTTTTTCTAATAATTTTATTCTAGACTTCTATTCTGCCTCCGCCGCGTCCAAAAGTTGTTACAATTATTTTAATAAAGCAACAATGACTGACTTTATACATAATAATAATAAACTAATAAAGCCTTACCCACCGGTCACCATCATCAATATCAACCACTTTATTAACATTACTAATTTTGATTAAAAAACAAAAATCCGTATAATTTTAGTCAAAATCACACTTTTGGTTAGACGAATACTTTTAATATTTTTTTAATAATCAAATTAGTCCTGATTTTGTAATTGAGTTTGATTTCAATCTCTAATCCCTCGACAGAAAAATGATATTTAATAATGGTAAAAAAAACTGTCTATAGACTATAAACATCGCTTTGACCGCCACTAAATGTATTTTTTCAGCCTAAGACTAAAACCAAACTCGGTTATAATATTATGGATTAAATTGACTATTAAATTTTGTTTTCAATATCTTGTATATTGTATATAATGTCAATTGTCAAGAACACATATTATTTTGGGCAAGTAGGCATAGTGCTTTTTGTTTGTTGAGAGAGGTTCATTTTCTGCGAAGTAACGCGACCCTGCGTGATTCTATTTTATTCTCTTGACGCTTTCCTTGTGTGGTGTGCCATAACAAGAACCAATAGACCCTGGTGTTTCTTCCATTCGGAGCTTCTCCTAGGTGATTCTCTTCACGCTTCACGATTATCATTTCTTATTTTCTATGTCCAATTTCATGTTCATTGATAAAAAACTGAATGTGTAATTGTGGGTCATCTTTGTTTTTTCCAAACTCGTTTAAGGTTGTCTTTTCTATGTGTGCTTTGTTTTTTGTTGGTTGGTTCAACTGCAGACAACCCGTGTCTCTCTTGTAATCTTTCTCACTAGGATTTTAGCCCGTCTCCGTGCGATGCACGGACGAACAGTTCTTCAATTTATCATATTTATTCAATCAATTTATTTAACTTCATCTATTTAAATCACATACCAATTATTGTAACCCTTACTAATCACAATACAAAATATGGCTTAACCGAAACATAGACATCAACGACTAATTATAAACATTAATATGGATAACAAAAGTTGTATTTTCATTTATCATTGTCAAAATAACTTGAACACAATTACAATGTTAAAGTTTCTGTTATAAATATACGAAGCCTCAGAGTGAAAATGATGAAAATCTCTTCACAACAGGGTATGGTCAACAATATACATATATTCAGAAAGAAATTTCAGTGTCAAATACACATAAAAAAAAACACAGAAAATACTAATTTCCTTATTGTACAAACTGGCTCAAGCAATTCAACTAAAAACAAGCACAGATGTAAGAATATAATAAGTCTTCACAATTAATGTAAGAAAAATTCAGCTAGACACCTATAAGGCTTCAACCATTAACCAACTTTATATACAATTGTCAATCATGAACAAATACAAAAACACAAAATTACTTAAATGAGCCATTATATTCCAATAATAAGGACACCATCAATATTAGGAAGAGAGATTGTTGGTTTGGTAATTGTACCTATGTTAAGAGAGATTGTTTTCCCCACATTATAGATATATATATATATATATCATTTCAAAAAAAATATTTTTTAAGTGAAAAATGTAACTTTATTTTTTTTCTTTCTCCTTTTTATCTCTATCATACCGAAAAACCTCACATTTTACTTTTCTCACATTTTTTCTTTACCCATCTCTTCTCACTTATTCATCTCTCTTTTAAACCAAATAGAGTATTATAGTTTATTAAGGTTGATAAAATTGTCTTTAGACTAAAATATTGTAACTCAATTTTCTTTCTTTCTTTCTTCTCTTTTAATTAATCATACCAAAATAACATATAAAATCCACTCTTTTTGTACTTTATTCTTCTTCTATTATTCCTTTTTCTAATAATTTTATTCTAGACTTCTATTCTGCCTCCGCCGCGTCCAAAAGTTGTTACAATTATTTTAATAAAGCAACAATGACTGACTTTATACATAATAATAATAAACTAATAAAGCCTTACCCACCGGTCACCATCATCAATATCAACCACTTTATTAACATTACTAATTTTGATTAAAAAACAAAAATCCGTATAATTTTAGTCAAAATCACACTTTTGGTTAGACGAATACTTTTAATATTTTTTTAATAATCAAATTAGTCCTGATTTTGTAATTGAGTTTGATTTCAATCTCTAACCCCTCGACAGAAAAATGATATTTAATAATGGTAAAAAAAACTGTCTATAGACTACAAACATCGCTTTGACCGCCACTAAATGTATTTTTTCAGCCTAAGACTAAAATCAAACTCGGTTATAATATTATGGATTAAATTGACTATTAAATTTTGTTTTCAATATCTTGTATATTGTATATAATGTCAATTGTCAAGAACACATATTATTTTGGGCAAGTAGGCATAGTGCTTTTTGTTTGTTGAGAGAGGTTCATTTTCTGCGAAGTAACGCGACCCTGCGTGATTCTATTTTATTCTCTTGACGCTTTCCTTGTGTGGTGTGCCATAACAAGAACCAATAGACCCTGGTGTTTCTTCCATTCGGAGCTTCTCCTAGGTGATTCTCTTCACGCTTCACGATTATCATTTCTTATTTTCTATGTCCAATTTCATGTTCATTGATAAAAAACTGAATGTGTAATTGTGGGTCATCTTTGTTTTTTCCAAACTCGTTTAAGGTTGTCTTTTCTATGTGTGCTTTGTTTTTTGTTGGTTGGTTCAACTGCAGACAACCCGTGTCTCTCTTGTAATCTTTCTCACTAGGATTTTAGCACGTCTCCGTGCGATGCACGGACGAACAGTTCTTCAATTTATCATATTTATTCAATCAATTTATTTAACTTCATCTATTTAAATCACATACCAATTATTGTAACCCTTACTAATCACAATACAAAATATGGCTTAACCGAAACATAGACATCAATGACTAATTATAAACATTAATATGGATAACAAAAGTTGTATTTTCATTTATCATTGTCAAAATAACTTGAACACAATTACAATGTTAAAGTTTCTGTTATAAATATACGAAGCCTCAGAGTGAAAATGATGAAAATCTCTTCACAACAGGGTATGGTCAACAATATACATATATTCAGAAAGAAATTTCAGTGTCAAATACACATAAAAAAAAAAAACACAGAAAATACTAATTTCCTTATTGTACAAACTGGCTCAAGCAATTGACATACTTACACAAGAAAATTGCCCCATGCTACTCATGTAAACAAATGATGATCAAGTAAAAAAATTATTTTAATCTACTTTCAAGTATGATTACCTCTGAGAACAGTAAGGGGTGGGTACATGAAAATCATGATCACTGTTACTTTTGTATTACTAATTAGTACATTATATATACTGATAAGTTAATTAAATAAATATCTTACCTGGATGCACAAAGAAGAAGAGATTAGAAAATAAAATATGTCAAATACCTACTTGTCACATGATAGAAGATATACAAAGAGATAGAGCTGAACGTCTCTTCTCCATGTTCGGCAGTTAGCAGCAACAACGACCGTGACGCAAAGCCTAACTGCTGCACAAAGTGGGACGAATACAAGTTTGTCCATTGTTGAACAGGAAATGAAACAAAGCTCAGATCACAAACAATGGAAGGCTGAAAAGGTAAGGAGAGAAAAGTGAATCCAAACTAAAAGGGAGAGAATAAGAAAATTAATTTTATTATGACAAATTCACGTCTTTGGGGAAAGAAAAACAAAGATCATAGACCTACCCTAACATTTAACAAAAAATTAAACTTCCTCATTCAACAAAAAATATTGGACCGCCCAGAGTTTCAGAAAATTAATTGGCCCACGAAGCTAATTTCTTGTTAACCAAAAAATGTTAACACACTTACCCAAAAAAATAAAAAATAATATAAGTTTCATAAAAAACTCTACACAATTAGGACAAATGAAAAAGATCATGTCCCACTCAATCCACATGATATAAGTGGACCATCACAACATTCAAGTAAAACAACTATCTAATTTTTTTTAGAAATATCCTAGTTATCAAATAATGTTAATACATAATTCATCCACAAGCTTCGAACCCTGTACTATTCACACTTAACCCTTCTGACCCCCTACGTCAAATTAGTCCTATCACTTCGGCTAACATTCGATGAAAAACCTAACTTTCACTTTATATTGAATTTCAAAGCTAAATAATATCAACTCTAAAATACTATGACATATACTAAGAAATATATTCCAATCTTCAAATTGAATCAAAAATATACTCTTAATAAATCTATTTGTAACAGTGTTTCATCCACAAGTTTCGAACCCTGTATCATTCACACTTAACCCTTTCGATCCCCTACGTCAAATTAGTCCAACCACTTCGGCTAACATTCGAAGAAAAAACTAACTTTCACTTCATATGAAATTCCAAAGCTAAATAATATCAACTCTAAAATACCATGACATATAATAAGAAGTATATTCCAATCTCCAAAGTGAATCAAAAATTGATCTTAATAAATCTACTTGTAACAATGTAACAATCTAACCTTTCAAGAGTATATAACTTTAACGTTTTGCTAACACTACTATACCTTTCAACAATTTCACATATTTAATCAAATTTTATAAATATGAATAAGTGACATGAAACCTTATCACATCAGATTATTTAAAAAATTGCTCCAACCAACAAAAGGGTTAAATTGAAAATCTACTGAATGAGGTGAATTATGATAATGCTTTCAGAAAGATAACTTCGTCCAAAGGAAGAAGAGAAAAACTATAAATAATAACATATATTTATCTATAACAATCTGGTTGATAAAACTCCACCATAAACACATTTATTATTATTACTTGTTTATTCGACAATCGTGGAAACAACTAAAATGAGCTTCCAAATAAAGACAGTATTTAAAGCAAATCTAGAACTTTTGTTTGGTATCTAGAGACCAGTAGGATTTGAACCCTGAACTTAGAGAATTCTAATCCATCAAGTACCAATTAGGCTATCCGTACCTCATGGCACGGACGAGCAGATCTAAAATTTATCATATTTATTCAATCAATGTATTTTACTCCAATTAATTAACTGTCATACCACTTATTGTAACATTTATGAATTACAACCCAAATATGACTTAGCCAAAACATATCGGTCAATGGACAAATTATAAATATTCATATGTATAACAAAGCTATATTTCAATTTATCTTTTTCAAAATAACTTGAACAAAATTACAGTGTCTTTTTCCTTAATAATCAATTGTAGATTTTTTGAAAAAACTCCTTATAAACAATGTTTTTTGTTACATCTCGTTCCCTAACATCCTCGTTGCATATTAGGATCTTCAAACCAGATCTCGTCTTCACACGAGAAACAGCAACATACAACTGCCCATGTGAAAAAACAGGACTTGGCAAATAAACACCAACATCTGATAGTGTTTGACCTTGGCTCTTATTAATAGTCATGGCAAATGAGACAAGAAGAGGAAATTGTCTTCTTTGAAACCTAATGGGCATACTCTGATCACTTGGAATCATGTTCATCCTACCAATGAAAGTTTGCCTACCAGCATGTGTGCCAGAGATGACAATACCTCCAACAACATTTGGACGAAGATGGTTAACAATAAGCCTAGTTCCATTGCATAATCCAATAGATATATCTAGATTTCGCATGAGCATCACAGGAGTTCCTATCTTCAACACCAACTCATGATCTGGAATACCAGAACACTTGATATCATTAAGAAATTCAGTTGTCAACCAATCAGCTTCAATGCCAAGCTCTTCATCGATACCCCATACTGAATCAGAGCTTAAATAGGTCGTCCCCTCACCAGGAAATAGTGACAACACATATTTATTAACCATATCAACTGCATCCAATGTAGGAGCAAGTATAGCCTTGTCTTGATAATACTCAGCACATCCAATCTTCTGAAGAATATTGGGAAACATAGTTTGTACAATATCAAACACAGGATTGGATGACTGTTGGATAAATGTTTCCTCAGGCACTTTTATAAAAGATTCACCATCATTATAGTCTCCTAAATTACCATCTCCAACATCAAGAACCCATTTGGCAAAATACTTAACCTCTTCAACCTCAAGATTGTTCAAGTTACCAAGCAAACGCATGTTTTCCGTTAATGTGAGAACCTTGCAGAATCTCCACAAGCGGGATGAATTGATGGTAGCCATAACAACCTCAGCTCTACTACCCTTGGGAATAACTGGTAAAATTTGTCTAAAATCGCCACCTAGGACAACAACTTTGCCCCCAAATGGTAGATCAAAGTTTACAGGATCAATGACTCTCATGATATCTCTCAATGACTTGTCCAATGCTTCAAACGCATATCTACTAACCATTGGTGCTTCATCCCAAATAATCAAACTGGTTAACTGAAGTAACTCAGCTTTTGGACTACCTTGAACAATCCCACAACATGAATCTTCATTAACATTAAGCGGAATGCAAAAAAGTGAATGTGCGGTTCGACCACCAGGTAGTAACAAAGAAGCTATGCCACTTGAAGCAACATTCAATATAACTTTTTTCTCTGATCTAAGCCTGTAAGTCAATGTTTTCCATAAAAATGTTTTGCCAGTTCCACCATGACCATTAACAAAGAAAAAACCGCCATTATCCTTATTCACCGCAGAAATAATCTCATCGTATACCTTAGCTTGCCCACTATTCATCTTATTGAAAAAATCAAGGTGCAATTTCTTCATCTCAATAATATCAAAGTTAAGCTCATTGAATAATAGAACATTACCATACTGGTTCAGAATATTAGGATCAACTTGTGGCATGTTAGAGTAATCTTTCAATGATCTTCCATTTACCATCAACACTTTCTCTATCTCCATTAAGCACAAACCCTTCAATTCTTCCTCATCAATATTCAATTCTGCAAAGAAATTACAACAATCATACATAGCAAAATAATAACAGAATAAAATTTATTACATTTCAACAAATGTGGAAAAATACCTTTATTATTATGTTTCTTTCGTAAATCATAAAGGATTCCATCAACCAGTACATGCCAAGTTTCCTTCCATACCTTGAGGGGATTAGACATGGAATTTGCTAATAGGAATGAAACAAATAAGCCTCTACAATATAATCCCGAAGATATGGTTCCCACATCCAATATACCATTAATATACTCACCATCATCCTTCAACAACCCCAATGAGACACATGCATCACGGAAACTGTCATGTACATTACTCTTAACTGATCTCAAATCTTCAAAGCTTGTACAACCTCTTTGCACATTCAACAACAACCTCAAGTAATATAATTCACCTGAACCAGGGGGCACAAAATTTATTCGCCCAATAGTCAAACCCTGTTTCCTCGGATGCCATGATCTGCTACTCGGATCATAAACAAATGATCCTGGAAACTGAACATATGTTAGCTCTCTACCCTCCGGATACTTAGAATTGGACTCCATTCACGCTAGGAACATGCTGTTCTTAACTTCGTTCTTCTTAAGTACCTCTTCGATTGATTGATTTTCCTTAAACAAAACAACTTGCTTCCTAGGTAAATGGTACGTGAGTTTCTGAACATGTGGCCATTTATGGTGGATTTCAAATTTGAAAATTCTCCATGCAGCTTCACATGGAGACAAGTATCTACAATCAAAATATTGTTTGATTTCATCCACTTCAGCTTTCTGATCATGATTATTTTTACCAGCAGACATAGACATTGTTACTCTATCAACTCCTTTGTGTACATATTTGAACAGGTATTTTATAGAGTTTGACTTATTGCAATACTCAATGTTGATATGAGCTTGGTATTTCATAAGCAGTTTGGGATTGTATGGCACAACAAAACCATTGTCTAAATCAACTCCCCTTCTGTTGGTTGAAATCCCAGTGTTCCTCCTCCTATAAATAGGATACCCATCATTGTCAAATGATGTAGTATCTGCATATTTTTTCGGGAAAAATTTGGAACACCGGTCATTCTTCATGCAAGGAGATTCCTTCCTACTTAGTCCACAAGGTCCATGAACCATATAATTTGACACACAATCAAACAATTCAGGGTAGAGATCAGGATCTGGTAGCTCAGCACATATAACCGAGTCTATCATTTCAGTAGTTTTAAGCTTGTCCCCAGGACCAAGCCACAACAAAATGTGAGCATGTGGTAAACCTCTCTTCTGAAATTCAATGCTATACATACCTGAGTATTATTAAATATTATTACTAATTCATAATAACTAATATTTACTATAATAACATGAATAAATAAAAATATCTTACCAGCAATGACCTTCCCAAAAAACTCCCCTTTCTTGAGATCTGTCATTAGTTGCGCCAATTTCATACGAAAGACTCGACATGATATATCTGGACGATCATACGCTGACAAAAAATATCTTGAAACATGCCGATCAATCTCAGGCCACTTAGGATTGCATGTCATTGTAAGAAACAAATCAGGATATCCGTAAGTTCCACAAATAACCATAGCATCTTGGCAATTATCAAACATATACCGCCTACCCCCAGTAAAAGATGAAGGAAGGAATATTCTAGAGCCAACTGTTGAGGCATCAGTATCACCACGAGTAATAGCGTCCTCAATCCCTGATAAAAAATCTCTACGAATAGTGTCCTGATTGTACCTTATGTAATGCAACCTATTGGATTCAATCATTGAGTAGCAATCAACAACAAATTGTTGCAGCAAACGCCGAGACAATGTTATTCTCCTGCACTCAAATTGTCTTTCCTGAAGCCTAAATGAAACCCATTCACGCATTGACATGTTCTCTTGCTTGTAGATTTCACTATTGAAGTTAACGCCACCAAACTCAATTTCATTTGAAAATCCTCCCTCCCCATATGGGAACAACAATGGATATTGTAAGGGCAAAAATGTGAATGAGTCTCAAAGATTCTTTCTAACTTACCACTTGTTGAGCGTAGAATAACATCACGACCACAGTCAGAACTATCAAAATCACCAACAATTAAAGCAGCAACTTCATCTACGCTTGGGAGATTGTATGTATTGGAATCATTAACACGATTCCTAAATAACCTTAAAGCAACCTCATTGGAATCAAATTCTTCAACATGATCTCTTACACTTCTAAATGACTTGGCTAAAACATTGTGCTCATCAACCATCTTAAGCAAGTCCACCACTAAACCAGGCTCAAGATTGCATTTACCATCATAATCACTGTAACCAAAATATATAATAAAACCATAAGCAACAAATATACTAATACAAAACTAAACGACCATCAGTAAAAATACGGCAACATACCTAAAATGCTTCATTCTGTTATGGATCTCATTTCTCGTATCATATATGTACAATTGAGCAAATTTTGGATTATCACCTTCGGATGGAAGTAAACTGCCAATTCGATGATAATTTTGGCCACTTATAACAAATTGAGGAGGTCCACGACCATCATTCAAACCACAATCAACTTTACCACCAATTGAGGTGAAGGCAAACATGCTATTATAAGATCTAATGTTCTCCAAAAAATGACGACTCCTAGGATCAATACCTGTGAGCAAGTTGTACAATAATAATGGGGAGTCCGCCAAATAAGGTAGCATAATTTTCCCTTTCATACAACATATATAGAAGTCTGGAGAAGTAGAATCTCTTGTCTTTTCAGATCTCTCTTGATACCAAAGAACAGCTCCACAATACTTGCATGGCATGTTCATTTCGCCAAGATCAATATATGCTACAAAATTATATACTACAAATAAAAAATTTATTTTCAACGAAAATTATAACATTCATGGCATTAAAGGTATAAGATCATACATTGTGATTCAGCTACATAAAAAATTGCATTTCTGTGGATATTGTTAGTATCATCTCTCTGGGTAATTTGTGAAGATATTGAATCTTCTTCAAGGTGCACCACTGAAACAAATATCAACTTCAAAATTTAAAGCAAATATACACAGACTAAAAATAATACACATGTTAATATACATAATAATAAAATGGATAGGATCTTCCTCGCAGAATAAAATGACAGAATAAAAAGACAAAATTTCCTTAGTAGCTTTTAAAGATGAATTGTAAAAAAAATTAACAACAAAATTAATTAAAAAACCAATGAAATTTATATTAAGGTTTAAAAATATATCTATCTACTAATCCTATTATCAAGTTTTATGAAACTAATAAAAAGGGAAAAAAATGCACTAACTCATATTGATCCTTTTCTTTGAACGTTGCAAATTAGGTCTTCTAATTGTACGTCCACGATTCGACCTCTTTCCCAAAACTTCTGTAACACACAATTTCAAAAGACATGTTAGTATAGAAGATCAATTACATATTGTTATCACATTTTATTTTACCTATAATATATCTAAAAAAGGAATTTATATGGTCTACACAAAATGTTATATGATAGGCTAAGATAGCAAATGTACATCATACTATTGGGCCGCCAGATAGCACATGTTAGCCTAAGAAATATAGCCCAATCTTTAAAGCGAATCACAAATTTACTTAAAAAAAACTCAACTTCTTAAATCCTTCAATGCGTCGAACACTTTATACTATTGGGCCGCCAAAAGTTTTAGAAAATTAATAAACAATTCACCCACAAGTTTCGAACCCTGTCCATTCACACTTAACCCTTCCCATCCCAACGCAAAAATTGTGCTATCACTTAGGCTAACATTCACAGAAAACACTAACTTTCACTTCCAATTTGAATTCCAACTGTAAATCATATTAACTCTAAAATGCTAACACATATAATAAGAAATGTAGGCCAATCTTTACAGCGAATCAAAAACTTACTTAAAAACAAAATGATCTTTAAAGTGCATTTTTTCCAATAATTTATCTCCATTCTCATATAGTCTCTAACATATTCTCTCATTTTTTTTTCATCAACACCAAAACAAATAGCATCGAATTCAACGTATGTACAATTTCATTTAAATAAAGTAAACATAATAACAATTATAATTTACACTCACTTCTATCTACTTCTTTAAGGGGAGCTGTTGCGTTTGAATCTGAAACAATACGAATCCTTTTGCGCTTACTCTCATTTGAACCTATTCATAAATGGAAATTATACACAGCTCATGACATTTTAAAATTAAACAAAATTGGTTATAAGGAGTATCATTAAAAACTGATAAAGAGATATTCAATTAAGAAAAAATACCACAACTATTACCCCCTTGTACACAACTTGAATGAGGAATTTCATTGCTAATATCTGCAAAATAGAGAAAATACTCCAATCAAGAACACAATCATGGAAAATATATACTCACAACTACAATAAAAAAAATGCATAAATACATAAATGTATAGGCTATGTTTGGCAGACCTTATTGGTAATTAAGATAAAAAGTTAATAAGCTAGCGGCAAACTAATGAGCTAAATATAAAATTAAAGCATCTAGCTGGAAAAAAGTGTTTTACAAAATTAACTAACGGTTAGCAATTTTAAGATTGTCACATAACATAAAAGGATACACTTGTATCTAACTATTCACATTTAATATTAACTTATTTACACATCAATATATACATCATATTAAAATAACCACTTTAATTTTTTCCCTTTAATTCAATTAAAACAATCATGTACAAATATAATATTAATTTTTAACATATTTATGTTTTTTATTTTTTTAAATTAAATAAATAAAATACCTCAATATTTTAATCTAATAAAGTAAGCTTATATGTGTCTAAATTAATAAAGTAATTCTAAACAAATTTATTGACAATGGAATGAGCATTATTTTAAAATAAAAAAAAATTATATTTCAGAGTTGTTATAAATATAAAGAGCGTAATAATAGAATTTATTAAAATCATAATGATAAAAAAAGGTTAGTAGTGAAATTAATCCCTGAGTATTTAACCACGTTTGATTTTGATTCCTCTAAGGAAAAACCACCTTTAATGGCGATCAGAAACCGCCAATAATCTGAGGAATTACCACAACTAAACGTCATTTTCCCCTATGAACTAAAATTAAAGTTGCTTCCACACTCAAGAATTGATTTGACTATATTAATGCTACAAAAAAATACAATAAGCATTACGCTTTAATCTATAAGCTACCTGAGGTGGCTTATCGAAAAACCTTTAAGGTATTAAAATAAAGTCCTTTATCACCAAATTTTAAAAACCTTCTAACTAATTTTTAGCTACCACAAAAAGTAATAAGCTGCCTAAAAGGACATGTCAAACATAACCATAGAGAAAAAAAACTTATACAATTTCTAGCTACTATAAAAAAAAGGGACATAGAAGATTGATATGAGAGGAAATCATAGAACCAAAATGAAATTAAAAAAAAATATGAAAGTTATGACCTAATTTCAAATATAAAAAGTTCTAAAGAAAACAAATAGAAGCAATTAATACTTAACAAAAAAAAATTAAACAATACCACAAACCTCTAAATGGCGAATCCATGCCGTATAGATATCACAACTCTCGACCCTTATGTCCTTCGAATAATTGCACCTAATTTAATGTCTGCCTTCTAACTGCATTTACTGACACGATACCTGCAAGTAAGAAACATGATTTATTCTCATCAACACAACTCAACTACAATTTTACTTACTACTTTCAACTTAAGCCAATAAGGAATTTCTTAGCATGTTTAAAGAACAAACATACTAGAATTTCTTAGCAAGTTTAAAAACATCCCCCTCTAGAAAACATACACGAATAGGATAAAGTGAGGAGAAGCTCAGATCAAACCATCTTGCCTGGGTAATATATAGATAGATTTTCACTAACATGTGAGTCAATTTATGTCTAAAATAACAAAAAAAAACCAATTTTCGGTGCCAAATAAACACATTAGTGTGGATGCGTGTCAGTCTATGTAAAAATATCATTTTTTTCCTCTGCCCTTGCTTTTGTAATATCCACTCTGTTGTTTGATTTGTTCAAGTAATAATTGTTTGGACAAGTACTATTGATCCTTGTTACTTGACTCGACTATACTATGGGATCATCACAATTTGTACATTTCCAGAATTAAACATTTATTTACGACTATGGAATCTTTGATTGCTCTGAGAGAAAATATTGCATATCCACTTAATTTGGGTTACTACGGGTATTTCTGAGATTTTGTTCAACTAAATTCAAATACAGACTTCAAAATTTACCCACCAATTTCGGATTAAAAAAAACTACTTCAGCTTTTATTTAGTGGCCTTAAATTATATTTTGGAAACAATTAATTATGATTTTATACATAAATAATTTTACTTAATATTTAAACAATAAAAGCTGAAAAAGGGAAGAAAACTGGTAAAAAAACCGGCTATAACCGGTCTGGAAATGGTCCAAAACGGCTGGATGACCTGCTCAGCAGGTCACCCACTATATAATGATCATTTCCTCTCTTCCTCACCCAAAACCCTAGCCGCTGCCTCTCTCCTTCTCTGAAATCTCGTCTGCTTCCTCCTCTCTTCATTTCTTCTTCTTCTTCTTCTTCTTCCTCCCTTTCTCCCTTCTCTCTAAAACCCTAGCCGCTACTCTTACCGTTCTTCCCCTAATCCTTTTCTTCCTCTGATTTTTTCCTCTTCTTCTGCTGTTCTTCAAACCGTATTCTTCTTCTTCCACTCCTCTGGTCCCCTCCACCATTTTCGCCCCCAAACGATCCTAAACCCTAATTTTCGCCCCCTACAGATCCAAAACCCTCATTTTTCTCCAAATCCGAGTTTTATATGAATTTCAGTGTTAGCTTGCTTTGTACTTGATTCATTCTGCATAGCTCATGGTTGTTGGTAATTAATGGTACAGAGGCATTGCAATGGCAACTTGTATACCTGCTGGGACTGGAAGTGGTACTCTGCAATATAAAAAGTGTTACAACTTGGGACAATGCTATACAAGGAGTGCTTGGGTTTCTCATTTGCCACAAAAAGATCTTTCTTGGTAATGATTTTGATCCAGGTCTCATAATAACATATTAGTAGTGATGTCATGTCTCAGTTTCTATTTGCTTCTCATGATTCACTGTTTACTTGTTCGTGTAAAATTATAGCTGTTAAAACTTTTATGTATTGTATTCTCAATGCATGTTTACAAGATTTTGATTTAGGATTCATGTTAGTAGCGATCTCGTATCTTGCTATTGTAAAGTGCCTAAAGAATGATACTTGTTTTCTTTGCTAGAGTCAAGAATGGTTTCTGGTGAAATTTTAGCTTTTTGACTATATTGTATGATTTTCATTTTGGTTTAATTTGTAAAATATGAAGCATAGTCAGTTCTGGCTGGTTTGATTCAGGGATTAGAAGTGACAATTTTGATTTAGATAATTAGCCCAAGTTATAATTGTGGTCTGTACTTTGTAGCACTTGCACAGTGATTGCTAAATTGTTTGAAGCAACCCATTGTGGGGGATTGCTAGAAATTGCTCTATCAGTAAAGTAAACTAAATTGTGCAATAATCATACATTAATTTCCTAGTTATACTGAAGTGTGTTGAACTAACTTCCGGAAACTTTATCCAAAAATTTGAATAATAGATCTTCACTTTCCGGTTCATTCTTCTTAATCAGCTAATTGTTTTCTATTGTTTGTGGGTGAAAAAATTAGGTCTGAAGGGGTATCCAAGGTCCTGCAGATACACAAATGTCAGTTTTCTGGAACTCCACTTTATAAGAATCGGAAACTCGTCAAAGTAATTTCCTCCTCGTGCAAAAAAGATGATCCAACAAAATACTTTGACTTTGTTGTCATTGGGAGTGGAATTGCTGGCCTCCGCTATGCACTTGAGGTTGCAAAATATGGATCTGTTGCGGTGATAACAAAGGCTGAGTCTCATGAATGCAACACGAATTATGCTCAAGGTGGTGTTAGTGCTGTCCTGTGCCCTTCAGATTCTGTGGAGAATCACATGAAGGACACTATTGTGGCTGGGGCTTATCTTTGTGATGAGGAGAGTGTCCGCGTATGTTCTATACCTATTAAGCTTTCCACGTAAATCATTAATCTATGCCCTAGATCATTAGACCAAATGCAGCTGCATATGCTTAGTTCCGGAGAAGAATGGTTCTTTTAAAGTTGTTTTATGAACTGAACTTTCATTTTATTTTTAATGTATATTTTCATTTGCTAATAGTGATGTTTTATACTTACAGAATTATCTAAACATGGCATTTTTCATTTGAAATACAATTCATGTACTCACTTCCTTTTTGCAATTGCTAAGCACAAAAATCTAGTGAATCCGTAGTTTATGGAACTATTAGAATTATGCTTTAACTATCAGGGGTTTATTATATTGAACATGCAAGAATCACTCATGCACCTTTAGGTACATATAAGAATTGCTAGTTTCTATGACTACTGCATTAAACATATATTAACTTTGATTCTTCTTTCCAGGTTGTCTGTACTGAAGGACCTGAGAGGGTCAGAGAACTAATTGCTATGGGTGCATCATTTGATCATGGGGAAGATGGTAACTTGCATCTAATGAGGGAGGGGGGCCATTCACATCGTAGAATCGTTCATGCTGCTGATATGACCGGAAAAGAGATTGAGCGGGCTCTACTGAAGGCAGCTGTCAACAATCCTAATATTTTTGTCTTTGAACACCATTTTGCAATAGATCTTCTAACTTCTCAGGTTTATTCTCTTTGGAACTGTTTTCTCTTTTCTTTTTCCATACTGAAGGTTTTGTAGCATATATAGTGTTAGTATACAGGTCTAGTGGTGAAATATTTAAAAGTTTAAATTTTGAAGTTGTCATGGATTTTATTCTTTTGAAACAGTCACTATCCAAATTTGACTGCAGCGTTTTGAACGTTTTGGTACATTCACTAACTAAAACTGTAAAACATGCCACTGTGTTACAGGATGGATCTGATATAATTTGTCTTGGTGCTGACATCCTGAATACTGAAACCCTGGAGGTGGGAATAGCAATTATGTGTGATTTTTTTAGAAGGAAATCTCTGCCATCCTTGATTATGTTCTCTAAAATTTCATTTTTTAGCTTTTTAGGTGGTAAGATTTCTTTCAAAGGTGACTTTACTTGCATCAGGTGGAGCTGGACATATATATCCTAAAACAACAAATCCTTTGGTTAGCGCTCTTTCTCTAGAGCTTGAATTCTCTTTTCCTATTTTCTGCTTCATTTATTTTTCTATTTTGAGTATTTAATAACATAATTCGTGTTGGAAAAAGGAATATTCTAGCACGAGTTTAGAATGCAGTTTTATTATTATATCTAAACTCTGATGATATCATAATGTTGCCTTTAAGGTAATTATTAAATCACTATTATAGTTATTTATTTATTCATAACATGCTCTTAATTTACTTGGGTGATGCATAAGTTTATTAATTCAATGATTAAAGTTTCAGTAAAAATCAATGAGTAATGTGGTCCACTTGAAGCCCAAAATATTGAGCTATGAAGATGAACGGATTCAATTTTCCCTTTATAATGTTGATATCACTGAAATGAACCATCTTATTCTGGTTACAGACTTAATATGTTGATTTGTATACTTCACGTAACCTGCATTATATGACTAGTCTTATTTGCATTTTAATTTGACATACTTTTTATAATCACCTCACAGGTAGCCACCGGAGATGGAATTGCCATGGCACACAGAGCTCAAGCTGTGATTTCCAACATGGAGTGAGTTGATTGTTTCAAAACTCTGATTATTTACTGTTCAATGATTTTATCATACCAGTCACTGGTTAAGGAATAAAGATATCTATAGCAAGTCCTGCAGTACATTTGATGATCTAAGAGCATGCATAGTCAGCTTAGTTTCATTTTAGTGAAGAACTTTTTGAACAAGTTAATTGCCTCTAATGCAGAACATAAAAAGCAGAATTGTACTAGACTGTTAGCCGAAGTTTTTGAACAAATGTAAATAGTCAATGTAGTCTTCCAAGCTTGGAAGTTAGTATCAGCTGTGAAGTATTCAATTATAAGCTACACATTTAATCTCAAGTGTGTGAGGTGGAGTTAATGTATTATATTTCATTCTTGTTGTATTTTTTTCTAAATCTTGATTGGCCCAGGTTTGTGCAGTTCCATCCGACAGCCTTAGCTGACGAAGGGCTTCCTATTAAACCAACCAAGCTAAGGGATAATGCATTTCTTATAACTGAAGCTGTCAGGGGTGATGGGGGCATCCTCTATAATTTAGGCATGGAAAGGTTTATGCCCTTGTATGATGAAAGGGCAGAGCTTGCTCCAAGGGATGTGGTGGCAAGAAGTATAGATGACCAACTGAAAAAACGTGATGATAAGTATGTGCTCCTTGATATAAGTCACAAGCCCAAGGAAGAAATTCTCTCCCATTTTCCCAACATTGCTTCTTTTTGTCTCCAGTATGGTTTGGACATAACTCGTCATCCAATCCCAGTTGTTCCGGCCGCTCATTACATGTGTGGAGGAGTCCGTGCTGGGCTTGAAGGAGAGACAAATGTACAAGGCCTGTATGTAGCTGGTGAGGTAGCCTGCACAGGTTTGCATGGAGCAAACAGACTTGCTAGCAACTCGTTGCTTGAGGCGCTGGTTTTTGCACGAAGAGCTGTTCAGCCCTCAGTTGATCAAATGAAGAGTTCTAGTCTTGATCTTACTGCATCAAATTTGTGGCCAAGACCCATTGTGCCTTTGTCACTTGAAAGTGATGTCATGAACAAAATTTTGTCTCTGACAAAGGAATTGAGGAAAGAACTGCAATCTATCATGTGGTACTATGTAGGAATTGTGAGGTCCACTATGCGGCTAGAGACTGCTGAGCTGAAAATTGGTAACCTAGAGGCTAAATGGGAGGAGTACTTGTTTCAGCATGGGTGGAAGCCAACAATGGTGGCACCTGAGATATGTGAAATGAGGAACCTCTTTTGTTGTGCTAAGCTTGTTGTCAGCAGTGCCCTTTCAAGGCACGAGAGCCGCGGGCTGCATTACACCATTGATTTTCCTTATCTTGAGGAAAGTGAGAGGCTTCCAACAATCATTTTTCCAAGTTCGCGTGTAAAGAGCACAAGGAGTTTTCGACAATTACACAAGCAGCCCATATGCCAATAAGGCATCAATTTCTGCCATTATATATGAATTGGGAACTCTATTTGAAAGCTAGCAAAATAAACATTGAAAGGGAATGGAATACTTTTTGGCCAGTACCCAATATTGTGTATGTCTTCCCTCCCTCATAGTTACCTGATTTTTTTATACTATTTTCTGATTCATTGTTTAAATATATAGCAAGAAATATATTCACAAAGGTGATTCAGGGTCAATCACCCTTCTAACATCTGTATAAGTTTCACATTGTGGTCAAATCTCAAGATTGTATTTTGGTACTTATATTCTTTTTTGGTACTGAAAAAAGCTCCTTTCTTACATTCTTTTTTCCTTATCAATGGTCGTTAGCAATAGTGGTGGAATCTGTATGGAACTCAAATCATGGAAAATCAATATACTATTGTATCATGAAAACATACCTGACATTATAAAGTGTAAATTTGATGTGCTGTACAACTTTTTATGTTATCATCCAATGATGTGTTTGCACATCAACTTACCAACTTCTTGTTGAAACTTTTCTGGGTGAAAGTTCTGTTTAGAAGTTAGCCAGTTGTGTTCTTTTGACTGTTGCGTGAATTGTACGATTTCAGAATAGTGCATTAGCAAATGATAAGAATGGGAACAAATTATCAAATACTAGGAATCACTGATAACTTGTCAATTGGACACCATGGATATTGGGCAGAATGATCCTGCATTTTGCTTCAATCACCTGATTGGTTATCAGGTTGGCAGGGAGGGAACCAGAAAAATGGATATAGAGGGAAAAAAACTAAACAGATTTAGAAAAGAGATCCTGAATTCAGGTTTTGAAGACCCTCTGAATTTCGATCTATGATGGTACTCTCTCTTTGAGCAGTATTGATCATTACTGTCTGACTCTGACCCTCCACTGCCAATCATTGAACCTTATCCTTCACTCTTAACTCTTAGGTTTTGAATTTGGCGATGCCTTAAAATCTAAGAAAAGTTGAGGAGCAACAAACTTCGTTTGAAAGATTAATCAAGGTCTCTAATAATATAAGATGCAGATTTTCTGTAATTGCAATGAATAGTGGACTGGGCGAGCCCCTAGAGGGGCAACGCCCAGGGTTCACACCGCCCCGTGGCGGGTCCCCAAGCCAGTAGGGTTGGGCCTCGTTCAGCCAGGCCCACACGGCCCATTAAGGACACTAGCATATGGGGGCCCAACACTACCTCTATAAATAGGTAGCAGATACCAATTGTAAAGGACTTTTGCTCATTTTATGAATACTCACATGAAATTCAGTTATTCTCTTTCTAGATTTCTCTCTTGAGTGCAATCACTTCTCTCTCTAGGGGTTACACCCTTTCTCAATGTTCTTACCCGGAACATTTGGCGCCGTCTGTGGGGACCGATAAACTTTTGATTCCCGGATCACGTGGATTGATTGCACAACTGATTTTGCTTGAGATTTTCGTTGATTTCGCGGGACGGATTTTGATTACGGAAATGGATCTTCGATGATCTTTTTGGGCTCTGGATTGGAAAAGGAATACAATACACTTTGACCTTCAAGAATCCATGTCACCACAATTCTCTCGGCAGCATCTTCTTCCACAAGGTTCGCCAACGATGGCGGCGGCAGTTCGGGAATAGAAGCATCGAAGACAAGCCACGCATTCTGAGGCGGAACCGCCTGTGCTACTGAGAGGAGGGGATTCGCGATTTAGAGTGGACGGATCTGTTGATTATTGCGGCATCACAGGCGGATCGTGGTGGAAGCTTGATCACTGTTGTCAATCGACGGAGCGGGAGCGAATTCGAGACTGAGAAAGGAATCGATGAAACTCAGTGGCTATAGTGGACGGGAGAATGACGGATCAAGAAAGCTGATAAGGTTTCGGAACGGGAGAAAAAACAGCGATAAAAGGAGAAGTTTCAGATCGAGAACAACAAAGAGACTGATGAGGAGTAGATCGGTGGCAATACGGAGGGGAAGGAACAAGATGCGTTCACGAGAGAATGACAGATCGAGATTCAGCGTGTAGAAGTGTGTTAGTTCTTCAAGGCGCATCCAGCGATGGCAGATCGGAGCAACACGGTTCAGACCGAAGAGTGTCAACAGAGGTGAAGCTTCAGATCAAGGAAGCATGTAGGCAAGGGAGAGCAGATCGGTGATGACGAAGAAAAGAACAGAGGCGAGGAATCTGTCCAGAGCACAATACATGAGGAGCAGAGCCAATCTCGTGACGTTTTTTGATGAGGCGTTGGAATTCTGGCGGGCACGCTTTTGCTTCGGCGGTTGAAGTTCGGCGAGCAAGTGTCGGCGGCGTTGAAGTTAGGCGGCGAGCAAGTGATGGCGGCGGACTTCTGGCGAGCACGTTTGCTTTGGCGAGGGAAGTCCGGCGAACTTGTTGGCTTTGGCGAGAGAAGAGATGGTGAAAGAAGTTAGAGATGGCGAGGGAAGTTTGCGAAGCTGGGAATTTGTCGATTGTTGTTTACGCTCCATTCCATTGTTGTCAGATTCGCTTCTTTCTGGCGAGATGTTTAAGGACACCGCCGATCAACATACGTAATGTCGCCGCCGTTGTTTCATTGAGTTTTGGGCATGCACGCGAGTATTCTGTTCCCGGTGAAAATGTCCTCTCTGCTGGTTTGGATTTCGCAGCTGCGAACTGTGATGGAGAACTCTTGCTGGTTTTAAGTTTCTTTCACTAATTCTACTATTATGATTGAGGGAGTTTTCTTTCTGTATTGCCATTGAAGTTTTGATGCCTGCTAGCTGTTCGATGAAATGCCTGAATGATTTTTCTCTACATGTCTCTGTCGAGGTTTTGATGAGAAGAGAACTATGATGCATCTGAGGATGGAACAACGTCTGGAAGCGAGATTGTGCGCCTGAGAAACGTGAAAAAGTGGCAGAGCGCCAGTGCCTATCACAACGATGGTTACGTCTCAGCGGAATGTTGCCTTTTTGAACGCCGCAATGTGCCAATCAGCTTCATCGTCATATATCAGGGCAGTGTTATTCTCCTTCTACTGGGTTAATTTGCTGATTTTGAATACCTGAATTCATATCTGTCATTTTAGTTTATGAAAGATTGCACTTATGAAGTTTATATGCTGGATAACACTGCTGCTGGCTATTATCTTTTTTGTTTCTGAGGAATGGTTGCACAAGACTTAGGGTGTTTGCTGAATATTTGTTATGTGATTTGTTAGGCTGTGTAGTTTGTCATGCTTGAATTGGAGATTGAGATTGTTTGAGTAACTGAGATGTTCATTGTTGCCTTGATTTGAATACTGTATGAGGAAAATGTGTAAAGAACTGTTAGAAGAGTATCCAAATGTTATTTAGGTGTGCTCTAGGTTAATTCTGCCTGACTTGCATAATGCTGTTGCTTTAAGAGTTGTCGACTGTAGCTCCTATTTTTGCTTTACTAATCAAAGGCATGAGAAGACACTCAATTTAAATATGTGGTTCTGAAATAAAATGGAGGTTTTTTAAGTTCAAGCCAAACTGCAGCGTGCTTTATAGGGGAACTCTCTATCACTAGGGTAACTTCCCCTGAAGATCGTTTAAACTGCATTTAACTCTAATTCACTTAGCAAATTGAAGTAGTAGTATAGTACCTCCGGCGTGAGTCTATGGGAAGTCCATTCCATTCCTTAATAACTGCTGCATCGCATTGTCTGTTGCTTATCATAACACTGTTTTGCCACTTCAGTTGATATTTAATTTCTTTCAACACATTAGTAAGTAGTGTTCTAGTGGCTGTGTGCTTATACGTATAATAATTTGGGACCTCAACTGAACTACTTCTCTAATAAATAAGTGTTTGGATGTTGATTCGCAAGATATGTGCACAAGTTGAAAAGAGTGTTTTGCCGGGTTTTTATGTCAGCTAGTTAACTTACTTTCTGAATATGCTCAGTTGAAACTTCCATTGCTTTTAATGCCGTGCTTGGGTGTTCTACTTGCGTGAAGGTTCTCTTAAAGTGTTTTACTAGCTTGGTGGGAATTTAAAGAACTTGAAAATTGGCAGCTTATATCAATTTCTAGACCTATTTTGTATCTTCTTAATCTTGAACATCCCACTTAGTATTCATGATTATGAGAGGTGGTCATTATATGTTCATTAAGGGTGCTACTGTTTTTAATGAGTACCCACCTTAAATCTTTTTTTTTTGTATGCTTTAAAGATTATTAACTTGTAGCATGACCCTCTTTTACATGCATGTGTGCTTCGCATAGGCTTCAAGGTACAGGTCAAATTTTGGGGACTCAGGCAAAGCAGAATTGTGCTTTGGTGGTGCCAGCATCGGGTTATTAGAGGAAATGGTTCATCCACCAAAAGAGGAGAGAAAGCAGGGAAAGGGAAGACCTCTTTATGCAGCCTCAATGATACGGATAAAAAACATGAGCAATGGTGACTTGTGATTTTACAAGCAAAACCAGAAATAGGGGATAACCACTATCAGATACTTTCACATATTGTTTGGTTGGAGGAGAATGGAGGGGAGGGGAGGGATTTTTAAAAACTGATTTTGTTTGGTTCAAACTTTAGGAGGGGAGGGGAAGGAAATGGAGGGGAGCAAAATCCCTCCAACCTCAATTTTTTGTTCCCCCCAAAAGTGGGGGAATTAGGAGGGGAAATAAATTTCGGACAAAAATAACCCTGCACAAATTTTAAAATTCCAATTTTCTTTCTCCCCCACACCCCTCTCTCTCTCTTCTTTTTTCACAGTGATCCACCTCTTCCCCCGCATACCCAACAAAAGAAAGAGCCTCTTCTAATCGACGAAATCAGCAATGAAGGGAACACCGCAAACCCATTTTGGATTTTTCACAGTTCTCCTTGTTAATTGCTCTCTGTTTCGTTTTACCTGTGTGTACCCCACCTGTTTGATAAAATGCTTACGTGAATCATACAACTTTATCTGTTGTTTCATGCTATATTTTAAAACCTATATATCAAATTGGTAACACTAACACCTCTTTTTCCCATTGCCATTTGATTGAAACAACTTTACCGGTTTTAAAATATTGATTATAAAGTTTTAATTTGTTTGACTGTAAGGTTTATAAAGTTTGATTATAAAGTTTCTTTTCATTTTTTATTATAAATTTTGATTATAAAGTTTTCATTTGTTTTATATATGTTTTATCAGTAAGTATGCAAGGTCTCAAAAATTCTGGTTGAATTATAAAAATGCAGGGTATCAAAATGCAGGGTATAAAAATAATTTTAATTATAAAAGCTCTTCCCTCCCCTCATGAATCAAATAAAAATAAGTTATTTTCCCTCCCCTCCCCTCCTATGAACCAAACGTAATAAGTATTAAAATCCCTCCCCTCCCTTCCCCTCCCCTTCCCTCCCCTCCATTAAAATCCCTCCCCTCCCCTCCCCTCCTTTGAACCAAACAATGCGTCAAGGTCAAGGAACTAATCCAGAAGTATGTAGTCTCCTAAAAAGGGCGCTTGAGGCCTGGAACTGAGATATTACGCCTGGTTTGCACAATCTCCTCATTAAATCCCTTTTTTATTCTGATTATTTAGGCGTGCCAATTTTGAACTGTTTAATGTGGTCTCCCTTTGCTGAAATTGAGCTGATTGATGAGTGATTTTCTGGACAGTTCTGATATGTTTCTGCTTTATGTCTTTGCCTAACATGTAAAAGAGATTTATGAGATCTAGAGCTGTTTAAAGGTGTGGTTTCTAAAATTCTTTGCATCTGTTTTGAGATAAATGCTTGCACCTAGAGCTAAAGTTGGGGGCGTAATTGATTCAAGCATGCTAGTTTTTATATGATGTTAACTCTCATACTTAGCAAAGTGGTTTTATTTGTTGAAGTTAAATGAATTGGAGGATGCGATGATTATTTGCTTGGGTGTTTAGTGAATGTCACATGCCCTTTCTATCATGTTGATTGGCTATCTTCCTTTTAGTAAAACTTCATTTTGAAAATTGAGGCACACCTTTCAAAAGTTGGTGGAGATATATGAAAGTTGCATATAAAAGTTATGAAAATTCTTTCCAAAATTCTTTCGCATTATGAAGATTGATTTCAGTTTTCAGATTCTGATGAGCTCATGATTTAGCTTGGAAGACTCTTCCATAAGCGGTTTGTTATTGGGTGGGACAAGCTCCTGATGGCGCGATTTAGTTACAAAGTGAAACAAGTTTCACGATGAACTAAATTAGCCCCGGAAAAGCCCACGTAACAGCCGGATTCATTGGCGATGTGTGGGGTACAAATTACCCATTCTACTGAGCACCGCTTTGGTAATCCAACTGGCCATTGGAACCCAAAGCACTTTGAGTCCCGAAATGGGACGATCACACCAAGGGTGGCGACCTACCGCTAGGGTGGTGACCTCATGCCAAAGGGTGGCGACCAAACGCTATGGGTGGCGACCTGTAAGACTCAGTTTCTAGACACACAAAAGTCGCCAAAAGGGTGGCGACCTCACGCTAAGGGTGGCGACCTACCGCAAGAGGGTCGCGACCTATCGCAAGAGGGTCGCGACCTACCGCAAAAAATGAGGGTAGCGACCTACCGCAAAATGGTGGCGGCCTTACGCTGAGAGTGGCGAGCAAGCCAAACTAATTTCTTATAAGGCACAAAATTCTTTGACAAAATTGGTTTTAACTTAGATTTATTAACTTTATTTATAAACACATGGTCATGATGTTTTACAACATCCTTACTCATGGTCTTGATTAGAGAACATCTTTGGTGGTTGATTTTTCTTTGATGATTAGGTGATTGCATGCTTATAACTGAATTGTATGATTTGATAAACCTGCTGGAAATGATGAGATTTGAATTATGATTCCTGAGGCAACTGATGATTATTTGTAGTTGAGAGATGTTCTAAACAGGAAACAGGCTAAAGCAGGATGGTGATGGCGATTCGGCGAGTGAGAACACTCCTACTCCTCATGACTTGGACGGTCTGGTGGACTTGTGGACTATGGCGAGTGAAGGAGCATGCGTGCTGGGCGGATCTTCTCCTAGGGACGATGCGGCGGCGACTTCGGCTTGAAGACACAATGTGCTCTCATGCTTCGAGCTCGGTGTCTTGTGGACTGGTTGAGTCCCTTCACCATATTAGGGGACTCGCCCAGGAAGCAACTTGATCCGTGAAGATGGAACGAGGGGTGGATGCGGGAGAGATTGGCGGGAGACCATGTCACTAGGCGAGCCAGCTTCTATTCAGCGAGTCACGTCATATGTGGCGGGCCACCACGACTCCTTAATCTTGTAGGCGTTTGTACACCATCTTTCTAGGTCCCGCGTCAATCGGAGATTCATGTATTTGTGTATTTCCTTGCGCCTATTGGCGGTTTGTGTTTCATTTGCGTCATGTCGGCGACCTACACGCTTTATACATTCTTTGTTGATCCCGCCAAGTAGCGTGGCCAGGTGATCTTCTAGGCGGGGAAGCTATTGCAACTAGAAGCTTGGGAATAGTTCTTGCGCGTTGGTCGAAACCGCCAGCCGAAGAACGCCGTACCAAGTGGAAAGTGGCAACGGGCGACCTGCTAGGGGATCACAAGGGGACAGAGATTGGCGGTCATATTTTGAAGACACACTTCGCTCTCCTGCTTCGAGCTTGTGGACTTGCGGACCAAGGGCGCTCGCCCTTCATCTTTTCACGCCATGTCGACGACTTGGATTTTTTGCATACACGATGGATAAGCATTAGGCAGTTATAGTTTTCTTAAAGACACACTTAGCTCTCATGCTTCGAGCTCGGTGTCTTGTGGACTTGTGGACTGGGCGAGCCCCTAGAGGGGCAACGCCCAGGGTTCACACCGCCCCGTGGCGGGTCCCCAAGCCAGTAGGGTTGGGCCTCGTTCAGCCAGGCCCACACGGCCCATTAAGGACACTAGCATATGGGGGCCCAACACTACCTCTATAAATAGGTAGCAGATACCAATTGTAAAGGACTTTTGCTCATTTTATGAATACTCACATGAAATTCAGTTATTCTCTTTCTAGATTTCTCTCTTGAGTGCAATCACTTCTCTTTCTAGGGGTTACACCCTTTCTCAATGTTCTTACCCGGAACAAATAGATTATGATAGAATGATTTCATGAGGTTTTGTGTAACTTGGTTGGTGCAGGTTAATGTTCCAAAATTAATGATGATATGGAATTTTAAAGCATTTAGAGGATCTAGCATAATTGTTTTGGGGTCAGCATTTTAGTTTGATTTCATGAAGAATATGACAATACACAAATAAACATTCTTACTATACTAAATCTTGACTTCGGTTGTGCATCACTTAAAATTTGGACATATGTATATACTACTGTGTGCATGGTATTAGCCTCACTGAATCACCAAAAACGTTGGTTTAGTAGTGAACAAGCTAGACTCCCTTAAAGATGAGAGTACAATTTTGAATTTTAAGAAAAACATTTGTTAGGAAAAACATGCAACTGTTTCTTAAATGGTTAATGACATCCGTGTGACAGACAAAAATAAATAAATAAATCAGTGAAGCACAACGTTGGACCCGGACAAGCTAAGCTATAACTATAAGCACCTCTACTTTCATTATAGTAGTTCAAAACCTTGACTTCTCAGTTATGCTTCTTTCGTAAGTAAACAGACAAATCAAGGATTGAAAAACCATCATTTCTTCAACTCTTTTAAAAGTAATATTTTTAATATTGGTTTAGTAATTTTTTTATTGATTCGATCTTTTACTAATTCCCACCAATTCTATGAACATTCATTAATGTGGATTGAATGAACCAAACAATCAATGACTGTCTCACTAATTTTTTTTTATCTAATCAGCTAATTCAGGTTATGTTTGAATATGTTTAGGTGATAAGCTAGTTAAAAGCTTATAAGCTAGTTGAAAGCTGAAAAACTACTTAATTGAAAAAAAATGTTTAGTAAACTTATGTATTAATTTAGTAAGAGATTTTAATCTTATACGAATAAAAGTGAAGATGCAATGTAAACAAAAAAAATACATATAATTAAATTTGATAAATTAGTTTTCCACTTACTAAATTAGATAGAAAAGACAAAAGAAATTGATTCCATTTGTTTCTTCTTTTCCAAAGTAAAAAGTACCTGGCGCATCTATAATTTCAATTCTCATCAACTAGAAGGGGTTTGGGTTCCATTTTCCATTTGTGTATGGTAGATAAAATATAGCAATATTGTTTTCTTGTCGAATATAGTATTTGTTTTGCCCTTTGGGTTCAAGTTTATTTTAATTTTGTGCCACAAAATATGTTAATTTTAAGTACACGTGAATGTCCATGAGCTGTTTCTGTCTTTTTACGTAAAACGTAGGATAACGATTACTTGGTGGTCAGGATAGGATATGATAGGATATGATATGTGAACAGGATAGCAACAGGATATGATAAGAGCAAAATAGACTCTTATCATATCCTGTGTTTGAGGTGCACATGATAAAGACATGATATGATAAGGAAAAATGTATCAGATTTATATTTGAATAAAAAATACATTTAAAAATTGATATTTCTATTAAATTTAATTTATTTATTTTTTCATGAATGAGTCTATATTTTAAAATAACTAAAATTAATTTAAATTATATTAATTAGTCTATTTTATTGTTTTGAAGATAGCTTATATTTTAAATAAAATTATGCAGTTAACCAATTGATTTTCACTTAGTTGTGACACGTGATAATTAACAATAAAGTTAACTAAATTAAAAATATTATTATTTCAAAAATATTATATAATTAAATTATTATATAAGTAGATAAATACTTTTTGAATAATAGGAGATGAAAATATTAAATTAGTCTATTATTATTAATAAATTAATATTTGTAAGTGAGTAGTCTATTTTACCATTTATGAATAATAATTTTATTTATTTTTTATTTTATTTAAATTAATATTTTATATTTATTAATTAATATGATTATAAATTATATAATATTAAAATAAATTGATTTGGAGTTAGAATGCTGAAAGAAAATATATAACTGATATCCTATCCTGTTCTATCCTAACTCCCCCCTCAGGATAACTTTTACACATGATTGACAGGATAGGATAGGAGACATGATAGTGTTATCCTATCCTGCTGGTGCAACAAACAACAGATAACAACAGGATATGATTATTATCCTGTCCTATCCTATCCTGTCCTGTCCACCAAACGGGCCCTAATGTTGTTTAATAAGAGAAAGGGTTTTCGTAGAAATGTAATGACTCGATTAATTATGAATAATGCCAAATATTAGTGCTTATAGGTCTTATAATAGTGGATCTGTCTACTACAAAACTTGTGTTTTTCTTTCATTTTTAGAATAAAACGTGTCGATAGGAAATTATCAAAATCCAGAGGCTGTATCTCTAAATTTGAGGCGGATTATCTTATTGTGACAAATTCTTGATTTTTTTTCTCATAAATAAATGTTAATTGTTAGTAAATTAGTACAAATTATCTCTCCTCATAATTCGAATCCTGACCCTTCACCGCAATCACCCTTAGCTCGAAAAATAATTACCTATAATTTGAGTCATGCATGCCAGATAGGCAGAAACTGTATTGTCCGCGTATATAATAAACCTCAAATGCTGTAACGTTCAATGCCTCACTGGAGTCTGAGGAGTGAGGAAACCACTTCATTGATCTTTGTCCTGTGTCAAAGCAGAGGATCACTTGTGTGAGAGAAAATTTCTGACTAAAACATACAGTAACTGTTACCTCAACCATGAATTCAAGGACACTGATTCATGCACTTTGGTGTTTTGCTCTATGTGTGGCATGCACATTCATTCAAATCCCAAGTGGAAATGGCTCATACTCTTCTTCTAGCAAGTGCAGCTATCCAGCAGTTTACAACTTTGGGGACTCAAATTCAGACACTGGAGTTGTATATGCAGCATTTGCAGGGTTGCAGTCTCCCGGTGGCATAAGCTTCTTTGGAAACCTCTCAGGAAGAGCCTCTGATGGCCGTCTCATTATAGATTTTATCAGTAAGCACACAATCATCTTTACTCACATCCACAGATAAAAAAATATTGAACTCTTTTTCAAATCCTTAATGGGGTTTTTTCTGATCCTAATGGGCACTCACTCATTTCTTATGTGTGTCTTTTTTTGTGTGGAACATGTGCAGCTGAAGAATTGGAGATTCCATATCTCAGTGCATATTTGAACTCTATTGGGTCCAATTACAGGCATGGTGCAAACTTTGCAGCTGGAGGCGCGTCTATTCGTCCTGTTTATGGTTTTAGTCCATTCTACCTTGGGATGCAAGTGGCTCAGTTCATACAGCTCCAGTCACACATTGAGAATCTCCTCAATCAGTTCTCTAGCAACAGTTAGCTTCTCTTCCCCTCTTCACTTCCTTTCATTTTTATGCCTTTTTGTTAGTTTGCTAGTACTCAGAATCAGGATTTTAAATTGCGGCACTTAACCACAATTGCGGCCGCAACGTAAACCATTTTGAAGCCTCGCGTTGGCATTGCCACTGGAATTGTGGCTGCAATAACCCACATTTGTTTGAAATTTCACAACTTTGCAGCAACCGCGACCGCAATTTAAAACCCTGCTCATAATTTAATAAAGAGCTGCAATCTATAGCATATCTGAGACATGAAAAAGTAGTAAATGGTGTTTCCTTTTTTTTTTTGCTGATAAGTGATGATAGTGAAACCTGAACCTGTGATATTCCAGGGACAGAACCACCTTTTAAGAGTTATCTTCCCAGGCCTGAGGACTTCTCTAAGGCCCTTTACACCATTGATATTGGACAGAATGATCTTGGCTTTGGTCTAATGCACACTTCAGAGGAAGAGGTTCTAAGGTCAATTCCTGAGATGATGAGAAATTTCACCTACGATGTGCAGGTAAGTAACCCCAAAAGCCTTGTTGACATGATCAGATTGCGATTTGGATATGGAACTAACATTGTTATGGATAAATTTCAGGTGCTATACGATGTAGGGGCAAGAGTTTTCTGGATTCACAACACTGGTCCTATTGGATGCTTGCCCACCAGTAGCATTTTCTATGAGCCCAAGAAAGGTAACTTGGATGCCAATGGCTGTGTGATACCTCATAACAAGATCGCTCAGGAATTCAACAGACAGCTCAAGGACCAAGTTTTTCAGCTAAGGAGGAATCTCCCAAAAGCAAAATTCACATATGTTGATGTGTACACTGCCAAATATGAACTAATCAGCAATGCAAGCAAGCAAGGTTATCTTAGAGTGGAATGCAATCTTTAGGCTATCTTCAAACTAGCCAGTGAGGACTAACTTCTATGCTTGATTTGTGGCAGGTTTTGTGAATCCATTGGAGGTCTGCTGTGGCAGTTACTATGGTTACCGCATAGATTGTGGGAAGAAAGCAGTAGTAAATGGAACAGTTTATGGCAATCCATGCAAAAATCCTTCACAACATATTAGCTGGGATGGAGTACACTACACCCAAGCAGCAAACAAGTGGGTTGCTAAACACATTCGCGATGGCTCCTTATCTGACCCACCAGTTCCAATTGGGCAGGCATGTCTCTGAGCATAATCATATTGCTATGCTATTAGCTAAGCACTTAATATAAGAAATAGTACAAAGTATTATGTAAATTATCAAGTTGTTATTTCAATGAAGAAGCAATCTGTGTTAAGAGTTGGGAAGATGTGCACATGATTAGGAGCATATATATCATAATTTATGTTCTTGTGTGTAAAAGCAAATATAAAAGGGAAAGGGGGAATGTAATATATCCTCTCTTTTTTTGTTTTTCTTTTGATTTATGATGTCACTTACAACAACTCCTTGTCATATTCATGCTTGTCACGTTCATAAGATCATTGACAATATAGCAAGGAAACTTGGTAAAATATATGTAGGGATGGCAATGGGTCCGAGACCCAGTGGGTACCCGCAAAAAATATCCACAATGGGTAAGGTAAAAATCCGCTATATGGGTATGGGGCTGAATATGGGTAATTACCCGCAAAATTGAGTGGGTACGGGTGCGGGTATGGGTACTATGGTACCCACCCCGCCCCATACCCGCACACATTATATACATATAAAATATATATATGTATATTAATAAAACCTATATGCCGTATAGAGCTTGGACACCCTTTTGTATGACTACCCTGTTTCTTTATATTGTTTTACTTGGTAAAACTAGAAAACTTAATAAACTTATGTTCTTTTTCTAGTTAGTACTGTATCTGTTTTATGTTGGGACCTCTTTAATATATAATAATATATCCTCTTTGATTCTCAAAATGATTCTTAAAAAAACTACAATTTTTATCTTTTTCTTATGTTGTAGTTTCTATTGGTATTACTGGACCAAAGCAATATTTAGATTTTAAAGATAAGCGACTGCAATCTTTTGGGGAATCTGATTCTGATGATGAGGTAAATATGATATAATTTTTTAAAATTTGTTCATGTATATTGACTTTGCAATATAAAACTAATTTGACTTAATTTATTATTTTTAACTGGTTTTGGAGAGCAGCAGCACAGTCCATACAAGTTAAATCTATTTGAAGACCGATTAGTGTTTTATTAAGTTATATTTTGAGACTAAGGTGTTGAATTTATACTTAATGTATTTGGATGATGTTTTATATTTTTAATTAATGTGTTTCCATTTTATAATAGCAATCATATATTTTTTTCATTGAAAATGCAAATACGGAAAATTATATTTTATTTAAGCAAATTGCGGGTATTGGGTACGGGTACGGGCATATATGTACCCATAGGATACGGGGATGGGCACTGAAGTTGTTACCCACGCGGGTATGGGACGGGTACGGGTAAGTTTTTAAAACGCGGGTATGGGGATGAGTACTATAGTACCCTACCCAAATCCTGCCCATTGCCATCCCTAAATATATGGTTGCATCTCAACATGGTTAGAAACAACTGAGCTTTCAGTTTGGTGTACAAGCAGAGAAAATTAAGTTTCAACATTCATTTGTGTACATGAAAACTGAATTTCCACCATTTATAAATTCAATTATACAAAGAAGAGTATTAAAACAGAACTTTCCTGTGAGCTATAGAAAATAGATAAACAAAGTAAATTCTGTGAGCATTCTTATCCAGTGAACAATTGGATGTGGAGCCTATTTCCACCACTTTGTTATTGTTTTCAAACAATGATCAAAATAAGCAAACCAGTTAATCTCATTGTGTTTTATATACATCTACAGCTTTATAGGACCTTAATGCTATTGTTTTTTATAAGCCGAGAATTGGCATCAAGGAGAGTTTCCAATGATCTTTTCGATTTCCTATTCCGACCCCTGCCTGCTTCTTTCAGCAATTCTGCCAATCTACGTTTCTCGTCATCCACATCGGGGTTCGCTGTTCCGAGCTTCTCTTCTCTCATTCCAACCACAAATTCCAAAATCTCAATGGCATCATCCACTCTGCAAAATTATCACAAGAAATATCAGCAATTAAAATCTGAAATTTCCAAGTATTCTTATACTGCATAAAGTTGTAAACAAAAGAGATGAAGAAAGTAGCACTCATAAATACCATAATTATAAGCCAGAACAATAAGGACTACGGAGAGTTAGTCATCAATGAAAATATTACCTTCCCATTGCATCATAGGTTCCTGCTAGATTGCTATAAACCCCTAAGGTGTCTGGGTGATATTGACCATACTCTTTCTCCAATATAGTCCTGGCCTCTTCAAACAAATCTGCTGCTTCATTTATAGCATAACGTTGCACACATGCAAGACCCATTTGGTTCAAAGCAATCCCAAACAAAGCAGATTTTTTCTCTCCACTGGCACGAAACTTGGCAACGGCGCTTTTGAAGATGTTGTAAGAATCAGAATAGTTCCCTAGCATGTAATACATAACCCCCATTTGTGCCTCAATCCCTGCAATAGTACTTTGTTGACCAGGAGCATGGCCATATATCTTCAAGGCCTTTTTGAGTAACTTCAACCCCTTCTCCAAATCATTCATGGATTGATAGATAGCAGCAACATCTATTAAACCATTAGCAATCTCTTCTGGGGGGATTCCTGGTTTGCTCTTTCCGAAAATTCTGAGTGCATTCTCACAGTAGGATTTTGAATCCTTGAATTTTCCTATTTTGTTGTACAAATCAGCTAACCTTACATAGACTGAAGCAACATTTGGATGGTTCTCTCCTTTGGTTGATTTGAACACAGTGAGTGCTTTCTGATAAGAGAACACCGCCTCATCGTAGCGTGCCAATGCTAGATAGGCATCACCTATGCTGGAATCAACTGAAGCCACATCTTGTTCTTGGCCATTTGCTGACATGGCCATGCTTGCCAGAACGTAGTGCTCTAATGCAGCTTCATAATCACCCTTTGAGTCATAGATAAGCCCCATTAGTCTCCTATCTGCAGATTCTTCAACAGAAGCAGAAGATCCATTTCCATTTCCCCTGTGAATTTCAAGAGCCATCTGACACAGCCTCTCAGCCTCGTCAAATTGCAGAGCCTGAACATGAGCCTCAGCCACATACCGACACGTCTCGCCAAATCTCGGGTCAGTTTCCCCCAAGACCTGCCCTTGAATCTCAAGTCCTGCTGTGTAAAACAGTATAGAATTCTCAATGTTCCCCATCATTGCATAAGTATCACCCAACTGCATGCATCCTGCAAACTTGGCCAATGCATGATCTTGGCCATCCTCTAACACAGGAATATCAATGGAGCGCTCAAGAATGGGAATAGCCTCATTATATTGTCCTAAATTACAGTAAATTGTTGCCAAGACATGCAGACACATGACCAATTCTAAACTGGGTTTCCCATCTGCACACATCTCAAATGATTTCAGAGCTCTAAGAGCCAAATCAAGAGCTTTCTGTGGATTCTCACCTGAAGAGATCATATCTCTTGTTTGCTTGAGCAAAAATGGTCCCAAATCTGGATTATCTAACCCAGTGGCAATACGTTCCTCAATGATCCCCCTCAAAGCAAGGCTCCTATGCTTCCTCATAGGGTAAAGACTTCCTTTTCTGCTGCTCCTTTCACTCCTCTTGTCAGTTGATGGTCTCTCACGCAAATTTCTGCTTTTGGGGGTTGACTTGGCTGATCCTTCAATGATCCTTGAGCTTGGTGAATGTGATTGGTTATTATCCTTCTTTGTAGCTTCCTTGCCACATGACACAATATCTTTCTCAGCAGCATTGCCGTTGGACTCTTCTTTATTCTCTGTAACCACCTCCTTTGTAATCTCCAAGATACCTCCAACAAGATGGCCCAATTCTGAATCAATTCTTGACTCTTCACCATATGAGTAAAAGCTAGCCCTGGAGGGTGATTGATCAGAGCTTCGCATTTCACACACATTGTAATACAATTGCTCAATTGAGGTATCCACCACACCATCAATAGCCAAATCAATTGAGTCACTACTCTGAATGCTTCTTGGACTCAGTGTACTCCTTGGAGATGCTTGTTGATTGAAGTTATCCTTATGGGGTGTATAACTCCCACTAGGCCCCTCTCCTGCAATATTCATGTTCAACTCATCCATAGCTCTCTCAGGCATTGAATCAAACAGTATATATATTCAATTGTTCACCTAAAATTAGAGGAAAAGAAAACCTGTCAAATTCTTCAAACTAGGAAAAAACAAAAACAAACCCTGCAGAAGAATTGAGAACACAGTATATATTAATGATTTGGGTCTCATTCTCAATCACAAAAACAATAGCTACCTACTTTCACTGTGCAGCAGAGACAAGCCTCAAATCCATTGATGACTTAACAGGTGTTATGTAAATTTCATTGAAAACCAATAAAAATTTATCAAAGAAGAAACAAAAAGTAAAAGGGAAATGAATCAAACTTTATAATCCAACACAGCAATCCCAAAAAAAGAAAAAGAGAAACCAAAAGTAGCTAAAAATATTCCATCTGTTTAATTGCTTGAAACTGGTTCTTCCCTGATGCTTCTTCTAATGTGCAACACAACATAACACAACAAGGATATATAATAGCAATCAAAAATTCGTTTATGGCAATAAAAATGCAGTAACTCATTGATAACAGGTACAAAACAGGTGTGTTTAAATGCATTAAAGATAGGAACTGAAACTGAAGTAAAATAAAACTAGGAGACAATGAATGGGGTTACCTTGGTTTAGTACTTTCAGAAGAACAAAATCAAAAACTTTGCCAAGGTTGTTGTTGTTGTTCTGTTTTGTAAGGGTGTTGTTATGTACAGATGAATAGATATGAGGGACAATATAGCTGTAGCATTTGTATAGGTATGCATTTATATATATACACAGACATGTGGGGTGTGCAAGAAGACTAGTTCATGGCATGTGATGGGGGTTTTGGAGAAATGTGGAGGGCAGAATGGGAAAGTGAAATGGAATTATTGATATTTTCTAGATAATGTGCATGTGTGAGAGTTGTGCTTGCAGCATGGAGTTGGAATGTTGAAGCAAAACCAGGAAGGTGACCTCTCTCCTACTCTTTCTTTTTCACTTCAACTTCAACTCACATATCATTCTCTATCTTTCCAAAAAAAAAAAAACACCTTTATCAATTCCATATTTTTTAATTAATAATTGAGTGCATAATTAGAAAATTTTGTTGATTATGAAGTCTAAAAATTAATTATGGGAAGAGTAGCTTCTTGCTGACATAGTTGATTCAAAACAATAAGAAATTGATTTAAACCTCTTTTCTGATGAGAAAACGAGTTTTTAACCTAAGATTTTAATATACTGTTCCAATATTATTATGGATGTTACTCCAGTACTATTCAAAATGGTTAAATATTATTCAGCTCATTGTTTTGAATATACAATACACTTAAAAACTTTAATAGTTTATTATAGAGGAAACCATATTAAAACAAGGTGAAAAGTTAAATGGGTACCATCGAAATCACTTATTTTTATGTACAAAATTCAAGTAAAAAAATGTGCAAGTATTAACTTACTTATCTCAAATATTATTTATCTACTCGGAATGAAGTTAACCTTATTGAGTGAGTTAGATGAACCTTTTCTTTGATGGAAATACGAAATCAATTAATTATAAGATAGAGGTTAAGAATTTAGTAAGTCCTCGTGAAGAGGTTATGAGGAATCTCCTCAATTCAGAAGAATTAAGAATAGAGAAAGTCTTAGTTTTGTTTTTTAAATTTAGTTTCATTCAAATTAAGAAGAAGTCATGAAGGCGAGAACATCATCCTGGATGAGAAAGTCTTAGTTAGACCAACAACAACATAATTGTCACTCCTAAGTCCTAATAGTTAAATAATTAAAAACTGTATAAAAGAAAAAAAAAATCAAAAGAAAATCCAGAAATAGTTTAATTAGCAGCATCCAAAGTCAAAAGAAAAAATAAAATTTTAAGTATATTTTTGGGTTACATAAATTTTTGCAGTTGAGATGTAAGAATTCATAGGGTGGCGGGATTAACGGCTTTTTGACGCCAAAAGACAGTGGACATGGTAAGATCACCGACCGGTTTCTTTGGAGGAGGTGAAAGCTCGAGTAGAAAGTTACCACGTGGCAAGAATTGAGTGCAATGATTGGTTGGTTTCAAAGAATGTGGGCATCCACGTGGACCACATCCAGCTGCTATGAAGCTGGTAACGGGTTAGCAGCACCATGATGGACCCCTCATACCAAGCTGCTGATGTGGGCCGGGCCCGGACCCACTTTCCATAAATTACATATTCTCTTGTGATATAAGTGTGATTCTCTATTTGAAAATGAAGATAAGGGGCAAAAACTAATGTTAATATATTTGGGAGAATTGTTCTGGAAACCATCAAGTAAGGAATAATGTTTACTTAACATACTAATTTCACCTCCACCTTGGGAGATTAGGTAAAAATGAGAGAGAAATGAATGATATGATTTGTGATGTGATAAGAAATGCAGAGAGAGATATCAAGAAAAATAAATGAAAATGAAATAATAAAAGAGAAAGTGAAGTGTGTATGTATCATTACTCCCAACTAAGTGATGAGACAGAGTTCGATTGACAAGTAGATAAGAAATGAAATGAAATGTTGTTTAAAATGGACAAGCCATAAAAACTTTAGGTGCATAAAAACTTTGATATGGTTTTGGAGGGAAAAGGAACTGTTATGACCGGCTCAAATGACCACTTGATTTAGTATTATTTTAGTGGATTAAGAAGAATCTCAATCAAGTGAAAGTCGTGTTTTTCAGTTAATTAAAACGACGAAAATAAAGTCTTAACTCATTTAATTGAAAGGTTAAATTGTTAGAGTGAATAATTCAAGAATACAAAAATAGAGTTGTCATTTAGAAGCTACTTATGATAACTAGACAAATGTTGAACATCTTCCTTGGCAGTCGTATCTAACTCATTAAATACAGGTTTGACAATTTCATGCCTTAGGTTTTCTTCATTTGTCCACATGTTTCTCTTCTTGACTTTGAGGACATTCTCTTTAATCTAAAGATAACTGAGCGTCAGAATGCATTTTGTAAATACATCCTCCGTCGTGGATCTTCAGTACCAACATGCACCACCAAATCTTAAATAGAGGTTCAACCCTTTGATTTTCTGGAAGAACATGAGGAGATAATGGCAGGAATAAGTTAAAGACATGTTTGATAATAAGACTTTAAGGAGGCTGGCAAATCTATGAATAAAGAGATCATAACTTAGTTATAGACTAACATGTTAAATTATACTAAAATAAATCTCTCAAGAAGTAAACTAACAACATTAAGATTATAGAATTATTGTATGTAGGGATGGAAATAAGTTTTATCATGTTGGATTTACTATAGCCTGAAATCATATTTTAAAGTAAAGATTTTTTTTTCTTATTGTAGTTAGGGGTGGAAATAGGCCAGCCGGCTCGTCAGGGGCCTATGACTCGGCTCGTCTGAGGCTCGGCCCGGCCTGGCTCGTTTATTAAAAAGGTCAGGCTTAGGCTTTTTAAAAGGTCTATTTAACTAAAAAGGTCAGGCCCAAACAATTTAAAAAACCTATTTAGCCTGATAGGCCGGCCTACTTATATATTGTTTTTATTAATAATATAAATAAATATAATTTAATTATATATAATATAATTTTTTTTAAACTGATGTATACTTTAGTATAAAAGAAAACCCTAAGTCTCTACCCTAACCTAGATTAGAAACGTTCCAAACATATTCAGCATAACACATCCTCAACCACACAGGACGCAGGCTGCAGCCAGCCGCCACTACCGATCTACCGCTGCCAAGTCCACCTCTCCTCCAATGATATAGGTTTGGTTTTTGAAATACAATGATACAGGTTTTTTTATTTGAAAAGAAAGTGCAATGATATATAAAAGGCTTATTAGCCCGCAAGCCTAATGACCTTCTTTTGATAAAATTGTCTGTTAAATAGGTTTTTAAGAAGGCTTGTAGGCCAGGCCAGGCCCTAGAAAAGGCCAGGCCAAGCCATAAAATTTGGCCTATTGATAGGCCACAGGCCAGGCTTGGGCCACGAAAAAAAAATGCAGGCCAGGCCTAGGCCACGCAAAGCTTGGCTCGGCTCGGCCTATTTCCACCCTAATTGTAGTTGTTTAGAAGTTCATCTCGAAATCTTGGGACAAAGGACCTAAATCGTAATATTAATTTACTGCATGCTCTCTGAACTTCTCATCAAAACCCAAACATAACAGCTTCTTGTCTCAATTATAGAAAGCCAGAGACCAATTTCAATTCTTATTTCAGTAAATCAATATTGGTTAGGAAAAGATGGAAAAAAATAAAAAATCTCCATATCGAGTCAAAGGAAACAAATCAAGACAAAATCAAATCATTAGTGCTGTTGGGGAAACAAGAACTTAATTTGTGACCTGGACTTCAAGACAAACTTGACATTATTTCTTTTTCATTTTCCCCTTAATCATATTATACACACACGAAGGAAACTCTCCACGTACTAGTGGTTAACTAGGAAAAATTAGTAATTAGTAGGTGAGCAAGAATATCCCAGGCTAATTAAGGTAGAACTTCAATTAATTAAGTAGCCTCATTTGCTTTATGGCACAAATATTAATGTTAATTGAAGTTTGCTATGAGACTAATGAAAACACATACTATATACCATACTTGAAAGGAATCTGAAGCAACTTTTTTATATTTAATATTCTCTTTTGATGAGTTGTGATCTTAAAGAAATATAAGCAAAGGCTATAAAGAAGGAGACACTATATATCTTCTGCCGGTGAAGTATAATCTTTCATAGGGAAGCAGACAATCCACCAATTCCATGATAGGGAATCTTAAAAAGGATACACCACCCAACAATTTCATTTTTTGTGCATACTAACCTACAACTTATCTTGGATTTAATGGGATGTCTCATCCCTAACCACTAGTCAACAACAATTGCTTTCCCGACTAATTGTTTTGAAAAGAAACTGAACCCGTTTTAATAAAAAGTATATTTAATTTCATTACATTTTTTGGTTTTTATTAGTTTGGGTGATATGTAATTGTGGTTTCTCAAGTTTTTTTTTTATATAGTAATGTCAATGTCTTTCTTTTTAAGTTAAGAAAATATTATTTTTCTTCTAAAAACTCCCGCCAGATCTTATTTTTTATTCAAATGTTTAGGTGAATAGATTTGATAAAAAAAAAACAATTTTAGAGGTTTAAAATAAGAAATTTAGCAAAAAATTGATAAAATTGAATTTTATAGGACGTGAGATCAATGTTTATTAGAATTAGGAAGATCTAACTCAACTCAAAAGTTAGCTCAAGAGTACGTTAGGGTTGCTCTACTCTTTAAAAACACTTGTTTGACCATAGCTCTAGTTAATGTGAGACTTCTAACACACCCTTGCACGCTCAGGACTGAACATCTGGAGCGTGAAATGAACATCAATGAGTGACCCAAATATGAGAGGTCTCCACAACAAATGAATCTTGGATAAACTCTGATATCATATTAGAATTATGGAGGCTTAACTCAATTCAAAAGTTAGATCAAGAGTTGAGGGTTGCTCTGCTATTTATAAACATTTGTTTGATCATATCTCTAGTTAATGAGGGACTACTAACACAATGTTTGAAGAGAGTGAAAAGTTGATTTTTTTATGAAAATTTAATTAATACTTTTTTCGGTTGGTAAAACTTTAATCAATAGAAAGTTTAAAATGATTTGGTCGATTCAATTTATCAAGATTTTGAGTGTGGCAGATTAATAAAAGGGAAGACTGTCATTGTTTGGCTATAATTATAATGGAATGTCTTATTTTTCTTGTTGGTTTATGCTGCAGAATTTGGTATGTAGTCGTTATTTTGTTCTATAGTTGTGTCTGCGCTAAATTTACTAGTTCTTATACTCTATTCAGTTTTGTAGCTTTTTATATTGGATTGAAATAACTCTTGTACTTCTTATTCAACACATTTTTAGCTTATAAAAAAGTTTGAGTTAAAACAATATGAGAATTCCGAGTTTTAAGTTGAAGAAAAGTGATAAATTAACTTAAATTGTGACAAAAAAATTGTGCGCTATGCTTGTAGCGCGATGCGAAAGAAAGGCTGAACGATTTCACATATCTTGGGTCCTATGTTTGACTAGGGAACGAGTTATCAATAGATAATTTTTTTTTGATGTTCATACATCGTAGAAGTGATAGACATCAAACTGAGCGGCGCATCCTTAACCCAAATAAAATCCACAATAAAAGGCTAATTTGACCATATTGTCTACTGCCAAATTACTCTCTTTATGAACATGCATCAAATCAAAAGACAATCAGGTGTCACTCTGGCCAAATAGGATGAACTAGTGCGATAGTGTTTCTAAGAATTAAAGATAACCAAATTGCCTCGAAGTGGACATGCTGGAAACCATGGTCCAAAGCCACATGAATATCCCACTGGACTGGAGTGCAATAGCTTTTGACATTGCAATGTCGAGGGAACCGGTGATGAATCCATGAAATTATAAACTAAATTTGGGGCAATATAATACAAATACATATAGATTTGGATCCTCTAGGGTTAGGAAACCAACTACAAAGGCCCATGATCCCATAAACTTATAGTATTAAAAATATAATATACTATTAATAAAAGTATATATGAATATACATATAGTTAAGCTCACCATTTTGTTATTGTTATTGACTAAAAAGTCAGACTATTTTAAAAAAAATGAACACCAAAATATGATATCTTAAAAATTAGGCGCCAAAACTAAATGTTAAAATTTCTAAAATTAATATAATTTTACTAATGAAATTAATTAATAACTTTCTAAGCAAAAAAAATTGTAACTGTATATAAAGATATGAATTAGAGCCTTCCTCTTGTATATATATGAATAAGAAATTGGATGTAGTTATAGAAAAGAGAAATGATCAATTTTTTTTAAAGCAAAAGAGAAATGATCTATAAAAGAAATAAAATGTAAGATTGATAGAAATAAAAAAATTAGATTAAAAGAAATAAATTTGTTACTTAAGAGAATGATAATGTGATTAGACACTAAGCATTTTTTATAAGAGCCAATAAATATTTTCATACTAAGTCAAAAGATTATGTAGAATACTTAGGGCTAGGGGGCATTTTTTTCAAGTACTCAGATAAGTTACCTGTTGGAGCATTATTTAGTGCCCTAACCATGTAAATGGATTTGTCTTTGGAGGAAACCCCATCCTTCTGTGCACCAGTAATTGTACTATTGCTCGGAAAATCATGAACCACCAATCCATAGCCAATGGAACTCGTGATAGATGTCGCCCAGCAAAGAGCTTGTTCGATTGACAACATACGACCCTCGAACAACCACAAGTTCTACGACCCCAAATTACCAAAAGCAGCGTGATGAATAAAACTTATTAATCATACCTTCAATTTCCGAACAAATAAAAACCGAAAGAGCAAAACAACTCATTACATATGATAGGTTTAAATTGCTTAATTTTCTCTGGTCTGTCTACCCTAATTAGGAATAAAGACAATTTTCATTCACGGGAGAAATTGTACTATGATTAATAAAGCAGCTCTGAACACGTTCCACAACATTTACCAATAATAGTACTAGTAGTACCTCACTGTAGGGATGGCAATGGGTCGGGTAGGGTGCGGGTTTTGCCAAACCCAAACCCAAACCCGAAATCAAAAATCCACACCCGCACCCGCACCCGAACCCGAAATGGGTGGTGAACTTAAACCCACACCCGAACCCATTGGGTTTCGGGTTCACCCGACCCGTACCCACACCCGCACACAACCTCAAACAAACAGTTGAACTCGGAAACCCGACCTGAAAAAGACTGTGAAGAGAGCTATATTATGTAATGTAACATTGTAATTGTCATGTTACTGTTAAATTAATATGCAAGATGCTGCATATATTGTACTGCACAAGCAAAATACTTAGGTTTCACTTATACAGATCCGGGTTCGGGTAGGGTTCGGGTGCGGGTTTGGCCAAACCCAAACCCGAACCCGAAAGTGATCGGGTAAAACCCGAACCCGAACCCATTTAACTCGGGTTTTCACCCAAGAAATCGGGTCGGGTCGGGTCGGGTGCCCATGGGTTCGGGCTTCTCTGCCATCCCTACCTCACTGAGGCTGAAAGAACGACTGCATGCCATCAAGTCCACGTGCTTTAATGGGCCCATAGCAAAAACAACCTTAACCTTCCACAAAAAATATAAGAATACATTTTAATAGGGTTAAATATCTTCTTCTCTCTAACTTATACATTCTAATCTAAAATAGTTTTATAAAATAAAATCTAGTTTTTAATCCTGAAAAAATTTGCTTTTGATTGTGATTGAATATAGTTCTCATAACGTTATAAAATATTTGTTACCTAATCACCAGCTCATAGAACAATCCCTTAACAAATATACGTGTAATTTTTATATCAGTTTTAGTGCTTCAAAAATCTCTTTAATCAAATTTAGTCGTTCTCCATTTTCTCTTTTTCCTCTTCCTCTTTCACCCCGTTGCATATACCGATGATTTTTTTTTCTTTCTAATTTCAGTTAACGTTTTCGTGGAGGGTGATATAAACTCGTTAATAGAACCATCAAGATCTAATAAGTAGAAAGCAAAGGAAAAAGCTATGTTCGATGTACCCAAGGATCAATCAAGTTACATTGAGGACCTACCAATTTTGGCCACTTGATGAATTATTGTTAGCCACTTTGAAATGAAATGTGAAATGGCTTTTGTTGTTGAATAAGAACTTTGCTGCAAAATCATCCGCATGCATGCTCATCTTAGGCCTAAAATCTAGGAGTCTAGAAGAAAGTACAAAAGAAATTTTTAAAAATTACTTCATGCATTGCGTCACAAACATACAAGTGTGCACTATCAATTACCTTTCCTTTCAACTTTGAACTCTCACATATATCCTCTTATACACTTTAATCTATTAACAGGAAGTGATTCATTCATAAATCATGGCAAGCACTCCTTATAGTAATATTCCATCTCAAACAAAAGCTTGGGTCTACTCTCAATATGGAGACATAGAAGAGATTCTCAAGTTTGATCCAAATGTACCTACACCACACCTCAAGTAAGACCAGGTTCTCATCAAGGTTGAGGCTGCAGCCCTTAATCCTGTAGATTCCAAGAGAGCTCTTGGCCATTTCAAGGACATTGACTCTCCTTTACCTGTAACATTCTCTTAACCTTGTTCTTCTACCAAAGTTAGTTTTAAAGGCCATTACATTTTAGCACATTATGTTTCGTTCTTCTTTTCTTTTCATCTTACAATTGTTCAATTTTGTGTTTTGTGTCAAAAAGACTGTTCCGGGGTACGATGTTGCAGGTGTGGTGGTCAAAGTGGGAAGCCAGGTGAAGAAACTAAAGGTGGGGGATGAAGTTTATGGTGATGTTAATGAGATCACTTTGGACCATCCAAAAACTGTTGGTTCTTTGGCAGAGTACACTGCTGCTGAAGAAAAAGTTCTTGCTCACAAACCCTCCAACTTGAGCTTTATTGAAGCTGCTAGCCTCCCCTTAGCAATCATCACTGCTTATCAAGGACTTGAAACAGCTCAGTTTTCTGCTGGCAAATCTATACTTGTTCTGGGAGGTGCTGGAGGAGTTGGATCCCTTGTTATTCAGGTTTGGTAACATCTTCTCATCGCCATTGCAATGTCAAGTCAAGTGCTAACTTATACACATTGTTTAGCCATTTCAGTTTAGCAATTTTAATTGATTATTTTTGTTGTTTTCTTCAAATAACACTAAGTGTCTGTTTAGCTATTTTAATTGTTTGGTTCCTTGTTTGAGAGTCTTAGAATCAGTTCTAATTGACCATAATCACTTTTAGATGGCTATATAGATGCTGACAATCGACTTAGAGAATTTATTACAGCTTCTACCGTGGACATAATCAACTATGGAATTTCATGACTGAATTTCACTACATTACTCTATAGAAATCAATTTTCCCAAGAATGTATCCAACTATAATCCACTTGACTTTCAACTCACCAACTCACTTTTACCAAAATCAATTCTATGTTCTATCCAAAATCAATTTTGACAACGCCAATCAAAACACGCACCAATTCTGGGATCTTTAAGTTCCTCTTCCATTTACACAAACTTTGTTGCATATTTTTTACACAATATATAATATTTTATGTTCTAATGTAGTTAACAATCTTCTATGTGACTGTTTGATGTTATAGCTCGCCAAGCATGTTTTTGAAGCATCAAAGATTGCAGCAACTGCTAGTACTGGCAAACTGGAATTTTTGAGGAAATTGGGAGCAGACTTGCCTATTGACTATACAAAGGAGAATTTTGAAGAAGTTTCAGAAAAGTTTGATGTGGTGTACGATGCAGTAGGTCAGTTATTTTATATGGATTAAACCTTGAGTATATATTACTGTTTAACACTAAACTCAAATACTTGATTCAATATACAGGGCAGAGTGACAGGGCACTGAAAGCTGTTAAAGAAGGGGGCAAGGTTGTGACAATTCTGCCACCTGGAACTCCACCAGCTATCCCCTTCTTACTCACTTCAGATGGGGCAGTGTTGGAGAAACTGCAACCTTACTTGGAGAGTGGCAAGGTGAAGCCAATACTGGATCCTAAGAGCCCCTTTCCATTTTCTCAGACTGTGGAAGCATTTTCCTACCTCAACACTAGCAGGGCTACTGGGGAAGTAGTCATATATCCCATCCCATGAGCATAATCAATTAATAGCATGTTTGGTTATGTTTAGTCAAACGCTAAGACTTGTAGCTTCTAAGTTCTAACTATAAGTGAGTCTAGAGCATTTCACCATGTAACCGAACATGCTATAAGCAAATAAACCTGTGGCCTTAACTTATGCTATTTTGGCTACTTGAAGGAATGTGTGTGTTTGCATGCCTGCATAAATTGTAATAATTAAATCTCTTAGAGATATGCTTGTTTGTTATTTTTTTTTAATAATTACCTTGTGTATCAGTATATGGTTTATCTTCTGGCTACAGAATATGCAATCAATGACATGTTTCGTTGTTCAACAGATTATAAATTGCCTTGTGTATTTAAATTTGTATATTATTGTGTTAGGTTATGTGGGGGGGGGGGGAGGGAAGTTTTATAATCACTAATGAGGAGAAGTAGCTTCTAGGGTTAACATGCTTTAAATTTTAAACTGTGTGTCACCACCAATCTCTACATGGTATAATATTAATATATGTAACTGAATTGTTGTAATTTATCTCCCCCTTTTTTAAGCTTGAAAAAAGAAAACAATCCCTTAAAAAACCAATCAATTTATTTCTGAAAACTTGAGCACTTGCTACTCCGGACATGATAAATTTTCATCATTCATTAACTCATTATCCATCTCACACATACAGACCAAGTGTGCTGCATGAGTTGTGATATTTAAAACAAGACAGTTTGTTTTTTTTACTCTGAATATGTTAGAAGAGAAAGAAAAATAGATACTAGCGATTTATTTGCATCCTAAACATTGGTGCAAAAGTTTTAAATTACTTATCACACTAAGGAGTCTTATCCTAAATGCATAAACTAGGTGAACCTACAAAGGCAAAGACCACGAACGCAAGGAAGGTAAAAGCAACAGATGCATTCACCATAACAGATGCATTCACCATATCTGTTAACCTGGTCCAACCCAATAGCTTCTGTAAAGTGTTAGAAAAACTATGTGTATTTAAAAAGCCCACATTGTCTATGTGATGGAGGTGGTAAAGATCGCAGTAAGGAGTTGATCTTGCGTGCATGAGATTTGTATCGCTCGTTGGCCCAACGCGTCTTTCCAGAGCTCCGAATTCAAGGGAGCTTTGAAATATGGAGCGTTCAATAACTGAAATGAGATCAGTTTTGAACAATGTAGCTGAGCATGAGAAAATGGACATGATGATTGATAGAATAGGATATTATTTATTCTCTTTGTAATTACGCCTGTAATTAGGGTTTAATATTTATTGTTAGTCAACTAGGTAAGTTGTATATATAGGGTATTTCATTATCAATAATACTCACGGAATTGATTTCCTTCATGGTATCATTGAGCAGGTTCAGATCCACTTTTCTGACCTAATTTTTTTTCTAATTTCCTTCTTCTTTCTTTCACCCTTAACTGCTTCCGCCCCTTCACTCCTACCCGCCGCCGCACCACTTCTTCCATTGTGCTGCCGCCGCCGCCCCTTTCTCCAGCCGCTGCGCCCTCCCTCGCGCCGCCGCTCTGCACCACCGCGTGCCTCCTCCCTGCCTCTGCCCGCAGCGCCGTCGTCCCTTGGAGAGCATCTTCACTCTCGCGTTTCTGTCCCTCTTCCAGCGCCTCCGTCACGCCGCCACTCTCTAAGGCCACACCGCTCCGGGATCGCCGCCGCCGACAGCCGTCCTTGCCGCCGCGACCCCTGCCCGTCGCGCCCAAGCCTGCCGCTTCGCCCCTTGCCCGCTGTCTTCTCCTACCCGACAGCTTCAGATCCGGGTCCATCAAACCCGTCTGACCCGTTTTCCAAGCCCCACTTCAGCGAACCGGACCGGCCCAATCCGGTTCGCCCAGACCGGTTCTCCCCAGACCGGTTGCCACCCAAACCTTCAAAAAAAAAAAAAACAAAACAAAACAAAACCCCATAATTTTATTATTATTCCCATCTTCTTTATTTGCAGCAGGCTCAATGGCTGATACTGATTCTACCACGGGTTCTCCAATTGGCGACACCACTATGGTTCCCCCGCCGACGGCGCCGCCGACGTCCTCCCCTGCCAAGTCGGATTTCCATCCGGCCCTTGCTGTCACCAATATCAAAAACAACATTCCTTTTAAACTCGAGATAGACAAGGATCATTATGCTATGTGGGCTGAATTGTTTGAGACTCATGCTCACGCCACTCAGGTGCTCCACCACATCATTCCTCAAGCTGACATGGAGCCTCCTGCGCGCACCGATGCTTCCTATGCTCGGTGGGCCACTCTTGACTCTACCGTCAAACAGTGGATTTATTCCACCATCTCCTTCGACCTTCTCTCCACTGTTATGGAGAAAGGTTCTACTGCTATGGCTACTTGGAACCGTATAGCTTCTATGTTTGAGGACAATCAGAACTCTCGTGCAGTCGCTCTCGACCAGGATTTCATCTCCACTCGCATGGAGGATTTTCCTAATGTTTCAGCCTATTGTCAGCGTCTGAAACATATCTCTGATCAGTTGCGGAATGTTGGTGCCCCAGTCAGTGACCATCGTCTTGTTCTTCAGTTGGTCTCTGGTCTCACTGAGCCCTTTCGTGGTGTTGCCACCCTGATCCGTCAGAGCGAGCCTTTGCCACCTTTCCTCAAGGTCCGCTCCATGTTGATTCTAGAGGAATCTGGTCTCGCCAGGATGTCAGGTCCGGCCTCTCAGACTGCTTTGCACACCTCTGCTTCCCGTCCACAGGCCTCCGTTGACTCCTCTCAGCAGCGCCCCACCTACCGCAGCGATCAGGGCTACTCCAACCATCGTTATGGGTCAGGGCACAATCGCAATTATCAGGGTGGTTCTGGTAAACCTAAGAAGAAAGGTGGCTCCCGTTATCCTGGATCATCTGGCTCCTCTGGTTCCTCTGCTGCATCTCCTCCACCCTGGCGCCCACCACCGCAGGCATCCTGGAATCCCTGGGGTTGGGCTCCTCCCCCTGGTTGGGCTCCTTCCCCTTGGGGCATGCCTCCTTGTCCTTACCCCACATCTCAGTGGTCGCGTCCCATGAGTGCTCCGCAGCAACCCAGCGTTTTAGGTCCGCGTCCTCAGGCCTACACCGCTACTGCTTCTCCAGCACCCACTGATATCGCTGCTGCCATGCACACCATGTCTTTGACTCCTCCAGACACCACGTGGTACATGGACACCGGCGCCTCGTCCCATACTGCGGCATCTCAAGGTACTCTCACGTCTTATTCTAATTTAAGTCATTTAAATCAGAAACTGATAGTTGGTAGTGGTCAGGGCATTCCAATTCAGGGTTCGGGATACACTTTTATTCCTACCTGTCACAAACCTTTAGCACTCAATCATGTCTTGCACACTCCGCGAATTATTAAAAACTTAATTTCTGTGCGACAACTCACTACTGACAATAATGTTTCTGTTTCTTTTGATCCATTTGGATTCTCGGTGTCTGACTTCCAGACGGGGATGCCTCTCCTGAGATGTAACAGCCTCGGCGACCTCTACCCAGTCACTCGTTCCTCTCCCTTTGCTGGTCTTGCTTCTAGTGTCTGGCACAATCGACTTGGTCATCCAGCTTCCTCAGCTTTAAACCATCTTAGGAATACTAAACTTATTTTTTGTGAACCTTCGTGTTCTAGTTCTGTTTGTGATTCTTGTGTTTTAGGCAAACATGTCCGGTTGCCTTTTAGTTCATCTGAAACTATTACTTTGAGACCATTTGATATTTTGCATAGTGATTTATGGACGTCTCCTGTTTTAAGTACTGCTGGTCATCGTTATTACGTTTTGTTTTTGGATGATCACACTGATTTTTTATGGACGTTTCCGATTAGCAAGAAATCTCAGGTTTATGAAATGTTTACTACTCTTGCTACACTTATTAAAACACAATTTTCAGCAAATATTGAATGTCTTCAATGTGATAATGGACGTGAATATGACAATGAATCCTTTCATCGGTATTGTGATGCTAATGGCCTTATTTTTCGCTTCTCTTGCCCTCACACTTCTTCTCAAAACGGCAAAGCAGAACGGAAGATTCGCACCATTAACAACATGATCCGCACCCTCCTCGCTCATTCGTCCGTTCCTCCTTCATTTTGGCATCATGCCCTTCAAATGGCAACGTACCTTCTGAACATTTTGCCCCGCAAGACTCTTCAGAATGATTCTCCTACTCAGCTGTTGTATCATCGCGACCCTTCCTACTCACACTTACGTGTCTTTGGTTGTCTATGTTTTCCTCTATTTCCTTCCGCTACAATAAACAAACTGCAACCACGATCGACTCCGTGTGTTTTTCTGGGGTATCCGATGAATCACAGAGGTTATAAATGTTATGATTTGTCACACAGAAAAATTATAATATCGCGGCATGTCATTTTTTATGAAACCCGATTCCCCTTTGCTGACCCATCCTTGACTCCTGCCCCTTCTTATGAGTGCTTCACCGAGGACCTTCCTCCTTATTTGATCCACCATTGGCAAACCGTATCATCCCGACCACCTGACCCTCCGGTCCCGCCGTCGAGTCCCACTGACTCTTCGCCTCCCTTACCGGCTCCCGTCTCTCCTCCTGCTTCTCCCTCGCCTTTGCCTTTGCCTCCGGTCCCACCTGCACCACCCATACGGACCATGACTACCCGTAGCATGCACGGCATCTCCAAACCTAAAAAGCCTTTTAGCCTTTCGGTCTCTATTGATGACCCGTCCATCTCACCCTTGCCTCGTAACCCAAAACAAGCCTTATCCGATCCCAATTGGAAGTCCGCTATGCAGTCTGAATTTAATGCACTTAGGGCCCGTTTGGTGCGACGTATAGTATAAGACCTGATAGTATAAGACCTGATAGTATTAGGCCTGATAGTATAAGCCCTGATAACTTTCTTATACTATCCAGCGTTTGGACATACACTGTATAATTTACCATATCGTTTAAATTAATGCAATTTTATGTTTAATAAAGTATTGAATAATGATATAAAATAAAAATCAAATATGGAGGTGATTATAACGGTGGTGGCGGTGGTGATGGAAGTAGTGGTAGGTTGGTGGTGGTGGTGGCAATGGTGGTAGGTTGGTGTTGGTGGCGGTGGTGGTGACAGTGGAGATAGGTTGGTGGTGGTGGTGGCAGCAATGGTGGTTGTGGGGGTGGTGATGATAGGGTGGTGGTGGTGGTGGTAAGGCGGTGGCGGCTACAGTGGAGGGTGGAGGCAATGGTGGTGGTGGTGGTTGTGGTGGCGGTAGGGGGCGGCGGTGGTGGTGGCGGTAACATCGGTGGTGGCGGTGGTGGCAGCGATGGTGGTTGTGGTGTTGGCGACGATAGGGTGTGGTGGTGGTAGTAAGGCGGTGGCGGCTTAGTAGGGTGGTGGTGACGGTGGAGGGTGGAGGCAATGGTGGTGGTGGTGGTGGTGGCGATAGGGTGGTGGTTGTGGTGTCGGTGGTGGCGGCGATTATGGTGGTGTTGGCGATAGGGTTGTGGTGGCGGCGATTATGGTGGTGGTGGCGGTAGGGCGGCGGCGGCGGCGGTGGCAACACCAGTGGTGACGGTAGGGCGGTGGTGGCGGCGGCGGCGGTGATCGGATGGTGGTGGTGGTGGTGGTGGTGCCAATGGTGGTGTAAGTTGGCAGCAATAGAGGGTGGTGGTGATGGTGACTTATACGTCACAACCTTATCATGCCTTATCCATCACTCACATGATGGATTAAATAATACGTCATTTTAACGTATAAGGGGACTTTGATGGATAAGCTTATACAATACAATGTCATCACCAAACAATGGATAAACTCATAATGTATTGTATAAGCTTATACTATCATGCCTAATACGGCATGCCAAACGAGCCCTTATTAGAAATAATACGTGGGAGTTGGTTCCCCGTCCTTGTGATGATGTTAATGTTATTCGCTGTATGTGGATTTTTCGCCATAAAAAGCAGTCTAATGGTTTGTTTGAGCGTTATAAGGCTCGTCTTGTAGATGATGGCAGGTCTCAGATTGCAGGTGTGGATTGTGACGAGACATTCAGCCCCGTGGTGAAACCGGCTACCATCCGGACAGTTCTCAGCATTGCTCTCTCCAGATCCTAGCCCATACATCAGTTGGATGTCCAGAATGCTTTCCTGCATGGTGATCTCCATGAGACTGTCTACATGCATCAGCCTTTGGGTTTCCGCGACCCTCACCACCCGGACTATGTCTGCCGTCTGAAGAAGTCCCTTTATGGTCTGAAACAGGCGCCTCGTGCTTGGTATCAGCGATTTGCTGATTATGTTTCCTCTATTGGATTCCGGCACAGCACTTCCGATCATTCTCTTTTCATCTTCCGGCAGGGTTCTGATATTGCCTACATACTTCTTTATGTTGATGACATCATCCTGGTTGCATCATCGCATGATCTCCGCAAATCCTTTATGGCACTTCTTGCATCCGAGTTTGCTATGAAGGATCTTGGTCCTCTGAGTTACTTTCTTGGCATCGCTGTCACTAGACATGCAGGTGGCCTTTTCCTCAGTCAGAGCACTTATGCTACTGAGATTATTGCTCGCGCCGGCATGGCCTCATGCAACCCTTCTGCTACACCGGTTGACACCAAGCAGAAGCTCAGTTCTTCCTCTGGGACTCCTTGTGAGGATGCCACCCTATATCGGAGTCTTGCTGGTGCCCTACAGTACCTCACATTTACTCGTCCTTACATTTCCTATGCTGTTCAGCAGGTTTGCTTACATATGCATGCACCCCACACCGAGCACATGCTTGCCCTCAAGCGGGTTCTCCGCTATGTTCGTGGCACATTGACTTATGGGCTACATTTGTATCCCTCCCCGGTTGAAAAGCTTGTTTCTTACACTGATGCTGACTAGGGGGGCTGTCCTGACACCAGACGCTCCACTTCTGGTTACTGTGTTTTCCTCGGTGACAACCTCATATCTTGGTCCTCCAAGCGGCAACCCACTCTCTCTCGCTCTAGTGCTGAAGCTGAATATCGAGGTGTTGCTAATGTTGTCTCCGAGTCCTGCTGGATCCGCAATTTACTTCTGGAGCTTCATTTTCCTCTCTCTCAGGCAACATTGGTCCACTGTGACAATGTTAGTGCCATCTACCTCTCTGGGAATCCAGTGCATCATCAGCGTACCAAACATATTGAGATGGATATCCACTTTGTTCGGGAAAAGGTCGCGCGTGGCCAGGCTCGCGTCCTTCATGTTCCTTCCCGTCATCAGATTGCGGACATTTTTACCAAGGGCATACCACGGGTTCTTTTTGATGATTTTCGTTCCAGTCTCAGCGTCGGTGAACCTCCCGCTTCGACTGCGGGGGTGTGATAGAATAGGATATTATTTATTCTCTTTGTAATTACGCCTGTAATTAGGGTTTAATATTTATTGTTAGTCAACTAGGTAAGTTGTATATATAGGGTATTTCATTATCAATAATACTCACGGAATTGATTTCCTTCAATGATGTTGGCCATGGAGGACAGAGGATTGAACTGGATTCAATGGTGGGAAGAGCAAGGAATAATTGTGAGAAAATGGACATGATGATGTTGGCCATGGAGGACATAGGATTGAACTGGTTTCAATGGTGGGAAGGATTGGGGACCTTTCAAGGAGGCGCTAATTTAAAGGTTAGTCCAAAATCCCTTTGAGCCCATGTTGAGTATCAAGCTGAAGAGGAGTGCGATGGAGTATAGAGAGCAATTTAAGATGGTAGCTCATACCTTTGAGGAATACAAATCGAGCTATGTTGAAGGGGATCTTCCTTAATGGGCTCAAGCAAGAAATCTTGGATGAGCTAAAATTGTACACTCTAGAGAGTCTCGCAGAGCTAATATATGGTGCTCCTTCTGGAAAAAAAGAAATTTGCATTGCGTGGGGGGAGATTTTTAGAGGAAGATAAAAGGGGTGGAAGGAAGGGGGAACAAGGGGTCGAACCCAAGCTTGGGTATTGGCAACAAATGGAGAGCCTCAAATGCTACTCCAAGAGTTCCTATTAGGACCAATACAAAACAAAAATCAGGGGAGGGTAACACACAAGACAAGAAGTGGTCAGGTTGGTAATGGAGCTATGGAGAAGAATATAGGGGTATGCAAGAGTATAAGGTTGCAAGCACATGGGTTGATATCGAACAACATGTTTTTTTGCTTGAACTTGGGGAATAGACTTTGGTTTTAGGCATAGACTGGCTAGCAAGCTTAGGAAATATCGAAGCTAACTTCAAGAACCTCACCTTACAATGGAATGAGACGGGGCAGAAAATGATACTGCTTGGAGATCCCTCTCTATGTAGAACTCAAGCCTCTTGGAAGACCATGGTCAAGGCACTACAAGATAAAGGAGAAGGGTACTATATATCTTATAATGACCTACAAGAAGAGGAGGACCAGGGGAAAACTAATCAAGGTGCTTTCCAAGGAGTCATAGCTGGATTTCCTTTAGTTTTCCAAGAACCACAGGGGTTACCTCCAAGCAGGTTACCATATCACACAATTATATTGAAAGAGGGAGCTTTAATGAATTGGAGAAATCGGTGAGGGATCTTTTAGCTACAGGGATTATTAGACCCAACACCACCCCCTACAGCAGCCCAATTATTTTGGTAAAAAAAAATGGAGGATGAAGGTTTGTTGTGGATTATATGGCTTTGAACAAGTTGACCATCCAAGACAAATTTCTCATTCTGGCTATAGAAGAGTTTCAGGATTGATTGAGAGTTGCTATCATCTTCTTCACAAGTCACAAAATCTGGAAATAGATGCATCTAGCAAGGGAGTAGAAGCAGTACTGATACAAAAGGGAAAACCTATACCATACATGAGTAAGTCCTTGTCTGAAATAGCCCAAAACAAGTCACTATATGAGAGAAAAATCATGGCTATAGCCTTGGCAATTCAGAAATGGAGACCATATCTTCTAAGAAGGAAATACTGACTAGAAAAGTCTCAGGTTCCTTAATGACCAGAAGCTTATAGGGGAAGAATAGCATAAATGAATTTCCAAATTAATGGGGTATGACTTTGAGATAAAAGTACAAACTCGGACAAGAAAATAAGGTTGTAGGCTTGTCTATGAAATTTCAATTCTTAAAAATTTCCACAGTGCAATGTCACTTAGCCTGATTTACACCATGATTTTCAGTTGTAGAAAGGTAGATTGTATTACAAGGGGAGGTTGGTGATTCTAAAATCTTCACCACGGGTGCAACTCATATTAAAAGAATTCCATGTTTTAATAATTGAGGGACATGATGGATATATCAGAACAATGAAGAGGATCTCTACTTTGTTTTATTGGGAAGAGATGAGGTTGTATATTCAAAAGTTGTTCTTTTGGGAAGGGATGAAGTGGTCTATTTGCTTGTTTTTCCACCGCAAGGACAACTACAAAAAGCGCTTCTTGTGTTGCTGGTTCTTATTCATGTTCTATCTAGGTCATATATATCTTGTGCGGAAAACAAATAAATAAATACTCAATTAAATTAAGTATCTTTCACATGAATTCCTCAATTATTTTTATAAATATATACATATGTCCCTTAACATTTGTGCTCCACTTTATTACAAGGCTAGCTAAGCTAATCTCACTCTCACTTACAGACACAACTCATTCATGACTCTCTAGAATCTCAGCGCAAACAACCATTGAAAACCCATCACAATTTCTCCCCACATAAAGAAAACACCATCACTACACTCACCACCATCTATCTTCTCTTCTATCAAACACATAACCAACCTCCATTTTCCTTCACATACTTGCAATGGCTCTAAGGACAAAAATAGATGTTGGAATTACTAAAACTATTACCTGGTTCGCAGGAATTTACAATGCTTCCTATTACTTTCTATTCCTTCTAAATCTAGACTCCATCATCTATCTACCTGCCTATATCAATTCATATGATCACAAGCACAAGAAGCTGCCGACCAAGGAGACTCATTCTCCTCCTACTCCATATGTTTGGTTCTTAGAAAATGCAACAATGTCCTTGATTGTTTTGGCTTGGACATGGGAATTTTTTCCAGGCCAAACATATTCATAGCATACATGGAAAACACCATTATCCGACTAGGAGTCAAGGCTTATTTCTTTTTTGAATGGATTGCACTGACCATAGCAATAGGAACATTATCCGTGGAAGTGGGAAGAACTCCTGGAAGTATTAAATGATTGAATCTGATATCTTACCATCTTGGGATATTTGTGTACCTAGTAGTGCTAGTAGTTGCAAGAAAACTGATATTCTTGCCTCAGCGTTCACATTTGCGTCGCAGCTAGCCGCGAAAACACAAATACCATTGATTGTCTTAGTCATTGCTACAGTGATTGTAGTAGTCTTGACAGTACTGGCGAACTATATATATATCCTACAACACGAGCATCTCCTCAAAGACTGTAACAAGCGCTTCTTGTGTTTTCGGTTTCGCCGTCGCGATGGCAGCTGCGAAGAACGCTTCTTGAGCTCCGGCACCTGCAAAAGTACCATTTGTGAGAGGTTGAAGAAAACTAACTTTTCCAAAACTTGAGACATGAATTCAACCACAGCCTGCATGATTAGAGAATTAAGGCAGAAAACCTAAAAGAGGAGGATGCAAGCGTGACTTGCATATATATGACAATAAGAGACAGAAAGTTGGCATCCTCCTACAAATAAAACTATTAGTAGTAAGTATAGAACCACTCAAAATGCTTGACTTGTGAGTTGATGCACAAGCTAACCTGCATATCAAGTTGCAATGACTGATAAGAGTCTCACATGTTATAAGATAAAATTGTTATGCACACCACAATTGTGCAATTACACATCATACTGTTTATGAATCACGCATCTTCGAAAGTTAGGTTCTTTCACATTAATACAGTATAAGAAGTCTATCAATGCGAGATTAAGCATTGTTGATTTATTTATTAATGTAAACTCCATTTTTCTAAAACCCGCGAGCCAACCCGTGGCGGGTAGAGTTAGGTTCAACTTTTTTCTAGCACTTTAAAATATAAGTTGGGTTGACCCAACTTATTTTTCTGACAATCTGTGACCAACTGACCCATATTTGGTCATGCTAGGGCTCTATTGGCAACTCTAGCAATCATTACCCAATCCCCGACCAAGATTCCAAAAACCACCTAAAACAACCGCTTGTTCTATCCATTGAACCATAACGAAGCTCAAACCAAACCAAGGTTCCACCAAGCCAAAAGTTGAGCCCCATATAGTTTTGTCATTCTAAGGACAAACATCATCAACCCTACCATGCGACTACACGTCGTATCACTATCTTGACTAGTTGTTGTTGTATGTCGTCATGTCATTGCAATGAGCCCATCCAAGCTCTTATCGTGGAATCGTTGAGACCCACTCACGGGAACTGGAACCTCTCAGGAAATCGAGTCATTGGTCGCCTCCATGGCCGATGTCACCCCTGCACCATTGTGTCTTCTCTCTCGTTTGTGATTTATCTATTCCTTGTTCTCTTTCTCTCTCTCCCTCCCCTTTGGGGGTAGTGACTTGAGTTTTGGGGAAGGGGTGTTGTTAGTTCGGATTTAGGGGGATTTAGGTTAAGTTGTTTGGAAGGTTCGAGGAAACGATTCCATGTTCCTCTCTCCTCTCGTTTGTGATTTATCTATTCCTTGTGCTATTTCTCTCTTTCTCTCCCCTTTAGTGACTTGAGTTTTGGAGACGAGGTGTTGTTAGTTCGGATTTAGGTTAAGTTGTTTGGAAAGTTCGAGGAAACGATTTCATGTTCCTCTCTCCTCTCGTTTGCATGTGATTTATCAATTCCTTGTGCTCTTTCTCTTTCTCTCTCTCCCTCCCCTTTATCGATTCCATATTCCTCTCTCTCTCTCTCTCCCTCCCTCCCTCGCCGCTCATCCTTTTCTGATAACGGTGGCCTTGTCGTCAATGGTGACTTTGTCGCTGTTGAAGATTGGTGGTGGTGATCCACATAAGAGGTTATTATATGTGGCAAGATCAAGAATTTGTTTGAAATTTTAAAAACTTTCTAACTAATTGAAGTTCTAAACTGTTTGGGGCGTACTATGCTACAATTTTCTTAATGACACACATTAGACTCCCTTATATTATTGTTTTATTCGTCCGCGACACTTCATTGAAAGAATTACCATCATGTCCAACAAACTTGATCTTTCTCGTCCTCTCCATGTATACAATGACCTCAATTTATTGTATGTTTGTTTAGATACGAGTTAACGTAAAAACTCATTTATCTCAATTTGTAAAAACACTATTAATTCACTTTTTTTCTTTAAAATGTGTGCTAACATTCATGAGTACTAGTGTGTCTTTGTAGGATAGCTCAAGTGATAGGAGCTGGGGGACATATGAGTTCATTGAGTTGGGTAGGAGAAGATTTAGAGATCAATTTCTGACGGATACAATTTATCTTTCATGTACATAAAAAAAATAATGAGTATTAAAGCATATCCAGACACTCAATTGTTTTTTTTTATGGTCAGACACTCATTTGTTGTAACTAAACTGTTTGATTTTAAAATTTCAAGACAACAATGGACCGTGGTACAAGAAACGGGACGTAACATCACATCAAGAACTTACCCACAAAAACCATCCGCATGCATGGGAAACTAAAAGTTAGTAAGAAATTAGGGTTTTAAAAATTGGGATTGATTTAAAAAAGATTGCTTCATGCATTGCGTCACTAACATACAAGTAAGCACTATATATTGCCATTTAATCTGTATTCATCACCAGCCTTCACTTTCCCTTTCAACTTTGAAGATTAAACTCTCAAATTTTTATTCTCCTAGACATACTCATTCATCAATCATGGCAAGCACTCCTAATATTCCATCTCATACAAAAGCTTGGGTGTACTCAGAGTATGGGAATATAGAGCACATTCTCAAATTTGATCCTAATGTCCCTACACCAGACATCAAAGAAAACCAGGTGCTCATCAAGGTTGTGGCTGCAGCCCTTAATCCTGTGGATTACAAGAGAGCTCTGGGGTATTTCAAGGACTTTGAGTCTCCTTTACCCGTAACAATCTCTTTACCCTCTCCTACTAATGTTCTAAAGGCCATTTCCATCTTAGCACATAATATACAATATAAGTTTTTCCTTCTTTACATATCGTTTTATAATTCTTAAATATATTTTTTTGTTTGGTGTCAAAAAGACTGTGCCAGGGTATGATGTTGCTGGTGTGGTGGTCAGAGTGGGAAGCCAGGTGAAAAAATTTAAGGTTGGGGATGAGGTCTATGGTGATATTAATGAGAAAGCCTTGGACCCAAAAACTAGTGGTACTTTGGTAGAATACACGGCTGCTGAAGAGAAAGTGTTGGCTCACAAACCCTCCAACTTGAACTTTATTGAAGCTGCTAGCCTCCCTTTAGCCATCATCACTGCTTATCAAGGACTTGAAACTGCTGAATTTTCTGCTGGCAAATCTATACTTGTTCTGGGTGGTGCTGGAGGAGTTGGAACACTTGCTATTCAGGTTTGATAGCATAACATCTTCAATCACCATTTCAGTGTCAACTGTCAAGTCAAGTGCTAACAATTAAATTATAGACAGTCTTGTACAATTTTTTTAGCTATTTCACTTCTGCTATTTTAATTGGTTATCTTCAGACCACATTGATCTCTATTGCACCTCTTCAATTTACACAAAATTTTTTGCATAATTTTTCATACTCTAATGTGGGTAACAATTTGACCTGTGACTGTTTGATGTAATAGCTCGCCAAGCATGTTTTTGGGGCATCTAAGGTTGCAGCTACTGCTAGTACTGCCAAACTAGAATTGTTGAAGAAATTGGGAGCAGACTTGCCTATTGATTATACAAAAGAGAATTTTGAAGAACTTTCAGAAAAGTTTGATGTGGTGTACGATGCAGTAGGTCAGATATTTGGATTGAGCCAATATGTTAATATTTATATGCTTTGCATGAATTTATTCAATGTTATATAAAATATAATGCATGTTTATGAATCCTCGACAATTGATTCTGAAGTCAAAATCAATTTAGCGGAAAATCTGCTTCTATGATTTGTGTCAAAATTGATTTTGAAGAAAGAGGAGCGGATCAACATACTAATATTAGTACTGTTTAACACTAAAGTTAGACATGTCTTGTTCCATATACAGGGCAGAGTGAGAGGGCATTGAAGGCTATTAAAGAAGGGGGCAAGGTAGTGACAATATTGCCACCTGGAACTCCACCAGCTATTCCTTTCATACTCACTTCAGATGGTGCTGTGTTGGAGAAACTGCAACCTTACTTAGAAAGTGGGAAGGTGAAGCCAATTTTGGATCCTAAGAGCCCCTTTCCATTTTCTCAGGCTGTGGAAGCATTTGCCTACCTCAACACTAACAGGGCCACTGGAAAAGTAGTCATTTATCCCATCCCATGAGCATAATCAATTGAGCAAATATGCTATTTGAGGGAATGTGTGTATGTGTGCTAGCCTTGCATAAATTATAATAAATCTCTTAAGAGATATGTTTCTTATTTTTTTAATAATTACCCTTTAGTATATAGTTTATGTACTGGCTACTTAATATGCAATGACATGTTATGTTGTTCAAAAGCTTACAAAATTTTCTGTGTGTTTAGATTTGTATAATGTTAATATTAATATCATGTAAAATTAAACGTGGTAGTTTCCCCTTTTTTAAGCTTTGAAAAAGTTGGCAATCCCTTTAGAAACCAATCCAGTTTCTGAAAACTTGAGCACTTGCTACACCGGAAATGATAAAATTTCACCAATCATTAATTGATTAATTCATTATCCATCTCAGGCATAAAGACCAAGTGTGCTGCATGAATTGTGATATTTAAAACAAGACAACTTGTTAATTGTCTGAATATGTGAGAAGAGAAAGAAGACTAGAAATCACAAAAAGACAAGATAGAGGGAGGGAAACTTAGTTGCATCCTATACATCGGTGCAAAAGTTTCAAATTGCTTATTATACTAATGAGTGTTATCCTAGCTGCATAAACTAGTTGAACCTAAGCATTAAACCGGAGACAATAGAGGCTGAGGCAAAAGCCAGGAATGCAAGGAAGGACAAAGCAATGGATGCACTTGCCATGTCTGTGAATTTGTGTACACCTTCACCAACCCAATAGCTTCTGGAAATATGGATTGTACTTGCGGCTGAGGATGATGCTGACATTAGTAGATATGCAAAGCCCTGCAGTTAAAACATCTATGATCCATATAGGAGATTTATTTAACTTCAAAACTGAAGACATTAATCACTATTAACAATGATGATGTTGATACATGTTCTTTTTTCTCTGAGTGAATCATTAAATTCGTCTCTGAAAGATCAGGTGTTAGACAAGTTAGTCCCTAGAAGTAGAAAATATCATCGGAAGTAACTGATGGTGTTGAATGTCAGTCAAGTTGGTCCAGTGATTTAAGGACTAACTTCACTGACAATTTACACATTCAGTGACTGCAAGGGATATTTCATTCTTCTATGGACTAACTTATGTGACGCTTACACTTTCAGGGACAAATTCAGCTAGTCACTCTTTTTCTTTACCTGATCCATAGCAACACTGAAGTAACCCCTTATCCTGAGGTTTAGGGTGTGTTTTTTGGTGATCAAGTACTTCACCAGATCACATATTTGCAGCCCAGAATACACAAACCCAATCACATTTACTGCGAGGCTATATCTGCATAATCCAACCCAAACTCTTATTAGCATGCTTAAAAGATCGAGCTATCTACCAACTGTGTAAAGCTTAAAAAAGAAGGAGGTAGAGAGCAACATACTTGAATTCTTTGTAATCATACCAGCGGAATGAGTATGGCTCTTCAGTGGAAAAAAAGTTGCCGAACAAGTCCATTGACTCTATAACAACACCCTCTACCTTATCTGCAGCCATCACTGTGAAAGAAATCAGACACAAAACAAAAGCAGAAATCCTCACCCCCAACAAAGCCCTGCACCACTTCTCCTCTTTCTTCGACATCAAGAAACCCGATACACTGCCATCATCGCCGCCACCACCATCCCCACCTTCTGTGCCCGTTTCAGGATCCGTGTCCTCTTTTTTCTTCAAGCCTTCTTCTACTTTTGTCTCCTCTGCAGCATCCTTGGCTTTTTCTTCTGACTCCTCTTTCATGGCTTGAGCTAGGCTTTGATCATTATTACTCATATTCAAATTTTTTGGAACTAGAAGCACTCAAGCAGTTTGTTTGATTTCCACTTTGAGCAAAATCAACACTGCTAAAAATGCATGCTGCTTTATCAATTAGTTAGTTTTATATATACTACTTGAAGAGACCAAAATAATATTAAAATAAAAGATTAAAAAAACACTCTTGCTAGTTGCTATATGTTCTGATAATAAATTTATTTTAGTTATGTATCTTAGCTAGAATCAAATGATCTTATTTAGTTGAACTGTTTTACCTCTTGATGTTTGGTTTGTATTAAGTGGTGTGCAAAACTATTTTTTCCTATTTTACTCAGACAGAAGTCACATTTTCTTCTAGCTGGAAAAGAATCATTCGCCGTTTGGCCATGATGAGGTGAAACATGACCCATGCCCATGTACAAAAGATGAAGTTTGTTTCTTTTATGTGATGATGTTTTTTTGTTTTCTAAATGGTTCTGGTTGTGTGATGAAAATGATGTGTATCGGTGGTTTCTTTGTAAAATCAGAAGTCTGTAACTGTCTTTTGGATGGTGGCTATTATTGGGTTTTGATCATCATAATCCTCTTTGCTCTCATCTCATTTTTACTTACTTTGTCTCCTTATCACTCTCTATTAGAATTTGGATAGACCTAACTCTCCTAAAGTTAGCTCAAAAAGTGATGATTGTCTTCTCATAAATAAAGTTCATATTGATATATATCTAGTTAATGTGAGACTCATCAACTCTCTTATTTTCTTATTATTTATATCGCATATTATAACTTTCATTTCTCTCTTATTTCTTCTTCTTCTTTGCATTTCAAAGTGGAGATGGGTTAAGAATGTCAACATAAGTTTTTCCTAAAATTCTACCATATGATACATGGAAGCAGCGTTATTAAACTCGGCCCGGTGATCGATTCGGTCAGGGCACTGGGTTAATGAGTCACTGGTCTGACCACAGTGTCACTGGTTGGACCGTTTGACTTGATTGACACAGAAAAAAAAAATAAAAAATTCATAATACCGTAGCAAAATGTTACAAATATTATAACACAAAAGCAATAAGGAATGTTTTACCACAACAGAAAATTATGAAAAGTTTTACTATCACAAAAAATTACAAATAAGTTAAAATGTCATAAAAAAAACATAGGTTTTATACTTTAATCATAATAAAAAGTGCACAAAAAACTTATTTAAATTATTGTCAAATATGATATATATTAAAATAAATGGCACAAGTAATTATTATCACTTTGGGATTGTGGTTTAAATTATTTCATGTGATAAACAATACTTTATATGGAACTTTATGATGCTATTATTAGTGATTATTTTTTTATATATGTATATAGTAAAGCTTCTTGTATTAAGCCTACAGGGAGTGTGTTCGAATCTTTGTCAAGAGCTTTTTCAAAAAAAAATCAAAATAAATAAGTGCGGAAAATAATGTGACTTTTCGGTTCAACTAAAATCGGCTGAGTCGAACCGGTTCAATTGCATAGCCGATTCGTTCAACGGCTCGGACCGATCAGGTGACCAAGTCCCGGTTTAACTGATTGGACCAGCCAATCCGAGTTGGGTTTAATGACACTTCATGGAAGGGCCCAAATCAATCAATTAGTTCGAAAAGCCAACAAAGTTGCAATATTAGAATTATATAAATATTTTGGATATCAGACTCTTCAACTTCAAATGTTTTAACTTTTAATTAACAAAATTAGTAAATTACCATGAAAGGATAAATTCATTTGGTTAATGAATTTGTCTTGTTTTTCTTTTCTTTTCTTGCTTTTGTTCATGTTTTAATAAATAAATGAAAAAGAAAATAATAATAATAATAAGTAAGAAAGTATTCACATGGAATTAAATTAAAAGAAGTTTAAATTAAAATTAAAAAGGAGATGGATAAAATTAGTTGTGAACATTTGTGATTCAGAAGTTAAAATCAATTCTTGAGACAATTTGCTTCTATAAAGAGCTTTTGAGTATTAGAATTGATTCTGAAGAAATATAAGTGGATACAAGGTGCAAAAGTAAAATCAGAATAATGGTTGGCTGTCGCAGCAAAAGCTAAGAAAAAAAAATTGTACATCGAAAAGATAAATTACACTCGTTCAGGGATTGATTCCTGGACCTCCCCATACTAACTCATATGTCTCCTAGCTCTTACTACTTGAGTTATACTTTAGAAACAAAAGTTAATAAAAGTTGTTTTCCACCATAATTTTAGTTTTACCGTAGTTTAAACGTGTATGTAATAGTTATGCTTAACACTAAAGTCAAATATTTCTGGTTTCATATACAGGGGGAGTGAGAGGGCATTGAAGGCAATTAAAGAAGGGGGCAAGGTTGTGACAATATTGCCACCTGGAACTCCACCAGCTCCTTTCATACTCACTTCAGATGGTGCTGTGTTGGAGAAACCGCAACCTTACTTAGAAAGTGGCAAGGTAAAGCCAATCCTGGATCCTAAGAGCCCCCTTTCCATTTTCTCAGGCTGTGGAAGCATTTGCTCACCTCAATAGTTAATACTAATAAAGCCACTTGGAAAGTAGTCATAGTCAATGTCATATCCCATCTCATGATCATAATCATTTACTGATTTACCAAATAAGCATGTCAGTTTCTGTGGCCTTATTTTATGGTATTTGAGAGAAAATGTTTGTGTGCCTGCATAAATTGTAATAAATCTCTTAATATGTTGGGTACTTCTTAATGATTACCCTAGATATGGTTTATGTTCTAGCTACAGAATATGCAAAAACATGTTGCATTTCCCAACAGTTTATAAATAGTTTTTGTGTGTATATAGATTTGTGTAATAGTGTGTTTGGTTTTGCAGATGTTCCATAATAAACACTTCTGGTGATAGATTACAAAGGGTAGCTTCTAGAGTTATCATGCTTTAAATTGTGTAGCGCCACTGATCAAAAACATAATTTTCCTTCAGAAACCAATCTTTTTTCTGTAAACTTGAGCACTTGCTACTCCGGAAATGATGAAATTCATCAATGATTAATTCATTTCCAATCTCACTCATTAAGACCAAGTACGCTGCATGAATTATGATATTTAAAACTAGACAAGTTGATAATTGTCTGAATATGTTAGAACAGAGAAACTAGAAATCACGAAAAGACAAGAAAGAGAAATTTAGTTGCATCCTAAACATTAGTGCAAAAGTTTCAAATTACTTATTGTAATGCATAACGAGTGCTATCCTCCGCACAACTAGTGGTTGGATGAGATAGAAACTCGTTTCGGTCGTCACTCGCACAATGTTCACTTGGCTGTGAATCCTCTAAGCTGACCAAGGTGGTAGTGTCTTATCACTTATGGTCATTCAGGTCGGCCAGAAAACCTACAAAGGATGAGACCAGAGACAATAGATGCTGAGGCAAAAGCCAGGAATGCCAGGAAGGACAAAGCAACGGCTGCACTCGCCATGTCTGTGAATGTGTGTGCACCTTCTCCAGTCCAATAGCTTCTGTAAATATGGATTGTACTGGCGGCTGATGATGATGCTGACATTAGAAGATATGCCAAGCCCTGCAATTAGTCCAATGGAAAATTAATAGAGGTGGATGAACGGCAACAATGTCATGAATGATTTCAATTTGCTAGAATATAAGATAAAACCTTATGCCCTTTAGGATAATTAGTTGTTATATTATATGGTATCAGAACCTCTATGATTAAGTGGTCCGACATTCGATCATTGACGTTCTCGATTATTGTCCACGCTTCAAATCCAAAAGATTCTTGTATAGGAAAGCATGTTGGAATATAATATGAAATCATTCATGTGATCCTTACCCTATGAGCTTAAGCTTTTGAGATAATTAATTACTTGACTGAATATAATTTGATCAATAGATTATTTAACTTCACAACTAAAGACATAAATAATTAACAATTATTTTTTATGTATGCAATGATATGATAATTAATAGTGAGATTAAAACAAGTTCTGTCAACAACACAAAAGTCTGAGTTGCTGAAGAGTAGGGTTACCTGGTCCATTATTACACTGAAGTAACCCCTTATCCTAGGGTTTACTGTGTGTTTTTTAGTGATTAAGTACTTCACCAACTCACTTATTTGCAGCCCAGAATACAGAAACCCGATCACATTTACTGCAACGATATATCTGCACAATCCAACACAAACCCTTTTTAGCTTGCTATCAAAAGACTTTTTCGTTCATTTCATCTTCTTGCCTACAATAATTAACCATTATTTGTGGTGTGCCGGCTCAAAAGGCTAAAATATTCAATAGCATTTCAGTTGGTCTAAGGGACTTGCAATTAAATAAATATATACTATAGCTCAAATTGTAAGAGTTAGAGAACATAAGAGTTGAGGGAAATGAAGGGTGAAGGAGTTAGGGTTCAAACCTTGGTGAAAACACTAATTTTTAAATATTATTAACAACTAACATTTGCATATAAAGAAAATAATACCATAAGGGCAAATTGGACGATTTAGTAAAGGGACGCATGACCCCACTAGAGGTCGAGCAACCATGCAACGACCAAGATTATGACATTAAAGCAAGTCGGCCTACAACAACCTTACGCTCTCAGTAGACCCTTCCTTCATAAAGGCTTGCCAAGGATCTGCAGAAGTAACAACATCAGATCCCGAGCCTATAAAAACATGTGTCCTTTCATTCTTACAATCTTTGAGTACTTCTAGAACTCTGAGATTCTCTTATAACTCTCTCACTAACTCAAGCATTGAAATGTCTTCTGCAGGTACACCTCCACCGTGTCCAAGAAGCTCCAACGCGCTCACTGAGCCATTCTAGGCCACACAACGCCGTAGAGAACAATGAGAACTTTCAGGTTTACTCATGCCCGGGAAGAACAATTTAAGAGATACATTTTCATGAAAACTATAAATTTTGAGCATTTCATATATCAAATGATCGAAAGACTAAAAAACTAAATTTACAGAAACAAATCCAAGAGAGCAAAGGAAGGAGAAAGAAGGAGGCAGAGCAACATACTTGAATTCATTGTAGTCCTTCCAGCGGAATGCTTCCACAACCATTACGTAGTACAAGTGCACTGACCGCGGAACAACAACATTTTGATTATCTGCAGCCAACACTGCAAAAGCTTTCAAACACAAAATTAAAGCAGAAATCCTCATCCCCAACAAAACCTTGCACCACCACTTCTCTTTCTTCGACATCAAGGCACCTGATCCACCACCACCACCGTTGCCGCCACCACCATTCCCTCCTGTGCCTTTTTCAGGATCTGTCACCATTACCGTCACCGCCACACTTGTCTTCTCCTCTTTCATCTCCGTGCCTTCTTCTACTTGTGTCTCCTCTGCAACATCCATGACTTTTTCTTCTGACTCCTCTTCCATGTATTGAGCTACACTTTCAATACTCATATTCAAAACTTTTGGAACTAGAAGCACTCAAGCAGTTTAATTTCCACTTTGAGCAAAATGAAGAACAATGCTAAAAATGCATGCTCTGCTTCAACAATTAGTACGTAATAAATACTACTTGAAGAAACCAAAAAAATATTAAAATAAAAGATAAGGAAAAAAAACCCTCTTACTATATATGTATTAATCTGTTAATACATCTATTTCTATATCTTGTACCTAGACTCAAGATAAGGATTTGATCTTTAAGCTGGTATGACCCTTCCCCCATATACAAAAGATGAATTGTTTTTCTTTTATGTGATGACATTGTTTTTTTCTAACTGGTTTTGTGATGAAAATGATGTTTTAACGGTGTACTTTAATTTGTCTTTGTAAAATGAAAAGTCTTTAACTGTCTTTTGGATGGTGGCTATTGTTGAATTACAAAAACACATTTTTCTCTTTTGGTTTATGTGTGAGATGATTAATTTAACAATTAACGTTTGTTGACTAATGACTCTATCAAAATTCAAGCATATGAGACATGCAGGGGCCTGTCAACAAAGTTGAAATGTAAGAATTACATAAATATTTTGGATACTGACTAGTTTCAAAGTTTAAATGTTTTAATTTACAAAGTTACAATGAAATGATAATTTCAATCAATTTGAAGCAATAGTAATAAATGAGTTGGTTTCCCACTAAAAGCCCATTTTGCATACTTCTAATGGGGAAAAAACCAATGAAACCATAGGGGTGGATTGAGAGAATGTGTTTTTAGTTTTTACTCTCTTTTTTCAACTTCTAAACCAATGAAAACATCATTCCAATTAGCCATTTACAGCATCTTCAATGCAAGGTTCTTAGTTCTTATTTTGGAGTTAAGAATTAAGAACTTTACCATTGGAGGTGCTGACATGGACTCCTTAGTTCTTAAAAATAAGAACTCGGTTCTTATATAAAGAGTTTTGCTTTTTGAGTTATTAGCTTAAAATATTAATTATTTCTCTCTCATTCAAATTACTTTATTACTTTATGAGTTTTGTTTTATTATTTTATGAAAATAAAAAGTATAAATAATGTGGTTGGTGAGATCAAATGAATAGTGGTAAGAACTAAGAACTTATGGTTGGAGCAAAATTGCTTGAGAGTTGCTTAAACACATGTGACAATACGGGCCCACATAAATAGTGTTAAGAACTAAGAAATAAGAACTAGCATTGGAGATACTCTTAGTAGGCTCAACCCACCTTCCGTTAGCGTGTGGGAATAATTAATTTATGCAAATCCTCTCATATTTGGATAACAGCTACATTAGAAAAAATTAATCAGTCCAAGAAAAGATAATTTATGGAAAGTTATTTCTTAACTTCACAATTTCATACTTTGGTAAATTTAAATATTAAAAATAATTTATTTTATTCTATTCAAAGAAAAATTATTCTTTCAAACTTACTTGTATATCTCATTACTAAACACAAATCATTCTCTCCAACATAATCCTACCAAATTTAATTCTATTAAACTTGATCATCCCAAACTTCAAAACAAAGGAACCTTATTCCAACACTAGTTCTTAACCCTATCAAAGTGAGTAGGAAAAACCGTTCCTACTAGTCAATGAATGGATCAATATCCATACCCATCAAATTAGTAAACGAGTAGAGAAAATAATTATTAAATACATTTATGGGGATGCGGTATTTTTACCCACCGCAGGTTTTAACTGCTGGTGCCGGCAGGCATAGGTAATTTTGTCATTCCAAAGTAGAGTTCACACTCAATTTCTGCGCCATTAGTTAAATCAGAAGAAGGCAATAGCCATCAAGGGCCAAATTAGAGCGCGCATACAACACTTCAAAAGTCACAACAGACATATTGACCCAAAAGAAAAGAAAAAAATAATCACATAGCAATCAACTTCTGTTTTATGGAAGTCCTTATCTATATCAACAATGTCAAAAACACAGATAAATGAACGGAGTAATCCAATAATGTTTTTTTTATGATATTTCTAAGTAATGGTTCCAATAAATTAATTTTACATTCTACAGATAAAGCTACAAGTAGCTATAATCTGGTCACCGGTTACGACCCAGCAAAGAAGAACTCATGAGCTTCGCGATATCGTTCCAAAACAACGTTAAAGAGGGGGTGGATAGGTTCTAAAAGATTGGAATAGGGGCCCAATACTACCTTAGGCAGTGGTGGAGAGTCTGGATGCTTTGACCAGCTATATTGGCACACTGAGAGACCACTTAAACAGTAACATGTATGATAGTGATCTCTACGTTTACCCGGTTTATCTCTCAGTCCACCGTCTTGATCCTGCATTAAGCACAGATTAATTAATGGTTAACCAAAATTAAAAATTAAAAACAGAGCAATTATAATGAACTCCGGCCTGCAAGATAGCCAAAGACCGTGCCGATACTGGATGGCATTAACCCAATCACTAACAACCAAATGGATGAAACTTGAAAGCATTTTATATGATTACTAGAATAGACAAACAAAATAACGCAAATTTCAATAACTTGTAACTAGCATGCAAGTACAGTTAAGTTAGGATTGATTGAAGTAATCAGTCAAATGTCAAAAAAGGAGGTTGGTTTCAACGGGAAAAAGAAACCAATTACCAAAAGGTTAGGCTTTGTTTTTCAATTACTACAAATAGCAGGAAACTGAGTCAACCCTCTCTTCGGTGCAGAGCCAATTGATTCAGCCCAAAGGTCACAATTACATAAACTTGATAGGGTTAAATATGTTTTTAGGCTATCACATATAAGGGTGAATCTAAATTGGTCCCTAAAAACTTCTCGCATAGCTTTTGGTTCCGCCAAAAAGAAAATGACTTAATTGCAATTTTGGTCCCCCAACTTTGCCCTTTCTGTGAAAATCGTCCCCCAACTAAAAAATTAGCAAAAACCATCCTCAACGTTTACACTCCGTTGCAAAACTGGTCCGCCGTTACACTTCTGTCTAAAAACTAACGTTTTCTGGGTAAAAAATAAAAAAATAATAAAAAACATATGAACTTCATCATCTTCATCTCTTCCTTCATCTTCTTCCTCTCAGTTATCTTCATACCTTCAAACCCAAAATTCCAGAAAAAATAAAAAACGAAATCTTCATCCCACACACCCTCCACCGCCCCCACCCAAAAATCAAAATCCACAACCTCCATTATCCCCACCCCTAAATCGCAGCCCACAACCTCGACCCCTTAATCGCAACCTCATCTGCCCCCACCCCTAGATCGTAACCCAGCCAACCCACACTGACCCACCACCCCAACCACCATCGAACCCAAATAAAGGCAAAAGAGAAGTGTAGAAGAGTGTTGCTGACTATCGATGCATTCAGATCTGGGTGTTTTTGCTTTCTAAGAGGAACTGCAAGGTCGAATCTCGAGGGGGAAACAAAGGAACCAATCAGATCTGGATTTGGGGATTCTGGGGTAGGATTTGGATTTGGGATTTTTTTATTTGGTTTTGAATGTTCTCTAAATCATCAAAGAACCCATTGCAAATGCAATTGCTTACCGTTTGGACAAGTTCAGAGGCCAATTCGAATTCTGGGTGTGCAATAAATCAAGAACTTTGCAATTTGCATTGGGATAGATTTGTTTGGTGTGTGAATTGACAAATTCATGTTTCTCATTCTTGTTTTGGTTGGAATTCTCATCTTGGGTGCATGAAATTTGAGAGTTCTACATTTGGGGGATAAAGGGTGTTCAATTTGGGGGTGCTAATATGGTGCTAACTTTTGCTCTTATGATGAGGATTCAGCTGCTTTGAGGCCACGGCTTGGGGACACACTTGAGGGTTGTGTGGCATTGGTGTTGATGTACTTGGATACATCTGATATGTGCAATTCAATGGTTCAAATTGCTTTCAAAAAAATTGTAAATGAGATTCTTGAATTTAGATTTTTTTTTGTTTTTTCTGGAATTTTGTGTTTGAAGGTATGAAGATAACTGAGAGGAAGAAGATGAAGATGATGAAGTTCATGTGTCTTTTATTATTTTTTTATTTTTTACCCTGAAAACGTTAGTTTTCAGACGGAATTGTAACGGCGGACCAGTTTTGCAACAGAGTATAAACGTTGAGGATAGTTTTTGCTAATTTTTTAGTTGGGGGACGATTTTCGCATGAAGGACAAAGTTGGGGGACCAAAAGTGCAATTAAGCCAAAGAAAATTGAAATAAGGACATGTGACGGCATGACACATGTGGCTTAATTTTTTATCACTCATTAACCCCACGTGGTAATCCTAGTCAGGTGAAGGTTGTCCATGTGGACTTTTTCACATCAGTTTTAGTGCTTGCAAATTTTTCTGAGTCTGTTTTGGTCTCTTCTCTTCCTCTTTTTCCCTTTCCCAAACCCTAACACCACCTCCGGCGGAGGTGGCTATGGCTCCACCATTTTCCAGCGGCTTCTTCAACCTCTCATCTCTCCTCCCCTTTCCCCACCTACCCCAATTTCCCCTACATGTTCCCTCGCTCTAGAATATAAATTTGCAGGAGAAAGTAAAACAATCCGATTTAGAATGGAGGGTTACAAATGAACCTGGATTCAATAGAAGAAATCAGAGAGGTAGCAGCACACATCAAGGAGTACACGGCTAAACTAATTGCACCTAGAAGATCTGACTCAATAGGAAGATGAAGCAAGGTAACTTAGTTTTAAAAAGAAAAACAAGAGATTGCTTGGTTGGAATGTTGCACCTTATTGGCAAGGCCTATTTAGGGTAAGGGAAAATTTAGGCAACGGTGCATAGCATGCTCAAACAAATAGGTAGAACATATTCACATGATTCTTAAAGCTTAAAAAAACCAAGACATTCGATTCCCATTTAAGACCTGAAACTCTACCCGTGGAAAAAAAAAATTAAAAACCCACCCAAATCAAGCAAGCAGAAGCAAAGTAACAGCCGGAATTTATTTTTCCCTTCCGGTAGCTTTAAGCTCCCACCTTATAGATTCAAATCTCGTTGGATCTCAGCAGATTATGGTTATCTTCAATTCCATAAGGAAGTTTCAGATAGATAACGCAGTTTAACAGTAACATCACTGATCCATATATCTAACCACATAAAAAATAAATTTTAGAAAAAACGGATTGAGAAGCTAGGACTTTATTAGAAAAAATTCATACGAGAGATTGTAGAAAGAGCACCTCAGACTAATAATCCCCCATAAGCTTCTTCACTGACAATCAAAGTGCAAGGATAACGAATTGGCATTGCCCATCATTGATGCTCGTAAAACAGAAATGTAAAAAAGACCTTGAGGAAGATTGGAATTTGAAACACAGATCGCAGGGCTTGATTCTAAGAGTTACGAATTAATAGGAAGCCCTAATAAAGTGGATGAAGTTTTACGTTTGGGAGAGACAGGGGGTGGGTGGGGAAAGGGGAGGTGGAGGTGAAGGTCAAAGAAACCGCCAGATAACGGTGGAGCCATGGCCACCGCCGCCGCCGGAGGAGATATTTAGGTTTGGGGGAAGAGGAAGAGAATGGACCAAAACAGATTTGACAAATTTTGCAGGGACTAAAACTGATTTGAAAAAGTCCTCGTGGACTAGGATTACCACATAGCCTAGTGACTGGGCGAAAAATAACACACGCTTTATGACGTCAAGTCCTTATCAAATAAAAGAAATTCAGGGACCAATTTAGATTTACCCCTATATGTCAGGGATTAAAAACATATTTAACCCAATTTAAAATCTATACCTTCATCCATATGCATGTTTACTGAATATAGTGCTAGATAAATCAAAACTTAAAATGTTCAAATCTTGGATAAACATGGATCAAGACATGAAACTAATACATTAAATGCATACCTGTGAACATAAAAGAATATATTGTTGTAAGGCAATGCTATGAAAAAGTGGATCACTTGCTCTCCACTCATTGATGAAATCATAACCAATATTTTTAAAATCATATGAGCCTGCAAGGACATGACAAATGAAATTAGAAATAAATGAAGGTAGTGAACGAAAAATTTAATAACGTGGTGGTATAAATTTTCAAACATCTACTTCGAATCAACCTACCATCATGCCCAATATGGGAAGTTGCATGACTAGAGGTTCCATCCAAACTTTCTTTTTCTTCAGATTCGCCAGATATCGTACAAAACTGTGAGGCCTCTACCATTTGTTTATTTACAATGGTATGCAATCTTTGCAATAGTGCAACAGCACCTCCCTGATTAGTATGAAGCTACGATAAGCCAACTATATCACAAAGAAGCTGATGAAAAAAATAGGAAACTTCAATCACCTGCCAAAAGGAGTAACATCCATCCACCAATTTATTCGTTCTTCCCTGGAATCCACACTCCTTACCTTGACGGAATACCACCCACTCCTAATGCAAGGTGCAAGGCAACAGATGATTAAATCATTCACATTACATAAAGTGTGGACTACGTCAAAAGAAGTTCTTATAATTAATTGGAAGCCACTATGACAGGAACGATTCTCTTACAACTAAACGAGGCAGATCCAAGCGATTAACCTCACCAATCAAAATCATTGCAGCTAATCCGCAAAAGGTATACCTGATAAAAAAAACAGTGAAAATATAAGAAGACTTCTTATACGTCCTGGCTTGAATTCCACATAATATCAGTGGAAACTGAAAAGATAGAGTTGGGGGAGGGGGGCATATGATGATACATACCCACCATGAGCCTCAGAACCAGGCTCACCAGCAATGCCACCCTCATACGTTTGACAGCTGCATAGAGTATATAAAGCAAGTATTACTTTTTTCAGTTGACTACAGAATTGATTTATAGTGTGTTTGGATTATTAGTGTTGCATAGAAATTGTACAGTGCATGGTTTTCTATGCACCTGAAAACTAAGTTTTTGCAAAGGAACTATAAAGCTCGGTTTACTGAACTTTGCAATGTGCAAATGTAAAAACAAACAAGCTATTACACAGCTAGAAACCCAAAGTGCTGCAAAACCGTCAAATAGCCAGACAATAACGACCCAAAATAACACCGTCAAACAAAATAATCCAAGAGCATTTTAAAGAAACAAAAAAAATATGGAGAGAATTCAGTAATAACAATGCCACGGTGCCACCAAAACCGAGGTTATTTGGAATCTCAATTACTACCGGTGACTATACTTAAAAGCCCCATTTAAGGCCAAAAACAGTTCATGAAAGGGTTGTATTATAAAACATTTTGTTTTGACGCCAAAGAAATATTTAAGCACCCCAAAAGAGCAAATAAATAAATAAGAATAGAGAGAATTCAGTGGCACAATATGCCATACCACCGCTGTTGTGAGTAATGCAGCGTTTAATTGTTACCAGGGTCTTTACATAAAGGACCAATGTGAAGCTCCACATAGTTGATGAAGAGATCACAATTATGTTTTCTTAATGCCAGCTATGCTAACAAATTGATCTTAAGGAAAACTAGTAAACAATCAAAGCAGTAGAATTGAAGAAACAAAAATAATGAATTTAAGTTGTATGAAGATTTTGATCTAAACAATGCTCTCCAAGATGGAAACATACATCCAGATTTACTGACAAAATTGAACTAACCTTAAAATGTAGTCCCCAACGTTCTGGATCAGCTCATCATCCAAAATGTTCAAAATACTTGCAACCTGGATCCAAGAAGATTCTCTATGTTATGTAATAGATACCTTTTTATACCAGATAAAAATGTTCAAAATACTTGTAAACTGAATCCAACAAAATTCTCTATGTTATGTATTAGATACTTTTTTATACCAGATATAGCATAAAAAGCTCCCCTACCACAATGAAAATAATAGAGGATAATGATAGAAAAAGGTCTTAGTAAGCCTCAACTTTTACATCTTCATTCCTAACATGCTATCTGAGTCATGCCTAATACAAGGAAATAATCTTTCTAATAATGAGATTTATGCATGATGATGATCCACAAACAGAAATGTCTGAGCATATATATGTATCTACACATAAGCATGTACGCACCGACGACAGATAAAGAGATAAATCAACTTACAGAAATGGCAGTGTAGCAAGCTCGAACATCAATTTCTCCTTCATTGTGCATCCTGAATAAAGTAGTTCACAATTGAAAAAAAAAAAGAGTTAAAAAGATGGTTTCCCAAATAAATTCTACATGTGTCAAAAAGGCCGATAATTAGCATTAAGAAAGGTTCTAAACACACTATTCAAACTTGTGCATGGTGGCAGATTTTAATTTCTGCAGATTTAGCTCCATAGACACAAGCAAATCAAAATCTGTCAACATTCAAGGTGAATAGTGTGTGTCCAATCCATGTGTGCAAAATATATGCACTTTAACCATTACCGCATCAAGCCACCAGATACAACTAAAAATGGATATAGGACATTGAATGATTGAAATAACTTCATATATATTGTTAAATGAAGCTACAGAGGTCAATGTGATATCAAACCTGAATCCCCCATTTGGTTGTTTCATCCGCTGCAGAAACCCGTACAATTTATCTCTGAGGATCATATATTCAAAGTATCAAAAAAATCAATTCTAAATGAATGAGAGCTAACTCCAGCACATAAAAAATATACAGCTACTGTAAAATCTTTGATTGGAAGAGCAAAAACTGACCACCTATTAATTGATGCCAAAGATTTCTGACCACCCAAAGTAATGAGTGTATTGACCGCAGCATAAGTAGTAGCAAGATGAGGCATCTGAAGAAAACATCAATGATATCATCATTATGCTTTTTGAACAATGAAAAAGTGCAAAGAAAACAAATGCAACTTAAAATCTTGAGAAGTTTAATGCACTTTCCAAGACTTTAGTTACAGCAAAAAGAAAACTAACCCCAAAATTACAAGCCATAATTAAAAGGTACTAATTGACTAGAACTCAATCAACATTCAACAATAAAGAAAAAAATGGATAAAAATACAGTCAAAACTAATTAAACAGAACTGGTTCCACCTCAAACCAATCAAATTCAACAATGCTGTTAAACATCCCTTAGACATATTCTCCTTTTTTTTGGACATATTCTCCTTAGTCTTTGTAAAATAAGAAGCTATTATGGAAGCATAGTTTACTTTACAACTAAGCACAGTCACAGTATCAGCTAATATTTTATTCTTATACAAAAGAGTTGATAACTAGAGAAAATAAAATGCAATCAAAGAGAAGCTTATAATCAAATTAAACTAGACCATAGGGCAAAAATAAAGAGTAGTTGCTTGCCTGGCCTGGTCCCCCAGCATATCCACCATTTGGATCCTGTCAGTATACAAAAAAACAAGATTCATGAAGGGCTATACAATGGGGTAAGAAGGAAAAGATCAAAATTGTTACACTGCAAACAGTCCAAGCCTATTTCTGGATTGTTAAAACATGCATTCTAGACATTGTAACATGGTAATAATAAAATTTCACCCATGATTTTCCTTTGCCAAAAACAGAAAAAATAATGATTGAGAAGCAAAAAAGGAAACCTGGCAACGGTTAAGAAAATCAATGGTGTGATCTTCGAGTTCATCATCGATGGATTCACCCAAGAGAGCAATGGAGTGGAGAATCCAATAGCAGAGCCATGGTCGACTGTAAAACCAAAACACACAATTAATTTCAGAATAACAGAAAATTGCAAACAGTAGCAGAGAGTGTGAGAGAGACTTGGCGTCCAAGACGGAAAACGCGGGACCGAGGTGGCGGAGGCCTTTGGAGAGATACTCAGCGTGTTTATCACGTTGCAGCTCCACCCTGCAAAGACAACCAGAGAAGAGATGAGAAACCTGTGACGGAGGAGATGGAGGATGGAGAGATTGTGAAGAGAGAGAGAGGGACTGACATGAGGGATTGTGCGTTGGGAGGAATGGTGGCGAAGAGTTGGTAAATCTGAAACACCTGCGACTCCACCATCCACTGATCGCGCTGACTCACCGTCGCCGTCGCCGTCGCCGTCGCCGCCGCTTCTTCCATCTCGCTCTCCGTTCGTGGTGAAGTGTCCGTCACTGTATTGATTTGTGAAGTGGCTTGTCAGTAGAAACTGCGAGAAGAAGCGTCTCGTTTTTTTTTTTCTCACCTTGGGGAATGGGCGGGCCTAGGCCTGTGAATGACCCTTTGTCCAGGCCCAAACCACTTGGATGATTTTTATTTTGTTCCCTAAGTAATATTATTATTGTTGTGACAAAAATATGTGATATTATATTATTACACCTAAAAGCTAAAACAAAGAGTAAAGGGGAGGTCAGGTAAGTCAAATAGGTTGTGAATGATGAATTAACATATTTAGATCCTATATATAATATGACTTTAATGGATATGCACTGACAGTATAAAATAGTTTTACACAGTCATCCAATCAAAACATGCCACATAAGAGAGCTAATTACATTTGACTTTAATTTTAATTAAAAGAATAAGATATTTTCTGATTTGGCGGAATTCAATTGGATGTCTGTGTAAAACTATTTTACACTGTCAGTGCATATTCATTAAACTCTTATAATATATAATAATAAATAATTTGAATGCTTATGATCGAAAGTGAAATATTTGGTCTAAATTACCATTATGTTCGAAGTGATATTAGGTTTATAGAGGTTCTATTGTGAGCTTGTGACTATTGTGAGAATATTAAATTATGATCACATTTTCATACATGAATGGTACATATTGAAAGTTATATATTTAACATTCACTTTTTAACAAAATTATTATTTGATTTTATGTTGTAGTCTTAACTCTTTATGGTCAGAAGAATTTGTCAAAGCCATGAAAATATTAGCATCTAGCCTTTCTAATGTGCAGCCGAAGGTAATATAAAAATATGAGAATAAATTACGACGGTTAAATTTAATTAAGAAACATTTATATTAAAATAATTTAAAAGTTATGAAAAAGTCACATGATTTTATATTTTAATTTTGAGGGGCTTGTGCATAGGGATGGCAGTGGGTAGGGTACTATAGTACTCATCCCCGTACCCGCGTTTTCAAAAGATACCCGTATCCGCCCTCATACCCGCGTGGGTAGCAATTTGAATGCCCGTACCCGTCCCCGTACCCTCTGGGTAGCAAAAAAAGAGTATTCATTAAAAATACAAAAGTCTATCCAAATATTTAATAACTAAAATAATTCATTTTTAAAAGAGTAAGTTAGAAAGTTATGACTTTAATTAAGTTTGTTGTTATATATATACTTCTAAGTGTGTAATATATAATAAAATTAATTAATAAAGTGTGTGTGGGTATGGGGCGGGTTGGGTACTATAATACCCATATCCGCACCCGTACCCACTATTTTTTTGCGGGTAGTTACTCATACCCAACCTCATACCCATCTAACAGGTTTTTACCCTATTCATTGTGGGTATTTTTAGCGGGTACCCTATGGGTCCGATACCCATTATCATCCCTACTCGTGCATCCAAGTAATCCAATTGGTAGAGGTGACGAAGCTACTATTGCCGAAAGTGTTTTCAATGAGTTCATAAATAAAGACATTTGTACAACTTTTAAAACTTTATAATACGACATTACTAAAATAACCCTCAAATATGTATACTATCCATCACGTTTTCAATTATAATTCGCCAAGTTCCATGTACCCAAGTATCAATCAAGTTAATTTCAAATTTCCAAAAATGGATCAGTCAAGTTATATGGAGGACCTACCGAATTGCCCAGTTGGTGAATTATTGTTAGCACAACTTGGAATGAAACAAGAAATGATCATGGTTGTTGAGAATATAACCATTGTTTCAAAATCTTTTCCGAAAATCACATTGATAATTAATTCTTGTTCTAAAAACAAGAAATGAATGGAATGATCATTCATTTCTTATCCATTAATAATTCTAGAAAATTGTGAAGATAATTCTAGAAAATTTGACTTGACCTATCCATTAATAATAATTGTAGTTAATAATTAATAATATTTTATTATTTTATTTATTAATTGTAAAAATATCCATTTTCTCATATTAATTAAAAAAATTACTATTAATTTGAATTACAATTATTATCACAACTTAAGAAATTTTTCATAAATAATAATATTCATAATAGTAAGTAGTAAAAGTGAAATTGACTTGACCTCCACATTAATAATAATATTAATTAATTATCAATAACCTTTTATATTATTCATCATATTAATTATAATTAACAAATATTTTAATTTCTCATATTTAAATTTAAACATTAGTATTATTTAAATTTTAATTACTAATCACAAATTCAGGAAAAAAAATTCAATAGTAATAGTAATAAGTAAAATTGACATGACCTTTACATTAATAATAATATGAATTAGTCATCAATAACTTTTTATATCTACAAATAATTTTAAAAATTTTCAATTTCTCATTTATTAAAATTAAGATAAAATATGTTTCAAAAAAAATTAAAAGATAAAATTGTGGTGGTATTAATTAAATAAGATAAAAAAGTAGATAATAGTGACACGTAAGTTGAACATAGGCAACGAAAGCAACAACAGTAACATAAATTGAACTTATTAGTTGAAACGCGACAAGTACAAAGAACAGAGCGAGTACTCGTCTTCAACTGTTGTATTGTACAGTACTCTTCTTCAGTTCGCCCCTTCCTCAGGTACGCTCTCTTTCTTTCTCTCTCAGCCTCCGTTTACTGTAATGTCTGCTGATCTAATTTGATTCTCTTTTCTCTTTCACTATATAAACCCCTTTCTACTCTCACACTTCAATGCAACTCACTCACTCTCAATTTTCCAATTTCAGTGAAAACTACCATCGCTATGGCCATGAAACGTGCTGCTTCCTCTGCTGTTCGTTCCCTTCTCACTGCTCCAACACCAAACCCTTCTTCTTCCATTTTCTCTAGGAACCTTCATGTATGTATTTGCTTTCAAACCCTGTCTCTGTTTTACTTGTCTTTTCCTTCAAATTAACCTATCATTCTTCAGCTTGTAATATAGATTGTGCTATTTCTCAAGTTGTGATTGCTTTTCTTCTCTTGCATGCGTGATCCGTGACATTCACGCGATGCTTGCGTTGAAATTTTCTCAACTATGTCTTTGTTAATTTTTATTAGGTTTTTTTATTTGCTTTTGCATTGGAATAAATATATGTTAGGGAATAATTTTATTTTATAATTATACATGTACTTTGGTTAATTGTGTGTTTTTCTCCCATGTTTATAGGCCTCTGGTGGAAAGAAGAAGATTGTGGGGGTGTTCTACAAGGCTAATGAGTATGCTGCCCTCAATCCCAATTTTGTGGGTTGTGTTGAAGGAGCACTGGGAATTCGCGAGTGGCTCGAAGCACAGGGTCATGAATATATCGTCACTGATGACAAAGAAGGACTTGATTCTGGTTCGCATTTTGTCAAATTTTGCCAAATCATTTATTCACCTTCATATAACAACATTATCTTGAAAGTGAAAAGTAGTTTAATCCAATATGATAGGTGTCATTTTAAGATTTTTTTAAACAATTTATTATCTTCTTTTTGATCTTACACAGTTCTGTAAATTTACCTGAATTAAAAAACTTGCAATTGAGAAAGCATGAATCAGTCATATAGAGGTTAAGTCTTTTCAAGATTGTTAATTTCTTCTCACAAATACTGAATGAATTATCTGCTTTAGGCTCATGCATTTTGAAATTACCACCAGCTACACTCACCCTCTTCTTTGAAAATAATAAAACAAGAGAGCAAAGTGTAAATTTCTAAACAAGAAAAGTGTCATTGTATTAATGTTTGCCTCAAGGGAGGTTAGTGCTATTATCTCTGAAGTTTTTATGATTGCTTGAACTTATATGATTATTGGTTGTCCTGTTGGCAGAACTTGAGAAACACATTCCTGATCTCCATGTCCTCATATCTACCCCATTTCACCCGGCCTATGTGACTGCTGAGAGAATCAAGAAAGCGAAAAATTTAGAGCTGCTTTTGACTGCTGGCATTGGTTCTGATCACATTGACCTCAATGCTGCCGCTGCTGCTGGTTTAACTGTGGCTGAGGTCACGGGAAGCAACACCGTGTCCGTTGCAGAGGATGAACTCATGAGAATCCTCATTCTAGTGAGGAATTTCTTGCCTGGGTACCATCAGGCCATTACTGGAGAATGGAATGTTGCTGGCATTGCTCATAGAGCTTATGATCTTGAAGGAAAGACCATAGGAACGGTTGGTGCCGGACGAATTGGGAAGCTTTTACTCCAAAGGTTGAAACCTTTTAACTGTAATCTTCTATATCATGATCGCCTTAAGATGGAACCCGAATTGGAGAAGGAAATTGGAGCGAAGTTTGAGGAGGACCTAGATGCAATGCTTCCAAAGTGTGATGTTATTGTTATCAACACCCCTCTCACTGATAAGACAAGGTATAATTTAACATCAATCTACTAAAATTATTTTTTACTATTGGAATGTGAAATCATGTATTATATTCCATTATTCCAGGCTTTTTGTTTTATTGGTGAAACAAGGGGTTATACATGAATATTCGAACTCTTTGATAATTTCCCTTTAATGAGTGGTATGAACTAATGTTTTCTGTGATTCAGAGGATTGTTCGACAAAAATAGAATTGCTAAGTTGAAGAAGGGTGTCTTGATTGTTAACAATGCTCGAGGGGCAATTATGGACACCCAAGCAGTTGCTGATGCTTGCTCTAGTGGGCACATTGCAGGTAATTCTAAAACAGATGACAAAATATGTGTGTTTCCAGCCAAACATGAAACTATCTTTGAAGTAACCTAACACACTGAATTTTGTCTATAGGTTATAGTGGCGATGTTTGGTTCCCGCAACCAGCTCCAAAAGATCATCCATGGCGCTACATGCCTAACCATGCTATGACTCCTCACATTTCTGGTACCACCATTGATGCACAGGTAATTTAAATTTTTAGATATTAACATGCTTTACTTATGAGTATGACTGAGTTTTTTCAATACATTTGTTCTGTTCTTGGTGAGTACTTACAATTATCAATGAATCTTTCTCAGTTACGTTATGCTGCTGGGGTCAAAGATATGCTGGAGAGGCACTTTAAGGGTGAAGACTTCCCTGAACAAAACTACATTGTCAAGGAGGGTCAACTAGCAAGCCAATATCGTTGAAGTAGTGTGTATCAGAGTGGTTCCAATCTTCCATTTTTAAGGCCAGACTAAATAAAGATATGTAGGGCATTTTACTGATGTACTTGCTTTTATCGGATGGAAGAGTCAAAATAAGCGAATTAATCGATGAATTAATAAAATGTTAGACTTTCATGTTCTTGTTAAAGATTGACACAGTTGGATAAGTTATCCACAATTTGAATACATTATCTTGAAGATGAAGTTGAATATATTATCTTAAAGTAATAAACTATTGAAATTGAAATCTTAAACTAATATTGTTCATAAAATCTAAAGGATAGAATTTGTTCCAAAAGGTATTGAAGAAATAATATTCTTATCATTGATTAGTTTAAGATTTCAATTGATTAGATAAAAAATAAATGATGATGATGTTGATAATCCTGATCCACTCTCAAATCACTCCCTTTCAAGTTTCAACATATTCTATAATCTCTATTATAAAATGAAATTTATGTGAGTCTCGTCACTCTAAATAGAAAAGAATATATTCACTCACGCATTATGTCACTATTCTTTTTTCGAAGACCAATAATAAATAATGATGATGCTAATGATACACTCTCTAAACACCCCCTTCCCTTCAACATATTCCTTGTTACTGAATGAAATTTATGTGAGTCTCATCACTCAAGTTGTGGGTTCTACCAAATAAGGAGTGAAGAACATATAATCTAAGTGAGATTCACATTAATTTCATACAATAATATTAAAGAATGTATTTCTAGCTATAATTGGAAAAGATAGAGGTGTTACAAGTGTTACTCATTTTACTTTTTGAGTACATATACTCCATAACTTGGAAGATTTAAAGATTAATCTTAGAAGAAGTTGTACCAGTAATAAGTTATGGCAATCTCTAAATATGTATCTTACTGTATTCTCACTTGATTAATCTTCCAATTAATGATTATAATTTTACATTTTCTCTATTAATGTACCCTTTCACTTTTGATTAGCTAATTATTTTTAACACCTTCTGGTGTCTATTAATTGCCACAATACATGTTGTCAATTTGTAACAACTAACAAGCAGGATGATGAAGGAAAGAACTGGATCACTTGAAAGTTGGGGGGGGGGGGGGGGGGATTTGAGAAACAACTTATTATTTTGTTCTTTTACTAACATTGTAAAATAATTACACGGAATATCTGCATCTTCAAAAAAAGTAATACCCCAGGTTTCAATATGGATCTGAAAAATAATAGAATAAGATCTAGGATCAGGGGGGATCACTGTAATTTTCTCTGTGAGTATCCAGAAAGGCTAAAACAGCCAAGTTTCCGAGGTATAATTTCATTCAATACACGAGTGTTAAAAATCACAGGCTTCACCTGGTTAAGTCTCACTATTTTGTCTAAGGAACTGGAGATCTTTCATCTGCAGTTCAACAGCTTCTTTTGATGGGAGCTTGAAATCTGGAACATCATAATCAATAACTCCTGCTGCTACTTTCTCTGCCTTTTCTTTGACAAGGCGCTCGATCTCTTGTCCCTGAACTGATGGAAAAACAGTACTAAGCATAGTAGTCAGCAATAACTCGTCTTCTTGCTCTACAGGGTCCTTCCAAAAAGAACAAACATAGATAGCATCAAGAGCCTTCTGGACTCGAATCTCCATTGGTAAAGCCGGAGGTGCAGTCTTTAGCTTTGCCCGTCTCTACAGTGTTGAACATAATTTTTTTCAGTCGTTGGGGCAGTAGCATATAATTATAACTTTCAGCTTCAGTGAAATCAAAGCATCAAGCATACAGGTGGAGCATTAGTGACATAAATAGCTGGACCATTTACCATTTACAGCACTCCCTGAATACAGAATGAATGGACATCTACGTAATTTTATGTTTTATTGGAAGGCCCATTTCACAAATGATGGAAATGATGTTGATACATATGACACAATGAATCACAGTGCAAGAGCTACTAGAAAAGTAAGTTTTTTATAGTAACTATTTGACGATGCCAAGAAAAGAATGTTCCATTAGCAGTTTTTTTGCCATTGTGGTAAGCTATTGTACAAATTTATTTTCATTACATAGAGGATTTATTTAGGCTGGAGTAAAACATTAACCTGTTAAACTCTCATATTGACTAGAGATATGGCCAAATAAGTCCTTATATAGGGTAAAGCAATCATCAGTTCATCACCTCTAAGCCAGTTTTTGGGGGTAGAGTTAAGTCTAACTCAAATTGTAAGATGGTATTAGAGTCAATCTTGGATCAATTTATCGGAGGCCATCCATATATAGGCCACCTGCAAATGCCCAGCTCTAGTCATGAAGGGGTGTGTCGAAAAGTATCACATTGACTAGAGATGTGATAAACTAAATCCTTAAAAATGGTAGAGCAACCCTCACACCTAAGCTAACTTTTAGGGTAGCGTACTACCTAACCCAAATCTAAGATGGTGTTAGAACCATGCTAATGATCGTATCAAACAAGAGAATAATGATAAGCTTTGCAGAAACCCTTTAAAGCCAACATGTCTTCGGACTATTGTGTTAACTGTTTAGAGTTTAGACTTCAGACAAGATATTCAGAGTGACTCAGTCAGTTAATGCAAACTGACATACGAGTAGTTCCCTTCAAATGCAGCATGATTTAAAATGGAATGGCTTTCAAAGATGGATACACAACAACTGGTCACAGTGATATTCATCGGGAGATGGAGACCAACCTCTCTTGCCTCATTCATCAAGGCTATGAACGTCTGCTCCTCAAATTCAATGTCATCCGAGACGCGGAGCCTCGCCGCACCTTCCAAAATCTCCTCAGTTTTGAGAAGACCTGCACCAATGGCTGCTAGCCAACAGCATAACAGAACATAGAGAGGCTCCCCTTCCTAGACACAACAAAATAACACCAAGTCAGACACACAATCATTCACCCATTCCAGTTTTAGCACACCAAAACCAAAACCAACTGATACCACAAAACAATGTGCAGAATAAAAAGGGAAAAAAAATGGATTAACCTTCATCGTTTGTAGGGTGCTAGATTGATTTTAAATCATGAAACCAGCCTCATTAAGTTTGACTTCAAAACCCAAAAGTCAAAATTTGATTATGGACTGGGGCTTAAACAATTCATTACCATTCTTCGGGTGTGTTTGGGTAAACAGCTTAGGATGGTCAGCTCTTATCGCAGAAGCGCTTATTCATAAACTAAGCTAATTCGAGGAACTTATTGAAATAAAGCTGAAAATAAGTTATGGATAAGCATAAGCGCTTAGCCGCTTATTCATAAGCTCTCTCAAACATTTGCATAAGCGCTTATGCTATATAAGCTAAACTCAAGCTCCTCCAAACGGGGCATCATCAAATTTAAGCTTATACAGTTCAAGTTTTGACTTCTGACCATGAAATCAACTTCTTTTAAGTTCAAATATAACACCCAAGGTCCAAATTCGATTACGAGGCGAATTTAAATAATTCATTGTCAACCTTGTCTTTAAGTACACAAAGATAGAATTTTGAGCATACTTTCAACATCATGAGTTAAAACTAGAGAAACCCAGATGAGAGTTTGTTAACGGGGTGCAAGCTAAATAATCCAATACCTTTCCTCGTCGCTTTTGGAACTGATAAAAAGCTTTGGAATCAGCAATACTACACTTCTTGCCAACCCGTCTTCGAAACTCAGCAAAATCAACGAGGTCATCACCAACACCACCTTCATCAGCCATGATCCTAGCGAGGAGGCCAACTACTGGAAGCGCACCGATGACCTTGTTAGCGAAGCTGGCAAACGAGTTCGGTTTCTCCATGTAAGCTCTGATGGTGAAGTGAGCTGCAGCTCTGGAAGCTGTGGCGGAGCGTTGAGGGTGAACATGGTGGCGGAGGAAGAGGAGAGAAGATGGAGAGGTGAGTTTGGAGAAATGATGGGGTTGGAGAGATGAAGATGGGGATAGTGGAGAAGTGGATTTTAACACCACCATGTTTGGAAAACAGAGGAGGGAGAGGGTTTTGGAGGTTAATCTCGTTGAGTTTGTTTCCTGGCCTCTCGTTTATATATGTTATCCGGGTTGTTCTTTTTTTGGTCTTTGGATTGAAGATTTAAAATAAATAAAAAATCTAGAGGTTTTTGATTCATTTACACTCAATTGCTTAATTAACATAATAAAATTTTTACAATAATAACTATTATAACTATTATGTGGGAAGGTGTAAGTATTTGACATGTAGAGCACAAGAACCATGAAATATCATTGAGAAACCTTCTGGCTTCTACCAACTCATAGAACGCATTTTGAATGATTCGTCCAGCCTTGATCGCACTGCTACTCGAGCGAAAACAACCATTCATATTAAGCTTAACCTGTGAACCGGACAATAAGACAGACCAAGTGAGGAAGTTGATCCCGGTAAGAAATGGCGATGTTGTCCAAGAAAATATCACAATCTTTTAACGATGGTGCAATACGACATCAATTGTCTAAGGATTATCATCAAAAGTTGCATTGTTCCACCAACGCCAAATCCACCAAATGTTAAAAACAAACCTACAATGCTCATGATGATGTTTGTGCAAAAAAACAACAGAGTGGAGGATAGTGCACTTGGTTCCATATTTCATGGGCATGGCAACAAACCCCAAAACAATGGTTGGATGTGTCATGAAGGCCTAAGCAACGAGTGCAATGCGGTGAAATGACAAGGCTTCGCGAATGCCTAAGATTATTGGTAGGAAAATATATTCATGAAGCAGTAACCAAAGGAAAATTTAGATTTTTTGCCAGTTTGAGGCGTCAAACCTCCATAAACGAGGCATCACACTATTGCCCTTCCAACACCAAGTATCCTTCATGTCAGAGTTCTGCGCCCTAAGAATATCAAGAAGATGTTGAGACAGATATGATGGGAAAGGGAAGTAGCGAGCACATTAAGTTCTAGGCCCTACGAACCCAAAGGTCTTTCACCACTAGTCGGTATCTTCAATGTGCACAAAATCACCTTACACACCAAGTCATCACTACAACAAAACATGTAATTATTCATGAATTTTTACCGTTGACTTATAAATCGTCGTAAAATCCTGTTGTTACCGACGGTTAAGCCGTTTGACCATCAGCAACGTGTTTTCCAAAAAAAAAATTGTTGATGGCAACGAACGTCAGTAATTTAGCGGGATTAGTTACTGTCGAATTACCGATAACTTGACATGCTTTTGAAATTTTTTAAAGTTGTCACTAATTTAAAAAAGTTTAACTAACCACCAACAGATAATTTGAGAGACTTTTGAAAATTTAGACATTAGTTACTGACAACTTTACGAATAGCGATGAAAAATTGAAATTATCATTGGATGATTACTTGGTGGGCTTTTGAAATTGTTAGAGACAACCAAAGTCGTTAATAATTTGAAAGATTGAAATTGTCGTCAAAACTGAGAGAAAATAAGGTTGGGGCTTGGAGCTCTAAATATATATATATATATACTTTTTTTTTCACCTTAAATTATTATTAAACAATATATATATATATATATATACTTTTTTTTTCACCTTAAATTATTATTAAACAATAGCTTGGAGCTTTAACATATTTTACAATTTACATAATAGTTTCGAACAAGACAAGAGAGAAATCAAATCAGTCCACTCATAGAGGTAACGTGCTTTCTATTTTAGATGATAATCATTTAGATTCTTTGTGTGATTATCTGTACACATGATCAGAATGTAGCACAGTTTTGCAGTTTTTGCCCTATATATATTATATTTTATATTTTTATTAACTTGCCCATGACTATGTCTTCTATCAAATGCTTTTTTTTTTTTTTGATAATGTATCAAATGCTTTTTGTAGTAAATACTTCCAATTCCAATGCAATAAGTAAGTTCTCTATAGTCTCTACTCTGTATCTAAAAAGGATTATATAAATAAAGTTTGTGTTAAATTACCTACTTAGTCCTAAATAATTATAAACTATTCACATAACTTCTCTTAAAACTTACATATATGCGTTTATGTTATACGATAAATTCAAAAAGTTTATTTTGATAATTTTCTAACATGCTAGAAAGAGCAAGATCTATGTTTGTCTGAAGATAGGAAGTGGACTGGGCGAGCCCCTAGAGGGGCAACGCCCAGGGGTTAGCTCGCCAAAGAGCGAGGCTTGGCCTTGGGTTGGGCCTCAACTCCGGAGGCCCAACCAGCCCAATAGGTAGTGCCCAAGCCCTATAAATAGGAGGTAGTCATCAATTGTAAGGGACTTTTGGCTCATTTGGAGAAATACACACTTGAAATTCAGCATTCACTCTCTAATTCTCTCTCTCTAGCTCAATCTCTCTACCCTTTGGTACTATACCTTTCTTCAATGTTCATTCCTAGAACATTTGGCGCCGTCTGTGGGGACGATAAACTTTCTACACCCATTCACGTGGATTGATTGTGCAAGAAGCTATCTCTGATCACGATCAGGCAATTCTCTAATTTTCCGATTCTGATTCCGTGACCGGCATTCGTCTTTCGATCGAGTCTGCGTTGTTCCTGTTTAGATGGAGACTCGACGCAGGAAGCAGCATCATTCACCAGTGCGACAGCGAATCTCGCCGCCTCGACGGCCTCATCGAGTTGTCTTGGATTCTCCGATACGAACGGCAGGAGTACAGGCTACACGCACTTCTGTGCCGCTTTCTCCTCCTCCATCACCACCTCCTCCATCGCCTTCGCAGGTCGGATCTCTGGAGCGCTCACCAGAGAATTCACCTGCTCCGGAGCAACAACCGGCGGTGACACAGGAGCAATGGCGCCATCTGATGCGCAGCATTGGCAGCATCCAGCAGCGGAATGAGCATCTACAGGCTCAGTTGAATTTCTACCGTCGCGAGCAACAGGACGATGGAAGCAGAGAAGCAGATTCCGTAGCTGAGTTCCGTCCGTTCTCGGAGGATGTTGAGAGTGTGGCGATTCCAGATAATATGAAAACGTTAGTTCTGGATTCTTACAGCGGAGATTCCGATCCGAAGGATCATCTTCTGTATTTCAATACGAAGATGGTGATAATTGCGGCGTCAGATGCGGTGAAGTGCAGGATGTTTCCATCGACGTTCAAATCGACGGCGATGGCGTGGTTCACAACTTTGCCGCGCGGATCGATTTCGAATTTCAGAGACTTCTCATCCAAGTTTCTAGTGCAATTCTCGGCGAATAAGAATCAGCCGGTGACGATCAATGACCTATACAATATTCGCCAAGAAGAAGGAGAGTCACTGAAGGAGTACATGGCAAGGTACAGCGCTGCGTCGGTCAAGGTAGAGGACGAGGAGCCTCGAGCTTGTGCTCTAGCATTTAAAAACGGTTTGCTACCGGGAGGGTTGAACAACAAATTGACGCGTAAGCCGGCGCGTTCGATGGAAGAGATGCGTGCTCGCGCCCGCACTTATATTCTTGACGAGGAGGACGACGCTTTCAAAAGAAAGCGCGCGAAGTTGGAAAAAGGCGACACGTCGCCCAAGCGCGCGAAAAAAGATAAGAATGGCGAAGATAAGGGGGATGAGAAGCAGCAAAGGCAAGATAAAGGGAAGGCGGCATTGAGGCCGACCAAGGAGCAGTTGTATCCACGGCGTGATGATTATGAACAACACCGGCCTTGGCAATCCAAGTCCCATCGCCAGCGGGAGGAAGCTGACATGGTGATGAATACTGAATTGACAGACATACTCCGCGAAGCGAGGGGCGCGAATCTAGTGGATGAGTCAGAGGCCCCGAAGTATCAATCACGGGACGCCAATCCCAAGAAGTGGTGTGAATACCATCGGTCCGTCGGGCACGACACGGACGACTGCTGGACTTTGCAGCGGGAAATTGATAAATTGATTCGGGCGGGATATCAAGGGAATCGCCAAGGCCAGTGGCGCAACAACGGCGACCACAACAAAACGCATAAGCGAGAAGAGGAGCGAGCGGACACTAAGGGCAAGAAAAAGCAAGAATCAGCGGCTATCGCCAAAAAAGGGGCTGATGACATGTTCGCTCAACACTCAGGACCGCCCGTCGGGACCATAAACACCATCGCTGGAGGATTTGGCGGCGGTGGCGACACCCATGCAGCGCGGAAACGCCATGTTCGTGCAGTTAATTCCGTTCATGAGGTCGCTTTTGGATTCGTACACCCTGACATAACAATCTCGATGGCAGACTTTGAGGGGATAAAGCCTCATAAGGATGACCCGATCGTAGTGCAGTTAAGGATGAACAGTTTCAACATTAGAAGGGTACTCCTGGATCAGGGTAGTTTGGCTGATATTATCTATGGTGATGCATTCGACAAGTTGGGACTAACTGACAATGATCTGACTCCATATGCAGGAACCTTGGTAGGTTTCGCGGGGGAGCAAGTAATGGTGCGAGGATACATTGATCTAGACACAATATTCGGGGAAGATGAGTGTGCCAGGGTTTTGAAGGTAATGTATCTGGTTCTCCAGGTGGTGGCGTCTTACAATGTCATCATTGGGCGAAATACATTGAATCGCCTTTGTGCTGTAATTTCAACAGCCCACTTGGCGGTCAAGTATCCGCTAAGCAGTGGAAAGTTTGGAAAGCTGAAGGTGGACCAGAAGATGGCGAGGGAGTGTTACAATAATTGCCTTAACTTGTACGGCAAGAAGAGTGCGTTGGTCGGTCATAGATGTTATGAAATTGAAGCTTCGGATGAAAATCTTGACCCACGTGGCGAGGGGCGGGTAAACAGGCCCACGCCAATTGAGGAAACAAAGGCGCTAAAGTTTGGCGATCGCACTTTGAAGATTGGGACCAGACTGACGGGAGAGCAGGAGACGCGCCTGAAAAAGCTGCTTGGGGAGAACCTAGATTTGTTTGCTTGGAGCTGCAAAGACATGCCTGGAATCGATCCAAACTTCATCTGCCATCGATTAGCATTGAATCCAAGTGTCAAGCCAGTTTCACAACTCAGGAGGCGCTTGGGTGGCGACAAAGGGAAGGCGGTGCAACAGGAAGTTGACAAGCTGCTGACGGCAGAATTCATCAGGGAAGTGAAATATCCGACGTGGTTGGCGAACGTCGTGATGGTGAAGAAGGCGAATGGGAAATGGCGGATGTGCGTAGACTACACAGACTTAAATAAAGCATGCCCAAAAGATTCGTATCCCCTTCCCAGCATTGATGGTCTCGTCGATGGTGCCTCGGGCAACGAACTGCTTAGCTTAATGGACGCTTATTCTGGTTATCATCAAATTCGCATGCACCCGGCGGACGAAGATAAAACGGCTTTCATGACCGCCAGAGTCAATTATTGTTATCGCACGATGCCATTTGGATTGAAGAATGCTGGTGCGACCTACCAAAGGCTGATGGATAGGGTTTTTGCTGGACAGGTGGGGAGAAACATGGAAGTTTACGTTGATGATATGATCGTTAAGTCAGTACGTGGTTTGGATCATCATCAAGATCTGGAAGAAGCATTCGGCGAGATCAGGAAGCACAATATGCGCCTCAACCCGGAGAAATGCTCTTTTGGTGTTCAGGGTGGCAAGTTTCTGGGATTCATGATCACATCCAGAGGAATAGAGATAAATCCAGACAAATGCAAGGCGATTCAGCAGATGAAAAGTCCCTCTAATGTGAAAGAAGTCCAACGTTTAACAGGGCGAATAGCAGCTCTGTCTCGGTTTCTCCCTAAGTCTGGCGATAGATCTTTCCCATTTTTCAAGTGTCTTCGAAAAAATGTTGCATTCGAGTGGACAGTGGAGTGTGAGGAAGCTTTTGTTCGCCTCAAAGAACTCCTGTCATCACCGCCGATCTTGTCAAAACCAATACAAGGGCACCCGCTGCACTTGTATTTTGCTGTGAGTGATAGTGCTCTGAGTTCTGTGATATTGCAGGAAGTGGATGGCGAGCATCGAATTATTTATTTCGTTAGCCACACACTCCAGGGCGCAGAGGTCAGATACCAGAAAATCGAGAAGGCAGCATTGGCGGTCCTCGTCACCGCCCGGCGGTTGAGACCTTACTTTCAGAGTTTTCCAGTAAAGGTGCGAACGGATTTACCCCTGAGACAAGTGTTACAAAAACCGGATTTGTCAGGCAGATTGGTCGCCTGGTCGGTTGAATTGTCCGAATATGGGTTGCAATATGATAAACGAGGCAAGGTTGGCGCACAATCGCTGGCTGATTTTGTGGTGGAATTGACCCTAGATCGGTTTGAAAGGGTGGACACTCAGTGGACTCTCTTTGTAGATGGATCCTCTAATAGCAGTGGCGGTGGCGCGGGAGTAACATTGGAAGGACCAGGAGATCTAGTGCTGGAGTAATCGCTGAAATTCGAGTTCAAGGCCACGAATAACCAGGCAGAGTATGAGGCTCTCATCGCCGGGTTGAAGCTGGCACGTGAAGTCAAGATCGGAAGTTTGTTGATAAGAACGGACTCGCAGTTGGTGGAAAACCAAGTGAAGGGCACTTTCCAGGTCAAAGATCCCAATCTGATCAAATACCTCAAGCGAGTGCGATATTTGATGAAACTCTTTCAAGAGGTTGTAGTAGAGTATGTTCCTCGAGCTGAAAACCAGCGGGCGGACGCGTTGGCCAAATTGGCGAGCACGCGGAAGCCCGGCAACAACAGAAGTGTGATTCAGGAAACGCTGGCGTGCCCCAGCATTGAAGGCGAGCTCATGGCATGTGTGAATAGAGGGGCGACGTGGATGGGACCTATATTGTCCATCTTGGCGGGGGACCCAGCGGAAGTGGAGCAATGCACGAAGGAACAACGGCGAGAGGCGAGCCACTACACTCTCATTGACGGACACTTGTATCGCCGTGGTTTTTCGGCGCCATTGCTAAAGTGTGTACCGCCGGAAAAATACGAGGGAATAATGTCTGAGGTGCATGAGGGAGTGTGTGCAAGCCACATTGGTGGGAGATCTTTGGCTTGCAAGGTGTTAAGGGCTGGTTTCTATTGGCCCACCCTCAGGAAGGACTGTATGGACTTTGTGAAGCGATGCAAAAAATGTCAAGTGTTTGCTGATTTGTCCAAGGCACCGCCAAAAGAGCTGGTAACGATGAGCGCCCCTTGGCCTTTCGCCATGTGGGGCGTGGATTTGGTAGGACCTTTTCCGATCGCCAAGTCGCAAATGAAGTTTATATTAGTGGCGGTGGACTATTTCACAAAATGGATTGAGGCCGAGCCCCTGGCCAAAATAACCTCTGCAAAAATAGTCAACTTTTACTGGAAGCGTATTGTTTGTAGGTTTGGGATCCCAAGGGCGATCGTATCCGATAATGGGACCCAGTTTTCAAGCAACCAAACGAGGGAATTTTGCAAGGAAATGGGCATACAAATGAGGTTCGCTTCTGTGGAGCATCCACAAACGAACGGACAGGTGGAATCCGCAAATAGGGTGATTTTGCGTGGATTAAGGCGACGGCTCAAGGAGGCTAAGGGAGCCTGGCTGGAGGAACTCCCGGTGGTGCTATGGTCGTACAACACCACTGTGCAATCCACTACAAGAGAAACCACCTTTAGAATGACCTATGGGGTTGATGCTATGTTGCCGGTGGAGATTGACAACTTCACATGGCGAACCCAGCAAGATTTTGAAGGGGAGAATCAAGCCAATATGGCGGCGGAGTTGGATCTCCTGTCTGAAACGCGTGATGAAGCGCACATTCGAGAAACCGCGATGAAGCAGCGTGTGGCTGCCAAGTACAATAGCAGGGTTCGCGTCCGAGACATGCAGGTTGGTGATCTGGTCCTCAAGTGGCGATCGGGAGCCCCAGGAAACAAGTTGACTCCGAACTGGGAAGGGCCCTATCGCATCGTCAAAGTTCTCGGTACAGGGGCCTATCACTTAGAGGAGCTTGATGGAAGGTGGCTACCCAGGTCATTCAACGGTTTGAGTCTGCGCTATTATTACAGCTGATCAGGGAGCAGAAGGGCAGGACAGGCGGGAAGCTTCAGGGTAGAACTTTTGATGAGCAAAACGAATTCGCCAAAGATAGTTTATTTTCAATTTCTCTAAAGAATACCTCAAAAACTTACCATTGTAACAAAAGCGCGCTCTTTTTCTCCGAAAGGAGTTTTTTAACGAGGCGCTCCATCAATAAAACGTAAGTTCATGAGATTCATATCCAAAAATCCCAGGGATTCCCTGACGATCGGAATTGCCGATCGATATAAAGAATTACGACGATCACTAGGTGGGACAAGCTTGATCCCCAAAGGGGCTTGCTGGAACCCTGAAGGCGGCAGCGATTCCACAAAGGGCCTTTGACGCCTGGGAATCACCCCCCGGAAAGTCTGATGTGATCGCCGGTCCCGTAAACGACGTGCTGGGTAAGTCTCGCCAGAATACGACGAGCACTGTAAACTAGGCAAAAGACTTGGGACCCCCAAATGGCCATTGGGACCCAAGCATTGTAAGCCCCGAGCGGGCAAAGCCCCGGGCGAAGCCCTCGAGAATGGAGGCCGTTTATTCCTTTGAGGAAAACGTCTAAAGTCTTGGCGGGGAAATACCAAGCAGCAAGTCCTAGTTAAAACTAATGCACGAAGTCGTTAGGCGTAATTCAATCACATGACGCGTGAAAAATAGCGCAAGATATAAGGTCGGCGAATGAATATTTGGCGAAAGCATTCCAACATAATTTACAAAATATTCAACGACGATATAAAAACTATGGCGAAAGGTTGCTTATATATATGAATGGCGGAAAAGTGCACTACAAGAGGACAGTAAAGGCTAAGTGACATTAAAATTACATTATTCATTGTTTCTTTCTCTTTCTCCTGTTTCTTCTTCTTCTTCCTCTTCTTCTTCAGTCGCCGCCCAGAGGTGTTGGTCAATCAGGGGAGGATCGTCAGGACCAACCAGCCCTTCAGCGGTTATCTCTTTCATTACTCCCATAGCGCTAAAGTCAAAGTTCGGGTACAAATGTTGGGCCTGATCTTTGGCGAGGTAGAAACCGCGCTCGCGGTTGTCAAGGGCAATGTCAGCGGCTTGTTCCCTCGCCTCAGTGGCTTTGGCTTTCTCCGTCGCCAGCTCGTCCTCTAGCACTTTGATCTTTGCCAGTTGGGAAGCAATCTCGGCATCTTTCGTGGCGAGGGCCTCAGCATGAGCTTCGGTCGCCTTCTTGATTTCCTCGGACGTGGCTTGCATCACCGCCTCCATGTCAGACTTCGCCAGGGCCAGGGACTCAGCAGACTTTTTCTCTTGCTCCGCCAGCGCCTTCTTCACTAACTCCAGCTCAGCGCGCAATATTGCGAGCTCTGACTCCTTAGCAACCAGCGCTTCGCCGCTGGCGATCAGGTCCTTCTCAGCTTGCTCTTTTTCCTTTTTGCAAGCTTGAAGACTTGCATCAAGATCATCCGCTTCTTCCTTCATCAACGCCAGCTGATCCTCCAGTTCGCCGATTTTAATTCCCGCCGAGCCAATCAACTTGTCGGCATGGACTTTGTCTTTTCCTGCCTGCGTCGCTAGTTTGTCGAAGCGTTTTTCCCAAGCAGCGGCGGCTTCTTGATGCTGAGCACTCTCGGCCTTCAACCACTCAGCTTCGGCGGTGGCGGCGTTGAAATTTTCAAACGCATGGGCAAAGATGCACCCAGCGCGTAAGAGACAAGCAAGAGTCTCCTCCTTGGTTTCATTAATGCCCCGACTCAAAACTTCTTTTTCTATAGCGTCACGGTTGAGGCCAGTAAGTAAGAATTCTGAAGGTTCAATGGCAATGGCGTTGGGAAGCATATTATAATAGCTTGAAGAACTGCCCTCGGGCGCAGGAGCTTGCTCAATCCGGGCTGCTTTGGAGGTAATGGCGGCGCCAGGACAGGATTTTTCTCCTTGTTGAGGCGGAGAAGGCATGGAGCCCGGGGGCGGGCTAGGAGGTGCGTCTTGGCGGGAGGGAGACTTTGGGGTTTCATTTTCTTTTTCTTTCTCCCCAACAGGAGTGTCGGGTGACGCAGCAGTTTTTGTGGCATTGGCGGCGACAAGTTTCTCAACAGCTGAGGATTGAGAAATGTTGTTGGTTGTGTCAGTGGCTGGTGGCTGGTCAGCAGAGGTGGTTGTGGCACCGGCGGAGGCGGCTGTGGCGCCAGCAGTGGACTCGGCGGCAGAGGCAGCGGCCGCACCTGCGTTGGCAGAAATGGAAGTTGGGACGGTGGTTGGCTCGGTAGCCGCGGCGACGGAGGCTTCAGCAACATTTTTGCCTTTAGACGCTGCAGCAGTGGTGGGCTGAGCGCCAGGGTTGGAAGAGCCGGCGACGGAGGAGGCTTTGACCAATTTTCTCCTCTTGGGGGCTTTGGCGCCCTCAGCTTGGTTCTCAGCACCGCCCCGTTTTTTCCCATCGCCCTCGTTGTTGAACTTTGGAGAAAAACGAGCCATTCTCCTCTCGCGAGCCTTCAGGAGCTCAGCGTTGGTGAAATTCATATCTTCTGCAACATTAAAAAAGGAGAAGGGGGAGGTCAGTAGCAACATAAGAAACGGGAAAGAAAATAAAGGTGATAAGAGTAAACTATAGGTGACCTAGATATTTGGGTGTCCTCGAGAGGCGAGCACCCTCGAGGACTGTTGAGCAGTCAAGAACAGGAAGTGGGGCGAGGAGATTTAAAAAGGCTTTGTCATTGACAGACAAAGATTCTTCTGAAGGATCGGTAATCCCATTAGGCTTCTCTGTCCAGTAAAGGGGAAAAAGAGCAGTCCCGTCCCTAAGGGTGAAGGCCTCTGGGTAGGCGGGGTGGACCGCCACGCGGAAGTATCTCCGGGCAAAAGAGGACTTGGCATTGCTTTTGTGGGGATTTAAGCATTTACGGCCAGCCCGGGCCTTTAAGGAAATCCACCCTTTATTTTTTATGGACTTGGCGTCAACATCGTAGAGGTAAAAGAAACTGGTGGGAGATGGGGTGGTGCCAACCGCGGCGCACAGGATCTCTGACGAACGCACTGTCGCGGGTGCGTGCCAAAGTATTCTGCTTTGAATGCAGTACAAGGTGATGAACACCAGGATCGATCTCACAAGGACTTGATAAATTATTAATTGATATTAGAGTAAAACAAGAAACCTAAAAGGGGGTTGATTGATTGGATTGAAAAGTAACAAAGCAATAACTAAATAGACTAGACAGAAGAGAGAAAACGTTAGTCATCGGATTATAACATTCAAGTGCAACAAACCTTCATTGGTTACAAAAGATTAATTCTTCCTTATCAATTCCCTAATTCGTGAGAACTAATTAACTAAGCGGAAATTAATTCACAGTTTCCTAAACTAAGCGATTAAGAAACAGTTACGAACTAACATGAATTAAGCGAACATGCACCAACTCTTATTCCTAAACCTAAGGAATTAAGCAAACCCTAGATCAGAAATAGAGATGAAAAGAATTAATAAAGAAAGAAATTTGCATTAAGAACAGAACCTCAAGTTTGCAAACACAAGAATATTAAAAATCCTAAGACTAACTATGGAGTTTAGCAACTCATAGTAGAAAAGATGGAGAGAGATATTAGGAGAAGGTGGAGGAGGTGATGGTGAGATGTGGTGAGGTGGTGGTGTCTAACAAAAGCCTAAACTCACTTATTTATACTAATAAATAAACTTGTTCATCAAGTAACAATCTTTGTTATTTAAATCTTTTCTAAATCTTCACAAAATCGGGCCCACATAAAGGAGTAAGCTGCTGAACAATCAGGCATTCGCGGGTCCCACAAGAAGTCTGAATCTTCAATTGAGGTAAACATGAGAGTTGTAGCTCTTTAAGTCAGCTTCGCGGGCCTTCAATCGGATCCTAATTCGGAGTTCTGTAGCTCAAGATATGATCATTTTAGTGCAGACTGTTCCAGACTCGCAGGATTAGCGACAGCAACTTTGCAAGGACATTATGACCAAGTTTGAGGCTGATTCTTGAATTATGATGAACATGCAAGTTGTAGGGCTTCGAGTTATCTTTCCAATGACATATTATGCGCCCAATTTGGATATTTGTAGCTCCCGATTCAACCTGTTCTAGCAAAACAGTCACAGAAACTAAAAGTGTAGAATTAAGCACTTTTCCATGAATAATCCAAATAAACACTAATGGTCAAAACATGGCTAAGTTATAACAATTATGCGCTTATCAAATACCCCCACACTTAGCATTTGGCACTCCTGGGCAAAACTGGGCTTGATGTGCTTCATATTGCTCTGAAAAAAAAAATGTTAGCAACGTATATAAAAAAACAAAGAATAGCAAATATTAATAATAAGAATGATATTAAAGGGAAAGAAGATAGAAAAGATAACAAACTAATATAGAAGAGAGGAAAGATATAGAAAAAAAAAAGGATAGTGATCTAAAAATAGAAGATAGGAAAAAGAATTAGAAGATAGGAGATAGAGATAAAAGATATGAGATAGATATATTAGATATAGATATGAAATAAAAACAACCAACAATCTATTAAATAAAAAAAATCTAATAAATAAAAAATCTAATCCTAACCGCTAGCCCTTTTTTTTGTTTTTTTTTTATAAAAACGAAAATAAAATAAATAAAACAAAAAAAAATAAAAAAAATACTCTAAAAACAATTAATAATCACCGAAGTCCCCGGCAACGGCGCCAATTTGACGAACGCACTGTCGCGGGTGCGTGCCAAAATATTCTGCTTTGAATGCAGTACAAGGTGATGAACACCAGGATCGATCTCACAAGGACTTGATAAATTATTAATTGATATTAGAGTAAAACAAGAAACCTAAAAGGGGTTGATTGATTGGATTGAAAAGTAACAAAGCAATAACTAAATAGACTAGACAGAAGAGAGAAAACGTTAGTCATCGGATTATAACATTCAAGTGCAACAAACCTTCATTGGTTACAAAAGATTAATTCTTCCTTATCAATTCCCTAATTCGTGAGAACTAATTAACTAAGCGGAAATTAATTCACAGTTTCCTAAACTAAGCGATTAAGAAACAGTTACGAACTAACATGAACTAAGCGAACATGCACCAACTCTTATTCCTAAACCTAAGGAATTAAGCAAACCCTAGATCAGAAATAGAGATGAAAAGAATTAATAAAGAAAGAAATTTGCATTAAGAACAGAACCTCAAGTTTGCAAACACAAGAATATTAAAAATCCTAAGACTAACTATGGAGTTTAGCAACTCATAGTAGAAAAGATGGAGAGAGATATTAGGAGAAGGTGGAGGAGGTGATGGTGAGATGTGGTGAGGTGGTGGTGTCTAACAAAAGCCTAAACTCACTTATTTATACTAATAAATAAACTTGTTCATCAAGTAACAATCTTTGTTATCTAAATCTTTTCTAAATCTTCACAAAATCGGGCCCACATAAAGGAGTAAGCTGCTGAACAATCAGGCATTCGCGGGTCACACAAGAAGTCTGAATCTTCAATTGAGGTAAACATGAGAGTTGTAGCTCTTTAAGTCAGCTTCGCAGGCCTTCAATCGGATCCTAATTCGGAGTTCTGTAGCGATATGATCATTTTAGTGCAGACTGTTCCAGACTCGCAGGATTAGCGACAGCAACTTTGCAAGGACATTCTGACCAAGTTTGAGGCTGATTCTTGAATTATGCTGAACATGAAAGTTGTAGGGCTTCGAGTTATCTTTCCAATGACATAATTTGGATATTTGTAGCTCCCGATTCAACCTGTTCTAGCAAAACAGTCACAGAAACTAAAAGTGTAGAATTAAGCACTTTTCCATGAATAATCCAAATAAACACTAATGGTCAAAACATGGCTAAGTTATAACAATTAAGCACAAGAATGTATATAATGAAGCTTAGAAAGACACACATAAAGTGCATCAATTATGCGCTTATCAATCTCAAAACACCGGATGAAGGCCCAGGCATTGAGGTGAAGTTGGCAAGGAACCGCGTTGATATCACGGAGAACGGTTTGTACAAAGGGCGAAAAAGGAAGTCTGACTCCAAGCTCGCTGAACATATACTCATAAGTAAAAAAGAAATGAGATCCCTTTACATCGCCGTCGGCCCGGTGAAGCCAGGGGCGAACTTCAGGGCTACAGGGCCAAATCCGGAGCTTGGCGTTTATCTCGTCATCATCAGATAAACCACCAAGGCTACTTAACAATTCCACGATAGTTTCCCTATCCTGGAAGACGGAAGGTTGGTCAATGGCCTCGTGTGAGGGCGCTATTTGGACTGGAGGGGGCAGGGTTGAGAAAGTTTTTAATCTATATTGAGGGATCTCTGAGACCTCTAAGCGGAGACCGCCGGCCGCGGTAGAGTCGGGATCACTCCCGGAAGAAGAGGAAAAGTGATTAGGGGAGTTAGGGTTTGAAGCCATCTTCTATGGCCAAATGAGGAAAGGGGAAAAGGATGAGTTGAGATATAATGCAGAAGTAAGGGAAGGAGGACTCACCGGAGAAGGATGTGTAGAGTGGGTAGCGGAAGGGGTGGTAGGCAACGGCACCGGAGCGGAAGTTGGAAGAAGGAGCTTGGTAGGCAATAAGGGAGGTAAAAAGCGGTCTCGGAAAGGGGTGATTGTAGGGAAGAAGGGTTTTTATAGGCAGGGGGGAGAAGTTGGAAGGGTGACGCGTGTTGGACACGTGGGGAAGGTTGGAAGTCATGATGGTTTTTGGGGAAGTGGAGCGCGTGTGATGGGGTTTACTGTGCACGATGGGACAGTTATGAAAAGTGAAGTGACGGTTCCGGAGAAAGAGGAAAACTGATGTAACTGACGAGTCACGTGGAGCAGTTAAGGATTTGAAGGAAACGCCACCGCCTAACAAGTAATACTAGCATTAAAGTTTAGTCGCTCGCCAGGGACATCGCCAGCCGACACTGGGGTGATCAGTACCTGGTCAATACTCGCCACCTTTCTCATCGGGGAATGATCGCTCACCTACTCCAACCAATTGCCGGTACGGAGTGATCGCTCTCGCCGTTTGTGGGCTTGTGGACTCGCCGGTATGAAGCGATCGCTCTCGCCGCTTGTGGACTTGTAGACTCGCCGGTTTGGGTTGATCACCAAGACCAAAAATGCTTGTTTCCTTTCATTTACGCCATGTTGGCGATATAGTTTACTTATTCTTTCTCAAGCCATGTTGGCAGCTTAGATCCCGGTGTATTATGGGATACATGTAAAGACATTTAAAAGACACACTCAGCTCTCATACTTCGCGCTCGGTGTCTTGTGGACTTGTGGACTGGGCGAGCCCTTAGAGGGGCAACGCCCAGGGGTTAGCTCGCCAAAGAGCGAGAGCTTGGCCTTGGGTTGGGCCTCAACTCCGGAGGCCCAACCAGCCCAATAGGTAGTGCCCAAGCCCTATAAATAGGAGGTAGTCATCAATTGTAAGGGACTTTTGGCTCATTTGGAGAAATACACACTTGAAATTCAGCATTCACTCTCTAATTCTCTCTCTCTCTAGCTCAATCTCTCTACCCTTTGGTACTATACCTTTCTTCAATGTTCATTCCTAGAACAGGAAGCCAAGGATGACGACTTCTCAATGGCAGCAGGCAGCAGCCACACCACTTCAAGTGAAAAAGCTGATTCTTCTGTAGGAGGCATAAATAAAGAAAAGTGAGAGTGATGAAAGCTCTAAATTGATAGGACTGGAATGAAAAAGGAAAGAAAAACAACTTCAATTTTATGATTAATTCATCCAACGGTCCAATACAGGAGTTTTAGGGAAAATTAGCATAGACTAAGGACACTAATACATATGGCACAAGTAGCACAATCCCACGACTTAGAATATTCTAAAAAGTAAAAGAAATACTTAAATGTAAAATTATTCATCCACTTGGGTCTGATAATAGCTCTTCTGGGCTTATTTCTAAACGTTGAGGTAGCCCACTACCGGCTCACACATAATATTTAAATTCGTTTATCTTTGACAAAAAAAAAAATAATTCGTTTATCTTAATGTTTTCAACTCAATATTTTTCTTTTAACTATACGAAAGGTCAGAAGTATATGGATTAATTAAACAAACAAAACTGATCGAGAGTGAGAGATACTTGTTGCCCTTTTTCATTTTACTATAATTTTTTGTTTTGTTTTTTATAACACTTCAAAGTAAGTACCAAATAAATCACAGTCACAACTCACAACCATAGTCAAGTGAAGTAAAACAGAATTAGAATCTGGCACCTGAAAGGTCACATGTTTGAGGCTTTGAGCCCTATGAATTGCTTCAACTTTATCATTTTCTACAGTTACGTTACTTGTCCAAAAAAAAAGCAGTTACGTCATGAGTACACCACATTCAATAATTGTGATGTGTTAGAAAAACATTCAATAATTGTAAGAATATTCCAGATATCCCACTTCTCTGTTTCGACAACTCTCCGGCCAAATGAAAATTTCATCGAAATTAAATGGCATTTTATAACCCAATAAATTTCAAAACGAATAAAAGTAAACAAAAAATAGGACAAAAACGAGACCTGAAAATTGAGAAATAGAGTAAATTTAATAGACGGTTAAAATTTAGAGAAAAAAAGGAGCAAGTTATAAAGTTTCGTTCACATATGAAACATATTATGTGTGAATTATGATGTAGGAAAATAAGTGAAAGATATGATAAATAATGAAATGAAAATAAAAAAGGATGTAAGCGAATGCAAGTGAAATGAAAACATGAATGATGAATAATACTCAATTAATTAAAACCATTGTTTGTTATAAGTAACAGCTAGACTCAAGAGGTTACATGGTGTGAATGAAAATTATGTAACCACACAAATTGTAGTAGTAATAATGATTAGTTTCAGTTGAATCCTGGTTAGTAAATAGTAATTATGGTCTCGCCAAAACCATTAGTATGGTATATTCCTATTTACTTGGAATAACCATAATTTTTATCACTATAATAAATAACGAAATTCTTTTTAAAATATAAAACTCTATTTTTTTCAATAAATAGTTGGACTCCTTAAGCATTTCGTTCAGAATTTGATCCTTAGGCGGTGATCACTAATTGATATGTATAGAAAAAAGTTTGTTGAGAGAGATCTACTCACCTAATGTGTCGCTGTTGGATACTTGATACAACCAAACACTCTTTTTTCTTGCACTTTAACAATAAATTAAAGAATACACACTTATCTCATAAATGTTTATTGAGTTTATTGGAAAACACAGTGCATGCCCAAAATATATTTTGGATAATGATGGAGAGCACGAGGATCTAAGCACGATTGGAGCACAAGGCCGTTTCTGGCGGTTTTAAACCGCCAGAAATGTGTAAACCTTGGGTTTTTTTTGGCACCACAACTTAAACCGCCACTAACTGCTGCTCGTGCACTTTCATCTCACATCCTGTCGTACCATATAGCACTGCACATATTTATTTTCTAGAGAATGTGCTATTTTTCATATTTATTTTCTAAAGAATGTGCTATTTTTCCAAAATAAATATCAATTATAAAAAATGCGTACTTATTATTTTTAAATTTGAAGCTTATAAATAGGGACTGCACAAGAGAAAAAGCAAGTACCCAAACCTGAACTGAATCGTTTCTTCTCCGAGTAACCGCTATCCAGAGAGAAAGAAAGCATGGTAGCGTGTGCCAACGGCGACGGTTCTCTTCCTCCGCCACCGCGCGACGCCGCTTCCGTCCGAGACCCGCGGCTCTGCAAGCATGTTCACGACAACGTCCACGGCAACATTTTCCTCGATCCTGTAATTTCATCAACCATAAATCGATTCATTTTTCGAATTTCGTGCTTCTCTTCATGCATTGAATTCTACAGTTTGAAAGAAAGTTTCTACTATGTCACAATGCTAATTTCATTTCTTTGTTTCTCGTTTTGATTGTTCGGTTTTGCAGTTGAGCTTGAAGTTCATAGATACTGAGCAGTTTCAGAGGTGAAGAAACTTTTTGTTACTCTACTTGTTAGGTCACTTCGTCAATCTTTTCCTGTTAGTTGATTTGTTGATTTTGGTTTTGGTTTTGGTTTATTGCATTTGCAGGCTTCGCGAGTTGAAACAACTCGGTGAGTTAATATTCGTTTAGTCTCTGTTTGGATTCGACTTAGCGTTTGTGAAATTGTGCTTGGATGAACTTTACTTTTTGAGATTGATTTAGGTTAAAATTGAGTTTGAAGCAAAGTGATGTATGTCTGGAAACTTTTATTTTGAATTTTCAGTACAAATGCATAGGTTACTTGTCATTACTTCTGCTCAAGTATGAACACAAATTCAATTTTGATTTGAGAGCTTCATAACTCATCCAAATGTGCTATTAGTTCAATGAATGTCTGCAAGTCCTTTTGAAGCTACTATGGAATTGAAATGCACTTGAAGAGTTATTGTTAATTACGTTTTATAGCATTTTGCATTTTTATTTATCTTGTGATTTATATGTAGGGATGGAAATTGGTTGAACTATATAGGTTAGGCTTTCTAAGGTCTTAGCATGACTTGCTTTTCAAACCTGAGGACAAATTGTTTTTAATGACTTGAAAGCTTAAAGTCTACCTCATAATAATGTATTTAAATAGGCCATAGATCTATCTTTCTTTTTTTGTACAAGTCATAGATCTATTTTAATAGACATATAAGCCTAAATCTTATAAAAAGACTAACATTTCTAAATCTTTAAATAAGTCAATCACTAATCAGTGATCATTATATAATTTCAAGATATTATGATAAAAATTTCATATAATAATTAGAATAATTACTATACTACTTATACTTACCTATATAGATCATTCCTAAAAGACAGTTTGAATACAACTTTGTCATTTTGTTTTAATCAGACCTGTGTTTCTCCTTTAGGCTTGAAGATTTTGTTTGGCTTTGTAAATTCCTCAACTGGTGCATGGAAATATATTTTCTCCTTTGAGATTTCAAATATTTAAGAAGTATAAGAATTTGATGTTGAAGTTCAATCTAAGAGACACCAGAAGAAGATACTTTTAATGATCATTAAATATTCATCATTAATTAAAAGTTTTTTATTTGTACGCATGAATTTGTCATGTCTCATGGAAATCTTACACTCCTTTCTGGACATACTAATAATGAGTTATACTGGCAGGAAAAAGAGTAATCTGCATTTGTGATGTAAAACAAGATTTGCAGTTTGTTAGAGTGGTGTTTTTTTTTGTTTTGAATGCTTTATTTGAACTCATTTTATGGTTAGCTTTGATATTGAAATGACACTAAGGTTGAATTTGGCACAAAGATAGAATGGAATGAAACAACCTATTATGTTTTGTTCTCTTTGGTTCCACCACCCTCTCCACTTTATATATTTTATGTCCATCTTTGTTCTGCTTTTAATATGTACTGAACATAGAATTGAAGCTATTTATTTCTTTCTTGTTCTAACCTGCCTACAACCTAAGGATGCATTTGATGCACCTTGATGAACATATTAAGTAGAGTAGCACAGGAGAAGTAATTGAGTCACAAGTCATAACACAGCTCTTTGTCATTATGTTGTTTGTTATGCATAAGTACTTTAAAATAATGTGAAATTTACGAAAATACCTTTTGTACTATGCAGTGTTTGTTTTTGCGTTAAAAAGACACAGCGCAAGTTTTTCACATTTTAAAGTCGTTCATTAATTATGTCACTGGAAATTCTCTTTGAAGCTTTGTTTGACTAGACAACAAGCGCAAAAGAGATGGAAGTTTGCAATGGTGATGCAAGGTCAGATGTCAGTTCTGCTAAGATACATTTGACAAACCCAAATAAGCATCACCATTACACAATAGTTTATTCTTTAGTCCTCAAAGCTGCCACAGATCTTGCAAACTTCACTGTGTTTCCCAGTCTGACATTTGTGGCAGATTGAGAACTGAAGAATAAACTATTGTGCATGGTGATGCTTATTTGGGTTTGTCAAATGTATCTTAGCAGAACTGAAGCCATGCAGTATTTCTTGCCAGAATAAAAGTACATATGCTGGTGAAAATATGACAGATTGCAGTTCGATATTTGTTGTGAAAGAGACAAATTTGAAAGTAAAGGATGAACTAATATCAGAAAGAGATAATTGAAATTTGGGACTTGTTGCATGGGAGGGAGAGGAAAAAAATGTTATGCTTTACCTTTGGATTGTGTTCTGCTGTTGGTCAAAAAGTTTTCCCTTGGTTTATTAAGTAACTAATGATTTTTTATGTTATATCTAATATCTTAGTTTATTAATATCATTTTTGAAATCAAACATTGAACTAATATAATCTTGTATAGTCCTTTCGTTTTTAGCAAATAAAGTGCAACTGAAGTTCAAGAGTATAGCTTCACAATTTAGTGAAACTGTGCTTACTTTACCACAAGCTTCTAATTGCACAAATATGGCCATACAGTCATGTGCGTTTCGGTTATTATTACATAGTTTAAATTATTATTTGTGTGTGCGCGTGTTTTTTTAAGTATAATTACATGATGTAAAATTGTATGTTCATGTATTTGCTTGGTAATTATTATTATTATTATATACCTGTTTTGTAAGATGAGCGGAAGCACACATAATTGAGTTTTATAGAAACTTAAATGAAATACCATTTTATGCATTTATGCCAGATCACTCAGAAAATACTAGGCTTATTTTGATTTTTAAGTTGTTTATATCTATTTTTTATGTTACCTATGAAGTTTGGAAGGAGGATTGTTTGTATATACTCTAATATTTAAAACTGCCTCAGACACCATTATGCCTCTAATGCACGCATGGCTTGATATGACTTTTGAATTTTTAGTTGTATGATCTCTCCTATTCCTATAGATCATTTTGTTTCATGTATCAGGTATTACACACATGGTTTACCCAGGTGCTGTGCATTCAAGATTTGAGCATTCTCTTGGAGTGTATTGGCTTGCTGGTCAATGTGTTGAAAAGCTTAAAAGTTATCAAGTATACACATTTTAGATGTTATCAATTTATTACCCTTTGAAATAATAATGTGTTTTTATGGGATCCTCATATGCGTGTCTCCGATCTAACAGGGAGAGCTTGATATTGATAGATTTGATATTCAAACAGTGAAACTTGCAGGTACAATTTTTTTCTTAGAAGTACTCATGATTTTAATTCAATTAATTTTTTTAATTATTACTGATGTCGTCATTTCTTTTTTAGGACTTCTGCATGATGTGGGACATGGCCCTTTCAGTCACTTGTTTGAAAGAGAGTTTCTTCCACAAGTTGTCAGCAATTGTCATTGGTATTTATTTTTTTATTTTTATATACTCTTGACTTTAATGATGTAAATCATTTAATTTTTGTCTGCATTTTTTTCTCGTCATGTTATAGAGACATTTTTCTTCTGTTTCTAAAATCCTTAAAGAGATATGTATGTTTTATATGTTTTTCCTTAAAATGTATTGTGATCTTTATAATACAATGTCTCTTATTTTGTACTTTGTAGGTCACATGAACCAATGTCAGTCAATATGGTTGATTATATAGTTGATGAACACCATATTGATATTGACTCTCAGATGTTAAAAAGAGTCAAGGTAAAAATACTATTTCCAATTAACTTTGCCTGTTTTATATCAAGTATCTTAAATTCCTAAATATCACTTCTCAAGCATCATTTGCATTAACTTTGATGTAAATTAGTTGATAAAGTTGTCAGTATAAGAGACTGAGTGCTTAGTTGAAGTGAACTTTTAAAAAACTATTAGGTTTAGAAGCATTTGAGGTTTTTTGAATTAATACATTGGATATGTAAAATGTTGAAAACTGATGCAGATAGCCATGGTAGCTCTCTGTTCAATAGAAGGTCGTCTAGATACATTTACCCGTACATTCGCTGTGCTAGTTATGATATTCTATATTGAAAGAGCTTCTACTTTTGCATGTAAAAGTAAGCATATTAGCATGTTGCATCACTCAGATAAACAAAACTGAGGAATAGGTTTGCATCTTTATCCTAATGGGTGATTATTTGGCAGGAGATGATACTAGCGAGCTCTGAAATTGCTCTTCCCAGGGTAAGATTGGTTCTTTTTTTGAATTGTCAACCAGTTTTGTTTATTCTTATCATAGGTATTTATTACCAACCTCTGTCTCTTACTCTCTCTCTTTCTCTCTTTTTTTCCATTTGTTGGTTATTTAGAGCTCAAGTGAGAAAGGTTTCTTGTATGATATTGTTGCAAATGGACGAAATGGAATTGATGTTGACAAGTAAGTAAATAGATAAAATTTGAACAGTCAAATCTGGTTTGTACTGCTTTTCTATCCTGTCTCTTTAATGTATTCTTTAGGTGTTTGTGCATCTGAGTTTATGCTATATTGTAATGCTTTGCGGAAACTATTGATTTACAGATTTGATTATATAGCTCGTGACTGTCGAGCTTGTGGTCTGGGATGCAACTTTGAATTTCAAAGGTTGCATGAATTTCTCCAAAATAATTTTTTCTTATCAATGTCACTTTGAAGAATTTTTCCTAGCAACTAAAGGTATACATAGAGGTTATATATCACTCTTAACATCTTAAATTGTAATATACTTACAGGTTACTGGAGACCATGCGGGTTTTGGATGATGAGATTTGCTATCGTGCTAAAGACTGTTAGTGTTTGTGTCAAACATATTTTGATGCTTTTCTTCTTCAATTTTATGTTTCTGATTGTCTCTTGTGTCTGGCTGTGTAATTTACTAGATCTCACCGTCCACAAGTTATTTGCCACTCGTGCTGATCTGTATAGAACAGTTTATATGCATCCAAAAGTGAAGGTATGGAGTAGTTATCCTTGCCTTTTCTTTTATTTTCCTTTTTCATCTCTTTAACATATGCAAACAATCCTTTCTTGGCTTTTATTGTTTCTAATGTCATCTTGATGTTTCCAGGCAATAGAGCTTATGGTGGTTGATGCACTTGTTCAAGCAAATGATTATTTGGAGATTTCATCTCACATTCATAATCCTTCTGAATATTGGAAGGTTCTGAGGGCTTCATCCAAATAAACTTGTATTAAAAACATTTTAAAATGCTCTCTCGAATCATAAATATTTTTTTCTCTGAAAAATGCAGCTGGATGACACAATAGTTAAAACCATTGAGACAGCTCCATGTCCAGAACTAAAGGAAGCTAGGGATTTGATCCTCCGCATTCGAAGGAGGGATCTGTACCAGGCATGTTCTCACTAGTTATTTTGTATGAATAATAGTTGCATGCAGTAATTATCTATTGGGTAGTGATAATTTCGAAATCTGTTAAGCTCAAAATGTCATCTGGCTGCATCTAAATTTACCTACAACTTTCGAAATTTGTGTAACTAACATTTTTCTTGTCTACTCGTAATACTTAACAAAAGCCTTATGTCACTAAGTGAGGTCGGCTATATGGTTCACTTGATCCATATTAAAAATACGGTCATTTTTACGTTGCCTGCCATAGGCCTAACAGAACCCTTCTCCTTTATCCGAGCTTAGGACTGGCTATGCCACAACATAGCCGAGTTTTTTCTTGTCTACTCAATTGTTATTATTTAGTGTTGCCGATGCTCAGGAGGTTCTATTTTATATTGTCTTGCAGTTTTGTAACGAGTATGCTGTACCAAGGGATATAATGGACAATTTTAAGAAAGTCACCGCCCAGGATATTGTTTGTTCCCAGGTCCTTAATCTTTTTAAACCTTCGTATTTGCATTTACTTTTGATTATTGCCAAGGTTCAATCAGGAACTCCATATTGTTTTCCATGTAATACTATTTACAGAAGAGTGGCGGAGTTACTCTGAAAGAGGAGGATGTAGCGGTTTGTAATGTTAAAATTGATTTGACTCGTGGAAAGGATAATCCTCTGCAGAGGTATTCAATAAAGAATGGCTATACATGCTGACTAATACTTTCTGTTTGTTTTAACTTCCTAATATCATATATTAAAATATTCTTTTCTTCTCTCTTCTGGTGCATGTTTTTGTGGCAGCATCCACTTTTTCAAGGTACAACTATGAACCTTATATCATAATATCTGATTAATAAGCTTCTTATATTTTAATTGGTTTTGCGGTGTCTATATTGTATTAGGGGATTATGTCTTCTTTCTGAACTAGCAAAACCTCTAATGATGAGCAGTTTGACCTGTTGTAGTTTTTAAATGATTCTTCCTAGATAATTAGATCGTGTTCATTCCCTTTTTTTTGTACTTCTGTCAGTATATACATTAATTTGAAATTTGGTTATCCAGCTAGTACTTGGCTGCCTTTGTTGAAAATTACAGGAAAAATTAATGTTTGTGTCTCTGTGGGTGCGTTTTGGTTGCTCTTAATTGGTGTTTGGTTTTATCTAATTGAGAACGAAATTTCTATCAAAATTATGCCCTGGGAACAATAGTGCAATATAGTTTGGCAATATGTGAGAAATAATATCACTTCATTAACAAAAATGGTAAGAAAATTTTCTGTATGTCAATCCTGATTTTGAGGGCTATGTTGATGATGAGTGAGCCAGTTTATCAGTTCTACAGCGTGGTAGGAAAAAATGAAGATTTATACTTTGATGTTTACTATATTTCTCTAATGGGTTCAATAATCTATTCAGGACTATGATAGTGACGAAAAATTTACAATACCTGATGATCGCATAAGCCACTTGCTGCCTACATATTATCAAGATATGATAGTTAGGGTGTACTCCAAAAAGCCAGAACTGGTTAGTGGACTTAAATCTAATCCCAATTTTCTTGTCTTTATTCGTTCAGAACAAGCTTGCTAACCTTCTGCTTTGAAAATCCTATAGGTTGAAGCAATTTCAGAGGCTTTTGAAAATTTTCAATTAAAAATGTACGGGATCAAGGCTCAGGTGCATGCAACACCAGACAAGAAGAAGCGTCGATACAATAAGTAAGCTGTACATAAGAGCTGTATTGCTACTTTTCTGGGCTCTCTTTTTGTTCGTAAGAGACTTCTTTTCCTTCTTATCGAAGTATACAAGTACATATATTTTACACAGTTGAATATAGTTTGAGTCAATAGCAGCTGTTTTGTATTAAAGGTGGTGTTAATTCCACACCAGAAACGAATGCCACAACTCTGGAGTCTGTAATAGACTATAGTGTTTACTATACAAGAACAACCTATTACATGTATAGCAATTAATTGTTTCGGTGGTTAGCTGTAATTGTCAGCGGGTGCAATCTTTTTTTTGTCATTGCTAATTTGCAGTTTTTACTTTGCAAATGCTCCCAAATTTTGTTTGATTTGATGATTCCTGAAACCTGCTCAAGTTTGCATGGGTGAAAATGATGCGCCATAGGTCTGATTAGTTGTGCATCTCTACCATTACTACTAAGTTTGGTTTATAGTTATGAATGTCCTTTTACTTCAGCTAGTTTACGACTCAAAATTATTGGATAAAACTGATTCCGGGATTTCTATGAACACAGCGTAAGGAAATATTGTTGGATTACATTATTGACTCCTTCCTTGTGGTTGAAAATCTTACTGCATGTGTGTCTTGTGACCATGAAAGTTTGTGGTTCTGAGGGCATAGAAGCCATAGACTGCAGTGCTTATCTTAAGATCTTAACATCTTTCATAACTACATCACCGATGATGAATTTTTTTTCAATGATATATACTTTTTCTTTTTTCTCGCACCCTTTTTTTTTGTTGCATTGTGTGTGTCGGGATGGGTCTTTGTTGTTTTGTTTTTGTTTCTGATAGTCGTGCCTGTTTGAGATCACGGGTTTACTAGTTATTACTACTGATAGCACTTGATGAAATATCTAGTATTTTGCGATTCAGCTGAAACTTGGCCTCGTGATTTTTGAGTCGGTTGAGACATCTTTCTGTGTCACATTGAAGTGAGAAAGTAGGCTTTCACGGGCAAGCATTGTGCATATCAACATGGAAACAACCATGCTACTTACACTTTAATTCATTGCAAAGTTAATGCCTAAAACTGCAAGTTTCCTTTTAACTTTTTTTTTAAAATTTGATTTGTATAGAAATTGATAGACATGAGGCTTGTCACATGAATATGAATGTTGAGTTTTTCAAATTTACAAATTGTAATTACAATTTGTGATGTTGATCATATTTGATATTAGTGATTATCATATTTACGGCTTATTATCATGCTTCAAATGGTGGTACATTATTTTGTTTTTAATGGGTGTCAATCCTTCAATTTCCTGTGATAGTCCCTTCCAACTAATGTCTTTTCCGGGGTTTGAACTTGTTTCTCATTCTTACGGGGGTTTAGCTTGCCTCCCACTAGATCATCATCATAGTGGTTTAAACGGTGGTACATTAGATTTTCAAATATAGACCAAAAACTTCAGTGGCCTAACATTTTTTAAGTAACCAAATTTCTAATTTAAAAGGATGAATTTTATAAACCTTTTTTGAAATCACACCAAACTTGACATTTGCACTTGAGAATAGTGCTCAACAGCACCAATCAACAAGCATTTTCTTTATTTTCTTCGGGGATTTAAAATGGCTATCACTAATTGAGTAAGATATTCTAATGTTTTTTTGAAGACATATCAAGGGAAGGTTGTATTCTGAATTATACCAATCTGATCTGTTATGTTTTTTATTCCACGATTCCAAAGTGTTACACACCGACTAACCAAACTTAATCGATCATTTATAAATTAAAGGCATCTATAAGGGGAAATGATTTCAAATTAAATCATTGGTTTTAGTTCATCCATCTATATATTCTAGTTTTCAATCAAATATGATGGCTCTAGCTTATGTAAACAACTATGGTCACTAATCCATAAATTAGTTTGATTCTGCATTGCACCACCAAGTTCTTTTGAGAGTTGAGACATACTTTTTTTTTTGAGACGTCCTTGAGCTATATATAGAATGCTAAATTGTAAAGAGCAACCTTTCTCCCCAATCGAGAAGAATAAGTAACATAGAATTAATGAACACATTCAGTGGCTAAAATTCTCAGTTTGCTTCTTTAATTTTTTTTTTCCCTTGCTTTATATACATCAAAGTACTTCAGATGTAACCTTCCCCAGATTCATAACCTATTAAAGCTTCTTAGTGAAATTCTCTTTCGGCAAAAAGAACTCTTCTTCCTTTATTATGGCATTGATGGCTAAACACAGTAAGAAAAAAGACCATAAGGGAAAACAAACTATGAGAATACATTTGACATTTTGAATGATGAGTGCAAGAGGAAGAAGTAATAATCAATTTGCTTGTTGTCACCTGAATGCATACATTATTATTGTCTAAGTAGGACTTTTTATATTAGCCAGCAAATAAAGATTATTGCAAATGCACCACTATGTTACTCTCTGTTTTATTATCCATTTGAATATCATTGATATTTTATTGCTGTTTTGTTTCCTTGATCATTTTTTTTTGGTACAAAACGGCTTAAAGAAAAACAAAAAGACTACAATACTAGCGCCTCAAGAAAAGAGTGTCACGGTAGTCATCCGCGAGAAGAGGAACAACATCCAAGGGAGGCTCCTCTAATTAGCTAGTCTTGCCTCAATTAGTATTCCACACTCATAGTTTCCTCAAAATAATCTCATCCCTAAAATAAATATCAATAATTTCAAAGGGAATGCAATAATTCCAATTAAAAAATAAGTCTACCTGTGAAGTTTATACATATGTGTGAGGGATGAAGTAACAATGGTGAACAGCCCTTAATAATACAAGATAGAATATGATTTTTATTAATCCAATTGTTGAATTATTATTATTATTAAATAGTAGTAAATTTATAATAAAATAATTCCCATTTTTATAAATTTCAAAAGTATTCTAGCATTAATTTTGAGGCATAAAAAACATATTAAAAAAATCAAATCAATAATATATTTATGTATAATTTAGGTTTAAATATCTTTTTAGTCCCAATAAAATAAAGTGAATTGGATTTGATTCCTCTAAACAAATTTCATAGCTTTTAGTCTCCAACATTAATGAAATGAGTGAAATTAGTGCTCGGTTCATTTTGTGTCTTTTTAAACCGCCACTAAAACCAAGAATAAGCGGTAAAATTGCCGCTAATGCATGAAACCCGCCACAAAAAGTATGATAAAGACTAACTTCACTTATTGTAATTGTTGAGGACTAAAAGCTTTGAAATTTTTTTTTGGAGGAATCAAATTCAGTTCACCCCTATTTTATAGGGACTAAAAACATATTTAACCCTATAATTTATATGGTAGTAGTTTTCAATTCTATAATAAATCTTAAAATATAATTATCTGTTATTGAAATGTATACGAGTGTCAAAATTGTATGTTGGAATAATTTGCTATTGTAGCATAACGAGTTTTGGAATCTTTACATCTACATTGTGATGACAATTACAATCATATCAACCTGTATTTTAACTGCAATTTCATGACACAATAGCGAGTTAGCGACCGTGACCGTGATTACAACCGCAACGTAAACCTGAGCATGTGTGTATAGAAACACAACTTTTACACTCCTCACAAATCACAATACATGTGATTATTATTAGTTAGATTCAGCTTAAGTCATTAAAATTACTTATAGATTGCAACTAGTAACTAGAAAAAAAAAACACACACACACACTACAAGTATGTAAACTTTACGACATTGAGTGTTTGTGGCGATTTTACACTACCTCTAAACCTTTTTTTTTAATTTTCTATTTTGTGACGGTCTAATACTACCATAAATGACTGAACACCGAAAAGTTATCCTTGAATCACCACTTAAAGAACAATGCAACAACACAAAAATGTTGTCGGTACATATGAAGGTCAAACATACTTCCAATTATAATCTTATGAATTCACCCAATAAAATCTATGATCCTATGAAGTGTTTGAGTCATCTGAGTGAGGCTGTTTATCCAATTCTTTAATCATGGTTTGACACCCTTTAACTGTTTGCATGATCACCTATTGATAAAGCCCAACCAGGCCAAAGCCTGAAAGAGATGGCAAAGTTTACAATGGGCGTGACTGCCATAAAGGAAGTTGAAAAAAGGGAGGGAAAAAAAATAAAAACCACCAAACAACAGCCAATCAGGTACAGCCACAGATGCAGAAAAGAGATCTTTGGTTTCAATAAATTAGAAGGTGATGAAGGACTTCAAAGTAGGAGACCAAAGTGGTCAGAAACACACGTCGTGTTCAGGCAAAATCCATGTGCCCACATGGATGATTGAGAGAGAGAGAGAGAGAGAGAGAGAGAGGTTCTGAGAGTGATAATAATATATACATGTTCTTGTAGACAGACACAGCCACCATTTTCCATTACATTTATGACCCACACTAGCTTCACCACCTGCAGTAGCAGCAGTACTAGAAGAAGACAGACAGAGAAGACCCACTTAAGAAAAACTGCTCAAAACATTAACTTGAACCCAAAGTTAATCTCTTTTCATCATTTCATGGTTCTTCTGAGTCAAAATCCATAGTGGGGTTTGGTGAGTTTTGAGTTTGGTGGAAAAATGAGGAAGAGTGAGAGTGGAGGTGGTGGTGGGTATGTGAGAGCGGATCAGATAGATCTGAAGAGCTTGGATGAGCAGCTTCAGAGGCATCTGAGTAGAGCATGGACCATGGAGAAGAACAAGGAGAAGGAAGATGATGAGGTTGGAGGAGGTGGTGGAGGAGGAAGGTCTGCAAGGAGCAGGCAAGAATGGGAGATTGATCCTTCTAAGCTCATCATCAAGTCTGTCATTGCTCGTGGCACTTTTGGCACTGTTCACCGTGGGATTTATGATGGCCAAGATGTTGCAGGTACACACTCACACTCTCTCTCTTTGGATTAATCTACTGTTGGAGTGTTTTAACTGTTTTTAGATAGAGTATGCACAGTTTTATCATTACCTCTTTTGTTTAGTACTATATACTTATGCAACTTATGCTAGAGGCAGTTTTGTTCACTTGGGGAAGCTCATGTACTGGTTGGTGTTTTCAACTGAGACTGTTGCATAATGTGAAAATGTTTCCTACTTGTCTCCTCTTCCTGAAATGGGAAACATGTTTCATGGGTTGCTAAGCCTTCTTTCTTGCAAATGCCAATATTTCAAAGACAAGAAGTACCTTATCTCAAATTTATGTGTTATCCCTATTCATTTGAGGTCTTAACTTTCAACGGAAGTACAACTAGGTGTTATAAGGAGTTTGTTAAAACAGATGTTTTAGTGTAACATGTTACATATGTCTTTCTTGGCTAACAGATCTGCTGCTTTTGCTGGTTCTTCAACTTATAGCTTTGCAGTCAAAACAACAATTTCTGCTCTTTTTATAAGTAAATAGAGTTGGACAAGAGTCTACATTATACTGTCTTTTATCTCCTTGAGTTCTTAAACAAACCATCTAAGTTGATAGCTTTTGGTTATTTTATTGATTGTTTATTGGCCGGAGCAGCATTGTAACTTTGCAGATCTGAGATTTACAAAATCCGTGATTCACAAGATTGAGTTACTTTGCTTCTCATTCTTTTCTTTTTTCTAGACTTCACAAGATCCAGTTGACTTGACAGTTAATTGCATGAACTTTAATATTATTTTCTTTTCTTTTTTGAACTTTCATGTGTTTCTTGTTTGTGACTGATGTGCACCTGATCTTACTAATGGTATAACAATTCAAAATAAAAATAAAATTAATTGAAGTTGTTGACTTGCAATGTGTGGTTATTATGTTTCCTGCCTACATTCGTAATTCATTAAATGTTCTTCTTAAAGTGATCAATGATAGTAGTTCCCTTTTTTGTTTTCTATGCAATCATGACGTGTTGAACATGATTAGATTAACAGTTCCTGGATTGTACACTTTTTAACTCTGCAGCCTTTCTACTGAACTTCTAATGAATGAGCAGGTTAAAGTAACTTGTGAATACATGCTCTCCAGCTGATTCAATTCCAAGCAATTTATCTTTCATTTTGTTTTCTCAGTTAAGCTCCTTGATTGGGGGGAAGAGGGCCACCGATCAGATGCTGAAATAGCGTCACTGAGAGCAGCTTTTACACAAGAAGTTGCTGTTTGGCACAAGCTTGACCATCCTAATGTAACCAAGGTAATATTTAGGTCTTCATTCTTTTCTTATGCTTAGGTCTTCATTCTTTTCTTCTTGTTAACCATGTCACCCCTTTACCTTGTATTGTGGAACATTCAAATAGCTTAGGCAGTGTTGTGAAATAGCAGATATTCCGGCGCTTTAGCGTAACACTCTGAGGGCTCACCGCTATTTTCCGCTCATAGGGTTTGATATAGCGGATTTTCGGCTTTCCGCTATTTTCCGCAATGCAATTAACAACACTGGCCTACAATGACAGTGTCACGTCCCGTCATTTTCTACTATGAATCAAATAAGATTATAACACAAAGTACATAAATAAACAAACAAGGAAAGGGGAAATTATTACATGTATTTGAACTATCTTAGGCAAGTTTAAAGCACTTGGGGCGGAAGGAAATTTCTAGCATTAGGATAACCTTCTGGTATTTATGTCATAATTTTCTTATTCACACCTACTATGTCTATTATGCAGTTTCTTGGGGCAACAATCGGAACATCAGATCTACAGATACAAACGGAAAATGGTCATATAGGCATGCCGAGTAATGTTTGTTGTGTAGTTGTTGAATATTGTCCTGGGGGTGCACTGAAGTCTTATCTCATTAAAAACCGGAGAAGGAAGCTGGCTTTTAAAGTGGTGGTTCAACTGGCTCTTGACCTTGCAAGAGGGTCCAATCCATATGCCCTAATCTGTGTCACAAGTTTTAATTTGATTATCATTCTTTCTTAGCCTGAGAACTTTTATTATTTACTTTATAGGTTGAGTTATCTCCACATGAAGAAGATTGTTCACAGAGATGTTAAAACAGAAAATATGCTTCTCGACAAGACACGAATGTTGAAAATAGCCGATTTTGGTGTAGCTCGTATTGAGGCATCCAATCCTCATGACATGACTGGGGAAACCGGAACCCTCGGTTACATGGCTCCTGAGGTGCATGCTTCAATTCCATTAAAAGTACATTTCTTGTGTATTCATATTCTGGGTTTTTTTCAAGCACCTATTAATATCTAGTCATTTCCTCTACTCGCATAAGATCTTGAAACCGCTAGCCTATGGCTATGTTAGTAACCACTCTTTCTTCTTCACTTTCTTGTCACATGGCATGCTCTATAGCCTACCTGATTGTAAAAGAACTAGGATGAATATTATGCTCTTAAAAATACAGGGGAAATTTACCAAAAAAGATGAATATAGATAGAATTTATACTATGTGGAGAAAGGAAAGCAAGAAACTGTTTCCACATAATCATCACATTATTTCCATCCGTGTTGGTTTTGGTACATAATTACTGGAAGAACTGGGCAGGTTCCATACTTCCATTCACTCTCATCTACTCTGCGTATTTTAGAATGATAGAATCAATTATAGGTAGCTTGGCTTTGCATAGTAGTTCATGTTTTGTTTAAATGGTTTCAGATTTTAGATATTGGTATATTAACCTTATCTGAAGAAATTGAGCAGGTACTAAATGGTAATCCGTACAATAGAAAATGTGATGTGTACAGTTTTGGCATATGCTTATGGGAGATATACTGCTGTGACATGCCATATCCTGACCTTAGCTTCTCAGAAGTAACATCAGCCGTCGTGCGACAGGTATATGAAATGTATTAAGTGGCTTTACCAGCATTATTTGACACTGATACCTCCCAACATACTGTTCTTATTGTAATTAAAAAATTTCTATGGAACTGCAGAATCTGAGACCAGAGATTCCGCGTTGTTGTCCAAGCTCTCTGGCAAATGTGATGAAAAGATGCTGGGATGCAAATCCTGACAAGAGGCCAGAGATGGATGAAGTGGTGCCCATGTTGGAAGCAATTGACACTTCAAAGGGTGGAGGAATGATCCCTCATGATCAGCCTCAGGGTTGTCTTTGTTTCCGCAGGTACCGAGGACCTTGAAAACATTTTTCACTGTCAAGGAAATCGATTATGGAAGGATCTTATACAGTATTCTGGAAACCTGTTTGTATTTAATTTCATTGGAGGAATAGGTAAGAACTCAAGATGGAATACACAGTAAGTGTGAAAGCCATAGTCAATGAAGAGCTCTGAGATTACTTGTTACTTTGTTGGACTATAATTTTTGTAAAGCTAATTGTGTTCCTCACTCCACCCATTTCTATGATATTTCTATGTAAGTTATCCACTTGATAGTAGTAGCATGGATTGTTCCAACACTAATATCAAGGTTCTGAATCCTGATGGTTCATTTGATGTCTTTTGATCGTAGTAGTGATCTGTTTGGGCTAGATTTGCTGCTGCACAGAAACACATGACCTATAATATTTGGCATAAATACAGAATTTGGCTTTTAAAGATGATACTTGTTGCTTTGTTTTTTAAAGTCTTCATTATACAAATTGCTTTAAAAGAACTTCGTATAGGAACTCTACAAATTTATTTTAAGAAAATAGACATTCCACAAGGGGTTTCTACAGTCTATTCCAAGAATCCAGTGTTTTTACTTAACTAAAACATAAAATCCACTAGACTGAATGAATTGCATATGGTAACCACAGAGTGAAACACATGAAGCATCTAGGTTTAATATAAAATCCACGTGGTTCAAATTGAAGAGTAGAGCTACTCTTCATAGCTTTCGGAGCTCACGCTACATCCTCCAATCAGTGTTATCAAATATCCGCCATGTAGCACTTTTGATTCCAAGCATCATTTTAAAACAAACCATGTTTTGAATCGTTTTTCTGCTTCAAATTATCTTTCACTTTTGTCATCTAAGAAGTTCATTATTAGGGCAACTTTGTTTTTAACTACATGTATATGAAATCCTTTTATTAGAGGTTCTGGTTGAGCTGGCCATGAGAAGTCTATTGGTATTCAAAAAATGGTTTCTGGTCTGTTAATGATATCTTCAACTTATTTGCCACCTTTTCAATTACAGCTTCAGAAGAAATTCCAACTAATAAGACATTAGCAACATGAACAGAAACAATTTGGCCGCTACTTTTGATTCAGCTATGCATCACACTAAGCAGTGCTTCAACAGCATACATAGTTGACTTCATTACTATGTTGAGTAAACAAAACATTATTCTATGTAGATTTGTGTAACATTTCTTACGGTGAAGATAACTGTTATCAGGGCTTTTGATATGATGCTCAAAAGTATTGTTTCCTTTTCCCGGTTTGAGTTTGTGTTCTAAGTAGACAATAAAATAAAATGCATTTTCTCTTCTCATATGAAATAGCTCCAGTACATGAATGTCAGAAACTGCTATACCTGCAATTTCCTCACTAAACAATCACAATTGTATCGATGGAATTAAAGTTACAAGCCGTTGTCAATTCAGTCTTTAAATAGAATATAATCTCAAGCAGTTTAACTGAATGCTAGGTTCTGGAAGTAAAATAAATACTGGCTTCTGAGAACAATGGAAACAAGCTTGGGGAAGTGAACTTTGCAATGTAACAGCCTCTTGAAGCAAGTGCCAAAAAACACTCATGTGCAGTATTTAATAGCAAAAGCACAGAGAGATCACTAGCCAGCAATCTTGTAGCTTGGATTAACTAGATTATCCAAGCCAGAGACCACTTGAATGGATTCTATGACATCACCAACCTTGAGGTCTGCCAAGTAATCCTCATTTTTTGTTACATATCCAAAGACTGCATATCGACCGTCCAATATATTGGCATTACTGGGAGTTAGCTCACTTTCTTTCAATAGCCAAAATACTTGGCTAGAGCCAGAGTTGTCCTCAAATTCCTATTCAACAGCACAAGAAATAAATAAAAGAAAAGAAAAGAAAACAAGATAAAATATTATCATGCTTAGAGAAAGGCTGTCCAAAGAAGTGATTCTCACCTCTCTTGCCATGGCCATTGTTCCAAATGCATTAAACGGAAGCTTTGTTTGAGCCTTGTATAAACCAAGCTCCTGTATTGGCACAAATGAGAAAGTATCCAACTTTGAGAACATATGAAGAATAGGTTTGAATATATAAAATACAGTTAAATATGTATAAAGTGAAACTTGATTCTTCTCATAATATAATGAAGTTTGTGATTGACACCTCAATAGACGTGACAAAGATTGTAAAAAGCTGAAATCACGTATTCACTTTAAGCAAATCATAATTATGCAAAAGATATCGCCTTAAAAATCAATGCGGACCTAGACAAGCTTATTTTACTTGATTTTCCCATATCAGTTCTAGAATAAAACCCTTTCCTTATCAACAGCAATTAGATAAACCATATATAGCTACTTTCTTTCCTTTTCTTTCACCATGAGGTTCTCTGCTAGCCTATAAATGAAGCAAGGTAAAGGACCTCTCATTAAGCAAGTCACTGTGTTTTTTTTTCCTATTGCATTTGGGGTTATAAGTTGCTATGGTATTCATAGTCTAACACCAAGGAAATACAATTTTCACAGAAATGCCCATTCAAGACATCTGGTTTCTCCAATGATATATGCATTATGCATGATAAAAGCTTCAAAATAGATGCCGACTTATTCTTCCACTGTACGCCTGCCAATCCCATTCAGAATAGGTTTGGAATTTGTTGTGACACATAGGCGTGTCAGCTTGGCTTGAGACAGTTTTCACTGAATAATTATGTAGGGCTTTGAGAGGACTAAAGGAGATGCTCTAGGGCAACTATTTATAGTATATTTTTTCAATTAAATTCTCCTATTCTCAAGACCCACTCACTGACCCAGTCATTAAATTTGTTATAGGATATAACTGTTTACGGGTCTGACTTTGGGGCTCAGCCCATTTTTTTTAGGTAATCTCTTACAGAAAAGCAGGTAGGTTGAAAAGCCCCTTGGTATTGATTTTTAACACTGTAACTTAGCTTTGCTATGTAGCAATTATTAAGAATAATATCTTAGCACTATCTTCTTTCTGTACTTTTTCTTCTTTCCTAATAAAGTTTGCTTATTTGAATACATTCTAGTTCTGCATGATGTTTATATATATGAACCCCTCGTTTGATTGGTTTTATCTGTTTACTTCAACATTGAACTTTAAGCATGCATAAACTTCACACAAATTTGAATTTTAAATTCAAACGTACATCTTTCTTGTAATTCTTAGACCCACACACACTAAGCTCACTCTTGGGTCAGCTTGCTAACACTATCAATACGAATAATGATACATAACATACCCCCAAGTGACAAATAATTGAAGATTACCTCCAGAGTTGCTCCATAAAAAGGTGCCTTTTCTCCATCGGCCATAATTTCTAATGGTATTGTCCTCGTTTTCTCTGTGCTTGGATCGATAAAACCCTCAGCAGGACCTTCAGGATCGCCAGTTTGGACAACAAACCCATCCGCTGCATAAACAATACAAAAAGGTCAAAACTATCTAGGTGAAAGACTAACTAGGGAGGGAAAAAAGACAAAGATACCATTTTGGATACCCATAAAAACAGTACACCTTTCAATAATCAAACAAAATTACAAACCATGTCCAATAAGGCAATAAATATCAGATTTCTTACCTCTTTGGATTTCCATGCCATCATAGAAGTGCCTTTCTACCAAGTCAACAAAATTTCCAGCAGTTACAGGGGCATTATAACCATCAAGAACTATGTGGAAAACACATTCATCCAAGTTTGGATTGTCTTTAACCTTGACCTTCATATCCACTTCTGCTCTCCCCTTCAACAAAGGCATATTTTGGTATTCCTCGGGCACCTCATATGGGAAGCCATCAACCATGTCTTCTTCAACACTGCAGAAATGCAATGCCCCAGGAACATCTCAGCTGCAGTCAATGAAAGGTTATCTATGAGGAAAATCTTTCTCACGGAGATTAATTTTCAAAGTCCTCCTTATTTTTTTTAATTGCTAAAAGGAGTACGCTTCTTTTTGTTTACATCTTAAATCCTGTTTATTTCCCTCATTAGCATTGCTATAAAACGCAGCCCAACCCGGTCTCTTAGACCGGTGATCCAAAGGCCAGGGAGATTTTGACCTCTAATTGGACTATGATTGCACACAATCCAGACAAAAGCAATCAAGATTCAAGTTGATTTGATTTTCATCAAATATGCATGAATAGCATAGTCACAAAACCTAGCTAGGCAATTAAGACTGATGAACCGGGTTATCAGTGGCCAAGGAAAGCCGTTCACTAACTGGACTGGGATTGGATTAACTGCAGTCAAGGCAGATCAAACTTAGAAGGTTTTTAACCACTAAATCAATCTAGAGAAATCATGCTAAATCGTTTGCCATTTGGTTTGTAAAATTTTAGACAAATGAATGTTTTTAATGGTGTAATTGATACTCTTGCAGCAAAATAAGTCAGATATTCAGAATTGAGGCACAGTTTATATAACACGGACAGCTCTATTCATTGGTGATCAAGTTGCTGTACCAATGGCCCAGCTCCCTAACAGAGTTGATGTAAGGGAGTGGTTTAATTGATTTTCCCAACAGGTTTAAAGCCTGCTTATATCCTTGAAGCAACCAACACTAGACCAGACCTCTTTCTGGAAGTTCCTATGGTAAGAAAAGGAACATAAAGTGCTTTATATCATCATAAGGCACCTACACAATTTTCCTTAATGAAAATGCTATTCCTAGTAATAGTCTCATATTCTAAATAACTGACTTATAGTACTCGAGATACAGTGAAAAGATTTATGACATGCACAAACCTATTTCCTATTACTTCTTGAAAAAAGCCACCCTATTTTCTCGGTTAGCACATCTAAGAATGATGGGGTCTTTAGATGGTTCATGTAAGATACTTAGTAATCAAGATACTCACCCTCCAACATATTGAAGAAGCTCTTTTTGTTTTGGTCCAACAGCATCTCGATTTCTATCCTGAATTATCAGTTCAAGCTCATCCATACCAGCTTCCAGCTTATTAAGCAGCTCAACTCCATGTTCTTTCTTAGATTCTGCTAAACCTGATATAATTAGAGTCTTCCCTTGCGTGAGGGCTCGAGAAGCCTGTCTTGTATTCTACATTCCATGTAAAGTAACTCAGTTTCTATCCTTAAGGTAAAAAAAAAGAAACACAAAAGCTCATACACAATCCGCATGGAGCCAAGGGCAATACACCTCTACAAAGAATAAGAATCTTATGTCTTACCCTTTCCACAGAGTCAAGTGCCTTGACTCCAGCAATCTTGAGACTATCTGTAATATCTTCAAGTGGTTTCTGCACTTCTCTAACTGCCTTATTGTCAATAGGAAGAGCATATCTCAACAGAGCCCCAGGGTCCTTGATTGGGGGTCCGGATATCAATACAGACAAATCAGATAACACCGGGCTAGCTGCATTGGCATCGGTAGGCCACCCCAATGTAGGAACTCCAGTTACTAATCCAACTGCTAATGCTATTGATACCGCACAATGCTTTAAAGAAAATGACCTCCCTTCCTGTACCAAAACATAACACAATAACTTATGGGACTCGAATCATACATTTAAAAAATCTCAAGTTACATTCTAAGAGTTCATAAAATGTTTCTATATAAAACAACAGAAAAGTATTAGGCCTTCCCGAAAAAGAAAAAAGAAAAAGAAAAACAGAACAGTATTTAGTATTAGCAATGCATATGATTCCTAACTATTCAGCATTCACAAGTTATTAGTTAGGAGTGCTATACTATTAGTTTGCTTATAACAACTAATCATAAACTAAGCAGGGCATAAGTCATTAGTAATAGTGCTAAACTATTACTTTGCTTATAACAAGTTTAAATTAAAATGCAATTTTTCTTTCTATCCCAAAATTTTCATTTTGAAGCAGATTAAACTAAAAGAATGCTAATGGGGTATCATATCTAAACCCCAGATAGTATAATATTCATTCATATGAAACAAACAGCATCTTTAAGAAAAAACAAATTTTGAAGAGACTTACATGTTTGTTCTGAAACTGAGAATGTTGGGGTGGTTGGTAAGAGCAACGAGCAGTGAAACCACGAAGTCTAGCATTGGTATGAGGAAGAGGGTAGGTTAGACGTGTAGAGTGGGTATTGAAGTAGTGACAGGGGGTGATGGCTGCCATTGAAATCAGAGAAGAAAGCTCATGTGAGACAGAGAAAGAGACAGTGGAAATGGAAGTTGAGCTTAGATTACATAGATAAGGTTTTGAGAAGATTGTGTTATGTAGTAAAAGAGAAACCTGCAGCAAAATGAGAAGAACATCTTCATCCATTCATCTTGATGCTGCAGATAAGATAACATAACATTGGGCCCACGTAAAGGATACACTCTTTTTTTTTCCTTATTAATCTTAGGGATTTTGATTTATTTACATATTATTATTCATTAATATATCACTTTCTTTTCCATCTCAATTTCATTTTTCTTTCTATTTCTATTTATTTTTCACATATCGACTATGTTTGACACGCCTAGCTGATAAGTTAGCTGATAAGCTAGCTGAAAGCTGAAAAGTTAGCTGATAGCGAAAAATCTAGCTAAAAGCTGATAAGCTAACTGAAAGTTGATAGTTGAAAGCTGAAAAGCTACGTAATTGGAACAAAAATGTTTGGTAAAATTAGCTGTTGAACAATCTGAAATTGTAAAATAACATAAAAGGACATACTTATATAATTCTTTTTATATTTAACATTACTTTATTTTCACATTAATATGATATTAATATTAAAGTTATTATAAATATTTTAATTTCATTCAAGTTATTTATCATCTTAAAAATGTAATATTAATTTTTACTTATTTAATTTTCTATATTTTTATCAAATTAAATAGAATAAAATAAATAATTCATAATTTAATTGTAATATAAATTTATTTGTTTTATTCCAAAGTAGTAATTATTTGTGTGCGGGAACGGTGTGCATACGAGACAAGTGTGATAATTGATAAGTAAATATTAAATAGGTTTAGTAAAAACCATATAAGGCTAAAGGTGAAATTTTAATAAAATAATAAGGATAAAAATAGAATATACTTAATAAACTATAAGCTTATATACCAAAAAAAAAAACTATAAGCTTTAAACTTTAAGCTACCTGAGATAGCTTCTAGCTTAAAGCTTTAAGCTACTAAAATAAGCTCATTCACCAAACACTTTTATAGAGCTTTTAAGCTAGTCAAATAATTTATAAGTTAGCTGAAATGTTAAACATAATCATCATATCAACATCTTTTATGTCTATTTATTATGAGATGTAGTTTGATTTAGAGTGTGAATAAAACATAAACACTAATTCACACATCATTTTCTTTTTATCTCATTTTCATAAACTTCTCATTTTCATCTCTCTCATTTTTCCTTTCACATTTCAGATCTTGGATTTCTCTTTCTTCTCTTAATTTCTCTAACAATGTGGAGTTTGATTTGGGGTGTCAAACATTCACTAGGAGTGGCAACATGAGTTTGATCTCCCGAGCTGCAACCCTCTTAAACTGCTAGGCGAGGTGAGTTAGATATTCCAAATTGCGAATGTACCAACCCACAAACTCGTCGAACCAACTTTAAAAATTGAATTTTTAAATGTATTTTTTATGTTTATTGAATTTTTAAATGTATTTTTATGTTTATTGAATTTTTAAATGTATTTTTATATTTATTAACAAGCTTTAGTTGGCCAACTCGCGGGTCAATACTATTTTGGCTTTTAGAGTAGTATTTGGTGCTTATAGGTAGGGGTGAACATGGCCGGGTAGATCCAATGAACCAGTCCAACCTAATCCTATCCAATAGAAAAAATGCGGGTTAGATCGGGTAATCGGGTTAATCGGATGGATTTTACTACAACCCAACCAAGTTCGGATCGGATTTCGGATTCAGTTCAAATCCATCCAACCCAACCCAGAATCCATACATATAATAATAATTTTTTTTTATAATTTTACTCATACTTGGAGTGCTAGTGTTGGAGTGATGACTTTTTGAAACTTTGAGACTTAAGTATTTGTAGTTATTTATCATATTTGAACTTAGAGTATTTGTCTATATATATTATTTGGCATGTTGGAGACATCTAAGTTCTAAGTGTCATGACATGACATTTAGTGTTGCTTTTCACTTTTTAGGTACTATTTATGTTAGATTGTTTCATGTCATTTGGTAATTAAGTTTTATGTTTTCATGATATTTTGTTATATGTCATTTATGTGATATTATTTCATGCTATTTGGTATAACTTTTTTTGTCATTTTCATGTTATTTAGTATTATAACATATTTAGTGTTTTTTATAACTTTTTCTGAATTTATAATAATATTTGCAAGATTTTTTAATATTTTAGATATATTATTATTTTAATATAGTGACCCAATCAATCCATCCAACTCAACCCGAACTTCGTCGGGTTGGTTCGGATCGGGTTCGTCGGGTTGGTTCGGATCGGGTCCGAAGAAGAAATTCGTGAAATCCAACCCAACCCAACCCAAACAATTTTGATCAGTTCGGATTTTATTTTGACAAAAATCCATCCAACCCAACCCATGTGCACCCCTACTTATAGGTATCCTCCTTAGGAGGTAATACTGTTTGAGTCGAGAATATCTACATCATGGTGGGGCTAACTCACGCAACGAGATTTCTTTCACGCATCAGGATTTCCTTCCATCCACAAGACTCGAATATGAGACTTTGCTTAAGAAGAATCAAGCATGTACCACTTGAATCAACCACTCGTTAATTTTATAATGAGCATTTAATTAGTATGCATTTTGCAAAAGTATATTTTGTAAAATTAATTAGTTGATAAATGAATCAAGATAAAAATTTATCTTATTCAATATAAACATTATAGTTTCGTAGACAGTAATAAAAAAATTGTAAAATTTCATATGCGCAATTTACCATAAACGTTCTACCTAATGGATGTTAATCATAGTGGTTAAAATTAATTGTTCAAACCCATAAGAATCCTTAGGGACGTACTCTTTGAGAGATTCTTAACTTTCACCACACTCGGGTAAAGGGTAGAACATGGTAGCTTCTAGTAGAGGGTAAAACATGATAGCTTTTAATAGCTCGGGGTGATTTCTTGATGAAGGTCACAGAGTTCTCCAAAATAAAACAACAGAGGAAAATTTTACGCATGAAGCAAGAATATGCTAGGAAATACATCTTCCAAATTATGAGAGAAAATATTGAAATGCGTAAACAAGTTCATGCCATGGTCATCAAGCTTACTGATCTGGACTGTCCTTATCTTCATCAGTCAAGATTGCTCAACGATTTAGCTTATTACCTCAAACATGCAACAGAGCCAAATCCACGTATGGAAATCCTCAAAGACCTTTTGCAGATGAAACATGACGGGATAAGTAAATGAACCCCAATCTTTGTTTATTGCTAATTTCATATCATCTCTGTTTTATCCCAATCAAACTTGTTTTGTTTTGTTTCATTTTATTTTCTTACTTTTTGAGTTTTGATCTCATACAAAATGCAGCTTGAGATATTTATGTTTGTGGTAGTTGATACTACTTTATTTTTGGAATTGCATATTTTTTGATGTTGTTGTTGTTGTTTATAACTCTGGTAGTGTTTCATATGAGATAATTTTCCCACAAGTTAATTCAAATTGGGTTTATAGGAAAAATGCTTAATATGAACTTTTTGTTATGGGGTAATGGTTGAGTTTTCTGGTACTCGTAAGTTTGATGATTTGAAAGCATTCAATTGAGATTTTTTTCAATCGAGAATATCTAAATCATGGTTGGGCTAACTCACGCAGCGAGATTTCTTTCACGCAACGGGATTTCCTTCCATCCACAAGACTCGAATCTGAGACCTTGCTTAAGAAGAATCAAGCATGTACTACTTGAATCAACCACTCGTTAATTGTATAATGAACATTTAATTAGTATGCAGTTTGCAAAAGTATATTTTGTAAAATTAATTAATTGATAAATGCATCAAGATAATAATTTACTTATTCAATATAAACATTATAATTTCATAGAAAATAATAAAAAATTGTAAAATTTCATATACGCAATTTACCATAAAACATTCTACCTAATGGGTGTCAATCATAGTTGTTAAAATTAATTGTTCAAACTCATAAGGATCCTTAGGGACGTAATCTTTGAGTGATTCTTAACTTTCACCATACTCGGGTATAGGATAGAACATGGTAGCTTCTAGTAAAGGGTAGAACATGGTAGCTTATAATAGCTCGGGATGGTTTCTTGATGAAGGTCACAGAGTTCTCCAAAATAAATCAGCAGAAGAAAATTTTACGCATGAAGCAAGAATATGCTAGGAAATACATCTTCTAAATCAGGAGAGAAAATATTGAAATGCGTGAACAAGTTCATGCCATGGTCATCAAGCTTACTGTCCTTATATTCATCAGTCAAGATTGCTCAACGGTTTAACTTATTACTTCAAACATGTAACAGAGCCAAAGCCACGCCTTGAAATCTTCAAAGACCTTTTGCAAATGAAACAGGACAGGGTAAGTAAATGAACCCCAATCTTTGTTTATTGCTAATTTCATACCATCTTCGTTTTATCCCAATCAAACTTGTTTTGTTTTGTTTCATTTTATTTTCTTATTTTCTGAGTTTTGACCTGATACAAAATGCAGCTTGAGATATTTATGTTTGTGGTAGTTGTTACTACTTTATTTTTGGAATTGCAGATTTTTTGTTATTGTTGTTGTTATTGTTGTTTATAACTCTGGCAGTGTTTTCATTTCAGATAATTTTCCCACAAGTTAATTCAAATTGGGTTTATAGGAACGTGCTTAATATGAACTTTTTGTTATGAGGTAATGGTTGAGTTTTCTGGTCCTTGTAAGTTTGATGCTATTTGAAAGCATTCAAATTGATGATGAGTGTCATAATTCAGAGAGTGAGAAGAGTGTGAGAACTATGCTTTCAGTTACTTCCCTTTATGGTGTCATTTGCAAATCTTGGTTGTGATTATACTTACATTTGAGTGATTTTTTTCTTTGTAAGAATTATAAGATTTAAAGATGAAGGTATAGTTGTGATTACACAAAATTACTAGTTTCGAATATGAATTCTTAGTTAATTGTGTCACTCAATGTTTATCAATCATTTATTTGTTACATAGGAATATTAAATACTACATAATCCCCTGCTTCAGATTGAGAATAGGCTGGTAGTCGTTATCTACATTCATCGAACCTAAATTTTAATCGGATACAAAATGCAGCTTCCATGCCAAAATATTAAATTATTGAGATTTTTATGTTTGTGGTAGTTGTTACTACTTTAGTTTTGGAATTGTAGATTTTTTTGTTGTTGTTGTTTATAACTCTGGCAGTGTTTTTCATTTGAGATAATTTCCCCACAAGTTAATTCAAATTGGGTTTATAGGAAAGTTCTTAATATGAGCTTGCAAATCTTGGTTGTGATTATACGTACACTTGAATGATTTTTTCTTTGTAAGAATTATAAGATTTAAGCGTTATTCAACATCCTCTTCTTCGATTCCCTTTCCTTCTTCAACCAAATTCCAACCCATAAACTTGTTTCAGAAATCAATTCGTCTAACTGGATTTATGTCTTGCTCTTCCCCAGAAACCCTTTCTGTCAGGGCTGTGCTCCCTAGTGACGATGCAGACCTTGAAGCCACTTCGAAGGACGGTGACGGAGGACCGACGACCAACAACGACCAGCGACCAGGAAACACAGGCGGTGTTCCAGTTCTGAGACGGGAGAATGGGCCTCCGTTCAAGGTCATAGAGGGAGGCCATTACTTATCTGCGTCGTCTGCTACCAAGTGTTGTGGTTCGAAGGTAGGTCGTTTTTCGTCGCAAGGGGAAGAGGCTGCTTCGTATCGTGGGGTTCGTCGTTTTCGGAGAGTCCTACCCTGTTCATTGATGGTATTATAGATTTGGTGGGCTATTCTCAAATCAAGGAGCTTTTCGTCCAAATTGGAAGAGTGGGGAAGGTCTTTGTGCAGCGTTTTCGCAAGGTGGGTAGACAATTTTGTTTCGGGTTCGTCCATTTTCTTTCCAGGTCTCATGCCGAGGCAGGGGTGGCTCTCCTCAATGGGACCATGGTCGGCGGAGCCTTCTTATCGGTGAAGGAGGCGAAGTTTCCTCTGAAGAGTGGGTCGCCACCCCATTTTACGGGTTTTCCTCCTCTTTAGAGAAGGGCTACTACGGGTTCACATAAAAGAGATGGCAGAGGAGATGAGGCTCTGGTTTCCTCTCGTTCGTGGCGCGATGTCGTTGTGGGTAGGTTCAAAGAGCAGCGTGGTCGTTCTCTTTCCTAGGCTAAAGAGTGCATGTTTTCAGGATCGTGGAGGTGCTACGAGGAGTTTCAAAGGCTTGCGGATACTGATTTGTTCCCTGAACTGGAGTTGGGTATGTGTTTGAAGGCTGGTTGTGATGGTTTTGAGGAAAACCGACTCTCTTTAGATGCTTTGTTTCCTAAAACAGAGTGTGTGGTTGTGAGAACTAGGTTGGAGGTCTTGGTGCCACAATCCGGTAGTGGCTTGGATGTAGGTGGATGTAGATTCAAAAATGCAGCTTCCATACCAAAATATTAAATTATTGAGATTTTATGTTTGTGGTAGTTGTTACTACTTTATCTTTGGAATTGCATATTTTTTGTTGTTGTTGTTGTTGTTTATAACTCTAGCAGTGTTTTTCATCTGAGATAATTTTCCCATAAGTTAATTCAAATTGGGTTTTTAGAAAAGTGTTTTTTATGAGCTTTTTGATGCTATTTGAAAGCATTCAAATTGATGATGAGTGTCATAATCCAGTGAGTGAGAAGGGTGTGAAAATTCTGCTTTCAGTGGTGTCATTTGCAAATCTTGGTTGTGATTGGACACTTGAATAATTTTTTTCTTTGTAAGAGTTATAAGATTTAAAGATGAAGGTATAGTTGTGATTACAAAAAGTTAGCAGTTTCATATATCAATTCCTAATTAATTTTATCACTCAATTCAATGTTTATCAATCATTTAGTTGTTATAGTCTTACAGGGTAATATTATATATTACATAATTCCCTGCTTGCTTCAGAATCATCCAATGGAAGAGAATAGGCTGGTAGTGGTTATCTCCATTCATCAAACTAGATTTTGGATGTCAAAGAAGCTACTTTTTCCTTATTAAACTTTCCCATTTTTTTCCCATTGAACATATGCAAAATGGGTAGGACACATCAATCGATCTTATTCTTCCAACCTGACCCTAATCGCCACTTCATCTTTGTTCATTCCAACCTGTGTATATGCCCATTTTTGTCACTATGGTATGAAATGGAATCACTGTGAGTCCTACTTTGCTGCCACTTTTTGATTATACACTTGAATGATAAGGGCAAGGCATTAATATTATTATGTTTTATTCCTTCCATTGTACTAATTTTTGTGTATTGTGTTTCAATGTTTGTAGGATAATGTGGCGGATCGGAGGAAGATTATCAAGGAGGAGAAGAAGAACATTGACGGACCGGATGTGATACAACTTTTGAAAGACTTGCTTTCAAAGCGGAGCTAGATGTTTATTTTTATGACTTAGTACTTTTGAATATCTTGACTTACTACTTTTTAATTGGTGTTAATTACCTTAATATTTTAGTATTAAGACTTCAATGTTTAAGTATTGATTGTACGGTAGCGTTTGACTCAACTTTTTTGAGCTTATAAACTACTTTTATGTTAAAGGTGGACTAAACATAGGTTACCCTAGACTCTTAAATTATCAAAACAACTTCTACATTTGTTTTAGGTTTATTAAGTTTTTGGTCCATGTAGATGTAGCAAAATTTAGTTTTCATTTCTCAGTAGAGTAAAATTGCAAATAAGTTCATGCGTTTAGATAACTACTTCACTTTTTACTTTTTAGTGATTGATTGAGAATGAGTGTTAACGAGGAAATATGAATTAATAGAACCAAATCTTTGTATTTCCTTACTTCCTGTTGTAGTATTAGGGGCAAGAATCTTCCTATTAAATGTACTTACTAGAATTCACAATTTAGGTCATGCAAATTAGGAAATAGAGCAAGAATCTTCCTATTAAATGTAATGGTACTATTTATAGTGAAGAACACAATCAAAGAAGGCATCAAAAGCCAGATATTGTCACGGGGTCAGAGCAGATTATGATATTGCTTTACAATTTTCAAGATCCTTCTTGCATCAGTGATCAGTAACTTCTAGAAATTCGTATCAATATTCTAACACTATAAAATCGAGTTTGCAATGAAGCTGAAAATGAAAATCTAAACGCTCCTTCTCAACTTTGTGTAATCACATCAGACATCTATGTAAATTTTTTGCCAACATCTTTTGTGTAAGAGCAAACAAGGAATAAAGGCAAAAAGAAGGAAGAAAACTCTGATATCAGGGCTGCAATCAGACTACAATCCTCTTTGGCTGCTGGTCCTGGACATGATTATCATCACCACCATCTTGCTCTCCCTTGCAGGAGCTGTACCAAGCATATAGGATGAGCTGAACAACTCCAGAAAATACTCCCACACTGTTGCTTATCTGCAAGAAAAAAAGGTAACAATGAGTAAAAAGAATTTCATTCAGGAACTACAATGACTAGTTAACAAGGAAATAGAAGAAAAAGTAAAGATGTAATACCAGAATAAACAGGTCAAAGGGGTGGATGAGGGAGTATATTGTCCAGCACACACCATTGAGTAAGTTTGCTAAAGAGAGGGAGAAGGGCATGTATTTGACACTCTTAGTTCTGATCACTTCTGCCTGTTCATGCAAGTTGTTGTGATTTTTTTATATGAATTCAACAATTCATATGAATATGTATGGGATAGGAATTAATTAATATTGACTTACCATGACTGTAAGAGGAGAGACATACATCAAAATATTGAAGATGTCACAGATAATTCCAACCACTAATGACCTTAGGTGAGTGCCATGCACTGCCATCAAGATTGTAAGAACGACCGCAGCAAAGAAAATTAACTCGCCCAGAAGAATAAGCAGTACCTTTCTCTAAAAATTAGGGAAAGAGACGGTAAGTATCAGAACAGGAAAGGGCTACATTAACAAAGCATCTCTTAAACATTCAATGAATTTAGCAACTTAGTTTTGGGTCTTCTAATTAAGCTAATTCAATAAGATTTTTCACCAAGTGTAAAATTATCCAATTAATTTTGTACAACCTCATATGGTGGGCCATGATGATATTAATTAAGAAAATAACATCCACTTTTACAATTGTTCTTGCATTTCCTAAACATACTCTTCCAAATAAATAGGATTAGTGGTTGAATAAAGAAAATTAAAGCAGAACATTTATAAAAGAGTTTAATGAATATGCACTGACAGTGTAAAATAGTTTTACACAGACATCCAATTGAATTCCGCCAAATCAGAAAATATCTTATTCTTTTAATTAAAATTAAAGTCAAATATAATTATCTCTCCTATGTGGCATGCTTTGATTGGATGACTGTGTAAAACTATTTTATACTGTCAGTGCATATCCATTAAACTCTTTATAAAAACTTAAAATTAATTAGACATCCACATTCTTTAAAGGGGTATCTTAGTCGTTAGAGACTAGAGAGTAGCATATTAATTATTGTATTTATAACCATAAAAAATATCCAGTTTAGAGGGAAAACAATTGTACATCTTTGATATTTCAAAAGAGTAATAATTAATTCACACCAACTTTAATTTCTCTTTCATATATTATTTCCTCTCTTTTCTTCTTCTTCTAATTTTTCACTCACATCACATATCACATTACTCATTTCTCTCTTCTTATCCTATCTCACTTCCATTGTAAGTTAAATTGAGAGGGTTAAAAACAGGGGGGTTATATGAGCCTTAAATGTTTGACATCATAAGCAAGAGAAAGAGAAGTAGAAGGTATGATATAAAACAAGATGCTATAATGATACCTATTTTTTATGGTTCACTTTTTACACTTATTTAATAATTATAGAAAGCTAATTTCAGATTAAGTGTAAATGGTAATTTTATAATTCACTAACAGAGAATAACAGAGTTTGTTAAAATTAAAGGAGTGATTAAAAGCATATATAGTAAGATTACTTTCCGCGAAGTTACAGGAATGAATAGCAATAGAGCATAAATATTAAATAACCAAAGTGGAAAGCATACACACCCTTCCTCCATTGGTAGCATAGATCCAAAACATGGTAAGATAGAAGACCTCGAACAGCAGCCCAATACTATTGATGGTCACCACTAAAATGTTGTGTGGGTGCACAAAAGGCATCGCATAGAACACCCAAAACGCACAATTCATCACTGTAGCTAGGTAAGGATCAGGCTTGTACTCCTCCACAGATTTCTTCTTGAAAATTTTGTAGAAAGTTGGACTGTGCATTTCATTCAAATAACACACATTAATTTCTACAGCCAACATGTTAATATACTATCACTTTACCTACTTATAATTTATGTGACACAAAAATTAAGTAACTATGAACTATTTTATGAGCCAGCCACATCCAAATCATAATCATAATCAAAAGGAAGAACTAAAAAAACCTTGTTTATGATCATCACGCAACATCAATACAAAAACAGAGGAAATAAAAGCCATTCTTCCATATGAAGGGCATGACACTAACATTTTCAACCTCAATACAATAACAAATACCGAATTTAAACACTCTAGCTATAATTATATCCTATACTAAGTTAAAGCTCTTGAAATTAATCTTATATATCAATATATGACACACACACACACAATACACAGTGTACATTATCTATTAATCATGCTTTTAGTGTCTATTCAATGCTGATTATTTTAAGCAAATATTCAATGTTGATTATTTTAATACATACATACACTTTGTGCCTCTTGATTGCATGCATATACAAGAAATTTTAGTAGTGTGTGTCAATATATATGTATAATCAATCTTGCACGCATTATTAAATATCAGGAAATAAATAAAGCGTAAACAGAGAATCGAGATTTCATTACGCTGGCGAGAAGAACAAGCCGAACGAAATGACATTGCCTGCAAAGAACAGCGAAAATTAATCAGAACTAAGAATTACATAGAACTCTCGTGATCGAGCACTTAACTAACGAATCAAAACGATTTTTGGATTTTTTGTGTGTGCATGAGTTGAAAATTGAAGCAGCTAAGAATCAAGTTCTACAATACAGCTCAGAATCGCGCATCATTCAAGAATGAAGTTCTCAAATGCAGCATGAATTGCACACACAACCATTGCTAATCAAGACTATAACAGAAATTGTTCATCACGCAATTAATGCAATATTCGTGTTGCGATTCAAAACAAATTAAGAAACACATTGAACTCACGACTGAGAAATCAAACAGATCAAAACGATTTTTCGATTTTTGAGTGCATGATGAGTTGAAAATTGAACTGGAAGTAATCACTCAATGCAGTTAGCGATTAATCAAGTTCAGTAATGCAGTTCAGAATTGAGATTTGAACTGGACGAATCATGTTCACTACTACAGCGATGGTGAATCGCACACAATTAAGCATTGCTAAAATCGATTCTCGAACAGAAAATTTGTATCATGCATTGAAGTGCGATTGAGAAGGAAAAGGACGTAATCGATTCGAACCTATAATGCCAACAACGTTGCGAGCAGTTGCAGCTTTCATCATCTTCACGAAGCTTTTCTTCAACGCAACACAGAAAGCACACTCAGAGAGAGAGAGAGAGAGAGAAGCAGAGAGTGGAAATGCAGAATGCGTGAGCTTAGTGTGAAGAAGAAACGGTTATGCTATTTTTATTTCGAGTTTTTTATTTTTCTATTTTCGAATATTATGATTCAAGAGTTTTAGTTAGATAACTGTAATTAGTTGGAAACAAAATGATTTTCTGAAAATATGAAAGAAATGGTTTCAATCAAAATTTCATGTTGGAAAGAGTAGCTTTGTGATTTGTGACACCATATTAAAATTTCGTCAATATTTTTTTTAGTGAGAATATTCTTTTGAAGTTAATATTTTATTCAAAATCCAATTTTAGCTAAATATTAATATTTCCAAGAGAAATCTAAATTGGTTTATATAAAAGAAGTTCATTGCAATAGGTTCTTGGAAAAAAATGTAAATCAATATAATTAATGTCTCCTTACTTAGGGGTTGTTTAAATAACTCATGGTAAAAATTGGGCTAAATCACCCATGACATAGATGTACCAATCATATTACAACATGTGTCTTTATATTATCCACCTCACTTAATTAATCTCTTTTATTTTACATTTTCGTAATATTTAATTTATTAAATAATTCAATTGCACAATTAACCTATAATTTTAGATAATAACATACAACTCCTTCCTAAAAAACCCAGAGAATCCCAAATTGCGAAACTAGGGATTGAGAAATGAATTTTGAAGGTTTGATCAACTTAGGTTTGCAATTCGTTTTTGAAGGTTGTGGATGGTTGAGACTTGAGTGAGAGAGGTTGGTAAATTTGACAATTTTGTTTTTATTTATAGCTGGCACAGAAACTACTAATAAGCACAAAATAATGAGGATTGAGGAAAACCACGTGAAATTATCTCAAGTCATGAATCATGACCATGTCGTATTTAATTGAGAATCCCTAGTTTTAGATAATAGCATATGGAACCTATTTTCTAATTTTAGGTTTACGAAACTTCAAACCCAGTAGCTCAAATTTCAGACCCAATTGTGAAATCAATTGAGGTTTTGGCGGTTGTGAATCTCTTGATGTTTAAAACAGCAGAAACGAATTGCTAATTAAACAGGAAATTTCATCAACACCATCAAGCACTGAGATGAATAAATATTACAAACTGTTGGAGATTCGCCACCGGACCATGCTCATCTACTTTGCCTATGAGCTATGAGATTGTTTCCGGAGAAGATAGAGAAGAAGATGCGAAAGAAAATGGGGATTGAGGATTTTTTATAGAAAGGAGTCCTACACTATTATCTAAAAATATAGGTTATTTTGCAATTAAATTATTTAATAAAATAAATAATATCAAAATGAAAAGTAAAAGAGACTAATTAAGTGATGTGCATGGATAATATAAGAACACATGTTGCAATATGATTGGTACATCTATGTCATGGGTGATTTAATCCAATTTCCACAATGGGTTATATAGACAACCCCCTTACTTATGTGTTATGAATTTTGTCAAGTCACTTATTCATTCATGTGGTGAGCCAAGTCATATGAGGGGTGATCATATAGACTTTTCACATCAATTTTGGTCACGGTCTCTCTAAATTTTATAATTCACTTTCAATCTGTTCTCTTTCCCTTTCTTCTTCTTTCTCTTTTCTCTTCGTTTTCCTCCATAACCACCACACCTCGTTTCAGCCACCACCTTCACCGTTTAACCAAAAATCTGACACACAAAACCTAAGCCAATTTTAAATAAGAGAAAGAGGGCCAAGAGCCCAAAACCTGACCCAATTTTCCCCATCTTGATCTAACACACAAAACTCTTGTCCCTAAAATATAGTATTGTAAAACAGAGGGAGGACAGGGAAATTCAATAGAGTTTGAGTAAAACTAAGATCGAAATGGCTACGAGAGTGGTGTGGTAACCGAGGACATTGACAGTGTAGTACGATGAAGAGTACGACAATGATATCTCTAGCCGCTTTAAACGCGAGGGGGAGAGAAAGCATGAGACATAAAATGTAGTGATGGTGCATGGTGTGCTCATGCATGTTTTAGCCAGTGCAAAGGTGCTCAAGAGCGATTCACAATGGGAAGGAGTTTAACAATAAGGTCCAGGGAGGTTTGCGATTATATCTCCATGGTGCTCGAACAAATGGACTTGTCAAAAACACTATACTTAAGTGTCCCTCCAATCTAGTTCTTATATATAATAAGGAATAGATGTAGCAGTTAAAAACACTTGATAACCAAGATAATAAACTCAAAAATTTATTGAAAATGATTAAAATTAAATGAAAGTGTGATAAATAATAAAGTTAATTTATAATGTAAAAATAACAAAAAATATATATAAGTTACGATATTAACCAATCAGATTTTTAAAATATGTTATGTCAATAAAAAATTAAATATTTTTCACATATTTTTACAATTTGATGGTTGGCAATGTAAAAAAAAACATTTACACTATTCATGCATGTGTTTTTTTTCTCAAAAATTACTCGGGTGTTAGGCTAGTTCAGGTAAAAAAACAAATACATGTTTGGTTCATATTTCACATAAATTATCCCACTTAACTAAGTAAATTTGATGTAATTATACTACTAGCTTTGGTTTGGTTGGATTTATCAGGGTATCTGATCCCCACAGTCGGCAACTATGAGATTAATTCCCCGAAGCTTTGAAATCATGTTAAATGTGTTGGCATCTCCCAATAAATATTTCACCATACGTACCGCCCAGGAATCAACCTTGGACTGGATGCTTAGAAAGCTTAACTATCCATTGTTGGTAAATACCTCTACTGCCATGGACAAAATGCTGATCAATGATGGGTGTCAAGGATTATATCATGAAAAAGTAAATATATAATACTGTTGTACTCAGAGACGGATCCATGTAGTAGAGTATGAGGGCAAATGCCCTCACTTAAATATGAAAAAATACATTAGAAAAAAATTTGAGTAGTAAAAGTATGTGATTTTTTATGATTCCTTTGATAAAAATTGCCCTCACTTATATTCCACATTGCTAAATGCCCTCACTTGTGTTCCACATTGCTAAATGTCCTCACTTGAGTAGTAAAAATATGTGGTTTTTATGACACATTTGGTAAAATATGTCTTCACTTATGTCTCCTTTGGTAAAAAATGTCCTGACTTCTAATAGAATAGATTAATTTTTTTATTACGAATTTAAATGTATAAATTGCCCTCACTACATAAAATTTCTGGATCCGTCACTAGTTGTACTTGTACTTTTTACCTGTATTTTAGTTAATTTTATTAACAAAAATAATCATGATAGAGTGCATGCATCAATTTGTAACCAATGTACCAAAAATTATCAATTTGTAACAAGAATATAATCCAATTGATTAACAGCACTGTGACTCTTATAGAGTGAGAGGTGTGATTTGGAGCCCCGTAATTGGGACCTAATACTAGTATACAGTACCATGCGGCCACAGCATTTTTTTTTATCTGAGTTGGGCTAGTCCATTTTTTTCGGGTTAACAATTGCTAACCCAATCTCACAGGCACAATTTTTAACTACAAAAATTAATAATATTTTATTAATTTAAATTATCTCATATAATAAGTGAATAGATTTATTGACCAAAACAAAACTGAAGAGATTTTATTTTAATTAAAATAATATAATACTTACAATATAAAGAAGAATATGCTTTATTTTATGGGGTTGTCTAAATGACCCATGATAACGTTTGGGTTAAGTAACTCATCATCCAATCACATTGAAGATAAGTGAGTTGGAATTTCTATATTTTATTTATTAATTTATTTCCAACTCATTTATCTCAAATGTGATTAGATGATGAGTTATTTGACCCAAACTTTATCATGAGTCATTTAAACAACCCATTATTTTATATCATAATTTTTAGTAATTCAATTAAATATAATTGAATATAAATAAGCTCATTAGCCATCTAACGATGGTTGTTAAAAGTAGTTGTTTTGAACCATTGAGGTCAAAAGTTCGATAATTAGAAGACGCACTCTTAAGAAGACCTTTAACCTTGACCAAACTTGAGTCAAATTGTATTTGTATTAATAGACGTCACATATTAAACAAAACAAAAAATCTCATTGGTAAACTCTTACCGTTAAGTGTGGAGATTGTGTAATGATAAATTAAACTCATGGCTACTGGCTGGCTGTGTAGGTTACTTGAGACAAAATATTGAATACAAATAAGATATAAGAATAATAATGTAAATAATGGAAGATGACAATTATTCAAATAACATTTTTTTTCTATGCATGTATATAAAGCACTTATAGTTTTAAAGAATTGTAGTAACCACATGTGTTTTTCGCAACTATAAATAGCCAATTATTAGTGCATTTGAAACAAAGGTAAATGAGCCAATAACAGATTTGATATTATTATATGTGTGGTTCATCATATTGCAACTCCGTTTAAGGTAGAGAGCTGAACTTCATTCGGTTTTAACTCATGACCACCATCATCTTTTTCATAAGAAAAATAGCAAGCATAAAGTATAAGTTGAACAAGTCCAGAAATTGCTCCAATACTATTGCTGACCTGCAAGAATATTACACAATGCAAGTATGGCTTACAATTTTCACTCAAGAATTTCAATGGCACACAGAAAAATAAATAAAGAAATTGTACAGAGTGAAAAATGATGTATTTGATTACCAGATCATAAATGTCGAAGGGGTGAATAAGAGCATAGGTTGTCCAGGCCACACCTTTAAGAAAGTTAGCCAGTGAGAGCCAAAATGACATGTATTTCACGCTCTTAGTTTTTATCACCTTGGCCTGTTAATTTTATATACCAAGTAGATTTTTTTAATTAATAAACTTCAATAATTCAAATATGAATTAGGTGGACTAATAATATTTAAAATAAGTGCACTATAAATTTTACTTATCTTATATATCATTGGTCCACCTAGGACTAGGGTGATTTAACTCAAGTTTTTCCTTGAGTCATTTAGACAAGTCCAACTTAAATTACTATGTTTTTAATCTATGACTTTTAAAGGGAAAAAGTGTTTTTATAAATATCACTGGGAATTGGTCCATGAATTTGATTTATTTATCATCAATTCTGACCAACAACTATTTATATAGTGAGCCTTGTCAGCTTATGGGTGACCATGTGAGTTTTTCGTATCAATTTTAATCCATGTAATGAAGTGGAAGAGGTGACTAAATGTGATTAAAAAACTTTGTTAGTCGTATCTCTAATTAATGTGACATATTAGTTGATTTTTAATATGTTGCTACCTTATATCAATTAATATAGTACTCATGTTATTGAGAGAGGTTATTTCTAACCATTTTCATATATTTATAATATATTTCTCCAATCTAAAAAACTCAATTTTTTAATATATTAAAATCAATACATAAATTTAGAATTTATTCTAATAAATAAATAGGATGATATTGAACATTAATTGAGACATAATTATACTTAATGAGCAATAATTCAGTCAAATATAAATCTTTAAATAAATAATATAATCCTCCAAAAATAATTTTCCAATAATTATATAGTAGTTACTAAATGGAATACGTATTAAATATTTTTAAGCTTTTAAAATATTGAATAAACTGACCTTTAATTCATATTGTGGTGTTATACACATTAGTTTTTAAATTTTTTAAATTTATATGAAAATAAATACATTGAAGAATATCTAAACTGGTCCATGAAATTTATTTAGTCAAATTGTGGTGAGGAGACTTTTGAATTCTGATAAGGCTATGGAACTTTAACTGTATATATATATATATATATATAGGGAGCATATCAGGTGAGAGGAGTGGTTTATGGTGAGAGATGAGAGAGGTTAATATAAACCATCAGATTAACATATACGGCCATGATGCAATCTCACATTAATATATCTGTTTTATTCTAATACCCCAGTACCACGCGCGTCTGTCATCACCTCCTTCCCCTTCTCTTGTGCGTTTGGCTCTGAACTCTACAGCAGTGAAGATTTATCATCAAACCATGGGGATTAACATCACTTTCGTAGACGAAACTATTTCGAGGCTCTTATGGGTCGAGGATCATCAGCTAGTTCTATCAATCAGGTTAGATTTCTCCAATTCGTCGACATTCAAACAAAAACCTAAACGAATTTTTCATTTTCAGCAAAGCAATCAAAGCAATCAATTTTGATTTTAAGAATCTCATTTGCGTCACTCAACACACTCTTGCTCTCTCAAAGAATCAAAGGGTTATTGAGAATGGATAGGTGGCCTTGCAAATTAAAAATTGGATCTGCAAACCAAACATTGAAAACCAGAAATTGTAAAAATCAATAAAATGCAACTCACGATTGCAAAATAGAAGACGGTTGGCCAAAGCAGGGGCAAGGAGAAACCAGATTGAAAGAAAAAGAAGTCTCATGAGAGAGAAGGAAAATCAGAATGAGGTGGGTGAATGGTTATCACGCGCGAGAAGAGGAGTGGGTTGCCAGATACACAATTAATAAGGGTGAGGTTATTTTTTTAAAACCAGATTGAATCCTATTCGTTCATAAATATCAAACGGCTATTATTAACCCCTCTCATCTCTCACCGTAAACCACTCCTCTCACTTGATATGCTCCCTATATATATATATATATGTATATGTATTACTGAGACATTAGATTAATGATCAAAGTTATAGTCCTCACAATAGATTAATAATAGAATAAGTATTAAAATGATAACATATTGACAAAATTTATATTCATCAAATTATAAAAAAGTAATAAAATTAATTATTGAAAATTGAAATTATTTATTTGAATATTATATTAAAATTTTATTAATTGATTATAACTCTTGGACTGTATTAATGACAATATGATAAGTGATAAGTAATGACCAAATAACAAACCAAAAGAAGGGGAAAAAACAGAGTAAAGTAAACAGGGAGGAGAGTTTACGCTGGTGACAAGAACAAGCCGAAGGAGATGATATTGCCTGCACAGAAAAATGAAAACGAAACACAACTCAGCTCACCATGCTAAAAGAATCAAACAGTGATGCTGTTATTATTATTATAACTTTAGAACTCAGAAACAATTCGAATAAAAGTGAAATTTCTGTTCACTAGACAATGGCTATGTTTGGCATGTCATTTCAGCTAGCTTATAGCTTATTTGACTAGCTTAAAGCTTATTTGACTAGCTTAAAAGCTCTATAAAAATATTTGGTGAAGGAGCTTATTTCAGTAGCTTAAAGCTTTAAGCTATAAGCTATCTCAGGTAGCTTAAAGCTTAAAGCTTATAGCTTATTAAATATATTCTCATTTTTATCCTTACTATTTTATCAAAATTTCACCTTTAGCCTTATATGTTTTATACTAAACCTATTTACCTACTCATTTTCCGATGTACAAAAAAAAAACTTATTTATTTATCAATTATCACACTTGTCTCATATGTACATCATTCCCGCACAAAAATAATTACTATTACAAATTACAAATTATTTGTTTTATTCTATTTAATTTAATAAAAATATAGAAAAGTAAATAAGTAAAAATTAATATTATATTTTTAAGATGATAAATAATTTGAGTGAAATTAAAAAAATTATAATAATTTTAATATTAATATCATATAGGTATTAATGTGAAAATAAAGTAATGTTAAATGTAAAAAAAATTATACAAGTATGTCCTTTTATGTCATTTAACAATTTCAGCTTGTTCAACAACTAGTTTTACCAAACACTTTTGTTCAAATTACGTAGTTTTTCAGCTATCAGCTATCAGCTTTCAGCTAGCTTATCAGCTTTCAGCTAGCTTTTCAGCTATCAGCTAGCTTTTCAGCTTTCAGCTAGCTTATCAGCTAAACGTGCCAAACATAGCCAATGTCTGCTCTGGCTTATACAAAATAAATGCAAACCAATACTCGTACATAAAATTTTGATATTTGAATGGTGATGGTGAAAAGCCACAAAATGTCAAATATATTCATGCATGATGCTATTGAATGTGAGAAAGAGATCTCTAGAGAGAGAGAGATAAACCTATGACGCCAACGACGTTACGAGCTATTGCAGCGGTTTCCATTGTTGGGGGAGACAGGGTAGCCCATGGGCCGGGCAGAAAGACACCAAGAGGTCTCGACACTACATCTTAACCCAAAACCTTAAGACATTAGGTTTATGAGTCACATCTCTTATAAAGTCTTCTCCTCACCCACACTTAACCAATGTGGGACTCCAACTCCGCACTTGAATTCTCAACAATATATTGTTGGGGTTGATTGCAATGTCCCACATTGCTAATGAAGGAGAAAAAATATCAAGTTATGCATCTTGGAGAAGTCCCACATCGCTTAGATTAGTGAGGGGTGAGAGGGTTCAAGACTATATATAGGGATCTCAGACTCCTTGTTTCAACTCACCAAAACACTAAAGATGTAGCACTTGAAAACACTTTAAGTTTATATTTGTGTTTTCTTTTTTCTCTTATGCTCTTGTTTTAGAGCATTGTGAGATGTAGTTCAAATATTTACTTTGGAGAGTGTGGGTGTACTGGGATCATGGAGTGGTTGAGAGTGAAGTATATGTGTTGTAACAATTTTCACATAGTGTTTATTCTCTGGTTGTCGGTTTTGACAACGGCCGTGGTTTTTTCTCCGGTTTTGGAGTTTCCACGTTATATTCTTGTGTTATTGATTGCGCTCCTGATTTATTTTACTTCTTCAGCTGTGTTGTTTCCTAACACTCATCTTGTAAGTTCTGCTGAGATGCTATTGCAATCACAAACTCACAGAAATTGGGATTTGGAATTCTCACCCCAACCATTAGAATTCGCACCCTAACCTTTTTAAAAAAATGCCAGAAATGCCCTTCGGTATTTATTTTCCCGAAACGAGTTTGAAAGTTGAATTCCCGAATCACGTGAACATGTGTTTTCTGTTCTTAAATGAAAGAATCCGGGATATTAACTTTTGTACCAGTTCGACATTTTATTTCCCGAAGTCAAATACGGAGGGGCATTTGTGTATTTCCCCACTATTAAGTGGAGTAGGAAATCTAATGGTTGGGGTGCGAATTCCAAATCCCAAAAAAGGAGAGAGAACAATAGAGAAAGAGACAAAGAGAGAGTAAATAAAATATTAGCTTTGAAACAGTGGGCTACATAGTATATATATCTTATTTATTCATTTTTTTTTGAAAATAGGAAAAATATCTTATTTATTTAATAAAATATGAAGGCTTAAATATGTTTTTGTTTGTCTCTGTATGATAGCTTAAGTGGTAAGAGTTGAGGGACATATGAGTTGGGTAGGATGAGATTCAGGGATTGATTCATGGCGGGTGCAGTTTATCTTTCCGATATAAAAAAAAATGTTTTTGTTTTGTTTTTAGTCATTCTAATATTTTTATTTTAATTTCAATACCTCCAAAAATATTGACTTTTATTTTCATTCCTAACGTTAGTTTTTCCATTAAAAGAATACGGAAATCCATGTAAGCATGAAATTAAATGTGGCCTTTTCTAGACTTTCGTTGGTTAAAATTTTAAACTATACACAAAAGTCACATATCTCTGAAGGAAAGCTAAGGTTGTAAGAGTTAAAGACATAAGGGTTGGGTGGGATAAAAGGTGAAGGGTCTCAGGTTCAAAATCAGATGAGAGATTTATTTATTAACATTTCTAACAACTAATATTTCTCTATGAAAAAATACAAAAGGCACATTCCTCTATCCTTTTCCCCACGTTGGCACACACCCTCTTCTTGGCCAGAAGGCTTGTTGGGCAATGTAGTTTAGATCTATGCTGGTATCTGCTACATGTTTCTTTTTTAATGTTTGTGTTTTATTCTTTAGAGACCTTTACTTATCTTTGTATTATGGGTTTGGAGTACCCCTTGTACTCCCTATAATACATCTTTTGCTTATAAAAAAAAAACACACCCTCTTCTTCCCCTTCCTCCATTCTCGCACACCCCACCCAACAATGGCCCCGGACTTCCACCGTCAACCATAAGTGACCACCACTGCAAGCTTCTCATACTTAATGAGGGCCCAAATATTCGGCAAAATTCTGCGTGGAACCTAAAATCATGTAGGCAAGGGTTTGGTAATGTTAACCAAGACCCGAACCCTGAAAAAAGCCCCCAATAATTGTACACCAACCTTACAGTTTTCTACTTTAAGAGGGTCCCCAATCTTAGATGCAATCTTAGCTGCATTTGTAGATGTCATTAGATCTAAAGGTAGCCCAATAATCTGCACCCAGAACACCACATGATTAAACTTGACCTCAAAAATTGACATATGTGGATTCCAACGTTGAAGACTCAACAAGTGTCTCAACACATTCCATAGGCTCTCATCTAGAACCATGTTTGCATAGTCTTCATCAGGGAAGCTAGATAGAAATTAAACTTGTTGCCTCCAAATATCCCATATCTCGAACCTGGAGGCCTTCAAGACACCCCCATACTTACAATATATCTGAATACGTTTTTATTCAGCGATTTCATAGTTAGGAGTTAGGACCTTACCTAGCAAAATTGTTTTTGCTATTTCTAGGCTATGGCCACCTTCTGGTTTCTCGTGTCCTCTGAAGACATTCCCTTCCATTGACCAATCGAAGAAGCAAGCAGCAAAAGAAGCAAACACAACAGGGGGAATCGACTTATATATGGAGAGACTCTAAAGCTAGATGCTACTCGAAACAGTAGAGAAGCTCCACATGAGAGAATAGAAAGCACTTTCTAGCATAAAAAAACCCCAGAAGAGAGAGTCCTAGTATGTTGACAATATTAGCATTGTGACTCTAAGAGAGTGAGACATGTGATTTGGAACCACGTAATTGGGGCCCAATACTAGTTCACCGTTCCTATAGTTTTTTTTATCCTAGCTGGGCTAGTCCATTTTTAATATATTGTGGGTTAACAATTTGCTAGCACGATCTCACAGACACAATATTTTAAAAATAAAATTTTATTAATATAAATTAACTCACATAATAAGTGAATAGATTTTATTTTAATTAAAATAATCTAATACTAAAAGTATAAAAAAATATATTTTATTTTATCATAATTTTACTAATTCAATTGAACAATTGAATATAAATAAAAGTGATTGATTGAACTTCTGATGTTTAAAGTTTGATCTCACATTTTTAGGGACACATTTAACTTTTACCACACTCAGGTCGAGTATAATTATCTAAATAAAGGATATTTAATAAAATTCATTGGTCAGATGCCCTGATTGTGCGGCGATAAAATAATCTCGCAACTACTAGTTGTGGAAATAATGTAAATAATGGAAGAGGACAAATATCATTTTCTTTTCCATGAATGTATATAAAGCGCGTATAGTTTTAAGGAGTTATAGGAAACACATACTATAAATATCCAATTATTAGTGCATTTGCAACAGAGGTAACAAAGATTCAATATTATAATTATTTGGTGTTCATCATATTGCAACGCTTCCGTTTAACGTAGAGAGCTGAACGTCGACATTCTCCTTATCGTCGCCTTCACCATCACCTTTGTAAGAGAAATAGCAAGCATATAGTATAAGTTGAACAAGTCCAGAGATTACTCCAATACCATTGCCCGCCTGCAAGAAATACACAATGCACATATATGGCTTACAATTTTTCATTCAAGAATTTCAATTACACGTGAAATTTAAAAAAAAAATGTAGATAGTGAAAAATGATGTATGTGAGTACCAGGACATAAATGTCAAAGGGGTGAATAAGAGCATATGTCGTCCAAGCCACACCATTAAGAAAGTTAGCCAGTGAGAGCCAAAATGGCATATACTTCACGCTCTTAGTTTTTATCACCTTGGCCTGTGAATTTTATATAACAAGACCAATATAAGTTGGAGTAGAACTTTTATAAATAACAAATTTCAATAATTCATATATGAACATGCATAGGATATATAGATATTAATTAAATAAATTAAACTTACCATGATTGTAAGAGGAGAGACATACATCATCACATTGAAGACATCACATAGAACACCAACCACTAAAGACCTTTTGCGAGTGCCATGCAAGGCCAGCATTGTTATAAGAGCAATGGCAGCAAAGAAAATAGCCTCAATTAGCAGAAAAAGCAGTATTTTTTTCTGAAATAAGAGAACACACACCTTAATTAGTTTTGGACTTCAAAGCTTATAGAATTTAGATAAATAAAATACATAATTTTTTTTTCTTTAAATAAACAACTGATAAGGAACAGAGGTAGTAAATTGTTAGTGTACGCACCCGTCCTTTCTTAGTGGAGTAGATATAAAATATGGTGAGATAAACGACCTCGAATCCAAGTCCAACGCTATTAACAGTGATGACTAAAAGGCTGTGTGGGTGCACAAAAGGCAATCCATAAAACACCCAAAACGCACAATTCATTAGCGTAGCTAGGTAAGGATCGGGTTTGAACTCCTCCACGGATTTCTTCTTTATAATTCCATAGAATGTTGGACTGCAATTTATTCAAATAATTAACCCAATAAAAAAAATGAAAATTATAAAATTACATACATAAAGAATGAATTATGTTGACCAAAAGAAAAAAAAATATGGTGCATTCCTCATTACTTGCCCTTATTTTGTATTCCAAGTATATGTACATAATCAAATAAAAAATTAATATATGTACATTGACATTATAAATAGTTCTACTACATATATCCAATTAGCTAGATATTTAAATCTCACTTTTTTAATTTTAATTTATTTATAATGCTTAAATAAGTTTTTAGTCACTGACTAATTGGTTTTTTTATAAGCGTCACTGACTAAATGTGATTAAAAAACTTTGTTACTCCTATCTCTAATTAATGGAGACATTAATATATTTTTAATATATGTTGCTACCTTATTTCTTATTTTCTAAAAAACTATGTTGCAGACTATTTCAATTGTTATTTTTTGTATCGGATAGAAAAATTACACCTTTCAATAATTAATCTCTAAACCTTCCCCTTCTTAACTCATATTTTCTCCAACTCTTAGCACTTGAGCTATCATTTGAGACACCTTATTTCATTTGTTTAATATATTAAGTAGTAAAACTAATATATCAATTTATCATTAAATGAGAGATAATTCAGTCATTAAATGAGAAATAATTACATTAAATGAGCACTAATTCAGTCTTTTATTGAAACCAGCAATAATTCAGTCAAATATAAATCTTTCAAATATTCAAGTAGTTACTAAATGGAATACACCAAAAAATGGAATATGTATTAAATATTTTTAAGCTTTTAAAATATTGAATAAACTGACCTTTAATTACATGTTTTTTTTAAACATCACGAGTTAATATTCTGCTTATTACAGTGCATTTTTTAAATTTAAAATAAATATGAAAATAAAGATATTGAAGAATATCTAAATTTGTGGATATATATGTAATAAATTGTGGAGAGGAGACTTGTAAATGCTAAACTTTAACTGTATACTATAAATAAATGTATCAATGAGAACTCATGTCAGCAATTAATGACCATAGTAATAGTCAAAAAAATACATTAATTTTATTTAATATCATTAAAAAAATTAAAGTATTGAGAATTGAAATTAAGTATTTGAGCATTAATGCAAATTAAATATGATAATTAAGTAATGACCAAATAACAAACAAAGAAAAAAAAACAGAGAGAAAAGAAAAAAGAAAACAGAGTAAAGTAAACAGGGAGGGGAGCTTACGCTGGTGAGAAGAACAAGCCGAAGGAGATGACATTGCCTGCACATAAAGAAGAAGAAGAAGAAGAAAAAACAGTAATGCTGTTATTATTATTTATATTTTCATGTGTAAATTGATTAAAAACAGAGAAAACTAGAACTCAACAAAATGAATAAAAGTGAAATTTCTTTTCACAAGACAATGTGTGTTCTTGTTTAATGAAAATGAAACAAAGTGGATGCAAATCAACACTCTTACAGAAGGTTTTGATTTTTGAATGGTGATGATGATAGCCACAAAATGTAAAAAATCATACATGTTGCTATTGATTGTGTGTGTGTGTGAGAGAGAGAGAGAGGAATTACCGATGATGCCAACGATGTTACGAGCTATTGCAGCGGTTCCCATCTTGTAAGCTCTTTCTTCTGCAGAGTCACTGCAATTGCAATCACAAATTCACTGAAAGGGAGAGAGAAAGAGACAAACAAAAGAGAGAGGTAAAGAAAATATGAGTTTTGAAACAGAGGGATATATTTATATAAACAAATTTTATATCCTCTAATTTTTTTCCCTTTAAAAAAGATGCCCAAAAAACAGTGTATTGGAAGTAATTTTTATTTTGAAATTAGTGCATCCCAGGACCAGGAGTAATTAGTCAATAGTCATAGTGACGTATTGTTTTTCATTGATTCATTATTTGATGTTATTTATTTATTTGAAAAAAACTAAAAAATAAATTTGATTATCCTCATATGGTCAAATATATTTCCCAGGCCAAAAGGCTTTCACATATTCTTTCAAAAAAGTGTCTTAAAACCCCCTTTCGTAAGCACAACTGATCTTAGATTCCTGATTTAACTCTCACCTCCATATAGGTTGAGGATTTGAGTCATCTTGAGGTTAGTAAAATCTCAGTTGGTGGACAATCCTTCTCAGGGAGACCCCCGATGCTTCTTCCTAGGATTGAGCCTCTACCAGTCTTCATAGCATGCCACAGGCGCCTTATCCAGTAGTCTGAATGTGTTTTCTCTCCGTTCTACTATTTTTGTTAAAAAAAATGTCTTGGACACAAATTTTAATTCTGAAATTAGTGTATTCTCGGTCAGACCCTGCGGTCCGGTCCAATTCATCTGATACTGGTCTTACTAGACATTTTCTTCATGTTACTCTTAATTTCACTTACCACTGATATTAGTCTTATTATTAGGACGTTAGATATAAAATAGTTGCAAGCCTCCTACTTTGTTCTACTTTGAAACTTTATAATCAAAATCTTCATATTTAAGCCAAATTTGATGAAAATGGTTCAAAATTAACCTAGATCCAAATGATAGAGAGTGTGTGTATTAAAGCACAGCACATCGTAGAGGGAACCTAATTTTTGAAATTAAAAAAGTACAATTCAAAATCAATATTTCTCCATTAACAATTTATCTGATCGCCATGCCTTGCGTTGTGGGTTAAGAGGGTTGGCTCAATGGATCAAACCCACATAGTCACTTACTTCTACCTTGTCTAAAAAAAACTTACTTCTACCTAGCTAAATCATTTACGGATGTGATTTAACCTCACCTTAGTGAGTCAATAAATCATTTATTAAAAAAATTATAAAATTCATTACTCACTTATTCTAAATTATATTGGTCAATCTAAGATGGGGTATTTTTTTTAAATCCAATCTAAAATGAGGTTAAATGATCACCATGAGTGGTTTAGACAACTCCTTTATATATAGATTGTTGTATATGAATAATAAGTTTTATTTAACAGATAATTTTTTGGAATGGTCCACACATGAACCATGTTTTTATTATTAACATTGAATACTTGTTCGGGCTATCGAACACGAAGTCAGAAGTGAATTACGAGTCGAACAATTTGCAAATCGAGCGAGCTCCCCTTACATGCAATGATGTGGTGATGAACTCTCATTTTAATTCACTGCACTCTGAACCGTGCGGGAAGGTTTCCCATCACACGGCTCACCAACTTGATCTTCCACGAGAACCGTATGTCCAAACAGGCCTGAAAAAGAGGTACTTATTCTCTATCCCTATCAGTCGAGTTACTTCATACCTTTCCTTTTCCACTCAAGTGTACGGCATCCGCCGTGCTTAGGCCCCTTCTTCCCTTCCCTAATGAAAGAGTCCACCGCCTGCCTTAGTAGTATGAAGTTATAATATTTCCTTATATGTGCTAAAGAGAAACCCGTTTAATTTGTGAACAAATTTCACACAGTCACACTAGACAAAACCCAATTTAACAATATATTTTCACTCATTGATTGTTGTACAAATTCCACTATAATTACTGCTTTCAATCGATTCAGACCATTGTAACCCGTTTAGTCAATCGTTTTAGCAAGTGCTTAGAACTGTGAGCTGGTGTTTGGGGATGTAATTATATCAAATTTTGTCGTACTCTGTCCTGGTAGTTGCTTTCATTGATTACAGGGAGAATTATAGGAAGCAATGTGTTAATTGTATACTTGCTCTATCAATATAATGGAGTATTTACCATGCATCTAGGGATAGAAAGGGAAACATCAGGCAGTGCATGTGCCAAGAATATTCTAGAAGGTAATTGTGGGTGTTTGGTGGATCACATGATATATGAATAAGTATGCATATATTAAACTTACTCATAGAATTAGTTCCTGTACCTAACTTGGGGGTCCAGGAATTTGTATGAACCTGATTCTAAAGTGGAAATGGTTCTCTTTCACCCTTGATTGATATTAAAAACAGTACCCTCTTTGGATTTGAGTTCATTCACTATTTGGTCTGAAATCTGATCATGTGATCCATGCCAGCAAAATTAATTTGGATCCTATCTGCATATATATACATGTCTTTATACAACAGCCTGGGTATGATTCTACACGCAATGCCCAAAGTTGGGGATGTAACATATAGAAATATGCAACAAGTAACAACATTCCGCTGTTTTGAAACCAATTGCTTGCAATTGTTTCAGAGATGAAAAAAGCCTTTAGATGGTGCTTCATATTTAGCTTCTATTATCAAAGAATGCTTATCTCTTTGTCGTTTTTTTTATGTAATGTCCCTTTCTTTTGTACGCCGTTCTGGTAACGCTGTAGCAGATTTGCTTGCAAAGAGAGCTTCCTCATTCGCCGGGTTAGTGTGGATTGAGGAAGTCCCTTCTGATGCAACCTTACTTGTTTCTACAGATATTACAACCTCTATTCCGGTCCAAGTTTAATGAATTCTGTCATTTTCAAAAAAAAATAGTAGAATTAATAATATTTACAATTGTCAAGTTTAAAACCGTGCCATTAAAAATAAGGTAGTTTTTTTTTTTTAGACAGTAGTGACAAAGCGAGCTATCTAGGTTATATTTCGTGTTATGTTCTTATGACGGAACACGATACGACAAAAGACTCCTCAAATGAGTCATTTTGGTGCCGTCGAAAAAAGTGATACTAAGGAGAACAAAATGAGATGCTCTCTTAAGAGTTTTTACACAAGTAAAAATACTTCTAATTTATATTTGAAATATTGTAGTTATAAACTACTGTGTGCAATGCCTTCCTTCTCTACATTCAATCGTCTTGAGGTCCTAAAGGAAGAGGGAAACTTAGCTTCCAAGGGGCTACTGCCCACTAGTGAATGATGATGTACTTTGCTGAGATGGGACTTTCTTGCAATGATCCTTGCTTCTGCTACTAGTTCTCTTTTTATTGTAGCCAACAAGCTCGTGGGCATGGACCTATCTTATCCCACTCAGTTCTATCCATATTAGGTAAAATGTCGAGGCCCCTTTTGGTTCAACGATGACCCTTTCACCCCAAATGTAGAGTTTGTCGAGCAGGTTCTAGGCTGGAGTCCTCTTATTCACAATATATTAATTTGTGGCTTTAAACCCACATTTAAATCTAACAAGCTATCAATGGACCCTATTATCCATAATGCTTTGCTCAACAATTTGGTTGATTCAAGGAATCCTTGCACCAGTTGACTTTCCAATCGACTTAAATCCAACCTCCCATCCTACCGTACTGAAGAAAGATATTAATACAATGACCATGGACAGTAATCAAAGGCTCAAATCCTGCACAAATTTCCTTTCTATCCCCTACATAGAATGGTTCTCGAATATCTTGAATGGTGGATCAACGCCCCTCTTGAAATTATGATTTTCAACATATTTGGGCAAACTTATTAACGATCAATTAGACTCTAAAAGGCAATCAAAGAAGAACCATCAAGTTAACGATGTTTAAAAAATGGGTAGAAGTGATTTGAATTGGATAATTAACCCTTTGATTCATTTGCATCCCTTAGAACTCTCATTTCCCACGATATATGACTTAGTCAAGGAACATCTCATCTCAGATAAAAACAAATCAGTCACATGATCCAAGAAATGACAAACAAGCAAGGTAGTCTAAAGTCAACCTTGCATTTGGAAGACCATTTATAGGTGTTTCTAATAGACTTGCAAGGACAATGACAATAGACTACAAGCCTATAAATACAAGTGTAGTCGTTCATTTACATAATCTTTGTGTATTTTACTATTTTTTAATTAGAATGATAAGGTTGTATTGGGGTATACAAAATTGAAACAGCAGGGACAAGAGACAATATCTTGATCCCCAATCCTGAAACCACCTCATCCATGATCAATGAAGTTTACACAGTAAAATGCTAATCAACAAACCAAACTTTCCACACAAACCAAAAACCAAGCAACAATAAATTCTCAAGAAACGACACTTTGTGACTCACCACCCTGCGCAACAATCAAAACTAGTTACGAAATTAAACTAACATCAAAATCAAGATTCTCATGTTGAGTTCAATTACACAAAGGGGAATCCAATTTGATGCATAAGGCATTGTTAGACTCTAAGCACGCTTTACATCAATGGGAATGAATGGTCACTAATTAGCAAAGAAAGGTTCATTAGTATACAAGCACTACTTCAGCGTTCATGGGAGAACTTCCTAAACATCAAGATAGATAAGAACCATATACCAATAGCAACTCAAGGACACTTCCTTTGGATATATGAAGCTCCATGCTCTTCATACCTATCAGAAGATCATTAAAACACCGTTAAAAGATATCCCTAAAAAAATTGATAATTAAGCTTTCTAATGACAATAGGTTGTGATCATTTGTTAATTACTCGGATCTGGAGAACCACATTTGTTGAAAGGAGCCAAGAGAAGCCAATATACTACCCCCTATCCAAACACTGCACATAAAGTCACCATCATAAATTAGAAGATATAATAATTCAACAATCACTCCCACATAAAATCATAATTTTAAACCCCAAATGATATTGAAAGTAATGGAATAATAAGTAGTGTTATGGGAAGAAGGTAGAAGATTTCCAATCCAACCAATAACTAGTTAATGAAACAACAAAATTGACATAGCCAGAAAGAGAAGAACGCACCCATCAAACAGTTAAAGCAAAATTATACTTCATTCAGTGTCAATAGCAAACTTGTGATCGTCATACATACACCCAAGAAAGAGGTCAGGCAACAGTAAAACTCTCACATCCCCAACCAGGCCCACATTGAACAAATTCTCTCTCTAGATCTCTACATGCTTTCTCTCCTAATTGAATCCAAATAAGACAAGAATCTAAAAGGCTTTTTACGTTCAATAAAACATCCAATGACACCAGAAAAAAGACATTAGCCGCCAAACAAGAGTTTCAACAGTTACTAATTGATACACCAGAGATAGAAGTCAAAACAATTCCACAAGCAGCCTTGAGTTTCATTTCATATGACAAATCATATTGCATGGAATTTTGAACCAAATTTAAGAGATATACAATCTTAAGAGAGAAAGTCAATTAACAAACAAACAAACAAACACACACACACACACACACAAACTAAAATGTATAAAAAGTAAAGCCTAAAGAAAAGTTACTTAAAAATGGTATGATGTAAATATTGCATCCCAGCTAAATAGAACCATAGCTACTTTCTGTGCAGATATGCACAGCATTTTGAAGGCCTAGACTGAACGATATGATATAAAAAAATATTTTGTTTTATGATAAACCAGAGTAGTCAATCACATTAAATAACCAGAAGGAGGAAAATAACTGGAAATAAATAGCGTCATCAATCACCAAAAGCACCACATTGATAGAGACAGAGATATCGCACCTAAACCTTCTTTCAGTAGCATTTCCACTGGCCAATACTTTTACCCTAGCAGCTTGAGGGGATTCCTGCGTTAGAAATGAAATTGTAGTCAATTTTGACCATTAAATCTACCTTTTTACCTTTTAGAAGAACAATAAGAATCATATGCCACGTGATATAATTCAAAAAGAAACAACCTGTTGATATTTTGTAATATTATAAACACAGTCCTACTCAGAGAGCTCCAATAATTGCTTTTTACTTAACTGTGGTATCTTTAAGTGTCAGATTGCAGAATTTTTAGCTGAAGGCAATGTTATAATCTTCTTTAGTTATAAATTCTAACAGATAGTTTCAGACACTTGATAACGGAAGAGCATTTCCAGTTAAAATTATTTTAATAAAAGAAAAGTTATCATTTACAAGGTGCATATACGCTTAAAATCGAATGAGAATTTGAATGCTTGGGGAAGTAACATAAAGGTCACCCCAAAGGAAGGGGAAAATACATTAGCTAAAATGGTCTTTCCACTTGCAAGACCATCAAAGAAACACCACAAGGGAAGCCATAAGCATAGACTTCTCTTTGAAATTATACTTGAAAGTAACAAAAAGTTGAAAAAAACAAAAGCAGCAAAAAGAAACCCATAAACCTGACCGATAAGGCCAATATATCTAGTCCTAATCTACAATAGATACCAAGACAAAAACCTTTGACTTGTGATTCTATACAGATTCCCTAACATGCTGTAAAGTCCAGCACTTCTTATCTCCCAACATAAATTAGACGTCACAAGATTTCAGGAAACACAGTATAAGAAGACAAGGTCCCCATAAGGCTGTACTAATGGAAGTCAGCACTGCAAGAACAGAGCTAATATGATATTTGTGGTGGAAGACACAAAACAAACCTTGAGAAAAATGAGTATTAACCTTTGGAATCATCATGCTAAAGCATAAATGGAGAAATAGAGGGTAAGCAAGTTATAAAGCTGTTTAGATTCAGTATCAACAACTGCTAGGATTTGGAAAACCCTAACAACCAATAATGAAATAAAGGAAGAGGAATAGGAAGTATTTTTGGATTATATAAACTGGAAAATAAAATAAGAAGAGAGAAGAGAGAAGAGAGAGATAGAGAGAGAGAGGCGAAAACAATCCTAATGGATTCACAAGAAGGAGAACCTTCTTTCCAAGGGTGAAACCCTTCCAATCCAAGGGAAAATCCCTTTACAAACTCTATTAATCTAATCCTACTCTAAACTAAAGACGGTACTCCTATTTATAATAAACTAACCCTAGCAAAGGAAATAAAAATAGACTAAACCACTAAGAAAAAGATAGACTGCCAACTGCAGATAAAAATAAACTATACTCAGGCCCACAAGTCAATTAGGCCCAATACTTAAAATCCTAACTACAACCAAATTGCTAATCAGTGAATAAGACAAGGACTTATTCATTAAACTGTACCTCTAGCAAGTCCTTCTCAAGGCGTTCCTTCAGTTGTTGCATTGAAGCTGTGCCACCAGCAAGCTGAAAGTGATAGATGGAATCAAGTTTAATTGCCCAGGTGAATGATATATTATCATGTGAGATGCTTCCATTATATTTTTCAGTTCAACAAAAAAGCAAAACCTATCAAACAGACATAAGCTAGACATGTGTGCATCAGATGGATCCAGCAAATAATTGCAGATTATATTTCTGGGTAAAGGCCATTTGACTAAACTACAGCTCAGATAACTCCAGTCAATACAAAACTATTTCAGTTACAATGCATGCAATCTCACAGAACTACAATCCGGCCAACCATTCCTCCCTCTCAAAAGAACTCCAAAATTATTCATTAATAGGATGGCCTACTGTGCAAGGCTCTTATAATGCTCCCAAGTACAACCATTTTTTTCACACAAGTTGTCCATGCAAAATCTAAATTAAGCTCAACATAGGAACTAGCTAGAGGAATATACACACAGGAACAGAGAGAAGGCAACAACAATAACGTTACCAGTATGCTACTAAATAGCTCTCTTCGAATGTCTACATCACACTTGTTAATGCTTTCTATAACCTGCAAATACAAATATAGAAGCAATCAGCAACAGTAAGTCAAAACCTAATTTAGTATTACTAACAGCAACCAATGTCTTTTCCCACTTTCTGGAGTCAGCTAAATGAATCAAACGACATGATAACTTATTACGAATCATGTCTAATGACAGACCCCAAATTCTTTTATATGGTTTCATTGGCCTATAACTATAAATTATGTGGTCTCCCTCTATCAACATTGTCGGACTATCCTCCATTTCATCTTCCATTTGAGATATTTAGAACATACACATTAAATTAAATTACCATTTGAGGAAGACCACGAACTGAAGGAGCAATTTCTGCAAAGCTCTCCATGCCAGGAATTGACTGTAATTTAAATTGATACAATGTAGATCATTAGTGCACACAACTGACAGAAGAACAAAGTAATCAGAAAATCAAGATATGTGTGTTATAGACGAGGAAAAGATGTGTCTATGGGCTTTTATGTTATGAACACAAGTACCTTATATAAATTGTGAGCATCATCTACCATTAGAGTATCAATGTCACTTTACAAATATGATGCATTCATATGGAATGTGTGTTTTTATAAATTTGCATATAATACATAACAAATCCAGCCTTTGTCTGGTGCACATTAAACATTAGATAAGATAAGAGTTTATCAGGTTCATATTCTATCTTACTCTTATTCCATCTTGTCCACCAAATGAGCCCTTCAGAGCACTATTGGCAACAAGTCAACGAGTAATATTGTAAAATAGTGTAGAAAAGAGAATAGAGGTGGACAGTGCACTAAAAGCTATTTGCACAATAAGGGTACCTTTTGGCCTTAGACTACCTTGCCAGAAGCTAAGCATATTTTGCAAAATACGCAATATCATAAATATTTCAAATCAGATGAACAGGAAGACAAAATACACACCTGAACCAAGGATGGATTGAAAAGAATATCTGGAATCTTAAATCTGTCAGCCCCAATCTCAATTGTCCTGGGTATACAAATTTATGTTTTTAACAAAAAATGTCGTGAAACAAAATTAAAGATAAAACAGAAGCAATATAATAGAAAGTACTAGAAGGTCTTTCGAAGATGAAACACAATTAGATCCACCCTCGCTATTTCTATGACCAAGAATAACTGCAACTTACTGGCCATCAGGAAGCTCGTATGGGGTCATTGGAATGTTTGAATACGCTTTCTCTGTCAAATAAAGAAAGGAAAGTGGATGTTATTTATGGAAAGTGCTTGTACTCAATTCTATATGAGCCACGGTATAAGAAACTTCTGGAGCTATAAAGAACAAACTGAAGGCATACTTAACAAATCAATCACTAAAAAACATCAAATATGACATGTATAAGCACAGAGACCGAGTAAAGCAATTTCATCACAAGAGACAACAAATAAAACTATCTAATTCAAAGAGTAATACAGAGTAAAAGAAAGAAAAGAAACGAAATTTAGAGATAGAGAATGCCACCATAAAAGCTGGGCACTGTATCCACAACCTCTTTCAAAAGAACAAATTAACACAAGCACATGGCCAACAAGATCCAAAACATCATATGAGATGAGAATAGACGATAGACAAACCATCATATGGAGTATCTGGAGCACGGCACACACATTCCTTGATGTCACTAGCAATCACCCTCTGTCACAAGAAAATGGTTATCAGGTAAACTACACACATTTGATGAGATAGAACATGATTATTGACATACCTGGGAGTAGAGTTTGTAGCTTTCAGTTGTATTTGGAAAATCAAGATCTACGGTCTGTAGGGCACACAAAAAAACATAACAAATAGTAATCATTTATGCGCAGAATTGCTGTTACGAGCAAAATCATATTAAAAGGAAAAAGCAATAAACCACATTAACATTGGTTTAATGCAACATATAAGAGAACACTAGGAAATTTTGCTCAACAACAACAACCAAGCCTTTTCCCACTAGGTGGGGTTGGCTACATAGACCACATGCATATTCCCTGTCATGCAATAAGTACAAATATACACTATTAACTGCTAAATTTATTTTAATTGTTGGAGTAATAAATTTTGTTAGTCTCCCTCACCATTAACAATCTGATCATCCCTCCTTATTGGTACTTCTACACATCTTTTACACACATAACCTAAACCACCTAATACAAGACTTTATCACCTTTTATACAAAAGGATTTACCTCAACTTTCTCTCTAATGATTGAATCGCTAATCTTATCTTGTTTCTGTAACCATTCATCTATCATCACAATCTCATCTCTGCGGCACAGAGCTTGTTCTCTTATGGGATCTTAATCAGCCAACAGTTACGCCTATACAACCTTGCAAGTCTTATATTTCTTTTAACCTTGAGAGTTAATTTTATACTAGATCACCCCTGAAGCATTCCTTCATTTCATCCACCCAGCTTGAACCCTATGGTTGACATCCCCCTTCCTTTCCCCTGTCATTTTGTATAACGGGCCCAAGGTACTTAACGTAAGACTTGAATTATTGTAGGTTTTATAAGTTGAACACCACATAGGAAATTGTCTCTCTTTCTAAAATTGCATTCCTAGTATTCTATTGTACTTCTACTTCGGCGAAAGCCATGTGCTTCCAAGGCTTGTCTCATATCTCTAACTTCCCTTTTATTCTTCCGTTCGGCACTACAACTACATCATTTGCACACACACACAAAAATGCACCATGGGACCATCAACACCTGAATCTATAATCTATCTCAATAATCCTTATTCTTTTATATATATAACCCCATTTTCTCTTTAATACCTTTAGTCTGAAATTAATTAGCTAAACTTGCACAAACATTGAGAACATATCCTACTTCTAGTAGAACAAACAAGATACAAATTATTCAGCACAATTCACATAGAAGCAGTATACCTGCACATGCAAGTGTTATTATATTTGATTCATTAATTGATCAACATTCGAGAAAGTTCAACAGGAACCATCAGTTTAAAGAGAGGAGAATGAAGTTGAAATTTGAAACCATCCATAAATCATGGAGGCAGCCTGAATATTGCCCAGAATAAAAATTTAGAGAAAATGGAAGAAAAAAGCTATGTTTGTCGCAAATCATCAAAATTAAAACACAATTTACCTGAAACTCTCCAGGGCGTATTTCCTTTCGCCTAAAGGAATACCGTGGTTTCATCTGTGAAAAAAAATAAAATGGGGAAATCTCAGGCAGATAAAATCATCACACCTATACTTCAGATGACCACAGACAAAAATAATAGCTAATGTTTGTCACCCACCACAATACCCTTGCTTTCCAAGCTTTTCATCAAGCAGTCTGTAAGAAATTCCCCTCCAATTGGAGAGGTAGCCACAGCCTGGTGTTGTAAACATAGTAAAGGAGATAAGCAGACAGATAAAACTGGCTGCATTAGCCAAATGTTAAATATAAATGCTGGAGTAGAATGAAAATTTAAATTCTTAATTATATATTAAAAAAACTGAACGAAAGACATTATGTATAAGCAGAGCATACATGAAGAGACATTCGTTTGTTCAACCAAAGGCGTGCAATAGTGCATCACATATAAGTATAACAGCTACCTTTTACAATTTTTAGCAATTAGTTGCATTTTTGCTATACAAGATGACAAATGATCGAGTAGTGCATAAAGACGGTGGCCTACAAGTGACACACATATTCATTCTTCGTCTTTGAGTATATAACCCAAAGTCCATTACCTTATATATTAGAAGACGTATAAATAGCAATCGTATGATTAGAAGACTTTTCAGCCAGGTTACTTTTGAGGAAATTGAAAGACAAACTAAATACAGATTTTAAGCAAAATATGAACCAATTAGTTACATGACAACGGGTGAATTCCTTTTTATTCGTTAATAAGGAATACCTTTTGAAGAACATAACCATCATGTACTGCTGCAACTGTAGTTGATCCTCCACCACTGAGAACAATGGGAAAATGAAGAAAACACCTCATTAGCTATGTTTCTAGTATTATATTGAGGCATATTAAAAATAAAATAAATAAACAAATGAAATTTCATGTCCGAAATTGTTTCAATTTGGGGTCGCCAGTCATTGTGTTTCTAGCATTCCTTCTAATCGTGATTAACTACAAAAATACAGAAGTGATAGATTTTATTTCTATATTAATTTACAATTGTATAATTTCAATAATAACATCAAGTAAATAGATGCATTGTTGTGCAGTAAAATAGCAGAAGGTGACATATATGGCCTAGCCCATTTTGCACCTCTAACTACATGGCAAGGAATGTCGGAAATGGAGGGAGATGGTTAGGAGTACAGATAAAAGGAGAGGGAAGGATCTAGGGAAAATGTGGAGAAGTTTTGGGAGGTGGGGCATTCTGTGCGTAATAAATCCATCCTCCAAAAAAACTGGACATGAAAATTTTTCATCATCTAGCTCGAGCACGAATCAAACGAACAAAATGTATCTATACAAAAAAATTATATGTGGTCCACACATATCTGAGGATTCTATGTAAGATATTATGCCTGATTCTCTTTTTCTTCCGAAGTTACTACTATCCATTGTAAAAAAAATCCAAAGGAGGCGGCTTTCAATGTTTCTTTTTTTCTTAATTTTCTTTGTGATTCACTCTCTCAACAGAGAACTACCTCTTCTTGTAAGGAGCCTGATCTCCTTCATTTTTGGTCTAATTCCAAGTTACTATTATTCTAGTACTATATTTGGTAAAAGCCTACGCCACTAAGAAACGAGACATTTATAACTTATGTCTTCCACATAAAATATATCAAAAACTTAACAACTGATATATGGAAATGTAGAGAAAGATAATTTGTTCATATTGATATTACCAAAGAATAAGGACAAACCGTAAAAAAAAAGAATAAGAACAAAACTACCAGTCAACAACTTCTTGATCTCTTACCCATCAACAACTAATGATGTAGCACGCCCTGATGCAAAAGAAGTCAGAACCTGCATACAAACAAAAGGAATAAATCATTCTCACTCTGAGATGTATATATATTATAGGCCAATGAAGGACTATTTACTTACAGCATTCTTCGCCAAAAATAATGCGGGCGCTTTGTACTTCTCAAACATAAGCTCTGCTGTCCTGCAAGAATCACAACAAACTGAATGTATACATTGATAATAAACTTAGCTCTATTAATTCTAGATATTGAATCATAACCAGAATACCTTTCTCTCTGTTGTTGAGAGGTGGAAGAAGGCTCTGCAAGGAGCATTGGATGCTCTTTCGGGTCAATCAATAGGCATTCCCTACCAAAAGATAGAACGAATGCCCAGTTAATAAGAAAATATTTCCCAAGCTATATGAGGAAATATTTGAAAATAAAAAATGCAAGGGAACATTCATCAAAAACCAGAAAGAAAAACATCATTAAATAGTGAGCACATTCCACTCAGTCATGATAGGAAAAGAATCACCACCAACAGCCTGATTCCCCTAGGTAGGGTCAGTCACATGATTCCAACATTGAGCTCTATCATATTAAAAATATTCAATAAACCCGCTCGTTAGGTCTTTTAACTGTTTCAATGTTTCTTCAAATGTTTTCATTGGTTTTGTTTACCCTTTTCATGGCACTGTCTTCAATTTTGATCCAGTTTTCTCACAGGAGCATTGATTAGTCGTCTCACATGACCAAACCACAATAAGCAAGTTTTTATTATATTCTCCTCAAAACATGCTACTCTAACTCTCTCCCATATAATTTTGTTCTTGATCTAACCTTTCCTTCAATGTCCATTCATCCACCCTAACACTCTCATCTCCACATACTTCACATTCGTATGAGTTAGGGCTTCAAAAGCCAATGTAAGAAAAAAAAATGATAAATCTTTATGATATATATGTCATCAGTTTTCAGAAAAAATCTTCATCACCGTCAAATATTAATTAGCCTACATTACTGCATAAATTTCCAATATCTGTTGTACTTTAGAACTTTGATGTACGTAATGGGTCAATTACTCCTTGGAAATTGCTTTGAGAAGAACCACCGGGGAGTTTCAATGACAAGAGCTGCCTCAAATAAAACAAAAATCTAAAAAGGAAAAAACAACAATCCTACAATCCAGATCATCGATAGATTAGAAAACAAAACTGACCTAAAGGCATGATCCCATATACTGTCAACAATATCCCAGTCAGCGACAATTCCGTCCTTTAATGGAGATAGCACCTGACAGCATGGAATAAACAGATTACACATCAATCACAAAAAGTACAAATCATTGATCAAATCCTAATAAAGAAACAGAAAATAGTACATAAAGGGTTACCTCCATATGGTCTCTACGGTATCCCAAGGACTGAGATCCTACGTACAATTTCCTCTTTCCCTTGGCTTTATCAGAATTCTTCAATTCTGTACCAGAGGCAGAGTTCTTTTCAGCATTATCTGCTTCATCTATATCCATTTGATCAATTGCTCCAACAACCTAAGTTCACATATGTCAAAAAAAAACACTTCCAGTCATTATATTAAAAAGGGTAAACTGGATTAATGCTAAAGTGGTAAGAGCTAGGGGACATAAGGGGTGGGGGGAATGAAGTGCGAAGCGGTCAGGGTTCAAACCCTGGTGAAGGAACTAATTTACTAACAACTAACATTTGCCTATAAAAATAATTATATTACAATATTCATTTATCAAAGGGTAACCCACATTATACATACATTTTCTATGTTATTCTGACAAAGTATAAAATATATACACTAATTACACTATCAAGTAGTACTAGCTTATCACCATAGAAAATGTCAGTGCCCTCTTCAGTCTTCAGTATTAAGTGAAACAGCAAACACAACAAAATCCAATATTAAATATTAAATAATAGTATTACCAAAAGAAGGGAAGAAAAACTGTAGTAAACACACTTACAGAAGGAAACACAGCCTTAGGGGCATCTTCACCAGCATAACCAGCTTTACAGGTGTGAGAACCCAAGTCAATTACAATAGCTGAGACTTCATCTGTGTAATTAACCAAATGAACAAAATTGAGAAAAGGGGAAAATTATAATAAGAAAAAGAAAAAATTAAAACTTTGTTTTTGCACTCACCACCACCATACATGGCTGTAACCAAATTCACTACCCAGCTCAAGGAAAATGTGCTGAGTGGAAGAAAAAGGGGGAAGCTTAAACCCTAGGGTTTTGCTGCAGTCTGAATGAAGAAGAAGGAGCAAAAATTTCACTAACAGTAACGAAAAATTGAGAGGAATTGAAAGATGATTGTGAGAGAACGAGGTTGGAGATTGGAATTGGAGAGTGTGAACGGCGAAGGGTTCACCTACGAAACCCTAAGCAGCAACTGAGACAGTGAAAGAAAGAGCCCGCGAAGGTGAGTGAGTTTCTAATGGCTTCTGCAAATAAATTAGATCCTCTTTCTTTCATATTAAGAAAAAATTATTAACTTTTTTTTTAAAACAATTTTTAACTATTTAAAAAAGGTACAATTTTTAAGATAAGCATAATTTATTTACACCTTTTTTTCTGTTATTATATATCATAATATAAGTTTCTTATAAGTTGAAGTTACCATTCTACCTGTCAACTGGTGGCGGTCTTCTCCGATGTAAGAATGTCATCGTTTGGCTAAGCTAACGACAACGTTAGCCAATTTTTTTGGAGATTCCTAGTTTTTCACTTTTGGGATTCTTCATGAGCCACCCACCTTCGCTTCTCCTCGTATGGTTTGTCGCGGTGGGGATCACGTCAATTGATTTGCCAATAATGGAATATTGTTCTACAAACTCAAATTCCTAGTCTCCTAGTTGCTGAAACGAAAAGAACTGAATAAGAGAGAGCACCGTTTAGCAAAAAAAAAAGACCATTAACTCCATAACGCATAAGAGCGAAAAGCACAATTCTGCCATCCTCTGTTCGATTGATGACAAAGAGGGTATCGTTGCAAATGCAGGGAGTGGTGACGTGATATTTATAAAAAAAATTATAATTATTCCATTATGTTCAATATTGTGTAGCGTCTAATATATTCAAGGTCCAAGCTACTTGCTGGAGAGGGATGAAGACACTTTCAGTTGTAGAGGATCCCAAATCCCTTTATGCAGGTTGATATAAAAAAATCGCTCACATTGGCAGTCTTTGCACACTACAAACTAAGCTTCGAATGAATGCTGCAATTCTAGAGATAGAGGAGAAGAAGCGACAGAGAGATTCGAGACTCAAGAGATGGCGAGGGAGCGAGAATGGAAGGAGGCCTTGAAGACAAAGTGCGGGGAGATAAGACTAACTTGTTGTGTTTGTTTCGAGAGCGAAGGGACTTAGGGCCAGAGGCTGCTACTAGAGCATGTGATGGAGCCGCCATGGATGGTTGGAAGATGATTAGGGCTTAGAATACAAGTTTTAATGTGGGATAAGAGCTCAAGTATGGGAAGCGTTCACGTGAATCAACTCCATGGATCCTAAGGCTGCCACATTCTTATTAATATAGTTTTCCAGAATCTCAAATCAAATCTCTTACCACCCAACTTGGTAAGTATGGCTTAGCGCCATGGTTCACAAGCAGTGTGACTCTCTTGTCACGATAACTTTATAATAGGACACAAAATTTTACTCCCATCATCTACGTCTGAGGCTGAGACTGCTTCATCACTCTCATCGCTAGATCCTTTCGGTTCTCCTCCTCATCAGAACCAAAACACTCTTTAATCACACCCACACCTTCCTCCTCATCACCTCTACCATTCACCCTAACACAACACATACATCCTTATAAGAAATAATGTTTTTTTTACCACGAAGTACCTTATGGCTTAGCCTTACTATACGCATATCATGAACCTCATGTCCTTCCAAACGAGTTTCCAAGACAACCGTCTCCCCCTAAGATTCAATCTAAGAGTAGTAAAATATTCGAAATTAATAAATAAATAAATAAAATTGTTTATTTCTAACTGGATATCTACACAACCATAATTCTGAAAATTATTTCCAATTTAGAGATAATAGTTAGGTAAAACTGTTTTTCAAAGAGACAACTCAATTTCAAAACCAATCTTAAAAGACAGTTAAAGTTCACTTCAGCAAAATAATCGTCTATCCTACAATTAAAGGATTTGAAATCACTGTTCATGCACCAACTTTTTTTTTTGGACGGGATAATATATTGGGTTGGGCCTTACTATGCTAGCCTCCCTATGGTATTCTCCTTTTTCTATTGCTACTACTTCCCTCTGCTGCTGTTTGTTTACCTCATCCTCCCCTCATAGCAAATTTTCTGTCACTGGCAGCTACGCCTGCCCTCTCATCTGCGAAAATCTGACAGTTGCCTCCCCCTATCCATAGCACAAGTCTCCTATCTGCATCGTCCTTCCCTATCTCCTTGGGTTGTCCAGAACCTTCTCCCCCTAATAGCCATCTCCGTTCTCATCTCCCAAGCTATTATTTACACTATAAGCCAAAAAAAACCTATGATGTACTTGTCCTCTTCTATCCCTTTTTCCTCATATTCCTCCTATGCTATGTCTATACCATACGGTTGAGGTAAACTCATCTCGCGAATTCTCGATCTATTAATCAGTGTTGCTTTACCAGACCTGTGACTCTATGCCTTATCCTACCTATTCGTATGTGTAGGGGTAAAGGGGCAAAGGATGCCAGCGTTTTGTAAATACAACAACTTCGTTGCTTATCCTCCCAGCCAAGATCTTGGATCAAGGGAGGAGAAAAAAAATTGGAGGGTCACGATCTGTTCCCATCTCCCCACACTTCCAAAACCTTCTCCCCCTAATAGCTACCTTTGTTCCCACCTCCCAAGATATTATCTGCCTATGTTACCTCTAGCCTGCAAATTCCAGTTGTCCGATGTCCTTGACAGGTTGTATGCCTACACCCTACACTCCCTCTTCATCTTCTTTACAGCTTTACTGATTTTATGGACGGAAGGGGGGAAGGATCGTCGTCATAATCAGAACAAGGTGAGTCAATTTTCTTCTCTTCCCTTCTTGCAATTGTAATTCTCATCTCCGATCCTGCACTCTCTTCTCTTGGTATTTTGGGCGTTTTTTAATTTTACAGTATTGTTTTTATGCATGCGAGTTTGGATTGTTAACCTCTTTTAGTGATGGGTCTGAGTTCTTAGGTTTCCTGCAGTCTCAAGTCTGAGTAATTCTTATAACTGGGGTTGGTCTCAAGTCTGGACTTCTTAATCTATTATACCTGTAATAACCAAGGCATGTTGTGGCAGATGCAGTTATCATGCGTTTTTGCTATTAGTGCATGATGTGGTTGTGGACTTGTGATTGCCACTAAACCGAGATGTATGCGATCTGCAATTCAATATCTTAGTTCAATCAAAGGTAAAGCTCTGCCTAAACTGGTATTATTTTGGCTTCTCTTACTCTGTTTTTGATTTGTCTTCTATATGTTGCAATTTTGTTTCTCAGTTGTCCCTGTTTTGTTTCTTACAAGCTTGTCAGCCTCCATGTTCTTGTCCTGTTGCGGTTGGGGTGTTTTAATTTGGGATTAATTTTTCTTATTGCTTTGGTGGTGGGGCTTTTGGGTGCTGATTTGAGGAGTGAGTGTTAGTTTTTTTCTACTGTTTCTGATCTTGAAGGAGTGTTTTCAAGTATTCTGTTATTTACATAAGGTGTATTTGAACTCTGAAGATACTATTTTTTCACTTGGTCTATGCTATATTTCACAACCTGATGATAAGTGTAGTCTAAGCCTTAGAATTAGCAGGAAGTGAACCCATAAGGTGACAAAATAATGATGAAGGTAGAAGGTTCTGAACAAATATACCATATAGAAGTGTGTCTGTTGTTGTTTCTTATTTAATGGATGGTGCTTATTCACTTGGTGCTTAATTAGCTCTTTGTGTTCACTTTAAAAAAAGTTAGCTCTTTCTGTTTACTGAAATATATGGATCAATAAATAGGGTGCAATTGATTCTACCAATGCTAGTGCTAAAGTTTTTTCTACCGGTTAACTTTTTACACTCTTGTAGGTTTTTTCTTATTCATCCAATTTAGATGTGTCTCAATTTCTTGTAGATTACAAAATTGGAGTATATTTGGGCTTCTTGAATCAGTCCTATAACTATTCATATTAATCAATGCTGGAACTTGGTGTACAGGGTTTTGCTAGGAGTCTTGGCTCGACCACAATTTCTCTTGGCTATATATTGGAGGATCCTTACAGCTTTGCAAATAGCTTGGGCCAAAGAGTTAGATACATGGTAGTACGATGACTACATTTCTCTCTAGGTTCCTATGATTTCTATATGCCTAACTTGAGATTTGTTTGCTTTAATTATGTACATATTACCAAGGAGCATAGTCATTAACACATAAACTTTGTGATCGTATGTAGACGATGGAATGTTGGTACCAGTTGAGGAGAGAATATCAGCTTCAATAGTATGTCCTCCCTCTCCTCCTCCCTCGGGGTAAGAGATGTAAAATTTGGGGTTTCATCGTTTTGATCTACAGTTTTGGACTTGCTTTGATGCCTTGATTCAACAATTTGTGCAGAAATGGCCTCTTCTATTTCCCACAAAGTGTGATCAGAAAATATTTTATGCGAAGTTAACATGCCCGATGAGACAAAACAAATATCAAGTTACACAAGTGGAGTGACATTTGAAGTTTTGGACATAAATCCACTTAGGTTGTATCATTTTTACGAATGCTGCTGGTGTTCGAAAGTTGATTTTTCCGAAATAAAGTTCACTAATAACGTACGCGCGGTTTGTTGCTATAACTTTTGGTTAGACATAAACTCAAAAAGAACTACAGATGAAGCTTCTCGTGCATCGCACGGGTACCATCCTAGTAAAGACAATGACTTGGTTTTGAAAAACTATCTAACATATGTAGACATTTTTTAACTAGGATGTCATCATCTTGGATAAAGTTAATATGTACTTTTATTGTTTTTAAAGATATATAAATGGACACTTTAAAAAAAAATATAAATGGAGCTAAAAAAAGATTCATATAAATGGGAAATCTTAAATGAATTCTGAATTTTGGACTGTGATTTATTTCACAACAACAAAAGAATATTTTTGAAAAAAAAAACAGAACTTTCGGCCCTCCGTCTAACCTATGGGCCTACCCATATAGATAAATTCTTAATCTTGATTGACAAAAAAAAGCAAAAAGCCTTTATTGTTTCTTTTTATAAAAGGAGACACTTTCAACAAATGTATGAGGGATTTGAACTTGAGATTTAAAGTTTTTATGCGGGTCTAGCTTACTTGACACTAAACTAACATCTTATTTATACCATATGTATTATTAATTATATTAGTTATGCTTAAGATAGCAAATCACACTTTTATTTGTATGTTTTAGGATTTATTCTTATATTTCTCCATTTATAAGTGTTGCTTGGTAGCCTTTCGGTCTTAATGGAACTCTCTTTGCCCCATAAAAAATAGTTTTTAAGTAATTTTGCTCCTTAAATATTTCACAACTAGATAAAAGGTTTTCTGCTGCGACACTTATTATTGGGAAAAAGTCGTTGTGAAATTTTATTTCTTATAGTTTTAGTCATTATTTTCCAACTACAAATAACATATTCTAAGCACATAAGGGTTATACTAAACCACTTTTGAGTAAGAAGTCTCACATATGATGAATAAAGGAGTGTTGAACATTGTATATGTGAGATGACTCGTATACACAATGCTTTAAGATTTAGGGTGAAAAATGTAATGTCAAATTCAGTTGTTGTTTGTTCTTGTTAGCACAATGTTGAGATCTCCAAAGTTTAATGCCTTTTGCAGCCCAATGGAGTGTCGAGTCGATGGTTGGTTTGACCATGATAACACAGAGAGCCAACGACGGTACTAGTATTAGGAAGCTTCCGCTTGAGGTTGACTCGTACTTGAATGAGGTTCTTGGGATGTAGTATGAGTAACACTAGATGAAAAAAGAAGTGTTGAACATTTTATAAGTGAAATAATTAATAACTAATATATTAAATTTTAGGCCAAAGATGTAATGTTCAATTTATTTGTGGTTTGCTGTTATTAGCTCAATATGAAGGTCTCCCAAAATTTATGATCAATTACCTATAGTAGTGTTTGTAATATGATATTTCTTTACCACAAACAGCACTGAGCTACATAGTGGATGGTCCTCAACCATAGAGAGTGAATGGTGATGGTGAAGAATTATAGTACGACACAGAAATTGGAATAATAGTTGTTATTTTTAATCTATGTGACAATGGCTTACATTGCATGCGTCGCATTCTCTTAAAACACACAAGGGTGCACCACTATAACTTTTTCACCATGATCTTAATTTATCAACCATACACTGAATAACAGTTGCCCACACTTCCAAAACATATCCAAAAGCATTGTTCCTTCTCAGGTGCCACTCTCTCGATCCCTCTTTGCTTCCTTTATTAGCTTTTCATTTTCCCACTCCTCCTCGTCCTCTTACTCTTTTATGTTTTTTTTAAGTTTAACAATTCCTCCTCATCCTCCATTCAACTTTTTCTAAAGCTAAAAGAGAAAAACTTGGAAAAATGTTACATATCATAAAGCTCTAATCTCCAATCCCTTTTGTTTTTAGTCCCTCTGCTTAGGGATGAAGGAATTAAAAAACAGGGATTAAGAACGTGGGACATTTGATTTGTGCTTTTAACTTATATTAGCTAGTAGCTACTAATTGAAAAGTAGCATAGAGTGACCTTTTTTTTTACCAACTACTCCCTTTTTAAATGTCCTCATGTTTTTTATGTTTTTCATAACCGAGCACTTTCATTGATCATAATGATAGATAAAATAAAAACATATTCAATCGATCTATTTCATGATTAACGACCTAGCTCCCATAATAAGGCGGATAAAAACAACTACAACTTCAAATTGTGTGATCAATAGAATTTTCTTCGAGGAAGGAGTCGGGAATATTTAGGGCTAGCCTATTGTGTTTGCATCCCATAAGCCTAATTGACAAAGTTTTGATAAATTATAAAAGTTGAGAAAGAAACATCAACGTGAAGAACCTTGAGGATAGGATGAAGAAGAATGAATGCTTGCTCCCTCTTAGTTTGAATTTGAACAACTAGGAGACTCAACTTTGTAGGGTGAAAGAAATACTATGAAACTTTCTTGAATTCTCTTTTTTCCCCAAACCAATTGGGGGAATTCAAAAAAATTAAAAAGAACTTGACAATTGTGGTGAAACTTAGAGTGAAGTGTGAAAATGGGTAAATTATTCGTCATGACCCAATGGTTAAAGAGTGTGCCTCTTTATTATTGGTGATGTTCTGGATTTGAACTCACCGAGTGAAATTAAAAACAAAACGTCAAAGGTTAAAGTTTTAAACAAAGAATCAAGTAATTTGTGGACAACCGACAAGAGTCAAGGGTGTCAGAAACTCATCGCATATAAGAAAATGCCGAGCAACTAATGTTCAACCAAGTCCATATAACTTGACGTTGTATTACATGCCAAGTTGGGAGGCTCATGTTCCGGCCGGCCCAAAAGGTCATAAGGCTCAATAATATCTTAACTGGCCCAAAAGGCCTTGCAACCAAGCATACACCATAGTGGCGGGCAAGATGACTTAGTTAAGGAACATCTCGTCCTACTAGAGGCTAAGTGGATCAACTCTAACATGTTAAATGAAAAATATCGCAAGGTTTCTCATGGGTAGTCAAGATCTCAAAGATCTCTTTTATGCTTCCCAAAGACTTTGGGTCACATTGATGGTGGTTAACAAACCTATAAATACAAGTGATTTGTTCACTCACACACACATTACTCATTATGCAAACTTTGATCAATTGTTCTTAGACTCTGAGATTCACTCTTTTTACTCTTTCATTGACTTGAACATAAAAATATCTTCTACAGGCACACCCCCGCAGTATCAACGCAACTCTGTCGTGCCAAAGAAGCCATTCAAGGTCGTGCAACACTAGTGGAGATGAATAGATTCAGCCAATCTCAATTCTAGAAGAACAATACCAAAATTAAACATCACATAGTAAAATTATGTTTCATATACAAATGTGTCTTTAAGATTGTCAAACGAGCTTTTTTTAATATATATTTAGATTGTATATAAATGCTATATTTTTATATTATTTAAGTGTTACTAGTTTGATCACGATCTAACTTTTACAACTTAAATTGATGTGTCGATCATTTTAATGATCAACCCGATTATGGAAACAATGGTTTCTTATCAACATGGCAAGAAGAATAGCCTAAAACCACCTCTCTTTGACTTTAATTTATCAACTCAAATAAAATATAATGTATGACCTATCATTAAGACTATCAGCAATGGTGTTGAATGTTGAAATGGGTATGTAATGGTGTTTAATGGAAGTGTTGAAAGTTGAAAGGGGGAGAGAGGAGTTGAAAAAATTCAACACTTGTGAAACCTGCGCTCGGTGACACGTGGCACGGCCTGGTTGGTGAATGTCAGGCGCGTGCCACACACGCGCCGACAAGGCGCGTTAGCTGCAGAATTGGCAGGCTGTGGGTCCCAGGGCGTCCGGTGGTGGGACGCGTGGCACGCGTCGGTTGGGCACCGACAGGCGCGTGCGTGCCACGCGTCAGAGGAGAGAGAGATGCCTGCAGTTGGGACGCGTGTCAGGCGTTGATTGGTCCGGACGATTTTCTTTTATCCTAATCTTTCCAACTCAATTATTTCATTCAAAAAAAAATTTAAAAAATTTACCAAAATTCATGATTTTTTTTTCTCTATAAATAGAGACTTGGTTCGTTTGATTTGGACACAGAAAAAAAAAACCAAGTTTTCCATCATCTTATTCATCTTATTATCTTTCTACTATCCCCTTTGCTTTGAAATGGATCCCAACAAGTACCATTTCAACACCCAGAATTCTTCTAACCAAATTCCCAACAATTATCAACATCCAAATCAGTTTCCCAACAACCAAATTTCCAACAATTATCAACATCCAAATAAGTTTCCCAACTACCAAAATCCCAACATTTATCAACATCCAAATCAAATTTCCAACTACCAAAATTCCAACAATTATCAAGATCCAAATCAATCCAACTACCAAAATCACAACAATTATCAAGATCCAAATCAATCCAACTACCAAAATCACAACAATTTTCAAGATCCAAATCAATTTCTCAACCAACGTCCTCATCCCCATCATGGATCTATGTTCAGATATCCATCTCCAACACTGCCGTCTAATGATGGTGCACCTGAATTTCCCGAATTTTCAACACAAATGACTCTTGGTGGCATGACAGCTGGTAATGAAGCCACTCCAAATGAAGAGGATTCAACTCCTACGAGCAGGAGAAGTCACTTACCAGCATGGAACACTGATCAAAATAAGGTGTTAATTAGTGGGTGGCTTAAATATGGAACAAACAGTGTTGTCGGGAGAAACCAAAAAGGAGAAACATTTTGGGGTCAAATTGCTGAGTATTGTAATCAGCATTGCTCATTCGATCCTCCGCGGGATGGAAATGCATGCCAAAACCGTTATAATTATATGAGCAAGCAAATAAATAAATGGATTGGCGCTTATGAAGGCGCTAAGCGTATGCAACGAAGCGGTTGGTCGAAGAATGATATTTTGACCCAAGCGCAAGAATTATACGCAGATGGGAAGAAGGGTCAATTTAATTTGATGGCAGAATTGCAGGCTCTCCGTGATCAACCACGTTATTGTAGTCAAGCAGGAGGAAGTGTTGGCTCAGGAAGTAGTGGATCTAAGAGATCTCGCGAGAGTGATGCATGTGGCTCAAACTCTATAGGATCGATTCCCCATCCAATGGATAGGGATGCAGCTAAAAAAAAGGGTAAAAAGAAGAGCACAACAGCTGCCTTGGAGGCGATGGAGAAAGATTGGGATGAATACAAACAAGTCAAGGAGATAGAGGTTGAACAATTGAAGCAGATGGCGGCGATGCAACAAGAGGCTAATAAATTAAGGAAAGCAGATGGCGGCGATGAAACAAGAGGCTAATAAATCTAGTCCTTATCCGATAATTAACTATAGTTCATATTATTTCGAATCTGTCAATGTCCACCATTCAATTTATCTATATATATGGACTCATAGATCCACCATTCAATGTATCTCTTCCCATCTACTTCAAATTTCACAAAAAATGGATCCACCAGAGTTTGATCTCGAAGCTTACCTTGAAAAAAGCAAGAGAGAAGACACTTATATACTCAACCACTTTAGGGAGCGTCGAAATCTAATATTGGAGGATAGCGCACCTCGTGGTAGAAAACATCTCAGTAGAGATCATGCAGGGGCAAACCAAAGGTTAATTGCCGACTACTTTGACAATGAGCCTACATACGACGATGGAATATTCCGTCGCCGGTACCGGATGCAAAAACATGTGTTCCTTCGAATCGTTGCGGACCTTTCAAGTAGTGATAACTACTTCATCCAGCGAGTTGATGCAGCGAAGAAAGAAGGTATATCGCCCTTAGCAAAATGCACCACAACAATGCGAATGTTAGCATATGGTGTGTCAGCAGATGCAGTTGATGAGTACATCAAAATAGGAGAGACTACAGCATTGGAGTGTTTACGTAGATTCTGTAAAGGAATCATACGATTGTATGAGCAAGAGTACCTGAGAGCACCAACCCAAGAGGACCTGCAAAGAATACTACAGGTTAGTGAAATGCGGGGGTTCCCAGGCATGATCGGGAGTATTGATTGCATGCACTGGGAGTGAAAAAATTGTCCTAAAGCATGGGAAGGTCAATTTGCTAGAGGGGATAAGGGAACCACCACAGTTATTCTTGAAGCAGTTGCATCTCCTGATCTTTGGATCTGGCATGCCTTTTTTGGATGTCCGGGAACGTTGAACGATATAAACGTTCTAGACCGGTCACCAGTGTTTGATGAATTGGAACAGGGAAACGCTCCAAGTGTGAATTTCATCGTGAACCAATGTCCCTATAATATGGCATATTATCTAGCTGATGGTATCTACCTTTCTTATCCAACTTTCGTCAAGTCTATTAGACTTCCTCAAACTGAACCCGATAAGTGCTTTGCAAAACATCAGGAGGGATGTCGGAAGGACATCGAACGTGCATTTGGAGTGCTTCAAGCTCGTTTTAAAATCATCCGTGAACCAGCTCGCTTGTGGGACATAACTTATTTGGGTATCATCATGAGGTCATGCATCATATTACATAATATGATTGTTGAGGATGAACGAGATTCATATGCTCAACGCTGGACCGATTTTGAGCAAGCTGAGGGAAGTGGATCTAGTACACCGCAACCATACTCGATCGAGGTGTTACCCGCTTTTGCGGATCATGTGCGTGCTAGATCCGAGTTCCGTGATCCAAATGTCCATCACCAACTGCAATCAAATCTAGTGAAGCACATCTGGGCAAAGTTTGGAATGTATCATGATTAAATATGCTTTATATCGTACTAATTACGTTATTTGTGTGTTGTGTGTTTAGTTTGTTGTCTTGCATTTTAAGTTAAGCAAATAAAATGTATTATTGTGTGCTTAGTTTCTTTTCTTCCATTTGAAGTTAATAAAATAAAATAAATTATTGTGTATATTTTTTTAAAAAAATATTAAATTGTTAAGTGTTTTAATTTAATTTACGTTAAAAAAATATTACGTTAATTTAATTTAAATAAATAAAAAAAAACATTAAATTAAATTAAATCGATAATAGTTTATTTAATTTAATTTTTATCGAAAATTTTAATTTTATGAAATCATAAAAAGAAAAATATAAAATTAAATCAAAATATGAAATAAAAGTGGTGGGGTAGGGGGTAGGGTGTTGAATGAAAAACCATTGGAGTGGGTAAAAGTTGAATGAAGTGTTGAACTGGAGAGAAAAGGTGATGTGGAGTGTTGGGAAGAGAAAAAGTGGAGTGTTGAGGGTGTTGAATGTTGAAACCATTGGAGATAGTCTAAGGGGTAAGAGTTGGTGGAACATAAGAGTTAGAGAGGGAGAAATCCGGGCATCAAGCCTCGTCCCTGAAGGGATGTTGTTTACATTTTCGATGTAAAAAAATGTTTTTCCATCTTTATGGATCTCAATTTTTCTTTGAACAGTTCTTTATCTCAATTTTGGATCGTCTTTGTTTGCAGAAAAAAATGGCCGGGGATTATAGGGTGGGGAAACAGCAACAATTTTAATGCTTAACTTAATGAACAATTTATCGACAAGCCACAATTTTTGAAATAATATTCCTCGTGCTCAATGCTATTGCCAGATATGTACATTACTTATCTTATGTCTGGCCAATGATGAACTCAAATGCACTATAAACAGACTTATCTTATGTCTCTAATTCTAGGTGAGAGAGCTAATATAATTATGTGGCATCATTTGCGTTAAAATCAAAATGTGACGATGAACTGTTCCCCTGATTCCATATTCATCAGATGCTTAGAAGATGAGAATAATATATACATTAGTTGAAATTGGGTAACTTGGTTATACCATCTTTTCAAGAAAGATTCTCTAGTTTAGTTTTATTATCCTGTAAGGATAAAGCAAATCAATCCATTACTTGTTGTTACGACAAGTGGACTTTGTTTATTTTGTTTCATTTTTAATTTGGGTTTGAATTTTTTTTAGCAAGTTATGAATCATTTATGTAGTCTTATTTTAATATTAATTATTTATTACTTCTTTTACTCTACGTATACTTTAAGTTGCATGGCATAATTTTTGTTATTTAATGTCTTAGAGATGACAAAAAAAAATAGGTTTTTTATTTTATTTTAATTTTCTTGTATTTTATTGGGTCAAAATAGGTATTCCCCTATAAAGAACCAATATTGGAAGGACAACTGGCTAACACATGGAAAGTGATATAACTTTATCTAATAATATTTCTTCAATCAAAAGACAATTTTATGATGTACAATGTTAAAAATTGTTCACACATAAATCATGTTTTTATAAGTAATATTTATTATATATTATTTATAATATGCTTCTAAAATTGAATTGAATTGAAGTTTTTAACGTGTGAATTAGATTTTTCTTAATTCAGGACAGAGACATTTCACTCAATATATTACAAAAACACATTTTTTTTCATAGAGTTATGATGTAGATGTAAATACAGCATATAGTCATGTCGTTTGTCGGCACTTGCAATTTCTTGCTTGCAAATGCAAAATTATATCTCCAATTTGAAGATATACTTAAAAAAAAAAACAATAACGTCATTGTTTTAATTTATTTTTAAGCGATACCTTGCATCTTGCATACATAACATTTAGTGCCAATTCCTTCATCACCTATTCATAACATCATGAATCCTTATAATTAATATTAGGATTGGTGTCTGCTATAAAATGAACTGAAGAGTTGGTGCATCTATATATTAACATTTTCAGATACAAAGAAGATTAGCATTGTATCTGCGCAAGGGTAACACACACAAATTAAGAAATTTTCAGATAGATGCAACTACAAGTTTCTACTATACACATCTTTTAAAGCAAAAAGCCTTTATTGTTTCTTTTTATAAAAGGAGACACTTTCAACAAATGTATGAGGGATTTGAACTTGAGAATTAAAGTTTTTATGCGGGTCTAGCTTACTTGACACTAAACTAACATCTTATTTATACCATATGTATTATTAATTATATTAGTTATGCTTAAGATAGCAAATTACACTTTTATTTGTATGTTTTAGGATTTATTCTTATATTTCTCCATTATAAGTGTTGCTTGGTAGCCTTTCGGTCTTAATGGAACTCTTTTTGCCCCCTAAAAAATAGTTTTTAAGTAATTTTGCTCCTTCAATATTTCACAACTAGATAAAAGGTTTTCTGTTGCGACACTTATTATTGGGAAAAAGTCGTTGTGAAATTTTATTTCTTATAGTTTTAGTCATTATTTTCCAAATACAAATAACATATTCTAAGCACATAAGGGTTATACTAAACCACTTTTGAGTAAGAAGTCTCACATATGATGAATAAAGGAGTGTTGAACATTGTATATGTGAGATGACTCATATACACAATGCTTTAAGATTTAGAGTGAAAAATGTAATGTCAAATTCAGTTGTTGTTTGTTCTTGTTAGCACAATGTTGAGATCTCCAAAGTTTAATGCCTTTTGCAGCCCAATGGAGTGTCGAGTCGATGGTTGGTTTGACCATGATAACACAGAGAGCCAACGACGGTACTAGTATTAGGAAGCTTCCGCTTGAGGTTGACTCGTACTTGAATGAGGTTCTTGGGATGTAGTATGAGTAACACTAGATGAAAAAAGAAGTGTTGAACATTTTATAAGTGAAATAATTCATAACTAATATATTAAATTTTAGGCCAAAGATGTAATGTTCAATTTATTTGTGGTTTGCTGTTATTAGCTCAATATGAAGGTCTCCCAAAATTTATGATCAATTACCTATAGTAGTGTTTGTAATATGATATTTCTTTACCACAAACAGCACTGAGCTACATAGTGGATGGTACTCAACCATAGAGAGTGAATGGTGATGGTGAAGAATTATAGTACGACACAGAAATTGGAATAATAGTTGTTATTTTTAATCTATGTGACAATGGCTTACATTGCATGCGTCGCATTCTCTTAAAACACACAAAGGTGCACCACTATAACTTTTCCACCATGATCTTAATTTATCAACCATACACTGAATAACAGTTGCCCACACTTCCAAAACATATCCAAAAGCATTGTTCCTTCTTAGGTGCCACTCTCTCGATCCCTCTTTGCTTCCTTTATTAGCTTTTCATTTTCCCACTCCTCCTCGTCCTCTTACTCTTTTATGTTTTTTTTAAGTTTAACAATTCCTCCTCATCCTCCATTCAACTTTTTCTAAAGCTAAAAGAGAAAAAGTTGGAAAAATGTTACATATCATAAAGCTCTAATCTCCAATCCCCTTTGTTTTTAGTCCCTCTGCTTAGGGATGAAGGAATTAAAAAACAGGGATTAAGAACGTGGGACATTTGATTTGTGCTTTTAACTTATACTAGCTAGTAGCTACTAATTGAAAAGTAGCATAGAGTGACCTTTTTTTTTACCAACTACTCCCTTTTTAAATGTCCTCATGTTTTTTATGTTTTTCATAACCGAGCACTTTCATTAATCATAATGATAGATAAAATAAAAACATATTCAATCGATCTATTTCATGATTAACGATGACACAAACTATAATATATGTTAGCAGAAAACTACAAGTTTCTACTATACACTTCTTTTAAAGTTTAAAAATACATTATATTTTTGTTGAGCGGAAAAATATATAAACACAATGACACAAACTATAATATATGTTAGCAGTATATGTTAACACATTTTAATTTTAATTTAACAGAAATAGAAATTTGTAAAATACTCAATACTTCAGCTATAAGTTTGTTTTTTTTGACGGGAACTTCAGCTTTAAGTTGAAGACATCATTATTCCTAATGAACTTGGCCTTTTTATTGTCGAAATTAAAGGGAATCAATTAAGCCACATATAATTTGCACGACCTTACCCAGATGTGAGACTCACGAGGTTAGTGAGTAGTGACTCTCTATCTTAGAAGCTATCACGACACTCAAGAAATCAAAGCAGCACACACAAACCCCCTGCAATCGATTGATCCACGACGTCATGTACATCCTTGGAAATAATAAAACACATTGGGCTTCAGACTTCAGAGTGTGCATTGCCACCACCAGAGTATCCTCATGACGACAGAGCAACTATGGAGTGCGAGGCACCAAAGTCTTGACTGTTGTTCCCAAAGATCATCATAAGGATGATTGGTTACTTTCGACCAATCAAATTCAGAATACAAATAAAACATCACTGACACCAATTTTTTGGAAATTAATTAATTTTGACCTGTAATTCATGGATGAAAGTAATCAATAAGATGTTGGTCTAATGATAAGTGAGTTAGATGCCGGCATGCCGCAAGAGTTAGAAAAGTCATTTGCTAAGAGGTATAGTTACGGTTTCCCTAAACAAGTGAGGACATCCGGGTCAAAGAGATGATAGCAATAAAACAAGGTATGTTGAGAATCTGATGCTGCTAGTCATACTCATAAGGAGATAGAATAATATGGGAACTACGCGTGCATACTGTGTCACTCTTTCCAGCATCTCAGCGTCCTTCTCACAAGGCGCAACAACCTTTCTCCTACACATGTTACGAATAATATTAACAAGTACTTAATTACCATCTTTGATTAATGCTACGTAGTTTATACGCAGTATACCAGAAAAACTAAAATAAAGAATTTAATACCTCACATCCCTTCATTAATTACTTTCTCTAAGTCTTGTGTTACGTTACAATTTTATAATTAACCATTATCTCAAAGAAAATGTTACCCAATTTGAATACACACACCATTTGTTTATATGCTTATCCAAATCTACATGTACATTTTGACTAAGTTGGTATCATAGAAGAGAAGGCCTTTAAATACATATTTTAGTTTTCTGGAAATTATTATGTTATCTTTTATTGTAAAGTTCATTGCTATAATAATATGAAAAAAGTCAGAGCTTGATAGGTTCAATGGATGCTGTTTTGGAGACGTAGACAAAGTGATATATTTCAATGTTGGTTTAAGTGTTTGCCACTATGGTTCCCCAGCAAGTTTATGTGGCTGCATCATCTTAAGAGGACAACAGTAGTTAACTCTACCTGGAAAGCCAATAATATATCAATAGTACTAATTTGTGTACCATTATTTTTTAGTAGTCCTAACACTTGCAATTTGTAGCGGTAATAAACTGAGCAATTATATAACCACCCTGTACTTCTATTCAATATATTATGGCTTATAAAAAAAATTATAAATTGTATTGTCAGGATGTATGCTAAAAAAAGATGGTACACAAATTATTTTTGTTAATATATAGCTTGCTTTCTATCTTCCAAAAATGGCCATCTAGTAGTATCTTGAAGCCCCACACCATGTGATTCAATGCAACCCCCCTCGTCTTTTTTAGCCTATACTTGGATCTTACATTATAGTTTAATAGACACTGTCTTATGATGCGTTGGAGATGTTGGCTCTGTTAGAGCAAATGGGAATTTCAACAACAAACAGAAGCATGTGGCCACCTATTTGGAATCTATTTGCTTAGCCAATTAATCAGCCTATTGCAAGTTCCTAAAGATAGGAATGAAATGATAAAATCACATTTTTCTGACTTTTTGTGTCAACAAAATTAAGTGGCTTATTTTCGCCTTTCTTTGCTTCCACTAATTGCTTCATGAGTCCATGGTGATGACACTTATTCGGGATCTAAAGTCTAAACTATGTGATGCTGATTGTAATCCTGATCAGGCCTCTTAAATTTCTCTATCAAACATAATATCCAAATGAAGCAATCAATATCCGACTCAAATTGAAAAAACTTAACAGCCACAAAAGAAGTTGAGCTTAGTCACAAAAGATAACTGATCGATATTTCCACACTCAAAAGAACGCATCAACCTATTCTTCACCTCATTTAATTTTTTTTTGAAACACTGTTCTTCACCTTTGTCCAAAAAAAAAAAACACTATTCTTCACCTCATTGGATCTTGTAAAAAAACATTATCTTTCCTAATCAAATTACCTTGACGACTTCTTTCTCATGATATTAGAATTAGGTGATAGATTGCTTTACACTATTTATGGACTCATTTGATCATATATTTTTAATAATTGTGGACTTCTCAACGCACCTATTCATGGCTCACGCGTAGGATGATATTATATCAAAATTTGGATTAAGTCTAACTTACCTATAAGTTCTTTAAGGTGAGAATTGCTCTACATTGTATATGAACCTATTTGATCATACCTCTAATCAATGTAATGTAAATCAATTAGATAAAATAGGAAAAGTCTTTTCTCACCCTTAACTTAAACTAATGTTCTGAAAGTGCTCCCACACACATAAATCTAACCTTGAGATAAAAAATGGAAAAAGATCATTGAGATGGTTGTAACTTGTAAACCCTTAAAGAGGGATGAAAAGGGAAGAGTGGATAAGTGAAAGATATGATATATGAAGTGATGCGACTGAAAGAATATATAAATAGAAAAAAAGGTTTTAGGAGGTGTATGCCATATGTAGAGGTCTATGAATGATTACTCTAAGAAGATTCATGTTTAACTTTTAAAACCATTTATGAGGAACCGAAATACTATCCAAAAAAAATGGGGCAAAATTGAAGAGGGTAATTCAGTCATTCCACTCTCAAGCAACCACTATAAAACCAACCGGCCTTGGTTCGGACAACTTTAGCAGCACAAGACACTTACTGGAACTGCTCACACAAACCTCCCTCCTCCGTTGAATCTCACCGGAATTTCAAACTCCGGCAACCACCTTTCCCCTGATTCCGGCAACCCCTTATACCCTTTTCCTGATTCCAGCTCACTCCCTTCCCCCCTTTGACTCTCCCTCCCGAAACTGACGAGCGGAGAAGACCACCGGAGCTGGTGGGTACAACCGAACGGTGCATGATGGGATCTTGCATAATTCCGTTGGAGACTCCGGCGAGGTTACTTTGGACCACTAGCTTCTTCCGCCATAAGCTGATGATCTTTTAATCCATTCACAAACACAAATCACAACGTTTCTGATTCTCAAAGTTACTACTAGTAAGACAGAGAGAAAGAAAGAAAACACACACACACACACACGAAGCAAACAGCAAACAAAGCCTTAACGTTGTTGTAAATCTCTCTCACCGGAGAGAGAAGGAAAGAGTGAGTGAGTGACCGACCATGGAGTCTGGACGTCTTTACTTTGACAACAATCGTGGGAACAACATGAACACGTTCTTCCTTGGGAATGCTGATCTTGGTTTTCGAGGTGATTTTCTTTCTCTGTTTTGTTTTTATCTTATACCCCTTTTGTTGGAATGATTGTTTTGGATTGAATGAATGAACTGTTTTTGTTCTTGTTATGGTAGTGGTGCTGATTGTTATGGTTTTGGCTTGTTCTGTGAGAAAAATTAGGAATAAAAAGTTGTTTCATGTTAAATCAATGGAAAAAAAAAATAGTACATGATTTAATCTATTTGTGTTAAAATGGAAGCAACTTGATTGTGCATCAAATTGGGGTACCAAAAATAAGACATGATTTAATCTGGGTCTGTGTTAAAGGAAGCAACTTGGTTTTGGTTGTGGATCAAACTTGGGCCATGACAAATCAGGAATTAAAATTTTCTATCTGGCTTAATTTTTGTTCAATTTTATGTGTTATTATGTTATAAGTCATAAGACTGATGATGTTTGAAATTTTACTTCTCAATTGATGAAAGCAGGAAGATCGATGATGAGCATGGAGGAAGGCTCAAAGAGGCGACCTTTTTTCAGCTCACCAGACGAACTGTATGATGAGGAGTACTACGAGGAGCAGTCGCCGGAGAAGAAGCGCCGCCTCACTTCTGAGCAGGTTGGTTGGTTGTTTGATTGAATAAATTGGTATTGATTGTTCTATATGTTGATGAAGACTCTTATATCAGCAATTAGTCTCACAGTTGCTCTCAGTCTGACTTTTAATACAATACATGGGGGAAAATGGGGTTGACTTTAAACAGAAATTCAATTTTGTAGCTATGAAGTTTATAATTCACAAATCAAAATAGGTAGTTATTGTTATTAATTTACTGATTAATTATGGGATACCAAGATGGAACTGATCAACAAGACTAATAAGAGATATGTTGTGTAAGGCTTTTACATTCATCACACTTCTGTGGTTAGTATGTATTTGTTTGATAAAAATCTGAAAAGTGGGAAACTTGTGGGACAAATGACAAGATTCTAAGGAAAAGACAAGGTATATTTCCTTTTGTGACACTATTATTTGATGATTTTAGGTCAATCTGCTGGAGAAGAGCTTTGAGGAAGAGAATAAACTGGAACCAGAGAGAAAGACCCAATTGGCCAAGAAGCTGGGGTTGCAGCCAAGACAGGTGGCTGTGTGGTTTCAGAACCGAAGGGCTCGTTGGAAGACCAAGCAACTTGAAAGGGATTATGATGTTCTCAAGTCTTCCTATGACTCTCTACTTGCAACATATGATACCATTGCCAAGGAGAATGAGAAACTCAAATCTGAGGTACATACATAAATACATCTGTTCTGTAAAAAGGAATTGAATCATTATATGTATGCAATAACCATAGTATGATTTTTTTACTTTTATAAATTTAGATTTGGTCTCTCATGCATGCAATCTGATAATTAATGAACACCACAATGATTACAGCTTATACACAAAAAGGTGCTGAGATATTGGGTGTGTATAACATAGATTATCAGTGAGTGAACAGTTGATTTGTGAGTGAGTTCCTGTATAGGATAGAATTAGTGGCTTTACAATCAGAACTCCATCATAGGGAAGCAAATCGACACTTAACCTATTAAGATGATTGGGAGCTATCAGAGAGGGTCCTACACATTAGATTCTACACTATATTAATCACATACTATCAAGAGTAGCATCTGTTCGGAACCCCACCTCGTTTGAAAAAGAATGCCCTGTCAAAGTAACTATGCGAATATACTTTTCTAGATTACTCAAAATATGCTTTAAGACTTCCTTTACTGAAAAAGACACATGAATTTCTTTACTAATGGGGTATGCAAGCGAGGCCACTAACTAATTAACAATTCAAGTATGATTTATTGTCTTAAGGACATGTATGTTGACTATTCTGCAGGTGGTATCCTTAAATGAAAAGCTTCAAGTTCAAGCTACAGAGATGCCAGGGGAGCCACCATCAGACAAGAAAGCTGACCCACTTCCCGTGGATATGGTCCAAATTTTCAGCATGAAGGTGGAGGACCACATGAGTTCTGGGAGCGTTGGAAGTGCGGTGGTGGACGAGGGCAGTCCCCAGCTTGTTGTCGACAGTGTTGATTCATACTTTCCAGCTGACAACTACGTTGAATGTGTGGTGGCCCCGGCGGCCGAAAGAGTTCAATCAGAGGAGGAAGATGGGAGTGATGATGGGAGGAGTTACTTGGACGTGTTTGTGATATCTGAAACCGAGCAGCAGAATCATGAGAATGGAGAGGGATTGAATTGGTGGGGTAACATGTATTATGTTGCATAAGCAACAGTGCTTTTTCAATTAGTTGTTAAACTAAGATAAGGTAAGAATATTGTATAATTAGAAGATATATCATGTGGGCCAGGATGAAGAGCTAAAACGTCTGGTTTGGGTGGCCTTTAGTGTCCTTAGGCCAAGCTTAATAAATAAAGTTCCAGTAACTTGGTCAATGGCGTCCTGTGTTGTATTTCCTAGTGGACAATAAGTATTCTCTTGTTCAAGTATAAAAACATGGTTAAGAACATATGTTAAACCCTCACAATTATTATATTTCATTTGAGTATAAACATCCTTATCTTATATTTATGATTTACTAATAGCAATGAACTGAGAAAATAAATTGCATGCCTCTCTAAATATTTATAAATCTCAATGGTTTTACTGATTAGTGTTTATGAGAGATTGACAAAATTTTATATCATATGTAAATTCCCGATATGAAAAAAATGAAGTCCATAATATTGAATCTCAAATTAATAGTAGAAGTACTGGTGATGGGGTTTTTTTTTTTCTCACTTGTCTTAACGCTTCTTTTCTTTGGAGAAAAATTCATCCAAAGACATCCACGACCATTTTCTATAATGAGTAAAACCTATTGATTCAGCTGGCAAATTTTTCTGAGACTTCTTGTCAAATGGGGGACAAGGCGAACGAGTTTGACTTCAGGACATTTTTGCTATCGGTTTATAACATTGATACAAATAATATTCAATTCAAGCTGAGATAAAAAGCTAGTGACAAACTCTAATCACAAGTTTGTTGGAAGATACCATCGATTTAACAATTTATTCATAGGAAATCGATTAACAAAAAATTGAATAATGCATGTAATATAAACTATTAATTTATTCATAGAAAATCCTGCGAGAGCGATGCAGGAGTTAGAGTCGCTAGATCCTCAGCGAGATGGTCAAACCGATTGGGAGGGGATTAATTATATCTTTGCGTTAAACAAATCAAAGAGAACTTGCACTAGGCAAACACACACAAAAAAGCAGATGGAAAAATGCATTGATTCCAATAAATCCTTGCATTCGAACACATCTGCAGATGATGCTCTAGAACAAAATCAAGAGCATGCGTGTGCGGGACTTCTGTAGGGGTCAGAGAAAATGTATAAAGAATGAAATATTGCCTACATTAATTCTGATTTTTTTCCCATCCTTTCTTTTTCACTTACTTCTATTCCTTCTTTACATTAATTCCATTTGTATACATATCTGGATCAGGCTCTGCAAGAAAAATGAAAAATATAATACCACTTCTCGCCGGAGCAACCAATTGGAAGCTGCAGCAGAAATCACTTCAAAATTGGATGCATCATCATGATTCCCTCATACTGGTGCCCTCACTGAAAGCAGATAATCCTACAAGTTCTGCTTAGCCAAAAACCAGCATCCGAGTTAGCAGGTCAGCTTAACCTATATGTACATGCACGCAAGAGACACCAGCAGCTGAGGCTGCCCCTTCAATAACCTGAAGTTGTCCCCGTGACATCTCCATCCAAACCCATATCAGTGGATGATAATATCACACCACATAAAGTGGACATGCTTTCTGACTTTCTCAGCCAAGAACACAGTATAAGATCAACCACCCGGTTCCCTTCTTTTCCTGTTCGACTTCCGGCTTGCTTTGGATTTCTCTGGATCCACAGCCACCAGTGATTTCTGTTCTGCTATGGTAGGAGGTTCAGAGCTGTCAGTAAAACTTGAATAGGGCACTTTCTCATATATAATGGCTGAATCAAGGGAGTATATGCGGAGCGCAAGGGAAGGCAAAGTAGAAGATTTGGCCGCAGCTGAGAATGATGACCAGTACCACCAGTCATTCCTTAAGTACTCTGTCTTAATCATATCCTCTAGTGTAATTGTTGCCTGAACCATCTGAAAATATGGAAGGAACGTCAATTAACATTAACAAATTCAAGTCCATCAAAGTATAGTGTATTGTTTCTCAACAAGTTCTTGTACACATATAAAACAGCTGCTTTTTACTGACATTTATAGTAATTGTGCAGAGTGGAATTAATAAGTCAACAAACTGCAGCCTAACTCAAATCTCAGAAAGCAGAGCTGCAGTGTTGAACCTTTAAGGGATAAGATGTGTTTTAACAATGCCCGATTGCCTGTAAAAAGAAAAGTATACATGCCAGAGTCGCAGAAATTAAACAAACCTCATATATAGTCTTTGCAGATTTAACAAATGAACGCCAGGCCTGTCTTCTGTCCGACTGTGCCTTTGATGGTCTTAAAGCAACCTTGGGGAGTGCAGCATCCATATCAAGTAGATTAATCTTCAATTGCCTCAAAATATGAGAAACTTTTCCAACTAATGGTCTCAAGGAAGACGAAGGGACCACACAACAGCCATCGACTACCATATCTGAAGCCGGACTACAAAAAGAAATCTTTCCATCTCTTTGTTCTCCCAAGGATGACTTTCCTGCATTACTGGTTTCATTTGCAGCTAACCTTTCAGTAGATTCGCCTGATTGATGATCATGACATATGCCAGCTACATCAGTGTTTATCTGAGAAATCCGGCTTTCTGAAGCTTTAGATGCACCACCACCATCCATGTCATTCTTTTGAGCTGAGAATAGTGTATAGTCACTAACAAAAGGAGATATGGATGGAACAATGGATGGGATGCCATCTGAACCAATAAAACCTATTTCTCTGACAAGTTCCTTGTTGGAGTCGTTTGTCACAAACTTCATACATATATCTTCAAAGTTAAATGGGCATGTGGATTCTTCGTTTGAAAATTTAATCAATCTTGAGCTCAGGTTGGAACACCCACTAATTGAAGTTCTGCTTGCTTCTGCATCTGCTCTGAATTTTTCATGCGGTGCATCCGATTTTAAGTTCCCTCTTCCTTTGGAAAATACTTTTTTATCCTTAGTCTTCTCCAAAGCCAGATGGCCCGCATTACATTTGCCATCATTGTGATCCTCAAATTCAACATCACTCGAAACAGTTTTGTGGCAATACATGCAGTGTTTCCTAGAAGGCCATGCAGGTTCTAGGCACTCACACCTATACAACTTTTCATCATTAGTTGTTCTAGCCTTTTTACTCGGCTTCTTCAACACCTCAACTGAATCCCACTCAAAGAAGGGACCGTATTTCTTTTCCAGCAAGGAAGTGGCCTTTGTGACAAGAGAATTAGATACTGTTTTCTCTCCCTTTTTCGGAATAGAAATAGGTCCTTGGTCCGAAACCTGACATTCAGTCTGTGCATTAAGAAACTGTTGATATCTTGATTTTGGCCCTGCCATAATGGAAACTTTCAGTTCTCTTTCTTTAGGGTCATTATCATTTAGCCAACCAAGGAGCTCTTCGATTTCTGCATCAGTTTCATAAGCAATCCATGGTGAACTACTGACCAAAGCAGTACTTGGTTGAGACATTAAAGGAGACGAGTCCTTGATCACCCCTAAAATCTTGTAGTTATCTTTGTTAGATTGTGCACAATGCTGCAGAACAGAAAACTTTTCCACTGAGTTCTGACTAACTGTCATTCCTTTTCCATGCAGCACTACAGCACTTGCATCAACAACTATACGTGAATGTCCCCTCGGTGTAGGCAAAGCCCAGTACAGTCGACCAATGGAGTCGATACCCAAAAATTCCCTACGGAAAGAGAGCTTCAGCAGCTGTGATACTACACTAGTTATGGAATCCTGCACCAGAGAAACATCACGCTTGATGGCATTGAGCTCAAGGTGGCAGGTTTCTGACTCATTCATAGCACTCTGAGGAACTTCAACAGGCACACATTGTCCTTGCTGGTATGCCACAAGAGTAGATACATCCCTTCCCTCACATTTCTGGTAGTTATCCGGGATATGAGCTGCTCCACCAGAACCATTTATGTCATGTGACATATGATTTGGTGATGAACAAGACTTGGGGGATTTATCAGTACATTGGGACTCCACAGCCACAGAAACATTCCTTTGTACCTCTCCATCTATGGAATTCATATTTTGGCTATCAGAATCTGAATTTGTCATAGATACACTTTTATCAACACTATGGAACCTATACTTCTCTTTGGTAATCTCTTCTGAAGGCAAACTATCAACAAATACCCCAAAGCTACTAGGATTGTCAGCTGCAGTATGCGGCTGCCCCAGACATTTACCAGAATTTGAGAACAAAGCTTGTAATCCTTCTTTAAGACCAACTTCTCCAGCAGTATTTAGAGAGAATGTATCAAGTTTTGCAGCTTTTGTGGATAAAATGTCCTCTTTAGTTTTCAGGTTTTTCCACTCAACAGATAGTGCACGCAATTTCTGATGTAACTCAACAGACAAGTCAGCACATTGCTCAAGGTGCTGGCGTATCAGGGAAGAGTTAAGCAACTCATCACATAAAAACTTGAGGAGGAAAGTTCTCTGCAATGATTGAAAAGGGAAAAGAAATAAACAAATAGAAATACAGAAAAAAGCAGTACAGAGCCATATGTCATCAGAACTCAGCTTGCAAACCACAGCATTTTAAAATTAAAGTAATAGTAATCAATTCAAGCATCATAAAAATGCTGATAACAAGAAAATGTATTATGCTCAAGGAAATCAATAAATGAAAATCAGCAATTGTGATTTGTGAGTCTGGACAATAAATTATTAACACAAAAGAAACCGGTTAAGATTCATTCAGATAATAATGAAAGGAATTTTATACCAACATTACCCATTACCAACAAAAATTCTTTTTCATGGCAGTATGATTTCAAGTGTAAAAAAGAAGTTCATGCTGCCATTCTATCAGCAAGGCTTATATGCATTAACCAGGTGAGAGAAAAAAAGGTAACATAGCTAAGGTGCCTATGAACAAACCTCGGCCACGCTGTACTCCCAGTATTCTTTTTCTTCAACCACAGTTGACAAATGAGTTAGAGCTTCCAAGTTAAGACGATTAACTTCTCCCAGGAATTTTTTACTACGACGTTTGCCAATAATCTGCGAGTGTTCTATAACATTTTGAGTTGCATGCTTACCATCAACACAAGAAGGACAGTACCAGTTTCCTTCAGGGATCCTTGCAAGTGGAGGATTCAAGCAATATGTATGATACTCAGCATCACAAGTATCACATAGTAGAACACTGTCATCATCCTTATCAAGACCACATACTTTACAGACTCCCTCATCCCAAGGGGCTTTCGGAATCTCACTTATTGACGCAATAAAACCGTCAACTTCTTTTTTCATCTCTGCATTTAAGCATTCCAATTTAGCATAGTCCACAAATTTTTGGACATAGGCGACAACCTGAACCGAAGAAAGAAATTGAATGTTCAATTAATAACTGAAGACACAAATGTACAAGTATTGAGGTATACACAAACAAGCTACCAACCTCCTCATTATATAACGATTCAAAGTTCTGGGATAACTTTTCAGCCAGTTCAACTAACTCCGGTTGATCCCCAAAAGCAACACGAACATTTTTCCACAGCTGCAAAATCAAAGTTACAATTTAGTGCCCCAACATGTCAAAAAGTATCTGGCAGAAAGCATATCAGATACCAGTATTGGAAGGAAAACGTGAGGAAGCAAATCACGATGCCCTTAAGCCCCTCACATGGAACACAAACAACCATACAAAATACTATTTACAAACCAAAACTATACCATAATTGCACAGAAATTTGGGCCTAAAGGGAATAAAGTCTAAATGTCTAATTGGCAAAATAGAATTAGAATACTGTTTGGTGGTCAAGCACTCAGAAGTTTGATATAACACATACCTCACGTACATCCTCAAGAAAAGCTTCATGAGATCCACCATAAGCTCCAGAAGCCAATCTTAGGTCAATAGTCCGGAAATCAAGAGGACGGGCCACCATAGCTGGAGATCCAAGAAGCCCCTCATCATCATTATCTGAAGAATTTATTAATTTTCTTCCCAGCAAATTACAGAAAACCTTTGAATCATCTGCAGCAGCTGCACGACGTAATACAATGCGACATTGTTTGGTGATGATGTCAGAAATAGATATAGCTATCTTCTTTTTCCTTCCTTTATTGGGGTTTGATAGCAAGCCTTCACCAACTACGTCATTCAACACTGAAAGAACTGCTTTCTGTTTATAAACAACAATATCCAATTTGGGATCATGCTTCATAAGAAAACCAAACAAAACTAAGAAAAGTTTATGTTAACCTGTTGAACTATCACATTCTAATATAGAGAATAACATGAAGCCTTTAGTTCTGTTATAACACATGTACAGTATGAAACTGAGTTTCAGTAACATATACACACTGAAAAGTACCTTTGTTGGTCCAGATGCGTTGCCCTTGTACACTTCCTTACTAATTGAATGCTCCAGTATTTTCCTAGCCCACTCTGGTGGATCCTTACTTAGAGCATCATAAACACACTTCCTGATTCGTGTTCCCACATTTGTTGGTAGCTTTCTGACAGGTTCCAGCAATTCTGCCCATTCAGGAATACCATCATTTGCCAAATTCTGTTCAGAAGCATCCTTTGCATCAGACTCTTCCTCTTCCATGGTTAAGACGTCATTTTCTCTCGTCAAAGAACCAAATATTTTCTTTGTAGCCTCTGCAAGCAACTGAGAACCGACATAGGAAAAACTTCAGAGTTACTTATACAATTCCCTTCAGTATGACTACTTCAATTAAAGTTTAGAAAAGTTCGACCAGCAGCAAAGTACAAAACCTAAAGGCATGTATGATATTTGAAAGATACTTTTATAGGGAGTTCAGTAGCAAGATTAAACATGCACTCAACTCAAGCCATGAGAAAGTTCAGTGAAGGAATGTGTTGAATATCTATTAAGATTTAGTTTATTATTAGTCTTATTTCATAGAGATATAGTTAAGATTTGTTTATCTATTTTAGATTAGTATCTATTTAAATAGAGATATGTTTAGATAGATTTAGTTTCTTTTGATCTCTTTGTTAGTCTATATATACTGTAGTCTTTAGTCACGTATTATCAATGAAATACGAGTATTATTTTATCAAATTCAAGTTGGTATCAGAGCAAGTTTCGATCCTACCGCTGTGAGGGGGCTCTTCCCCCGTGAGCCCCCTCATGGTGACTTTCCAAATCTCTTTGGATTTATTTTTCGTACTTTGCTTCCGTTGGTTAGTTCTAGCCGTTTTCTTACGGCCTCGTTTCTTTCTGATTATGGCTCCCTTTCTCTTGGAACCTAGTGATCCTTGTCACGTTCTTGGCAGTCACCATTGACGTTCAACACTGTCAACGTCCCTTCACTCACGGCTTCCCTCCTGGCGCGTGATGTTAACGCGCCGCCCTCCAAGCATCCTTTCGCTGTCGTGATTGCACAGGCAAGGTCGTCTTCCCCTCCTGGTGCTATTCCAGGGCTCTTTTTGCCCAGATCCAGAGTATTGTTTGCTGTTCTTGGAGGCCTACTTCAGATTTTTCTATTTATGTGCAAATGTGGACTTACTTTATTTCTAAGTGGTGGTAAAGCTTCAGAAGAGGTTTTTGTTGGAGCTTTCCTTTCTATTTCATCAACAACAGTGGTATTAAAGTTTTTGATGGAAAAGAACGCTACTAATGCCCTTCATCTTGTGATTCTCCTATGATTTCTTCGTCAATTTCCTTCTTTGCCAATTCATATACTGAATATTCGGTGTAGAAACCACAAAAAAAGATCATTGATCATTACATCTGTGGCGATTTCTCAAAATCAGTTTTTCATAAATTAATGTGTTAACAGTGATAAAGTGTTCGACCAACATCATTACAATTCTGGTTCATGACAAGGTTGAGATTTTCTTGATGCAACAGTTTAAGCGATTTCAGATTTCGCAGATTCACTCTCTTTTTTCCTACTGTGCGAAAGGGGCAAAGTCTTTACCTACTCGTTGGAAGTAGGTGCTGAAGGGAAATTTCAAGCCTCAACAACTTCTGATTACTGCATTTGTTTGTGTTTGTCTTTAATGGTACATAAAAGTTTTCATGTTGCTTTAAGCAGTGGTGATATTAGAAGTTTCTGATGGTGCCAGAATGAAGCACCACGTGGCTCTTTGGTCCAGTCCAGTTCTCAATTAGTGTGTTGGGTTGCTCTTGGTTTCTTGGTTTTGGTTGGCACAGTTGTGGTTTTAGAGTTGGAAAAGATTTTTGGATTGTTTTTGGGAATTTCTCTCTCCGGCAGCAGCGGCTTCTCAAGTTAATTATTTTTGTTACAAGCTATGCATATGATATATATGCTCTAGCTTGAGGGGAAGTGTTGTGTGAATTTCTCTCTCCGGCAGCAGCAGCTTCTCGAGTTAATAATATTTGTTACAAGCTATGCATATGACATATATGCTTTAGCTTGAGGGGAAGTGTTAGATATTGTTAAATATCTTAGAGACTACAGTCAGCCACCGCCGCCGGATTCCAAGCCACACACCTCCCATCTCTCTGCGTGTGAAGTCCACGCACCACTCTCTCTGCTGCTTTGTTCACGCTGGTCCACTTTGTGTATCAGCCAGGTTGCGCCGCTCTCTCCGCTGCTTTGTTCTCGCTGGTCCTCTTTGTGTATCAGCCAGGTTTGGTTTTAAGGATCCTCTGTTTTGACGTGTGTTGTGCCTTTACAATTGTGATCATCCGATCTTCCTCTCCCTGTTTGGTTTGTGGGTCAGCTGTTTTACCCTGTTTGGACGTTTCTCGTTCCATATCTCACTGTTGGCCAAGTTTGGTTTGGTTTGGTTTAGAGTTTTAACTCTGTTTTGACGCTCAGGTCCACATTGGTTTTTGAGATTTGAGTTGTTGTTTGCGTCTCATGGTTCGAGATGCTATTATTATATTGATCTTGGCTGACTTTATGCAATTTGGTTTGGTTTGGTTTTGAAGGTGATAGTGTCACCTTCGTTTGTTTTGTCTCGATTGTTTGGTTTTCTGGTTTCAGGGCTTCAGCTGCGAGTTGCGCTGGCCCACTCTCTAGTCGAGAGTTATTGGTTCTGGTTTTAGGGCTTCAGCTGCGAGTTGCGCTGACCCACTCTCTAATGTTTGAGAGTTGTCTGTGTCAAAGTTGACACCATTGTTTGTCTTAGAAGCCATCAATCGATCGACCTCAAGTATGTTTTATTTCTGTGTGGTTGTTGTTGGTGAGTTGTTGCTTCAGCCTTGTTTTGTTTTCGGGCGTATTGTTGCTGGTTTTTTTCGCCCTTGTATGCTGACTCAGCTATCCTACGACACTCCAGAAGAATTGGTTTTTGTCTTGCATCAGTTTCAGCCAGATCAAGTATGAAAAATTGTCTTTTGCCTGCCCATGGATTTAGCAGAAGTTTGAAAGATTATTCAATTCAGAGATTCGACAAGACTGTCATTATTAGGGGGGAGATATCTATTAAAATAATTTTCTTCTTGGGTTCGATTTGTTACAAGCTTAAAGCTAAGTAAGCTTTAGCTTGAGGGGGAGTGTTGAATATCTATTAAGATTTAGTTTATTATTAGTCTTATTTCATAGAGATATAGTTAAGATTTGTTTATCTATTTTAGATTAGTATCTATTTAAATAGAGATATGTTTAGATAGATTTAGTTTCTTTTGATCTCTTTGTTAGTCTATATATACTGTAGTCTTTAGTCACGTATTATCAATGAAATACGAGTATTATTTTATCAAATTCAAGAAGCTTTTGGGATAAGTGGTTGTTTGACATGGTATCAGAGCCTCTATGACCAAGAGGTCTAGAGTTCGATCCTTGCTCCCTTCACTTTCTAATTAAAAAGTGGAATTTAATTAAGCACATGGTAGGTGGGCCTGTGCAGTAATCCACGCTTCAAGCCCAATGGGCTCTTGCGTGAGGGGGTGCGTTAGAATATAATATAAAACCATGAAAGTGATCCTTACCCAATAGCTTAAGCTTTTGGGATAAAGTGGTTATTTGACAGAATGCACATACAAACAATCTCAGATGCTAGTCATAATAAGGCCAACTTGACAACATTATAGGAAAAATAAAAAAGGAACTGAACCAGTAAAAATCCTGACAAGTATTTTATGAACATCATCTTTGCTCAAGCATAAAGGAATAGCAAATCTAATGTGAAGGCTTAGGCTTAGCATGATTCAAAGAACTATAACCATTGGAAATCCAGGACAACAATTATGAACATGTTTACTAAAATGCTAAAGGAGAGTTTATTATAGATACAAGTGTCCTTAATTTGCTTAGAAATTTAGGATACTAAAGGCATTCTTCAAGTATAAGAATCATAATTCTACCACAGTCCTTAGTCAAAATTCAGTTATAACCCCTCAGTTATGGGGATTAATTTCTCTGGCTCTGTTCACACTCAACAATTTCCATCTTTCAAATCAAAAAGTTGTTCCTCTAAAATCCTAGTTCATAGCACATGAAACAAATAATTATCAACTTCCTTTCTGTTCTAAAGTCATGCCCAGCTTCCACCTCAGTTATCCACATAGACCAAAGTGGCCATTAGACCTCATCCCAATATATCGAGTGCAGAAGAAAAACACACTCTCCTGGGGCCAGAAATGCCAACCATCAGCTAGCCTTCTATAAATGATTAAACTTAAAAGCGATCATTTTATAATCTAATTTTTTGTTCAGAACCATGAAAACCCATATCTTACAATCGAGTTAGAATGCCAAATTAATAGTCATCAAAGATCCATGTATTAGCACAGTGAACAAAACTCATATCTAATCATATTAGTTAAGGAGAAGATACTCATCAATCATTGCTCAAGACAAAACCTATGCTCTCACCAGTGCATCTGCTTCCATCCCAGCCACACCAGTTAGGGAACCACACAGCAAACCTCCATCACCTCGTAAGCAACGAAATACTTTACCACTTTCACGAGCAGTAATTTCTGCGGACTCGAGGTTACCATCCATTGACAAGAAAGCCAATATATACCTACGAGCTAATTCTGGCCAAGTCAATTCATTAATAGGAAGCATATTGACCTTGGTTCGTTTAGTAGGAACTGCACTATCTATATCTTTCCTTCTTCCCCGCCTTGTCCGTGTCTCTCCAGGTTCAGAATTTGGATCCACCAGGGCAGCCACCTTCGATAGAAGTTCACCTATTAGCACTCTCAGTACTGAATTATGAGCCTTGGTCAAAGCTACACCAAAGCATCTGGCATAAGTGAAAGATGCGAGTTTAACTTGAGCTGCTTCTTTCATTGCTTCTGTTTCCACTTGAATAAAAGCACGGGAACTTTCTGTGGATGATGATGGTCTGCAATTACCATTAGCTCCTTGTGAAAATAAAACTTGACTGCCGTCCATTTCCTTCTCATATTCCTCATGAAAATCCGATCCATTGAACCATGGGTTGATAAGTTCCTTCTCAAGCTCATCTAATGATGATGGTTCTTTCAGGTCCAGAATTTCATGAAATCGCCCTAAAAGCTCCCAAACCTGGAACATAAAAACACACACGAACAAAGATTATATATAACTGATAATAAACAATAAAGCTAAAGAATGTACAAGGGTAAAATAAAGATATTTCAGTTGCACTACAGGCAGGTAATATATATACCTGGAAAATGTCACCAATGAGCTCACTAGGAGCCCTAGAGCATAGTGGCTTCCCAGCAGGTGGACATCGATGTTCACATTTTTCAGTCAATGTAAGCTTCTTGGATCTCCTGTATAATCCTTGAAGTGCTTCTTCCTGATATTTTGATTCACCTCTCCATTCGACAACAAGGAAACCATTCTCTACTGTTGGCAATGAAGAGCTATTACTTCTACTATTCAGAAGTTCATACTGCAAACAATCCTGGACACCCGGAAGCAATTCCAATACTTCTTGCACAAATTCAACATCTAATCCAAATCTATCCTGCTCCAACCATCTTCCTAACATCTCATAGAGATCTTTCAAATCATGGTCTGCATAAATTACATCTGGGATGTTGGCCGAACTAAGTGTACAGCAAAATTTATCCAATGATGTAAAGTGTGTATCACTTTTTCCATTCCTTAAATCCCATTTGTGTAAGCATGGCTCATTTTCAACATGTTGACAAAAGAATTTGAGAGTTCCTTTCTTCTGGCAGATATCCTTGCAAGCACTAACTAGCTTCTGAGACATAACTCTCCATGCTGAGGATGATGACCGCTCTTCCACCAAAATTTCACCAATTTCATCAATAAACCCCATGTTATCAACTAATGAATTTCTAGTATTATCTTGAACTGAACCAGAAACAGGCTGTAATACATCTGATGCACGGGAATCACATACTTCATTCGAGCAACTCGCAACACAACTTAAGATGTCATTTTCTGTTGGCGCACACGGATCTAACAGCATCATCTGGATACTTTCATCACCATCTAAATCCATATTATCACTTCTCTTTCTCTCACCATCATTGGGTTGACTCACAAACTGACAGTGACTTGATATTGAGAGGGTTGTTGAACCAGCAGAAACATGAAAATTTGAACAGGAATGCCTTCTGATCTTAAATATAGGTCCAGAATTACCACCCTCCAAAATCTCGCATGTAAAAAGAGAGCCAGTAAGCTTATCATGCCAACAAGATTTATAACCTACAGGAAAGATAAGATTAACATCATAATATGAAGGTCTCCCATCAACTTTTCCCAAGGAAAGAACAAAGAAGTCCTTGAACTGCAGAGGAAGTCCATCCTGCAATGTATAAAACACAGAAAAACCAGGCAATATTAGAGTCTGGAAAATTGCATGTGCGAAATCACCTCCATGACAAAACAAGATTAGATAAGAAATAGATTCACTTACAGAAGATTGCGGAAGGCCAGCATGACAATCCTCTTTCCCAATTCCAGTGGCTTTTGGGACTTTTTCCCTGGCAGTAGCACATTCCACACTACCATCAGCAGGAGGATCCTTACAATTACTATTGGACAAGGTTCCCGTTTTTTCTGCAAAACCATTGGCTACCAGAGTCCTAACTGGCTTCCTTTTTCTGGATAGGTGGGGCCCACCACCTAAAGAAGGGAGAGACCTTTGATTTCTTACATCAGATTCCAAAGAATTGTAACCAGACGTTAGCCCCAGATAACAAGCTACTTCATACACAGAATCAAATATCTTCCCATCAGGAGCACAGTAAACTGCATATAGTTCAGAGCTGTTCATTGATTGTCTAAATTCCACTCGCCAACCTTCCTCTAGTACACCATGTCTTTCAGATATAAAATCTCTAAGAGCCTGCAAAAATACTTCATTTGGACTCCGAGATGGTATTCTAGTAGCTGTATTACTACTACTACCATGAGTTCCAAGAGGGAAATCCACATATACCTCCTCAAAATTTCTAGTCATTGATTGGGTATGATTCAATATATCCTCAAAACCCACTTTAACAGCATGTGTCACAACTCCAGAAGCCCTTTGGAAGCCAAAAGCACTCCCGTTGTGGAAGTTTGAATATGTAACTGGGGCACCAAAAGATTTATCTCCCAGGTTGTGCTTTCTGAAACCAAAACAAATGAACATAACTACTTTAAACAACTGAGATTGATGAAACTTATATCATTGCATCAACTATGGAACCAGTAAGAAGCTTACAACAACACAAAGCAAGTACCCCAAATTCAATAATCAGAAGCCAACTACCCACGGCATTTCAGTGATAGCACACTTGAATAAACTTGAGCAATATGCCATTTTCGTGCTTAAATTTGCATCATGAATTCATGATGTTATCCTTAAAATTTATCAGGTTTACAATCTTTTATTCGGGAACAGAAAAATAGAGAATAATACAAAGTTCATTTTTTTACATAATTTGAAACAGGAGAAATGGAAGCCACTTTGTAAGCCTATGATTAAAATAAACTTGTTAATTTGCCCAAGCAAGATAGTTAAGGGATATAAAAATTACGTGGTAATAGCAGAAGTTATATATAGTAACGAGTAATGACAAGTGGCAAAAATGCTAACAGTAGTCATTGTAACTTTGGAAACCAGAGAAATTTATGAAGCATTAGGATTAGGAACACTAGAGCACCAGAAAATAGTCTAATTCTTTTTCAAGCTTAAAAACAGAAGTTGCATTTTGTATATACCATAAAGATCAGCATACTGAGTCAAACACTAACGCAATTCACAGGAATCTCTTCTAGAAATTTATTCTTAAAATCAATAATGGTGGTGGCACAAACCTCGGCAAATAGATCAAACAGTGGAAGGATGGAAAAGCACTACAATATTTACATAGTGCTCCAGCGAAGTGGTATATTTTAAATTGGTTTCCATTTAAAGCAACAATAAAATGTGATCATGTGGATGTGGTAGTATTGGTTCAGATAGTAAAAGGACAATACCAGCATCAGAAATTATAATGCATGGTAGAAACCACTCACATATGACAGTGTGCCAATTAATCAACTGAGTGTATTCGGTATCTGGGATTGAGCATGAAATCAGAGTTTGGGACTGGAATTAGGCCTATATGTCCGAACTTATGTTTGGAAACACTTTCAGAAATAGAATCACAATTCTGCATGACAATTCCACAGAATAGCTAGCCCCAGCCCTTTTCTAATTCTTAGTCAACACCCTAAAATTGTCAATTCCGCATCTAGGAATTAAAACCGCGCTCAATCACAAAAAAATATAATGTCTCTTGTTCTTCTTCAAAAACATTGAAATTGATAAGGCATGCATCTAGCTTCTCTCTCACTTGCAGAAAAATGAAGTTTACTGCAGCTTCCCCATAGGTAGCCAACAAATGTCACTAATTTTGAAGACATGAAGTCTTTTCCACACACCACAAAACATCCTGTTATAGACCACGAAGACTCTCAACAGCTGCTGGCAAGAAGTGGTTTTTCCAGCAGGCCTGTTCCTGATTGATATAAGTGGTGGCAAAAGCAATGGCTTTGCAAGCCAGCTAGATATCAATCCAATAGACATAGCACTTCACACTCATAAAGAGAGGGGCTATCCTTCCTCATCAATAGAGGAATCAGTAGAGTCTGGACCAATGTTGGATATGCAAATCACTCTGGCCTCTATCGGGGAACAGGAGTCAAACTTAGAGTTCAAATGCTACACCAAATTCTTTGCAAAACAACCCACAATAACATACAAAATTCTGTTCTGATTACAATAAACACCATATCAGCCTACAAACACTACAGAGCAAAAAATAAAGTATTCAAGGGCATTTAACTAGTGTATTTCCTGTTTTAAAGAAAATGTTTCCTAAAATGAGATTGCGATTCTAGAAACGGAAGGTTGAAAATAGTGTGGCACATAATCATAAGAAAAACTATATAATATAGTTCAACTGGCACTGGCCCTAGCCTCAATGCAGGATGTGATTACAACTTCAGGGGTTTTATTCTCCACGATTTCACCTATTATCCCTCCATTACCTAGTTGCTTCTATATCAAAAATTAGAAAAAGTATACTTATCCCAAAAAGAGACTACTCGAACTTGGCTACAAAGAGGGATCAGGGGTTTAATTCTCCATGATTTCACCAATTATCTCTCCGTTGCCTAGCTGCTTACATCTTCTATATTAGAAATTAAAAAAAGTCTACTTATCCCAAAAAGAGACAACACGAAGTTGCCTACACCGAGGGGTCAGGGATTTAATTTTCCGCGATTTCACCAATTATCCCTCCGTTACCTACTTGCTTAGATCTTCTATATCAAAAATTAAAAAAAGGTCTACTTATCCCAAAAAGAGACTACTCGAAGTTGGCTACAAAGAGGGGGATCATAAATAGTAAAAGACTAAGGAGTATCTGCTCACACTTACATATTCTACCACCTATCAATTCTACCAAGCAAACTACCTCAGTTTCTTAAAATTTCACAAAGTCTTCTCATAAAACTCACCTATACTAACCTAAACATATTTGAAAATATGACCATAGAAAATGAACCAAATAAAAGGGAGGGAAAAGAGCACAAGCTTATCAACACACAAACGAGACTGTAAAGCATGCACATTGCTACGTTACTTATTTCCATGAATACTGAAAAAACATAGTAAAGGGGTTTAATTTCAAAAGCTAAAGGTTATAGCTGAGAAGCTATGACACTTAAGAAATGCTGAAATTTTCCGTACCTCAAATCATGCAAGTCCTCGCCGTCAGCATCACTGGGCGGCGAAGCGTTGATATCGAGAAGCTGCTTAGACTTAACCCCTAGAGGCCACCGCTTACTCTTCACCCCACCCGAAACACACTCCCCACACACCCACTCGCCGAGGCCAGCCGCCTGACGGCAGCTGCCACCGCGAATCCCGGCGCACGCCAAGTGAAATCCACGCTCGCAGCCATCACACACAAGGAGCTGACCCCCACCTACCCCACCGCATGAGGCGCAGGGAATGGAGCCGCGAGGGAGGGCAACAGGGTCACCAGGCGGAGGAGCAGGGTTCTCATGGTACGCGCGGACGATATCCACGGCGGAGTCCGGTAGGGTTTCGGCGAAGGAGAAAGAAGGCGAAGGGATCTCGTTGAGGTCGATTCCGAGGCCGGAGCGAGAGTCGTCGTCGTGGTGGTGGTGCAGCGGCAACGGCGGCGGCGGCGGGTTGTTGTTGCGGTCGCCGCCGGTGGAATCGGGAAGTTCCATGATCATCGGAGAGTGGGAAGTGAGTGACACGACGGCGAGTTAGGGCTTGGCGGTTGTACCATTGTGCGGTTAGGGGAAGGAGATTGCGGATCGAGAGAGGAAGTGAGATTGGAGCGAGAGAAGAGAGTGGTTAGAGAGAGAAAGCGAGAGAGAGAGAGAGAGAGAGAATATAGAGAGAGAAAATCAGAAAAGGGAAAGACAGGGATGGGACCGTATCCGTATCGAAGCGTAAACTCGTTGTAAATCTCTTTTTCTTTCTCTTCTCGGTTTCTATTCTGCTTTTTTTAGTTTTCTTTGTTTTCTGTTCAACACTTGAACTGCCAAACTGGTTTACTTTTGGAAAAATCAAATCTAAAGTAAAAGTAAATTGCTTAAATGTGTTTTTGTCCTTAGCAATAGTTGGTTTTAATCTATGAAAAATGAATTCTTTGTTTTGTTATGGTGCATGATCTTAACTTTTGTTTACATGGCACACACGGACGCAGTCTGGTGCTGGCGGCTGACTAAAGTGTCTCCCAAATCACGCGAAATGGTCACCTATTACACGGCTCATTAACTTTGTCTAGGGTGAATGATGACTCGTCCATTAAATTTGGCATTTTTTTATGTGATTTAGTACTGTGGGACCGCTCATCCACAAGTCAGCGCTTCAGAAGCAGTTGTGTGCTTCTCATGTGATGCTTGTTTGATGCAATGGTGAAATCAGGTCGGGTGAAGTAGGACTCGAGCTCATTTATTTCATTTTTACCTCAAATTTTATGTCATCTCACAATTGGAGCTTTGACACCATTTAGATCCACATTCTGTTGAAAACATTGAATCTTTGTGCTCCTGGGAGAACCAATGAGTGTGTTGAGGGCCTCTTAATTATGTGAGATACCAAGGTTTCTCCCAAACAAGAATTTCATATTGAGACACCGAGATTTTGGAACATAATTACCATAATGTCAACCTTAACTGCATTTTCGAGTGGTAAGAAAATGAGCACCCTTTCAAGGATATCATTTGGAAGATTAGCTAGAGGATGTTCCTGATCCCTTTTGGTTTTCTTTGTTGGGGGAGAGAATTATGAGTTGGCCATTGATGGTGGTGAGGAATTAGCCGTGGAAATATGAGACTTTTCTCAATAATAGTTATTTTCCATGAAAGGAGCGAAAAATGATGAAGAAGAAAACAAAACCATTGAAGTAAATAGAACCTAAAGAAAAAATTTAGAAGTTGTGGATGTGAGTCGAATTAAATTATGTAAAAAATTGAAAAACACTACAAATCTAAAAGAAAATGTTCTAATTTAATTTTGTTGAATTTCAATTTAAGATATGTTGAATATTTTTTGAGTTTTATTTCATCTGTCTACATTTGTAATTTTTTATTTAGGTGAATTGTTGCGTTTAACTCACCAATTCAAAACAAGTAACCTAAGATGGTCATTTACCATTGGTTAAAAAATTAGACTGATCAATTTGACCCCAAAAAAAAGTATCAATCATGTGTCCCAAAGATTTTATGATGTATCAAATTAATATATAGCTCGGAAAAGCTAGTAATGAAGAATTAGTTTAAATCAATTAATTTTAATTCAATCAAACATATTTTCAAATCAATCCTGTATTGTATTAAAATTTAGTAGCAAAACAAAAATAAGCAACCAATCAAGAAAAAAAACCATAAGGAAAAAAGAGACTTAGTTTAGGAATTTTATCCAATACATGACTCTATGATCATAAGAGATGGTCGGATGATACTATTTATACTTTTTATTCACTCTAAACTTTTGGGATAGCAACAAAGTCGCCAAGGGCAAGTTTTGATTTCCCAACCTGCTCCCACTCTTCAATATTGCTCGTATCCTCGTTCGAAGTGAAAACTAGGTAACCACCCACATCCTTTTCAACTTCAAGGCTTGGGTTTACCCAACTTAACTCTTCATTCACAATTTTTTTTCCTTTGAGAGAACATAAGGTGTTTTTGTATTTCAATATATAAAATGATATTGTGGAGTATATTGATACCACAACAAGAAAGTAGACATATATGGAAATTGGATGAATAATTAGGTAAGAAAACAAGAAAGTAGATCATTTATATCCATTTAATTGGAAACCATTACTTAATTTCTCTCATGGGATACATAATGAATATAATGATAAGAAAGTACCTCGATGTCGTGCAAAAAGTTTTCCTCTCCACTTCAGTTGGAAAGATAACTCAAACACCAGGAGGACTTCCTCGACTAGATCAGAGTGGTTTGTGATTTAGGAGGGAGAGAGAGGGATGAGATCTAGAAAGAAATTGTGCTTTGTAATGAAGATCCTTTTTCGGTGATAGCAACCCTTTATGCTTTAAATGAGATGATGCGTACACGAAATGTGAGGCGTAATGAAGACTATGGGTATGAGATAAAAAAAAAAAGTTGATGCTTTTTAACAAGACACATACACACATTAAGGGTAATTATGTTATTCAACTAAATAACAACCAGAGATGATGCGTACACGAAATGTGAGGCATAAGGGAGACTATGCGTATGAGATAAAATAAACTTATTGTTTTTAACAAGACACATACACACATTAAGGGTGATTATGTGATTCAATAAATAACAACCAGAGTTGGCTTGGGATGGATATCAACACGCTTAAGCCTAGCCCCAGTCCCACTTTTGTAAAATGGAAAAATATATAGCACAAACTCAAAGCCAATTGAAAAAGTCTCTCTTTGACAAAATTAGGTTTGGATCAGGAATGCATAGATACACATATAATTCCCATGCTTAATAAAGTTGAACTCACATTTTCTTTTTAAAATTTGAGTTAATTTGATTTGTGTTTTTGAAAACAGTTTTATCTTTTGTTAAATTTAAAAAACGAAAAAAAAAATTTTGAATGGCGTGTTTTTAATTTATGAATCTCATAATGGTTTTCTGATTTTTTTTGTTTAGAACATAAAAACCAAAACAACAAAAATTTATTTTTATTTTTTAGTTTCAATATTTTTTTCCAAGAAACAAAGAAAAGATAGAGAATAGCCTCTTCTTTTGTTTTCTCATTAATAACATAATTGTAATAATAATGATGATTTAGAAAATATGTTTTGAATGAGACTCCCATTGTCTCACAATAAGAGCAATCCATTGCACACCCTTCATAACTACCATCTTTTTCACCTTTTTACAATAGTTTAAACTCACTAGGCAAGGGGAAGAACAAAACCCCACTAATCTGATTAGCAAATTAAACTACGTCAATTAGACTATTAGAACTGTAGTTAAGTGGTTATGTCACATGATCTTTCAGTTATGTCACGTAGGTGTGTGGTTACCGTATGGTAACTGAAAATGAAAAGATGAGAACAACCAATTGAACACGTACCATGTATACACATGGTCCTTAAAGTGAAAGAAATGTTGATTGTATCTATTCATTGAGCTTCCTATACTCTATACACTTTCAAGTTTTACTTGAACGTCGAAATACATTTTGCAAGTACTACACCACCTTACTCCGCGCATCTTAATGGACGAGCACCACCACACTTGCTCGGAACACTTCGTGCTAACCAAATTTGGAGTCGTGGAAGAACGAGGCAGCAACAGAGGATATATGATCCATCCTCTATTGAAGTTAGTGAGTACCATCTGTTTTCTTGAAGAATAAGCTAATTCTCTCGCTAATTAGATGAGTACATGGGTCACTACTCACATGAGGATTTGGAAGGATCCCCTCCTCACTATTATTTGTTGTTTTTAGTGAATCAAATGAACACATCTCACATTAGTCAGATCCTTATTTCCTTGTTTGTTTTGTTGTCTCGCTTCATGAAATTCAGGGACGGAACCAAGGGTACTCATAAGGAGTGCCCGCCCCTAGCATTGGTCAAAAAATTTCATATACCCTACATATAGATATAGCTCTCTGCCCCCTAGCTAGAAAAAAAATATATTATAACCATATGAAGGGAAAGGTTTCAACACCACTTTGTACCTTGCATTTAAGAAGTTTCCAAAAGAATGAAAAGTTTGTAGTCTTTATCCAATCTCCACAAGTCACACTTTTGTCCACAAGTTAAAAAAACTTTCAAAAGATAACATTATTTTTTTTAACCGTGGGAATTGAAGTGGCTCTAGTTCACCTTCCTTCAGAGTTCTTACTTTTCTTCTTTCAAGTTCCATGCCTAAGGCTAAGCTTTTTCCTTCCAAGATCATCATCTTCCCCTCATTGCTTGGATCTGTGAGATTGTGATTCAACAAGAAAGCAAGTCATTCTCCTTCATGGTGTAAGCAATTTTTTTCTCTTTTATTTCAAATCTATCTATAATCTATTTCTATTTACAACGTTTGATGACAAGTTTTATAGAGAGAAAATAAAATAGTCATAGAGATTGTGTCTCACTAGTTACTACCTCCTTGTTGCTTGCTATAGCCTATAGCCAATGGATTTTGTTGGGAGAGGAAAGTTACTTACTTTCATTGAATGGGTTATTTTGTGTAAGGAATTAGAGAGTTCCATTTAACTAATAAAACGCAACAAAAACAGAGGGATTTGAACAGTATTAGACATTAGTGTGTGAGTAAATTGTTGATTTTCTTCACAAGTTAGAGGAAAGGTTCATGACTTCATCAGTTAACGATACTAATTTATAGACCCATTGTACATAAATTCTAATTAATGACAATCAAGGTAAAAAGGAATAAAACACATCCTAATGACTATCCTAATGTATGTGCATTGCCTTTCTATGTATATTTTAATTATATGCTTTCTCTTAGTCTATATTTCATTTTGTAAGCTCTTTTTGTAGTCAAAAAATTACATTCTTACCTATTTCTTCTTGGGCTCTTGACAGTGTGTAATAGTGTAATACTATGACAACTCAAAAAAGCATTGGTTCATTCTTTAAGAAGAAAGAAGGCAATAGTAGCAATCAACCTCAAACTATTGCTACACCATCTATCCCACCACAAGATGAACGACCTTCAAAATGTAGAAGAATTCAACCAGAAGAAATGAATGTTGTTGATATAGAGCGTGATCCTGGATTGCGTCCAATGATGTGGGAGTTCCCTTTTAATCAAAGAGATGAAATACGTCGTGCTTATCTTAAGGTTGGTCCATATCAACCAAGGAATATAGAATTTCCTTTTTCAGGAGAAGGTAATAATCGTCGACGATTTCAAGCTTCTTGGCTCGATGCACATTCATATTGGTTGGAGTACTCACCTAAGAATGATGCTATATATTGTCTACCATGTTATTTATTTGGCAAGAATGAACCGGGACATGCAAATGCATTTATAGTTGATGGCTTTTGTAGATGAAAGAAAGTCAATGAAGGAGTACATTGTCCTCTACTAGTACATGTGGGAAAAAATCCTAACTCCTCACATAGAGTTGCTGTAAAATCTTGTGAGGATCTCAAGAACCAATCTCAACATATCCAAAGATTATTTGGAAAACAAGCATCAAAAGAAGTTGAAAATAACCGACTACGGCTTAAGGCTACAATTGATAGTATTCGTTGGTTAACTTCCCAAGCATGTGCTTTTAGAGGAAATGATGAAAGCTTTGACTCAAAAAATAAGTGGAATTTTATTGAGTTGTTAAAGTTTTTAGCAACTTATAATGACAAAGTTGCTAGTGTTGTGCTAGAGAATGCTCAACAAAATGCCACATACACATCTCCTAAAATTCAAAAGGAGATTTTGCAAATCATTGCTAGTAAAGTAAGAAATGCTATTAGGAAATAAATTGGTGATGTCAAATTTTGCATTCTTATTGATGAAGCTCGAGATGAATCAAAGAGGGAGCAAATGGCTATCATTTTGAGATTTGTTGATAAAGATGGTTTTGTTCGAGAACGCTTTTTCCATGTTGTGCATGTCAAAGATACCATGTCATCAACTCTTAAAAATGAGGTATGTGCAGTTCTTTCCCATTATGATCTTCATGTTGAAAATATTAGGGGGCAAGGTTATGATTGTGCTAGTAATATGCGTGGTGAGTGGAATGGGTTACAATCTCTATTTCTCAAAGAATGTCCTTATGCATATTATGTTCATTGCATGGCTCATAGATTGCAATTGGCATTGGTTACGGCATCTAGAGAAGTTAAGCAAGTTCATCAATTCTTTGAGAGTTTGACATCTATTATAAATGTTGTTGGTAGTTCTTCTAAGAGGCATGATGAGCTTCAAGATGCACAAGCATTGCACATTCAAAATCAGATTTCTAATAATGAAATTGAGACTAAAAAAAGGAGGAAATCAAATTGGTACATTGCAAAGAGCTGGAGATACTCAATGGAGTTCTCATTATCAGTCAATATATAGTCTGTTAAGAATATATGCACCAATATGCTCTGTTCTCAATAATATTTCTGAAAGAGGAGCAAATTACGCTCAAAGGGGCGATGCAGAGGCAGCTTTCTTGACATTGACTTCATTTGATTTTGTTTTCATATTGCACTTGATGAAGCAAATTATGGAAATAACAAATCTTTTATGCAAAGCTTTACAACAACAATCTCAAGATATTGTAAATGCTATGCATCTTGTTTCAACTACAAAATCACTACTTCAAAAGTTAAGAGAGGATGGGTGAGTTATTTGAGAGTGTCACATCATTTTATACTAGCAATGCTATTGATATTCCTGATTTGAATAGTTAATATATTAGAGGTCAGCGCAAGCCTCGTCATAAGACTGATGACACTTCTATGACTATGGAGCACTATTTTAAATATGATATATTTACAGCTGCCATAGAATTTCAATTGCAAGAGTTAAATGCAAGATTTTGTGATAAAACTGTGGAATTACTCATGCTCTAAGTCCTAAAGAGGCATTCAAGTCTTTCAAGGTTGATGATATATGCAAGTTGGTTGAGAAATATTATCCAAAAGATTTTACTGATCAAGAGAATATTCACTTGAGGATTCAACTACAACATTATGAGCTTGATGTTTTAAAGCATTTTGATTTTCAAGAAATTTCAACACTTTGTGAGTTATGCAGGGTTTTATCATCTTTTGGGAAATCAACAATTTATCACTTGGTTGATAGAGTAATTCGTCTTGTCTTGACTCTCCCAATTTCAACTGCAACAACAGAGCGTGCTTTTTCAACAATGAAGCTTGTGAAAACTAGGCTTCACAATAAAATGGAAGATGATTTTCTTGCAGATACTATGACTATTTATATTGAAAAGGATATTACAAAGACATTCACCATTGAAGAAATTATGGAAGAGTTCTACCAAATCAAGAATCGTAGAAGAATATGACTTTGATGATTGAAATGAAATGCATATTTAGTTATTAAGAATCGCATATTTTTTGTAGGCGGTGTTTACCTATTAGTTATCATGTTTAGTTTTATCATGTAATATTTTATATGAACTAAATATTATATAATTGCTAATAGCATAATTGAAAAAAAGCATAATTGAAAAAAATTATTTAGTCTGTCATATATTTTTTCGCCCCTAGACCTTATTTTCTTGGTTCCGTCCCTGATGAAATTTCTATAAGAATTGGAACTAGGGACCTAGAAGCAAATCAAATAACTAGAGCAAGTATTATACATCAAATTCCAAAATCTCTCAATCAAAAACTTGTCAGCTAGACAAATCCCATCAAATCTTAACATAATCAATTAATTAATTCATGTCTAAAGACTAAAATGATAAAGCATCATTTCAAAACTCCAATCTCACACCTTTCTAGTGTTGGAGAGTCATTGATTGCTCAAGAAACAGGCCACCTAATATTATAAGAACAACAATAGTAAACCAAAATTCAAAATTCAAAAGAAGCAGAGTGGAGGAGTAATTACTATTAATAAAAACAATAATGATGATTGATGAATGAGAACAAGTTTTAAAATTCGAAGGAATCATAGTAGTACTGTAATTAAGCCAGAGAAGGAGTGTGATTGGTAATTTTAGTGAAACAGTTGGGGACAAATAGAAAAATAAATTAATGAGAAGAAGAAAAAAAGTGAAATTACATCTCTGAGTAAAAGAAGCTCGAGTCTCTTAAGAAAAATATTGTATGTTACGAAACGAAAGATAACCGAAGTGCATATTTTCTCTTTTATCAAAGACAACCCTCGTAAATAACCACTTTTGCTCTTATTTAGCAGAGCTCATCTCTTAAACATGTAGTCTTGATTTCGATTGTTAAATTAAATCCATAGTATGAAAAAACACTATTGAGACTAGGGATTCCACTTTAATGCGTGACAATACTCGGGAATTAGTTTCTCAGTTATCGGGTCGGGTGAGGAAAAAAAATAAAGGTGGTGAAATTAATTTGGTTCACCTGATTCCGGTGTCCATCGCGATCACATGCAAATGCAGTATTTATTATTAGCCTCCAAATTTGCCGGCCCCGGTCCAGTTCCTTCAATACGGCGTCGTTTTAGGCCTCGAAACTCTTGTCTATTTCCTTCTCTTCTCTCGTCGGTTACTATAAACGCAACCCAATCATCTCTCTTTCTTCTTCTTCTTCTTCTTCACACTGAGTTGACTCGGTCTTCGTAACTCGCTCTCTGGTCTCAGCTACTCATCGCTGTTTCTGCATTTTCTCCTCCGATCACTCTCTCTCTTCATCCGGTACTCTCTTCTCTCTCTCTCTCTCTCTCTATCTAGTTTCCACTGTAATTGAACACGTGCTTATGATCCGTACACGCAGTGCGATTACTGTGTCATTTTGATTTTGCGTATTTGAATCGAATGCTATGATGTTAGGGTTTGGTGTCGAAATGCGAGTGATGATTCGAGTAGTGAAGTGCATAACATACCGAGATCTTGCAGCACATTACTGATTTTTTTTTTGGTTTTCTTGTTGATTGAATCTGTTGGTTAATCGCTTTTGATATCTACGTTGTGTTCTGATTCTTGGTTCCATTTTGATCTACTTAATCATGTGTGATGACTGGAATTATGATTTCTTATTTGGTGTATAGAGACTTGTGTGGCGTGATTTGCTGTGTGTCTGGCTTGTTTGAAGTGGAAGTTCAGTTCTAAGATTGTAATTGGTTGCTGCAAGAATAGATTTCTTTTGAAATTCAATCTTCTTTGTTTCTTGGATTAATGAGACTGAGAACAAGGAAACATGTGAATCAGAATGAATCAAAGTTTAGGAGAGGAGTCGAAAATCACGAGTGAATCAGAATGAGGGAAATTCATTTTTGGAGTGAGATTTTTTTTAAATGTCAGTGCACTGTAGACTAGTTACATGAACTGTTTTTTCTTGCTGAGTTCAGATCTTGACTTAAGAGTTTAATGTTGGTTGTCAGATTCCTCTCTTTAAGTTGTACTTGTTTTTAGAAATTGAATGGTGTTTTGAGTAGCTATCATTGTTGAGTTTGATCAGGTGTGTAAGACTGAAGCTGACAGCGATGTCAGAGAATGCTCTTAGGGATCTCAATACAATTCCTGGAGCTGAAAGGAAGAATGAGGACTCCAGTAAGGCCTGTTTAACCAAGCCTTCCGCTGACAATGCTGGTGAAAATGCCGAAGAACGACAAAAGAAAAAGAGTTGCGCCTCCTTGGATTCTCCATCTGTTAATGGAAACCAGGATGGGACTGCTAATTCTGGTGTAGAGATTATAGAAGTAGAATACATTGATTCTGAGAACTTGAATGATCTAGAAGATGTTGATACTTGTCTCAAGGTATTATGTTATCCATTTTTTGGGTAAAGGGACTAGCGGGGTTTGACAGTTGAGAACTGTTGAAATTGGCCTCGTTTAATATAGTGGGGATTTTATTTTATTTTTAGTTATTTACAGTTGATTATTGGCTTATAAGGAATTGAAACCCTGTATTATCTGAAAATAATTATTTTGGTTTTGTTACAGACCCTCTTATCTGGACTTGACTCGAAGGATTGGGTCCTGCTTTGTGATTCATTAAATAATGTACGCCGTTTATCTATATTCCACAAGGAAGCAATGCTTGATATGCTGTAAGTTTAATTTTATATATATTATGGTTTTTAAATTCAGATATCATTGATTAGTATGTTTTGATTTTTGTTTTGATTTATTGAATTACTTATTTGTTGTCTGGTAAACAGGGGGGATGTGATCACATCTATTGCAAAGTCCCTGAAAAATCCTAGAAGTGCTGTTTGCAAAACTGCCCTTATGACCTGCGCTGACATTTTCAGTGTTTATAATGATCTTATAATAGATTCACTGGATCCTCTTGTAAGTCAACATTACTTATTTGTACTGGTAAATTTGCTGACACGCATTGTGGAATCAAATCATAAACTTGATAGTATTATTAGTAAATTAATGTGCTCTATGTGGAACAAATATGGTGGATGCAGCTAGTACAGCTTCTTCTCAAGTCTTCCCAGGACAAACGCTTTGTATGTGAGGCAGCGGAAAGAGCCTTGATATCAATGACTACTTGGATTTCTCCTATTACTTTGTTGCCAAAATTGCAACCATGCCTTAAGAACAAGAATCCCCGTATTCGTGCAAAGGCATCAATGTGCTTTTCTCGAAGTGTTCCACGACTGGTACGGGTACACATGATTTTTGCTTATATTGATGACATTTAAGACTTGTTCATATGCATGACTTTGGCCTTAAAGTGATTTTTTGTGTCACAAAAAGATAAAACAATAAAAACGTTAGGAAACAGATTAGTGATGCAAGAAAAGAACCTTTCTCACCATCGACATTGAAATCTTAAAATGTTGTTGTCTTGATTTAGAATATGATTGTTTTGTGCCAATTCTGTTTCAGTTCCAAATTTATTCAACAAAGCTTCACATCTATGTTTGATTAGGGGAATGGTTTATAATGACCATGCATAGAAATCATGTTTTTTATTGCTATACTTCCATACATAGCCTCATTTAGTAGATGGATTGTTTTTTCAGTGATAAAGGAGTAGAAGTCTTATTTGATAGATCGCATGTCCTAAAATTTCTTTGATCATTGGGTACATGTATTATGTTTCTTGGTTAATGCTAATCTGTTTAACCTGCTGGTAGTACTTATCTTATATCTTTCTAGTCTTATGGTGCAATCAGTGAAACTTTTGTAAAACAAGCAACATATATATACTCATATTATATCTATTTGTAAATTTCTCTTCCTCTATTTTGTTTAAAATAATTTCAGGCTTGCTTCAGTAGTTATATTAGTCAGAATACCCATATGAATGGATCCTTATAATGAGGCTGCCATAAATAGCTCAATTGTATTTGTTACTATTTTTTGATCAATTCTTGTTATCATGTTTATAGATCCAGTGCTTCAAAATCTGTTGAAGGGTGGGTTTAGGCCATTTAATAAATGGTTGCTATACTTTTAAGTTGTTTGCATGGATGCCCTCTATAGTTGGAATTTGGAAGGGACACAGTTAAAGTAGATAGGATAATTAGTATGGCTTAACTTTTGCAATTTGGTTTGGCGATTAAGATTTGCTGCTTTCTGTCCTTGAACTGTATTTGAACAGGGTGCAGAAGGCATAAAGACATACGGGATTGACAAATTGATCCAAGTAGCTGCAGCACAGTTGAGTGACCAGCTCCCTGAGTCCAGGGAAGCGGCTCGAGCTCTCCTCATTGAGCTTCAAAATGTGTATGAGAAATTTCAGGATCTTATGCCAGCTACTGTCTCTGAGCAGCCGGAAACTGTCTCTGAGCAGCCGGAGACTGTCTCTGAGAAGCCGGAGCCAGGATCTTGGGAGAGCTTCTGCCAGTCACAACTTTCTCCTTTAAGTGCTCAAGCTGTACTTCGTGTTACCAGTATCGCTAGGGAAGGTCTTGTTTCATGACATACGCATAAGCTTCACTTACCATACTTCACGATTTCCTGGTTTGCTTGTCATTTTTCTTCTGTAAATACAGTGCGACAATTGAGATGATTGAGTTGCTGTCGAAGCACGTATGAGCTGAAGATTTATGATGTATTTTTTCCCTAGTTGTGGTTACCTATGTTACCTTGATTCATATTTGATAGATATATAAATCACGTTAATTCCGTTGTTCCATGTTTTTGCTATCTGCTTCTATAAAAATTAAAATTCTTTCCTTTAATGAGGATTGTGAGGTTTGAGGACTCATTCTGTGTATCTCAATTGTGTAATTCATGACCAAGGCACCTGTAATTGTGCATCTTCATAACAATGTCATGCTATATTAAAGCATTTTCCTGTTAGATAATTCACAAAGTTTAGAGGTTGAATGATGCAGTCATTATTGGGAATAGTCTCAGGTGGAAGAAATGCTGCAATATATAGAGCAAACAAATGTTGGTTTTAATCATCCTCTTGTTTAACTGGTGAACGATGTTAAGTTGGTTCAGGTGTTACATCCTGGTTTCTCTTGTCAATATGTCTCTATCATTTCTCCATTTGAGATCTAAATCGTTGATTTTCATATTTATATCTAACGATCTGAAAGAAGTACTTGGACCAAGCTTTACTTGTGGTATGAGCTCATGGTCGAAGTTTCTATTTTTGTTCAGGCCGTTAGTTATACAATCAACGGTTTTGATCACAGATGAAGAGATAATAGAGAGAAGTTGGCTGAAGATATCCAAATGCCAGCATGTTCACATATGTTTGAACTTGTAGTCCCAGTCCATAAATAATTCTCACCTAAAATTAATCATAAAAGCCATTGATGTATCCAAGTAAACTACTAACTTATGTTTGTGGACTTGTTTTTTGCTAGGCAATTCACATGTAGTTTGTTGATATCTGGAACTGAGTGAGAGCATTTATTTTGCAGTTAGAATTGAGCTATCTCGAATGTGCAAGCATCTACCGTTTTACTATTATCTACTCGTACTTTTCAGGGCTTGTGGGGTTGTAGATGCTTGACATTAACTACTCATGAAGATCACATGTTCTCTCCACTTCACTTTACCAACATTCAATGATTATATAGGTTCTATAGTAGAGTATCATTAAGTGTTCTATGGATTTGCCCCTTTACTTTTTACCCATACAAAACTGCATATACTGTGAAAAAGTTCAATTATTAGAACTTGCAGAAAAAATAGGAGATTGTATAAAGGGAACATAGTTGGCCAGTACAATGAAGATGAGCTGTAGCTGTGTTAAGCCTGCATATTAAATGTCATCTTGAGGGTCTACACAGTTTGAAAGAATCAAGAATTTGAATGAGTTGCTAAAATGTTAGCAAGGAGATTGCTGGCCACGTCCGAACCAAATATGGGACTCTTGTGCAGAAACAGACAAGGGTTATTCAATAGTGAGACAACCTGTAATTTAAGGAGGAATCCAATGATATTAATTGTCATTCGAAGGATTACTAATTTGGTGTTCTAAATGGAGGGTTAATGAGGTGTTATGTATATCTTTTAAAAGACTAAATAGTAAAATGAGTAATTCTTTCATAAAAAGGACAATATCAATATGAGAGAACATGAAAGAAATTTCATACGAGAAGATCATTTTTTTGGATAGATTGGAAAGCTAAAAACAACAAGCATGGGCAAGAAAGAAAATAAACTAGTCATTCTCCAATAGATGGAGAACCTCAATGGGAGGAGAGCCCCAAGTTGCCAACTCTTCCCTCTCCCTAAGCCAGAGTTCACTAATACCTCACAACTATATTGCACCTACATATCATAAAACTGGTAAAACATATGTAACTAAGCACAAATTCCCTGCCTTAGCTTGTTAAGCATATTCATCTTCCATGAGGATAAACGACGCTCTATACGCTTCATTAGGTTCCTAAAGTGCACTTTCTTACTCATTTCCATGTCCAATTTCACTCCCAAATACTTTCTTAAACTCGAGGTGCTCTTTATAGAAGATATAGTCAGTGAAAGTTTCCCTCCTAGTTCTGATAACTTTAGACGAACAAAACATGAGATGATCATCATCTATTACAAACCCACTTGCTCATAATATTGTTTATTTCATTATTTTTATCTTAACCAATATCATTGTTCCTTTCCTCTGATTTGAATTTGAATACAAAAGATAAAAAGAAATAAAATATTCAAAATCCGTGATTTATATTTGGGCCATTCAAGTGGGGTTCTCTTTAATTTTAAAATTTTCGCAAACAGTTTTCAGAGTTCAATTTATACTATGTGTCCTTAAACACTCCTTTTTTCTGGTGGTGCTGATTTGGTTGTCCAAAATATATCACAAAATATATCACCATTTTTAATGTTTCACATTTTAAAATGTGATACCTTTTTTTTTCCGTCAATAGGGCTCTTTTGGGCCTATTCCTAAATGTGTGACCCAATATGAGTGGGTCTTATCTACCACAAAGTTAGCATCAATGTGCTTTTTCAAATTCGCAGCTTGTGCACAAATAAGTAAGTTTGATATTACTGTCGATGAATGGAAAATTAAATTAATGTCAACAATTTTAAGAAATTCAAAAATAATGACACATGTAAGTTTGTGAAAATTAAGTGTTTATTCTAGGAAGGATCTCTTGCATGTCAAGACTTCCTAAAAGAAAAAGGTGGTACTATATGTCTTTAGTATTCAAAAGAATTATTTCTTTTTAACACAGGAGAGATTCCCATCTTAATTTAACCACGTTTTTATAATCACGTGGTTCAACGTTTGCCGTTGTTATAATGAATTCTTCAATATTTGAATTAATTTTTGTGTATTTGAATACTATTTTTAACAATTGATTCCAGCTCCAAAATTTAATTTGCGATGAAATTATAAATTCCAGCTATCAGTTTTTACAACAGTATGTATTTTACAATATGTTATACGAAAATAACTTTTAACTCACTTTTACTATATCGATCAATTATATCTCCAGACCCCAATTAATTTTAACAATAACAAAGCTGATCCAAACATAAATTTGCAGCTTCTCATGCATGTAGGTGTTCGCATGATCAGATGCGCATTCTTTTCTGAAACATTAATATAGTCGATTCCAATATTACGTTCGTCCAATACATGCCGGATCCGAAACCAAACCAAGCTTAAGCAATAGGGGGGTTTCAAACTCATTTTAAGACTCCAAGTAGATAAAATAAAATTTTAAATTTTAAAAAGGAATAATAATCAAACTCGTGATCCTGGTTGAAATTAAACTTACCAGCTACAACTGAAAAAATAAATAAATGTTGAACCTTGGAAATGGGTACATAAACTAAGAACAAGAGTTACTATTAATTTAATACTACTATATAGTAGTTCTTTATTTTAAGGCATTGTCTTGCACTTCACGCTACTGGGGAAAAGGGATACATGCTGCCAAAACCAAACGGAAAAAAAGACAAAAGGGAAAGTAAAGTGAAAAGGGAAAGCAGATAAAGAGGAAAAGGTTCAAATTGCAAGCTAACCGTGATTTTTTGGTTCCACTTGTAAAACTGGTCACTTTCCCACCCGCTCCATCAACATTCCTCAGTTACCTAATACATAAATCACCAAATATATAAAATTACAAATCAAGTTGATTGATGATGTTGTAATCACTCTTTCTCATTCTATAACTCTAGCTTACAATTTCTCTCTCTTTGGCAATTTTTTGGTATTATAGGAATTATGAACTGAAATGTGATAAAGCTTCACATATGGGGGTTACAAGATTTTTTGCAATGTTGTTTAGCAGGAAAATACATAAGATAGTCATGACTCATGTTTAGAAACTTTCTGAGCTTTTCAGCACTGGTGTTGACAATGGCAGTTATTATATCTTTGGTACTGATATTTGTGGGACTAGTGTTCCTGGTCCTGATTCATGTGTGTTTGTCTGAGTGGTTCTCAAGAACAGGAGGAGGCTCAGGAGGATCAATGACTGAGAGGGGTGCAAATGGGGGAAGAAGCATGTCCAAAAAGGACTTGGAGAAGCTTCCTTGCTATGATTATGTTGCCAAAGACAACAGCACATGTAGCCCTGTGGATTGTGCAGTTTGCTTGGAGAATCTCACTACAGGAGATAAGTGCAGATTGTTGCCTGTTTGCAAGCACAGTTTTCATGCCCAGTGTGTGGATACTTGGCTTCTCAAGACACCCATCTGTCCAATTTGTAGATCCAGTGCTGGGTCTTCTCATAGTGGAAACCAAGTTCAAGTTGTGGAAAGTGGTTCATCAAGAAATGTTGCAATAGAAATGATGGACAATCCAATATTTGGAACCCCCAGGTCTGGTCAAGGAGAAGTGGAATCAAGAGTGCACCAAACAGGTACAGCTGAAAATCAATGATGTTATTGTCTGCTCACTTTTCCCTGATGCTATAGAATTTGTAGTTAAGATGTTTGAAAATCAAACAATGAAGTCTTCTAGTATCATCATTGTTGTTACATTATTGTGCTCCATTTGGCTATATTTTAATTTATTTCCGTGGTCCCCTGTTAGCATATCAAGCACAAAGCGCCTCATTGATTTATCAGTAGAATAATGAATTGTTTGTCTGATGGACCCAAAGTTAATTGTCCTAGAGCTAGTTCTGCTGAAGTGACACTGTCCTACGTTTTTTAGAATAAAATGGCAAGATATTTTTGAGAATTTTTAAGCAGCAGTGAATAGTGAAAAAGAGGCAAAGAGAAATAACAATTCATAGGGTAAAAGATTAATCATCAAATGCGAAGTAGTTTCATTACAAGCCTACAATTCATGCAACCCTGTTTGGTACTACAAAACGTTTATCATTTTTATACCTTCTAGCACTTGTACTCGCTGTTCTTCTGTCTACCCACCTGACAACATTCATAATCTTCTTCAATACATTGAAACCAAAATGGTAAAATGGGAAGAAAAACTTGTAAAAGAATACTCTGAACTGAATATATATAATGCTACAAAACTAACATATTGGAAACATAAATTGTGCACGAGATGAATCATATGCAAATTTCATACGAAGCATGCTCGGCACAGAATTCTGGACCTTCTCCCTTCATCCCCGTTCTCCCCTCTCCTTCCCAAGATGAACAGCTAGTGTGTACAACAAGGGTCTAAGAACACCATCCTACTGTTCTTTCTTGGAAGGCTGGGAAGATTGCTGAGCCTCTCCTGAAGTCTGGTTTATACTAGCTTTGGCCTCGGCGAGAAACCTTGGATCAGGCTCGTGTTTGTCTGCAGGTTCTCTCATTGCCAAATAAATGTAAAATGCTATGACTACATTAACAGATATGACAGCAAGAAATCCGCTCACTAGTGTCACAGAGTAAGGAGACAGATTGGATGTTCCTGTTACAGACAAGGAAATACAGTAAGGTAAAGTTTACAACTGTCATTACATTATTCTATTAGGCCTTACTCCAAGTTGAGAAGCATTAAATGAAATAGATAAAAATTAATGAGAACTATTATCACGGAGCAGAGAGGATGAAGCACTACAAAAATAAGATAGATCGTTGGCACGTTGAAGAGCCTTAGTATGGGAGCATTTAGATGCCAATCCAGATAGATAAAAATTAAAAGAATATATAATTTTCCTAAAGAATTAAGCTTATTCGGGAAGCATTTTGAAGTACTGGCTTAAAGCCCTGTTTGGAAGAGCTTATTTGAGCTTATCTTAAAGCATAAGCGCTTATTCAGCCTAGTACAAACTACTTTGAGCTTATTTCATAAGCTGTTCATTATTCATATTAGCTTATGAATACCAACTTATACTTATTCATAACTTATGTTCAACTTATTTCAATAAATTTCTCAAATTAGTTTATGAATAAGCACTTATGCAATAAGCGTTTACTGACACAAGCGCTTAATTAAACTGTTTACCCGAACTCACCCTAAGTCAGTAATAAAAAAAATAGATACACTACTATTTTCAATAGTGCAACAATTACCATGAATATTTCAGCACCTCAAATTTAAGGTTAGGCAATTCTGGCATATACAAGTCAACAGACATTGCCTCAGAACTCAGAAGTCAGAACTACAATATATATATATATATATAGGCTCATGACAATGTTAATAACACTTTCTGGTTATAATGGGGGTGTAAGTGGGCATATTTGGTTGCCTCAATACCACATGTGAGGATGCATGAAAGTGGATAGGTTATTGCTTGTATGATCTTCAGTCTATATGTTAGAAAGAGAATACACACAAAAACTGAGAGCATCACCATTTACACATGCCTAAACCATTTCCAACAAGCACATCACATGATGCTAAAAAATAAAAAAAATGAGCTCCAATGTGCAAAATTAACTACCACAAATTACAAACTACTTCTTGAGACCACAGGTAAGGATTATGTGATAGGTCTAACTACATGTTAATCATCACAAAGTTTATCAGTTTTAGGTCCATTTTAAGTAGCAAATTACCTTCATAAATAAAATAATAAAGAAAAAAATATAAAAGAGCTTAGTGCTGTAGAATCTTACCAGGAAGCAGATTATGGTTAAAAGCATGTAATATTGCAATAGGGACTGCCCACATGAACATTGATGCAATGAAAAACTTCTGAATCACTCTCATCTTTGTCTCCAATCCCTCTACAGCAACAACAAAAATATGCTGTAATCCATCTACATACATACAGTGAATTCCCCATAGCCACCCACTGAATTCTAGGCATCAACCACTACCAGCAAAGAAAAATTAAACAAGTAGATACTAACCCACTCAAATTCAGATTTCTGAAAGAGGCTGAGACGACAAGTGAGGAGGGAGGCGCGGCGGCGTGGAGCGGCGGAGGGAGGAGCGACACCGGCACCGGCAGGGAAGAAGATCGTGATTCGTGGTGGACTGGTGGTGGTGGGTGGGACTTATTAGGGTAGGGAGACGCGAGAGAGAAAGAGACTGATTGTGTGAAGGTTTTTTCATTTTAGTCCCTCAACTAACCTATGTTTCTCATTTTTGCCCAGGCCCAATAACTAACTTAAGGCCCAAAGATTTTTTTTACAGGGCCTGGGCCACCGCCCAAGCATGGTGGAACGGTGGTTGAATGGGATACGTGGTGGCCGACGGTGGGAACTAGAGGAGGCGGCCACAGAAGCGGATCGAGAGAACGGTTGTTGTAATGCGTCTCGCGACAGGTAACTTAGGCCACGGCCAGGAAACCTAATTTTGAAAACGCAAAACGATGCGTAGAAGAGAGCTTCTCTCTAAAGAGAAACAAGGTGTTTTGCCCATAAAAAAATCGGTTTATGCTTTGAGTTTCATGTTAACTACATTGTGAGGTTATAAATGTTATATTAATGTAGTTATTAATTGACATGATATTGTTTCGTTGGTTGAGATAGAAAATGAGACAATAATCGGGGTAGGGGATCTCGATCCTACATGAGAAAGGAAGAGTAGTGAAATTGCGGGAAAAAAAATGAAAATGATATATGATGTGATGTGATAAAAAAAAAAGACGGATGTGGAGAAAAATAAGGTGTGTTTGAGGTGTCTATGTATAATATCAGTTTGAATACAATAGAGGTTGGAAGAATTCAATTTCGAGATTCACCACCACAATGGATTTCCTGACTCGAACACGATTGTCAACCATAAAATATATGTACATGTATTATACTCAAAAATAAAATGTAACTAATGTGTGTTACGAATTACGATATATATTTGTTTTTCCTTAAACTATATCACCCGTTCGAGTCTTGTGCATGGATCATAAAAATGATGTTTTAAAAACTAGCCTCATAACTTAACAAGGAGATGGATGTAACCGGCTCAAACATGATTATTATAATTTTTCAAATAAGAACTTATTATAACTATAATTTTATCAAACAAAATAACTAATTAAAAATATCATTTTGTGTGAGGATAGATGAAAATGTAAACCCTAACAATATATTGGATTTATGTGCAATAATTTTTAAACTATGAGTTAAATTTAATTAAATCCTCTTATAAATTAACTCATTTTTTATTTGAGGGGTGGGTAGGTGTGTTTGTGGTTTGGAGGGTTGTGTTTGCTTTGTACATATTTTGATTATTTTCTTTTGATCATTAATAAAGTTTTGCTTTAAAAAAACTCATTTTTTCGAAATATAAAAATTTCTTAATTTCAATTTTTGTGATAATAATTCCTCCCTAAAATCTAAAACAAGAAGACCCTACAATATCAATTCCTTCCCAATCATTTTTTACTAAAATCTAAAACAAGAAGACCCAACAACAGTACAAACCATCCACTATCTTTTGGATTTATTTTATATGTCAGTGATAAACTAAATATTTTAAATAGGGAATCTGAATCTCACAATTGAGCTACACGTGTCGTGGTGCATCAATGATTGTGACCTATAATTCTAACCCTTCATGAATTGCAATGAATACAAGTTGTAAAATAGTAGTAGTAAATTCCCTGTGTGTTAAGATGAAAATTATTGCTTGAGCTAAGTTGTAGGCTCCAAGCTCAAAAACTGCATGATATATATTAGAGTGCAAGGAGTCAATATTATTTCCCTAATATACTTTTCAAGGACAAGAAAAAAGTTACACCTATACATGGTTGTGCTTATTCCCACAATGCCAAGATTGACATGCAAATCAATCCCATAAGAAGGGCTAAACTTGCCCCCAATTGGAGCCTAAAACTGCTTAACATTCTTGTGCCCATGAAGTCAGTGGCAAGAAGATCAACAAGTGCCATGTAAATCAGGATTCCTGCAGATGCTGATAGCAGAACCCCTTCAACTATAAGCGCCTTTGAACTGTTCTCATTGTAAGTGTTTGATATGCCAATACCAATACCAATTCCAATTGGGAAAATAAGGCAAAACAATAGCACCATAATTGCAACCTTATAATGTTTAAGTTTTGCCTGATAAAAGAGAATAAAAGTATTAGCAAAAGTGACTTTCTTAAGTATAATAAAGAGTGAAAACTGATACATAAAAAAGTACCTGGGAAATGCACCCACCAAGTCCCAAGCCTTCAAAGCATTGATGGAAACTTAGTACAGCCACCAAAGGCTTGATTGTGTTAGGACTTCTGGACACCCCAAGAGATATCCCTAAAATGATTGAGTGAAGCACCATACCCAGCTCCAGAATCTGTATATTTTCATTACATTTAATTGAAAAAATAAACTCTTTTTCTGTAATATTTCAGGACAAATTCTTCACACCTTATCTCTATTTCAAGCTTCTTAGACTTAACTTTATTTTTGTTTTTGGCTGGGATTAACTTTTAATATAAGTAGGATGATTTTATAGCATGTTTGGATTAACTTCTTTTTTCACATAATCAATTATAGCACCGAGAGGCTACTCACAATAGCCAGAATTGATTTTAGTTTCAGAATTAACTGTAGAAAGATTTTCAAACATGCACTTATTCTATCATCATCTGGGATGTAACAAAAACCAAATTAGTTACCTGAGAAACTATGTCATACCGAAGAAGATCTGGTGATTCTAATTTCTCAGAGGCAAGTTCAGAGCTATGAACATGACTACCATGAACTGCATCATGAGTCTCTTCATCCTTATTCAATGGCAGAGCATTTCTCATTTCAGACCTTTTATGGTACCCCATAGCGAAAGCTTCCAGGATCAATGTCCCGATTGCTGCCATCATTGCCACAAACCCTGAAAAAGGAAACACTCCCCATGGCTTTTCACCTATACATGGATTTGTTAAGGCCTCAAAAGCATCAGGAAGAATGTGGATGAACCCGGTCGCGAGGATCACACCAGCAGAAAATGCTTTAATTAGGAAGTACAAGTGACTTTCAGGGTTGCTAATGCTTTTAGCAAAGATTGGCAAGCACACACCAATGAGGCTAGCAGCTAAAACTGATGCCACAGCAATCAACTTGAACTTCAGTGCCTCAGAGTCATTGTTATCTGAATCTTGAACTTGGTTATCACAAGTGCATTTAGAAAATACCAAGTTTTGTTGAAGAAGAATGATGATAGATATGAATTTGCTGCTTGTTAAAAGCTTGATCATTGTGCTCAAGAATTTGACATAGACAGGGTCAGTGAAAGGAGAAAAAGTTGTGGAAACTGGTTATTTGAAGTGCCTGAAAGGCTGAAACAGAACTAGAGAAATTAAGAATTGGTACTAGCTAGAGAATTGAAGGAGCAGCCAATGGCAAAGTTGGCTAATCAGCGATGGGTACAAAGAAGTTTGGCAGAGGACATTTCAATTTCTGCAAGCACTAAAAGCTAAAAAGAGCATATAGGGTCAGCAAGACCATTAATTTGCTTGGCATAGGACATTTTTGGAGGTATGTGTTAAAAAGCAGTAAATTGATTAGGTGTCCAATCAATTTTTTTTATTTAAATCACAAATATTCTCCACCACCGAAACAGTCTTGTTCAAGTCGGTTAGAAGCAAGTATTTAACGTAAGTACATTCGCATGGACTAAACATGAGAACTCTGCTTAAGTTAGAGCATGTGTCAAATCAATTTAATTTAAAAAATTGATTAATCTCAAGACAGTGAGAAACAATAATATTTTCTGAAGTAAAATGACTGTAACTTGCATTAGCCGGCCATAAGACTAATTGGGCACAAGAAGCAAAAGGGTGAAGTCAGTTGATTTGTTTGTGTTTCCATCTGGACGATACACCCAAATCTCTTAAATGTTTGACATATGAATGTTCAAATATCTAATAGCAAAGAAAATAACTCTTGAGAAAATCTACAAGATATTCCAAGTAGTAGTTGCATAAACTAGCCCCACACCTTAGACTCCCCTTTCTTTCTCAGTTGCACACAAACCTGCACAATGGGGAAAGAAGGAACGTTCAACCAGTTCCACTAACAAACAAATGTTTACACTTCATTGTTCCTCATGAACACAACAAGCTACATGTCACATGTTGTCTATAGTTGCATTTGGTGAATACCCCTTAAAACGTTAGTTTCATTGGGATTGGAACAGAACTGTGTTCCCAATTATATGACTTTCTCTTTTTTTCTAGCAGAGAATCAAACCAAAGAAAGCAAGTGACAGTGTTGCTGATACAGGTGCTTAAATATATAATATCCAATTATGCAGACTGTTGTATTATTCTCTTCATGACGACCATCAATGCTTTTATATGGAATTAGGTATGTGGACTTTGACAGGAGCAATTATAGGGGTTATTCTCATTACAGTTATCATTGCATGCATCATGTATTATATTAGATGCTTCAGATCAGCCCCACCAACAAACGAAAGTAAGACCTAAATTATATCAAACTCATATTAGACAGCATTGTTGATAAAGGCTAATAGCTTAATATGCTTATGTACTATTTTTCACAGTAACATTTGGAAACATGTTAAAGAAAACAGCTTGTCCAAGAGTTTCTATCAGGGAAGTGTACTCTGCCACTAACCATCTTAATGAAATGAATATCATTGGAGAGGGAACTGCAGGTAAATTACTGAAAGCTTGGTGAGAAAATTTGGTTTAAACTTTAACCTATTAATGAATGGCTCTGTAAAATATCATCAATTATACATTATGTATATAAACATTCAGATTTTCTATGGTTTTCAACAGTTTAGGCAACAGGCCCTAGATGAGTGTTCTAGAGTTAAAATCTTCGCTCTTTACCAAACCAATTGAAGATATCAACTTTCTTTAAATTGTCCAAGCTTGATTAAATCTACTTATAAAACACTTCTTTCTGGATTTGAATTTTAGGTAAGGTCTACAAAGGCATATTGACAAATAAACAAGATGTTGCAGTAAAGCACATAATCAATGATGATGGAAATATAGAAACTTTTGTCAGAGAAGTTACAAGCCTGTCTCATGTCAGGCACCCAAATCTTGTTGCTTTGTTGGGTTTCTGTAATGAGGCAGATGAATGCTTTCTTGTCTATGAGCTATGTCCCAATGGGAGTCTTTCAGAGTGGCTATTTGGTAATTGTAGTTTATCCCTTTTTGTAGCATGAGCTTGAAGTTTATTCGTTCTTATATCTTTGGTTGAAGATTTGACAAGTGAATCATATATCAGGCAAGAACAAGGTGTTGTCCTGGATACAAAGACTAGAAATTGCAATTGATAGTGCTCGAGGTCTTTGGTTTTTACATGCATATCCCGGAGGCTGCATCGTTCACCGGGATATCAAGGTCAATCTTTATGAACATCTCACACATTCTAAAGTGTAATTTTCCTCTTAAACATGACATGCTGAAGATTACAATTGTGACTCAAATGCTACCTTTCTAAAGTTCACACAATACTTGGTTAAATAGAATGGTGTATATTTCTTGTGCAGCCAACAAATATTCTTCTTGGGCCTAAATTTGAGGCAAAACTATCAGATTTTGGACTGTCTAAAGTTATTGAAGCGGGAGAAACATATGTTAGTTCAGAAGTGAGGGGAACTTTTGGATATGTGGATCCTGAGTACCAAAGCAACCGCCATGTGAATTCATCTGGTGATGTTTACAGCTTTGGCATGGTACTTCTACAAATCCTCTCTGGAAAGAAGGTCATAAATTTGAAACTGAAAAAACCAATGCCACTAAGTAAAATGGTCAGAAACCACAACCTTCTTACTCTATTTCATGCATTTTTAATTATTGTTTTTCGAAATGTCTTTGACCCGTTGTGCAAATGTTTTAATTTCTTAGGCAAAACTGCTCACCAAGAATGGTAGCATTACAGAATTTGCTGATCCTAAACTTAAAGGAGAATACTCAGAGGAAGCATTTGATTTTACACTTCAGCTTGCTCTTGCATGCACAGCACTCAACCAACAAAGACCATCCATGGAGCTGGTTGTGATAAAACTGGAGGAGGCCTTATTAATTTCAAAAGAGAGGAAGGTGTATACTACAGAAACTCCAGCAGACAAAATTTCTAAGGATTCATGAAATAGTGAATTTTGGGATAAGTTTTCATAATCAGAGTTTTGGAAAATATTTACAAGTTTCAAGTACAATGCTAATATTTTATACATGTTATACCATGGATTTTTTAATCCAGATTATGTGATACAATAAAAACTTCTGTACTACTGTTATCTAAGGTTCATTCTGTAAGAGTGATTGCTAAAATCTACGCCTATATGTTTGGATACCAGGTGAACGAATATGTATGCTACAGTCTGTTTGCACTGAAGCTGATCCAAATATTTTAGCACAAGACTTGAAAGTAAAGTCATGATCTATTTCAAGCTTTTCAGACTTCACTTTTTCGATTTTGGCGGGGATAAACTAAGTAGGAAGCTTTTATAACATGTTTGAATTAGCTTCTCCTTTTTTTCACATAACCAATTCAGGCACAGCACTCCTAAAGTTTCTTGCCAGAATTTCGAATCAATTGTACTATTGTAGAAAAAAATTTCACACATGCACATATTCTATTATTATCATCTGGGATGAAACAAAAACCAAATTAGTTAGTTGCCTGAAAAACTATGGCAAGTGCAGAGCTATGAACATGACTACTATGAACAAGACTACCATGAGGTGCATCATGAGTCTCTTTATCCTCATAATTCAATGGCTGAGCTTTCCTCATTTCAAAATGGTACCCCATAGCCAAAGCTTCCATGATCAATGCCCCAATGGCTGCCATCATTGCCACAAACCCTGAGAAACGTAAAACTCCCCAAGGGCCATGGCTTTTCACCTATATATAGACTTGCTAAGGCCTCAAAAGCATCAGGAGGACCAAAAGTTGGTTCACCATAAAGTTATTATAATATTTCATCTAGAGATTAATTTTTTTTAACATAGTTGTAGTATTAACTATTAACATTAACTGTACCAAAATAATTTAATAGAACAATAAATGCATAAATATTTTGACAACCAAAGTGGTCTCTAACCTTAGAATATTTGTGAACTTCAGATACCTAACATCAGGTTCATTAGGAAAGTAGTAACTAACAAGATTAAAAAAATACTAATTTCATAAGATCAATAAACTCTAGGATGTCCCTGACATAATTCTTTATTATCTACATTGGCCACACTACCATCTCAGCTGATCATACCTCAACCATTATATGTGTTACCACCACCAACTGCTACTCCCCTATCCCTGCTCGGCGCGTCTCTAGCAGGTCCATTGTTTGACCACCCTGCATTCTGGTTTGGTGGCACACCTCCCCTGTTGCCAGCATAGTTATTCTGAGGCCTTCCACCACGGCCATGACCACCGTCACGAGGAGGGTAACCGCTGGCATTGTTGTTAGGCCGGTATCCACCTCCATTGTTTCCTGGACCACCTGCATTGTCCCTCCGAGGCCTGGCATTGCGGTTGTTCCTATTATTTGCTTGAGCATTGTTCCTAACCCATTCTTCATGATACTTAGGATCATAAGGCACAGCTTGTCCATTGATAAATGGTTCACCTCCATAATCTTTCTCCCTAACATTCAAATACGAATCAGGAAGCACCCATGTAACTTTGGGCAATTCTTTGATCTTGAAGGAAAGTTCTTCAGAAACAAGTGCCCCAAATGCAAAGTAGTGTTTGGTAGAAACTGAATAGATCTTCATTCTCGCTTCTTCTTCGCTTCCGAGGACTTGAGCCAGTGTTTTGATGTAGCCATCGATGATTTCTTCTCTGCTGGGTTCGCCTTCGGGCTTCTCCATCATGATGAGCCAGTGCTCCATGTCGCAGCCATCGAGCGCGATGGCTTCTTTGGTGGGACGGTTGGAGGTGTTGGGGTTGGGGTCGTTGTGGGAGGAGGTGGTGGCGCGGGTGGAGAGGGAGCGGATGGAGGGGAGGAAGAGGTGGCGGGTGGGGATGGAGGCGGCGGCGAGGGGGCGGAGGCGGCGGAGAGAGGGACAGGTGGTGGAGAGGGAGCGGGAGAAGAAGGGAGTTAGGGTTTTGGGGTGGAGACGAGAGATGATCTTGGTCGCCATTGAGGGGAGGAGTAGTGGAAATGGTTGTGGTTTAGGGTTTGGGGGAATTTATATAGGAAAAACCCCTCAAATTTTGATGATTTATGAAAATTAAAACTAAGAAAAATAATGCATATTTTAATTATTGAACAATTTAAGATAGGTAAGTGGGGGTGATCGTGTGTGTGGAGAGGTTCGCTCTTAAGTTTGGCATTGAGCTCCTTTGGAGTATAGGTGTTGGAAAGTGTAGTGTGAAACTAACAATTTGGAGTGTATGATAGCGCTTAGGGATGATCAGTTTGAGCAGCATGTCCACGCTGGTGAGTTTGCGGATGCTTGTTAATTGTTGGACTGAGATTGGAGGCTTGCCTCAGACATATCCATCGAAAAGTTAATGCTCATGTTGATTGCCTTTGTAGAGATGAATGTCTTTCTCAATTTGCGTTCACTATTCTTGAGGATCTTCCTGATCAGGCTATCCCTCTAATCTTCAAGGATGCGCTAGGGTTTTGTAACTTTGTTCATTTGTTTAATTTTCCAAAGTAAAAAAAGGTGAAATTAATTAAAAAAATATAATGGAGAAGTTTTTTTTCTTTTGAAACTCAATTCATTCAATTAAGAAGAAAAGCTTGGCTCCGAGACCATTACATCAGACTGGACTAAACCATAAAGTTCATGAGGAAGCTCCTCAACCCAAACAACATTACCTAACTGAAAACAGAGTTTTGCTAAGGCATCAACCACACAATTACCAGTACGACGAACAAAAGACAATTGAAAAACATCAAAATACGAAAGCAAATTGCGACAATCCAAAATCAAAGTATCCAAAACGGAACAACCACCCCGACGCTTCCATGCTTCATACAGGTGGAGACAATCCGTTTCAAAAACGATTCAGCGAAAACCAAGCTCACTTGCCAAACCAAGAGCCCACCGCAAAGAGAGGCCCTTCGCCACCAAGGATGAAAACGTTGGTCCATGGAAAGCACACACCGCAGCCAGCACCTCCCCGCGGAAGTTGCGAACAACCAAACCAAAGCCACCATCTCCTTGCGCTGCCATACTCGCATCAAAATTAAGCTTGAACGTGCCCTGAGGAGGACGGAACCAAGAGGAGTTGTGTGTCTATTGAGGAGCCATTGACGCCTGCAGAGATGGGAGGGGCCTAAGGGACGCTGCATGGCGCAGCACCTGGTCCAAAGTTACTGTCGTGTACCGAAAACAAAGCTCATTCTGAGCTGTCCAAATAGCGTACAGAATGGTGAGAAACTCACCACAAGTATCCTAATCAGCGACCTGCATAAAGTCTGCAACAAATTCATGCATCTTACATTCTTGGTTAAGACGAAATCCTAGTGAACTTGCAAACCAAATTGGATGCACCTATGGGCAAAACAGCACCGCGTGGTCAGCAGTTTTCGGCGCTGCCAAGCAGCGAGGACATATGGGGTCCTCCGCCAAACCGCGAGCATGAAGGCTAGCTTTCACGGGTAGCACACCAAGGCATGCTCTCCAGCCAGTTTCACAACATCGAGGTAGAGCTTCAGCCTTCCATAATTTCCTTCAATCCACACTAGGCAAGGAAGGGACCTGCGATGAGGAAGCAACAGCCGACTTAGAAACCGCACACAGGAATTGATAACCTGTCTTAGTTGTATAATGGCCATCAACGGACATAGGCCAATAGAAGACATCATCAAGATGGACCAAAGGCAAAGGAACTGCCAAAATTGCTCACGCTGTGGGCGGTGAGCAAATAAAATTAATTAACTCGCTATTCCAAGCCATCCTGCCAGGCTGCATAAGATCAGAGTAATTAGAAATACCAAACTTCTGGGTTAAGTCTACACTATAAACAAAAGTATTCAAACTAGGCATCCATTTGTCACACCAAACCTTAACACTATTGCCATTACCTATATTCCACATACCTCCCTCTTGAATGGCCACACCGAACCGTAGAATGCTAGACCAAGCATAACTGGGTCAATACCCTTTTTTAGCCACATGAATTGTGCCTTGCGAAAAATATACCGCTTTATACACCTTCCCAAGAAGTGAATCTGGGTTGGTTTTAATACGCCACCAATTTTTGGCTACCGAAGCAGTATTAAACATTTTAAAATCCCTGAAACCTATGTTGTCATGGTCCTTGGCTCGACACAAAGCCTTCCAACTAAGACAATGCATACAACGTTTCGTAACATCCCCTCCTCAATAGAAGCAGCTGATCATTCCCTCAATCTGTGTGCAAATACCATCAGGAAGCAAAAAAATAGGACATAACATATGACAGTATAGCTTGACCCACTGATTTAACAAGTACTTCTCTGCCAGCACGTGAAAGAGACCTCTCCTTCCATCCTTTAAGCTTCTTCCAAACCCGCTCCTTAACAAAATTAAAAATCTGAGTCTTCGATTTGCCAATGATGGTAGGAAGACCCAGATATCTGTCATAGCACTCCACCGCCTTTACGTTCAACAGCTGTCTAAGCTCATGGAAAACATTATCAGGTACATTTCGGCTACAAGAGAGCATTGATTTGTCAAGGTTTATGTTTTTTTTTGGTATCTAGGTACCAGTAGGATTTGAACCCAGGACTTGAGAAATTTTAATCCATCAAATACCATTTAGGCTATCCATACTAGTGTCAAGGTTTATGTTGAAACAATATAATGGAGAAGTTACTAATTTTGAATTAATTTGTGTACTCTTTGTAAAGAATAAATATGGAAGAGTTTAATTTCTATGCACCGACGGTGTAAAGTTTTTTTACACCATCAACCAATCAGATTTCAAGGATGAGAGGAAATCTCTCCTTTTATTTAATTTCATTAATTGACGTGGCACATCCTTAAAATCTGATTGGCTGACGGTGTAAAAAAACTTTACACCCTCGGTGCATCATCCTTTTTCTCTTTTCTAATTATGTATTTGACTATTTAATATATAGATAAAGCATATGTAACCAAAAAAAAAGATAAAGTATATAATAATCAATTAAATTATCTCTCTCAAATAACAAATCTTCCATCTACATTCATATTCAAAAAATCCAAGAAAGACTCAGACCGCTAGAAACTTTAAGTTGTGAACTGATATTTAATTTGATACACCGGTATAATCCGCAATAAGAGAAGTATATCTTTGCTGGCATTAATTATGGATATATCATTTTTTTTCTTCGGAAAGTAAGAATATGTCATATAGTATTAATTATGAATGTAGAGGGAAAAAACTAGAACTGTTTCTGTATATAAGAGTGTGTTTATTTCAAATTTTTCTTTAAATAAAATTAACTGTGTACAGATTAGATTACGTTCAAAAAAACTGTGTAGAGATTAATGGAAACGAGTGATTCATCAGCTATAGCTTTTTTTTGAAATTAGCTATAGCTTCTGTCAGGGACGGAACCAGGAAAATAAGGTCCAGGGGGCGAAAAAATATATGACAGATTAAATAATTTTTTTCAATTATGCTATTAGCAATTATATAATATTTAGTTCATATAAAATATTACAAGTTTGATAAAACTAAACATGATAACTAATAGGTAAACACCGCCTACAAAAAATATGCGATTCTTAATAACTAAATATGCATTTCATTTCAATCATCAAAGTCATGTTCTTCTACGATTCTTGATTTGGTAGAACTCTTCCATAATTTTTTCAGTGGTGAATGTCTTTGCAATATCCTTTTCAATATAAACAGCCATAGTATCTGCAAGAAAATCATCTTCCATTTTATTGCGAAGCCTAGTTTTCACAAGCTTCATTACTGAAAAAGCACGCTCTGTTGTTGCAGTTGAAATTGGGAGAGTCAAGACAAGACGAATTACTCTATCAACCAAGTGATAAGTTGTTGATTTCCCAGAAGATGATAAAACCCTGCATAACTCACAAAGTGTTGAAATTTCTTGAAAATCAAAATGCTTTAAAACATCAAGCTCATAATGTTGTAGTTGAATTCTCAAGTGAATCTTCTCTTGATCAGTAAAATCTTTTGGATAATATTTCTCAACCAACCTGCATATATCATCAACCTTGAAAGACTTGAATGCCTCTTTAGGACTTAGAGATGAGCTGAGCATGAGTAATTCCACAGTTTTATCACAAAATCTTGCATTTAACTCTTGCAATTGAAAGTCTATGGAAGCCGTAAATATATCATATTTAAAATAGTGCTCCATAGTCATAGAAGTGTCGTCATTCTTATGACGAGGCTTACGCCGACCTCTAATATATTGACTATTCAAATCAGGAATATCAATAGCATTGCTAGTACAAAATGATGTGACTGACACTCTCAAATAGTGGCTCCCACCCATCCTCTCTTAACTTTTGAAGTAGTGATTTTGTAGTTGAAACAATATGCATAGCATTTACAATATCTTGAGATTGTTGTTGTAAAGCTTTGCATAAAAGATTTGTTATTTCCATAATTTGCTTCATCAAGTGCAATATGAAAACAAAATCAAATGAAGTCAATGTTAAGAAAGCTGCCTCTGCATCGCCCCTTTGAGCGTAATTTGCTCCTCTTTCAGAACTATTATTGAGAACAGAGCATATTGGTGCATATATTCTTAACAGACTATATATTGACTGATAATGAGAACCCCATCGAGTATCTCCAGCTCTTTGCAATGTACCAATTTGATTTCCTCCTTTTTTAGTCTCAATTTCATTATTAGAAATCTGATTTTGAATGTGCAATGCTTGTGCATCTTGAAGCTCATCATGCCTCTTAGAAGAACTACCAACAACATTTATAATAGATGTCAAACTCTCAAAGAATTGATGAACATGCTTAACCTCTCTAGATGCCGTAACCAATACCAATTGCAATCTATGAGCCATGCAATGAACATAATATGCATAAGGACATTCTTTGAGAAATAGAGATTGTAAGCCATTCCACTCACCACGCATATTACTAGCACCATCATAACCTTGCCCCCTAATATTTTCAACATGAAGATCATAACGGGAAAGAACTGCACATACCTCATTTTTAAGAGTTGATGACATGGTATCTTTGACATGCACAACATGGAAAAAGCGTTCTCGAACAAAACCATCTTTATCAACAAATCTCAAAATGATAGCCATTTGATCCCTCTTTGATTCATCTCGAGCTTCATCAATAAGAATGCAAAATTTGACATCACCAATTTCTTTCCTAATAGTATTTCTTACTTTACTAGCAATGATTTGCAAAATCTCCTTTTGAATTTTAGGAGATGTGTATGTGGCATTTTGTGGAGCATTCTCTAGCACAACACAAGCAACTTTGTCATTATAAGTTGCTAAAAACTTTAACAACTCAATAAAATTCCCCCTGTTTTTTGAGTCAAAGCTTTCATCATTTCCTCTAAAAGCACATGCTTGGGAAGTTAACCAACGAATACTATCAATTGTAGCCTTAAGCCGTAGTCGATTATTTTCAACTTCTTTTGATGCTTGTTTTCCAAATAATCTTTGGATATGTTGAGATTGGTTCTTGAGATCCTCAAAAGATTTTACAGCAACTCTATGTGAGGAGTTAGGATTTTTTCCCACATGTACTAGTAGAGGACAATGTACTCCTTCATTGACTTTCTTCCATCTACAAAATCCATCAACTATAAATGCATTTGCATGTCCCGGTTCATTCTCTCCAAATAAATAACATGGTAGACAATATATAGCATCATTCTTAGGTGAGTACTCCAACCAATATGAATGTGCATCGAACCAAGAAGCTTGAAATCGTCGACGATTATTACCTTCTCCTGAAAAAGGAAATTCTATATTCCTTGGTTGATATGGACCAACCTTAAGATAAGCACGACATATTTCATCTCTTTGATTAAAAGGGAACTCCCACATCATTGGTCGCAATCCAGGATCACGCTCTATATCAACAACATTCATTTCTTCTGATTGAATTCTTCTACATTTTGAAGGTCGTTCATCTTGTGGTGGGATAGATGGTGTAGCAATAGTTTGAGGTTGATTGCTACTATTGCCTTCTTTCTTCTTAAAGAATGAACCAATGCTTTTTTGAGTTGTTATAGTATTACACACTGCCAAGAGCCCAAGAAGAAATTGTTGGTATATGCACTAGTAGCTTAATATTTATATTTAAATATTACAACCTAAATATGTAAGAGATACCTATAGGGTCACACGCATAGAATTAGCCCAATAGAATTATGTCTTATTGGACCAACCCATTGGATAAGCCCAATAAGGCTCAATAAGAATTAAGGTTAGCCTCCTTGCGGGTGCTTATAAATAAAGCATGAGATGCTCAAACCCTACATCAGAAAATTACACACTCTTGCCTCTGCTAGTACAAAGAGCCGCAAGGGAGATCTAGTGGGACTGTGGGAGAGTTCGCGTGGACTTCTGTAGAGACAAGGCTTACCAGTGCTTTGTTTGCCACAAACTGTCTTCAAGAGCTAATCCTTATTACTCCTTTATGTGTTTGATTGCAACATGAACTTTGAAACATGTATTTTACAAGATCTTTTCATATAGGGAATTTTATTCCGCTGCGGTAATCAACCGCATGATTCCCTACAGTGGTATCAGAGCCATTCTTGCAAAACATGTTTTGGGTTTTGTAATTTGTTTGCAGAAATAATTGGACATGATTTTTTCTTGAAGATTAATTATTTGATAATTATCATATGTTAATTAAATCTGAGAATGGTGAATGATTTAGTAACTTTAATTGTATTGAATCTGTTCGATGCATGCTAGATTAGTTTGACGTTGATTCACAAACTATTTTCAATTGATTATATATGAATCTCGTGTACGTTCATTCATGTTTTTCTTCAATTGAAATTCATATATATATATTGATTATATATATGAACTTGTATATATGTATATGACAATTGATTTTCGTGAATATATATTATGGTTGAATTTTGATGATCACGTAAACATGTATATCACAGACAGAACCAATTCCTTTATTTTGATAATCGAATATGTTTCTGGTTGAATTTCAATATTATGTATACTTGATCAAATAAGCATAATTCAATTTTTAATCATATTGTTATGTGATAACATGATTACTTGATAACATGATTATGTGTTTATAACATGTTTGATTTATAGCATGATGTTATATGATAACATGATCTATTTCATATATGTGTTTTAAGTATGATTCAATTTATATATGTATATGTATAAAGTGTTTATACTATTTTGTTAGATTGATAATCATATGCGATATAACTGTTTAAACCGCGATTATTATATTTTGATGTACCAATTGCTAAATGTTTAGGTTGTCGTTACGCAGTACATGAAGAGTTCATGTTTGGAGGCACAAAATTAGGGTTTAAGAGTTAAACCCTAGCCGTCATCCTTGGTGCATGGATGGTTCATGTATTTAAGGAAAGATTGGATGTGATCCAATCATTTAATTTGAATAAGAAATATCATAACTATAATGGTTGTGATTTGATTCATTTTATTTTGAGTAAGAGATATCATAACTATAATGGTTATGATTTGGTTGAGAAATGTTGGATTTTGGCTAAGGAAAGGCTTGGTTTTTAATTATGTCCATGTGACTCTCCTCCCTTTCCTGAGAATCAGTATCTCATTCAAATCTTAGATCTTATTCAAAACATAAATGCATTCAAGTCTTAGATCTTGTTCAAATTTTCTAGACGGAAACTCTGTGCTAATCTGCTTAGTGTGATTTTGCGTACACGCTTAATTAATTAATTTTATTTAAAACGACAATTTTTAAACAAAATCCCTCAACATATATTAAGTCAATTTGCCTTCCAATTAAATAACACTCGTCAAGATTAATATCAACAAGTGAAGGTATGTCAAAGCAGGGTGATCTTGTTAATATTAATAAGGCGCGATGGGATAAAGGTAATATCCAACTGTTATGTTAATTGGGTTGGACTTAACTAGGTAAGACCTAGAGGCGATAAGTTGGGATCAAATTCATGAGATGAATTTGAATAAGAGTTGTTCACCCAGCTAACCAAAAGTTGTATGAGATGCAATTGGAAAGAGTTTCCTACCTAAATAACCTACTTTTAAGTGATCAGCCAAAGCTGACTTAAGAATAGGAGAAATATGGATCTTGGCCCACTATGTATAAGTTTGGTTCAATGAGGGTTGGTTTTATGAGTCAAATAGTGGAAAATATTTAATTAAAGACCTAATTAAGTATTTTTATTTCGATACTTACACGCATATTTTCTGTTTATAGATAACCATGTCGAACACTTCAAGTAACTTGTCGTTGCGATCAATCCTTGAGAAGGAAAAGTTGTCAGGAACTAATTTTCTTGACTGGTATCAAAACTTGAGGATAGTCCTCAAGCAAGAGAAAAAACAACATGTCCTGGAAGAAGCTCTTCCTGAACCACCCGCTGAGGAAGCCCCAGCTCGTGAGAAAACAGCTTTTAAGAAGCTGCAAGACGATGCTACAGATGTTAACTGTCTCATGCTGGCTTCCATGAACTCTGAGCTTCAGAAGCAACATGAGAACATGGAAGCGTACGATATGATCGTGCACTTGAAGAAGCTCTATCAAGGGCAAGCTAGGCATGAACGGTTTGAGGTTTCCAAGAAGCTTTATCAATGTAGGCTGGCAGAGGGAAGTCCTGTAGGGGCTCATGTACTCAAGATGATTGGGTATGTTGAGAACCTTGAGAGGCTTGGATTCCCACTCGGCCAAGAGTTGGCTGTTGATCTTATCTTGCAATCATTGCCTGATAGTTTCAATCAATTCGTCATGAACTACAACATGAACGAAATTGAGAAAACACTGCCTGAATTGCTTGGCATGTTAAGAACTGCTGAGCAAAACATTAATAAAGGAAAGGATAAGGCCATTCTGATGGTCTTACCCAACAAGGGGAGAGGCAAAGCCAAAATGCCATACAAGCCCAAAAGTAAGACTTTTGGAAAGGGCAGAGAGAAGCCTAGTGTTTCTGGCTTGAAGCCTACTGGTGCAGTGGCCAAGGAAGGAAAGTGTTTCCATTGTGATCTAACAGGACATTGGAAGAGGAACTGCCCAAAATTCCTAGAGGAGTGCAAGAAGAAGGGAAGTGAGACTTCCACTTCAGGTATTTATGTTATAGAAGTCAATCTATCTACTTCTGCATCATGGGTATTGGATACTGGATGTGGTTCTCACATTTGTACTAATGTGCAGGAACTAAGAAGGAGTAGATCATTGGCAAAGGGTGAAGTGGACCTACGCGTTGGAAACAGAGCAAGAGTTGCTGCTTTAGCTGTAGGATCCTATTTTTTAACTTTACCCACTGGTTTAGTAATTGAATTGGAAAATTGCTATTATGTGCCTGCTATTTCAAAGAATATTATTTATGTTTCTTGTTTGGACAAGAAATGTTTTTCATTTGTAATAAAGAACAAATGTTGTTCTATTTATTTGAATGAAATGTTTTATGCTAGTGCACCATTGAGTAATGGACTTTATGTCCTTGATCTCGAAATACCAATCTATAACATAAATGCGAAAAGGGTCAGAGCCAATGAATTGAACCCTACTTATTTATGGCATTGTCGCTTAGGCCATATAAATGAGAAACGCATTTCCAAGCTCCATCAAGATGGATACTTGGACTCTTTTGATTTTGAATCAATAGACACATGTGAGTCTTGTTTATTGGGAAAGATGGTTAAGGCTCCATTCACTGGAAAAGGAGAAAGAGCAAGGGATCTTCTAGGCCTGATACATAGTGATGTATGCGGACCAATGAGCACAATGGCTAGGGGAGGTTTTCACTACTTCATCACATTCACTGACGATTTCAGTAGATACGAGTTTGTGTATCTCATGAAACACAAATCAGAGTACTTTGAAAGGTTCAAAGAATTCAAGAATGAAGTTGAAAATCATCTTGGCAAGAAGATTAAATCACTTCGATCCGATCGGGGTGGAGAATATTTGAGCCAAGAATTTGATGACTATCTAAAAGAGTTTGGGATTGTTTCTCAACTCACTCCCCTTGGTACACCACAATGGAATGGTGTATCCGAAAGGAGAAATCGAACCTTATTGGATTGGTTCGTTCAATGATGAGTCAATCAGATCTCCCTAACTCCTTATGGGGACATGCTTTGCTAACGGCAGCTTTCACACTAAACCGTGTCCCATCTAAGGCTGTCATAAAGACACCATATGAAACATGGACTGGAAAACGACCCAGTATGCCTTTTTATCAAAATTTGGGGTTGCGAAGCATATGTGAAACGTCTAATTTCAGATAAGCTTGGACCCAAATCTGATAAATATCTTTTTGTGGGATACCCAAAAGAAACTAAGGGTTATTACTTCTACAATCCTACCGAAGGCAAAGTGTTTGTCGTTAGAAATGTTGTATTCCTTGAAAGAGAGTTTATTTCCAAAGGAATCAGTGGGAGGAAAGTAGAACTTGAAGCAATTCACGAACCACAAAATGACAATGAGCCTAGAATGGAACAAGAGCAAGAGTCACAATCAGTTGTGTTACCTCAAGCTCAGGAGACACAAGTCTTGCGTAAGTCAGATAAAGTACGGTCCTTGCCCGAAAGATACGGTTTTCTCGTAACTCAGGAAGGACATGTACTGCTGATGGATCAAAATGAGCCAACGACTTACCAAGAGGCTATTCAAAGTCCAGAGTCTGAGAAATGGCATGAGGCCATGAGATCTGAGATGGATTCCATGTACACTAATAAGGTATGGACCTTGATTGAACCACCTAATGGTATTAAACCAATTGGGTGCAAGTGGGTCTTCAAAAAGAAGACTGACATGGATGGTAATGTAAATACCTATAAAGCAAGACTAGTGGCTAAAGGTCTCAAGCAAATTCATGGTGTAGACTATGATGAAACTTTTTCCCCTATTGCTATGCTTAAATCTGTCAGGATCTTGCTTGCTATAGCAGCATACCATGATTATGAAATTTGGCAAATGGATGTCAAGACAGCTTTCCTAAATGGAAACCTTCTTGAAGATGTGTATATGGCACAACCCGAGGGCTTTGTTATGCCTGATTGTTCCAATAAGGTATGCAAACTACAACGATCCATTTATGGATTAAAGCAAGCTTCTAGAAGTTGGAACCTCCGTTTTGATGAAGCTGTACAAAATTTTGGTTTCATTAAAAATGAGGATGAACCTTGTGTCTACAAAAGGATTAGTGGTTGCACAATCATTTTTCTGGTTTTGTATGTGGATGACATACTACTGATTGGAAATGACATTCCTACCCTTCAATCTGTGAAGACTTGGTTAGAAAAGTGCTTTTCCATGAAAGACTTAGCCGAAGCAACCTACATATTGGGTATTAGGATCTATAGAGATAGATCTAAGAGGTTACTTGGTCTAAGTCAAAGTACATACATAGATAAGGTGTTGAAACGATTCAACATGCAAGATTCCAAGAAAGGATCCTTGCCTATGTCACATGGCATCAGCCTTTCGAAGGCTCAGTCTCCTTCAAATAAGGAAGAGAGAGAACGCATGAGTAAGATTTCATATGCCTCGGCAATTGGATCAATAATGTATGCCATGTTATGTACTCGACCAGATATCTCGTATGCACTAAGCGTAACGAGTAGATACCAGTCAGATCCCGGTGAAGGTCACTGGATTGCTGTCAAGAATATCCTTAAGTACTTGAGAAGGACTAAGGACACATTCTTGGTATATGGAGGGGAAGATGAGTTAAGTGTAGTAGGTTACACTAACGCTAGCTTCCAAACTGACAAAGATGACTCGAGGTCGCAATCGGGTTACGTGTTCTGCTTCAAATGCATCAAAGGAAGCAGTTTGGATCAAGAAGTTCATTATGGTATATGCACTAGTAGCTTAATATTTATATTTAAATATTACAACCTAAATATGTAAGAGATGCCTATAGGGTCACACGCATAGAATTAGCCCACCAGAATTATGTCTTATTGGACCAGCCCATTGGATAAGCCCAATAAGGCTCCAATAAGAATTAGGGCTAGCCTCCTTGCGGGTGCTTATAAGTAGAGCATGAGATGCTCAAACCCTACATCAGAAAATTACACACTCTTGCCTCTGCTAGTACAAAGAGCCGCAAGGGAGATCTAGTGGGAGAGTTCGCGTGGACTTCTGTAGAGACAAGGCTTACCAGTGCTTTGTTTGCCACAAACTGTCTTCAAGAGTTAATCCTTATTACTCCTTTATGTGTTTGATTGCAACATGAACTTTGAAACATGTATTTTACAAGATCTTCTCATATAGAGAATTTTATTCCGCTGCGGTAATCAACCGCATGATTCCCTACAGAAATAGGTAAAAATATAATTTTTTAACTACAAAAAAGAGTGTACAAAATGAAATATAGACTAAGAGAAAGCATATAATTAAAATATACATAGAAAGGCAATGCACATACATCAGGATAGTCATTAGGATGTGTTTTATTCCTTTTTACCTTGATTGTCATTAATTAGAATTTATGTACAATAGGTCTATAAATTAGTATCGGTAACTGATGAAGTCATGAACCTTTCCTCTAACTTGTGAAGAAAATCAACAATTTACTCACACACTAATGTTTAATACTGTTCAAATCCGTCTGTTTTTGTTGTGTTTTATTAGTTAAATGGAACTCTCTAATTCCTTACACAAAATAACCCATTCAATGAAAGTAAGTAACTTTCCTCTCCCAACAAAATCCATTGGCTATAGCAAACAACAAGGAGGTAGTAACTAGTGAGACACAATCTCTATGACTATTTTATTTTCTCTCGAAAAAACTTGTCATCAAAAGTTGTAAATAGAAATAGATTATAGATAGATTTGAAATAAAAGAGAAAAAAATTGCTTACACCATGAAGGAGAATGACTTGCTTTCTTGTTGAATCACAATCTCACAAATCCAAGCAACAAGGGGAAGATGATGATCTTGGAAGGAAAAAGCTTAGCCTTAGGCATGGAACTTGAAAGAAGAAAAGTAAGAACTCTGAAGGAAGATGAACTAGAGCCACTTCAATTCCCACGGTTAAAAATAATAATAATGTTAGGGTTAATCCTCTAATTGGTCCCTGTGGTTGTGTGGCCGTCTGAAATTAGTCCCTCCCGTAAAATCTAAGTCCTCGTGTTTGGAAAGTGTGTGGAAATTAGTCCCTCCGGCGAGGACCTGCTACACACACTTTTTCAAACACGAGGACTTAGATTTTACGGGAGGGACTAATTTCAGACAGCCACACAACCACAGGGACCAATTAGAGGATTAACCCATAATGTTATCTTTTGAAAGTTTTTTTAACTTGTGGACAAAAGTGTGACTTGTGGAGATTGGATAAAGACTACAAACTTTTCATTCTTTTGGAAACTTCTTAAAAGCAAGGTACAAAGTGGTGCTGAAACCTTTCCCTTCATATAGTTATAATATATTTTTTTCTAGCTAGGGGGCAGAGAGCTATATCTATATGTAGGGTATATGAAATTTTTTGACCAATGCTAGGGGCGGGCGCCCCTTATGAGTACCCTTGGTTCCGTCCCTGTTAGCACTAATGTTGTTATTATCAATAAAAAAAGAAGGAACTCACTCTGTAGAAAGTTCTCGTTAACAGTTAGTTTCTTCACATTCTTTGAGCCATCCGATGCTTTCGGTCCAGTGGTTTCCTGATCCTCATGTTTCTTCTTCTTTTCTGGGCTATTCTAAAGGTTTTCCTGATCCTCATTTTTTGGGCTATTCTGAGGGTTTTCCTGATCCTCATTTTTTGAGCTATTCTGAGGTTTTGTAACTTTTGTTCCAGAAGTGCTTCCCAGGTCCTCAATCTCAGATGAAAACGGGTTAAAGACAGGTTCCTCCTCCTCCTCATTATCATAACTACCAACTTCGTGAGGTTGTTCTGCATTGAAGCAAGGTAAAGCAAGATAATGTGCACATCGAATCGAAGTAAGGAAAAGCAAGCAAGATAATGTCAAAAGGAGTCAAATTTAAAATACTCACTCGAAGCCATAGAAGAGATGATTGATAGGTAAAAAGGTTGCTCCTTTTTCTGAAATGTAGTGTCAACTGTCAAATCATTAGGGTCTATTATCTTAGTCGCCGCCTCAGTCACTCTTTTATTTTAAAATTTAAATATTCCGCGTCTTTTAGTGTCTCTCTTTTAACCCACCACCAATGTTTTATAAGAAAAAGAAAGATAACGCCAAAAACAAAGTAAAAGTCAAAATACAACACTCACTCAGGATCATGACGGCTAGAAGAAATGACTCCCCATATAGGGATTGGTCAAAAGGAAGGTCTTTTCTAAAAGGTAGTGAGGTCAAATCATTGGGTTAGTTAAATGATCTAATTGACCCATGAGAGTTACTTAGCCCTAGTCATAACCTATGTTGTTAATACGAACAGAAAAAAGAAAATATAAGTAATGCAAGAAGGTGGAAGTAGACGCAGGAACTCCTAAGACGAAAATAGTATTTCAATTACAAGCTAACTTACATACCCCATCATAGAGAGTTACCCTTCTTTTAGATAATAATATACATGTCCCATTTCAAATCTATTCCCAAAAAGTTTTGTTTATGCAACAAGAGACTTTGACCATACGACTCAAGCTTAGCAACATAATACCACAAATGCTATTATCAAGCTCCGACATATATTCACCATGAGGCTAACAAACCAAAAACCATATGTAGATATACGGTTGCTTAATGACCACAAGTTTTGTTCCACAGATTCAACTCATTCACATTCACATGCTAGTAGTAGTACAATTATATACACCTTTTGCCCTGCAACTTTTATAATGAATGAATGAATAAAATTGGATTTGTTACCCATTCGAATAGTGAATGACGGAATTCGCCCATGTTTACAAACTGGTCTCTATCAAACTTGTAAGATCAAGTTTTGATCTAGTAGTACAACTCTATGTTTTGATGATTACAAGTTAACCTTTTGATATGAACAATTGTGGTACTCTAACGTGTTTTTCTGAGTGTGCTATTTACAGGCTCTGACCTCAACTCAATCTCACACAAATCAGAAGCACTGTGTATAAAGGGTAACCCAAGCAACGCTTTCGCATTCACCATGTTCAGTATGAACAGTGGAAAAGCTTCAGAAGTTCTGAAGCTATACAAACTCTGATGTGGACTCAGTCGCTAGAAGCTCTGAAGATCCAGAAGTTCTGATAACCAAGAAACACTGAAGGTTCAGATGTTCTGATGGTGTAGAAGACTCTGAAGATCCAGAAGCTGAATAGTGGAAACTCTGAAGTCCAGAAGCAAGAAACTCTGAAGGCCATGTTCTTCCCTCTGAGTTCAGAATCAGAAGATACAATGGTCAGAGGATCTGTGCTTTCCCTCTGACTCTGATCAACCGGCTTCACAAGTTCCAATATGAAGTATTCCTCTGATCAGAAGTCTCCTAGGTTAAAAGGTCAAGTCGCTATCCAAGTACAAAAGCAAGTGTACCTTCCTGACGACCTACCTAACGTTCTCAGCCACAGCAGAAGCTGGATTTTCCAGAACTGCCCTCCAACGGTAGCATTTCCCATGCAACGCTCAACCCTAATCCTTGGAGTATATATAGAGGCTGAAGATTGAAAGAAGCGGCTAGAAGAAACGAAGAAGCAATACACACGCGCAAGACATATTCAAAATATTCTAAGCTTTCTTTCATCTGAAATTCATTTAGTTTACACTCAGCTTATTTAGAAGCAAAACCTTTGTAAACACCAACCTCAAACAGTTGTTTGATTTTCCTTAAGGGACCGGGTAGGTCAGTATCCTTAAGAAGACTAAGAGAGTGAATCTTAGTGGTGATTCCTTTAGGAGATCAAGGTTGATCGGATCCTAGAGAAGACTAAGAGAGTGAATCTTAGTGATAGCTAAGTCAGTGTAATTGTTAGTCACTTGTAGGTTTCAAGTGCAGTTGTAACTCTTATCTGATTAGTGGATTGCCTTCATTCTAAGAAGGAAGAAATCACCTTAACGGGTGGACTGGATTAGCTTGAGGGATTTATCAAGTGAACCAGGATAAAATACTTGTGTGCTTTTCTATCTCTTATCTTTAGCACTTAAGTTCTCGAAAGATTTGCCAAAATCTTTAAGGTGGAAGTTTTGTACTGAAAACGTTATTCAAACCCCCCCTTTCTACCGTTTTTCATACCTTCAATTGGTATCAGAGCGCAAGTTCTGATTACCACACCTAACAGTGTTCAGTGATCCGGGCCGGTGTGAAAAACAATGGCTGCCACCACCAGTGAAACTCAAAGAGATGGTTACAACGCAAAGCCTCCTATGTTCGATGGTCAAAGGTTCGAATATTGGAAAGATAGACTGGAAAGTTTCTTTCTGGGTTTCGATGCAGATCTCTGGGATATTATTGTGGATGGCTACGAGCGTCCAGTTGATGCAGATGGCAAAAAGATCCCAAGGTCAGAGATGACTGCAGATCAAAAGAAGCTGTACTCACAACATCACAAAGCAAGAGCAATTCTTCTAAGTGCTATTTCCTATGAAGAGTACCAGAAGATTACAGATCGTGAGTTTGCTAAAGGCATTTTTGATTCTCTGAAGATGTCTCATGAAGGAAACAAGAAAGTCAAAGAATCAAAGGCATTGTCTTTGATCCAAAAGTATGAATCCTTCATCATGGAGCCAAATGAATCCATTGAAGATATGTTCTCCAGATTTCAATTGCTTGTAGCTGGCATACGACCTCTCAACAAGAGCTACACAACAAAAGATCATGTCATAAGGGTCATCAGGTGTCTCCCTGAAAGTTGGATGCCTTTGGTGACTTCAATAGAGCTCACGAGAGACGTTGAGAATATGAGTTTAGAAGAACTCATCAGCATTTTGAAATGCCATGAGCTGAAGCGCTCAGAGATGCAAGATCTGAGGAAAAAGTCCATAGCCTTGAAATCCAAATCTGAAAAGGCTAAGGTTGAGAAGTCAAAGGCTCTTCAAGCTGAAGAAGAAGAATCTGAAGAAGCATCAGAAGATTCTGATGAAGATGAGCTGACTCTGATCTCCAAGAGACTCAACCGCATCTGGAAGCACAGGCAGAGCAAGTTCAAAGGCTCTGGAAAGGCAAAAGGAAAGTATGAGTCCTCAGGCCAGAAGAAGTCTTCAATCAAGGAAGTCACATGTTTTGAGTGCAAAGAATCTGGGCACTACAAAAGTGATTGTCCAAAGTTGAAGAAAGACAAGAAGCCAAAGAAGCACTTCAAGACCAAGAAGAGTCTGATGGTGACATTCGATGAATCAGAGTCAGAGGATGTTGACTCTGATGGTGAAGTCCAAGGACTCATGGCCATTGTCAAAGACAAAGGATCAGAGTCAAAGGAAGCTGTTGACTCTGACTCAGAATCAGAAGGAGATCCTAACTCAGACGATGAAAATGAGGTATTTGCTTCTTTCTCTACCTCTGAACTGAAACATGCTTTGTCTGATATCATGGATAAGTATAACTCTTTATTGTCTAAGCATAAAAAGTTGAAAAAGAACTTATCTGCTGTCTCCAAGACTCCTTCTGAACATGAGAAAATTATTTCAGATTTGAAAAATGAAAATCATGCTTTGGTAAATTCTAACTCTGTGCTTAAGAACCAGATTGCTAAGTTAGAAGAAATTGTTGCCTGTGATGCCTCTGATTGTAGGAATGAATCTAAGTATGAAAAGTCTTTTCAAAGATTCCTAGCTAAAAGCGTGGATAGAAGCTTAATGGCTTCAATGATCTATGGCGTAAGCAGAAATGGAATGCATGGCATTGGCTACTCTAAACCAATTAGAAATGAGCCTTCTGTGTCTAAAGCTAAATCCTTGTATGAATGCTTTGTTCCCTCTGGTACCATATTGCCTGATCCTGTACCTGCTAAAGTTGCTAAACATCCTCTTAAAAAGGGATCTTTCTCTATGACTAAATATCATGCAAGTATTCCTTTAAAATATTACAGTTCAGGTACATTTGTTCAATCTTCCTTTTCTTGGAATGAGCACCAATGACAACAAGTTCCCCTTTAGGTTTTCTTCCGAGGTTTCTTCCCACGAATTTTTTCTATCACTCCTGATATTGTGAAAAAAAAAAGTAAGTATAAGAAAAGAATTAATATGCACAAGCAAACTTGTGCAAGGTTGCACAAGGTGCTTTTGACCCAAAATAATGAGTTTTCCGGTTTAAAAAAAAATGTGTACCTTAATTACAACATTTAACCTTAATCCTCTTTCATAACCTCATTAAAAAAGCAACCGGGAACACAAATGAAGTTGAGGTCACGGCTGTGGCGGGCGAAGGTGTGGGACAGTGCAATTGAGGTAAATCCGTTTAACCTCCTTCTTCATGGGAGGCGGTTTCACCTTCGGGTTATCTTCCACAATATCTTTCTCACTTGGGTTTTTTTTACTGTTTTCCCACGGATTCCGCTAATCATTGCTGAAATTGTAAAATAAAAAGTAAGGATATGTCAAAAAAAAAAAAGGAAATCTAAGGAACAGATGCTCACTCTGTAGAAAGGGAGGGTGGTTTCTCTTCATTATTGATTTCGTTTCAGAATGTTTTCTCTTATCCTTAGGTGTCTTATTTTCTGTGTTAACGGTGGTTTCGTTTCAGGGTGTTTTCCCTCATCCCCAGCTTCCTAATATTTGGGTTAACCAGTGGATTTGGTCCAAAGCGGTTTATCGCATTCTCATCGACTGTAATCTCAGATGAACTCGTACCAGGGGGTGAAAGACAACATCATCATCATTGCAACCATCAATTTTGGGAGGTTGTCCTAGCATTTGAAGCACATCAGAAAAAGAAAAAGAAAAATAACGTTAAAACAAAACATCAATGCATTTCGTGAAACAGTTTACGGGCATTATAATTGCAATAACTATATGAAGCAGAACTCTATACAAAATATGGGCAGAATGTGGGTAAGAGTCCCCATGGTTCAGGAATTGTGACTTCAAACATTACTCAAATAAAATAGAATATTGGTTTCAATGTAATTGTTTCAGTTTAAAAACAAGTAAAACTATAACTCATCATCCAAATAAGACATGCATAGAGGGAACCAAAACTTCTCTACACAGCAATTTGAAAGCTTTGTAGTGGGATCATAATTTACGTACTCAATAGTAATTGTCATAATCTAAACAAAGTCAAACAAGACATAATTCACCATAGGCTTTACCAGAGCTAAAAAAAATTAAAATTTGAAGTCCCAAAATAAAAGTCAATTGATTCCTAGATCACTCTCATCACACTTCAAACAATTGTCATAATCCTGCAAATACATAAATTCAACATTAGTTACCTCACAATCATGTTGAGGGTCTAAGAAATCACTGATTGCTGACATTGGGGGTAAGAAAGTAAGATACGTAAAAAAACATTAAAATATAGATGCTTGCTCGGATTTGGGAAATGGGTTCACTCATGGAGGCAAGAAAAGAATAATTCGCACACAGCCAAAAGGAAAGTCTTTTCGTGAAAGAAAAGTTATGAAGCACTCAATTCATTTTTCTATTAGAAAAGAAAAAAATAATATACATGCTATGAATATCTAGATGTGTTAGGGTTACAAGATTAAGATTTTGGGCTAGATAGAAAGACTCTGAGCTAGGCCCTTGTAAACCCTTAACCTAACATTATAAAATATTCGGAAAAAAAAGAAAGGGAAGTTGTTGATAAAGAACCCAATCTATCTTCATAGGTTTTCCATATCTTTAGGTTTCCCCTCATTTTCTGGGTTATCCCGTGGTTTCGTTCTAGAGGAGTTTCCTATCTCCTCATCTTTAATATCAGATGAACCCGTACTATGAGGTTGGCTATAAAATACAGTATCATCATTGTTGCCAAAATGAACGATGTGAGGATTTTCTAGCATTTGAAGCACATCGAAAAAGAAAAAGTAAGATAACGTCAAAACAAAATAAAATTCAAAATACAACACTTACTTAGAGGCATGGCGCCTAGAATAAAATGATTCCCAAGATAAGAAGTGGTCAAAAGGCAAGTTTGTTTCTAAAAGGTAGTCATTGGGTTGGTCAAATGACATAATTGACCCATGAGGGTGGTACTTAACCTTACTCACATGGGTGAAACCAATTTGAAAAGAAAATATGATCGAGCAATCCGTTTATACTCAAATCTCTAATGAGTAGGTTGTTCGGGTGGGTGTGCGGTCGGTCATACCGACTCCTAGAACACAAGTATAGATAGAAAAAGGAAAAAAAAAAAAAGGAAAATCTAAGGATCAAATGCTCACTCTGTTAAAAGAATTGGTTTCTTTCTAAAGGTTTCTGACTTATTCTCAAGTTTCACATTTTCTGTGTTAACCGGTGGTTTTGTTATAGTAGGGTTTTACATATCCTTAGGTTTCGCCTCATTTTTTGGGTTATCCCGTGGTTTCGTTCTAGGAGTTTCCTATCTCCTCATCTTATCAGATGAACCCGTACCATGGAATTGAGGGACATGATCATCCTCATCATCATCGTTGCCAAAATGAACTATGTGAGGATTTTCTAGCATTTGAAGCACATCGAAAAAGAAAAAGTAAGATAATGTCATAACAAAATAAAATTCAAAATACAACATTCACTTAGGGGCATGGCGGCTAGAATAAAATGATTCCCAAATAAGAAGTGGTCAAAAGGCAAGTCCTTCTCTAAAAGGTAATCATTAGGGTTGGTTAAATGATCTAATTCACCCATGAGGGGTTACTTAATTCTACTCATATGGTCAAAAAAATTTAAAAAGGATATATAATCGAGTAATCCGTTTATACTCAAATCCCTAATAAATAGGTTGTCCAGATGAGGGTGCAGTTATACCGACTCCTAAAATAGTAAGTATAGATCAAAAAAAGAAAAAATAAATAAATCTAAGGAACAAATACTAACTCTATTTAAAGGATGGTTTCTTTCTAGAGCATCAAGCCTATCACTCCGAATATACAACATCTTGACCATATCTCCCGCGTAAGAGTAGGCGACGGTGGGGTTGTCAACCATAATTGATATTTAAAGAAAAATAAAAAATAAAATAGGGGCTTACCAACATAACTCCAAGGAAAACCATCAAGCCTATCACTCTGAATATACTACATCTTGACCATATCTCCGGCGTCAGAGTAGGCGACGGTGGGGTTCTAAACCAATTGCAACACATGATCTTATCCCTCTATTGGGAAACCGCAACCCCATGAGCGGGGGCGGGACATAACAGTTCAGATACATCCGCTCAATCTCCCTTTTCTTGGGATGAGCACCAGTGACAATGAGTAAACTAACCACAGTTGTTTATAAAGACAGAAAATAGTAAAGAAGGAAGGTGGAAGCAAACGTAGCAGTTCCTAAGAATAAAGTAGTGTGTCAATTACAAGCAAACTTACATAACCCATCATAGAGAGTTACCATTCTTTTAGATAATAACAAACTTGTCTCAAACAATTATGTTGTTAGTGCAGCAAGAAGCACAAACAACTTTTATGCATCTCAACTCCCACTCAACATCTCTGCATAAAAATAATCACCTTCATCTAAACAATTAGACAATCTAAATACCGAGTGTTTAGTGAGACCACAAATGACGCCATGTTATCCCCATCAATATCTAGCTACCATCAACACAAACTTGTTAGAATTTTATTCTAATTTTAGCTTTTTGGTGGGTTATTTATTTTATTAAAATGAGTTTAATGTTACCTAATATATTTTTCTCTGTGAGCTCATTTGTTAATGCGATCCTTTTGGGTTGTTTTGGGAATCACCATATGGATATAAGTTTATTGGGTTGAGCACAATAGACAAGTGTGTGAGCTTTTGTGTAGGGCCTAATGGGTGTAATGTCCATGACAGATGGACATTAGGTTTTCCATGTTTTACTGATAAAGGGCAAGATCCTCACTTGTCCCTGACGCTCTTTAACGGCTTGTGCTCCATCGAAGGGTCAATTTGCAAGAGACGAGAGATCAAGTGAAAGATCTTGTTCTGTCGCATACGATTGTGTGCATGCTTCCGCAAATTAAACAACTTGCAATGATGTTTTCAAAAGGTACGCAAGATTATCCTAATTTATATTGATGTTCTAGATCCTAGGATAGATCCAGTTGTAATTCATACAAAACTTGCATTGTTTCATCCATTGAAAATGATTAAAAGGCCTAAGTTGAATATAAAGTAAAGCCCAAAAAATACATGACTTTTTTTTGACTAAAAAAAGGTTCAAATTGGGCTCATAAATTATAACCATTATTTATTAGATGACCTGTTTCTTATATTTCTTTTTATCAAAGTGCCTTCATCAAATGCAGGCTGATCCAAGATAACTACCTCATCACACATGAAATATTTCATGCCTTAAACCACTGGGGAAGAGACCTTAAAGACCACCTAGCAATCAAGCTAGATATGAGCAAGGCCTATGATAGTGTAGAATGCGATTTCTTGGAGGCGGCCCTACTAGCATATGGTTTTTGCGATCCATGGGTCTCAATGGTCATGACACTTGTCCGAGGAGTAACATACAAGTACAAGGTGAATGAGTACCTCAGCCAAATCTGCACTCCCTAGAGAGGTTTGAGACATGGTGACCATATGTCCCCATATCGCTTCAACGCGATGCCCCTAGCAGCAACCATTAGCCTCATCTTTTCAAAGAACTCTGCACGATGCACACCCTTCACGATGCATCCGCCCTCTCTCTCTTGTCATCTCACTATTGTACTAGCTAGCTTTAATATCTAGGACTAGATTTGAGTTTGTGTGACCAGTGTTTTTAGCAAATCTATGTACCTAGAAATGTGCTTTATTTATTAGCTCCTAGCTTTTAATTGGGCATGAGACCTCTTTTTCAATGATAATTCACCCCTTTGATAAAAAAAACGGCGTCTTCTTCTTCTTCTTCTAATAAAGCGACGGATTTGAATCCCTCACCAATATAGTGACGGATTAGTGTCCCTCTCAAAATCAGCGACGGATATGATCTAAAGTCAGTGACATATATATGATTCCCCCTCTACTAGTGACGCAAATGAATCCCTCACACTCTAATCAGAAAGGGAACAAATCTTCATAATATTTATTTTCATAAGAAAAATGAATGTGATTATTGTGGTATCCAAATTAATTGCATATAAGCAATACACAAATTAATTCAAAATTAGCAACTTCTCCATTTTAAAATCTTCATCTAATTTCGCTGGGTATACATTCTTAAATTATCATAGATTCAATTATTAGAATATGAATTAAAAAAATTGAATTAAAAAAATGCATTATTGCGATACCAATTATATTTGATTTTAAAGTTTATAAGTATATTTATGAATGTAATTATGGCCATACTAATTATTTCATTGACTGTCAAAAAAAAAATTATTTCATTAATTTTCCCCATTATTGCATATTTGTATTTCATATTGAAATCTGATTGGTTGATGGCGTAAAAAAACTTTACACCGTCGGTGCATAGAAATTAAACTCATTAGAAAAATAATAAATCTTTTAATAAAGTTTTAAAAACAAAATATCTCCTCTTGACTACAACTATTATAGAGTTCAAAAAAAAAAGACTACAACTATTATAAGTTATAACTATTCCCTTCTTCCCACTCCTGGGATTTTTCTTCAATCTTTGTTTAAGTCCATTCAGTTAATAGTTAATGGCCAAAAAATATGAGGGACCTGCAATAGGAATTGATTTAGGCACCACGTACTCATGTGTTGCTATATGGGAAGAACAGAACAACACAATGAACACGGAAATAGAACCACGCCTTCCTTGGTTGCTTTCACTGATACTCAAAGATTGATTGGTGATGCTGCAAAACATCAGGCTGCAACAAACCCATCAAACACTGGCTTTGGTAATTGAATTTCTTTTGTTTTTGCGTCTTTATTTCATTCATTCTTCTATGTTTTTTTATCATAACAAAACAAATTATACATCAATGTTGTTTTTATTTTTGCAGAGCAAAGAGGTTGATTGGTAGGAAATACAGTGATTCAGTTGTTCAGGATGATGTTAAGCATTGGCCTTACCAGGTCATTGCTGGAACTGATGACAAACCCACTATTGTTGTTAAGTACAAGGGTGAGGAAAAGTACCTTGTTCCTGAGGATATCTCATCCATGGTTCTCACAAATATGAAGGAGATTGCTGAAACATTTTTGGGTTCACCTGTGAATAATGCAGTTATCACTGTGCCTGCTTTTTTCAATGACTCGCAGCGAAAAGCCACCAAAGAAGCCGGTGCTATTGCTGGCCTTGATGTTATGCGAATAATCAATGAACCAACCGCTGCAGGTCTCGCATATGGCCTTCAAAAGAAATCAAGGTTTGATGGCAAGTGCAATATTTTAATCTTTGATCTCGGTGGCGGCACTTTTGATGTGTCTATTCTCACAATTGAGGATGATAGCTTTGAAGTGAAGGCCACTGCTGGTGATACTCACCTTGGAGGAGAGGACATTGATAACAGAATGGTGAGCTATTTCGCTCAGGAGTTCATGAGGAAGCACAAGAAGGACATTAGTGGGAACCCAAGAGCCTTGAGGAGGTTGAGAAGTGCGTGTGAGAGGGCAAAAAGGGCACTCTCATTTGCCAGTGATACCACCATTGAGGTAGATGCTTTGTTTGAGAGTACTGACTTGTGTTCAACAATTACTCGCGCTAAATTTGAGGAGCTGAACATTGATCTCTTTAACAAGTGTATGGAGACAGTTGAGAGGTGTCTTGAAGACTCTAAGATGGACAAGAGTGACATAGTTGATGTTGTTCTTGTTGGTGGTTCATCAAGGATTCCCAAAGTGCAGCAGCTATTGCAGGATTTTTTCAATGGGAAGGAACTGTGCAGGAGCATCAACCCTGATGAGGCTGTTGCTTATGGTGCAGCTGTTCAGGCTGCTTTGTTGACTGAAGGCGTAAAGAATGTTCCAAACTTAGTGCTTTTGGATGTTACACCTCTTTCACTTGGTTTTGGGATAAAAGGAGATCGCATGAATGTCGTGATTCCAAGGAATACTATTATTCCTTCAAGGAAGAAAAAAAGATGCGTTACATGTGAAGATAACATATCCACTGCCCTGTTAGAGGTTTATGAGGGTGAGAGAGCAAGAGCTAGTGATAACCATTTGCTGGGCTCTTTTAATCTTCCTGTCACTCCTGCTCCTCGTGGCTATCCTTCTAGTGTATGCTTTTCTATAGATGAAAATGGCATTCTAACTGTTTCTGTTGAGGAAGAAGCCACCGGTAATAAGAATGAGATAACCATAACCCATGAAACAGAAAGGCTGTCAGCTGAAGAAATCAGAAAAATGATTCAAGAAGCTGAAAATCACGAAGTTGATGATATGGAGTTCAAGAAGAAGGTGGAGGCAATGATTGCTCTTGATCGTTACCTTTACAAAATGAACAAATATATGAAAGATAAGTGTGTCAGTTCTAAGCTTCCTCCAATGGTCCAAGATAAGATCAATTCAGCTATTGTAAAGGGCAAAGATTTGCTTGATGATGACCAGCAGCAAGAGACATTCGTATATGTGGAGTTTCTAAGGGAGCTCAAGAGCATTATGCAACCTGGTTTGGCCAAGATCAACAATGGTAGCACTAGTACTCCACCGGCCAAATCAATTGCGCGCTGCAAGGACCTGGGGCAAGTTGAAGACGCTTAGTTTGTTTAATAATTGAGTTTGAATTATTTTTAGTAAACAATTCCAGAATAATTGTGTTATGTTGTATTGGGGATCACTCCCAATTTTTTCCTTGTTCTTTATTTTCTTAGTTTCTTGGACTGATATTAGTAGATTAATTAGCTTGGTTGGGAATTGTTTGCTACCAGATTATTATGAATAAAATTGAAGTATCTGTTTTTCTCTGGATTGTTATTTTTGTTTTTTTATACTTTTTTTTAGTTTTTTGGTACTCATCGTTGCTGCTACTGTTGCAGAATCTTAATGTGTTATCACGTTTAGAAGAGATCAAAACTGATTCATTAAAGGACAGTGAACACAAGGGGCTGGTTCCTTTCGTTTGACTAGAATCAAGTCATTAAAAGTTAATGGCAATCGAATCAAGTCATTGAAAGTGCGTTAGTTTGAGTATAGACCCACCCTCTTGATTATATATTTTCAATTACAATTAGATTAGTAATATATGACTGTCTTCTTGACATGAGATTGGAAATATTGTAGTTAAATATGATATTGCTGCATATGTTTTATAGACTTAGCTTTTATTTTCCTGCTATTGCTGCATCAACTCCCAGCAGACAAGTTTTACCATTTCATTACTATTATTTCACTATGTGATTTGTAATGTCTTTCTAGTTTGCTTTCCTGAAATGTTGGGCCTTCAAAAATTTTAAGAGCATGTGATATATTTTTTGCTCAGCCACTTAGGTTCTACCAAAATTTATTTCATCTGATTCAGTCCTTCTCTCCCTTTCTCCTCTTCTTCGTCTTCCTACTCCACGAGTTTGCGAGGTAGAGTGATTGAGAGTGAGAGTGAAAGTGATGCCGGGCAACTGCGACCAGAGTGGATGATATCATGTCTCACCATTTACCTATTTAAGATTAAATATATCAGATTTCCTTTTTGAGTTTCTCTTGGAATAAGAATGTTTGATTAGATTTAAAACAACAATATCTGTGGAAAGTAGTAGTTCTCCTTCTTGGCAAACATGATATTAGTTGTTCATTAATGGGCTAATTTCAATGCTTCAATGATGTCCCTAACCGGTGGGACTTCAAAGATAGATGCTAGTTCTTTTGCATATAAGAATGACACTGAAAATGAACACTTGGGTATTGAAAAACTACAACCATGCTGGATTCTTCATAGCAGTCACAACAGCTTTAACTTGAAGGTAGCTACTAAGGCTGTGCATTCCCTTTACTCTACCTTGCCCACTCATCTTATATCCACCAAAAGGAATTGTTGCATCAAGGACATCATAGCAGTTGATCCACACTGTTCCAACTCGCAATGCGTGCATCAAGGTGTTAGCAGATTCCAAATTCTTAGTAAAAACTCCCGCAGCCAGACCATAGGAAGTTGCATTGGCCCTTCTTATTACCTCCTCTAGATCCCTATAATATATTTTAAGCAAACCATAGTTTAGATTTAAGAGGAGGAACTAAAAAAAATGTACAAACATGATGGTATACTTTTAATTGTGGATTTAACAACATACTTGAACTTTAGTATAGATTGTACTGGACCAAAGATCTCATCTTTTGCTATCGACATGTTGTCCTGCAATAGATAGTCAACAAATCATCTTAGTTCTTTAATTTTGTTTGAGAATCATGTTACTGTTTTCCAAAAAATAGAGATACTAGAGGAGATTTAATGCCTGAACATTTGAGAAAACTGTTGGTTGGATGTAGTAGCCTTTGGAGCCAATTCTTTGACCACCAGATTCAAGTGTAGCACCACTTTCAACTCCTGATCTAATGTAATTCAGGATCTTCTCAAATTGCACAGAATCAATCTGAAACATACACAGAACTATCAATGTCATTTCTCTTTAACATGCCATTGATTTTAGCATTCAAAAAAGTTTGAGAACAACTTTGCTGGTATTAATAAGAAATTTCAAAGTAAGGAAAATTTGCATGTTATTCTTATTTGGACCACAGATTCTCTTTGATTTGAGGTTCATGAGGAAAGAAAGCATAGGAGTAGGAGATAGAGTCTGTCCGGATGTGAACTAAAGAGCATTTATTCGAGTCTATCTGGTACATTTTTTAGTATAGAAGCTTCAATAAGTGCTTTTTGGTCTGTATCCAAGCAGGCTCATAATCATAGATACCTGAGGACCTTGCTCAACTCCATTTTTGAAAGGGTCTCCAACTACACGTTTAAGAGCACGGGCCTTAGCCTTTTCCACAAATTCATCATATATGCTTTCATGAACAAATGTGCGAGAACCAGCACAACAACATTGACCCTGTAAGAGAGACAAAACAAGAATTGCTTGAACCATATTTGATCTCTAAAAATCTTGAGGATGCATGTTTCTCATATTGAGTTACATAAAATCAAATCACCAAACCTGATTAAAGAATATGGCAGAGTGTGCCGTCTCAACCGCGGCATCAACATCAGCATCCTTGCACACAATGAAAGGAGATTTTCCACCCAACTCCAGAGTTACTGGCTTCAGATTGCTTTGTGCAGACAGTCCTAGTACAATCTTGCCAGTGCTAGTGGATCCTGTGAAAGCAAGCTACAAAACAAGATAATCAATTTTTATTGCTTATACATGGATAATGAGTCATGAAAATGAAGGACATTTTGTGATGTCTCAGGAGAACTCTTCCATTAAACATGTTGAAGTACCTTGTCAACATCCATATGACTACATAGAGCTGCACCAGCACTAGGACCAAAACCAGAGATAATGTTTAGAACACCTGGAGGAAGTCCTGCCTGTTGCATCAAAACTATCAGTGAGGACTACTACAAATATATAGACAGACACATCCACTGTTGCAGTCCTGATCGAGTCGGGTAAAACCCACTATGGGCTGCAAAGCTTTCCCTACCAAGTATTTGAGGCACTTGCATCCACAAGGATTCTAAGCCGAGACCTCTACTTGAGCTAGAGCAACCACGTGTTAGTTGACATACGCGTTCGGGGGTGTTTGTAAGCTAGTTTGATTTTGAAAACTTCATTTTAAACTTAACCAATTAATTTTCTAGAGGTCCAATTAATATCCGTGACAATATAATACTTGTAAACATACCTCAAGAAATAGCTTTGACACATAAAGAGCAGAAAGAGGTGTTTGTTCTGCAGTTTTCAACACAACTGTGTTACCACATGATAATGCAGGTGCAACCTTCCATGAATAAATAAGAAGTGGGAAATTCCAAGGAACAATTTGCCCTGCTACACCAATGGGCTCATGCAAGGTTTGGATATGGTGCGGTCCATCACCTGGAACTGTTAGACCATGAATTTTATCTGCCCAACCTGATGAAAACATCAGAAATGGTAAATAATGTCAACTTGATATAAATCCTATAACAACATGAAACATATGTGAACTCAAAGATAGTGTAATCACCTGCATAATACCGAAACACCCGTACAACCATAGGTATTTCAACATTTGCAGCCTGTTCATAAGTCTTCCCATTGTCCCAAGTTTCAATTGCTGCAACTTCATCATTGTGCTTTTCCAATAAATCAGCAAAGCGCAACATTACACGCGATCTTTCCTATAGGATATCATCAAAACATTGTATATGAAAACAAGTAGCATATTGCAACCATTAGAAACTTTCTATATTCCAGTCCAAACCAAAAGAACACATTTTCAGAAATTTTTTGTACATAAGCTGTCATTTTAGGCCATGGTCCCTCATCAAAAGCCTTCCGAGCTGCGTGGACAGCACGATTTACATCTTCTCTGTCACCTTCAGCAACATTGGCAATTATATCACCTGTTCTAGGATCATAAGTTGGAAAAGTTTTTCCTAACAAAGAACAAAATTAAGTCAAGTTTCTGTTGTACAGATTCTTAAGTATTAACCTTATATAAATGAAATTACACTAATTCTTAAGGGTAGAAAATCAAGATATTAACCAGAAGCTGCATCAACAAATTGTCCATTAATCAGAAGCTGACTATGATCTATTTGCACAGGTGGTATACTAGGATCTACATCAACAGCAGCAGAAGCACCAAATCCACTGATACTTCTATGCCAGAGACAATATAGACCTGAAAGGTTATTCAGTAGTTATCGAAGATTTCAATTATACATAAGTAGATATACTCAGGTACACATTATACAAGGGAGAGATAGTGATATTACCTAAACAACGTTTAGCAGCTGAAGCAGAAGAAGAGACATGATGTAGAGAGGAAAGAATTCTAGTAGCCATGATCTGCATGTGTCTTGTCCAATTAAGAGCAACTTTGAATTAAACTCTCACCACACTTTTTTTAGAGCTATAAAAGTTTTACCAACCAGTAAGCAATCATCTCAGAACTTTCACCACTTTGTCACAAGAAAAGAAGAGAAAGTGGAAAACAGATAGTAGTTAAGTCAACAATTAACTAATGGTTATCATTATCATTATGCTTCTTCCTGTAAATGTAGCATACAAGTCTAGTTGGCTAATGGATCAAAATTACTATTTCTCAGCACTGAGACAGTAAACAAGTTGAGAGAGTCACATTCTAACAAGAATAATGATGGTAGCCGCCCTAATAGGGAACATCAAATTGCATCATGGTATGGGTTAGTGATGTTCAATCAATGAAAATGCTAAATGATGACATCCAGTTAGCTCTCTGAAACTACTACAATAATTATATACTAATTATTGTAGATTAGGTGATTAGCTATGTTGATTTTTAAATAAAGGAAAAAATTATCAAACTTGATTTACCAACTACTTAACTGTACTAAATAAAAACTCGACTTAGATGTCTCAAGTAACCCTAAATTCCTCCCAATTAAGGTGGACACATGTCTTCCATGCTTCCATGCTTCAGCACACTTGTTTCCCATTTCCTTAATAGAAGACACACCTGTTTTCCCCACACTCATGCAGCATCACACTTGCCATGACAATTCTTCCAAGCTTCCAAGAAAGATCACATTCCTTATTACTTTTTCTTTAATTATTCATTTTAGCTAAATTCATTTGTAGAAAATGAGTGAAGATTGGTAAATATATAGCAAGTTATTATATGATTAAATTAATTTAGCATGGTACTTTCAACTTATTTTTCTGTAGTTCAACGATTTGCATCAAACATTTGTTTAATTTTATCGATCTATTGATCAATGGTAAGCAATTTTGAGGACCATCCCTTGGAGGGTGGAGCCAACAAGAAAACAAACATTGTTGGAACAGAATAAAAATAGTTTACATAAGAGAGCATGTAAGTAATTAATATGTTTGATGTCATACTTTGGTGTGAGAGTAAAAAAAAATATTGTTTTGTAAATAGTTTAGTGTACAAAAAACAATTATTGGGCCACCTTCTATGATTATGGACCCATAAAAGCTTTCATGAGTGTGGGCCTTATTGGGCTCCATTTCCATATTTATCTTTCAGAATGTTCTTCTGCTGGGACTAGTCAATATTTTCAAGCCATTCAATGTTCCAAAAATTAATGATTGAATCAAGCTACCATGTGTTCACGTTCTTCCTTTGTTCATAGGATGGTTCGTTTTGTTCATAGGATTCTTTCAAATTGGTTCTGTGCAGCATTCCATTTGCATTAATATCCCACTCAAGGTCTTGAACGTGGCCAACTATTTGAAGAATACAGATTCATGCAATTTATTGATTGAGTTGAGTAGTTGATTTTATTTTCTATCAATGGAAAAGCAGAGGGGCAATTTATTGATTGATACTGCAGGTTGCAGAGTGCATTGTGCACAACAGTACATACATATCCCTCAATTGCAGGTTTGAATTTAAATAGGCAGCACCACCCAGGTTGTCAGATCGTCCAATGAGCTAAGCCCATGTGTCCGAATTGAAACTAGTAAAGTCATATTTCAATATATGTAAAATAAAACGTATTCTAATTTATTTTATATAAGATTTTCCATATATAAATTCTTAATATTTCATTTAATTTCATACGTTTCCATTGCTAACCAGGATATTATATAAACAAATTAAAAGATCGCCCATGAGTCATGACAGGTTTTTGCATGTCTGACAAATTCTCTTGAAGTTAAGTTTAGCCATATAACCTTATAAATGATTAATTGAAGAGAAATGTACCCTATTCTGCATACAATGTGGATCAAGCACGGGGTAGCGTAGGGCTAGACCAAGGATGTGTAAGCAAACAGTACATGTTAGGATAGAGTCAAGATCAAGAGAACCAAATATTTTGCACTCTTATATAACTCAAATCATTTAATGAAATACTCTGTAAGTTGTGGGATTGGTACTTAAAGGAACAAAACAAAAATAAGACATCATGTAGTTTGGCCTTTGGCCCCGTTTTTAATAAAAAAAATTCAATAATTTAATGTCACATATTTAAAAGTAGTTATATTCTTGTTTAAAAAAATAGTTACATTCTTTATATTTTTAATCAAATTAAAAACTTATTTTCTGATTTGACAATCATTCATTATATATCTTTATAAAAATATATAGTGCATACATATTAAATTCTTAAATAAAAATATTTAATACACAAATAAATTATTTCATTGTTGATAGCTGCCTTGCCTAGCTGGTACATAATTTTTTTTAAATGGGAAAGTAATTAAACATAAAACAACAAACAGTTATAGGCATCGAATGTCCCTCGCAAGAAAGGGTTCAACCTTATCTGGAGGCAAGTCCATAAGAGTGACGTCACACTGCAGAGTCGCACAAATTTTAACCAGGAAATTTGCTAGAGCATTAGCTTCATGAGAAACATATGCTGAAGATGAATATCCAACTTACGTTCCGGAATTCTAATAATGCCAAAAAGATCCCTTGCATACATATGAAACCTACACTTATTATTGTCTAAAGAGTCAACAAGCTCTAAAGAATCTGCTTCGCAAACCGCTTTCCTAATATCCATGCTCCAAATTAAGCAAATTGAGACCATGCTTTAGAGCACTAATTAATATTCGCACAAATAGCATCTCCACCAGCATATTTGCATAGAAATTGTGAATTCACATTCTAGAGCTATCACGAATCAACTCTCACATGCCCAATAACTAATTCGTCGAGCTAAATGTGCACCATTAGTATTCAAAGTGACGAAACCCAAAGGCACGATCCCTTAGCAAACGAAAGGAGTGATCACTTTTTTTTTTTTGAAATGTAGGAATGATCACTTCAATGAACTTTCAAGAATTTTAAAGAACGCATGGTGTGTTTTCGTAGTATAAATTTTAATAACCAATTAAAAATGACATATGGCATGCATGAAATTCGGTAAATTCGTTTCATGTGATCCATCATTTCTCTTTAATAATACACTTTGTATAGATGGTGCCAACAATACATATGCTCATTTGAGAATTAATAATATCTAATACTAGCTAGTCATCTAAAAAAGTGTTTGATGCTATATCACCAAACAATTGAGGACATTTTGGAATTTTAGTGTCCATTTAAAGTTTTATCAAGTCATTTTGTTTTGCCACTACTCCTACTTCCACCACATGTGCCACCATATCAAGTCAAAAACTGTTATAAACATTGAAAATCAATATGGCCGGCTCGATTATCAGCCGGCAGATGGTTGAATGAACACTATGATCCTGAAGCAGACTTTGAAGAAAAATATATATATAGCAAATGAACCTGACTAGCTAGCAACTAACTAAGTGTCAGAAGATCATAAAACTGAACAAAGTGAAGAGATATGAATTGTTTATTTTTATTTTTTTCCATTCTACAGCAATATTTCATTCAATGTTGAACCAAAAAATATTTTATTAAATGAATTATTGAGTCTGTCTTTGGGTGTACAAATATATATATATATATATATATATATATATATATATATATATGACATGCATATATATGATTATACGTCAAGATATTGATAGAATAATGAAATGTCTTAATAAACCCCTGATATTAAGGACTTCTTTGGCTTGATCATTGTTTGTATCCAAAATGTTCTCTAGTGTGAGATGATCACCATCTTTGGATTCGCCATGATTCGTTCGATCTTTCTCATCAGCATGAGCCAAATGTTCTGTCTATGTCTAATTTAGTGGCATCCAGCTCCCTTTTTGGGTTCCAAAATGGCTCTGTAGTAGGGTCCATCTATTTGTGGCCAAATTAATCAACGAGTGAATCACCATTTTGGTCCCTAAGAAAGTAGGCGCCGGTCATAGTAGTCCCTAGAAATCATTAATGGTGAAAAAAATCCCTGAAAGTGTTGACGTCGGTCATAGTAGTCCCTATCTATGTTTGGCCGTTAGTCCCTGGGACGGAAAATACTCATGTGTCAAGTTATGTGCCATGTGGGTTTCAATTTGGTCCCCGACATTATCAATTTAGTCCCTAAGGTTGAAAAAAATCAATTAAAAATATTTAAAAAAAACCTAAAAAAAACTATAAAAAAAAATCAAGTAATTATTATCCTGAATCTATCCTCTTTCTTTCTTTCTTCCCAGCAACATGAACCTTCAACCAGATCCAAAGAAAGGAGGAGCAGACCTTCAACATCTTCAACCTTTCACAATCTCAGCACTGCCCCCCACCCAACCACCACTGCCACCACCCCACCGCCCAAGCCACAACCCCTCCACCACAGCACCACCACCACTCACCCACGCCCATCTTGCAGATCTTGCAGACTTTTCAATGGGAAAGACAAACGGAAGGACCATCACAGTCAACCGGGAAGATGAAAGGGAGAGGAGCATTCACCGACGCCGTTCACCTCTGCCCATGAAACCCAGCACGGAGGAGACATCGTTCTGCCCAGAAATTATTTTTGTTAGAAAAGGTTGTGAGTAAAAAGGGATGATTGATGCAATACACAAATGAGCCACCCCCCACCGAACCTCACCCTCTCCCCACCGCAACCCACAACCTCAAATCGACCCCCACTCCCAGATCTAGAACCCAACCCCACTTCACCATCCTCCTCCTCCTCCATGCAAATTCACCAAACCCAACAACACCTTCGCCCAACCCCACTTCCCGACCCGGTTCAGCAGGCAGATCCGTGGGTTCAGCGCCGATGGGTCTCCGCCACTGCATTGTCGCCGGAGGAAAAGTTGTAGAGGTGGAGTAACTTGGCGAGGTAGACGTGGTGGAGGGAGGAGGATGACTCGTTGTTAGGCCAGGGAGAGGTAGTGGCTGCGCGGCGTGATCCAGGAGGAAGGGAGATACGGTGGTGGTGCGATCTGGATGGAGGGGAAGCGATGGTGGAATGATCGAGCTTGACGGCGAAGGGAGATGGTGGTGCTGATTCATGTTGGTTCTGGTGTGGTGTTGATGAGATGATGAAGAGTAATTTAGGGTTAGAGTTTTTTTTTAATATTTATTATTATTATATATTACATGGCTGCCACGTGGATCAGCCATGTGTCAATTTAAGTGACCGGGTCACTTTTCCGTCCTAGGGACTAACGGCCAAACATAGATATGGACTCCTATGACCGGCGCCTACTTTCTTAGGGACCAAAATGGTGATTCACTCTTAATCAACCATATACTTGTGCGGTCAAAGATTTGACCAAGTGTCTACTTTGCAATGCAACAACCTCAGTTCAAGAGATTTATTGTGGAGGAGACATAATAGAATCAAACAGTGATTTTCTCTCAGTCTTGGTGCCAAAGTCATTAACTTTGAAATCGAAAATTTGTTACATCTGAGATGCCCCTGCCAGCCCCCCCGCTTGATATGCCATTTTCTTATTGCGCAAGTGTTATATTCATATCAAATCTTTCATTTAGCCTTTACCTAACAACTTAAGTTTTTGGGATAATTGATTACTTACATGGTGGTATTAAAGTCTTTATGACTAGGTGGTTTATAGTTTGACCACTGTTGCCCCTCAATTCTTCTATAAAAAAAAGTTGATTTAAGCACTGATAAGTGAGTTTGTACATTTTCTACACTTCAAGCCTAAAAGGCTCTTGCAAAAGGGAGCATATTATAATATAATATGAAATCATTTATTTGACCTTTCACTGAATACTTTAAAAATATATGTTTAAATATCCATTTTAACAAAGTATAAGTTTTAACAAAAAAAAAAGCATAAGTTGCAGTTATACTACTAGGGAGACTAGTTTGGTGGCGGATTGGCCGGCAAATCCATCTTTGTATTTTCCGCTTAGGTCTATGTTCTTTCCTCACCGTTTGGGGAGTGTCATAATCTTCTCATGTTAGATCGGGGAGATGGTTTGTCCTCTTCTCTAGGTATGTCTAGTGCCTAGTTTCGTTTTTGGGGCTTAGCCCCGTCATGTTACCAAAAAAAAGTATAAGTTGTAAAAGTTGCTATTAAATAGATAAAAGTTAGTATGTACAAAAAAAAATATTAAATATTAAAAAATAGAATAAATGTTTAAAAAATTAAATGGTCCCTATTATTATAGTTTTTTTATAGAAAAATGTTAGTTATTAGTAAATTAATACAAATTATCCCTTCTCAAGATTCGAATCCTAGTCCTTCACCTACAGTTACCCTTAGCTCAACCATGTGAATTACCCATCCTCCGGTCCCTATTATTATAATTGTTCAATGACGGTGAAGACTAAAGTGAACCTTTATTATTTTGTTTCATCGATGAACCCATGAATTAAACATTGTTGGATGCAAGATTGTAGAAATATCCCATAAATGTATGGTTGTGATTGAATCAGTGATAAAATATTGTTACTTTTGTTAATACATCTTCCCTTACTCACTCCAATCACCCCAATCATCCCACCCCTAACTCAGACTTTGCATGACTCCAGCCACGACACCGGTGAGGCGATGCTAATACGATGTGGAGCCCTCTAAGAGATGAATGGTAAAGTCTAAAATAGCCCTAAGACATCTGAGTACCCCTAGTTCATCAATGAACCAAAATAAAAAGTTCCACCTTAATCTTCACCTTGATTGATTACATGGTAACGTACTAAAGTAGGCAATGCCTAAACTTTTTGCGTTTAACATATTCTTTTTCTTCTTTTGTATTAAGACAACACCCACCATATAGCTTGCCTCTAGATTTCTTCTTTAAATAAAAAGCGAAGAGAGTGGGAATAAAAAGGATTAGAATTTTTTAAGAAAAAAGACAAAAACAGAAAAAGGGGAAAGTTTATTTGCTTCTTTTTAAAGTTTGATGATGATAATTGCGATTTGATAGGAGGATGTAAACGAGGCAAGTTGCGCAAAGATGCATACTCCAAAAGCTTAAAGGCAATAACCATGCACTCACAAGATTGGCAAAGATAAAGGGAAAGTGGTCCATCTGTAATTGCATTGTATAAAACTCTCCTTGGCATTTTTCTAGCTATGTAGCCACCTGTTCCAATTCTTTCCACATTCACAAATCACCACCCTCAGATAAGAGTGAATGCCCTCTAGTGTCACTTTCACTTATCTTGCACTTTATAAATACATAAGAAGCTAGACTTTTCTTATCTAATCTTCAAACTCTCTTATAATTAAATATAACCATATATTCACCATCACTTTGAAATAACAGACAAAAGCAACCACTAAATGCACCCTGGCCCGTCTTTTAATTGGAATTGGGGAGAAGAATGGTGGTAGAGTTTTTTTTCCTACCGACATAAATTTTCCATTAATAGTTAAAATTGGACAATCGAAGTCGTAGTGGTTCATCCATTAAGCAACCAGTTGCAAATTTTATTTTATTTTTCACTCTTATGAATAGAAAAAAAAATTGTTCAATCCCCTATATATTACTTAGTAAGCAAATAAAACAGTGATATAATGAACTGTTTTATGGCTAACAGCTATATGAGGCAGAGGCATCAATAGATTAAAAAAAGCCTCCGATACACCACTTATTTAAATGGTGGTCCTTAACCAAGCCATTGATAATAACTTTGAGATTTGATTGAGTCGATGACGTGCTTATACTATAAACTAAAATACACATACACAAATATAATTATATTTGTGAATTATACATGAGACCTAAAATGCATTCTGTGGGACCCGGGTGGTCAAGCATGCATGTCAAGATTAATTTATGAGGCAGTAGTAGGTGACAAACAATGGAGACAAACAAAGACTCTAGAAGGGTTTGTTGCTTGTGGTATCCATCACACTCACACACGTAGCTTTTTATTCACAATTTGCTTGTGCGATTTTAATTGCATTGTGGTTTCGTGAGGGTTAAACTTCTCGAGGCTTCTTCAAAATCAATTTGAAAAGGATTCGTGTCATTTTTTGCAATAAGTTTTACGTGCAGAATTTAAATACTTCAATTGCTCTACATTTATGCATGCTTGGCTCATTGTGGTTGGTAGAATCTCCAACAGCTGAAAGGATTTTAGTTGAAATTCAATTCTCAATCAAATTGAATTAGTATTATATTATATTCTCAATTTCTTTTCGGCGCGGAAAAATGAGCATGTTTCGTGAATATATTTGATAGAGACGACAAAAGGGTTTTCTTAAGTCAAACAATATAGTTTTTTGGTTAAAAGGTGAAACGGTAATTAACTAATTATTGACAGCATATTGCAACGATAAACAGTTAAGATTTAGACACTGAATTTTCTACGTCGCTTTTATAAATGGCTAATTGAAGAATAACTAATTAAAAACAATTAGGGCTTAAGACTTAAGTACACTCCTCTGTTTTGATATAAAAAAGAGTGAAATTTTCTTTCCACGTGTATAATTGGATGAAAAAGTGGTCAGTAAATTGTAATGTCTTTCATTTTTTTTTTGAACGAATGTCTTTCATTGATTTGACAGGAAAAATCAATTGGAATTAAATTCACCGTTACTTTCAAAAATCACCGTTCATTTTTTTTTTTAAACTAGATAAGCAAATTACTAAAATTGGATGTCAGTAAAAATTTATCAACAAAATAAAAAATAAAAAACGACTCTGCTGGGGATCGAACCCAGAATCTCTGGTTCCGTAGACCAGCGCCTTATCCATTGGGCCACAGAGTCATTGCTGATATTGTGTTGGACAAAACCAGTAATGAACAATAAATTATTTAATTTAAAAAGAGATTTGAATAATATATTATGTAATATTTTAAAAATAAAATTTGAGATTATATTATGATATTTTAAACTTCAAAAAATAATATATATGTTATATTTTTAGAGTAAAACTATATTTTAGTTTTTCATAGGTAAATTATTTATTAATTAGTTTAGTTCTTTAAAATAAATTTGTTCAGTTAAATTTTCAAAGGTTACAATAGTCAGCTTTTTTTAATTTTCACTCATCTAAAAATCATACTTATTAATAAGTGGAAGGTCCAAAATATTAGGTAGCTAAAACTTTCAATTTTTTCTTTGGAAAATTTAACAAAAATAGCCCGCTAAGAAAAGCAAAGGAACAACTTGATTTGGAGGGACGGGTAACGCCACACTTTAGGTGAGTACCAAAACTGGCTAGACAATTTGTAGGGCCATTAGTCTCTTTGGGAATATGTTGTAGTCTCACTTCCTAGTTCCGCCAAAAAAGAATATGCAAGTCCAAGAAAGTCACTAGCATGGAAAATGGTACTGAAAAGTGTGCATAATCTCCCAGAAATCCAACTCACAGTATGCATTCTTAGTATTGTTCTCCCTAAGCACCATAAGGTCAAGCTTTAGAGCAAGAACTTGAACAGTGAGAGGATTTCTTCTAGTTGAACCCACATAGTACCCCACTTGCCAATTCAGAGGAGTCGTCTCGGATCAAACCACTCATTCATGCCTACATGACCGATGAACCTAACAAATCCAAATCGTTCATCATCGATTTAGTTTAGTTCGGTTTCATTTTTTTTTTTTTTGCTAATAATCGAACCAATGAATTTTGATTGGATCAGTTCCTGGTTTCACCTAAAACCGGTGCATCACCCCTATGGTTCTGTAAAAAAAAAAAACCCATGGTTGCTTCCCTCTCAAGACCACCTCCAAGCTAACCACAATGTCCACCGACACGCTTACCGACTTCAATTCCCACCAACAAATTTCTCTAACAAAGAGGCGACAAATTATTTGTTATGACGTAAACATGTTGTTTCCCTCTAGAATAGAAAAATTTCATTTGAAAATAAACATTTAAGTATTAATTGTTATTTCAAAGGTAACATTTCTAAATTATGAAGGTGAAAAAAAGAAATAAATTACAAAATTGAAAATGCATTTTTTTTGACATTTGAATCATCTAAATTGTCCTTCTAATGATTGATCACTAGACCTTTTTTATATCTCAAACTCTTGCCACTTGAGTTATCATTTGTGAACAATTAAAAATGTTTTTATTATTATTTGTAAATAATGAAAAATACAATTAATAAGAGAGGGTAAGTGGAGACGTCAGATTCAGAAGTCGTCAGTGTTTGGTGAGTTTTTTTTTTATGATAGAAAAATGTTAATGATTAGTTATTAGTAAATTAGAAAATTCCTTCAAAGTTTTCTTCCAGGATTTAAACCTTGGATCTTCCCCTCCCCAACCCTTATGTCCCTAACTCTTACCACTTGAGCTAACCCTCGGGGACCCGGTGTTTGGTGAGTGTTACCCCTAAAATGAGAACTGTCACAATTACTGCATGTTGTTAGAGATTGTTAATGCTCCCTCTTCTCTCTCTCCATGGTATGGCAATGGAATGGACTATGGAGCCCCTCTTTCTCTCTCCTTCAAAACATGCTTGCTTGACATCATCCATGTCTCACAAGCAGCCATCTGTAGCATCCTATGTAGTACTTACTACTTTGTTCAGCCTCATCCTCCACATAATTAAGATTTTTTGAACGTATTCAATATTTTTTATTTTATTATATTAAATAAACATAATTATTAAAAAAAGATTTTGTCAGCATACATTTTAATGGTAGAAACGTCACAATTGACATTTATTAATTATTTTAATTTCATTAATAACTATTAAATATCAAATTAATACAATAATAATTTTTGAAAAAAGTCACAATTGATTTTTTAATTATTCTAATGTTATTATTAATCTTCCTCGGGTAACAAAAAAATTTATAATGTTATTAATATTATTAAATGCAATATTAATACATTAATTATTTTCAAAAATATGGAATTATTTAATATTTAAATTACTAAAAAATCAGAAAATATAAATATGACATCATTTACCTCATAATTATAGTATGAGAGAGAAAACTTGTCACCACTTTTTGGTTTCAGAAATAATATATAGTACTTCATCCGTTTTTTATTATAAGGTAATTTTTTAGTGTTTTTCTTGTTCCTAAATATAAGTTAATTTACAATATCAATGAAGCATTAATTATTTTTTTCCAAAACCATCTCATATTTAATATGAAAGAGACAATGAAGTTTTGAAATAATAACTTAGAGAGAGAAATTTATATGAAATTAAATAAATGTAATCTAGGAAAGTGAATAAATTCTTTTACAAATTTATTACTTGTAACTACTTTTCTTAATCTAAGAAAATTAGGTAAAATAGACTCATATATAGAAACGTAGGGAGTAATATAAGAGAGTATAGGATTTAATTTACTGTTACAATTTTTTTTTTTTTGAACGTTGTTACAAAATATAAAAACAACAAAATAACACATCACAAGTCGTTTTTGTTGTTAAACTAGCTTAGTTACGACTAAATAATGTTCTGCTAAACTAAAAAAATGCAACTTATTATCTAGTTTACATATTGTATATACTATATAGTAACAAGAATTAATAAAGTGTTGGGGTCTATATAGTCTATATATATATATATATATCTATATATATATATAATTCTTTTTTACGCAAATGTTAGTTAGATACTTCACAAGATTGGATTCCAGAAAAATCATTTATTGAAAAAGATTTAAATAATTTTTTTCAAACAAGTCAGTCAAGTACATGTCAAAGACAAAAGTAACATAAACAGAAAACAAAGGAGCTCAATAACAGTTTTTTTTAGTAAGTAGGAAAATCGCTCAATAACCGTTTGAATGAGTTCGATTCTAATCACTATTATAAACCAAATACTCTTATATCTCTAAATCTATAAGAGTATCTTAAATGTTAGTTCTTATTTCTTAGTTCTTAACACTATTCATGTGAGCCCATATTGTCACATGTGCTTCAGCAACTCTCAAGCAATTTTGCTTCAACCATGAGTTCTTAGTTCTTAGTTATTACCACTATTCATTTGGTTCCACCAACCACATTATTTATACTTTTTATTTTTATAAAGTAAAATATAAAACTAATAAAGTAATTTGGATGAGAGAGAAATAATTAATATTTTAAGCTAAGAACTTAAAAAGTAAAACTCCTTATATAAGAACTGAGTTCTTATTTTTCAGAACTAAGAGCTTCATGTCAGCACCTCCAATGGTAAAGTTCTTAGTTCTTAGTTCTTAGTTCTTAACTCAAAAATAAGAACTAAGAACCTTACATGGGAAATGCTCTAAATGCTTCACAACTTCACACAGTTACATATATCCCTCGTCAAGACAGCCATTACCTAGACAATGAGAATCAAACATGCAATTTTTGAGGCAAAGTAATTTGACCTTATTAAATCATATTAAATGAGCAATATTTAAAGGGCTCATTAACTTGACCAAAAGAAAACTCACCATCACCATTCTCATTCACCACACAACACACACCTTCTTCTCCTATAACACAAAACACACACACACACACACACTCCCCCATCACCTACTCATTTTTCTAATCTCCTTCATTCTCTCAAAGCTCTCTTTCCAACACCAACACCAACCTCTCCTCATCACAACACCATTCTCAAAACTCCTCCCTACTTGTGTTTTGTGCTTGTTCTGCATTTGTCCCTCTTTGGTTGAACCACTTCCCACCAACACACACTTTTTTTTTTTCATATCAAACACCCAACAAAAAGAGAGCGGGGGATATCAAAAGTTATCAAAAGGGTCACACTGTACCATTACCAAAATCACTTTTTGTCCTTCAAGTTTCAATCTTTGGCTTTTTAACTAGCTTCTGTGAAATGGGGTCTGTGTGGTTCTTCTGAGAAACCCCATCATGGATCTTGAGTCTGTGATCTACAAGAACCCAAATAAGGTAGAAGAAGCTAAAAGGGTGTCAGAATTTTCCTTCAAAATCTCAGCTTTATTCAATTCTTCTCATCCACCATTGCCTTCTTCTTGCAGGAGCAATCATGGAAGACAGTGTTGATTCTGGCATATCAGAGCTTGGGGGTTGTCTATGGAGACTTGAGCACTTCCCCACTCTACGTTTACAAGAGCACCTTTGCTGAGGACATTCAGCATTCAGAAACCAATGAAGAAATCTATGGAGTTTTGTCCTTTGTGTTCTGGACTTTGACACTGATTCCTCTGTTCAAGTATGTGTTCATTGTGCTCCGAGCTGATGACAATGGTGAAGGAGGGACTTTCGCTCTGTACTCGTCGCTTTGCCGGCATGCCCGTATTAGCTTGTTGCCTAGCACTCAGCTTGCGGATGAGGATTTGACTCAGTACACTATTGATGGAGAAGTTCCTGTGGACAAGAAGAATGTTGGGTCGGGGTTGAAATCTTTGTTGGAGAAACATAGGGTGTTGCAGAGGGTTCTGCTTGTTCTGGCTTTGATTGGGACTTGCATGGTTATTGGAGATGGTGTTCTAACACCAGCAATTTCTGGTACTTGAGATTTTTTCTGATGATTTTGTGTAATTTCATTGCAATTTGCAAGCAGTGAACATGGGAATGGGATTAATCTTGGTCACTCAATTTTGTTGTTTTTTGTCATTTTGCAGTTTTCTCTGCAGTGTCAGGTTTGGAGCTTTCCATGTCCAAAGAGCACCACAGATGTAAGTTTGTTTCTAGAAACAACTAGTTTTGTCTAAAAAATCCTGTTTCTTTTCATTTATTCTTCTTCTTTTTTCTTCTCCATGGCATAATCTTTTAATGCAATTCTGATAATCTAGTTTGTACTCTTGGGAATTGGGATTAAGATTTAATTACTATGAGGGGTATTTCAGATATGCAATAGGTCTTTCAGATAAGCGAATTCGATTGGTGAACTGAAAGTTGCCCAATTTTTTAATACACAACTAGGAGTTCTTTATTCAATCATCAAATTTTTTATTGCTGATACTAAAACATCTAGCTTCCAATTGCAGATTTCAACTTTTTGGTTCTGTTTTCCAGAATCTAACTTTGATGAGTAGAAGTAGAATTCAAAACACTTGGTTTCATGAACAATTCTTAGGAATATGTTCTTAATTTAGAAATTTAGAATAGTTCATACCGTTTGTGTTCTGTAATATATGTGATACTGCAGTTGTCTTAGCTGACTCTTCATTCCCTTAGGATATTTTCACCCTCATGGCATATATGCTGTAAAGATATTAAAAGTAATTTTTCTAATGAGTGAATAAAATCTTATTTGAACAATCTGTTTCCTTCGCTTTCGTGCTTCCTATTGCATGGCGTGTAAGATTAGTGGATAGAAAGGGAGAACCAAATGACAGCAACTTTGCTAGTGCATGCTCAATTGTGGGTCCTTGTAAATATATGATCAGGGCAAATATCCTTGCTTGTTCAAAGTAAAGTCACTATCATGCTAAACATGTTTTTGAATACGTAGTTGATTCTAAATTGATTATTGATTAGAATAATAAAAAAAGTGTACCCATGAAACGTGTGGCTGATATGTAAAGCTCAATGCAATTAATCAGAAGATAAAGTTTAAAAAAGTTGATCCTTTATGAAGTTAAACTTTCATTAAGTTATAGAGCATTGTGGTTTAGATAGAACTTCAATGAATCCCCTGTTGATCAATCTAGAACAGTCATCTGATTATCTGATTGGATACAGAATTAGGTATGGCCACTATTATACTGGTCAATTGGTCATGAACAGTATATGCAATTCCACTATGATTTATAAATAATGATTTTCTATGGTGCCTCAACTAAATGGAGACCTAATTCTATCAACTTCAATAAGTTGCAGCTGCAGAAATAGTATAGAATGAAATCACCCTGCTGATACTTTTTTATATTGACTCAACTTTTGCTTTGGATAATTGTCATCTGTATCATTATTCTTTTGTTTCATAGAAAGTTATTTTAATCACTACTACTAACAATTTACAGATAAACTTTTTGTTATACACCCCCATAACTGGATTTATAATTGTTCTTTACTTTTTTTCATAGTCTGTAATTCTCATAAAATGTTTATTGATTTATCTTACAAGTAGTCCTTTTGCTAAATATTAATAACACTTGTCACCTTTTAGTTAACTGATCTTTGACCTTCACATTTTGCCAATTGGCTATTGCTGGTCATAGGTTCTGCAATTTCCACTTGATGATTTATGGTCAAGTAAAATTACCATTTGCAATTTAATATGCCTTTTGATGTAATTACCACCAGTCATTGCTCTAAACATTCAACAACAATTCTAATGGTTAATATTTCCTTTACTACAATATATGTTCTTCAACAAACATTAAAAATAGAGAATCTCCTTGGCTTGTACCTTTCCTACTACTACCATTATTATATCGGTGCTTTCTGGTTATGCAGATGTGGAGGTTCCAGTTGCTTGTGTAATACTGCTATTTTTGTTTGCCCTTCAACATTATGGCACGCACCGCATGGGATATCTTTTTGCACCTGTTGTGCTGACCTGGCTGCTCTGCATAAGTTCTATTGGTGTTTATAATATCTTTCACTGGAATCCACATGTCTATGAAGCTCTCTCCCCATACTACATGTACAAATTTCTGAAAAAGACTCGAACGGGAGGATGGATGTCCTTGGGTGGGATTCTGTTGTGTATAACCGGTATGGAACAAAGTGTAGAAATTGTGTGCTTTTGCACTTGACATATACTTTATCTTTCTCTGATAATGTTTCTCTATATTGCAGGTTCAGAAGCTATGTATGCTGATTTAGGACACTTTACACAATTGTCGATTCAGGTACGCAGACAAATGAAGTCCTTTATTTGGAACTTTGAATTCAAAATTACTACGGAATGTTGGATGGAAGTAATGAATTTTCTAAAGCATAGAAACTGATGAAGTAACTGATGCCATTTCATTAAGAAAACAGGAAAAAAAAAACTGCAGGAGAAGGTAAAGTAAACCATAATTGATAAATGAAAACGATACATAGAATGATGGACCTTGTGTTGGTAATACCATCCAATACTTGATATTCTTGAACTTATGGTAACCTGTCTATCAGTTTTCAAAATTCTTGATTTCATATAGAAGGAAATTCCTTTGCATTAGAAGCCATTAGAAAATAATCAACTGGTTTAACAAAAAGTCACTTACCTGCAGATTGCTTTCACCTTTTTGGTATACCCTTCTTTGATCCTAGCATACATGGGACAAGCTGCGTATCTTTCCAAGCATCATGAAAATGGAAGTGACTATCGAATCGGGTTTTATGTATCTGTACCTGGTAGGATCTTTGTGATATTTTCTACAGTCGCATATTCAAAGAATAATTAGTTTCTATTTAGCTGTTTAACTTACTTTTCTTTAACCCCAATTTTAGAAAATCTTAGGTTGCCTGTTCTTGCAATAGCGATACTTCAAGCTGTGGTTGGAAGTCAAGCTGTCATCACAGGGACTTTCTCAATAATCAAACAATGTTGTGCTTTGGGATGTTTCCCCAAAGTCAAAATCATTCATACATCATCAAAGATACATGGCCAGATTTACATTCCTGAGATAAACTGGAGTTTGATGCTGCTTTGCCTGGCTATTACAATTGGATTTCGAGATACGAAACGCATGGGAAATGCTGCAGGTAATCTATCTTCATGAAATAATTTCATGATTTAATATGCATAGGAAAATTTAGAGGCCCTGAATCATATAGAAGAAATTATGTTTGTTTCATTTTCCCCCTAATTTTTTTTTGTCTGTCTTCTGTTGGAAGGGGAGATGGTAGTAAATTAGGAGCCTAAAATTCTGCTTTACTATTTGACATAATAACCAGTGAGATGTTGTTTGGTTTGAACCCTGTCATTTTTTAAAAACATTATACCATGTTAGAGACTCAATGGGAGTAGTCCAATCTATTTGCATCTCATAACAGTGACTAGATTACTGTTCTATGGTACTATTCTACGTTTTTGAGTGACCAAGTATCTTAAAGCATAGTTATGTGAATAGTTATATTAGTTCTAACCAAATAAGTATTTGTTTTCTTTCCATAAACAGGTTTGGCTGTTATAACTGTCATGCTGGTGACCACTTGCCTAATGTCTCTAGTGATAGTCTTATGTTGGCACAAAAATGTTTGGCTTGCTATCTGCTTTATGTTGTTCTTTGGCTCCATTGAAGCACTTTATTTCTCTGCATCCCTCATCAAGTTCCTTGAGGGGGCTTGGGTCCCTATTGCCCTCTCACTCATCTTTCTAATTGTCATGTATGTGTGGCACTACGGCACAATGAAGAAGTATGAGTTCGATGTTCAAAACAAGGTCCCCATCAATTGGCTTCTGGGTTTGGGCCCCACTCTCGGAATTGTTAGGGTTAAGGGAATTGGCCTCATACATACTGAGCTTGTATCTGGGATCCCAGCTATTTTCTCTCACTTTGTTACCAATCTTCCTGCTTTCCATCAAGTTGTAATCTTCCTCTGCGTCAAATCTGTCCCGGTACCACATGTCAGACCTCAAGAAAGGTTCTTAGTGGGCAGAGTTGGCCCAAAGGAATATAGGCTTTATAGGTGCATAGCACGCTACGGCTACCGTGATGTTCACAAGGATGACCTTGAGTTTGAGAAGGATCTTGTTTGCAGTATAGCAGAATTTATCCGATCAGATACCTCTGAATATGGCTTAGGACTTGGAGACTTTGAAGATGATACAAAGATGGCAGTTGTTGGGACTTCAGCATCAAACTTGGAAGGTGTAAGGATGTCTGAAGACGGTGAGGATGATTCTCAAATGGAAGGCACTTCGGAGTTGAGGGAGGTTAAGTCTCCGGAAAAGGTGAGGAAGCGAGTGAGGTTTGTTGTGCCGGACAGTCCTCGGATTGATTTGGATGTAAGGGATGAGCTGCATGAGCTAATGGAAGCAAAGGAGGCAGGAATGGCATTTATAATGAGTCACTCATATGTGAGAGCAAAACGAGGATCAAGCTGGATAAAGAAAGTTGTTATCAATTTTGGGTATGATTTCTTAAGGAGAAACTCTAGAGGACCAACTTATGCTTTAAGTTTACCTCATGCTTCTACCCTAGAGGTTGGCATGATCTATCATGTCTAGAGTTTTGGCTAGTGGTAATCTAGATATAGTTTTGTAACTAAGGATCTTGTCAGATAGGTGAACCTTATACATGATAAATGGAAATGGATTCTCTGTAGTCAGGAGTCTCTACATTCGCACAGTCACCAAATATGATCGGATGACTTAAATTTTAAGACATGTCTACCATCTGATCTTGATAAAAATATGAGTATTGTACAATACAGATATCGTGAATGCGTGAATGTAGGGTATCCCTGATTGCAGGTAACCCATATTCATGATAAATGGTGGCATTTTGTACAGCGACCCACCAAGCTTCCAAACAATTAAAATGCTGCCAACCTGTCATTTTTACCTTTTATTTTGTTAGATTTTGGATTATCTATGTACATAAATAAGCTCTCTGTAGGGACTCCTTCCCCCAAGATCTAAGATCTTTTAATCCTAGTATGTATCTGAAATGTAGATCAAAGTAGTTTTCAACAGCTACTGCAGTGAGTCTTTTGAATCAAAAGGAGAAACCTCAATATTTTTTTTCTTTAAAAGGTTGATATACATGTGGCAAGATCAAGCCTTGGAAAACTTATGTTACATCCAAATTATGTTACTTTTTACTTTATATAAGAATAGGATTCTTCTTGTTTGGGTTTGGTTGATGACATATTACGTAACAAATGAAGAAAAGGATCTAGTAGTCCTGCAACACTTTTGCGGCAGGTATGATATGGGAGTGGGACCATCTTTGAGGAAACAAATTAACTGTTTAAAGGAACTATTAATCACTCACTTGATACATCTCTTACTATTTTTGTGACAATGTCAATTGTCAATTGTCAAGCTATGAATTGTGAACACTTTAAAGAGTTATACTAAATGAGAGTTTTGAAGTGTTTTTACAAATTTTCCAAACTCGCCCCATTTTAAAATCTCCCAAATAAAGAAAGAGTTTATCATAAACTTTCTTCTTCCCTTCCCTACAAAACTCAACTCATAAACGCAGCCTAAATTTTTCTATATCCCAAGTTCATGGCCCAAATCTGTCTCGTAATTGAAAAGCAATGTATATTCAAAGTAGGGCCATTATTGTGTAGAATGTAAATATTGTTTTTTAATTCTTTTTGAAGGCCAATGTGAGTCGAAAGTAAATCTAAAAAAGGAAGATGTACCAGTTCTTGTCTCTGCAAAATATTGCCCAATTCTAATTGTGGAATGGGTCCTTATTTGTGGCCCAACTTAGTTGTAAGTGAATAGCATTTTTCTCATAATATTTTTCTATTTAACCAAAATGACTTCGTTAGTGATTATTTCAATGGGCATTGGGCAGTCACACTAGATGAACCCTTTGGAGGTTCGAAATGTAATCGACCCAACTTTTGTGGCTGTTTTTGTCTGTTAAACAAAAGTGTCGTTTGCATATTGGTATAGTACCAGACTTAATCAATATCATTATACCAATATGGCAATATCTATCTATATATATATATATATATGGCCCCGTTTGAAAACACAACTTAATTAAGTACTTATGATCATAAGCGCTTATGACATAAGTGTTTATTCATAAGCTATTTTAATTTTTTATTGAAATAAATCGAAAATAAACTATATATAAGCATAAACTCTTTTTCATAAGCTATTCTGAATAGCTTATGAAAATAAGCTGAAAAACAACTTATGATAGGTCATAAGCTGTTTGCATAAGCTCTCTCAAACACTGACATAAGAGTTATGCTATCATATAAGCTCAAATAAGCTCTTCCAAACGGGATCTATATCTATATACATATGTAAAGGAGACTTGGAAAAATAGCATTAAATACATTAGCAACAAGAGCATTAAACACATTAAGAAAGACTACATGCTCATAATATTAAAAATGAATTAGATATTAGGGGTGGAAATATATATCTATATCTATATACATATGTAAAGGAGACTTGAAAAAATAACATTAAATACATTAGTAACAAGAGCATTAAACACATTAGCAAAGACTACAAGCTCATAATATTAAAAATGAATTACTTAAAAAAAGAATTAGATATTAAGGGTGGAAATAGGCTGGACTTTGCTTAAATAGGTCTGACCTGTTTCAAAAATTCAAGACCTGAGTCCCGCCTGTTATCTGTCATAAGTTTTTTTTCTTCTTCTTCTGACTTAAGCCTTAATCTATTCGAAGTCTGGCCTAGTAGCATATTCATAGGCCTGATTTATCATATAACATTCAAGTATACCAACAAATTTATTCGTAAATATGTCAACAAACTTATAGCCAACGAGAAAAATATAATAATGTCATTATATCATCTAAGTCAAAGTCACCAGTCTCTATCTATAGAGATTTATACTTTATATGGTTACATAATTCTATAGTCTAACATGCTTTTTTGAACGTATAAGTAAGTCAATAAATATATAATTTTGAGCTAATATAATACAAATTCAATGTAAAAATAATAAAATAAAGTTACCAGTAAGACCTGGATTTACAGAACAAGTTTAATTTCCGACTCACGCGTAGAATCAGTGTAAGTGTGACAGGAGTTTGCTGTTCGAGAAAGTTTAATGGAGAAGAAAGTTCAGGAATTGCTTGAGGAATGTTTCATAGTTGTTTTAGGAGTTAGTACGAGTCGTATGCACAACTGCCTTATGGCGAGAGTGTCCAGAATAAGCTAATTTCGCTTTTAAAGCAACGTTTAAGTGAGATTTCAAATCCTTGGAAAAATTAAAAAGTTCTCTTTATTTTTCCTTCGACCAGTGTTTTATTTCGGAACCCTGGACTGTACGCACGATAGTATTCACTTCTCGGAAGTCCGACGACGCTAATTTCTTTGCTTCAAAACCCTAAATTCAATCACTGAATGAAGACTTTTTCTATTCGGAGCTTTTAACGAAGTTTCCGTCCGCGCTACCAGATTTGTTTTGATGTTTCCAATCTTTCTTCAGAACGAAGTTTTGTCGTCTGACCTTCACAGCAAAAAGTAGTTTTTCGGGACAGATTAACTTACACCGCTTTTGGATCGTTTTGAATCGTTTTTCCCAAATGTTAGAGATTTGTTTTGAGTTCTGGAATTCTGTCGCCAGAATCTCTCTTAGAATTCACCGATGAACGTGCTGCAGAAATCGGAATCGCGAAATTTTCATTTTCCCGCGATTTCACCTTCCTATAAATAGTTGAAAAATTCAAAATATCTCACATTTTCTTCCATTAGAGCCGCGAGTTTGAGGAGAGTAAGGGGGAAGAAGATTTTCGCCGAAACTTGACCGATCTTCGCGCAGTTCGTTCCTACTTCAAGGTATCGAGGTAACTAGGTTAATTCTTACCTCTGATCATCGTTTCTACTGCGTTTCTTTAGCCGTTTCTGTGCTCAAAGTTTCGAGCTTTTCGTAAAACTATCTGTTTTTCTTGATTTTTCGCTTGGGATATCTTCTGTACGTTCCCAAGAGCCTAGAACACTCGCCGATATTCGCCGATTTTAATCGAGTTGTCATGGATCTGAAAAACTGATTCAAAACTCTTTTTGCGCACATTTCGAAACTTTAATGTCGAAAAGTCGCAATCCTACTTCGTGCCTTTAGGATTAGTTGTTACAAATGTCGTTAGAAACATCGCTGTCAAATTTTTTTTCCGAAGTTTTAACTTTGAGGTTTTGAGCTTTTATTTTGGACCAAAACGCCCCTGAATAGTCCTATTTCGATCCGATCGTCCGAAAATTTTTCCGACAGTTTCTTTGCCTTAGTTTTACCCAAAAACTACCTTGTAATCAGATTGGATTGAAGAAAAATCGACCCCCCTAATTGTGCATAGTGGCCGAGAGCATGTTTGTGTGGGGGGGGGGGGAAGTTTTTCGTTTTCGAAAACTTGTCTTTTCGTACTCGATTGTTGTATTTTGAAGCTTCAATGCTTTGTCTATCATTAATGAGTTGTATTGTGATCGAGCTAATCGATTTTGTTTGGATTTCTGCTTTGTTTTCTCCGAGGTTCAGTTGAAGGAACTTTGGGTTTCTCAGAGCAAGTGTGTGAAGGAAACTTAGACCACGAGGCTGGAGCAACTCGAGGTTAGGGCAACTTACCTTTTAGCTAAGACTGCATGATAGGCGTCGATAAATTCGACTTATGCTTTACTTTGATATTGATTATGATGATGAATTAATGTTATGATGTTTTCCATAACTTATGATATTGAGATGTTATTGAATTGTGCGTTTTGACGCGACTTCGGAGTGGGGAATCATTGAACTGGTTATAGTTGATGTTTCGGGTTGGGGAAACAACCCTAGGAAAGTTCAAACGTGGGGTTTGAGACTTAGCCATTTGTTTGTAAACTTAGACTTTCCCCAGGAATTGCTTTTGGTGGGTTTTTGGAAAACTTAGAAAGAAAATAGATTTTGAAAACTAGAGACTTGGGAAACTTAGACTTCGAGAAATAAACTCATAACTTGACTAATTCAGTTCGAAACATTTTTATTAACGAATAAAACATAGGAAAACTAAAGGGGAAAATAATTGCGAAAGACGGGGAAAAGTCGACTTTTGTTGCGGGTTTTGGAGAATTGCTGGACACCAGGGGGGTGAGCCACGGTGATGATTGAAAGTCACCGAGTACTTTAGTACTCTTGTTGTTGGAGTTGTGTTGTATTGACCGACACTAAACTCTTGGGTTTTGAAATTGGGTTTTGAGCTAAACACTTGCGTTGGGAGGACGATTCGATGTTTGGCTAACCATATTGCATCATGCATCATTTGGGGTTTGTACAATCGAAAGATTGGGCTCCAGTGAAGAACGGGAATGCTTCACGAATGGTGAAGAACGGGAATGCTTCACGAAGGTTGGAGATTGCCTTCATCGAAGAACACCTGATTGTATCTTCGGCATAGCGGGCAGAGTGGCACGACCTAGGGTGGTTGGGGCTGATCCGACTATGCATGGGTTTGTAAGTGACACCCGAGCGGAAATGGTTAAACACTAGGCCAGTGTTAGGACTGACTCGATGGTGCCCATCCCACTTGAACTATCCGGATCATATTGAATTGCATTTCACGCATACATTCACTCTGACTGGAATTGTATGCTGTTTGAATTATTGAAGCATTGTTAGAGCCAATAACATGCTAGGATTATTTATATACATATATCAACTTATATATCTATACCCCAATCACATGTTGAGTGTATAATTACTTTATTCCGGGAGTTGACCCTAGCGCTTTGGCTTTGGTTTCATGTTTGTGTTTGGGCGGTCGGCCTGCTGCCAGATGTCGATGGCGGACTGGTTTTCGATGGTCTCTCCCTCGGGGGGGATCAGGTATGAGTTGGTGGACCGTCATGCCCCCACCGCTTGGGTGATCGATGTTGCAGGTCACCGAGCGATGTACCGGGGAAGGGTCATGGAGGACCGGACAGACGAGCGTGGACGTTTGACGAGAGGAGTGCTACGACGCATGGAGCTGAGCTTTGACTTGCCGCCTTCAGTTCGTTGTGGACCAGGTACTGGTCGAGGACCACCTGCACCACCTCCGACTTCATCTTCTTCCGATGACGAGGACCCAGCTGAGATCGAGGTTGATGTTGCTACACCTGTTGCGCCACCTCCTGCTACTGCCATTGATCCTACCGACGTGGCGTCGTCCTCGAGGCTCGTGCGGCCGAAGAGAGAGTCTGTTGTTCCATCTGCCTCACGTCGTTTTCCTTTTACTCCACTGCGCGGCTACCGTGTGGATCCCCTGGTTCGGGTGGTGGAGGAGGATGTTCTTACTGGAGAGGTGGATGTTGAGACGGGCTTGACTAGGACGGTGCGCAGGACAGTTAGGAGGGAGGTCGTGGACTTGGACAGCGAGATGATTACGGTGGATTCCGACAGCAGTGGGGACAACTACTCGCCGAGCGACGAGGGAGAGGAGGAGGACCTATGAGCAGGACTGGGAGGGTAGGTTAGGCAGCGCCATATTTTGTGTAGGGCCCTGATTCGTCTTACTTTTGGGACAGGGTAGGTTCCCGATACATAGCTTTTTGTGTGGTTCTTTTGATGAGGAATCACAGAGAGTCTGTCGGAATATAGGGGTCTTTTGTTGAGGCCATTTTTGGAGCCGACTTTCTCTTGGATGACTGTACTTAAAACTTTTTACTTACATTACTGGTTCTGTACATATTTGCCTACGGGCACACTACTTTGAGGTCACTGCGAGGGCGCGTGACGTTGACGTGCAGCTGAGGCTGTACATGTATATATGTTTGTACATCGGTTAGTTAGATGTTGGGTTATGTCTTTATTTTCTATCGCTTAAATTAAAAGAAATCAAACGAAAAAAAAATTACCTGTTTTTCGCGTAAAGTTTATTTTTAATTACTAAAGTGACACCTGGAAATCGGTGTGTTACATTACCTTTTTAAATAGGCCTGCCAGTTAGGCTTACAAGGCTTTTTGGGTTGTCTAAGTCTGATATTTTTAACTAAAAAGACTTTTCAAAAAGCCTTACCTTATCTATTTACTAATTTGGTCTGACCTGAGCATGATGTAGTCTAGTTATGGGCCTCTGTCGACGGCCTGACCTACTTCAATTCCTATTAGATATCTATCTTAGTTTTCAGTTACTTTTTTTGGTACATCGGAAACATAAATTGCACTCGCCAGAAATCGATCCCTAAACATCCCTCTACCCAACTCATATGTCCCCAGCTCCTACCACTTGAGCTATCCTACGGAGACAATTATTCTTCAATTACTTAATCAAAATGAATTAGATTAAATGTGTTTCAATTTTATTACTTTCAGTTTCTTTTTGTACAATTTAAAACTGACATGGAAGCACCACAACTTTGAAAACTAACTGAATAGTCAACTCATAACTTATTAAGTATATTAAGCTCGCATTTTTTTTTTGTTACAAGAGGAAAATATATTAAGCTCACATGATAGCCAACTTTTCCGTCATTTTTTTATTTCTCTCTCAAGAAAATGTTTTCACTATGGCACTATGCTGAAGCTGGCAACCAAAATTGCAGTAAATAAGTAAATAAAAGATATCTAAAAATGAGACAAGCGTCTCTTCAATAAATCAAGAAATGAAAAAAAGACACTAGAAATACTTCCTCTGTTCCTTTTTAAGTGTTGTTTTAGAAGAAATTTTTTGTTCCTATTTAACTGTCGTTTTGATGTTTTAAGATTCATTTTGTCAATTATACCCTTACTAGTAAGTGAAAATTAAATTCTCATTACATCAATTTAAAGTCTTGTCTAGTAAGTGAAAATTAAATTCCAACGAAAGTAGCCAAAAGAGCTTTCAAAGTTACATAGAAAAAGATGTTAACATTAAAAATTGGAGGGAGGTTATAAATTCTTATTGCTACTAGGGATGAAAAAATGATAAATAGTTTAATGATATGAGAGGGTGGAACAAAAAATTAATTATCCACTATTTTGATTGGAAAACTTTATAACTATTAAGATGTGAGAGGGTAGAATGGAAAAAAAAAACTTCAATAATCCACTATCTTGGTTGGAAAGCTTTTTGCTAGAATGACACTTAAAAAGAAACGGAAGGAGTAATAGATAATCTCACATGATAGCCAACATTCCCTTCATTTTTTAATTTCTCTCTCAAGAAAATGTTTTCACTGTGCTTAAGCTGGCAACCAAAATTGCAATAACTAAGTAAATAAAAGATAATCTAAAAAAGGGAACCAAGCGTTTCTTCAATAAGTTAATAAACGAAATTTTCTACTCAAAGTAATGTGCGTTTCTTCCCTAAATTAAGAAAGGAAATTTTCTGCTCAAAGTAGTTTACATGTAATCTATATATATATATGAAAATAAGGTTTTATTCTAGAAGGTCAATGACACATGGCACCTTCATATTCATTCATTTTCCCTCCAAGAAAAAAAAAACTCATTCTAATTTTTTGTCACAACATACAATCATGACTCACCCTATTTAATATCATTTAATGTAATTTCAATTTTTATGTAGCCTTTATTTAAAAGTCCAAAAATATTTTAAATCCTTTTTAATTTAATTATCATAATAACTAATGTTTTCATTTTTTAATATTTAATTTCAATTTTTTATATAACCTTTACTTCGAATTATATTTGAAAACATATCAAATATGATAAGAAAAAAAAACTTAAATTCGAAAATGAAACAAAAATAATCAAAAATCAGAAAAAAAAATGAAATTCAAATTGAATACACATTTAATTTAAATGGTATTATATATAGCTAATTAGAAAAAAATACACTTTATATTTCATGGTGCTTCTATAAGTACTTTCATCTTCTTTCATGTTCTTTCATATTCATAAAATTTCTTTTTTTTTCTTTGACATTTTTTTTCTGAAATAATTAGGTATCATTTTGTTCATTCTCCCTTTATAAGATAAGAGTTTTCACTTTCTTCTACTTTTGATTTACCATATTCTTCTTCTCTCCCTTACTTTTTTTAACATTTTAGTGTTTCATCTTTAATCACTTTTGCATGTTCTTTGTGTCATCATATAGTTCATATTATTTAATTTATTTTATTCTATTCACATTTTAATATCTAAATCTGATTTAAAACAAATTCTATATTTATTAAAAAATATAAAAACTATATTTATACGAAATAAATAAATAATTATTACACCTAATTCAAAAATAATTTTAATTCTAGGTTTTTGTTTCAACCAATACATAAATACGAATTTGAATAATAGAAATAATTAAATAGAAAATAAAATGATTCAAAAAATTATGTACAAACATCAAATAATTCAGGATCCCGCTAGAATAAAAATGTGACCTCTAAATTTTTATTCACCATATTGAAATTTAAATTTGAAAGAAATATTAGTGATGCTATAATGTATCAACACTTACTAGGCAATTTAATATCAAGGAAACATAATGATTTTTATTCTCTTTTAAGAGCAAAATATTAATAAACTACTTGTGTCTTATTATGTATATATTTGATATTCTTAACCTTATAATATTAATACCCTTAAAAATATTAATAACAAAATATTAATCCTAACTCAATAAAATTCTATTTTTTTTAAAGAAAAGTATAAAATAAAAATATGGTTTTTCTAATATTAACTATTAACATAAATCAAAATAAGGTTCGAAAACTTCAAACAAAAAATGATCAATACTTATTTGAAAATTTAATGTTATACATAAAAAAGAGAATTATTCTTCCTCTATTCCATGTCATGTGTCACCACCATGTTGACTAAGTTTCTCTCCATTAAAAAATGACTTCATCTACAGATTTTTTTATACATAATAAAATTTCAATTTTAAACATATTGATGATATTAATGAAATTATTAAATTCATTGTGAATGATTTATTTGTCTCATTAAAATTTCAATTACAATTATTATTATTAATTATTATTAGTATTATTATAATAATTATTATTATTATGATGTTTAAAATTCAAAATTATGTACCTTATAATTTGGATGGTATATTCTACGGTGAAGGGTGATGGAAGCGATTATTAGGGGGTTCGGGAGTTGTTTGTGGTGGTGGTATTGACAATGTGATATAAATGGCGGTAGTGGTAACTATGGCATAGCAGTGGTGAAATGAAGTGATGACGATAATGGCGATGGTGGTGACATAGGGTGGTGGTTGTGGGAGTAGTGGTTGTGATAGAATGGTGGAGGTAGGGTGATGGTTGTGGTAGTGACAATAGTGGGGGTGGTGGAAGCAATTCTAAGAAGGAATATGGATGTGGTAGTGCGGCGACAGTAGTGTTGATAGTGATAATGGTAGTGTTGTAGGATGGTTGTTGCGGCAATGACAGTGACAAAGACGACAACTGTGGTGGCAAATGCGAAGGGTGGTGTTTTTGGTAGTCGTGGTGACGACAGCAGTGGTGGATGGTGGCAGTAGAGTGGTGGTAGTGGTAATGGCGGTGGTGGAGGGTGGTGGGGGAGGTGTGTGGTGGAGTTCGTTGTGGTCGTGGCAGTGACAGTGGTGGCGACAGTGTTGTAAGGTGGTGGCGGTGGTAAAGGGTGGTGGTCTTTATGGGAGTGAAGTTGGCAGTGGTTGGTGGTGGCGATAGTGAAACAGCGGTGGCATGACAATGGCGGAATGTGTACTATTTGTGGTGGCAATGGTGGAGAGTGGTGGTGGTCACAAGTAATTCATATGTCACAATATTATCAGATCTTATTCATCATTTATATGGCGGATTAAATAACCCATCATTTTATGTAGACAAGTAGATTGATGAATAAATTTATACAATAGAATATTAACACCAAATATTGGATAAACTCATAATGTATTGTATTGTATAAGTTTATACTATCATACTTAATACAACATACCAAACGAGTTCTTATTAACAAGATTCTAAACATAAATATCTTATGTAAAATAATGATCCAAAAGATTTTTCGCAATTAACATTGGTATTTTATTTTTTATGAAATATTAATATATAGAATCCATAAAAAATCAAATTTAAATATATATTTTTAACCAGTGATTGTTTGAATCTTTAGGTTGAGAGTTCAATTTCTAGGAGTCAATGTCTTAGGTAGACTTTTGACCTTCATCACACCCATGTCATAATTGCGAGAGATTAATTTATTTTTTTTGAAAGTGAAAATCCCACATAAAATGAAATTAAGGTCCTGTAGGGAAAAGTAACATTATAATCTAAAAATGGTTACACATAATCTATAAACTTGGATAACGTCAATTTGGCCTATTCCCACCGCATTTGGGAAGACATACCAAACATAATAATTTTCTCTTCAAAACCTTTTTTTTGAAAAAGTTCGGATTCTAGAGACCATCATAATAATGTTGATTGAAACTCAAGTAACTAACCAGCCAACAAACAAAGGGTTCTACACCAGACAGCCACTCACTGTGATCCTGCCCAAAACCAAAACCACTTTTCCAGGCCAAACTGAACTGATATGATTATCATACACAAGGTAGTACATATACACTACCCACCAGTCTAGCATGAACTTGAGATGAGAACAAACCAACATAAAAAGATTAGGTAGAGCCTGAGTTCTCTGGCTTATCAGTCTCCATTGGTTCAGAAGAAGCTGGTGGGGCCTGATTACCGTTATTCCCTCCATTCTCATGAGTGTTGGCATTAGCATCCCCCTGAGGTTGCTGCTGCTCACCACCCTGAGAAGGTGGGGTTGGTGGTGTCTGCGGCGTAGCTGGCTTGGCTGGCCTTGGTTTTGTCATAATCGGCTTGCAGAACCTATCAACAGCCTCAGCTTTCTTTCTTATTTCAGCGGACAAGAGTACAGGATTGGCATATTTTGGAAGTGAGTCCTGCTGCTTCTTCTTCTCCCTAAGCCAGTTCTCAGCTTCAACACACTCATTTAAGACCTTCTGTATATTTTTTCTAACAAACATTTATATATTTGTGCAATGAAAAATTATGAAAAGCTTTTTATGAACAAAAAAAATTATAAAAAATTTCAAACATAAATTTTAGATATTATATAATAACAGTCACCCGTGCATTGCATGGGTCATTCAACTAGTATCCACTATAATTGAGAGATAAAACCATTTGATTTTTTTTTTCACCTTTTAGTTTTGTAAGAAACTGAATTGTAATTAATACACCATCCCCTTTATCAATTCTACACAAATTCATAAGCTGTCATTTCAATAAATCAACAATTACATTTGTTCATATTCCAATTACAAATTCAATAGGTGCCCTCTAGAAACCGAAAAAAATGGGAATGCCAAGAGCCTATTCATCTACCTACATTAAATTGAAAAAATGCAAATATACTAAACTATGCACTACTGCATATCTATACATAAACAACCCAATCATACTCAATAGACTCCAACAGCCTACAACAAAAGAAATGCAATAGTTACAAGCTATTTTAACAAGTATGTCATTTTTCATCACATTAGCAAATCTTAACTTTTTTATGCATATTACTCATTTCTTATTTCTTTGTATCAAGAGAAAGATCATCAACAACAACAAAGAACATACATTACTTAGTGACCTATCCTCCACTGCAGATGATTGGAAAATAAAAGTGCGAGTTTCACAAATACGGGACACTCTCAATATATATAGAAAAAATGAATTAATTAGCACTAATATGGTTCTAATTGAGGAGAAGGTTTAAATTTTATATTGTTTAATAACTTTTTTATTTTCACTAAACTTACTTCTCTTGATTTCTAATTGTTACAATTTTTTCAGAGTAACTACATACATGCTACTGTACGGAGAAATATTGCACACAAATTCAAGAATATTTCAAAAGAAAGAAAAATATACACCATCACAAATTTTATGATCACAAAGAATAATGAAAAAATTCTTGTGGTTAAGAAAAATGCTTTGATGATACAATTTGATGCTACAACTATAGCGTTGGAAATAACAAATGATGATAGCATAATTCCCCCCACATTTTTGAATTTGTGAGCTTTGAAGATTTACTAAATAAATATGACAAAGATGTGCTAACATGTAAGTTTTTGAAAATTTGTTACTAAGTTATCTAGTTTACTATTAAGTAGTTTACTATTAAGTAAGCATATATGATTCAAATAAAATAATTGTATAATTCTCCTCAGGGCCGGTCCCGACATTTTGGAGGCTCTGGACAAATAATAAAAATGGACCCCTAATAAAGAGAAATATCTCTTGGAGATACAACTGCCAGATACCATTATATATTTAACGTTCGAAATTTCATCAAAATCATTATGTTGGTTTGTTTGGCAACTGACCTCTTGCAATCTGCTCAAGGGTCATGTGTTTGAAATCAAACAACGCGACCTTTTGCTTTAATTTTTGAATTCTTTCAGTACAAAATTAATTAACAAATAACATGTTAAAACTCAAAAGGTGGGATTCGAACACAATACATAAAAGTAACTTAAACAATTACTAACCACTAAACCAACTAAAGTCATTAATATCATCTTGAACATTAATTATTATAACTAAATTGTTTTTTGGAAAAAGTTTAATGTGAATTTTTTTTAGAGGCCCCTTCTTTTTGGAGGCCCTGGGCTGTGAGCCTGCTTGCACATGCCCAGAGCCAGCCCTAATTCTCCTCACTGATAGATGTTATTGGAATTATCACCAATATAAATTCAATTAAGAGCAAACAACTCCTCAGGGTCGAGTTAATACAATGACTTCAATTAAAACATATCAGGTACGCATACAAAAAAAATCCTCTTTTAGATATCTACTCTTTTAAATGTCACATTTGCAACGCCAACTAGTATGTACTCGCAAATATACCTCATAGGGAAAACTTATTTTCCAATCTATTTTTATTTTTATTTTGTTCATAGGGAACAATGTCAAAGTGATAATATGGGATGACTATGTACACTATTTGAGTTAAATAATGTAACATTTGTTTCATAATTAATTTAGATAAAATATTTTCAAAATTAAAAAGTTTCGCTAAAAGGTATTTAATATTAACTGTGTATTATAAAAACAATATTTAAATATTTTTTTATCTATGATAAATTAGTAAAAATTACGCGAGGAAGTATAATAGAGAAAAAAAATGGCCAAAGTTGTATAAATTTTCGTTGCGAGATGCCTATCCATTTAACGTGATTGCAGAATCTCGAGAGATTAGTCTTATAGCTATTAGCCGTGAGGAAACATTCAGAAACCAAATAATTTGAATAAATTTAAATTCATTAGATAATATTTTACGCTATTTAATTTATAGCTTATTATAATTATAAAATTTTAAATTAATTTATTCTTTTGGTCATGACAAGTCACAAATGACTTTCCAGGTAAAAAGCAAAAAAAAAAATGATATTAAAACTTATTTCATGATATTAAACACTTATTACTTAACATTTTTTATTTAATTAAAATATTTAAAATGAACTTGATAATTTTGTATATTATTAAAAAAATAAATTTTTAAAATTATTTCTATGCTAATAATTAATATCAATAATTAAATTTAAGTAATATTAACTATTTATATAAAAATAACTCTAGTAATATTGATTGAAATATCTTAACATAATTTTTTTATATTTATTGTTAAAAGTTATTTTTATTTTTATTTATTTAAACTATAATAATTTATTGATAATGTTAAAATATATTGTAAGTAAATCCGTGCAACACACCATATAATATCTAGTCTAGTATATATATGTAAATGAGACTTGATATTTGTATTAAATGCACAAAGACAAACATAAAAAGCCCCTATAAGAATTAAAAATCACTAAATTTTTTGTATTAAACTAGTGTGTTCTTCCCGCTATGTGTATTGTATTTGATACATCAATCAATCCCTTGATTATTAAAAATATATTAAACAAAAGATGAAGTAGAAGAGTCTGAAATGCTAAGCGAAGTGGACAAAAAGACTTATCTTCTAAACCTAATCGAGATCATCAAGAACTCGTTTGACATTCTTCATGAATATGAAGACAATATCACAAATCATAGATATAAGGAATCACCAATAAAATCTTCATTTTCTTAAATATTTGGAAACCAATCAAATCAAATATTGTAATCTTCATTGTATCCATCAAACAATAACTGTTTTAATTCCCCAAAATAATTAAACAAATTTATAACCTATTTAAATAAAGATTGATTCAATTATCACGTTTAAAAAAATTGTCAAGTGATTAGAGAAGGATGAGAGATTGACGGGTATATATAGGAGGGAGATGGCTGATACAGTATCTTAGATAATTAGGGAAAATATTTTAAAATTTTAATGTTTTCTAATCTCAGCACTACATTTTTTATTTTTTTATTGTAGATCATGAGAAAGAATAAGAGGAGAAATGAGGGGATTCCTATAAATATGCAGTAAATTAGACTTGAGTCTTTTCCTAATTTGAAGAGATAATGAAAACGATTTCAAGATTTGTTTTGAATATAAATTTAGTAAGGAGTAATCTAGGTAAATCTTAAATAATTAGGGCAAATCTTTTAAAATTCAGTTTCAAGATTTATGTTGGAATCAGGGAACCCGTGAGACCCATAACAGAAGAGAAGCTATCTAATGTAATGTCTCGTGAATTGTTTTTATGAGAATTAACATGAGAATGACACGTGAATTTTTTTTATGAGAATTAACTTGGTGCAGCCACATCACTAACTCAGCCAGATAGAAATTGTTTTTTCTAATATATATTGACATATAAACGATAATACATATATATTTAACTCTTATTCAAAGATTGACCGGAAGACTTCTTATACATTAAACTCAAATATTAAGAAAAGAAGTTTATAATATTAAATTAAAATAAGTAATATTTTTATAACTAAATAAATATTATTAATTAATAATTGAGGTACATTTATTAATAAAAATTATAAAATATTTTTAAATTTTAAAAATGTCACTATAAGGCTTTTTTTTTCGAAAGGTGAAAATATTATTGAATGAGAAAGCTATAGGAGAATAACTCTCTCATGAAATAGAGATAAACCAAAACAAATCTGGTCGGAACACACACCCCTAACACTCCTCTTTGGAAGGGTAACTTTAGAGAAAGTGTCTCATTAAAACCTTACTAGGAAAAACCCTTTGGAAAAAACCTAGGTATTTAATTAGTATTAACTACAATATATGTGTATATAATATGAAAAAAGTTCTTTAAAATATTTTTTGATATATTATATATTTGTGGAAATGACTTCAAAAATTATAACAGAGGATCAAAATTTTGACCAACATTGAATAAATTCAAATCTACTAATAACATTTTAGGCTATTAAAGTTATATCTTCTTATAGTTTTAAAAGTAAAAATTACTTTATTGTTGATAAAAAGTATAAATTTTTGTAATTAAAACTTATTTGATGATATTATAACTTATTACTTGATTTAAAATGTTCCATATTCACTTAATTATGTTTTATAGTATTAAATAAATAATTTGTTAACTATTAAATATTAAAATTACAAATTTTTAGTACTATTAACAATTTATCCAAATGTCTTGACACAATTAATTTTATTTTATTATATTTTATAATTAAAAAATGATTAATATTCATTTATTTACTCAAACTAGAATAATTTTTTATAATATGTTAAAAAATTGTAAGTAAACTCGTGCAACGCTCGGGTAAATAAAAAATAATAATGGTAATAATAAGTGACAGTAAAATTGACTTGACCTTCACATTAATAACAATATTAATTAGTTACTAATTACCTTTTATAATAATCATTTCATTAATTACTAATTGTACAACTTTTCCATTTCTCATTATTAAACTTGAGAAAATATAAAAAATAATAAGTAAAAGTAAAATTGACTTGACTTTTACATTAAAGATAATATTAATTGGTTATTAATAGCTTTTTATATTATTTATTATATTAATTACTAATTATAAACCTTTTCTATTTCTAATATTTATCCCAACTTGAGTAAATGTTTTAAATAAATATAAGGAAAATTGACTTTAATTAGTTATTAATAATTTTCTATAGTTAAAACTAAAAAATATTGTAAATGAAACAACAAATCGATTACGAACAGAATGAGCCCTTTATAAAGCCAAGTTATCTATTGCATTTCTCACACAATCTCACTACAATCTATTGCTATCATGGAGACGTTTAAGAAATCTCTCGCTATGATCATTCTCTCTTTTTTGTTTCTTGTTCTTTGTGATGTGTCTCTGGCGAGAAACGTGAAGACCACAAATCAGAACCAGAAGAGTACTTACATAGTACATGTTGCGAAATCCCAAATGCCAGAAAGCTTCGATCACCACTCGGCTTGGTTCGAATCGACTTTGAAGTCAGTTTCTGACTCAGCAGAAATGATCTACACTTATGACAAAGCTATTCATGGATTCTCAACAAGGTTAACACTAGAGGAAGCTCGTTTGTTGCAAAGCAGAAATGGGGTTCTAAAGGTGCTACCAGATGAAATCTACAAGCTCCATACAACTCGAACCCCACTGTTCCTCGGGCTCGATAAAATCACTGCAAGCACATTCACCCAATCCAAAATAGGACATGATGATGTCATCATCGGAGTCATAGACACAGGTGTTTGGCCTGAGAGCAAGAGCTTTGACGACACTGGGTACAGACCCATCCCCAACACCTGGAAAGGAAAATGCCAGGTAGGTGCGAATTTCACAACCGCCAACTGCAACAAGAAACTAATCGGTGCCAGGTTCTATAATAGTCACACCAAGTTCTATAACAATGGCTTGGTGGCCTCGGTGGGCCCAAATGATAATTCTATTGAGTCTCTCTCTCCGCGCGATGATGAGGGTCACGGAACCCACACTGCCAGCACTATTGCGGGCTCTCCGGTGCAAAATGCGAGCCTCTTCGGTTACGCTACTGGAACGGCGCGTGGCATGGCCCCACACGCTAGAGTTGCTGTCTACAAGGTTTGCTGGAAGAAGGGTTGTACTACTTCTGACGTATTGGCTGCGATAGACCAAGCCATCGTTGACAACGTGAATGTCATTTCCTTGTCGCTCGGAGGTAATCCATCCGATTACGACAAAGATAGCCTTGCAATTGCAGCGTTTTCGGCAATGGAGCATGGGATTGTTGTGTCTTGCTCCGGAGGGAACGATGGTCCTGATCCCTCTTCTATCACTAATGTGGCACCTTGGATTATCACGGTGGGAGCAGGCACAATCGATCGAGATTTCCCTGCTTACGTTAGCCTCGGAAATGGAAAAAACTATTCCGGTGTGTCTCTTTACGGTGGCAAAAAATTGCCAGATAAACCTGTTTTGCCACTCATCTTTGGAAAGGATTGTAAGTCAGGAAGCCTTTTGCTGCAAAAAGGCAAGGGAAAGATCGTGGTGTGTGATCGTGGATTATACGATGAGGTGTCGAAATCTATGGCGGTGAAATCCGCCGGCGGTTTGGGCATGGTGTTGGCCAACGACGCAGATGAGGCGGGGGATTTGGTGGCGGATCCATTTGTTTTGCCAGGACTTATGGTGGACGTAAAAGAAGGCGAAGCCATCAAGCAATACTTAACTTCTGATCCAAAACCGACAGCAACGATTGTGTTTGAGGGTACAAAGGTCGGGATCGAGCCTTCCCCTGTTGTTGCACTGTTCAGCTCTAGGGGCCCAAATCCTATCACCACAAAAATATTGAAGCCTGATTTGATCGCGCCAGGTGTCAACATCTTAGCTTCATTTACCAGGAATTCGAGTCCTTCTTCTTTAGATTCAGATGAAAGGCGAGTGGATTTCAACATCTTGTCAGGCACATCCATGTCATGCCCTCACGTGAGTGGGATTGCGGCTCTGGTCAAGTCCGTCCATCCAGATTGGAGCCCCGCCGCCATTCGATCTGCAATGATGACAACAGCTTATTCGACTTACAAGAATGGCAAGCCATTGTTGGACGGTGCAACTGGAAAACCAGGGACACCGTTTGATTTTGGCGCAGGACATGTGGACCCTATCCCTGCACTCAATCCAGGGCTTATTTATGATTTGACGGCGGATGATCATCTGAATTTTCTCTGTTCGTTAAACTACACGCCCGAAATGATTGAAGTCGTGGCGAAGAGAAAATACGTGTGTGATGGAAAGATACACTACTTTAATTACCCTTCATTTGCTGTGATTTTTGAAGCTGGTGACAATGGTACACAGGTTAAGCAAATGCGAACTCTCACCAATGTGGGTGCTACGGGAACGTACAAGGTATCAGTTCAGACAAATATCCCAGGCATCAAGATTAGAGTTGAACCGGAAGTGTTGAGTTTTGGAGTAAAAGAAAAAAAGTCCTATACAGTTACATTCAACGCATCAGGTGTGAAGCCGCAGAAAACTCCAGGTTTTGGACGTTTGGAATGGTTTAATGGAAAGAACGTTGTTCGAAGTCCTATCTTATTTAGTTGGGATCAATGACTGAAAGCTCCATGAAGCTTGACAACCAAAAGCACTTCACTAACTGGAAGAGTGTCTTGGTTGGCTAATGGTTATGGTTATAGCTAGAGTAGTACATTTGAATCTATATAATTAAAAAGATCCTATCCTACATTGTTGGAGGTTAGTGAAAAGAGATTTTTTTTCTTCTGTTACAACATTCAACTCCTCTGAAATATGATAATCAATTTCCTATTAATTAATCAATTTATTGGATATAATAAGTTTGATACCGTTGCTATTGAACTGCTGAACGCCTCTAGATAGCTAGCTAGCTTGCGGAGGATGAATCCATTTTCAGTGGAAATAAAATGAAAGGACTAATGGTATAGTATTCTCATATTTGAATTGGAAATAAATTTGTAAAGATGGCTTAGCTCACATCAAAATATTAGAAAACTAGTATCAAATTTGGATTAGACCCTGGACAAGAAAATCTTCGATACTCCTCCCTTAGTGTGAACGTGACTGTTTTTCAAAATCTTAAATTAAAAATAAAATAAAAAGTATGAATGACTAGTTTTTTTTGAAATCATGAATAACTAGTTTAATCATGAGTACCGTTTTCCCACCGTTGTCCGTGATTTTCCCTTATATGTTGAGAAATTTCCACATAAATACAATTAGGTCCTATTCTCTCATATTTAATTTTAGTCGTGTGATACTATCTCATTAGTCTAGCACCTAACCTAACATTCATGCCTATTAAGGAACACATTTGAACTTGGATTATGAAGAAACTCCATTATGTGTAATACGAATAATTATATCTTCACACTTTTTTTAAATGTGTGGAGAGGTGGAGGAAGAGAGATATAGGAAGAAAGGAGATAGAAAGTAAAAATGTGATAGATTTAATTGATTGAAAAAAAGAAATGAATAGAAAATGAAAGTGAAAAAGGAGTGGAGAAGTGTGTATATATCATAACTCTGTCCATACAAGAGACTGTAAATGCATTGAGAATCCGAGACGAATAATGATAGCCACATGAGAATTCACCTCAACCAACATGTTGCTAAAGCATGCTTGGAACCTCAGCCAAACCATTTTTGTTTAAAATCCATGTGTAAACAGCATAGAGCCTCCAAGTGTAAGCAAACATACCACACACAAAAAGAAAGCAAAACAAAGTGATTTGCATTCAAGAAAAGAACTTACCGAACGTTCAAAAAAAAAAAAAAAGAACTTACCGCCATGATTGGTAATCATGGTTACAAGTAGCGTAACATAAAAGTTACTTGACCAAAAGAGAAGGCAATTAATTAAGCTTGTTATTTGAGCGCCAAAGACCGATTAGAAATAACACAAAAGAAAGCAAAAGGAATGAAAATTAGATTCCATGAACTTGTAAGAGAAAATTCCCACAGTGACAGCGCACATTAACAGAGGCATCAAACCCTTAAATACTAATCTACTAGTTAAGTGCGTGTTTGGATTTCTGTTGACCAATTAACATGTTAAATTTTTGTTTATTCTAACTTTTTCATTAGTGTCTCAGGTTCCGTAAATTTATGTTTGCGTTATCTCTAATGCATAAACATGCACGAAATCTAACAAACTAAGCACATGGTGGTTACTGGTTAGCAGAGGTACGTGTATGTATGTGAGTAAAAGAGAATGTGGAGATCCAAAATAGAAGCTATCTCTTGCTTTGGAGCCTAAAAATAATTTGATGGACCTGTCTTTTATGAGCTTTTATTGGATCACACAATATTCACTTGTATTGGAACCATAAATAAGTTATCCTTCATTAGTTTTGTGAAATGAGAAACTTGCATAAACAAAGGCTTTGTGGAACCATTTTGTCGGATAGACTTGTAAGGACACATCAATCTAAGAACTCAAATCTATATCATTACTAAGTCCAAGTATTCTCTATTTTTCTATAAAAAGGTTGGTGCTGATTTCATATAAAGAAGAATAGCATATTGGCACGTGGCTTCTTTTCTCCTACTTAAGTCACTTTTCTCAATTTGCATAGCTTATATTAAATAGACATGCATATATAATGTATGAACAATTTCACAGTTGAGTGCTCTTTGAATCTCTTCTTATAAACTGATAAAAATACACAATGAGCAGGAGTTGTTATGTGCTGGTTTTTGCTCTTCTACTTCTACTTGGTCTGTCATCTCCAACTTCAGCTACGTCACCTACAAGTGAGTGCAACAAGGTCTAAACAAAACTGGTTCCTTCATTAGAGTTTCCTTCTTCTGATTTTTTTGTGTTCCTGTGAAATTCATGTGACATGCAGAAATTGTTACTGGGGTTGTCTCCAATGTGGTTTCTGCTCTTGTTAAATGGCTATGGTCCCTAAAATCCACAGCCAAACCAGGTAGAATGCTTGCATTGAGTTTTCACTTTCCCATGTTTCTGAATTTGTCTTTTCAAGGTGATAGATAACATTGGTTTTTCATGAGGAATCATTAATTACTCAGTGCAGCATGGTCGCTCCATGATGAAATTTGAGAGTGGCTACAATGTGGAAACAATTTTTGATGGAAGTAAGCTTGGAATTGAGCCACACTCAGTTGAAGTGTCTCCAGATGGTGAATTTCTGGTTCTGGATTCTGAGAACAGTAACATCTACAAGATCCCAAGTCCAATATCCCGATGTAATTAAGCTTCCTTTGATGAAATTGTCTAGCAATTTTGTCTTTTATTTAAAATCCGGTTATTTTTTCTCTGTGGCTTTCCTTTGCTTCATTATGCCAAAATGCTAGATTCAAAATTCAAGCATGTTCTTTTAGAATGTCTGCTGTTTGAGCTTTAATTTGTACAAGGACTTGGCTTCTTGCCTGGGACATCTTTTGATTATACTAAGTTGTTTCCAAGATGCTTAATGAGCTTTTGTTAAACACAAGTTTCCACTTTTTTTAGGTACAACATGGCTTTAGTTACCAAAAAAAGAAGAGTATAACATATCTGCATGATATTTTGCATTCCTTTTAAAATAAACAAACAAGAAGAATAAGGAAGATTTACAGAATAAAAAGATACCAAACTTGAAACATGGAACATCTGTTTGACTTCTTTAGTCCTTTACCTTTCTTGTTGGTTCTTACTACATAATGCAGATGTCACATCCACTGTAATATAATTCTGTAACTTTGAGGTTCTTGAAGCCAGCTACACTATCTTGGTAAAAATAAAAACTATGAGGTCATTAACATTTAACAAGTAACTTAAGCTTCTTTCAAAATAGAGTCAAACTCATTGAATTCCTAGAGAAATTTCATAATCTCTTCATTGATATATGGTTTTTAGTTATTAATACAATCCTAATTAGCTTGATATTTGGTTCCATTTTGTTTGGTATTTGCTGTAATGAATGGATGGAACCACAGATAGCAGACCCAAACTGCTTGCTGGATCACCTGAAGGTTATATTGGACACATAGATGGGAGGCTTAGAGAAGCTAGAATGAACCACCCTAAAGGAATTACAGTGGATGGGAGGGGGAATATTTACATTGCAGACACACTGAATATGGCCATCAGAAAGATCAGTGATGAAGGTACACATGGAATTCCTAGGGCTCTCAAATCTTTTCAAGGATGAAATGAATGAACCAATATGCTGAGATACTAAAATTACAAAAGGATCTGTATTTTCTTCTTTCCATTGTATAACATCCTTAACCTCCTTAATTATTTACCTCGCCCAATGGTTTCCACCTTTCTACACTCTTTGAGACCAGAACAAACCTGATTGATGTTCATTTTACCAAATTGATTTAACTCCATGGCATGCCTTTTGTACAGGGATTACAACCATTGCTGGAGGTGGAAAATGGGGCCAAGTAGGAGGCCATGTTGATGGTCCAAGTGAAGATGCCAAGTTTTCAAATGATTTTGATGTAGTTTATGCTGGTAGGAGCTGCTCTCTTTTGGTGGTGGATCGAGGAAACCAGGCAATTCGAGAGATCCAACTCCATCAAGATGACTGCACTAAATATAAATATGATGAGTATGACAATGACAGTAGTTTTCACTTAGGTATGATCCAACTCTAATCTAGCCTCCTACATGTTCATTTGTCTATTATTTTGGGAGCATGTTAGCGATGAGGTTTGCAATTAATTAACATTACAGGAATAGCTGTGCTTATTGCTGTTGGATTCTTTGGTTATATGCTAGCATTACTGCAGTGGAGGGTGAGGGCCATGTTTTCTTCCCCTGATGTAAGTTATACATGCCAATTATTATCCTCTTCAGCATGTTGCCCCAGCCCCACCATTGTGACAAGTTGGAAAACCTATAAATTTCAAAACTATCTTTGCTTTTGTGGTACAATGTTTTTCTTTGGCTCCAAGTTAAGTCTTTATAAATAACATTTGGGTCTGTTTGAGAGAGTTTATTTGAGTTTATCTTATAGCATAAATGCTAATGCAAATGTTTAAGAGAGCTTAAGTAAATACCTCATGTAAGGTGTTCACCCCAAACACACATTTGGTATATCCTAGAACTTGATAAATGACATGTTTAGTGTATTGTTGGTAAAAGACCAGAACATGTTCATTAATCTGCTAAACATGTTGCAGCACAAACTGGGAAAATTCCATAACCTTGTTTCATTTTCAGGATCCAAGAGGTCCTTTAAGAACTAAAGGTACACCATTTGCAGCAGAGCATCAGCAGAAAAGGCCTCCTCCTCCTCCCAAGTCAGTGAGGCCTCCATTGATCCCAGCTGAAGATGAATTTGATAAACAAGATGAAGGCTTTTTTGTTTCTCTTGGAAGGCTTCTAGTGAACTCTAGCTCTTCCATGGGTGAAATTTTGGGAAGCTTTTTCACAGGATCCAAAAGGAAACCACTCCCATATCATCAGTACCACCAGCATCATCAACAGTACCAATATGCAAACAGACATTCTTCTAATCCATGGCCAATGCAAGAAAGCTTTGTCATTCCAGATGGAGATGAACCTCCTGGTATAGAAGCTAGAACTCCCACACTTCGAAAACCATATCCTTTCATGCCCAATGAGATTGAAAAGCCAAAGCAATTCAAGCAAACTCAGGGTTACTTGAACAGGTGGGATGATGGTGGTTATGATGAACATCAGCAACATCATCATCATCAGCCAAAGCATCCCAAGCTGCAACACCAGCAACAGGTTCAAAATCGTTACTCTTCCACGCCACAAGGTTACTATGAGCAGAACCGCGAGACAAATGAGATTGTGTTTGGTGCGGTTCAAGAACATGATGGAAGGCGTGAAGCCATGGTGATCAAGGCTGTGGATTATGGGGATCCCAAATTTAGTCACCAAAATGTCAGGCCTAGGTTGAATTATGTTGGTTACTCCCATGGTTATTGATATTGAAGAAGATTAGTGATGATTTCATAGCATCAAAATTACATAAGGTTTACCAACAATGTGTTGGTTCGAGTGGAAGAAGCTCCAGTCTCACCAAGTATGTGTATGAAAAATATACAATTGGGAGAGAGGTCATCACTTTGGTATCTGACAGTACCTCGAGAGATAAGTCTATCACCTATGAATGCGATACTCTGGAAACTGAAAGGTTATAGAAGGTTCAATGCTTAATTTTCTCTACCTAGGCATGACACATTAGTCCTAAAAGAATCAAAATCATAACAAAGGAAAAAGAGGACACTGCAGTCTTGGAAAATTTCTTCTGAGTAAATGCTGTAATTTAGGTGAGTACTAATGCTTGTGTGCAATTTTCACTAAAATTTTATTTCAATATACAATCTGATCAGACAAATTATTAAGAGAAAAGAAAAAAGTAAGAGTGGGATTTGTGGAAGGAATTGGACTTGCCTTTATTTTACAGTGACAGATCAAAGAACAAAGGAATTAAGTATGTTAAAGAGATCAAAATAGCACAAATCAGCTAATGGTTTTACTTCTATTTCCATTTTTGTACCTAAACATATGCATGGTACTGACATTAGTGAATCTTGAAGAAGTAAATGAACTAGGAAAGAAGGAAACTTTAGTCCACTTATTTATTACTTTCTATGCAGCAGAAATCAGAAATGTTGATCAACATAAAAGAGATAATAGATGGTTATGTGTTGGAGGAGGTTACTATTTATGAAGAAACAATAAGGTCAATAGAACCTGAGAATTAGAAAATTGTGGTAACAATGCTAAATTTTTAAGAAGCCAACCTAAACCAGTCCTAAGTGCATGACATTGGTGGAAAAAAGTCATTTCTACAGATATTTCAATAACTTTTTCATACAAACGGGTAGTTGGTTACATGCTTGATTCCCCTTAACTAAGGTCTCGGATTTAAATTTTGTGAATGGAAAAAAATTCTCCATGTTTCCGACTTAAACATGATTGTCTCCCATTGAGATACCTATAAGGAAAAAACTTTTTAATAAGTGTAAGGCAATTTTTTAAAATTAGTTTGGGAATATATTCCTTTGAGATCAGGTATCCTCACATTAGGCTAGATTCATAATTGTAAATGTTATGCTAACCAATCCATATCTATCAAACATTAAAAATTCATATTGAAAAATACAACATTTTTTTGTTATACAGGAAAGATACAGCATTTGGTGTATCGTTACTGACATAGAATATTATACTTCTAATAAAATAATTAAAATTTAATTTTTTGACCAGTAATCTAAGCGTATTAGTTAGTTCTGTTAATATATTTTTAATGACTTGCCTAACAATATTCCGGTAGCGAAGTAACACAGCATATATGGACACTGGGTTTGGTATGCGAATTCACAATACTGGGTGGTTTTTTTGTAAACACAGTGGGGCTTACCTACTAAAAATATGTTGACAACCATCCCATAATTGATTAATCAATGATTGAGAATATGTTTGTTTCACCTTTTTCATCCCATGAAAGAAAACGGCTACCTAGAGCCAAAATAGAAAGAGAGGACGCAACCTCCAAACTATTCTAATGAATTAGTCTAAGACACTCCCAAACGGGAGCTAAGCAAATGAAATCCAAAAGGAAAACAATGCTCGACTTAGGTTAAATAATCCGCTAAAGCATTCTGTAGGTTCCTATGCTCCATAGAGATTGGATACAACAACTCTGCATATCGATGGTTCTCACTTGAGGATAAAATGAGCTGAATAATTTTAAGAGAATCACTTTCAATATTGACATGTGGAGTATTTAAGCTAAGAACAATATCCACAATTATAAATGTCATCCGCAATTGCGCAAGGAAGGTTTTTCTCGAACCGAATCTCCCCAAATTTATGCAAAACCCGTTTGATCCAAAGACTGGCATGATTTCTCATTGCTCCTCCACAACTCGCAGCAATGGTTCCCGTACCCGTCTAGCCGACTCATCCACATTAAATTTCATCCAGCCATCTTAAGATCCATCCAACCCCGCTAGGTACAAAAATCAGTAGGCTCACAAGGCGGTTGAAGACCCAATTGTTATGCTTCCTCCAAATCGCCCACAAGGATGTCGCATAAAATCATGGCCAATCCACCATCGTGGCTGCTTGACCAGTTCCCTGGAGGTTTCTCGTCATCCATTCATCAAAGCCCGCTTGGCTCAATGCTTGCTTGCTGTTATATTTTAAAAGATCTTTGTATTCTTGTAGAATCCATTTAAAAACAACAAATCTCCGCTAACTCTTATCATTTGAGCTCTTAAATTTTTTTTATTATAAATTTGTGCCTAGTAATTAAAAAAAAAATATATGGCAACCGGCATTTCCCGGTGAGGGTAACTAGCCACCCGTTACTAACAGCGGTATTTACGGAATTCCGTTACACTCCCAAAAACAGTCATAACTGCCACCCTATTTATTCCCTCACGCCACACCCAACCCAAGAGAGAGAAAGTGAGAGAGAAGAACCAAACCCTCTTTCTCACCCTCCTCTTCCCAATCTCTCTGGTCAAAATGTCACCGTTGCCGCCGTCGAATCCAATCGACGCCGGCGACGACGACGACATGCAAGAGGTCCTCTTCGCCAAGCGAGCCTGCATCTGCTACTTAATCCCTTGTTTCTCCTCATCCGAAACATCGCTGTCGTGGTGGGAGCGGGTACGGTCGCCGGAGAATAAGGAGCGGTGGTGGGCTCGTGGATGGAGCAAGGTGCGTGACTGGTCGGAAATCATCGCCGGACCCAAGTGGAAGACCTTCATACGGCGATTAAACAGAAACAACAACCGCACCGGCGCCGGCGCAGCTTCCTACGAGAAGAAAGGCTCATTCCACTACGATCCGCTCAGCTACGCCCTCAACTTCGACGACGGAGGAGTAGAAGACGTTTACAGTTATGGCGGTTTCTCCGCGAGATTCGCTTCCATTCCGGCGTCGACGAAGTCCTCCATGGACCTCGGGAAAGACGCCCCAGCGTTCACGTGAGGATCACGTGCGCTGGGAGCGTGGTTTGCCCACCGTTCTTTTTACCAAAGGGTTGTGGAAGATGGTGATGGTGCGCATTTACGGTCGAATCTTTGTTCCCACCGCATTTGTAGTGATTGAAATTAGTCGGGTTCTGTTTTTGTTTTTTTGGTTAATTTTGAGATTTGATCATGATGTACATTCAGATAATTGGGAACGAAACAAGAATAAAGGTTGGGATGTTTTTGAGTTATCATGATCCATTTGGTGCTTAGTAAATATGGCAAATTGTCTTGTTGACTAGGAAGTGTTAGTATCATATATGATTTGCCTCTACAAATAGATATCCCTCAGTAAATATGGCGAATAGAGTAAAAGTTAAGAGCTCTTTCGACTATTTTAGGAGTTGACAAAGTCTCTTCCTTAAACAATCGTTTGATAGAGGAAGTTGATTTTGTTGGTCATAAACTTATTTCAATCGCCTCACATTATCTATTGAGTTTTTTTTTTTTCAAATCAACAAATTGCATGTTTGATGGGACGTCTCACTTGCCTTTGTTGAGAAGGAGAAGTTCTTGTTATATGAACATGATCATAAGTGGTGTGTCAAGTTACGACCAACAAATCAAGTGTTGTTACGACTGGTGTTGTTTGCCATATGACAAGCTCAACCGTTGTGACCACAAATGTTACGCCGGTTCAGCCACTTTTGTGGTTGATGAGGCTTGAGAGCTTGATTTGCCTTCAAGTGGTTATCTTTGATTTGTTAGCAGATTAACATGGAGATCAATGACATTATTTACTAAATATTAAAGAACCTAGCTGAGATCATCAGGTTTATGCTGAAAGAGGAGATGCAATTTTCTAGAGAGGAGATCCAAACTTTGTAATAAAGTAAAGCTAAGGGCTCAGGAACTCATATTGAGAAACATAGTTCATTCTTATAGCAACCATTTAAAAGAAGGGATTGACTAATTTAAATCAGCTACTAGCTTAGTTGATTTTTGTGAACCAATAAATCCTATAAATGGAATTTCACACGAGATATGTTACAACTTACGATATTTGTTTATAATTGTTCAACAACATGTGTCATTCACTCAGATAATCTTGTTCCAAGCTCCGTAAAATCACCACGAGTGACAAAGTTTTTAATATAGTTAGTTACATTTACGGATATGGACTCGAACTCAAAATCTATTACTGCATCTTTAATTTCCTGTAATAAAAAAGCATTATGTAGAAAATTTGTATGAAGTTAAATATACAGAATAAGATGATGATTAGCTGGAACTTACCGTTGGCGAGAAAAGGGAAAAAGAGCATGGGATAAAGGGAAAAAGGAAAAAGAAAGAAGAATAACTAAGGTAGATTGGCACAAGAACTCAAAAAGATGAGAGAACCTTAGGAAAATGTTGGTTGACTTTTTGGCATTTGGTAGTGACAAAACAGCAAAGTGGGAATGTGAACACCCCATATTGTGCTAGACAAAGTTCATCGATTGATGGGATCATACATGATGTTGAGGGTGGCAGCATGGAGCACTAACATAAGTAAGTTCTTATGGATTCGATAAGTACATGTGAACTTAAATCAATGTTGAATCATTGTCGATCGAACCTTCATGGACTAAGAAATCATCATAGCAAGTTAGCAACTTGAACATTGTGCATCCAATATCCAATATTCATAATCATACCCAAAAGTTCCTTCGTTTTCATCATGATTCTACTCCATATATTCTCTTTTCCAGCGTCTTATTCCACCATCTCCACCCACCACTCTATTATTTTGTCTTTCTTTCTCAAATCCTATCATTTTAATCACCGACGTCCACATATTTTTTTGTCTATACTCTAGTTATGGTCGATAGAGTCAACCACCCACAAGGAAGCGTTTAATTAGGTGATGTTCGATATAGAAAATAAATCATTTTTAGGAATAAGATTTTTGAATAAGTTTATTTATTTGGATGTTAGAGTGCGTTATTAATTGTTCTTGTCCCTTTGAGCTATCTTGTTAATTAATATGATCCGGTTGCTTACGGATCACTTCTCAAAAGTCCATCCTTGAGAGCTTAGAAAATTGTGTCCCTCCCGAGCCATCGTGTTACGACTTACGATGACCTTATCACTTATAAATCACTTCTTAAAACCCACAAGCGCACAACACTTGAGAGTTTGGAGGGCGTGTCCCTTCGAAGCCATCGTTATGATGACCGGTCTGCGACATAAGCATTACTTCTACCAAAAGCTCACATTAAGGATTCCTCTCCTCCCCTCCCTTAGGACCCTGGCTAGCAAGACTGTCCAAGTGTCCATACAACCCAAAAAGCCAAGCACAATAAATTCACAATAATGAGGGTAGTCATTTGTAACTCCCAAAATGGGTAGAATATCTCTCATGAGAAGGGGGAGGCTCCCCTCAAAGGGGAAGGCCAGTGATGCAAACTAGGTTAGGGGTGGGGCACGTATCTAATGGAATTCCAATTAGTTTGCACTCATGTTGTGCTAGGGTTTCAAGCTCACACTATGAGCCCAACTTAACAAAAAAAAAACTCCCATATGGAATAAATAAACAATAACCGAAAGATATTATCAATCCAAGAAGATTGGGCCTAACCACACCCTATAAGAGCCAACAAAATTTTTTTTTTTTTACCATTTAAAATCAATTATTGCTTTATCAATATGATGAGTGATGGAAGTTGAACTTGTCAAAATTTAAACAAACCCTTCAATGTCATTGAGCTGCTATGAAAACCCAAACCAATTATGAACGATGGCACTAACAACCGACTAATTTGGGTTTCAAAGATTAATAGTCCTAACTAACATACGCGCTGGCAGAGCGTGAACTTAAATTTGTGAACATAACTTGTTGACAATTTCCAAGTTTCCCACCCCAGCAGTGTACACAGTTGTCCTCTGACCTCAGAACTTTGGACCCAACCAACAACAAACGCTAGCCCACGCCCACAGTCACAGGTACTCAATGGTTTGTGGTACGATAAGATTTTTTCAAAAGAAAAAACCACATGTACCATCCTATCTTATTCAAGTCAGGTTAAAAAGTATCAATGAATGACAAAGCTATCCACGCAAAAATCAATTTTAAAAAAAAAAGTAGTTATTATGTAATTATACATCAAACATGCATTAGTAGAATGTAGTGTGACTTGTGTGTGAGGTACTTAGCCTTAGTGAAGCGCCATTGTCAACGATTTCTAAGCCAATGGTTGTGCTTGGGACAACTTGGGTGTCATTAGCTATATTGGCTCAATTGACTTATGAGGATTCCAAACATCATACCTCAGCAAGAGCTGAGTAGGCAAAAGGAGACACCCACACCGGAGATGGAAGCTACAAAGATGGCAGCAGCAGAGACTGAGGTCAAGAGAGGTGACCGAGGCAGGGGCAGTAGCTGGAGCCAGTAGGTGGTGGCTGGAGCCTGATGCCAAGGTGGCTCATAGGTTCGTGATGCCTTCAGGGATGGAGAGCGAGGAGACGTGAAGCAGCCTAAGGAGAGGTCGACAATGGTGGCCAACGACAGAGGGAGGGTGGCAGTGGTGGCCAAAGAAAAGAGAAAGCAAAAAACGATTTGGGTAGTAAATTGTGTAATGTGGCAGAAACTCACTTTGTATAGGGAAAACCTAACCAAGTAGGAGGAAAGTCTCCCTAGTGGATGAAGAGAACCTCTCCAAGGGAATGATGACTCTGTCGAACTTGTGAAGCCTTAGTAGAGGTTCAAAGGAAAAGTATTTTGGGTCAACGCAACATTCACTCGGTCGTGAGTCTTTTGGATCGTCTATGATGATATTGGATCTAGATAATTTAGGGCCAATCAGAACAATATTTTATAGTTTCTCTCAAAAAAAATTATGGTATTTCTTACTGCATAACCAAAGAAGCTGAGTACTGATTCAGATCCATATACTCATAGTGAATCCATTATAGTATTATTGATAGACTCTTGGTGAGTGTGTGCTGGTCCAACATTTCCTTCACTCTTCCCTTATTTTTTATATCTTAATTTTGTTAGGGGAGTGTTGTTTTTCACTTTTTCTATTGAACTAATACATAGAGATTGAAGACATTATCAATTTATCATCATTTCATAGGAGTAGACTCTCCTTTTGGAAGTTGGTAACATGCAGTCTGAATATTCCACCGACAGAACTCTTAAAACAAAAATTAAGCTACAATAACAACAAATATGCCACCACAAAAGTCTATAATCAAAATATGAAAACAAACAAAAGGATGTTACTAGTTATAATTAAAAGTCATGGATTTCCTCTCCTCTGAATTGCTCCAATTTGCTTTTGTACCTTTCTGGTTGGCACTCCCTCTATTTTCCCTCTTTATGTTGATACTTTTCTTTCCAAGGTTTAATAGCATACCATTCTATGATATTTCAATTTCATTCTTGTTTCACATAGTTTCTACCGGATAATCGCTGGATTATTTCTATATCAAGCTAAACTGTACTTGGCCTAAGACCTAATTAATTTTAAGATTTTATAATTAGATTTCACAACATTACCGTGCACAAATCACTTTTTCCAAACACATATCTAAACATAAATTACTTCATTTTTAACACAATTTTACCTAAATCAATTCTAGGCACTCAAAAAATCCAACTTTGCTGCGTAGATCCACAATTCCACATCAGTACTTAGGTTCACAAAATGTGAGCATGACATAACTACATGGATTTAAATCATACAAACTTAACCACCTTGGGTGCTATCAGATTGTTGATCTATCAAATCATTAATCTAGAAAACACAACATTTGGGTTTGCTTGCTAGTCTAGTATTCTAAAAAGTGCAAATCCAAGATAATTTCCTTCTTGAACAAATACCCCCTTTCTTTCCCCCCAAGTCAATTTTGGAACTGATTGATTCCCATTATAAATTTGTCTTTAATTTCAACATGGACACATGGGACTTGGGAGAGGTAAAGTGGCCCCACATGAGTGGGGGATACATCCAATTTTTGAATCAAAATTCTTCACAAAGATAAATAGATCCTATTACACCAGCTTTTGTGGATCCCACCATCACTGCCCAGTCTAAAAAGATATTAGGCACAAAAGGTTCCCATTCACACTCCCAAAAAAGTAATTGCAGTGATAAAGAGAAAAGAGATTAAATAAAAACCAAAATCCTCAAAAAAGCAAATGCACTTGCCACTCACCATGATCAGATGGTAAGAAAACATTGACACAGAAAGAGACAAATTTGGCTTTGAAACAGGCTAGCCTCCAGAACCAATTTCAAATTTGATCTATGAACTACCATAGATCTCTCCATTGTTATTATTTTGAGTAAATAGTACAAATTGTTTGGACTAGGGAGTTGATAGATCTAACAAGGATATGTTGATGTTTTTACTTGTACTATCTACTATGCATAACCAAATAAGATCAAATCAACATTTGCTGTCATAAACCCAATTTCATCATACCATGGAATCAGATCTGTTTGAAGAGATCAAGAGATGAATTTCTTATATCTTCTTAACTCAAAATCATAATATACCAATATCATGCCACAATCAGCCACCACAATTTCAAAATTAGCACACCAAAATTTTTGAAATTCTATGAGAAAAGAAGCTGTAATCAATGGATTCAAGTGAAAGAAGAAAAAAATAATGTGGATACCTTTCATACCCCTTCTGTTTTCCTCATCTCCCTCAAGTTAGTATTAAGATGAGATGACATGCCCACTTGAGCTTCCATAGAACCATGTAAATTTCCCTTCTTTGGCCACAACCAGATTTTGGAGATAGAAAAGCTGTCACCTTTACTGACACTACTAATCTTCTTTGCCTCCATATCCCCCTCCACTGAAAGCCTCTCTGCATTTTCTGTTCCTTTGGTAAGTCTTGGATGGTTCAAGGCTACCCTGAGTTCTGAATTGCCAACCACATACTGGTAAGATCCCATTGAGTAACACCTTCTTGCATCCAAATTACTGCTACTTGTTTCTCCAACTCCATTAGTCTCCCCAGCCTCCACCACATCCACCTTTTTGAATTTACCAAGCCTCACAGGGAAAACCCCTTTCTCTTTCTCTTTCTCTACAGTTTCTTCAACAACAACTGTTTTCTGTCTAGAACTGAATCTATTTCCCACATCATCATCTTCCCTCAGATCATCAAAATCAAACATGGGGTTATCAATAGAAAACCCTGGAGCAATGAGGGTTCCTCTACAAAGAGGGCAAGTGGAGTTTGACAAAAGCCAGGTATCAATACAACTGATATGAAAAGCATGGCTGCACATAGGAAGCAACCTGAGCTTATCCTTTTCAGTAAACTCACACAAGCAAACAGCACAGTCAAATTGCTCTTTCATACCCACAATCTCCTTGAACTGAAAAACAGGAAGTGCATCAATGAAAGCTTGATCTAAACCAGAATCATGGAGGTGGAAGAGCTGCTGCAGCTGTCTCTGAAGAGCATCAGAGGTGGATATTTCATTGTGTCTGTTGGATTGAGCAGATGCAGAAGAAGATGGGTGCTTTATGAGGAATCTAACAAGCAGGTGGAGCAGACCAGAAATGAAAAACAGAACAGCCAAAACCACTATGATGAAAAGAACAGCTGGACTAATTCTAGTACCAGAAGATGATGAAGGAGGTGGTGGTGTTGAATAAGAAGAAGACATTGGTTCCTTATGGAAAACAGAACCAGGGTATGGGGATGAAGAAGATGAAGACAAAACTGGTGGAGGGTAGTTCAAGTAACCATCTCTCTGCTGGATTTGATGCTTAACCCAAGCCATCTTCAAATGGGTATGGCCAAAAAACCACATAGGATACATGCTTTTCTGACACCACACAGATCACAAAAAATACACACTCCTCAACCAAACACAATCCTAGTCATATCTTTACACTTAAATACAACAAAACTCACCTAAACTAAAGTGTTCTTACATCAGACAGATACAAACAATAGCTAGTGATGTAGCAAATAATTTCAAATGAAAATATCCAAATAGTGATGGAGCAAGATTGCTTTTTGACGCAATAGATTGACTCAACTCACCTAACTCGTTAATGGGTAGTTCATGATTTGGATGTTTGTTTCTTCTTCACTTCAAGTTTTGATTGAAATGGTCTTGTTCCAATGATGTTGTTTTTGTGTTGAGCGGGAAGAGAAAAGTGAAATCTGAAAGTCTTGCTGTTGGCTGTGTGTGTCTGTTGGCTCTCATGTGATCTGAATTCCGAACCAAATGCGCCAAATTTATTTCTGGGAAGAAGGAAAGAATCCAAAATGGTGAAAGTAGCAGCAGTTCCCAAAGTAAGAGGTAAGGGATGACAAAAAGAAACCACAAAAATTTAAGCCCACTCGTTGTAAAGGAGCGTGGTACTCACTGTTAATCCACTTGTTGAATGTTATTGACTTATTGCTATGACTGACACATTGGTTTTATTTTTTAAAAATATTGAGGAATATATAGAAAAATAAATAAAAATTACTTGGTTTTAATAAAATCGTAAATAAGCATTTTGATATTTACTTTATGTGTTTACTAATGATGAAGGGAACATGTCACTGAGTTGTGCATGATCTGTTAAACTGTTTTTCAGTAGCATGGGGATGAATTCCTTTATGATGTAACATGGCTTCAAGGGCAAAGATTTGTTTTGAATTTAGGATTTTTGATGTTTCACTTACCTTTTTGATTGAAGTGTAATTTTTAGCTTAGTAAACTTGTGAATGTCATTTTGTTCTATAAAGGTTAGTAGGCGTAATCCAATTTTTGTTTCTCGTGGTAATGCGCACAAGAAGGCGCTCGTATTTTTCGCTTTAAAGATGTCTAACTTCAAAGTGGGAACGAGTACAAGAGATGGTGGCTAAAACCTGGTCGACTAGAGGTTATGCTTTAATAAAAATTAAAAGTTACTGACGTGGGTATAGCCTTGGAGAGCTGGGAGAGAGAGAAATTTGGTGATCTCCCTAAGAAAATTGCAGTTTAAAAGATTTTATGCAGGATTTGCAAAGAACACATCAAACTCTACGGGTAATTGAGGAAACTCATATGGATGAAAGGTGCCTAGACTCCAGACCTAAGCACTTCAGGCAGCCACTTCTTTCGTTTTCAATTGTCTCTCCCATAGGCATTTGCCTACACTAAAAGCCCCCTATACTCGTCAATATATGGTAATGACTAAGAACATCTCTAATGCTAGTTCTTAGCACTATTTATGTGAGCTCATACTGCCACATGTGCTTAAGCAACTCTTTGCAAATTTTGTTCCAACTATGAGTTCTTAGTTTTTAGCACTATTTATCCGATCTCACAATATCATTATATTAATATTTTTTATTTCCATATAAGATTTAAATTTAAATGCTAATTCAATACTTAAATTAAATGAATGAGAGAAAAAAATTAATTTTTTATGCTAAGAACTCAAAAAGTAAAATATCTTATATAAGAGCTAGTTCTTATTTTTAAGAACTAAGAACTTCACGTCAACCCCCTCTAGTGGTTAAGAACTCGGTTCTTAGTTCTTAACTCAAAAATAAAAACTAAGAACATTGCATTGGAGATGCTGTAAGGAAGGAGAGTAGTCTTTTTTTTTTTGGTCAAATGGGAGAGTAGTCTTTTATTTGGGTTTACTTATCACACACCATTTAATCATATTAAAAAATCCGAATCTTTTTTCCTTTTTATACATATTTTGGGCCGCTTTTTTTCAACTTGTCTTTTTTTGTTGGGCTCTTGAAAAATTCTATCTTGAATCGTGGGCCGCAACAGTGAGAGGCCATGTAATATCTCCTCCACACAAAAAAATGTTTTTTTTTGGTACATAAAAAAAAAGGTTTATTATTTCACTGTTAATTATGTATAATATATGTTATGTTTGCAAAATTTGTTCTATAAAACTAATCTTAATAATATATAAAGCCCATCCACCAAAGTGGGTCACATTGCTACATAATTTCCACATGTTTGCATTCTATAGGTTGTTGCTATTGAATTTCCAAATGACATTGTTTGATTGGTCCACATGTTTAATTTTCATTGGTTGAATTTAATGACTCAATAAATATATAATTAAATAGATCAATTAATTAATTAATTGTTTCAATACCAGCCTATTTTCAAATGGAATCCATTAATTAATTACATTAATTTGATACCATTGGTTTGACTTTTTTATTTTTCCTTTATTCCTTGATTGCTCCATTAATTACATCATTCCTTGATTGCTTCATTATTTTTCCTTTATCCGTTAATTACATTAATTCTAAGTTATTCAATAATATTCATACGTTTTTCCCTGTTTTTAGTGTTTGGTTTTCTTTTTTAAGAAAAAGCCCACAGACAATGATTATAAAGTGGTAAAAATGGAACTGTGATGATATAAAAAATGGCAATCGTTAATATAATGTTAAAATAGGTAATAGGTGTAATCTTACATGGTAAATTACTTAATTACCCAATTTTATACCTTTTTTATATAGATATAGGGTTAATGGTCAAATTAGTCACTAAGTTTATAAGCGAGTTTGATTTTAGTCTCTCTGAGGAAAAATGACATTTGGTGGTGGTAAAAAACTGCCAAAAATTGTAAAAATGACTGCCACTCAGTGACTAATTTGACCGTTAACCCTAAGATATATTCTTAGGTGGAGTTTCCATGCGAAAATGAAGATAAGGTATGTAGATTTTCAAGTTATATTATTAAGATTTGAAATGTTGCTATAATAATATAATTATTTCTTGAGATTTAATATAAATGAAATTCAAAAGTTTAGAAAATCATGTTGCGCGTGATAATTATGCAAAATGTGTGAACACCATTAGTTATATTCGCTACAGTTAAAAAACATTAGTTAATCTTCCTTCTTGACTGTTGGAATACGAATCGCAAATGCTGATTTGAAAATTTATGTATCATTGAAATTGAGAAGTTGCTCTAAAGAAATGGTAGGTCATTAAATGATTACTCATCTTTGCCATCTCCAGAATATGATGAAGTCCTGCAATTTGATAATAGATTTATTGTCGATGAACTAAACTATGACAAAGATGCAGCAATATGAAAAGTTGCTTAGTATGCTTACACCTGAGCAAAAGTGTGTATATGATAAAGTTGTCACATTTGTGTTGTCAAACTCAGGAAGCTTTTACTTTTAATATGGCTATGTGGAACCGAAAAAGACATTTGTTTGGAACACTTTATCTGCGTCACTTAGATTTAGAGGACTAATTGTTTTTAATGTTGCTTCTAGCGTCATAGCATCATTACTCTTGTCAGGAGGCAGGACATGCTCATTCTAAATTTTGCATTCTATTAGATGCTACAGAGACCTCAATATGTAATATAAAGCAGGGAAGTCTACGAGCAAAACTTTTGCTTGAAATAAGCCTTATTATATATGGAATGAAGTTCCAATGTTGAAAAAATTTTGTTTCGAAGCTTTTTGCCGTTACACTCTAAGATTTAATGAGGTTGAAAAATGAAGACAACATACATAAACCTTTTGGAGGAAAAATAGTAATACTTGGAGGTGATTTTAGACAAATATTACCTGTAATAACTAGAGGAAGCAAACAGGAAGTTGTGGAAGCTACTGAAAACTCTTCATCATTGTGGAAGCATTTTAAAGTTATGAAATTGTATATGAACGTGCGTTGATGAAGCAAAAGAAATTAAAAGAGTTTACAGATTTGATTCTTAAAATTGGAAACGACGATCATCCTGATTTCTAAGCATGAAAGTATGATGTAAAAATCTCAGCAGATATGCTCACCCTAATTAGACCCGACCCATTAATGGAATTGATTAAATATACATAACTTGACCTTCCACACATAATGAAAGACCCGCAATTCTTTAAAGATAGAGCAATATTTGCCCCTACAGTGGAGGCTGTTGAAATGATAAACACTTACATGCTTGGCATGGTAGCTGCACCATAACATGAATATCTGAGCCCTGACTCTGCCTTGCAACCTGATGAGGATTCTGAAATTTGGGGTGAGTGGCTTACAATATAATTTTCGAACGAAACTAAAAGTTTAGGAATCACTAACCACAAACTATTATTGAAAGTAGGTACTCCAATCATACTTTTGAGAAATATAGACCAAGAAGCAGGTTTACGCAATGGAACCAGGTTAACCTGTGGATGAACTTGGTGAACTTGCTATTGGTGCAACTGTTATCACGGGAACACATGCTAAAGTCAAAGTACACATTTCAAGAAGGATCCAAGTCCATTCTAATTCCGAATTTCCAATTAAATGCAGAAGAAGACAATTTCTAATTGCAGTAGCTTCGCGATGACCATAAACAAAAGCAAGGACAAACACTATCTCAGGTTGGACTCTTCCTTCTGAGGTCCGTCTTCACTCATGATCAGTTATATGTACCTTTCTCTACAATACACTCAAGAAAGAGTCTTAAACTATGTATATTAGATGCAGAGATGACACATGCGCTGGGTGGGGACGGGGAGTGCCTCCCCACTCCCCATCCCTGCATCCCTTCTCTGTCCCCATCCCCACTCCCTATCCCGTGGCGGGGTGAATTTTCACCCCATTCTCACCTCCCCACAGGTCCCACTGGTCCCATTGGGATCACTAATATATCATTAAAAAATAAGAAATAGATGAATTTATACCTGGAACATAAATGTTTAAATATAGAAACCACATATTTTTTACCTCAATAACATCTTTATCTTCATAAAAATATGTTATTCAAACTGAAATTTTGAAGTACCTAATCGGCTACGTTTATAATCCTTTATATTTTTTATTAGCTACTTGACATTATTATTATGGGTATTATTGAATTTTTACCTATGCACATGAGGCGGGGATGGTGATCCCCACCCCCATCCCCAAATTCGTCTCGTGGGGATTTCGTCCCCACCCCCACCCTCACGGAAAAAATTCCCCAAGATCGGGTCCCCAAATTGGGTAATCCCCAAATGCAGGTGAAAATTGTCATCTCTAACTGGATGATTTGGGCAAACAATAGACCAGTACTGTCAATGTAGTGTTTAAGATTTTTTTTTAAAAATATTTTGATATATACAATATAATTTCATTTATTTATTTCATTTTTCTCTTCATATATTATTATACGGTTGATTTATACACAATTAACTTATTTATAATTTAAATTATATATATATATATATATGAAAACTAATTTATTTATAAAAAAATATAACATAAAATTCCGTGCAACGCACGGGTTATCGCACTAGTATACAAATATTTATATTTGTCTTCCTTGTATAAAAACAAGGAAAAAACAAAAAACAAAGAGAGCGATGTAAGCTAGATGAGTAGATGGAGACTTTGGTGCCCTTCCATTCCTTCAACTGACTAAAGAAACAAAAAGAAAGTTTTTTTTTTTCTTTTGTCTATGTGTGTTTCATTTTTCAGATAATAATAAACTACATAATATTTCACTTTCATCCTTTTGGGCCAAATTTCATCATAATTCCTATTGGGCCACTTGTACAGAAAGATATTTTAATTTTATTGCTAGGACACCCAAAAGGTTAATGGACCGTCCAGTTATCATTCCAAGATTATTTTATTCAATTTAACTGTTTTCCTGTCTGAGTTGAGACCGCTTCTTCCTTCAAACTTCAAATTGATATTGTTGTCTTGGTCGTGTTTAGTTTGTTGGTTTCTCGTCTTTAGATTCATACACTCACAGAATATGTATTTAAATTTTATTTTATTTTTTTAAAAAAATTACAATCTTAATTATTTCTTTTAGTGATAATTTCATTTTAGAAGATATGCATTTTAAAATATCTACTTTTCTTTTTTAATTAAGATATCACTATCTTTCAAAAAAAAATTAAGACTTCACTGTCACTTTAGGATTTTCCATAAATAAATATAAAACAAATAATATATGATTTGAGTGAGTGTACCCAATTGGACTCGTGTTGGTTATGCTCTCGTGACTTGAGCAGTGCTATATGACACGACTGATTTCTGTCGTGTCATGCACGAAATACATTTTCTAGCGGTTTCAAACCGCCAGAAACGCATAAGTGCCACAAATTGCGAAAACCCAACTCGCAATTTCTGGCGGTTTTAACACTACAAGCGGCTTATAACCGCCACAAATTGACTTCATGCATTACACGAGAAATCTGTCTCGTGCACTATGGCATTTTCCTTTGATAAAAAAGAACGTAGAAAAAAGTAGTATGAGAAAGGAAAGAAGTATTTATTTTCCATAAAAGGTAATTCTCTTCCAATGAAAAATATTTATATTATGGTAACGAGTTAAAAAAATTAAAAAATCAAATATGTGCCATATATATAAAACAACCACTTATTATTGATAACAAAAAAATGTATTTATAAAATGATATAAACATCCTCGCCCAAATAAAAATAAAAAGTGATAATCATTTGGTTCATTTCTATATGTTCTGATTCTTCTTATTTGTGTTTTCTAAGTCTAACAATTATTTTTTTTCTTTTTCCCTTCAGAGAAGAAGTGATTATTTTTATGAGCATCCCACCATTTTTTTTCTTCTTGTACTTTCATCCATAACAAAAAAAAAACTGAAAATTCATGTTTCCCAAGGGTGATCACATAGGACACATTTTTTTTGACATACACATAGGACACATTGCTCACAGCCTAACATACATCATGCTAATTATTAAATAAAGAAGACCAAAACTTTAAAAACAATTATTTAGCTTAAGTCATTCAAACAACTTTGTAGACCTAACTTAACAACCTCTTTTTTTTGTTACAACGGAAGTTTCTATTGATACTTAACAACCTATTTAATAAAATATAAATAATAGAAATATACTTCGATTATTACTATAGTTTTTTATATTTTTTATTATATCAACAAATTTCTATTTTTTTTAATTTTTTTAAATATGTTGACTTTGTTGAGATAGATCCTTTTGAGGGCTATATAATTATGTAGTTCAGAAAATAAGCCACACAAGTATTAAAAGGAAAAAGTTTAGAAGAACAATGAAGAGAAAGCTAATTAGTTTTATCTTCTTTTAACATTTTTTCAATAATTTCTTCAATTTTTAATATTTTATACAAATATTTTTTTTCATTCTTTATTCAACCAATTAAAAATAGCGAAATTACACCTTATTCTTTCTCTTTTATTATATCAAATAACTTACTAATTTACTATTTTTTCATTATTTTTCTCTCTACTCACCTTTTTTTCATTCAAACACTGCCGGTCGCAATGACTGCTTTAACACTTAGATCAAAAGTTCAACATTTAAGAACTGCATTCTTATGGAGAATTTTGGCGTTCATTATATTAGATGAGATCAAATTTGTTTTAGCATTTAAGTACACCGAAAAAAATAGGCTTAAATACTCTTTTTATCCTTGAAATTGTAAAGGAAATCAAATCTGGTCCCTATAAAATTTTCGCATCAAATTATGTCCCTAAAATTGTTTTTTTAATCTAATTAAGTCCTTTTGCTCAATTTTGACTAGTCAATGGTCCAATGACAAGCCTAGTCAGCTAAGGATAGCCACGTGGACTTTTTCACATCAATTTTAATCTCTTAAAAAATATTTTAATCAATTTTAGTCCTTGTTCTTCCACCTTCTTCCTCTAGGCATCACTGTCACTTTAATTTGTTTGTTTGCATTTTGCCATCATGCAGGACCCACTCTAGGCCAATATTCGTCATTGCTAGGTTGGCAAGAATTAATTTAGGATTTTCCATAAATAAATAAATAAACAAATAATTTATGATTTGAGTGAGTGTACCCAATTGGACTCGTGTTGGTTATGCTCTCGCGACTTTTTTAATTTTAACATCTTTAACTTCTTCTTTTACCTATAAAAAAACAAAAACTTCTTTTATTTCTATTTTTTAAAAGAACTTCTTTTATTTCTACAACATGGAGTCACCAAGATACCATATATAGCAGCAAGCCAGCAACCGAACATTGTCGTTGACATGATTTTAAAAAGAAAAAGAAAATAATTAGATAATTTTTAAATTATTTGATAAAAAAGAACGTAGGAAAAAGTAGTATGAGAAATGACTGTTTGATATGGTATCAGAGTCTATCCTATATCCATTTGTTGTGTGGAGACATCCCGTATATGAGCCACCCTTTGATGTTAATTCACACTCCAGATGTCCAGCCTTGGATGTGAGGGGGTGTGTTAAAAGTCTCACATTGGCTAGAGATGTGGCAAACCAAGTGCTTATAAAGGGTAGAGGAAACCTCAACTCTGGAGCTAGCTTAAACTGTTGGGTAAATGCTAATTTAATGGTTTTATGTTATATTCTAGTAGTAATAAGTTAAAAAAAATTAAAAAATCAAATGTGCCATATATATAAAATAACCACTTATTATTGATAAAAAAAATGTATTTATAAAATGATATAAACATCCTCGCTCAAATAAAAATAAAAAGTGATAATCATTTGGTTCATTTCTATATGTTCTCATTCTTCTTATTTGTGTTTTCTAAGTCTAACAATTATTTTTTTCTTTTTCCCTTCGGAGAAGTGATTATTTTTATGAGCATCCCACCATTTTTTTTTACTTCTTGTACTTTCATCCATAACAAAAAAAACTGAAAATTCATGTTTCCCAAGGGTGATCACGTAGGACACATTGCTCACAGCCTAACATACATCATGCTAATTATTAAATAAAGAAGACCAAAACTTTAAAAACAATTATTTAGCTAAGTCATTCAAACAACTTTGTAGACCTAACTTAACAACCTATTTTTTTTGTTACAACGGAAGTTTCTATTGATACTTAACACCTATTTAATAAAATATAAATAATAGAAATATACTTCGATTATTACTATAGTTTTTTATATTTTTTATTATATCGACAAATTTATATTTATTTAATTTTTTAAATATGTTGACTTTGTTGAGATAGATCCTTTTGAGGGCTATAAAATTATGTAGTTCAGAAAATAAGCCACATAAGTATTAAAAGGAAAAAGTTTGGAAGAACATTTGAAGAGAAAGCTAATTAGTTTTATCTTCTTTTAACATTTTTTTCAATAATTTCTTCAATTTTTAATATTTTATACAATTTTTTTTTCATTCTTTATTCAACCAATTAAAAATAGTGGAATTACATCTTATTCTTTTTATTTTATTATATCAAACAACTTATTAATTACTATTTTTTCATTATTTTTCTCTCTACTCACCTTTTTTTCATTCAACCACTGCCGGTCGCAATGACTGCTTTAACACTTAGATCAAAAGTTCAACATTTAACAACTGCATTCTTATGGAGAATTTTGACGGTCATTATATTAGATGAGATCAAATTTGTTTTAGCATTTAAGTACACCGAAAAAAATATTATCTATTTCTTTTAACTTTTGTGAAGAGAAAATAATCATTCTGCCACGTTCAAAAACAAGCGTAAGGGACATCCTGACATAACTGATCCACACTGAACTCTCCGATAAAGTTTCGTGTGGGATTTGTGTCTGCAAGACCAAAAACAAAACTGAAGTTCACACAGAGATGGCACGAACAAGATCCTTCTACAAAGATGTTCTACCAGTTGTGGTGATTATAGGCAACGAATTCAATGACATGGGCACACTCACTCTGTTCAAAGCAGCCACACTTCAAGGGATGAACAACCATGTCTTTCTTGCCTATGCTTATGCTGTTGCTACCACTATACTCTTACCTGTGCTTTATCTCAACAGAAGGTTTCCAATTCTTCATTTCATAAACAAACATGCATGAATCTAATTCAGCACCTACAACACTTGATTAATCATTTCTTCATGTTTTGCTTTTTCAGGTCAAGAGTGCTTCCTCCACTCAGTTTCTCCATAATTTCCAAGATAGTTCTTCTTGGAGCACTAGGGTAAAAATCATGTATTCCATTTCACTTTACCAGAGAAGTTGTTAGGAATCTTATACTTGTGTTGATTTGTGCTTCTTGTTTTTTTATTTTGATGGCCCTGTGTTGCAGGAGTACATCCCAGATTCTGGGATATGCTGGAGTCAATTACAGTTCTCCAGCACTTGCTTCATCAATTGCTAATCTGGTACCTGCTTTCACTTTCATGCTTGCTGTCACCTTCAGGTTCACTCTCCCTTAAGCTAAGTTTTTTTTTCTACTCAAGGGAAGTTTATTCCTCTTTTCTTACAAGCAATGATGTATCTTTGAATGGAGACAAACTTGATAGTGTGTAAAAGGGGGCAACACCTATTCAGAACCATAGAATGTAATTTCTTAGAAGTGGGCTTTTAGGTTGACACTTCAATAACAATCTAATGATCTTCAACTGCCACATGAACAGCAAATTGTAATTCTGTTATTTTACCAGATAAGCAATTTTCCACTATCCTCATTTTCTGACTAAGAATCAAGATGTTAATTTCTACTCATCTCCAATATTAGAGGTCATACATACAAGAATTAAGAATCTTTTGGAAGTCTCAAGCCATCACATCTGTGCTCTTACTCATTTATTGTGGTTTGCTCATGGATATCCTTACATATGCCAACATTGTAAATTTAGGATAGATAAACATGTTTCCAAGCCAAAGTGTATGTTTGGATACACAGTAGAAAATCACGGTGGACAGCCACAAAAGCTAAAAGTAGTTCTTTTATGGATTAACCATTACAAATATCTCAGTCTATAATCAACTTACTTTTGTTTTCTCTTATCCGCTTATCACTGCAATAAAGGATGGAAAAATTAGCTGCAAAAAGAAGAAGTAGTCAAGCTAAGGTATTGGGAAGCATAATATCAATAGCTGGTGCATTTGAATTGACTTTCTACAAAGGTCCATCGGTCATCAATGGTCATACCCGTCTAACCTCATTACTTGATCAACGATTTCGCTTTCTTAAATCTGACTCTGAGGATGCAATTTGGGCCATTGCTGGCATTCTACTGACAGCTGACTATTTCCTAGCATCACTATGGTACATTTTGCAGGTAGGATCTGGATTATCTGAAATGAGAGCTATAATTTAGGAATTTAAGTGCATAATATTGATGAAAACGTAATCAGTTTAGAATTTTTTAAATTCAAGATCATGCTAAATTGCTTTCTTAAATTCTTCATGTTTGGTTACCTCTACCTCTTTATTGTCAATAAGTTTATCAACTTAGAGGATCCAAATCCTGTACAGGAAAATATTTCAAGTTACTTTGTATGGAAAGTTTCAAGAAGTTCTTAAAAAATTTAGTTCCTATATTCATTCCGCAGGTGCATATCTTGAATGAGTTCCCGGATGAACTAACTATAGTCTTCTTTTACAACGTGACTGCCACCATCATATCCGTAACTGTAGGTTTATTAGCAGCGCCAAATGCAACTGCTTGGAAGATAGGACTAGATATTTCACTGGTCTCCATTGTTTGCTCTGTAAGATAATCTGCAAACTGCTCTTTATTTTGAAGACAAAGAAAAAATCTTTTTAGGCTTCTGTAGCTTATTGATGACACATTTTATTCAGGGAATATTTGGGAAATTAATGAGCAATGTTATTTACACCTGGTCAGTGGGCTTAAAAGGACCTGTGTATGTAACATCATTCAAGCCATTCCAAATTGTCATTGCTGTTGGGATGGGTGTTATTTTCCTTGGTGATACTCTTCATCTTGGGAGGTATGACTAGTTCAATTTCAGAATTTGATTCATGCTTAAAATATGTGGAAGGAAATATACAGGTGAGGATGAAGCGATTGTTATCTTACTTCATGAGCTTATACATCCTCAACCTGAAACTTGCCACTTTTAATTTGGCAATGTCTTTCTCATTACTGATTTTCCAATGATCAAAAGCCATTTGAAATAGTTAATATCATTAAATCCCTTTAGAAGCTCCAAACAGCCACGCAAAGTTTGTTTTAATATTGTTACAATTTTGTCATGTAAAGAAGAAACTGTACAATTTAATGATATAGTTTATTAAACTGTTCATTTGTTTATCTTTCTGTATTTTGCAGTATTATTGGAGCTACAATAATATCAATTGGCATGTATGCTGTATTGTGGGGCAAAGCAAAAGAAGAGATAGAAGAAGATGTTGGTAGCCTGGAATCAGTAACTACAGAGAATGTACCTCTCTTGCATAGCTACATATCTGAAACTTTTGAAAAGAAGACAGATGGAAATGTTTAGAAAGACAAGTAAAAACTCTTCATTCCTCTTAACATCATAGAAAACCATAAAGAGCTGCTGAGTCACCAAGTTGTTTCCTCTCTAAAGGACAGTGAATGGAAAATTTTCAGTAGTTCACTCGATATGGGATTGCATCAACAGAAGTTCTTACTAGTCTCCCTTCACCTTTAAGAATGGAGCCTGCACTAAACCTTTCCATAGAGAGGGAGCAACCTCTCTTCAAGTGTTTTATGGTAAAGCTGACATTTTTCTGTCTAATAGCATGTCATTCTCAATGTGAAGATGTAAATGACAAGTGTATATGTATATATAAAATAATTTTTCTCATAAGATGCATCCCCGTATATATATGTATACATATTTCTTAGTTTACTTAGACATGAAGTGAAGGTACCATGTCCTATAAAGAGCATTATTTGTATATTAATTTTTATTATAACTGCATATTTCTCTTCCTTAAAACAAAAGGCTTTTACCCCAAATGATAGCTGGAACTACTTTTAAAACTTTTTCAATAACAGATCTTTTTCTGTGTGATGTGTTGAAATGCTAATATAGTACCTTGGAAAAGGTTACTACAGTTGACAAACAAGAAAACTCAAGCAATGTCCTTCTCTGATACTGATGAAATTGGCTACTAAATCGGTGCCTTTACTGGGTGTCTAGTTATACTTTGAGAATGATTCTCTCCACGTATTCACAACAAGTTGATTCTCGACAAGGAATGTATTCATAAGCCCCCGAATCAGAGCTGATGATGGCTCCTTGAACAAGCACAAAGCTAGACTTGTTTCTAAGGGCTTTGGTTATTCACTAAACAAAATTATATTCATCTATGTTCATTAGACACACTCCTCAACACAGCATATTTATGTGAGTTTATGTGGATGATATCATTCTAACCGGTGATTGTCCTACTACTTTACCTGACCCAATTGCTACTGCCTTAGCGAAGTTTTTTGTGTGACGGAGGTACACCATTTTAAACTTTCATATGGCTATTTAAGAAGGTATAGGAAAATGAGAGCACTTGAGAGGGGCCGGGGCTTAGCATTCAAGTCTGTACAAGTTCTGGACATTATAGGCACTTATAGACATTAGTGGTACTTCAGTTACAGGTCAAATTCCTCTAATGACCTGTTTCTCTTCTCTGTAATAAGCTAGCTAGAAAGGCTATTGTTGTTTTCCATGAATCTGTCCCTCCTATTACAAGTTGACAGCTTATGATCAAGTATAAGAGAAGGCAAACCTTATTGTGGCAGGGGACACGATAAAAATTGAAAAGTGAGAATAAATTTTTAATATTCATGTATAAATTAATTTAATCTAACCAAATGGGTTGGTGTAGTGGTTCAGCACTTCGTCATTTAAGCAAGTGGTTGGTTGGGGGTTTGAATCTCAACTCTTGCGAATAGAAAAAACTCCTTGGTCAGCCCCCTACCGCTTAGTGTGCTGACCGTGGAGCGAGGGATTAGTCTCACGACTGTCGGCTGTGAAGATACCTTGGTTAAGACAAAAAAAAATTATTTAATCTTAAATTTTTCTATATAAATATACGTGTATTGTTAATAAAAAATATTAATTCATGTATCGAAAAATTTCAGCGCCCTCAAATTTTTTCTCCAAGTTCCGCCACTGATCACGACCACAACAGCATCGGTAGACACCTCAACCATCGGGGGACCACGATTCAATTAAATGCAAATTTCAATCATCCAATTTCAGGCGCATGACAACTATGACATCATGACCAACTTTGACAACATCAACCACCAGAGGACATCCACGCTCACGCTCTGATTCGATTAGACAAACATACCAAACAACGAGATCAAAGTAAAAGTCATTGCTATCACAATCCAAAAACTTCTTCACATCCAATTTTTGCACATGTCTCCTTTTCTAATTTGACTTATGGGATTCCCCTTGTATGATCAACAGAACCTAGTTTAATAGAAAAAAAATTTACAAAATTAGTTTCAAAATCATAACCACGATGGAATGTAACAAAAGAAGACAAAAGAAAAGAGAAGGTGAAAAGAACGAATATGGATTGGATTTCAACACTATTGTAGACACTAGACACTAGGCAAGAATTCATATTTTATGCCAAATTTGAAATTGTGACTTTCCAAGAAGCAATGTCTCGTTGCATATCATCAAACACCATCTGCGCAAGGTTCTGTGAAGTATTCTTGAGGCACACAAGCATCACTACCGGAGATGAATTCTAATGCTAATTATAATCTAAATATTAATCTCAGCTGTGAGATGAATCTAAGGGTTGAAATCAAATGAGGTTTAATTAATGAAAAATCTCAATCCCAAGCCTCACGTTCATTCTCCCTCGTCCTTCCCTTCCGGCTGTCGTCATGAGAGAACCCAACATCGATGCCTTCCACTGCCGGAGACCCTCCTCCGCTGTTGCCGACCTTCCCCACCCTCTGCCACTGGAATTGGTGGTTGAGACCTGATGGTTTTTATTCTCAACAGCATCAACAGATTATATGTGTGTTGCTTATCCATTATCTTCTTTGCATTTTTACCCAAGATCTGTTACCTCTAGTACCTGCAACTATTCATTTTCTTTGCACTTTTTTGACAGACAGCGAATAATAAGCTTGAGAATGAAAGTTTAAGAATTGGAATTGGTATATTTAGGCAAATTGGTGTGAATTGAATTAAAACTGGTACTTACACAAGGCACAGGAACAAAAATGAAAAGCAGAGGACTCATGGAGAAAGATGAAGGAAACACAATGTTTAGAAAACCGGACCGGTCATTGAACCGGTCAAGGTACTGGTTTAAGGTTTAAAGGTTCAACCGTGGTTGAACCGAGGTTGAACCGGTTGTAAATAAATAAACAAAAGAAAATTATATTGTATTAAAAGAAATAACATTTTGGATTACTAATATTTTCTTTAAATGTTTTAATGTAATATACTTTAATAATTATATTATCTTACTAAAAATAATTTATATTTATAATAATGTTAGCTAAGATAGTGGTTATTTTAAAAAAGATAAGTCAAGTACTGTCAATAAAAGAAGAAGTAAGTCAAGTAGTTTTTTTTTAAAAAAAAGTGAGTAAAGTAACAACAACAAGAAAGGGTAAAGCACGTGATCTTTGGGAAATTGAAGTTAATTTCTTTGTGCCAACAAAAGTTACAAAAAAGAACATGGGCCATGGCCCTCTAATAATGAGTAACAAAAAATACAACTCTAACCCTAATATTACCTCAACTTCCATTAGTTACCTTGCTTCCTCTCATTATATTTTGCAGCCGCACAGTGGTATGTTGCAGGGGGCTCAAGGCCACAACATGGTAGTGGCTCTTGGATGGTGTTTATATGGACTCAATTCACTCTCAATCATGCTCCTCCCTCTCTCCCTTTCCATCTCCCACTCTTCCCTCCACCACTAGACCACTACTCTTTCCTCCCTTTCCATGGTCGATTGGTCGTTCACCTGTTCCATGTAGAACGATATCGTTTTTGGGTATTTTAAACGAACCGGTCAAAACCGGGAAACCTCCGGTTTTTACCGGTTTTTCCGGTTTCAGAGCGGTTTAACCGGTTCAATTCCGGTTTTTGTTCCTAGCGGTTCCAACAGTGTTCCGGACCGGCTACTGGCACGGTTCCCGATCAGACCGGTTGAACCGGCCGGTCCGGTTTTCAGAACATTGAGGAAACGTGAATACTGTTTAGTTTTTGCACCATTGGATGCATCAAAGGGTTGTCATTTAATGGTTAATTATTTTTTGTGTGTTTTATTGTAGTTAATTTTTTGAGCCATTAGATGTATCCGATGGTCAAGATTGATGTTGGAGGGGCTGGACAAAAATAATTGCAGGAGAGGATCTGGATTCTGGCCGGAGCATAGGGGTAGATGCACCCACTCTGTCGCTCAAGTAAGCCTTTAGATAAAAAAGAGACTCAATTTTAGAAGAATATTTAATGAACAAACTGAGTAATGTTTATGTAATTAAAAGTTCAAACATGTATTTAACTATTTATAGAGTGTTGTGTCCCACATGTTTGAGGTGACATTGTAAATGTCGTCTGATTCTATGGCCATGTCCGGATAGTCTTGGTGTTATTAATTGTGTTGTGAGGAAGGTTCTTTGACTGGTCCCCTTCTTAGAGGATGAGGCAAAGATGGTCTTGGCCTCTTCATCTGCTTCGGTGGTGAGTGGGTTCCCGGTTGCTGACCTGTTTTCGGAAATCTTCTTATCAAGCTGTGGTTTTGGGGGTTCTACGGAAGTAGATGTCAGGGGTAGGGTTTCTTCGGTTGAAGATGAGAGGGATGTTGTTCTTGATGATCCTATCAGTTCAGAGATCATTCATTTTTCTAGTGAGCTTCTTGATGGGTTGATCCTCTCGCATCTTAATCCTCTTTTTCAGGAGACGCTCCCTGGTTCGGATCCTTTCCAAGGTCCTTCTGATGACACGAGTGTGGAGGAAGGACATTTGAGAGTTACTAAAGGGGTGGTGCGCCGGGGGAGAGGTCGACCAACGAAACTCCTCTCAAGAGGAAAGCAGAAGAAGGTTGGTGGAGCTCTTACTAATTTGGACACGAGGACCCTAGTGCCTGAGGTTCTTGCTTTGGAGTCGTCGCTCATCCTTCTTGAGGCATCGGGGTTAGTTGGCAAACAGGTTGGAGTTGTTTTTAACGGGACTGATGATGAAGTCTTTCAGAGCTACGTTGATCATCTAGTAGCTAACCATCCAAGGTTATATGGAGGTTCTTAGTGATTTTGATGCTTTGTCTCTAGGTTCTTGGGTTCGGGGGTTTTTGGCCTAGGTTTTTATTTCTTTTTAGGCTTTGTTGTTGTAGGGTGGTTTTTGGCGAGGCTGTTAAGGTTGTTTTCTTTAGACCATGTACAATGGTTTAAACAAAAATTTTCCATTCAACACCACTTTTTCTCTTCCCAACACTCCACATCATCTTCTCTCTCCAATTCAACACACTTTCAACAAATACCCACTCCAATGGTTTTCTCTCTCAACACCCTACCCCACCACTCACCCTACCCCACCACTTTTTATTTCATATTTTTATTTAATTTTATGTTTTTGTTTTTTTTATTTACATAAAATTACAATTATTATTTTAAATTAAATTAAATAATAAACACTTAACGAATTAATTTTTTTTAATATAGATAATAATTTATTTTATTTCCTTAACTAAAAAATGGAAGACGATAAACGAAGCACACAATAATATATTTTATTTTCTTAACTTAAAATGCAAGACAACAAACTAAGCACACAACACACAAATAACGTAATTAGTACGATACAAATCATCTTCCATCACGAAGCATTTGCAAACTTTGTCCATATGTGCTTCACTAGATCTGCTTGCAGTTCGTGATGAACGTTCGAATCACGCAACTCGGATCTAGCACGCACATGATTTGCAAAAGCGGGTAACACCTCGGTCGAGTATGGTTGCGGTGTACTAGATCCACCTTCCCCAGATTGCTCAAAATCGGTCCAACGTTGAGCAAATGTATCTCGTTCATCCTCAACAATCATATTATGTAATATGATGCATGACCTCATAATGATACCCAAATCAGCTATGTCCCACAAACGAGCTGGTTCACGGATGATTTTAAAACGAGCTTGAAGAACTCCAAATGCACGTTCGATGTCCTTCCAACATCTCTCCTGAACTTGTGCAAACAACTTATCCGGTTCACTTTGAGGAAGTCTGATCGATTTGACGAAAGTTGGATAAGAAGGGTAGATACCATCAGCTAGATAGTATGCCATATTATAGGGACGTTGATTCACAATGAAACTCACAGTTGGAGCCTTTCCCTGTTCCACATCATCAAACACTGGTGATCGATCTAGAACGTTTATGTCGTTCAACGTTCCCGGACATCCAAAAAAGGCATGCCAGATCCATAGATCATGAGATGCAACTGCTTCAAGAATAACTGTAGTGGTTCCCTTATCCCCTCTAGTAAATTGACCTTCCCATGCTTTAGGACAATTTTTCCACTCCCAGTGCATGCAGTCAATACTCCCGATCATGCCTGGGAACCCCCTTTGTTCACTAACCTGTAGTATTCTTTGCAAGTCCTCTTGAGTTGGTGCTCTCATGTACTCGTGCTCATACAATCGTATGATTCCATTACAGAATCTACGTAAACACTCCAGTGTTGTAGTACCTCCTATTTTGATGTACTCATCGACTGCATCTGCTGCCACACCATATGCTAACATTCGCATTGCTGTGGTACATTTTGCTAAGGGTGATATACCTTCTTTCTTGGCTGCATCAACTCGCTGGGTGAAGTAGTTATCACTACTTGAAAGGTCCGCAACGATTCGAAGGAAAACGTGTTTTTGCATCCGGTACCGACGACGAAACATTGAATCGTCATATGTAGGCTCATTGGCAAAGTAGTCGTCAATTAGCCTTCGGTTTGCTGCTGCATGATCTCTACGGACATACTTTCTACGAGGTGCACTATCTTCCAAATTTTGGTTTGGACCCAACCCTAATTGGTTGAGTATAAAAGCTTCTTCAAGTTGAGAATTTTGAAGGTATGTTGCAATATCAAAAGGATTTTCACAAGGATTCTCAAAAGGATCAAAAGGATCCATTTGTTGTGAAATTCGAAGTAGAAAGTAAGAGGTTTTGGATATTGGTACATAAATTGATCTATGAATCCATATATATAAGTAAATTGAATGGTGGACACTGACGGATTCAAAACAAGTTACCCACTAGAGTTAATAATCGGAAAAGGACTAGATTCGAATTGAGTGGAGCATATTCAAACCCAATAACCCATACACTAAAGCCGAACACTGCAGACTTGACACCACTGGCAAATTATTAAAGCAAACCCCACCGACTTGACACCACTAACAGATTCGAAACAAGTTACCCACTAGAGTTAATAATCGGAAAAGGAGTAGATTCGAATTGAGTGGAACATATTCAAACCCAATAACCCATACACTAAAGCCGAACACTGCAGACTTGACACCACTGGCAAATTATTAAAGCAAACCCCACCGACTTGACACCACTAACAGATTCGAAACAAGTTACCCACTAGAGTTAATAATCGGAAAAGGAGTAGATTCGAATTGAGTGGAACATATTCAAACACAATAACTCATACATTAAAGCCGAACATTACAGACTTGCCATCACTGACAAATTATTAAAGCAAACACAACATACTTGACGACAACACTGACAAATGGTTAAAGCAAACACCACAGACTTGACACCACTGGCGGGTTTGACCGAATACAGACAAATACTCGATTGAAATTAATTACCAAATAGGTCTTGGGCCAACTTACTCAACAGCTCTTTCTTACGGTCATCGAGATCCTCTTCAGAACTTAGCTTGAGATACAAATTGGTTTTCATCAATTGGTTAGTCTGTTCTTGCACCATTGTTAGCTTATCAATTCGTGCAATCTCTTGAGCCTTCAAATCTTTGTATTCAACCCAAACTTTCCCCTTCTCCTCAACGACAGGTTCTTTACTTTTCTTTTTATTCTTTCTTTTAGCTGCCTCCCTACCCATTGGACGAGGAATTGATCCTATAGTGGTTGAGCCACATGCATCACTGTCGTGAGATCTCTTAGATCCACTACTTGCTGAGCCACCATTTCCTCCTACTTGACTACAAAAACGTGGTAGATCACGGAGAGCGATCCATTCTTCCATCAAAGTAAATTGAACATTCTTCCCACATGCGAATAATTCCTGCGCTTTTGCCAAAACATCATTATCCGACCAACCGCTTCCTTGTTGACGCTTAGCGGCATCATAAGCGCCAATCCATTTACCCAGTATTTTGTTCATATAATTCCAACGGTTTCGACATGCAATTCCATCACGCGGAGGATCGAATGAGCAATGCTCATTACAATACTCAGCAATATCTCTCCAAAATGTTTCTCCTTTATGGTTTTTCCCCACAACACTGCTTGTTCCACAGTTAATCCACCCACTAATTAGCACCAAATTTTGTGCAGTGTTCCATGTGGGTGCATGCGTTTTTTTGCTCTTAGGAGTGACTTCATTGACTTCATTATCAGCTGACCCGTCACCAAGATTGACTTGTGTTGAAAATTCCGGAAATTCCGGTCCATCAACACTAGGAAAATTTTCACGAACCATTGGCATATAACCACTAGACTGGGGTGTTTGAGATGGATATCTCACAGATCCATAAGATGGATGAAAGTTTGGAACAAATGATGACTGGTTCGAATATTGATTTGGATCTGGATAATAGTTTGGATTTTGAGGATGTTGGTTGGAGAATTGATGTGGGACTTGAAAATAGTTTGGATTTTGAGGACGTTGGTTGGAGAATTGATGTGGGACCTGATAATTGGTGGGATTTTGAGGACGTGGGTAAGAAAATTGATTTGGATCTTCATAGTTGTTGGGATTTTGGTTGGAAATTGGGTAGCTTGAAGAATTCTGGGTGTTGTAATGATGATTGTTGGGATCCATTTCAAAACAAATGCTAATAGAAGGATAATAAGATGGTGAGAGAGATAATAAGATGGGGAAAAACTTGGTTTTTTTTTTCTGTGTCCAAATCTAACAAACCAAGTCTCCATTTATAGAGAAAAAAAAGTTATGAATTTTGGTAAAAAAAAAAAATTAAAATTATTTTTTTTCAACAAGATAATTCAGTTTAAAGTTTTTAAAAAAAAAAAATCCGGTCCGCCAATGGGACGCTGCCACGCGTCCCATCCTATCCTCTCTGTCCTCTCTCTCCTCTCCAACTGACACGACACGCGCCTTGTCGGCGCGTGTCGTGCACGCGCCCAACGTGCTCCAATCCGGAGCTGCCACGTGGCTCCGGATGGCTCTCTCAACAATGTTGAAACCATTCAACATTTTCCCTCCTTCAACAATATTCAACAGACCATTATAAGTATTAAACAAGTTTCAACAACATTAAACAAGAGAAAAAACAGACCATTGTAAGTGGTCTTAGTCTGTTAGGGTCTTTTTTTCTTGGTCCTTTTGATAATTTGCTCTTTTTTCTAAAGCATATCAGCCGCATTTGGCTTTCCTTTTCCAGAGGCATGCACTCAGACCTTGATTTATTAATATATATATTTTCACTTTCAAAAAAAAATTGTGTTGTCTCAATTACATTTATATGAATAACTACATGTCATAATAACTATAGAAACATATTAGGATGTATACATGTAAGTATGAGTTATGAGATATATGTATAAATAATTATATATATATATTTGAAAATATTCAATTGAATCAGATTGGTTTTGGAAATCAAATCTGAAATTCGATTAAATCCAATAAGAAATTAGTTTTTCAGTTTCCAATTTGTTTGGCTTTCCATTTTTTATCGGTTTTTAATTTTTATTAGAATTTATCAGTCATAAACGTCTTTAATTGACAGATTTGAATCTCCTCATGTGTTAATCTCACATAACCTTGTTATGTGAAAGATCTGAACCATTAATGTCTTTTTTAATGAAATTCGATAGTCAGTATTATTTTTCACTAAATTTTAATTTTCGCTCTCCACATATCTATTAAAGATCAAGATTTCATTAAAATAGAATTAAAAGCTCAGATCTTCACATAATTAACACATGAGCGAATCTAAATCCCTAATTGGCCACAACCATATTTTTTTATAAGCAAATATTAGTTGTTAATTGTTCGTAAATTAGTTAAGGGAAATGAAGGGTGAAGGGAAATACACATGAGTCAAGCACCTACCCACCCAGACCTCAATATGTCCCCGAGGGTTAGCTCAAGTGGTAAGAGCTAGGGGACATAAGGGTTGGGGAGGGGAAAGTCCAGGGTTCGAATCTTAGAAGAGAAATTTAAAGAGATTTTTTAACTTACTAACAACTAACCACATATAAAAAAAAACCAACCTCAATATAATATTATTTAAATTGATACTAGTTGTACATCAAATCTTTGATGAGATAATCGTGTATTTTTTTTCTGAAACTATTTTGTCTTATCTTCTATTATTTTAGTATGGGAACTAAATGAGTCATCGATATACTAATATTTCATTATCTAATATTATAAGTATTGAATGATCTAGACTAACAAATATGTACAAGAAAATTGGAAATTGGTCATAGATTAGATCTTATCTCAAATATATATAATGTTTTTATTAGGAGGATGATATTTTTATATGAGAACATTTGAGAATAAATTATGATCGTTTGATCGTTAGATATAATTATGAATAGTCCAAATTAAAACATGAAGACATGCGACTTTTGTAAGTGATCACATGATTATTAATTTATTTTAATATGGATCGTTCATGATTAAATCCAACAGTCATGATTTATTTCTCATAAGATACGACATGTCATATGGGATGTATTAGTGCAATAAGTAAAATTACATTTAAATAAAATAAGTTAAATTGGTATAATAAGTAGAATTACATTTAAATAAGCTATGAAATAACCCTGAGTTAAAATTTTAATACTTTTAACAAGTTATTCGTTCTATGTTCAAAAAAAAAAGTTATTCTAACTAATTATTCAGAAAAAGTTATTCTAACTAATTATTCAGAAAAAAATCCTATCTTCGCTTTAGACATTTTTTATTGTATATAACGAAAACAAATTACTTTTTTGTTTGATAATTTTTTTTTTGTTTGCAATCACCAATACAATTTGAGAAATGTTTCGATATATTAACTTATCGAATTAAGGAGCACGTCATTCATTGAAACTGTAAACATTATATTTAACGTAAAATTAAAAGAAAAATATTTCTCTTGTACATTGTGTTGCATGATCATTTATTCTAATATTATTTTTATTTTGTAAGTAATGTTCAATATATCTTCTAGTAACTCGTGTTTAATTTCAAAAGATACTGTACTAATATATTCATGTATATGTCAACTAAAGCCACCTCAGTACCGTACAAAAACCAATCAACGCACGCAGCCTATTAAATTCATGTTACATCAAAATATTTTTCATTTTCCACGTCGTTCTTGCCTCCTCTGTCCTTTTTGTTTTTGGTTAATTAACAAGATGGAAGTCATGGAACTAAATTACATGTATATTCTCAAAGTTTCAATAAATATTAAATAGAGTTTACATCCATGATTACTCTCTTCTCTAGCACAAGACAAATAAAAAAGAGTGAACCTAGATGGAGAGAATCAAAACCCACCCGTGAACATAACATGAACTTTCAGTAGATGTCTAGAATAATAAATATGAATAATCACATATAAATTCACGTTTTGGATCTAATAAGTTGTACGTTTCATTAAAAAAAAAGGTTATATTTGATTAAAGAAAGTGGGATATTTTATCTCTTGTTGAATATTATTATTCGCTTGAGGCAACTTGCTTCTTTTTTTCTCTATATTTTCTGGTTGAAGATAAGGTTCTTATTTTGGCACTATTTGTCTGTGGTCTATGTACAGGCATCGGTTTTGACTTTTGACCCATTTGTTTGTTTGTTTACCCAATCTCTCAATCACGTACATACACCTATAATTATATTATATTTAAATGAAGATCTCAAAGCAAGTGAGTGCTGAACTCCCACCCTTGATTTGGGGGATAGAGAGAGTTAAGTACACGAAAATATTAATTAGTATTAACTATTAAGTACTCTAGATTCATTAAATTAATATTCATGATGTAAGATATCTATAGGATAATTAGTCAGGTAAATACAATACACGTAGAACAAGCTCATAAAATTAATTACATATATACTCATACTATCATGTTTGATGTTCGATTAAACATAAAAATTTGATTTAAATATATTACTTTTTAATGGAAGACCCTAAAAAACTATTGTTAATGAGTAGCAAAAGACGACGAAGACCGAATGAGATGACCAAAAGAATCCGCCTCTGTTATTGAAAAATAAATTTTGAAGATTTAAACAGATTCATAAGCTTGAAGTTATCGATGTAAAAAGGGATAAAAGTGTTGAATCATGTAATGGAACAAAATAATAATTATAATAAGAAAATTAAATTATTAATATAACATTATGATTTTTATTGCTTTTTCTTATTGCAAATGTCTTTTAATTGTTATGGATTTGTTCGAATTATTTTCATCACAATAGAACAAAATTTATGTTGGAAGTGGTAATTATCCAATTTTATCTTTTGTTTGTTTTTCAGTTGTTTCTCCTTAACAGTGAAATTTTTAATTTGTCATTGAGTACGATGCATCTTCATTAATGAAAGATTTAAATTTTGTCATGTAGCTTGGATACTTAATCACTTTGATTTCTTTTTTTTTTATAGGTAATAGATTAATATATTGAATAGAAGTACAAGAGGTTATATATGTCTCCATTTTCCTATTAGTTATATGAGTAATAGAAAATGAGGCCGGATAATAGGAAAATCACATTGATCAAGGGTCCAAGTTACTGAATTCAAAGCCGTTAAATGACAATGCATGGTAATATAGTCAATGCTAATAGTATTAAAATATTGTCCGCTTATACGACCGAAATTAATATTTATGATTTAGCTTTGGCCATGGGAATTAGTGTGTTGTGTTGACTTAGAGTTGGCTTAACCGATGCTATATAAATTGTCTTGTCACTCGAGCGACTAATGCAAAGTATTAGCTTCAAGACTTTTATCATCAACCCCGACACCGACAGTAGACCAATGCTTATTCGACCATGCATAGCGTGAGTTTTTGAACCGTTAACTGACGCTGATGACCACTTTTCTTGTAGTGACAGAGAAGCACACGAGGGAGAATTGATGAGCCTGAAACATATGTGAGAAGCTTGTGCGAGAGAAAGCCAAAATGAAGCCTGGTGCAACCTACGAGACGTGCGATTGCGTAATTGGAAAGTGGGAAATGGAACGAGATAGGGGAAATGTGACACGCGGGTGAGAGAGGCTGAAATGGATGTGAGAAGCCTGTGCGAGAGAAAGCCAAAATGAAGCCTGGTGCAACTTACGAGACGTGCAATTGTGTAATTGGAAAGTGGAACAAGAGAGGGAAAATGTGATGACAAGGCGAGCGAGAGAGGCTGAGAAGTGGGAAGTGGAACGAAGAAGACAAGTGTTGAACCCTAAAATCACATCACATATGAAAATGTATATTTTACCCTTAGTTATTTGGTTGGCGGGCTAACAATCAGAGTTTTTTTAAGCAAAACCGATTTATTAATAATCTTTAAAACACTTGAGAACAAAACTTTCTCAAGTAATCATCATTTAAAAACTTCAATGATAAACAACAATTTATATCAAACTCGCAGGATTGAGTTTGATAACACTGATTTTTTTTTGTCTTGACCAAGGTATCCCCACAGCTGATAGCCGTGAGACTAATTCATCGCCCCACGGTCAGTGCACTAAGCGGTAGGGGCTGGCCAAGGGTTTTTTTCTATTCGCAAGAGTTGGGATTCGAACCCCCAACCACTTGCTTAAAGGATGAAGTACTGAACCACTACACCAACTCACTTGGTTTAATAATAACACTGATTTATCAATCACTTTTTGAACGCTAAAGATTTTTCCAGTGACTTAAGATATTAAATATTAATAATTTGTACATATATATTTGACACATTTTCAACAAAGAAAAAAAAATTAAAAAACTACTTAGGCTAATTGAATTTTCAATTACGTACTCGTGTTTTTTTTTATTTGATCTTAGAAATGGTCAATATTGGTCAGCCTCTTAGTCTTATCACGAGGCACAAATTGAGAGAAAAACTTCTCACCCTAGCGTATATAAATACCTTACATTTCTCATGATGATACACACAAACACATAGCTTAGCATCACAAAAAGAACAAAAGCAACCATGGTGCTTGGAATAGCAGATACCATTAGAGCTCTCATTACTAAAATTCTGCATCATTACATCCATAAAGACTTCCATGAAGCAGTTGCCAAGATGACCATCATAGATGCTTTTCTCTTCCTCGTACAAACATCATCCTTCATTAATTGTTACATTAAATAATGTTTATCATTAGTTACTTACATGGTTGTTTTTGCACTATGGCTTATACAGATTGTTCACTCCTTTGACAAGTTGGGGTTATGGCACCGTTCACCTGTTTTCTTAGGCCTGTTGTACCTTGCCATTCGGCGCCATCTTCACCAGGAGTACAACCTCTTGAACGTGGGGAGCACACCGGTGGGAGTTAGATTCAACCCTTCTGATGTTCCATTCAGAACTTCTGATGGAAAATTTAATGACCCGTTCAATGAAGGTGCTGGTAGCCATGGATCTTTCTTTGGAAGAAATGTTCTCCCGGTCGACCAGAAAAAGAAGGTTCACAAAATCTACTTATAGCATGATTGAATTTGGATCAGTTTCTCATTCTTCATAATCAATTTTAGCATTTAGAAACTGTTCAAAGAAACTTTTATTCTCCAAATAAATTTTTACTTCAATCAAGATTTTCAAACATGCATAGATAAACTTAATTGAATCTTGACAAGCATGATGGCTAGTTTAGTCGGGAACATAGGTTGAGTTTATGGAAAGAGTTTTCGAGTTTGATCCACTCACAATTAATGCATTAAAAGTCTTAGTTGTGGCCAAATCTTAAGTTCCGAATACTCGGCATCCAAATAGTGATCGGAGACAAATCTAGACATGAAATAAAATAAACTATGTAAGAAAGAAAGGAAATTACCTGTAAAAAAAGGAAATTACCACAAAAGGATAATAATAAAGAGTTTAATGGAGATGTTAGTTCATTATAAAATAGTTTTACACTGATAATCAATCACATCATCCTACATATTAATAATAAATGTGAAATGAAGCTTTTATTCAAGTATAGTGGTGTTTGAGTTGACGAGGTTTTTTGGACTCAGCTGTTGAAGCCGGATCCAATGGTGGTGGCTGCCAAACTTCTTGCAAGGAGAACATACAAAGATACAGATAAGCAGTTCAATGTGATAGCTGCCTCTTGGATTCAATTTATGATTCATGACTGGATCGATCATCTTGAGGGCACCAACCAGGTACATTAATTTTTGAGATCATGACAAAAAATATTTATGGCAAGATCATGACAAATCTTGCCTCTACATATACATATATATATATATATATATACATATATATATATATATAGTAATATTCATACAAACATTTTCAATCAGGTAAAAATAGCTTGTATATATAGAAAAATTACCAACTTTTAATCAATTTAATTTATTAACATGATAAATTTTCTTTTTCAATCAGGTAAAAATAGCTTGTATAGATAGAATCATGTCTAAAATTTCAAACAAACTTCGTCCAAAATATTCGGTCTACCCTTTAAGTTGTCCATAACTAAAACTACAAGATAATGCACACAGCTCCTTAAAATATTTGTTTACATTGTGTAATACGCCCTTATCTGTTACTGAAGCAAAATGTAATTTTATATAACACAAGTAGGAGCATATTTTAAATTTATCCAAGAAAATAAAATATTATCTTTTAGTCACCGTTTATATTTTATACTTCTATATATACCTTCACATCCACACACTTTTTTCAAGAGTGTTACGTTTTTAGTCTCTCATCAACTTTTACATATCTGGCTTCCTTGTTGTACTTCGATTATTCTTTTCATTTAAGATTGTGACATGGGAACCAAGAACTGCAATTTAATATTCATTTTTACTTAAATTGTATATCTAGTTTAATTTCTTATTTTTATGTTTGTTGATTTATCTCTCATATTTAATTAAATATCGCAATCGAGATTAAAAAAATGTAAAATAACAAACAAATTCAAATGGAACAAGTAAAGTAATAATCAATGTTAACATACCTGTCCTTAATTTCAAAATTTGTCATATATAGATTGAACTCACTGCACCAAAAGAAGTTGAAAGTCAATGCCCTCTCAAATCTTTCAAGTTCATCGAAACAAAGGAAATTCCCACGGGCTTTCATGATATCCAGACCGGAACATCGAACATCCGTACTCCTTGGTGGTAAGATTGCTACATAATTTTTTTTTAAGAATATACCAAGATATTAAATAATAAATTATAAAAGAGTTTAATTTCAACAATTTAATATTATATAAATATTTAATATTAGTTATAATTTTGCTAAATTAATCTTGCTTATGATATTAAATATAAATAATTAATGTCTGGAGCTTCCACACCCCAACCCATATGCCCCTAACTTTTACCACTTGAGCTATCATTCGGAGATTGTGTTATTAACTTTAGTTGCGTCTTACTTCGTAAGCTTTTTATTTCTCTTCTTAATATAGGTGTCTAAATTCAAAATGGTTATTTATAATGCATTTTCTTTTAAGTGTACGTTTATTTGAGCATTAATGAAAAATGCAAATGCTATTTTACGTTTTTTAAGGAATGAATAGAGAGCTTCAAAAAAAAGGAATGAATAGAGAAGCAATTTGTAACCAAAAAAAAAAAGAACAAAACAGAGAAGCAATTAATTTGTTACATTAACTTTAGCATGGATGGACATTAAATTGAACATAAATTTAATTTAAACATGAAACTAACTAGTTAGAAGTGCTTATCATCAAAAGTCAAAAAGTAAAAAAATCTCATTGTCGTCATTGTCGTCTTTATATGAGAAGCGGGGTGCACATAATGGCTTTGGTTAATTGACAAGTAGTATATGGCGACTGGAAGATTTTTATTCTTTTCAAAAGCGGTGGCCAACTAGGTGGTGATATGGAAAGGGAAATAGGATGTTAATTTGGGGTGTACATGACAAAGGTAGATTCAATGCACCCGCCCAACTCAAATTGATCCGAAAATAAAATTATGGGTTGAATTGAGCAAATGAACCTATTTGGATGGATATCTCTTTCTAATCTAACTATGTTCGGTTTGAATCTCGGATTTGCCAATAAATCCACCCAACTTAACCGAATATATAACAACAATTTTTTTAATAACTTTAATGAAATACCCCCTAGTAATTGAGTAATTGACTTATTGCATGCTATCCACTTATCGCAACTTTGTTTGGATTTATGTTCTATCCAATTTCTAATCTTGTTCATATAAGAAGTTGAAATATTCACTAATTGAGTTGAAACTGAGATAACACTGTGTTGATAATTTTTTTACGTTCCATTTAATTATTAATTAAATATTAATTTAATCAATCCGCCCGATCCGACCTGAACATCGTTGGATTTGGTTGGTTCAATTTCAGAAGTAAAAATTTGTGACATACAATCTAACTCAACACGAATAGTTTTGATGACTTAAATATGTATTTGGTCCCTTTAAAATTAGGGTCTTTTTGTTTAGGCCCCTCTAAATATGTTTTTTTAGTACACCTCTAAATGCAAAATAATAACTGATGTTTCAGCCCCTGTCGTCACCTTACGTTGTTTAGAGGGACCTAAATCAAAGAACCATGATTTCAGAGGGACCTAAAACATGATAAAAATTGAGTTTTAGGTCCTCTAAAATCATAGTTCTTTGGTTTAAGTCCCTCTGAAATATGTCACCTCAGCGTTCGTTAGGTAAAGGTAACGTTAGAGGCTTATCCGTCCATATTATTTTTAAAATAAGGGTGTATACCAAAAAAAAATTAGAAGGGCCTAAACCAAAAGACCCTAATTTTAGAGGGATAAAAAAACACATTTAAGCCAATTTTGATTGGTGGTTAATAAAACTTTCACACCATTAAAATTAGAGTAAAATACACTCACCCCCCCCTCAAGATTTGTGAGAATAACACTTAGCTCCATTCTTATCTAAAATATGCACTCCACCCCAATAATAATCTCACAATTACACTTAACTCAATTCTTCTCTAAATTCTACACTCCACCCCACCCCCTTTAACACCATCCAAAAGAGGCTAACGGAATATAAATACATTACATTATCTTCTAACTAAATAATAAATATACTTTTTAAAAAAAAAAAGTAGCACGAGATAATCATTGCTCATTCAAGTAAACAAATCCTTGTTATTTGGAGGGCAGCACAAATGATTTACAATAAAGCATGTTTTGGCCTTCTTGGTGTAATTCCAAATTCATAGAACTAAACATTTCTTAAACGAGAACAACTTCTGTTTTACTTCTTCCGGATCTGAGTTACGTAGCTTCCAGCTAAGTTTGAAATCATCCTCTTCAAGGCAACAACATTTTCCATCACAAATTTAGCAAAACTTAACTCAATGTCAGAACCATCAAAACTCAAAAACTTTACCACTAAGTTTACTAAAAAAATTTGTCAATAAGTTTACTAAACTTTCAAAATATAATTGTGTTATGACGATATGTGATTACCTTAGTTATTAGGTTGTATGAGCACTTAAGCACATGACATTTTAAGTTCTAAAATTTAAGTTGTTTAAGGTTATACACAGGTATTAAGAACTCATAATTTGATAAATATTTTGACTGAAATACTCCATATTTAAATTTGAGTTATATTAGAGAGAGAAATATTTTGACCATAATAAACATCAAGTTTAATTATTATTTTTTATTTGGAGGTATTTAAAATATTTTATAAATATTTATAATATTTACAAAATTATAGTACAATTATTATTTGGTTAGAGGATAATGTAATTTATTTATCATTTATATTTTAATTAATTAATTTGAGTTAAAGGAATATTCCGTTAGCATCTTTTGGATGGTGTTAAAGGGGTGGGGTGGAGTGAAGATTTCAGAGAAGAATTGAGCTAAGTGTAATTATGAGATTATTATTAGGGTGGAGTGTATATTTTGGATAAGAATGAAGTTAAGTGTTATTCTCACAAACCTTGAGGGGGTGAGTGTATTTTACTCTTAAAATTAAATGCCTATTTTGAAATATTACTTTTACAAATTCACATAGAATGTGTTTGTAATTTTTTGTCTAAGTTGAAATAAAAGTTTTTTTTTCTTTTTCAAAATGAGCTTATTTGCTTTATGATCGGGAATCATTTTAATTATATGAATTGATATACATGTATCTAGAATTATTAGACCTTTAACTTGGACATGGATTATATGTATTGTAATTAAAGGGATGGAAGTGTCCTATATGGAAGCACTGAAGAAGTTTTGAAGAAAGTGAGGACTTTCAAAGATGGGAAGATCAAGATATCGAAGAATGGTCACCTTCTTCACAACGAAAATGGAACAGCAATCTCAGGTGACATCCGCAATAGTTGGGCCGGTGTCTCAACCTTGCAGGCCCTTTTCATTCAAGAACACAATGCTGTTTGTGATGCTCTCAAGGTATGTATATAAATTAACATACTTAACTAGGTGCTTGAGAGTAACTATGAAATAAATTAAAACATATATATCATACTTATATGAGTGTAATAAGTGTTATATAAATGGTTGGTTAAAGTATTACACATTTGATTTTATTTAGCTAGTGTTTAAGGTTCGAGTCGAGTGTATAGAAAAAAACTCAGAACTAACTCGACCAACTAACTCGACCAAAATGTAAATGTTACTGATTTGAAACTAACTAGCTATGTATCTTCACCTCAATGTATTCAATCAGAAAAACTATCCACACTTGGAAGACGATGATCTTTATCGCCATGCCAGATTGGTGACCTCAGCTGTGATTGCCAAGGTTCACACCATAGATTGGACTGTTGAGCTTCTCAAAACTGACACTTTACTTGCAGGCATGCGCGCCAATTGGTAAGCATCCAACACTGGCACTGGTTCACATTGAAGGAGATATCAATTGGGAATAGAGGATTTTGATCCCTCAAACCATTGTTCTTATTAAATTTCTCATCATTGATTGTACAAATTGATATACCATGGTGAAATAATAAAAACTGTGTTTCAGGTATGGATTATTGGGAAAGAAATTCAAGGACACGTTTGGGCACGTTGGAGGATCCATATTAGGAGGATTTGTGGGGTTGAAGAGACCAGAAAATCATGGTGTCCCATATTCTCTAACTGAGGAATTTGTCAGCGTCTATAGAATGCACCCACTCCTACCTGACAGCATCAAATTGAGAGACATATCTGCCAGGCCAGGGCCTAACAAAACTCCACCAATGATCAAAGAGTATGATCATAAATTTTCAGTACACCACCACATTTTCTTTTCCAATAATTAAAAGGTTAACTAAAAAGAAATTGATATATCTTTCTCTCATTTGGTATTTATAGAATTCCTATGAACGATTTGATTGGACTGAAAGGAGAAAAGGTTCTACTAGACATAGGAGTTCCAGTGCATTTAGTATCAATGGGTCACCAAGCATGTGGGGCACTAGAGCTTTGGAACTATCCAGAGTTTTTGAGAGACCTAATACCACATAACATTGATGGCACAGAAAGGTCTGATCATGTGGACCTAGCTGCTCTTGAAAGTAAGATCATTACCCAATATTATCACCCCCTTAATCTTAATTAATGAAGATCGTAGAGCTATAATTAATCCATTTAATAACATGATATATATATATTTAATGATGCAGTTTATAGGGATCGAGAAAGGAAGGTAGCTAGGTACAACCAATTTAGGAGGTCACTTCTGATGATACCTATCTCCAAGTGGGAAGATCTGACTGATGACGAGGAAGCAATTAAAGTATTGAAAGAGGTGTATGGTGATGATGTTGAAGAGATGGATCTGTTGGTAGGTCTCATGGCAGAGAAGAAGATCAAAGGCTTTGCAATCAGTGAGACTGCTTTCACAATTTTCCTGCTCATGGCATCCAGGTAAAAACAACATTATTATGTAATAGTACTCAATAAAACATTAATTAATATGTTACAATATGTAACTTATAATAGAGATCCTAACCGATTCGAACAAGAAAAATTTGAATAACGAAATTGAAATTTCTTGCACTATACAGGAGGCTAGAGGCTGATAGGTTTTTCACAAGCAACTTCAACGCAGAGGCCTACACGCAGAAAGGGCTAGACTGGGTGAACACGACCGAGAGCTTGAAGGATGTGATCGACCGTCACTACCCAGAAATGACACACAAGTGGTTAAATGCCTCTAGTGCTTTCTCTGTTTGGGATTTAGCCCCAAACACTCACAATCACGTTCCAATTTACCTTCGTATCCCCCGTTAATCCTTGTTCCTTTTGGTTATCGGGGCCTATTGATGTGTTTGTATTGGTTTATTCTTAAATTGTCTGTCGTTTTATTTGAGTAGATGTAGGTACTGCATCTATTACTTGTTTGCATTTGGGTCTTTTTAACTTATCCTTTGTTCTTTCAATAAAACTTATCCTTCTTCCATTAAAACTTACCCTTCTTTCATTTAGACAACTCCTTGTTATGTTGGTGGAAACACAATTGTTTGTATGTGGTGTTTTTTTCAATTAGGGTTTTTGCCTAATCAAATCAAATGCTATTGAAATTTGCTTGGTTAACTTTATATACAATCATTCAATTCAGTGTATCAGTCCTAATAATCAATTAGAAACAAATTTAAGCACAAAATCTAAAAGACGATAACCCTAAAAACTACACTTAATATTTTTCCTAAAAGTAACTATGACTCTGAGAATCAAACACACTCAGAGTCGTGCAAATTTCCAAGACTGCTAGTGTTGCTTCAGTTGAGGCTAACACTCATCTATTGCAAACAATGTTGCTCACTTGGATAAATCTACAGCCATCCAAAACAACTATTTTAGGCTACGCTCGTTAAGAAAAATAGTGAGCATGACTCTTCTTAGGGATTAGGATGAAAATTCATTCAATGAACTCAACTAACATCCAACCACATTCATCTAAGTTGCTTGGTAGCAATTCAGTGTTCTAAACGTACTGGATGTAAGCAGTAAAATGAAATGCATGTTTGGAAATCTTTTTACATTTGATTTAATGTTGATCAATTTTGTGAAATAGCTATGGTGGGTAGCTTCTGGGTTCTAGAATTGATTCCGAGGGAAGAGCAGTTGATTCAAACATGCTAGAAGTACGAGTCCATGGATTTAATCAAAATTAATATTTTTCACTTTTGTTCAATTTTAGTTTACAAGTATTGTTGATTTAGCTCCTCCAAAGTGCAAAACGCACGTTAAACAGTAAATACCAACTACCAAGTCATAATTGTCAATTGAAACATCAATTCTTGAAATCATGATCCCAGTAGGTGTTCAATATTTATACATCTAGAAATTTTGAAATACTTGCACTTCTTAGGTCCCTGATAATTTGCAAGCTTCAGACAGAAAAGAATAGGATATTCTACAAGGTCCATCATAAATCTATGAAGAATCATAAAATTGAATAACTGAAACACCTAATGAAAATAAGGATATAAACTAAGACATGCAGGAGAGCAACTTATGGACCACAGCAAATTGCTTGGGCAGTAGCAGATAAGGAACATGGGGAAGAACTCAGAAGGACTGTCATCTAGTAAAGTAGTACCTGTCCTTATAAACCTATAAAGTCAGGACCTACAATGGATGAAATATGAAACATTGAACGCACCTCCCCCCCCCCCCCTTACTTTTCCGAGAAATGGAGGGGATTTATGGGAAGTTTATTCACACAACCTGGCCAGCAAGAACCTCTCTAAAATAACTGTTAATGTGTCTGTGTCGGAGTTTAAAACAATATTGAGTCAGAACCTCCGGTAAAAATCATTACTCATATGCACTCTCATTAACTGTTATGCACTAGTGTAACTAGCATTAATCAGCAATTCACATAGGCAGCAAACATGCATTTTGTTTTCGTTTTCATCCTACTACTAGAAATAGATGACCAGAGACAACTGCCAGATAATCTAAGAGCAAGAAAAGAGTCAAAGTACACTAAAATTTATGGACACATTAATCTCAAATAGCTTTAAAAATTAGAACCATTCAGGCCCAGCATGGTATGCAGACCAAATTTCCAGCCAGTCAATAAGAAAAACTGAATATCAGATCAGTCGCATCACATGAACTTGAAGAGGTCCAGCATGCCAGCAAGCACTTCTCAGAGGTATCTAAACTCTGTTAATGAAAACAAAATCATATATTCAGTTTGGAGCTAAAATTAAAAATACCAAATTGGAGCTGAAATTACAACTTTTAATCAGAACTAATCATAAGTGATGAGTATGCATTTCACTGCAAATAAGTTTAAGCAACACCACATTGACAAATGAAGCAATTTAAATGAAGGTGGCTTATAGATGAAAGATATCAAATCCCCCAATAATAGTAAACGATCTAAAAGAAGGTGGCTTGCATTCCACCATCTCATAAGGTTAAATTAGACAACAGGAAACAGGGGGAAGTGTGAAACCCTTATGCTACATAATGTTAATAACTCGATGAAGATATTCGCAACTCACTAAGTCAGCAACAGGAATGAACTCAAACAGGCCACCAGCAAAACCGAATGATTATTTCACAACCAAATTACCACAACTAATTGAAAATGAGAAATGAAGAATCCTATACTGTTTTTGCCTCCTCCAAAGTGAACTATATCACTGTTGATTTAACAACAAAATTACATGCATATGTGTATAGTAACAAATTCTGAAGTTGTTAAATTCTAGAGTTCAGTCCACATTATAGAGAATCCAAATCCTATAAAAGAAAGAGCCAGCAATAACAATCATCACAATTCAAATAACAGATCAACAACTACAAAACCAAAACAACCAAATGTCAGAAGATGCAAAATGCAATTCTCAAAACCCTAGAAACAGCAGGGGCTAAAAAACAACCTCAGGAATCAGGAGCAGTGGTGCCAAGCACGAACGAGAACAGCTCACGAACCGGAGAGAATTGAACAACCGCGACATCCACCGCGTAACCAGAAACCGGCAACTTCAGGTCCCGCAACAGAGAAAACGCCTCCGCCATCCTCGCCTTGGGAACCTGATGCGCGACGGAGCAAAACGGAATCCACGAACCAAGCGCGTACTCATCCGGAACATCAACACCTTCCTTCCGAATCGCGTCACAGAGCTGCGACTGAAAATGGAGGAGGGAGAGCGACGGCGTCGGGGAGAGAAACAGCGTGTTGTGGTCGCCGGGGAATGCTCCGACGGAGGAGAAAGAGAGAGGGAAGGGGTCGTGCTTTGTGGAGAGGGTTTTGAGGAGTGGTTCGAGCTTGGAAGGTTCTAGAAATGGAGTGGAGAAGAGAGTGATGTGAGGGCGTGACTCCATTTCGATGAGCTGTGTGCTGATCTGACGGCGTGCGATGACGTTCCAGGCTTTGAGAACCTGGTTCTCCAGTGCTGGGTCCATGTAGAGTTCGATTGCGTAACCCATCGGAAACTGCCAGCAACCCAGATCTGACACGGCGGAGCCACCCACTCGACGGGTGAGAATGGATGGGGATTTTGGAATGAAGATTGGGAATTGGTTCACTCAGTGCAGAACATGGTATAGGAGTTTCGATTTTCTCCACTCTCTCTCAACACTCAACAAACCCAGGTTGGGGTAATAGAGAAAGAAAGTAATAAGAATAACTTTTTTTTTCTTATTTTAAACATATACTAAATAATAAAAATTAATACCATGAAATCCACAAATGAAAAATAAATGGTTTTGTGAAACATGAAGCAATTGCGAAGGGGTAAACCACATCTATGCAAAGTTTAATTTAAGAATAATACTACTTTCAAAGAAAAAATTAAGAATAATAGTTTGTCCATACACTTTTTCCACCTCCAAGTGCTCTACTTTGATCAAATAGGAAGAAAAAAAAAAAGAAATGAGTGATATGATATGTGATAAGAAATACAAAGAGATAAGAAGAAAAAAGAGTGAAAATACGATGAAAGAGAAAGTGAGGTGTGAATGAGTCATTACTCTTAATTTAATACACTGATAACATGGAGTGATATAGAAAAAAAAAACACGAGAGAAATAGAAAATATTTTGTGTGGTGTGATAAGAAAACAGAAATAGATGAAAAGAGAAAGTTAGTGAAATTGAGATATAAGAAAAAGATAATTGGGAATGAATTAAAACTCGTTAATTTGGTCGCAGACAACCCAATGGTTCTGAAGGCGGATGACCGAGCACGCGTCGATGACCCGAGTTTGCACCCGTGGACAAGAAACGTCCAAGTTAATCCTCCAAGCACACGCTAGTAAATGCCTCTTCCCATTAATATACATCATCCGGTCATTATTATAAGCAAAAAACAACATTTTAGATTCATTGAATAAATTATGTATAGTCATTACTACATACTAGATACATCATTTATTGAAAGAATTTAAAAACTAGTTTTTTACTTATAATAGTGACGGGTTAATTAATAGGAACATTTTATCCTCCCATTTTTTTCATGTATTTCCCTAATAACCTCCATGAGTGTAATATTGATTGAATGAGACCTCGAGTATATAAGATATAAGAGGCCTCAACTATATAAGAGATTCTTTCATACTTAGTAAAATCATGTTCATTTGCTGAGAAATCATAAGGCAAGTGTGTTTGACCGCTACCCTATTTTGAGAGTTTTGTTATGAACAATTTTCATCCACCGATAACAAAGTCTAGCATTAAACCCAAGTTTTAATCAACAAATCTCATGAATCAAGATCATCGCATTTGCACCTACTTATGGGTTCAGAAACGAAGAAACCCATAAACCAAATCCACTATTTGGATGCAAAAATCCAAACATCAAAAGCATCTCTGGACTAAACAAGTCATGCTAAAGAGACACATAATGATAGCTTGAACTCAACAAGCCAACAACACATACTCCAAAACTAGCTCAAAGGGCATGGAAGGGTTCAAAATCAAAGCCCCTCAAGTCCTGGGCCATCCTCAGATGATAAGCCTCTTGTGTATGAAACTTGATAATTGATATGAAGGAACAATATAATCGATTTAATAATTCATCTGCAATGCAATGACAAAATTAGGATAAGAGAAATTTCTATGTAAAGACATATTAACACACATTTTCTTCCTAGCTACATGGGATCAGAACAAATGGTGGGAAATCTTTAATATGCACAAGTAAAAATTTGTGTAAAGTTACACAAGCACCTTTTGATCCATTGTAGTAGGTTTCCAAATTTTTATTTTAAAAAATAATTCAAAACAAAAAATATATTTATTAGTGAATTAGTTAATTAAAGATTTAGGTTAATCACAACTAAGTTCATCTTCATCCTCAAATTCATGTTCATAAAAAAAAATATGTTCATCATCCCACTTCTTCATTCCTCAGACAAAGCTTCAAGCTTTTTAACCCATCAAACTCTTTTTTTATTTTTTATTTTAACCTAATTATCCCTAATTACTTCACAATCATCTCTCCCCTTTCATCTCCTATCTCCCCACCTATCACCACCGTTATAATAGGTCAAAAGGTGCTTGTGCAACCTTGCACAAGTTTTTACTTGTGTATATTAAAGGCCTCCCAAATGGTGGTTTATAAAACAATTCTTATTCTAGTTGGCAACTACTTTGCATATTTCTTCCCACTTACTCATACTAACTCTTTTGCACTACAAAACTCGGAATCAATACAAGTCAACACAAATTTAAATGTGTGATGTAAACTGAAAGTAAATGAAATATTATATATTAGCTAAAATTGAATCATGTATTAAAAGTTCATGAATCATTTAAACTTTAGAAACTTTTCAAATTATATGGTTGAACTGCTATGAAAATACAGCTAGTTAACCAAAGTTATACTGTATAAGCTATTATGGTGTGGTGAAATGACTATAGAATAAAGGTATTGGTTGTTCAAAAAGTGGAGAAAGGATAAATATTGGTTAAATAATCTTTTGGAAGTTGATTAGTAGTAACTTCTCATAGTTAAAGTATTGTTTCTGTACTATGTAATATGAAATCAGAGTTAACAAAAATTGATGTGTATGCTCTGTCTCACTTTAATGTATGATAAATAGGCTATAAGTGCAACAATTACATCTTCAATCCTAATTTAAAATTCGTATACTTGATTATCATTAATATTTCTGTATTATACTAATGAAAAGAATCACCAATACTACGATTATTATGGCTATTGTTGTATTATACTTATGAAAAGAATAACCATGAGTATGTGGCTATGTGCCATGGTGGTTACTGGTTGCCCACCTCGTTCTTTAACTATGAAATTGAGGTTTTGATCATCACTCATGAGAATGAAGCACATCTCATGACCAACCATTTACCGTTTAGTGCTAGTCACTAGTCACGGTTAATACTCTTGGCCTCACCAAAAAATACTAATGAAAAGAATGTAGATATTTATGACTGATATTATTGTTTACTGCTGTATACAAATGAATTTAACTATACTTTTGTCAAGTTTGTGCCATAAGATCAGAATTCATCCCAGCCTCCCTTTGAAGAACAGCAAACAACAACTCACTCCACAAATCAACAGGACCAGGCAAACACCAATGAGTACAATCATTATAACCCTAGAGTTGAACAACTGTGGCCACATAAACAACCTGATATAATCACCATAAAATACATGACCATCACAGCCAACAAAATCATTAGCTAAGAGCCATAAGCAAAGATAAACTATTCCAAGTTTAGTTCACCTATAACTACATAACCAACAATCTCAGTAACATGATCATAACACAAGTGTGCAGTGTAGGTACACAAAATAGCATAGTATGTGATCATCATTTTCATGCTATCGTGTATAGATCCACATTGTGTCTTCCCAAGAAAACACAATCAATCTCGCCAAGAGATTACAAGCAAGTTTCTCATGAAACATCATTTCCATATAGGAAACCAACATCTTTCAAATGAAAGATCAAATGTTTTCCACCAAGTAAACATCAACATCTCCCCAAGGAGAAAATAAACATGTTTCACATTTCACATGAAACATCAACATCTCCCCTAAGGAGACAGTAAACATGTTTTATATTAAACATTGTTCCTTAAAAAGGAACAAAACATCTTATGGTTAAAGACCAATGTTTTCCCAAGAAAACATCACCATCTCCCCCAAGGAGACAATAAACATGTTTCTTAACGAAACATCATTCCTTAAAAGGAACACATCATCTTTTAGTGAAAGATCATTGTTACAAGGAAAACATAGCCATCTCCAGATATTATAATCATACCAAGATATTATCATTCTAACATCATTATTTTTAACCATATCCATATAACAACAAAATCATGATATCCATGGGAGTTACAATTACAGATAAATTTAATCTCAATTTCTATTCAACTCCCACTAACCCATCATATCAAGAAATCATAAACTACATAGGTTTTTATAAGTGATAAATTAACAATATCACTAAACTATCACACTTTCTTAAGAAGAGAGTGTTTTGCACATCTCTCACTCCGGAACCAAAACAATTGGCTTCTCTTTGTATTCATGTTGTCAAATTTCTTGCATGACATAAATAAATTAAAATAAAATAAAACACAAGAATATGATCTAACAATACTTGATTAGGCACAATCATATTCTCTACAAACTTCAAACATATGCATGTACAACCTATTATGAGTAAAATGTATAAAGCATATTATAGCTCCCACTTTTCAAGTCAATGAACATTTTCTTGTAAAGAAGAAAATTCACTTAAGTTTAAACTTAAGCATATTCTCATGGATAAAAGTTCATATCCATCATGGCAAAAGATCATCACTTTATAGGTATCTACCATTTTGAAGATTTATAATTCAACTTTTAAAACATCTTATCTGGGCATTTATCAAGAAAGATTATGATATGAAATTGAGAGTAAACACACAATCAAACTTATCAAATGGGCAATATTTATTTAGTCAAAGGATTTTAAACCATATGAATATAAACTCCTCTGTGGAGGAGCATATACCATATACAATAGTTTCAGAAAATTTGACACCTGTGGATGAAATTTTCAATGTCTCGGCAACAGGGATTCAATAAGTTTTGAACATAAGTTCTCATGTGCGTAGAAAATCTACCACATACAACAGTTTCAGAAAATTCAACTCCTGTGGGCATATAATTTTCACTGTTACAGAATCCCAAAATAAAATTTCATGTTACTCAAAAGAACTCATGCAATAAACTTCTTATGAGTAGCCTAATGCACTATTTGATTCAAGTAACATAATAATCTTCAAGTTAAAACGACAAGTGCCTTCCATTAACATCAAGAACTAGTCACTGTGGTGACGATCATTCATATCCATTAAAAGCACTTTAGAAACCAAAGATGAAATTACAGTCATTCTCAACTTCATACATATTTTCCTAAAATCATGTTTCCCAAGAAACACTTCAGCAAACATTCAGTTAATCTCTATTAAGATCACACCCTTATCATAAAACTTATAACAAAACATGCAACCATATACCATAAAATGTAAGACATGGTATAAATATAGTAATATCCAACTAAGTTAAATATATAAAATTTCACATTCTGTTGCATGTCAAAATAACAAAATTTTATGACCCAAGTCAAATTCTCTCCCTCAACTGGAACACAGTCGCAAAAGAAATGTATCTTCTGTGTCTTTAAAACACGTAATCATGCATCACTTTTATTCCTATCCACATTATACATCAACAAAATACATTATTTAGTGCCATTTTTAATGAAAAATAACTAGCTCATAACATTGTCAAAACAAACAATTTAATTCTCATCCTTTGGAAGGATATTAAATAATATAAACATGTCCTTCACTAAATTACCAAACAACAGTTTACAATTACGTGAAGACACATCAACCACTCCTGATGATATGCCTTTTGCTTAGTAGTACTTTCAGTGATTAGAACAGGCTCAGTTTCACTAATTGTCATGTCAATATCTAACAAGTTGAGGGTCAACTCAAAATCATCATTCCACCTCTTATAATTATTTCTTGTTAATTACTCTATATAGTTCACATAATTATTCATGGAAAATGTCATAGGAGTTGAAAACAAATCTAGAAAATAATTAACATAGGCAAATTTCAGGTAATTACCCAAATTCTATAGGATGACACATAATATAAACTCCCCTGTGGGCGAAGAATGTATTATACAAAATCAACAGTTACAAAAATTCTACACTTGTGAGTGAGAATTTTACTGTCATACTCATCCACAAAATAACATGTCACTACAAATTAATTATGAGCTAACTCCTTTTGGGCGAGGTAAAACACAATTTAACCCAAATGACATCATATCCCAATCACATTTAAAACAACATGTAACCCCACTAATTTTGTAAATGGCACACTATGGTGGGACATTTACTAGATTAGTGTAACTACAACAAAGATATACTCCAATTTTTTTTTTTAAACATGTCTTTTCACTCATGTACCATATGAAGATCATATTTACTGGAGGTTTAAAAATGAATCACGTATCCACGTGTACATAAGAATCAAAAGAGGAAATTCTTCCATTGGTGGATACAAGCTAGGCTAAGTAACCTTTGTCTAACAATTTTCTAACACCCTGTTTTTTTTTTTAATAGCTGAATAAAAGAAACAATTCAAGAGTCTTTTGACATGCTAAACTCAAAATTACAAGGCTAGAACTTTGCCTTTACATTCTTATAAAAGACCCAAAAAAGAATTTGAATCACATAATGGAAGATAGAAAAGTCAAGATGCCTTGTATATCAAGAGGCTGACCATATCAAGATGTACATGAATTTAAATTCAAGAGAACCAGGAGCCACAACCGAACATATGATATAGAACAATTTATATCAGCATTAATTCAGCTGCTGCTCGACAATTTCATTCTCTCACTATTGCTGTGGCTGAAGGTATCGCTGTCAAATGGGCAATTAGGTTGGCTTTGGATTTGGGCTTTAAGGATGTGGTCTTTGAAACTGATAACATGCAAGTTGTTGGTGCATGGTCTACGTTTTCCTCTAATTTTTCGTATTTAGCGTCGGTAGTGTCGGATTGCGTAGCTTTGTCATCTAGTTTTAGTTCTTTTAGTTTGAGTCATGTTTGTCGCGGTGCGAATAAGGCCGCTGATTTTATGGCAAAATATGCCTTGTCTGGTCAATGTTTTGTTTGGATAGGTGATGCTCCTTATGCTTTAGAGGGCATTCTATCCATGGATGTTGCTGCTATTTCTTCTTAATGAATTTGACCGTTTATCAAAAAAAATATATCAGCATTAATTCGAATAACAGCATAACCGATCGCAACTGCCAATACTTCATTAAAAACTTTTGTTTTCTTTTATATCAAGAGGCTGACCATATCAAGATTAACAAATTTACAGAGTTTTACCAACTTTTTCGTAGCCTTTCCATCATCTAGCAATCACATAGCAATTTATATCCAAATTGCAATATAGTCATATGCTTATCAATATATACAAACAATTCAGAATAACAATTTCCATCTTTTACAAAAAAATATAAAAGAAAAAAAAATTATCATTTATCAAATGACAATCAGCGTCATGTTTCACTAGACAACATGGATAGTAGAAAGAGAAAAAAACGACTTCTTCATCTAAACTAGTATAATCTTAATTTCCTAGACTAGACCAAAATTATATAACCCAGAGGCCGGAAAAAGAAATTCTAGAAAGTCAGTAATTGCCTTTCTTTTGCGACGCAGGCACAGTTCTCTAATTTGAGGAACGCAGCCCTCTAATTCTTGGGAGTGCAGTTACAGTTCATAGAACAAAGCATACATTGATTGTATTTCGTATCCAGAAAACATTATAAACTGATTTCAAAAGAAAATAATAGTTATGAACCCTAAATCCCAAGTTTCATTGTTTCAGAAATTTACAAATTTGGGATTCTAATCCTAATATAACCCACTCTGATACCACATGTAGAAATTACATATTAACTGGATCTATACTAGGAATTAGAACACCAACAGAAACAGTAATAAAACGGTAAATTGCGTACCTCTTGAAGATCTTTTAATTCGCGGAAGCCGACACACAACTATATGCGACAAAACAGGATCTTCCACTTGATCTCTCGTCTCTTGCAAACTGACCTGTTCGATGGAGCACAAGCCGTTAAAGAACGTCAAAGTGGGGATCCTGCCCTCTATTAATAAAACATGGAAAACCTAATGTTCACACACTTGTCAATTGGGCTCAACCCAATAAACTTATATGCATATGGTGATTCCCAAAATAGTTCAAAAGGATCACATTAACAAAAGAGTTCACAGAGAAAATATATCAAGTAACATTCAACTCATTTTAATAAAATAAAATAAAAAGTCATCAATCAATATAAGCCCAAATTAGAATAAAATTCTAACACACCTTCCTTCCGAATCGCGATGAGCTGTGTGAGGTGAGGGCGTGACTCCATTTCGATGAGCTGTGTGCTGATCTGACGGCGTGCGATGACGTTCCAGGCTTTGAGAACCTGGTTCTCCAGTGCTGGGTCCATGTAGAGTTCGATTGCGTAACCCATCGGAAACTGCCAGCAACCCAGATCTGACACGGCGGAGCCACCCACTCGACGGGTGAGAATGGATGGGGATTTTGGAATGAAGATTGGGAATTGGTTCACTCAGTGCAGAACATGGTATAGGAGTTTCGATTTTCTCCACTCTCTCTCAACACTCAACAAACCCAGGTTGGGGTAATAGAGAAAGAAAGTAATAAGAATAACTTTTTTTTTTCTTATTTTAAACATATACTAAATAATAAAAATTAATACCATGAAATCCACAAATGAAAAATAAATGGTTTTGTGAAACATGAAGCAATTGCGAAGGGGTAAACCACATCTATGCAAAGTTTAATTTAAGAATAATACTACTTTCAAAGAAAAAATTAAGAATAATAGTTTGTCCATACACTTTTTCCACCTCCAAGTGCTCTACTTTGATCAAATAGGAAGAAAAAAAAAAAGAAATGAGTGATATGATATGTGATAAGAAATACAAAGAGATAAGAAGAAAAAAGAGTGAAAATACGATGAAAGAGAAAGTGAGGTGTGAATGAATCATTACTCTTAATTTAATACATTGATAATCTGGAGTGATATAGAAAAAAAAAAACACGAGAGAAATAGAAAATATTTTGTGTGGTGTGATAAGAAAACAGAAATAGATGAAAAGAGAAAGTTAGTGAAATTGAGATATAAGAAAAAGATAATTGGGAATGAATTAAAACTCGTTAATTTGGTCGCAGACAACCCAATGGTTCTGAAGGCGGATGACCGAGCACGCGTCGATGACCCGAGTTTGCACCCGTGGACAAGAAACGTCCAAGTTAATCCTCCAAGCACACGCTAGTAAATGCCTCTTCCCATTAATATACATCATCCGGTCATTATTATAAGCAAAAAATAACATTTTAGATTCATTGAATAAATTATGTATAGTCATTACTACATACTAGATACATCATTTATTGAAAGAATTTAAAAACTAGTTTTTTACTTATAATAGTGACGGGTTAATTAATAGGAACATTTTATCCTCCCATTTTTTTCATGTATTTCCCTAATAACCTCCATGAGTGTAATATTGATTGAATGAGACCTCGAGTATATAAGATATAAGAGGCCTCAACTATATAAGAGATTCTTTCATACTTAGTAAAATCATGTTCATTTGCTGAGAAATCATAAGGCAAGTGTGTTTGACCGCTACCCTATTTTGAGAGTTTTGTTATGAACAATTTACATCCACCGATAACAAAGTCTAGCATTAAACCCAAGTTTTAATCAACAAATCTCATGAATCAAGATCATCGCATTTGCACCTACTTATGGGTTCAGAAGCGAAGAAACCCATAAATCCAATCCACTATTTGGATGCAAAAATCCAAACATCAAAAGCATCTCTGGACTAAACAAAGTCATGCTAAAGAGACACATAATGATAGCTTGAACTCAACAACACATACTCCAAAATTAGCTCAAAGGGCAAGGAAGGGTTCAAAATCAAAGCCCTTTAAGTCCTGGGCCATCCTCAGATGATAAGCCTCTTGTGTATGAAACTTGAGATGAAGGAACAATATAATCGATTTAATAATTCATCAGTAATGCATTGATAAAATTATGATAAGAGAATTTTTGAGGTGAAGACATGTTAATACACATTTTCTTCCTAGCTACATGGGATCTGACCAAATGGTGGTTTATAAAACAATTCTTATTCTAGTTGGCAACTACTTTGCATATTTCTTCCCACTTACTCATACTATCTCTTTTGCGCCCAAAACTCGGAATCAATAGAAGTCAACACAAATTTAAATGTGTGATGTAAAGTGAAAGTAAATGAAAAATTATATATTAGCTAAAATTGAATCATGTTTTAAAAGTTAATGAATCATTTAAACTTTAGAAACTTATCAAATTATATGGTTGAACTGCTATGAACATACAATTATTTAACCAAAAGTATACTGTATAAGCTATTATGGAGTGGTGAAATGACTATAGAATAAAGGTATTGGTTGTTCAAAGTTCAAACAGTGAAGAAAGGTATTGGAAGTTGATTAGTAATAACTTCTCATAGATAAAATATTGTTTCTGTACTACCTAATTTGAAATCAAAGTTGTAAACAAAAATTGATGTGTATGCTCTGTCTCACTTTAATATATGATAAAATAGGCTATAAGTGCAACAATTACAACTGCAATCCTAATTTAAAATTCGTATACTTGATTATCATTAATATTGCTGTATTATACTAATGAAAAGAAATAACCAATACTACGATTATATTGTTGTCTTATTTGTCTTATACTTATGAAAGGAATAACCATGAGTATGTGCCATGGTGGATAGTGGTTGCCCACCTTATTCTTTAACCATGAGACCGAGGTTTAGATCGTCACTCATGGGAATGGAGCACATCTCATGACCAACCGCTTACCATTTAGTGCAAGTCACGGGTGATACTCTTAGGCTCACCAAAAAATACTAATGAAAAGAATGTAGATATTTATCACTAATATTATTGTTTACTGCTGTATACAAATGAATTTATCTATACTTTTGTTAAGTTTGTGCCTCAAGTTCAGAACTCATCCCAGCCTCCCTTTGAAGAACAGCAAACAACAACTCACTCCACAAATCAACAGGACCAGGCAAACACCAATGAGTACAATCATTGTAACCCCTCATCCACTTGTTACCCCAATGTTCCCCAGGGTGCCCATCTGGTCTCATCAGCATAGCCTTAGTAACATCCACTACTTCAAACCTCTTCCCATTCTTCCTCCCTTCACTCTTTGCTCTCTCAAACTCTTCCATCTGAATATTCCTTGCTTTCCAATCAAAGCTTCCAAAATCAACCTCCCCTTCACTCACAGGACCTGTCCTGTTACAGTACCCTCCTGTGTCCCAAAACCCATTCTCAAAATGCGCCGGCGCGAACGTTCTCATTAATGTGACCGTTTTCTTACACTCCTTGCAGTCATTGATGTATTTGAATGCAGTTCTGAAAGCTATTCTGAATATCGAATCTACGCCGTAGTCAGTGATATTTGGTTGATTGCAAAACACACAGCCTACTAATTTTGAAGCTTCATGAAGGTACATCACTCGGAAGAACCAATGCCCATCTGAGATGATTGCATAGTCTAATTCAGGTAATTCTTTAGCCCAGTCATCATCTACCTTGTCTATCTGCAAGTCGAAAGTGCTTGATCCTGTGCCGTTTACCATTCTTTCTTCACCTACTATGAGGAATCTGCTCCACAGCAACATGATAGTAAAGTCATGGTTAGGAAAATACCATTTCTGGAACTTTTCTTCTGAGCCCTTGTAAATATCCTTTGGTGCTTCCTCCTGCAAAAGTTCGAACAAAATTGTCACATTCACACCCCTGTGAAAGCCAGAGTTTCTCAATCAATTCACAAAATCTGGAGCATGAAAATTCTGTTAAGGATTATCCATGGCAATGATCTTAATGATTGCATTAAATCAGAGAAACTTGGACTTTCAGGGGACACATTTAACATTATAAACATATCAATCAAAGGAATTTACTATGAGCTTATTACCATCAAGGGAATCATTGTATACAGTCATTTAGTGTCATGTTCAAGACCCAGATTATGATCCTATGACATGAAATGGAATGATTCTCATTTATTGTCCCTTCTTGCTCTAGTACATTTCTTCCTTTATCAGTACCAAACACATCATGTGAGTAAAATATGAAGACAGAGAAGAATCCATGCAATGTCAATGATTAATACCTTGGTACTGACATAAACATGGACATGACATCATAGTATACAGCAATCCTAATGCTGATTCCAATCAGAAAGCACCAGACATGGGATTGTTGACATATCACATTAAATATAATTAACCATAATTCTAAGAACTATTGATTAATACACTTTCATATGTTGTGACTAATCTTTAATTTAATCTAATAGCATATGTGAATTTTGTTGGACCACATGCTCTATTTTTTAATGCAAAGATTTAAAACTCTTTTAGGGCACTCTTTTAGTATAGATTGCACCTCACTCTTATAATGCTGTACCTACACCCTGCACTTCAAGGTTCATGATCAGATAGCTACCATAATTTGAACAAAGTTTGTAGCTACAATACTATCTTAGTTTTGTTCCCCTTTAAGTGTGATTATATACTTTTTTTTCGAGTTAGGGGAGTGCCCACAAGAGGCAAAAGTTCCAAACAAGACACATGATACATGTGGTGTGGTATCACATTCAATTAAGTTTTGTTTTTCCCTTGCACTCCTTTTCACTTGAAGGAGAAACAGACAAAGTCAGAGTTTTACTTATTTACTTGAGTGATAACTAAGAAAATAATTGGACAAAGACAAATAAGAGAAGCATGTGGTACATCACATTCAAGCTTCTTTACAAGAATCACATTCCCCTTACAAAGCAAGCAAAGAATTTCAACTCTACAAAAGCCAAAACTAAGGGTGCAACGTGTGAAAACAACATGCACTTGAAGTGAAATTGGTAATTGAGTGAAAAACAAGGGAATTTCTTTAGACTTTAGAGTCCGTACCATTTGACACTGACCTGTGACAAAATGCAGAGGAGGGAATCCATGTGGTTTGTGGCAACAGAGTCACCAATGAATGCCATTTTCTTGCCGCGAACCATGTGGAGGAATGTTCTCGGGTCGAACCTCGGAAGCTCACACTGCTCAGGCTTCCATTTCCAATTGAGAAAATCACTGTCCTTTCTCCCTTCCTTGAAACAGTTTTTGCTCTCAGGGATTGTGGTGCAGCTTGAATTGGTGTAATAGGATGATGATCCTCCTAAAGATGGAACCCAATGACCCTTAAACAGGTCACATGATTTCTGCACTGCAAACAAAACAAAAATAATTGAATATACAAACTTTGTTAAAATTCATTGTTCCAAACTGATCAAAGGGAGAAATTTTGGTAATGGGAATGATCATTTTTGAACATTTACATACCCTTATGTGGTTTGGGTGATGAAGGCTTTGGTATCATGGTCATGACATGTTGTTGTTCTTTTTGTTGGGGATGATTTTCAAACACGTCACGGTCTTGATCGGGCACGAGGGTCAAAGGGTTTGGAGAGAAGAGGAAGAAAAAACAGAAAATGGAGGCCATGGAAATAGAGGTCAAAACAAAAGGCATCCCCATTCCCATGTTCATGCATCTCTGATCCCTTTTGCCATGGCTATGATTGTGAAAAAGCGTAGTAGAAGATGTCTTCATGGTATTTTCTAAAGCACCACTCATACACAACACAGAAGAGAAACAGGGGAGGGAGTGGTGGGGTTTATAATGGTGGGAGAATCATGATGAGAGCATAAATCAATGAACCATGATCAGAGGAAAAAATGGAAGTTTTTCTTCCATCAGAGAAGTTTAGGGGATTTATATTAACAGAGGAAATGATATCTGGTCATGTAAAAGGAAGTTTAAGGGTAAGAAAAGGTGTGTAGTAATGTTTGTTTGTTTTTCCCTATTTATTCATCTTTAAAATAAAAAAATGGTACATAAATGTCATCATTGTATTCAAAATTATTATGATATTTATCTTTTTGATTTACCAAAAAATATCCGTCAAAATTCCCTTCAAATTCTTGTACCTTTCATTCCCCAACTCATATACATCAATAAAAATATTAATTAGTTATTAATAAAATTTAATATTAAGCATCATATTAATTACTTATTGTAAAACTGTCAGCTCTCATATTTCAAAATAATAATTATTAGTTTCCGATTGATAACTCAAGTGATAAGAGTTATGAGACATATGGGTTTGGATGAGGTGGTCCAGGGAATAATCCCTGGAGAGAGCAATTTATCTTTCCAATGTACCAAAAAAATTATTGTTATCATTATTATTTAAATTGAAATTATTAATGACAATAAGAAAAAACTTAGAAAAATAGTGATAATGTAGTAATAGGTAAAAGTTAAATTGACTTGACCTTAACATTAATAACAATATTAGTTAGAAATTAATTAAAAAAATTATATTATTCATTATATTAATTACTAGTTGTAAAAGTCTTGATGAGTTTCTCATTATTAATGATATCTTGTGAAAATATTAAATATGATAATGATAATAGTAAATAATGGTAAAATTGACTTGACACTCACATTAGGAACAATAATGGTTAGTTATTAATAACCTTTTATATTATTTATTAATTAATTACTAATTGTACCGGTTTTCAATTTCTCATTATTAATCACAACATGAGAACAAATAAGTAATAAGTAAAACTAAAATTTACATTGACATTAATAACAATATTATTTAGTTATTAATAAAATTATATGTTATATTGTTATTCATTATATTAATTAATAATTATAAAAAAATCAATTTTTTCATATTAATCACAACATGAAGAAATATTTTAAATAATAATATGTAAAATTGACTTTAATTAGTTATTAATAATCTTTTATAATTAAAACTAAACTATAATGATTTATACATAAAATTAACAAATATTATAAATAAATATGTGCAATGCACGAGTATTATATCTAATTAGAAGATGTATTGTATAGAGGAGTGTTACCATAATTAACCATCTTAATTCTCATATGTTGACCCCTATTTAGACCGGGGTGATGGGCTTACTAGCTATATTATTCCGTAGCAAAAATATTGTGGGGGCAATTGCCCTCTCACTACTGAAGGTGAATCCGCCCCCTTCTATTTTTATATATCTGTCATTATAAAGTTTTAATACAATTATTAAGAAACAATGTTAATAGCATTGTACTTATGTATCGATTTTTTATCCAAATATGATCGTTGTATTGCTTGACTCATTCATGTACACGACGACACCTACGACAATAGTATTCGGCTAGTGAAAACTATTTAAATGAAATTGTCAATAGTTCTGTGTAAGATTGTCATTGGGGTCAAGCACATGAATATGTCAGTGCCATATAGCAATCCTCATTTTTGAAATCTTTGTGTTATCGGTTTGAAAGCAAGTTTATCAGTTTATATAACAAAAATTTCAAACAAGAAGACGATGTCTTAGTTCAAGACTGAAAAAACTATCGAGCTCAAAGAGCATTTACGGTTAGAGTTACAATTAAATCATCATCCAACCAACCCATTTAGGTTATTATCTTTTCAAATATACTAAAATTATATTTTTCTTTATTTTTCAATTAAAATTTTCGAAATCAAAAAATATAAAATAAAATAAAAAAATGTTTTCTAGGATGAGTTTGGCTTGGAAGCCACCTGCACCGTGTAATTTGACGCGTGGCGTCGTTGAATAAATCCATGCATGTGAGCAGTCCCATGTACCCTCACTACCCTTACTTCACGGCGCAATCCCAATACGACCTTTTGCACTTTTATGCAGCAACGTACGTAGTAGCGTGTGTATGGCGTAGCACTACTACCACTTTTTCATCTGCCATCTGATCAAATGACCAACGAGTACTGATCTACACCTACACGCTTTGACCCTATTTTCATGCTCAAACTCGAATGCATATATGACGAGGAGAGTTCTAATTGGTGGTGAATATCTCACTGAATCGAAACCCAATATTTATATATTTAAATGATTGGAATTGTTGCAGAGTGCAGACAACATGGGAAACAGTTTGCAGACCATTTTATTCTCTGTTTTTCATATATAAAAATGAGATCATCAAACCACCTTAAGTAGCCGACATTCTTTATATTTGAAAGGTTCAGACTTCAGACATTGGATGATATATATGATATATCACATCAGAGTTCACAGGTCAAAAGCACTAGCTATGACTACGTGGTACGAGGCAGCATTTAAAAATTAAGATGGACCTTTTTTTTTCAAATTAATAGCCTTCAAATTAGAAAGTGTTAGATTAGATAGATGAATCATGAATAGGTTGAATTGTTCAAGGCATATTATTCAATTTTTTTTGGTACAACAAGGCATATTAAGTTATTAACAACCCCCCCTTCAAAAAAGTTATTAACCCATTAGAGCATCTATAATGGTAGGAACTTATTTTAGGACTTAACTCAATTTTTGTGGACCCAAATTGCCACATAGGATTTAAGACACTCATAAGGTCTAGTTTCTACCATCTAGTAGTATTGAGTTGTTGTCAAGTAAAAACCTAAATAGTATGCATGACTATTGACTAACAGTACATTGATAGGTGTTATCACAAGTGAAGGAGTATGAACTCCATGAGAACCATAGATTTTTCCCAATCGATGGGATAATATTCTTTTAAAATTTAAATAAATATCAACTATAAAATTGCATAACTATGCATGTATGATTATCATGTTAATCAATCAAATGGTTTCTAAGCAATCAATACTCTGAGACTCTAAATAGCATCAAAGAATGAAATAATATAAGGGTTTTTGGGAAGGATGCTAAATTTCTCTTTTTTTTCACCAGAGATGATGTATGCATTATTATGGAATTATCTTAAATTGGGGTAGATATTGCCAATTCTGTGAATTCTTAACTTCTCTTTTTCAAGCATAAAGACAAAGAATATTTTTGTTTATGAATTTTGTCAATTGGACTTTTTGTAGGTAGTTTGGGCGTTTAGCTCGCCATGTGACCCCAAAAAAAAATTGTAACCAGGGACAATTTGCAAAAGGAAGTTTTTCTTTCAACCAAATTGCTATTTAAGGGTGTCAAAAACACAAAATGATGAAACAGAGTCTGGGGCGTTGAATCTGGGAAAATATTGATGGACACTTATACATGCCTAAATGGGAAGGGGAAAATAGCAAAAAGGGTTTAAGGGAGAAAAATTGAAAACGTATTTAAGGTGTCAAAGGTTGAAATATACTGAAATGTCAAAAGTGGGGTTTTGTGGTCATTATTTTTATTAACATGGAAGATATGTATGTTGATGCTTTATTGTTCCAACATGCTCAACTAATGGTTTTTGGATATGGTTTAGTGTATTTTAGAGAACTTTTCGAACTCTAGTTCTCATTCAGTTATTCCTCTCCCCTCCGTTCCAAAAACTTCGAATCAAATAAGTGTTAAGAATCTCTCACCTCTCATCACCAAGTCTTTATAAAAAAATTGTTTTTATAATACAATAAAAATCAATAGAGAAACCAAATATAATTTGATAACTCACAAATATGCGGCAAACACTGCACATTTCTGACAATTATTACTAGTTTATTCTGGCTTCAAAAATGCTACAAATAGTAAAAGACAAGCAATGCTGGGTTGTGATGACATAGTACAGCTCAAAAGACAAAAATAAACTACACAACAGACCAACTTGTTGAGAGGATATCAGACTCAATGATCGGTAAAAGCAAAATGGCACACGTATTTTGTCACTTGAAATATTTCATCACACTCACGCCTTCGCAACAAAGAAAGAATTCAACACACCAATTCAAGTTAAGGGAGAAGAGACACTGGCCATGGTGGCTAACCTGTGCATAATATATCAATAACCAGAATGTGATAAGTGACAAAATTCGGAAGTCAAGACTACAGCAATAACTATATATGTAACAAAAGTTGGAAAAAAAAAGATTAAAAAAGACAAACTGGCCTCAAGCCTAGCCAGTTCATGCATCCAATCCTCTCCTTCCAAATGCTCGAGAATGGATTGGGCTGTTGCATTGCAGGAAAGTCACAGTCAAACACTTGATGCCAATTTCTCCGATTCTAGGTGGCAATATCACACCTGCTGCTGTTTCGGTTAGATATCTACACAGGAAAAAACTCATCTTCAAGAGGCAATCTGTGGAAGCAGATTTCATACAACCTCTGATCACTTGATCAACTCGGAAACGTAGAGGCACATTGGTTGCCTCTATCTCTGCTTGTATTCTTCATGGCTCAACACTCAATTTATCCCCAGTTTTTCTCACATTTTTTATAAAAGCTGCATAGTGCCAGAATAGTAACAGTTTCAATACATTACAACCTTCAAACAGCACATTCTTCAATGAGGAAGATGCAAAACAGAAAACTACAACCAGTAAAAACGAACTGGTTCAATACAGAGAAATTTGAGCATAAATTTTTTACAGAAATAAATAACTAATTAAAGAGAAGCTTCCAACATCCATGATTGTCCATTTAGAAATATGTTTGGTACATTGCGAAACCACAAACAAAACTACCAAACTAAAATAAAAAAGTTTTAGAAGACAAGTAAACTAAATATGTTTGAAATCAAGGTTTAAAAGGCTCATGAGGGTCAGAGAGCTTAAAAGGGGCTGACCTCCTCTAAAGAATCTATGCTGAAGAGCCACGATCCTACTGCCATGAGGGGTGTTTGTAACTGAATCTATCAGTTCCATCCCAACCACCATCAGGTTCTTTTCTTTTCAATGCACCTGCCAACTGAAACATCTTCAGTTGATCATCCATCAAGGCTTGTGAATTGGGAACAGAAACTTGCCTCAATCCAGAAGGCAATCTATCATCTCTCCGCTCAGCATCTGTACCACCAGGGCCTGAATTAAGATCCAGACTCTGACTTCCCCATTTTCTGCTGTCAGGCATCACATTGCTTGTACTGCCTGGAAGATTCATAACATAGGGACGGGGATATGTGGACGAGACAACACCACCAGGCCCAACTGGCTGTGAGGGCATCGTAGGAAAGCAAAGACCACCCACCGTTGATGAATCCAGAAACGCTGTTGAACAGCCAGAAAAGGAGTTTGAAGATAATGGAAAATTGGTCTCAAATGGAAATCCTGGATATGGAAAGGGTGTGGTAGGTGGATAAGCAACAGCAGGAGAGGATGAGAGCACAGGCCCCCTATACATTTCCGGAGCAAAAGGTGTGCTACCTGTTGGACCTATGATGCGCTGTGACCCAGCACCAGCGACATAACTCTGCTCCCCTCTACCAGGCAGAAGTGGTGGGACAGTAATTGCAGAATAAGAATTGCCTTGAGGAAACCATGAATAGTTCCCAAATTCAACACTATTTGTTCTCGGGCCATGAGCAGCTGTAGAAAACGGTATAGCACTTTTCAACTGCTGACTACGTGCTGGAACCTCATTGCAAACTTCATCAAGGCCAGGCCCATTATTTAAATCAAAGTCTCTTGAGACACTTCCACCATTGGACAACCCACTGGACAACGAAGGTTTACTCGGTAAAGGAATATCCAGTTTGCTCATAGAGAAAGACCCGGCTTCAGGAGTCTCGTCCACTCTGTTTAAATCAAGATCAAATCCTACAGTGCTACGATCGTGGGGTCCAGATTCTAAAGAGCCACGTGAAGCTACATCCTCAAAACTTCTTTCATCTGCCACATTTAAATCAAAATCTAAAGGAGGGCGACAAGGTTTGACTGAAGTGGCATCAACAGATGTAACGTCACTAGTATTTGAGGGTATCTCCGCATTTTTCCTAGGTTCAGCTGGACGGAATGCACTTGTAGCAGCTGACCCCTTCCATCCAAGTTCCACTTTACTTCGCAATGGGTTTTCTGGTAGGACAACTGGACCTTTGGCAGCAGATGCCACTGTAATTGAAGCATGGAAGCCCCCGGAAATAGATGAAATGGGAAAAGGCAACGGACAAGGAACATGTACTGCAGATGATGTGCTAGGTTCTTCTTGTCTAACAATCTCCCCTTGGCCTACATCTTCAGCAGGAAAGCCTTCATTTAAATCGAAGTCCAGCTTTACTGCATCCGACCCAGTAACAGTTGGGGATGGATTAGCACTGTGTGCATGCCACTCTCCTGCAACCTCAGATTGATTTCCATCTACGTTAGACTCGCATGTCTTAGGCAATTCCTTCACTTTCCCATGAATTGCTGGAAAATCTGAGTGAACAGCTGAGCCAGAACACTGAACAAGAACATCTTTTCTACCCGAATTCTCTTCAGCACAATCATTAACACCATCTGAAACTAGGGAATCCAGACCCGTTTGTTTTTCATCAGGCTGAATCTCCAATGGCTTCATGTCATCAGCCTTTTCATCCCTGGATACCGTCAAAGCATTACCAGAAGCAGGTGAAGTGACATCCTCCTTTTTCAAATCTACGGACTCACAGTTTTCTGTGACTGGAGAGCCTTTTTGCACTGATAAACTGGTACCTATCACTTTTTCTGCACTAATCTGGTTGTCATTATGTACAACTGAAGATAACTCAGGTGATTTTTTACCGAGTTCATTTTCAGTCTTAACAGTTCCAACAGCTTTTGAAACCAGCATTTTCTCGTTCTCTGTGATTCCCTCATCCATGTGATCGATCTTCTGAACATCATCAAAAGAGGAAGTCCTTGACCTATGCTCCTGAAAATGTGCTGCTCCAGGTTCTGCATGAGTCTCCTTTTTAGCTGGCAATATAGCTTCAGAAGTGTCTTCTTTCGTTTCGGGCTGTAAGCATGGACCTTCAGCATTCTGTAACAAATCTGTAGTAGAGAAATTTATTTGTGTTCTGCCTTCACTAGTTTTCTCTATACAACTGGATGCAATGGCTTCACCATCTCCTGAAAAGTAACATGTTAGTGTCATAACAGGTTGCATTGAATTAATTTTGAATTGCAATGGCTCAACAGTATTCAATTGATGCTCACCAGTAGCGGCACCATCAGACTGTCCCAGGTTGCGAGCACCTGCTTCAAAAGAATCTTTTAACTTGCAATCATTCCTTGAGCTCGATTCATCAGCTGCAGGAGACTTCCTCTCAGGTGAAACTGCAGGTGAGACATTTTCAGATCTGGAAATTTCCCCTGCGGCTACAGTAGCAAGCAGATTCATCCCTTCATCTCCAGGAGACACAGAGGAACTTGCTTCAGAAAATTTCACACAGCTTTCAACTAATGCATTCATGGGGCTTAAAGAAGCATCATATGTCTGCCTTGATCTGGAAACAAATCCAGATGAACTAGCGGGTTTTGACGTCTCTGCCACTTTATCACCATCTTCATTAGCACGGCACCGCTCATCAACCATTGGAGAACCCTTGGCTTCATCAACACCAGCCTTTTCATTACCATCACATGCATCATTTATCACATTTGGTGCAACATTGGTTTGCAAACAATCACTTTTAGCTTTCATTTTTCTGTTGTCAGCCGGAGGTGATGCTTTGCCCCACATCACACCAGGTTCTTCAAAAGAGCCTCCACCAGCTCCCCTAGAAGGACTGCGACCAGTGTTTGGTAACCTGAGAATGAGTCGCTGATTATTCCCTTGATCGGTAAGGGACCGATCAGGTGATTTTTCATGGGATGCTTGAGTTGGTGAAACCTTTTCAGAAGGTGAGCTCCGGGTAGAATTTTTAGCAGAGCTATTTTCCTTCTGAGCTACAGCAACACCAGCCCCATGTAGACCATTACTGGACTTCCGAGTTCGAGATGCACTGCCAGGAATTTTGCTTACACTCATCGACACTGCAGTGGAGTTCTTTGCATCTTCCCTACAAGAACCGATAGCTTTTGCATCACTAGAGTAGGATACGCTGTTATTTTGAGATTGACTGGAACCACTGCTCTTCTCCTCCTTGATAGGCGTCAGAGGTAGATCAGAAGTTGCAGATCCAACCAAGACTTTGATGTTTTGATCTTTCAGGTTACTGCCCCCTGAGGTAGTCATTGGTTTCGTTGAGCCAGGAGATGACTTGGATAGTGCTTCTCCAGAACTAAGCTTTGTTTGGGAATTTTTAGATACTGAAGGTTGAATAACAGAGCTCTTTGCAATATTCTCAGAGAATCCCCCACTTTTCCTACTCCCAAGGTGAGGAACCTCAGAAGCTGTTGGCTTTGCGGGCCAAGAAACAGTACGGGTTGAACTAGGTTTTGAATCATTCATATTCATTTCAGCTTCAACACGTTTCTTCCACGTGTCTACTAAACCCCTGGCTTTCCTCTGAATTTCAGAATTTTTGTGGGTGCGTAAATGATTGACAGACTTCCCAACATTACATGTTTGTAGTGCATGAAGGTTCACAGGAAGTTTATCCAATGCACGAAGTAAAGCCAACAAAAATTCTTCAACAGACTTGTCACTTTCTCTAGGCATATTACCATCACCAATTTTTCCCTTATGGACCTCTTGCAGCCATTCATCCAAAACGGGCAAACCCCTGAGCTGTACAAACCAGCCAAGACAGTCATACCGGTCCGTAAGCGCTATTACATCAACAAGCATTATTCGCCCAGCTAAATCAAGTTTTTTATCAGTACTATCAGGCTGCATGAGTTGTACCAGTCTTTCAACTCCTTCAAAGTCCACAAGTCCACCTTTATCAGTGATTTTAGCAATCTCAGACTTTAACATGCTCTCCGGTCTAAATTGACCAGAATCACCATCTTCTACTTTAAATAACCGCTCCTTTTTAGATGAATCAGATCCCTGATCACCACGATCTCTCTTTTTTCCCTTACCCTGTACACCTAAGGAAGAACTATTTTGAACGTTATCAGAACCAGATTTCAATGGCTGTGTTGATGTTGGACCATTCAAAGGTTTAGGAGAACGGCCTCCTGATTGCACAGTCCCATGCATTTCTAGTTTTGTCTTGTCTAATAGCTGCTCAACTTCTTCCTGCTGTTCCTGAATCCAATGACAGCCATTGATCACAATCAATAAAACATAAACACAAAAGTAAGTGAATAAAAATAAAAGATGTATGAAGACTAACATTAATGTGGTCCTTATCAGTTAGCCACCATAAACAATTGTTCTCAATGTCATACACTCGTCTACACACAAATGCGGATAACCCTGAAGGAAGTTCAACACCTTGACGAAGAAATGCGACTTTACACGGATGGAGTAATGATGCAGCAGGTGTTTCATCCTTGTGAAAGGAGTAGAAGACTTCGTTCGGTGCAGCTTCCAGGACAATCCCTTTAGCTAGCTTCAAATCAGCAGGTCGGTAAAACCAATTCACTTCTAAACTTGGACGTTCTTCTTTATCAAAAGTCAACTTGCGAATTATTCCAATAAAAGGAGGGGAGTCCTCGGGTGGCTTGAAAAGTGCACAATCACCAACGCGAATCTTGCGTCCATCCTGCAATGAGCAGGAATGCTGATTAAATAAAACTACCAAATATTCAGGCAGAAGAAAAGGGCGTAAAAGGAATCTGAATGTAGTTGAAGCAGATATAGGAAAAAATAACAGGGGGAATTATAGTTATGTAAAAAGAATGCTAATTTAATAACACAAAACAATCAGGGTTATAGGAGAAGAATCAGAAGATAACAAATGCACATTGGAATCACCGCAAACAGCAAATGCATTAAGAGAGGGAAATGGAGACAGTCAAAAATCACTAGAAATTGAATAAGTTGCCAAAACAACATCAATTACAAATAAATTGAAGATCAAAAGGCAAAACAAACAACCCAACCATCAGAAAACAGTCATGATAAGTGAGATAAAGAACAACAAGCAATTTCATACCAATACGGCAAGGAAACCATTCTAGCTTTCTCTCAAAAATGTTGGGATTAATTAACACAAACACAAACGAAGAATACCCAGACAAGCACCAGATCAGCAGGACCAAAAACCCCAGAACACGCGAGACATACATAGATACCCCACAAAAGCTCGTGTCTCACCCTCACCCTCATCAAGATTAAGATCGAGCTGTGAAATCCCCGACCCAAAAAGGGGCAAAACCCAAAAAATTAGGTCAAAATGAAAAGCACAAATATTGGGGAAAAAAAGTTTATAGAGATTTCTAGGTCCTTTCAAGACCAAAAAAAAAAATAGCGAAAAAAGGAAATTCGCAAGGATTGATATTATACTTTGCATATAAATTCAGAATCAGGAGCTACAGTGGGCGCGTTGGAAGGTACAGGCCACATGTGCCGGCTCTGTTTCCACTCCTCAAGACCGAAGCCATGCATAATCCGCCATCATCCGAGTCAATCCCAGGTTCAACCCTGAAAAGAAACATCAATTCGAAATCGAATTCCCTAAAACCCTAGATTCGATACAATCTGAAAGGGGGAAACCCTAGATCAAGCTCACGCTCGCAGATCTCCTCCTCGAATCCGCCATGAGCACAACAACTGAAGCAATCGATGGAAACGGGAAAGTAAAGGGGCTTTTTCTAGGGCTTAGGTGGCAAAGGCGAAGAAGGGTTATCACTCCGAATTGAAGGGTTGTTGTTGTGATTCTATTCGTGTCATCGAGATCGATTGATCGCTCTGGAAATAGCGAAAATCCAGAGATTTGGTGCGAAGGAACCGCGACGATGAGAGAGAAAGTAGAGAGAGAAAGAGAGAGAGGGGTGCGCTTGGGTTACGCGAAACGGCGAGATTTTGAGAGAAAATTTCTGTGAGAGAAGAGAAAATTTTGGGGGTAAAGGATTTGATTGATCTCCACGATTTTCCACCCTAAAACGTGGGCCTGCTAAAACGACACCGTTTTGCTTCTTCCGTAACGGACTCACGTGGCTTCTTCACTTTACTCACTCACTCCCTAAAACCCCGTATATATGAAACGGAACCCCGTATATTACTACTTTCTATTATTTTCAAATTTATTGTAATTTTAATATAGTCAAATAAAAAAATTAATTGGATGTAGGTGTAGAACTTATTTTGCATTATCATTGTATAATTACTAAATCTTTTGATATTTTCCTATGGTAATTGAGTTTGAATTTCGAATATTGTAAATTAATTAATTTGTGTTTGTTTACAGGTTTGGTTTGATTGAATGGAAATAGAGCATGTGGATCACTTTGGCCTTTTTAGCATTGGAATGGGATGTTTGGCTTTCTAAAGGTAATAAGGTAAATCATTGCGGAAAAACAAACAAGTTTGTGTGAGCGTTTTATAGGTTCAAATGTGCGTAAATGTGAAATTGTGGAATTAGAGATTCTCAATTGACGAGCGGGAGCGGAGGCAGAGACAACGTGGATACAGACGTTTGAAGCTATAGAATACAAACAAATTAATGATACTGCAAACGTGTGTAAAAAAAGTAAACCATTGCGGCTAACAAACAAGTTTGTGTTAGTGTTTTATAGCTTCACGTGTGTGTGAATGTAAAATTATGGAATTAGAGATTCTCGGTTGACAAGCGAAAATTATGGAATTAGAGATTCTTGATTGACGAGTGGGAGCGGAGGCGGCGTAGATACAGACGTTTGAAGCTTATAGGATGCAAACAAGTTAATGATATTACAAACGTGTGTAAAAAAGTAAATCATTGCGGAAAAACAGATAAGTTTCTGTTGGCATCTGACGGCTTCAAACGTGCGTAAATATAAAATTATGGAATGGAAGCTTCTCAATTAGCGAGCATATGAAGCGGAGGCGACGTGAATACAAATAGCCTATTAGAGGTTACTATGTTCGCTCCTTATGATAACGAGATAGATCATGTCTTTTGGGAAGGAAATATAATGTGGATATAATTCACATTGCAACTATGGCATGCATGTTTTTTTATGCATAAAGAGTAGCAAATGATCCTTCTCCTGAATTAATCATCTCAATATGCGAGTTTGATAAAATGTTGTAAACAATATCTATGGCAATGATAATAATGGCATTTTCCATTGATTTCTAACACACCATTACCCAAAAAAAAACACCATTATAAAGATGGTAGTCCACTTTCAAAAAGTAACACACCATTATAAAAAATGACTATAACAATTTGATAGTTGTGTAAAAAAGTCACATGACAAAATATTTTAATTTTGATTATTCATGATTAGATATGATGATCGTGATTTATTCTTATATTCTCATATAAAATGATTATTTTCATAAAATACATTCTGATCGATTTTTTTTTTAAATTAAGTTATTTTATTAAAAATTTCCTCTCTAAGAGAAGTCACTTTCTTTACAAGATCGAACCAAATGTCATAGTTTTCGTGGAGTTTATAGTGCATACAAAGTAAATGATCTTGAAGTTCATAATTCTAACTTGCATTTATAGCGATAAGAATGAGAGTAAGAAGAGACTTACCCGAATCTATTATTATGAGTATTCTATGAGGAAATGGAAGTGAATAATTTGGGATGTTTTCTCCCCTTTAATTTCCACCTATAATTCTTGGTGAAGAAAATAAGTATGTATTCCTAAAACTTTTAAACTAATATGATTGTTTTATTACTTTTTTTCTTAAACAGTTTAATTAAACGCTTATGTTCTCCAAAAAAAAACCATTATCAATGGCTACGGGGCGCTAGTACACAAAAAGGACATTTAGCGGGAAAGTTTACTAATAACATTTGTTGACAGTTTTCAATGTCAATAATATCCCCCGCCATTTACCGACTGTTTTGGCCGCCAGGAAAGCATTTATGGCATTGCCTATTTACCAAAGGTTCGAACTGAGTATTTTTAAGGGTTTTTTTTTTACCTGGGATTTGTACTTCCACTAGAGCTGGATTCTTGAGAGTCTTAAGAGGTTTAAGAATTGATGGTTCCTTTTCTATCTCTGCAAGTTGAGATGGATTTGAAGGTTGTCTTTGAGCTTATTACAATTAAGTGTCCAAGAAACCACCCATGCGTGGATCTTGTGAAGGAGATTGTGGAGCTGGCTAGCTCTGGGACATCTCTTTTCATCTTATTTTTCGAGAGGCCAATCACAGTGTTGACTGCTTGGTTAGGCTGAGATATGAAGTTCGATCAAGAAGTTCTTTTTTATTGTGATAGTATCCCCTCCCTTGTTAACTTTTTTAGGTCATAAGTTACTTGTATAAGTGTTTATAAACTAAGATCTTTTACATAAGTTCTTCCAAATTGAACTTATGTGATTTAATCAAATGCCATATGTGGTGAACACTTGCAAAAATAATTAGTTTATACTTTAAGTATTTCCATCAATAAGTTAGAGGATAAATTTATCAAAAATCACTCATTTTTTAAAGATCTACTAATCTGCTATGATTCTCAAAAATCAATCAATAGACTACATACTCAGAATAACAAAAATAAAAGAATTTAAAAGTTAAAACTATAGCAAAACATAATGGAACACATTATAAAAGACAATTACTTTATAACAAAACTAAAATATAATAGTGTTTTGATGTTTTTCTAAAAGTTTATTTATTGAAAGAGACGACTACAATTTTTCAAAATAACACTAAATTCGTAAAAGAAGTTTAAATGTAACATAACTCAGTGGTTGTTGTGAGATTCTTCTCCACTTCTATAGAAGAACATCCTACAAAATAAGTACTGCATTTCACTTTTGGTCAAGCAAAAAGGCTTTCAAGAGTGCAGTGAAAACTCTTGTATAGTGATTGATTCCCTGCAACAGCAGCTACAGAGACGGGTATATAGTTAATAACACACCTTTTAAGTTTTAACACACACACCAAAACAACCAGTCAACCATATTGTTTTACAATGAAAATCCAATAAATTTCACTAGCACATGGTCCAGCACAACATTTGGCATGACCAATATCATGCACAATGATAGTGAAAACACATCAGGAACAACAAGCCCCATGGATGATGCACTCAATTTTCTATTCTCAAACGCGCTTATATAATTTTAAGCTAAATTGGAACCATCATCAATCACCCTAGCTATACTCATGGGTTGTGTGACTTTTTGTAATTCATTCATTCATATCACACAATTAAGAAATGATATTCACACATCAGAGATACTTCTACTACTATGCACCAGTAAAATGATAAGTGTATAAAAGTTTTGACCAATTGAACCTTTAATAAATCAATCTAAACCATTTAATATAAGAATCAATTTCTGAAAATTTACATAAGAGAACTGCAAAGAATATGATTGTAGAAGATCGGAGTCGGCTAACTCAAGGTTCTCACATGATTTGTCTTTTCCTTGTAGGTTTCTAATAAATAAGGATTTGTTCCTAACCACATGCTTTTCTACCCATATAGAAAATAGGAGCATAATCCTAAACCACACTTGATTAACCCATACCCGAAAAACATGATGAAGATCTAGAGCGGAAGCGTACCTGAATGAGCCATGGGAATCGCTGAAGGATCTGGGGTTGTGATCTTCCAATTGTAGATCACCCTTAGGGTTTCCTGATGTTCTCCTCTGATGGGGATGAGGAGAAACTTTTTACGTTGTTACGTTGTTATGTCTACAATTGGGGACCATAACCCTATAAGTAACTGCATCAGTTACAATTATGTTTTCAATATTTCTAATTTGGCCCCTCGTCAAATTAGAATATTGCCTTATGATATCCGCACAATACCCTTTCATAACACATATGCCCTTAGCCATAAGATCAATATTAAATAGACCACTTTAGTTTTGGCTAATTAAATAATGACCCTAACACAATTAAAAGTTACATTTGTGACCCAAAATTCTAACAATCTCCCACTGGTCACATATGTAACTCTACACATGTGTTAGACTTTATGAGCTCAAAAATGCCATTATATACCTTAAGCATATCCAAATAATCTCGTCCATTAGCCATGCCAGTACATAGACCCAAAGTGATTTTCGTTATATCAATCATAACTAAACCCATCAATGATTACTAGTACTGACATAACTAAATGACATAGATTCATTATGAAATGTGCAGCATGAAAATCACAAGAAGGTGGCCTGTACTTGTCAATTTTCAACTGGTCCTACTTTACTTTAGTGAGATCATTCAATAACCTTATTGTACAAAGCATAAATAACAGAATATCAAACTTTATAATTAACCAAAAAACATCCAAATACTAGAGTATGCATGCATAATACCAAACATAGAACACAAAATTTATATATGAGTAACTCCCACTAAACTAAGCATTCCTCACACTGCAAAACACCCATGTGAGCAGTGTGCTCATGAAAGACCTTAGGCGGAAGACCTTTTGTAAGAGGATCCGCTATCATGGAGTTTGTCCCTATGTGTTCTATAGAAATCTGTCCACTTTGTACCCTTTCCTTAACAACTAGGAACTTGATGTCAATATGTTTTGACTTGGTCGAGCTCCTATTATTGTTGGAAAATAAGACGGCTGATTTATTGTCACAGTATAACTTAAGCGGTCTTTCAATTCCTTCCACAATTCGCAGCCCAGTGACAAGATTCCTCAGCCAAATCCCATGGTTAGATGCCTCAAAACATGCTACAAATTCTGCTGCCATGGTGGATGAAGCTATGAGAGTTTGCTTGGCACTACGCCAAGAAACTGCACCACCAGCCAACATGTAGATATAGCCTGAAGTGGATCTCTTACTATCTTGGCATCCAGCAAAATCAGAGTCAGAATATCCAATGATCTCCAATTGGTCTGACCTCCTATATGTGAGCATATAATCTTTTGTTCTCTGTAAATACCTCATAACCCTTTTGGCTGCTTTCCAATGATCCATTCCTGGATTGCTCAAATATCTGCCTAACATCCCAACTATGAACGCTATATCTGGACGCGTACAAACTTGAGCATACATAAGACTCCCTACAGCTGATGCATAAGGAATCTTTTGCATTTCCTGAATTTCTAAGTTTCCTTTTGGGCATTGACTGAGACTAAATTTGTCTCCCTTAGCAACTGGAGTATCCCCTGATGTACAATTCTGCATGCCAAACCTTTTAAGTACCTTTTCGATATAGCTCCTTTGTAACAATCCCAGAATACCCCGAGATCGGTCTCGGTGTATCTGAATTCCTAATACAAAGGAAGCGTCACCAAGATCTTTCATTTCAAATTTTCTTGATAGAAATCTCTTGGTTTTGTGCAACATGCCTATATCATTAGTGGCAAGCAGTATGTCATCAACATACAGAACCAGGAAAATATATTTGCTCCCACTGAATTTGTGATACACACAATCTTCAACAACATTCACCTCAAAACCGAATGAGAGAATTACTTCATGAAATTTGTGGTACCACTGACGAGATGCCTGCTTTAGTCCATAAATGGATTTTGTCAATTTGCAAACCGTATTCTTTGGGTCTCCTGACACAAAGTTTTCTGGTTGCACCATATAGATTGTCTCATCAATGTTTCCATTGAGAAACGCTGTCTTGACATCCATTTGATGGAGTTCCAAATCATAATGTGCAACAAGAGCCATGATTGTCCTAAAAGAGTCTTTCGATGAAACCGGAGAGAAAGTCTCTTTAAAGTCAATCCCTTCCTTTTGAGTATAACCCTTAGCCACAAGACGAGCCTTATACCTCTCCACATTACCATTAGAATCCCGCTTGGTCTTGAATATCCATTTGCAACCAATGGGTTTCACACCTTCCGGTAATGGGACAAGTTCCCAAACCTTATTGTCTTGCATGGACTTATACTCTTCCTTTATTGCTTCAATCCATTTTTCAGAGTTGGAATCCTGCATGGCTTACTGGAAGTTGATTGGATCAGCTTCCATCATACCATTATTTTCCTCATGTTCTTGGAGAAAGACTATGTAATCATCTGGAATAGCATTTCTCTTTTCTCTAGTGGATCTCCGCAAAGGTATTGGTTCTTGTAACACTTGTTCTTGAGGATCTTGAGTTTGTTCTTCATGAACCACCATATCATCTTGAGTAGGAGGAGATTCAACAACAATGTCTTGTAGAGGTTCCGTACTTGCTTCATAAGAAGCAACTGTATGAATCAGTTTTGGAATTGTTACCGACTCTTCCTCTAAAGCAAAGTCCCTAATCTTGTTCTCCCCTCCAAACTCAATTTCCTCAAAGAACATGGTTGTTCCCGTCTCAAAAATTGTCTTTAATTTGGGATCATAAAATTTATAGCCCCTGGATCTTTCAGAATAACCAATAAAGTAGCTGCTCACTGTTCGGGATTCCAATTTCTTTTCATTTGGCCTATAAGGCCTTGCCTCAGCTGGACATCCCCATACATGAAAATGTTTCAAACTAGGCTTTCGCCCAGTCCAAAGCTCATAAGGTGTTTTGGCAGCTGCTTTAGTTGGCACTCTATTTAGAATGTAAGCTGCAGTCTTTAGTGCCTCTCCCCAGAGTGACTCTGGCAAAGTAGAATGACAAATCATACTCCTTACCATAACCTTAAGAGTCCGGTTTCGTCTTTCAGCCACACCATTCATGCTAGGTGACCCTGGCATGGTGTACTGTGGGACGATTCCGCATTCCTCTAGGTATTTAGCAAAAGGCCCTGGACGTTGTTCACCTGAACCATCATATCTACCGTAATATTCACCACCACGGTCAGATTTGATACTCTTAATTCTTTTGTTGAGTTGGTTCTCAACTTCAGCCTTAAATGATTTGAACACATCCAATGATTGAGACTTTTCATGTATAAGAAATAAGTATGCATATCTCGAATAATCATCTATGAATGATATAAAATATTGTTGACCATTCCAAGAAGGTGTTGGAAATGGTCCACAAATATCCGTATGTATCAATTCCAAGACGCCTGTAGCTCTATATGCACCAAATTTCTTTGTTTTGGTCTGTTTACCTTTAACGCATTCAACACAAACATCAAAGTTTGTGAAGTCAATGGAATCCAAAATTCCATCTGACACTAGCCGCTCAACTCTATTTTTAGAGATGTGACCTAGGCGCTTGTGCCATAATGCTCCTGAATTGTTATTATCAATTTTACGCTTAGTACCACGTGATTCCACATTCAGGGATTCACTATAGGTGGCTACAGTGCTCAGCAAATACAGATTATCATATCCAATAAGTGAACCGGTTCCAACAATATTTGAATTAAAAGACAACTTGGCTTTACTGTTTCCAAATGAACATGAATAACCTGATTTGTCCAAATTAGAAACTGAAATTAAATTCCGTCTAAATGACGGTACCACAAAAGTGTCTTTCAAATCCAAATAAAATCCAGTACACAATAATAATCTAAAATGCCCTATAGCTTCCACCTCCACCGTCTTGCCATCTCCAACATAGATGTATCTTTCAACATCATTTGGCTTCCGGTAGCTTAGGCAACCCTGCATTGAAACACTGATGTTAGTAGTTGCACCAGAGTCTAACCACCAAGTGTTTCTAGGTACTGAAGCTAAATTGACCTCAAAACAGACCAAAGCAAAAAATGTACCTTTCCTTGCACGCCAAGTGTGATATTTAGTACATTTCTTTTTCATATGCCCAGACACATTGCAAAAGTAACAGGTATCATCCTCTTTCTGTTTCTTTTGTGCTGGAGCATCTGCAGCTTCATTCTTGGGCTCAACAGTTTTCTTTCTTTTGCCCTTGTCTTTAGAGGTGCTAACAAAATGAGCACTTTCTTTCCTTTCTTGCTTCAACCTTTCCTCTTCTTGCACACAAAATGAAATGAGCTCGTTAAGAGACCATTTCTCCTTTTGACAGTTATAAGATATCTTAAACTGACTGAATTGTGCAGGAAGAGAAAGCAATACTAAATGAATGAGCAAGTCATCCGACAGCTCAAGCTTTAGCGCCTTAAGTTTTGAAGCAATATTTGACATGCCCATAATGTATTCCCTTATATTTCCTTTGCCCTGATATTTCATGGAAATCAAGTTCTGAAGAAGAGTACTTGTTTCCGCCTTATCGCTTTTTGCAAAGCGCTTTTCAATTTCAGCAAGGAAATCTTTGGCACCTTTTATCTCTTCCGAGATAGTACCCCTAAAGACCTCAGGAATGCCGCGCTTAATGATCATAAGACTCATGCGATTGGAGCGATCCCACTTCTCATAATCTTTCCTCTGTTCAGAGGTACTAGATTCCGTAGGAGAAGCGGGTTTCTCCACCCTTAGTGCAAGGTCAAGATCCATGCAGCCAAGAACAATTTCCATGTTCTCTTTCCAATCCTTAAAATTTGTTCCATCAAGGATCGGAACCGAATTCAGATTAGCAGATATCGAACCGATAATAGCTGAAAATAGAACAAAAACAAATGCTATAAATATACTCACATTAAGAAAAATTGAATCATCAATACGTTCAAATAATGGCATAACCCATCTCAAGATACCTAGTGCACCATCAATATCATGTCTTTTGACAGTAATACTGATTGCTAGTGGTACTCTTGTTGTAATGATCAAACATTGATAATAAATCATGTCAAATAACAAACCCTTCTTTGGATTGATTTATCATTCACATGTAAACCCTTAAAATTATCACATGTTTATCATCACAGGTGTGTATGAAATCCGGCCAAGCATTAACTTTTCCTTTGGGGTCCATTAATACTCGCATGGATAAACATACACACTCACAAACTTTTAATATTTCTTATGAGTAATCTCCATGAAAAGAGGTCACTTTTGTGACTTTCTTATTTTAATTGACTCATTTAAAATATCAAACAATTGTATAAAAATACAAACCATAACCAAAATTTGAAAACATACTAAAAATTTTACTTTTCTTTAGCCCAGAATTCATTCTTAACAAGAGAACGATGGCATGTATTCAACCAAATTTTGCAGCTTAAATCATATACTGTGTGAACAGTATGAATAAATTACAGAAACCGAAACTGAATTTATACATTAAAAAAAAAACCACTTGCATATATATAATCCGTGAATATATATGTATATATATATATATATAAACGAAACTGAATTTGAAACTAGATATTGAAACATCAATGGAAGTTGCCACTGAAGCATGAATATGATGTGAATGCTAATACAAAATTGTTACCAATTTCGTTTCTTTAAACCCAACAATCTGAATTTGCTCAATAATTAAAACGAAAACCCAATACTTCATCAATGAAACATGTGATGACCCATGGCGAAAAAAAAATATATACGTGAATCCATAAAAACCGAAACTGCAGACATGATTTAATAACCAAAAATTGAAACCCTAATTTTTTTAGAATTACCAAAGTCATACATGAATCAGGCATGGGTGGCTCTGATACCACTTGTAGGTTTCTAATAAATAAGGATTTGTTCCTAACCACATGCTTTTCTACCCATATAGAAAATAGGAGCATAATCCTAAACCACACTTGATTAACCCATACCCGAAAAACATGATGAAGATCTAGAGCGGAAGCGTACCTGAATGAGCCATGGGAATCGCTGAAGGATCTGGGGTTGTGATCTTCCAATTGTAGATCACCCTTAGGGTTTCCTGATGTTCTCCTCTGATGGGGATGAGGAGAAACTTTTTACGTTGTTACGTTGTTATGTCTACAATTGGGGACCATAACCCTATAAGTAACTGCATCAGTTACAATTATGTTTTCAATATTTCTAATTTGGCCCCTCGTCAAATTAGAATATTGCCTTATGGTATCCGCACAATACCCTTTCATAACACATATGCCCTTAGCCATAAGATCAATATTAAATAGACCACTTTAGTTTTAGCTAATTAAATAATGACCCTAACACAATTAAAAGTTACATTTGTGACCCAAAATTCTAACATTCCTTGTTTGGTGTTTATGAAATGTTTGAAAGGCTTGTTTGTGCAGTGAGGCTTTTGAGAAACCCCATAAGGATGAGGAACCGTCCAAGCCCCACGGGTCTTTGATGTTGATGTGGGAAAGTGATTGATTATGTTGTTGTTTTCTTTGGAGGTGTTTATTTAAATTTAAATTTAAATTGTTTTTCCAAAAGCGACCCCTTGAAAGCAACGTTTGGGAATTAACGTATCAAAACTCAAAAGTCCTGTTCTCTATTTCTTCTTTGTTTTTGATTAGGACATAATTGTTTGTTAAACCCCATCCAAACTAAACATATTTTACTTATAGATAGAGAGATGAAATTGTGGGATGGTAGTTGGAGAGAGAGGAGTGGACAAGCATTACCTGTTGTTGTTCTTCATGAGGGATAATGGCCACATCTACATGTGAGATACCTGTTATGATTGTGACTCATGTAAATGATAGTCCATTCATCTAAGATGGAAGAAAATTGTACCATTCTAGCTAAAGTAAAGAAACATATCAAATAAAGTAACAGGCTAATATTAATTGATAATTACCATTAATTGGGTTTGAATAATTTATGAACTGATTTTTTAATGCACCATAGATAGATCTTCGAATACAAAAATTTTAAATTGTGAGGACAATATATATAGGTGTATTTATATTTTTATTAGCACATATTTTTAAGGTAGTTTGAATGTGGTTTTAGTTAATTTATATGTCTTTTGTGCTATTGGAGAATGAATGTACTTTCGATTAACTTGAACATAAATATAAACATATTAAAAAATTGTAATATGAAAAACTTAACATATTACAATTATATACATCATAATTGTTATCTATAAATTTTAATATTTTGAAAATTATATAATTTTATGGAAAATATGAGTGCGAGAGCACTTTCTATTGGGTGGAGCAATATTAATTAACACTTACCATCTTAATACTAGTATACCATTGGTCTAAAATTTAAAAAAAACATGTGAGGGTAGATGCCCCTTTCTTACACGTCTTACATCTGCATCTGTTCGTCAATATCCTTAATGAGATGTAATCTTATTTAAGTCAGAAATATTTAAAAGAGAATTAGATATGTACCACTTGAACAAATCACATATTAATAATTTTTTATCTTAGTCAATATATCCCAGTAGTCGTGAGATTAATCTATAGTTGCACGGTCAGCGCACTAAACATATGAGACTAACAATTTCTTTATCCACAAAAGTTGATAATCGAACCCCAATAACTTACTTAAAAGATCTCAGGTTGAACGACTATATCAACTCACTTGATTTATCTATTATTAGTAGGTAAATTCTGTGGTACCCTGATTTTTTTTTGGGTATGGTACCCGTATTAAGTAATTTAATTGATTATTATCATGTTATCCAAGGTAAATACCACATCTTTAGATTTTACTTTACTTATCAATTAACTTTATCTTATGAAATTTATATTTTAATGAAAAATGAATGAGTAGTGGAAACGAATGATGATGATGAAGATGCGCATAAAATGACCATGGTTGATGGATGAATAAAGTTCAGAAAACATAACTCGCAAATCTCACGTCCCTAAGAATGCAACGCTGCATTAATACGATAGAATAAAATCAAACTTTCAATCGGTATATTGAGTTTTTATTATCGGACGAACTCATTTTGGGTATCACACCTTAATCTAGCTTAAGGTACCACAGCAAGGTATATGAAGTAATTGATTAATCTTTCTTTTCATTTTTTTCTAAAAGGTAGGACGTTTTTTTACTGTAGCATTTTTATTGATGAATTATCTAATCTGTCTAATTTTTACTCTCGGGGTTAATTAAGTTAAAATCTGTAGCATATTGCACACTTGTGTTTCAGCAGAGGCGTTGATAATTGTTTATGAAGTTATTAAGAGCAACACACAAATATATCCCTGTTTTTTAATTGTTTTCGTGTGTTTCATTCTCTCTTTCTTTTTATAAAAAAAATTATTGATTTTCAAACAAATGAGAGATCAAAATCTTTTTGGGGTCTGAGAACAACTTTTTATTGATATCGCTCTGGTACTCTTACAAACGGGAAAATTTAGTATTTTTTCAGTTAATTATTTAGAATATAAAGAATTAGATGGTAAATCTTAAAAGTTTATGACACAAGAAAACATAATAACAAAAATGTAGAAACTACATTGTGATATTGTTAATTATGTGAACAAGATACAATGCTGCTTAATATAGTTGCAGCTTGGATACAAAGTGAATGAACCTAGACAATCTAATGTATCTAATTCCTAACTAACTTCAACAAGTATAACAGAAGCATAACTAACAAAACTACTACTACTAAGCTTGACTCTCACTCACTAAGCTTGAGTCAAGCGGAGGTATTTTTATCTCTAACACATAACAAATTAAAGTAAAAATGTATGGAACTCTTTTTTTTAAGTGTGTGCAAATAATTGTATTTTTTATTGGGGTGTTTCATGTTTGCAGTACAACCTTAAAATTTTCAAATCAAAACAAATGCAAAATCCAACAAGCATCCTTCCTAAGGAACCGATTAAATAAGAGAGAAAGCCTGGTCCAGACGATCTCCTATTTTTTATAAAAACAATATTATGTATAGATGTATAATTTTATATATAAATTATTGTCTTGTGAGTTGTGACTCACTAGTATGATTATATAGCTGATAAAAAAAACTTGTATGATTATATATATTTAAATTTTATTCCTTCTAGCTCTCCTTCTATATATTCAGTGAATCCCTCAGTGTCCTCTCTTTTTGCATTTTTCCCCTACGATGGTTTAAGGTGCATATCAATTGTCATTGTCATTTGTCTTCTTCTAAAACTAAACTTATGGTACAATGCACCCTCCGGTCACAATCTATTAGTAACATTTGATGCATCATGGCCAGCATTTTCAGAATTTCAAAGTCTGATTAGATTAATCAACAATCCAAGAGGACAAAAGGGAAAGATATAATTAAAGTCTAGCATCATATCAAAATTAAGCATGTCTCTTTCTTTCTTTCTTTCTTTGTTTTGCTAGTTTTTATTTTGGAGAAATGCACATTCCCGAAACGTATAGCCGCACAAATTCCTTGAGTCTATCTTTTGCTAAAGAAAAAAAATAAAAAAATAAACGTGAACATCACATATTTTTATAACCCTAAAATAGTGATCCTTGGGCTACATCAAAATCAGTTCTTGCTGGCTGAATCAGGCAATGACAATCTATCAACAAGGTTAAAATCAATTTGACCCAATAAAATGTTTCCTTAAGTATTAAGAGTCAAAACATTATTATAACCACAAGAATCATGCAACTAAAGTCATATAGCATTACATATTGCAGACGTAAGTGTAGGGGACATTTGATTTGAACATAAATAAATTAAATGAATTATTCCATCAACTAACTACCAATAATCCAATACAAGCATCAATTCTAATTTATTGAATAGCTACAAATTTCTGTGGATGAATTGAAAGTGTGTTAAATTGAGATGATGACCTCATGTTTGAGGAGTGCGTGTTTGAGTTTACAAAGAATAGAGGAAAGTGGGGTGGTGGGGGATTGAAAACGAAAGATTTTGACCAGTTATAGCAAATGACAAATAATTATAACAAATAGTAATAATTATTATTGTAGACACGAAACTGCTTTTGTGGCCTTTATCATTTACTATATGCAATATATTGATGTATGTCTCTGTCACCCTTCACCAACTTGGCTTTTTCATTTTATGGATGTTTCTCAAGTCAGTTCTTGCCTCCTCTTGGAGATTTTGGACCTCATTGGTGGGCCACCATAAGGGTTCAATTTCCACTTGTTTCTTTTCATGCAAGCCCACTGGCCCAGATGGTTTCTCCTTCTATTCTTTTTCTTTTATTTTACTTTTCCCTTTCTCTACCATAAACAATACATATTGCACAATCATGATAGTGTTGGTTTTGTCACTTTTTAGATTGTGTCCCATATTTCCATTTAACAAATCTTGTATTTGGTGCTGATTGTGGGACCCAAAAGTAGGTAAAGCTAAGCAGAGTGATTGATTGAGACCATAACCATAATAATAATGCCCACTTTGCCAAGAAACTTGATAGTGGTGACAAGATAAACACATGTGTGCCACTATAATTCTTTATATGATGAATAAAGAAGCAGTGAGCAACTTTGCTTTGGGTGGAACACCTTTCAAGAGAGTCTTTAACACTAAAGGTTTTAGTTGGACAGGTTTGGCTGTTTGAGTCTTTGAGAGAATGAATTTAGGTTCTCTGGAAATTCTAATTGCTGAATTGAATAGGTGATGCGGATGCCAGAGGCTTCTTACTTCAAGTTTGTTTGGTTGTGCTGTGATGTGCCTCCTAAGTCTTCATATTGTTGTTGTTGAGGTCATATTGTTGTTGTTGAGGTTACATTTTCTCTCTTTCCCCAAAGTCCTACTTCAATTTGAAGAAAGAGTCAACAAAGTTTTATTCAATGCAGACATTACTTTTTTTTTCTACTTGTATTTCAAAAACTCTCCATCTAACCATCTATATCACAATTTGATTGACTCTGTCCATGATATTCTGGTGCATTTGAAGGAACATGGCAATGAGCTTTAGAGTCAGTAGCCAATCAGTATTATATGCAGCACCACTGTTTCTACTATTTTGTGTTTATGGTTTTGAATTTGAATTTGATGATTTCAGTTTGGCTATTTATGAATTAATCACTGAATGAATTTCATGTTTCAGCTTAGTATTTGTTTCTTGAGCTTAGCAATGACCATGATTGCCTTTGCCTCTCCTTTTATTCATGCTAGTGAAGCAGTTTTATCTTTTCAGCATTAAGTTATGCAAGTTCCTGAATATCTAATATTCACCAGATTTTTTATTCTTGCTTAAGCTCAGGGCACTTTTCCAGCTGATGTAGTAACATGGTTACATCTTAATTAGTAGCTGTATAACCATCTAGATGTGATTACACTGAGCTTCAACAAGGAAGCACAATGCAAGATGGTGTTAATTCCCACTACTCAGGCATCATAGTAGAGCTGAAATTGATGGAAAGTTATTGTAAGAATAGTGTATCTAAGCAAGAATTGCAGCTATTATACAGTGGGAGTCTGGGAGACAATAATCTACATGCAGTTTCTGTTTGGTATGTGAGGGCACCTGCTCAAACAGTAGTACATGATTGACTTATTCCCCATAAGCAATGTTTCAGCTTCGAATTATGTGTATAAAATAATTTCTATTGAGAGAGCTAGCCTACCAGAACGTGGATATTCTCGGTCTGAAAAAGTCTCTGATCTCCTTCGTTGTTCTTTGTTGAGCTGAAATAATAAAGCTTCCAATGTGTAACAAGTTTCACAAGAGGATTGCTCAAATTTAGTTATTCTACTGATCCCCATAAAAACAAGTGCACTACTAATATTAATATTGATTGATTAAAAAAAAAGAAAGGCCATACTTATATCTCCTTTAACACATTTCTGATAGGGAATTGGTTTTAATGTTACAACACTTTCAATTCCCATAGAATGTATAATTTGTATTCCATACTTATAAGTGTGGTGTGTAATTGGTTCCCGCAAATATAAATGGGGTAAATTTGGGTGACGAGAAAATGAAAAAGAAATAAAAAAAAATGGTGACATTAAAGCCAATTCCCGGTTCCCTTATTGATATAGAGTAAAAATTGTGGAACATGTGGTCATTGCGTATGCAACTGCAGTTGTACTATATTCTCTGTTGTAGCAGGTTCAGAACTTCTGTTTCAAGCTTTGAACCTCTGGCACATTTACCATGTCAGTAGTGGAACAGCTATAGAATCTAGGAAACTTTAGACGAAGATGCACTTCTATATCGGATGAAACTTTGAATTATTTTCATAACTGTGAACATGATAAGACTATACAAGAAGGGTAAGGATTCTCTGCAGACAGAATGCATCATAAATCAAAATCCTGGAAGTTTGATTCCATGCTTCAGATCATCCAAAATGATACTAAAATTCGAAGTTATTGCACTATAATAAAGCCAATGTTTTATCTCAATATCTTATAGTTACTGCTGAGATAATACACATTTTTTTCAGGTACTGATAATTGATAGAAGCATAGAGATCTGAATACTGAGATCCTTGTGGTCTGCAAAAATATGAAAATCTGAAGGTTCACCATAAAGCTACCTATTGTTACTGATGACGGCTTCTTACTATTTTTGAAAGCTAGGACAAACATGTTAACCTTTTGCAATTTATTCGAGTACAACAAAAAAACTGATTTTACCACTAAGTGGGTTGGTTAAATGAATAAAAGGATTTCAAAACAAAGACAAACAGCTTAATCTTTCAGAAGTTTATTATCAATTCTAACAGTCAATGTTCTGATCAAAATTTAATTGTATTGACAATCCTAGTGGATATGAGCCTCATAATCATAACAATCCTTAGTCACAAAACTCAAACTTTAGCCAGAGCTACAAACGCAACTGAATGAAAATACCATTCCCAACTCAATGATATTTAGTCATTCCCTCCTTTACATGTATATAAATAATCCATTTATAATTTTTCTACACCCCAAGATTACAATATATTTGCAAAATTTTAGAGCATCCATAATTGTATCCACTCCAGTCCCTGTTGTTAAACATACAATTCCAATCCAGGTTCCATCTTTCCATCCATGGCATTATGTCAGCAACAAGATTCTATGCAATGCAAACAACGCCTTCACTGCGTTGCAAACGGCTTTAATTAAAGGTTCTTGAATGTACTAGATATACTAGTCCGTTCTAATTGAACAGGAGTCGAGATTTACATGTTTACAAGGATAGACCTAAACAGATTACAAGTATCAGACTCAACTGCTTACAAGGTACTGGTAACACAGGCATCCCGGCAGAGTTATGGGCTTTTCCGAAGAGCTAAAGCCAAAAGGTAGTAGAGAGCCGAATCAACTGATGATAATGCAACGATAAGCAGTGCAACAATAACAAGAGTCAGAGTCGCAGTCCTCAGCTGCAAAGGATTCATAAAGATATAAAGCATTCAATAGATTTAAACAATAAAAGACATTATGAATATAATTGGTACCTGTTAATTATATGAAAAATATCTTTCAGTGTAGTACTTCACATTATCTGAGGATTAGTTTCATATTTCCTTATATTTCATGATTTGTTTTCATGTGTAATTAGGATTAAGAGTCCTTTATTGGTATAGATAAGGATTAGTCTTTTATCTTTTGATATATTTTCCAACACATCATATCATCTCAAGTAAATATCAATTCAGTTTCTATTCTCTCCCTTTTCCTTTCTCTATACCAAAAAACAAAACATTATAACAGAACCACTATGGTGTGTAGCTATAAATAATAAACAAAAGAGACATACTGTATTACTAAAGCTTGGCCACTCTACATACTTCAGCTGGCTAGGTTGCTCAATCAGAAATTCAAATAAAGATTTTAGCCCCCTGGAAAAGAATAGATAGTTATTACTTATTAGTCAATATGATCATATTTTTCTCCAAAATTAAATAGAAAAACTTAAGTCTTTAATCACTATAAAAATAGCATCTGTACATGACAAAGAACACAAAATTGTTATACTACTGCACTTTAACGAAAAATTGAAGTTTCAAAATACCAGAAGGCATCCTTGATCAATGTTAGCAAAAAAGGCTTTTGAGGCAAATCATCATAGCATAGATGGCGACCATTTCTTGCGGCTGACGTCACAAATTTGGAGCAAATATGGTTTGCACGTTCTTGTTTTATCTTCCTTCTACAAATCTGGCAACACAGCAAGCAATCTCAAATGATATATTACCACTAGAAACACATGTACAGACTCATATAAAGAAGGAGGCATGAAGGTAAAAATAGAGAGGAGATAGGAAATAATTACCATTTGTGGTGTTCGAGAAACATCTCTGTAATAATCAACTCTCACTGGAAACTTCGATGGCAGAAAGGGAGTACCTTGATGAAGAAAACCTGCAATATATCAAGTCAATGAAATGAAACAGGAAGCAAAATAAGCAGTCATAGGTCGAAACCAACATAGTTAGAAGAAAACCTGTATAGTTCACTGGCGACTGAGAAAGGATCTCCATTAGAGACTTAAATGTTCGCTAACCAATCATACCCAATTCAATGCTGGAAACCTGCATAACCTGATTTGGTTATTGAATATTCATGCATGATCAATTTGTCTCAAAATAAAAAACCTTTTCTCCTTATGTTTCTTGGTTATAACCAAGAGTATTAACAGTTGACAGAAAAGCAGCCATTGGGTACAAAATAAAAAATAAAAAGTAAGCAAAAATCAACCAGATCAGAAAGAGAGAAAATAAAGAAAGCTTTGATGTGTTGAAAATATTGATAGCTCATGAAATTGATTCTCATCAGTCAAAGTGCCTTACACATTAAACTTATCAAGACTTCAATTTATCCAGGAAAGTGATAAGAGTTCATTACACACTACACAGAAACCAAGACGAACCTTAAGCTTTAACAAAAACTGCATTGGACGAGGAAAATCCTGCCAAGTCTAGAAACAGAACTGCACAGATTCAAGTGCCTGAAAATGCTGGAAATTGAAATGCTAGCATAAAATTTTGTAGGTTTTTATGTATACTAGTTCTACAAGTGAGCCAATAACTCAATACCTTAACCAAGTTTGCAGCCGGTCTGAGTTTATAACATTGGTTACTTAGTACTGTATTTAGTGCTACACTTTATGACATATTTGGAATTCCTGACTCGAAATTAATTGAAAATTGGCATTACTAGAAGCTTAGCTGAGCATGAGAGGAATGCTAACCACTATTAACTTTACAATGAACTCCATAAATGTCAATCAATGCTACCAAAGCTGAATTTTCGATACACTAAATAGGAATACAATGCCCTTGACTCCATACTACATTTAGTACAATCACATGAATGGACAAGTTTATCCCCTAATTCTGAGGGGATCATTTGGATTCTATCACTATATTAGCTGCATTGTTCAACAACCATTGTGTGCAAATGTCAAGTTTCCACTTTCTACAGTTAATTAATCCAGTTCTTCTTTCAGGTATCAGTAAATAATTTGAATTAAAATTTCTGAGAAAAAGGGTGTCTAACTGATTTTTTTTTTTAAATCATATAAATGGCTTGTGTAGCCATAGAATCCACAACTACCCAGAACAATTAGGAAACTGAAAGTGGCAGATAAAGAGATTAAGCTCGATATTGAATAGGAGAATGAAATCTTACCAGTGAGAATGATAACGAGCGATTTGGTTGAGTCTCTCAGTAGGGAAATGGATAATTTGGCTGCGCAGAGAGAGAGAAGAACCTCAAAGTTTGCTAAAAACCCAGAACACTGAAGTGGTTTATCGTTAGACTGGTTTTTTTTTGTTTGGTCAAATTGTCAGGTTGGTTCATGGTTAGGATAAAAAAAGGCAGGGACTATTTGTACCATCCCTCTTTACTATCCACACCATCCCCTTAAGTGCAAAAATACACTTATACCCCCAAATATTTTAAAAAATAACTGCTCCAATGAAAAAAAAAAAAAACCTAATCTACACGGCTGCACCATCTCCCATCTCCCTCCTCTCATTCACGGCCCTCATCTCCTCCTCTTCATCTCCTCTCATTCTGACGGTCATCTCCTCATCTCCTTCACGGTTTCCCCACCAAAGTTCCAGCCTCCATCACGGTCCTCCTTCACATTTCCCCACCAAAACCCTAGCCTCTATCACGGTTTCTCCGTTGTCCATCACCATCACGATTTCAGAAGGAGAAGAAAGAAAGAGGAAGAAGGACTCAATTTCAGAAGGAACCTTGACTCTGGTAAGTCCCTCTGAGTTGTTCCCTTTGGTTTGCTTAAAAACCCACATTTTCCCTCTGAGTTGTTCCCTTTTCATTCCATTTGCCCAATGTTGTTCCCTCCGAGTTGTTAGCCTGTTTAAAAACCCACAGTTTCACCTTTCCGCAATCAAGGATTGCGGTAGTGTGGCATCGCGGGTTAGTTTCCGTAGCTATGATAGCGGTAGTTTCCGCAGCTATGATAGCGGTAGTTTCCGCAGCTATGATAGCGGTCGTTTCCGCAGCTATGATAGCGGTCGTTTCCGCAGCTATGATAGCGGTAGTGTAATTCGATCAAGAAGCACAGGAGTTATAATTTGCAGTATTAATATGTGATTTTCAAAATTAGTAATATTATAGCACAGGTCTGTTTGCTTTGTAATATTCTCAGGTCTGTTCCCTGTATTCTAGCTTGTTATAATTTGTAATATTCTAGCTTGTTTCCTTTGTGATTCAAATTAGTTCTGATTTCTGGTTAATTAGCATGAAATCATGTCAGCTACAGATTTCATATCATGTGTAGGCCAGAAACTTGTGATGCCATGAAATCATGTTTTTATTAATATGTGCTTTGGGTTTTGTTTTGTAAATAAAGAACTAACATTGATTTTCTTTGTTAACACAGGCATGATGGCAAGGACAAAACATACACAACGCGTTGTGGGAGAGGCTTCACGACCACCTCATCCTCCCCGAGACCGTTCGCGAACTCATGCTTCCGCTCGCCGAGATCGTCAAGGGACTCAGGGTGTGGGAGAAGTTGAGGAGGGTGTGCTGGTTAATGCACGACATTGGGGTGCTGAGGATGGTGATGGTCTGCAGAATGAGAATGACAATGACAATGATTATGAGAATGAGAATGAGAATGATGATGATAATGAGAATGATAATGAGAATGAGGTTGAGATGGGTTCTGAAGATGGTGATGAGGATGGTAATAGTGAGCAGGATGGAGAGTCTGAGGATGGTGATGAAACAGATGGTGTTTGGTATCCCGGAGGTCCCTATGACCTCTCTCTTTTGCCTAAGTTTGGGCAGCATATAGCGCATGACGTCTGGAAGTCATATGTGCGATCTGACTTCAAATGTAGGGCCCCATTGAAGATTCATCATCATGGAAAACACTTCTTTCCTGTAAAATTCTTCTCTGACAATGTGAAGACACTTGTGGCAGCTGCAGGGTTGGGACACCTTCCGTATAGCTGTAACGGCGGCTCAGTTGACCTTAGCATTGTGACCGCCTTTGTTGAGCGATGGATGCCAGAGACGTCCTCATTTCATATGCCGTGGGGCGAGATGACGATCACTCTAGATGACGTCTCAGCTCTATTGCACATCCCTGTGGTAGGGTCCTTTTTCTCATTGGGCAAGCCGACTAAGGAAGAGGCTGCCCCTGTGGTTGTTGATTTGCTGGGGGTGACAATTGAGGAGGTGCAGGATGAGTTTCGGAGGTGTAGAGGTCCTAGTCTTCATTATGCTTGGCTTCTAGCTCTTGTGAAAAACCGTGTGAAGGAATTGAAATGGACAGAAGCAGCCCGAGCTTACTTGTTACGCTTGGTTGGCATGACTCTCTTTTGTGATAAGAGTAACACGTCTGTCAGTGTTGCCTATCTTGAGCTTTTCAGGGATATTAGCTTGGCTGGTCAGTATGCATGGGGTGCGACGGCGTTGGCATATTTGTATGGTCAGTTAGGGGAGGCTTGCAAAAAGACTGGGAGGACAGTTGCTGGGTATTTGACTTTGCTACAGGTCAGTATTTGACATATTTGTTGTTAAGTTCATTTGTATTTTTTTGTATTTTAATACTGACACCTTAGATTTGCAGGCGTGGGTATATGCACGTTTTCCTGGGTCGCTGTTTGAGAGAAAGGAGTTCCCTCAATACAAAGCGGGTATGCCTGTGGCTAGGAGGTGGTTGGCATTCAGGGGGACAAAGAAAGTGGACCAGAAGAGACTTAATCTCGATAACTTTCCTGCTGGTGGAGTGATATGGAGGCCTTATATGGACCACTATGTTCATCGTTCATTTGAACATGTCTCACTGTATAGTGGATTCATCAGGTTCAACGGCTCAGTTTATCCATACCTACCTGAGCGTGTATCCAGGCAGTTTGGGATTGTGCAGTCCAAGCCTCGAGCTCCTCCATCAAAAGTTTCATGCGAGGATTGTGATGCTATGTGGATGGATTGGCGGAACCATACTATTAGAGGACGCTATGTTGATTACCCGCACGAGTGTGATACTGAGTACAATGACTGGTACAAACAACACTCACATCCTTTCATGATTCCTGAGGAGCTGAGAGTTGACCGTTGGTCATTTCTTGAGGTTTGTTAAACTTAACCCTGTATTGACACTTTCTTGCAATATTACCTTGCGAATATTGACACTTTCTTTGAATGTTACAGGGTCAGTTTGCTTTGCTGTCGACATACTCTACTGTTGCTGTTGATCCAGAGACTGTTGGGGCACCCACAGAGGGCACAACCATGTGGGATGTAGTTCATACTATGCATTCCATTATTCAGAAGACATTGGAGGGACCGGAGGAGCCAAAGCAACGTAGAAAGAAGAGGAGTGCTAGCGGGGTTGGGACTTCAGCTGATTATGAGTGATGCTAGTGTTTATGAGTGATGGATGTGTTTATGTTGTTCACTTTGGTAGTTGTGTTTATGTTTATGGACATGTATGTGTTTATGTTGTTTAAGTTTATGGACATGGATGTTGTATATGTTTATGTTTATGGACATGGATGTGTTTATGTTTATGGGAAACTGCAGCCAAATTTTAGTTTCAGTTCTCATCTTGTATACTTTCTGTTAAACTTTTACTGAGAATTTTACAACAATCTAATCTTGTATTCTGTTAACTTCCGCTATCAAGATAGCGGTAACGTCCGCTATCAAGATAGCGGTAACGTCCGCTATCAAGATAGCGGTAACGTCCGCTATCAAGATAGCGGATACACCAATCTCACTTTGTACCCATCTTGTTAAATTTTTACTTCCGCTATCAAAATAGCGGTAACGTCCGCTATCAAGGTAGCGGTAACTTCCGTTATCAAGATAGCGGATACAATAATTTCATTGTGAAGAGGTCTTGTTAATTTTTCACTTCCGCTATCAAGATTGCGGTAACGTCCGCTATCAAGATAGCGGATACAATAATTTCAGTTTGCTTGTTATTTTTTTACTTCCGCTATCATGATAGCGGTAACGTCCGCTATCAAGATTGCGGTAACGTCCGCTATCAAGATAGCGGATACAATAATTTCAGTCTGCTTGTTAATTTTTTAACTTCAGCTATGAAGATAGCGGTAACGTCCGCTATCAAGATTGCGGTAACGTCCGCTATCAAGATAGCGGATACAATAAATTCAGTTTGCTTGTTAATTTTTTAACTTCCGCTATCAAGATAGCGGTAACGTCCGCTATCAAGATAGCGGCAACTGCCTGGGTATAAAATTCAGAATGCTCATAATATTCACTAAGGTTACATTACAGAATTCAGAATGCTCATACATTCACTAAGGTTTATAACATTACAGAATTCAGAATGCTCATACATTCACTAAGGTTTATAACATTAAAGAATTCAGAATGCTCATAAATTCACTAAGGTTTATAACATTACAGAATTCAGAATGCTCATAAATTCTCTAAGGTTTATAACATTACAATAATTATTAATCCTCACTAAGGTCTATTCTTGAGTGATCACCACCACCATGTTTAGCGGCAAGATATGCACTATAAGTGTCGATTCGAGCAGAATAGGGATCAACCCATGTCTTGGCCTCATTCCTGCGATGATATGTCCACATGTGAGCAGTGAGCGGCATTGGGTGCCCATCACGAAGAACAACCTGCATTGGGAAATTAAGCATCTTAGAACACTATAAATATATATATATACTTAAAAAGACAATAATACGGTAAGAGTTAACTACCCCAATAAAGTGATTTTCATTAACAAATGCAACTGCAATGCGTTTGTGGAGTGCCGGTGGGTCTGCACTTCCTCTCAATGGGAAGAAAGTGTTACATCCACTAATAGCAAGGGTCATGAACACCACTTTATAAGCTGTGGATATAATGTATGCCGTATTAGGAACGGTCATCCACTTATCGTCTCCTACTGGCCCGTCTGAAGTGACATGTAAAGCACAACGTATCTCATTTGCCTCAGCTATCCCAAATATTGAACAGTACATGTCAAATTCAGTGTCAAGTTCCTGGATCAGAGTCCGACGAACAATCGCCCATTTGTCTTCTCCCATATCCAACATTGCAGCAACACATCTAAATCCGCAATGTCCGTCTCCCTCTACATGAACCAAGGAATCAATGAATGGATGAAACTCTTCGGGGATTTGTCTCAACATGCTTGGGCGGAGGCTTTGATTCTTCATTCGGCTTGTAGAGCGCTGACTAGTATTTGGTGTGGAGTTGCTACCTTCCCAAGAGCCCGGATATTGTACATCAATACGCTCCCAACGAGACGCCATACGTTTTGTAGAGCGCTGACTAGGTACTTTGATACTCTTTGCTGTGACCTTTTTCGAAGAGCCTTTTTGCCTACCCTTAGTTGGGACCTTCTTTGGAGGAGGACACATGGAAGTCCTTTCCGGGAAAGAAATCATTCTAATGCTATCAATGATGGACTTCCTCACTGCCGCAGAAGATCCGTCAAATTTAACTTTTAAAGCTTCAAGTTCAGACTCAAAACTGACGCCCAACTCAGGATCAATGGCAGGGTCTGAACAATCCCAATTCAATTTCCTCCAATGGGCATGTACCGCAAGTAATGGGACAAAAGTTAACTTCTGAAGTTCACAGGCACATGGTAGTCCATGGGTTCTTCTAATCGCACAACCGCAATATAAACCATCAACACGAGGCCTACCGATTTGTTTCCTCTCTCTAGCAATCATATGCAATGCTGCTCTAGAAACAAAGCCTCGCAAATCCTTATAAAACACATCATTGAGAGTATGCTCGGTGACAAAAATGCTGAGCTGGTATGATTCTTTAATCTTGTCATGCTGCATGATAAGAAGCTTGTTGACAGCAGTCCAAGCTTTAACCAAGTCACCTAGGCTATCTGAAAGAAGCTTCTTCAACTTTGAATGCGCACCTTCAACTCTATCAACAAATAACATAACAATTATCACATAAATTCACCAAAAAGCAAAGATTATTGAGGAAGGAAGCTATAATTAGTAACTACCTGTTTGTTGTTGTGCACCCCATATGCATGCAGGTATCAATCTCGAACTTCACAAATTTATGTCTCAACGGCAACCAATTGGTTTCAAGGTATGGCCATAAGTTACATGCATTCACCTGCATCGCTGCAACCTCCTTAAGGTAGTCAGCCTCACTGTTAGCATGCATCAACCGATTCCAGATATCAGTAATAAATACACGGGTTTCTATCGACTGAATAAGTGTCTTCAACTTCCCGGTCACACTCTTTGAAACGTGAAATTGGCACAACAAATGGCGAGCTGCGGGGAACACGTCTTCCATGACTTTCATTAAAACAGTGTCCTTGTCAGTGACAATTACCTTAGGAAGATTTTCTTCCTTCACAATCAACCCTTTCAACCTATTTAATGCCCATAACACCTCATCTGTGCGCTCATTCGCCATGTAAGCAAAGGCAATAGAGTATGTCAAATTAGTTGATGTCACCCCAACCATTTCAAGTAAAGGAATTCTGTACCTGTTGGTCTTGTATGTACTGTCCATAAGCACCACAGTAGGAAATTCATTAAAAAGATGAATAGAATCAGGGTGAGCAAAGAACAGAGATTTAATCACATTAGAACCACCCTCAACCCTAGACCAATATGCGTATTTGTCACCTTCCAACAACTTCATCAAGTGTTGAATCTCCGAAAAAGGTCCCCTCTTAATCCTATTGTAGGCTTGCTTCTCATTGTAGATTTGTTTGATTCGAGTCAGATTGTTGGGGTTTTTCTCCCTTAGTGCAATCAACATGTCGCTTGGCTTAACCCTTTTCTCAATCATACTTCCCACCATGACCTTTTCATCAGGATTTAGACGACCAACAAAAGAGTGACCTTGTAATGTTTCAGCTGAATCATGGTTGTGAATCCCAGAATGAACTATCACCTTCCATCGCCCATCAACGCCGCCAGGCCTTGCTCTTAGCCTGAAAGGGCAATCAGATTTTTTTGTTCCAGTTTGACTGCGTTTTAACACTTTAGCCGCTGGTTTGTACTTCCCACCACGTTCACATCCCAATGTTATCAAAGGCTTCCTTTTTGCAGATCCGTAGTCAGACCTAATCACAATAACAACATAACCATTCTCTTTACCTACACAGCGAGCCCAATCAATAAGATCAGTGTGGGATGCAAAAGCCTGCACATACAAAAATTATAAATCATTATCTCATCACATAAACGTATCTGCAAGTCCTTACTAAACAATTTTAATACTTACTTTATCAGTAGTAAAGACCTTTGTGAGATCCACCCTAACAACAATTGTGCCATCATGTTCATTATCAACCTCAGAAGTTCCAGCTTCCATAATGCTCCTAATAGACAACAAACTTCACCAAGTCAAACCCCTAAACCAGAACCTGCAACAATATCCGTAATTTAAGTTTCTGTAACTTCCGCTATCTTGATAGCGGTAGTTACCGCTATCTTAGTAGCGGTAACTTCCGCTATCAAAATAGCGGAAACTACCGCTACTAAGATAGCGAAAACAAGACAACGTCCGCTATCTTGACAGCGGAACGAACCAGAACCCATATATTCTACCCAGATTCACGAAAAAACAGTACAAATCTTAAAAAACAAACCTATTTTGAGCTTTGATTCTTCCTTGATCTCACCCACTTATTTTCTACACTGATTTGGAGCTTCAAATACCTCAAAGGTGTGTGATGTCTTGATTTAGAAGATGAAATAGGGATGGGGAATGTGAGAGTGGAAGAGGAAGAAGGAAGAAGAAGGTGAGTTGTGAGAGTATTTTTTTTTTTTTTGCTACTTTGTATGTTTTTTATGTTGGGGGTATTTTTGGGATTATAAAAAAAGGGGATGGTGTGGATAGTAAAGAGGGATGGTACAAATAGTCCCTGCCATAAAAAAATTATTTATTGTAAATTTGTGGGCTTTTAAAGCCCAAAAACTTAGGGCCTAAAATATTATTTTTTTTAAAATGTTATTGGTTACACAAATTGGGTGATTGAAAAAAAAACTATGTTAGAAAAAAGTTATCAAACATTTTAAGAGATGGTTTTTATTTTTTAACTTTTTATGCACCCTAAAAGTATAATGTATACATTTACACACTTTAATTTTTAAATATTCTTTTTTTTTATATATGTGAGCTACAAGCACTTTGTTTACACACTTTTTTCTGTATAAAAATATATCTACAACCAATAGCCGTGAAACTAATCTCTCGTCCGACCTTCAACGCACTAATGAAGCTAACCAATAATTTTTTTTCGTTCACAAAAGTTAAGAATCAAAACTCCAACTAATTACTTAAGAGCAAGTATTAAATCATTACTTTTGATCACTCTTCCTATATCTCTTCACTTTCTACATCACACAATCAATCAACAGACAAGAGAAACACAATCAATCAACTCACAAAGGCCAGAGAAATAAGCTCTTACCATAAATACTAATTCCGGAAAAGCACATGCATGAGATTGTTTAAATTGTAAGGATATTTTGAAAATATTTTTCTTTTGATGGTATGCAAATAATAATTCTGGGTGTGTTCGCTAAGAATGGTCTAGCTGGTCAAGTACAGAAGCAGCTATCACTAACAACATGGTGGGAGGGTGTTGTCTGATGATTAGGAAGCATACACTCTTAAATTTTAGTACTAAATAATCAGTTCTCTTTCTTGTATTATGCATGTGGCATGTTATCTTGTCGAATTTATAGTACTAAAATGCCCATCCTTCCAATATATATCCAAAAAGAACCCCATCTCCTTCTTCAAACATAGCCCATATGCATCTATATGTGAAACAGCAGTTGGTTGAGTAAATAGGGATTCAAATATACTCTGTCTTGTATTGCTTTCAACAACAGAAAACTAACATCACCAATTAAACTTAGTAGTGTTTAGAGTAACCATATGAGTCGGCTGGAAAAGACTAATCTAACAATTTCTTAAGCAAATAATTACATGAGAAAGAGACTTTGTTCTTCAATGTACAGGTTCTATAAACAATTTAAAAAGCTTTTAGTGATTTCTATTGAGAGGGTGAAGATGAAGTATGACTAAATAACTAAGGGAACAACAAAAGTGGATAAACAAATGCTTAAACGACTGAAAATAAAGACCGAAAGGCGATAAAGAAAATTGGAATAAATTAAAGTGTTTTAAAAGTAAATGCGGGAAAGTAAATGACAAAAGGTGAATGCGAGAATTTTATAGATTGTAATGATAGTTTGAGTTGTGTGTTATTTACAAATGTCTCTCTCATATTTATATGAAGCAATTCGGCTAACTACAACAATTGATATACATTCAACCACTAACTCACGTTATGCTTCCTGCAAGTTTTTATAAATCGTGGGGTGTTAATGTTTTAACTCTCCTAATTTTGCTAAGTCGCTCCTTCTCACATCAGCTGGTTCAACAACAAGAAAATAATATTTCATATTATAAAGGAACTGAACATATGGGTATTTTTCACATGAAGATATTCTAGAAGCCCCAAAAATATCATTTTCCTTTATGCCCAAGCTTTTGAATTTGTCCATAAACCTTATCTAGATACACGCTCGTCTTCGTTTAATCGTTCGAACACATTGCAATAATGATTAACCTCATGCTTTTGACTTTCCTTCTAATGGTTAGTTCCTATGCTATGACTAACTTGTCTTTTCTACTGCCAAAGTGGTTGTTACAATTTTTATGTGCCAACACGTTGTCCCCCATGCATTCTTGACTTATTCGTTACATGTTGAATCAGAGTATAAATCTCATCTCCAATCCCCTAGAAACAAGAAAACATGCTTGATCATTACTTTTAAATTTCTGCTACCCACGACTTTGAATCCCTTATTAGTTTGTTGCCCCTATTTCTGCTAGTCCTCCTCGAGCAATTTTATCCTCTAGATATTGCTTCATCGTGAGCATGTCGTCGTTCTTTCGGTTTTCCCCTACTTCTTGTTTCGATTATCATGCATGTCAGACAACAACAACTCTCAAAGCCACAAAAATGGGGTAAGTCTCGGCAGGAGCTGAGTAGCAAAAAGTTACAATGCCTAATTTGAGAATACTTAAACTTAGCACCATGCTAGCATTCGAGAGCATGAACAAGTTGCGACGCACTTAGAACAACTAAATGGGGAGCTGGAACGGATCCAAATTGAGATTGGCCTTCTTCAGGCAAAGCGAGATGGTTGCTCGGGTCAATGATCACGCCTCGAGAAAACTAGGCTTAGACCCGAGTCACAACGCTGGACGACAAAGAAATTATTTCCTTACAACAACGACATAAATTCCTCGAACGAGATTATTATCAGGGGAGGAGCATTGATGCGGCAAAAGCAACCTGGCACGGTTTCTAAGATCAGATTACATGACTGACGCAACAAACAACGAAGAAGGTTCAGGCGATTTAAGTAGCGACTAATCCTCTTTCGCGTGTTAAGGTTTATAGTTAGGTAAACTGCTTGTGGGTATCATGGACAAAATTTGCATCCTCCCATAAGAAGGATGATACTTTTTTAAGTGTTCCGCGTTGATGCTTTTTTTTCCAATTCACCCCTGTTTCAAATATCAGCCTGTGTTAATCGATCTACTCTCAAGTTGAGTTAACCGGATACCAAAACATGTTAATCTATTAAACAAACTTGTTGTACGATTTTTGTATGAAAAACCTATAAAACTCAATTTTAAAGCATTCTTCCTTGGGTTTCTAACTCTTTTAAGTTTAAAAACACTCCACTATATTATTATTAAGGGATACTTTAATTGAGATTATAGAGCAACTACCATAAAATATAATGCGTTCCATCGTAAATGAAAACCTATAAAGTATAAACTTGCAAGCATCTAATATAATTATTACAACTTCAACCTTGAGATTTTCATTCATTTTTCTTCTTTATAGTGCCTGATGTTATCATCAAAACTTTGCTAGAGTCTAAAGGAGAGCACTTTTTCAAGGTTCGTTTGGTGTCAAAGAGTTATACCCAACTTGAGGACCTTAATTATTTTGAGACTTTTCAGTCCAATTGCAAAACTAACCATAGTTTACATTCTCTTGCTTTAACTTCTACATAGAGTTGGCAGTTTTATCAACTTGATGTTAATAATGCATATCTCTCCATGGTGGCTTGCAAGAATAGTTGTTTATGTCCTTACCATCTGGATTTTGTCCCTCTCGACCTCATTTGGTTTGTAAATTCCAAAAATCTCTTTGTGGGTTATAGCACATCGATCCCATCAATGGTCAATGGAATTTTAAGCTTACCATCGCCCTAATTTCTCTTAGTTGTGCTCAATGTTCTTCTGGTCACTCAAATTAAGAATCCCAGATATGTAAATTTTTCTTGGGCAAGTCATTTGTTCTCTTAACAACATCATTCTTAATCATAGTAAATAACTGTTAGAAGATTATTTTACTAATTCGTGGTTTGAAAACAACTAAATATTGCTAATGTTAATTGAAAAAACTTAAAAACCAATTAAAACGTAAGAAGGCAGAAATATCTTTGATGTAATAATTGGTTATATTATAGAGAAAAATGATTTCATTTGGTATAAAAACTTAGAAATATGTGTCACAATATTAAAAATAAAAACAAATCTACATGAGAAGGAAATCAATAAGTGTTTTATATACACGTGTATATGTGATGTCTATTTGAATTATAGCACATGGATCATGAAGATCTCATAATTATATACTTCCATCATATATAATTAGCTTTACATTTATTGGATCAATAATTGATTGAAAACCAAGTGATTTTACTAGCAATAGTAGTCTCAATCTGTTCTCTGTTCTGTATACACTAGCTGTGATGGGAGTCAACACTCAACTCAACTCAACTCAACTCAACTCATCACATTAGAGATGGATCTTGGGGATGTCCTACTCCATGGAGGTTGATTCATAATTAGATCAGATCACATAATATCATTAAGTGATTTTATTAGCAAATTATGAGTCTCAATCAATTCAACAAAGGAGAAAAAAAGTGAGATATTTAATTCTCTGTTCGAATAAAATCAAAATCTAATATCATTATCTTTTATGAAAAATTGAAGTATCTAGATTTAAATTATACATTAGATTGATGTGGACAGCCATAACCAGGGTAGCCCATCACATGGGGTTCCAGTGTAGGGATTCTATTTCACATGACTATGCTACATTGCTACCTCACTCAACCACCAAGGCAAATCCTGCTAAGATCTGTACATTATGTTATGTGGCCACATTCTCTGTTTTTTTCACAATTCAGAATTACAATGCCTTTATATGAAAACTTTCTAATGTGTGTTTATGTTGTAATTTTGTGTCAATTTCTCATTTCTTATGAATTAAACCGGTGAGAGAGCATTTTAATATTAAATTGACATATGTAATATTTCAGTTAATTAATATTATCATGGAACATAAGAGAATCATATGTATTATCCGCATTCTAGTTCTTGTAGGGTCTGCTGAATAAAGTTGTTGTTGCTAGGATACAAAACCACCGAACCAAATAACACTGACAGGCCCAGTTGGTATAGTTTCCGATCATGTTTTTCAGTGAGGGAAAGAAAATAATTCAGATCATCAAGTAGTGCATACTGCCTAGGGTATACTTGCTTCAAATAAAGGTTTTGTTCTTCTTTGTCTCCTCAATCATGGGGCTCTTGTGCACTGATGTAACATGTTCAAAATCCTCAATTCGGATAAGAACTAAGAAGTAATTAAGAACATCATCGTTGTGTTGTGAAAATGGAAATTGAATTGAAGTAGTACAAGTCAAACTGAAAACCGCACTTTTAGTTCTAGCTGTGTCATTGTAGCTAGTGCCTGTCTTTAGCTATTTATTACTGCGATGTATATCGTGACCCTGCCCATCGTTGTTGTGTTGTTTTAATGTGAAGCAATAAAATGCAGGTAACCAGGCAATAAAAGCTTGAGTCTGACTGTGATCATGGATAAAGTGAATAAATTTATTGAAAACATAATGCTTCAGCTTAAACTCTTAGCCTATGATTTGTTTTTGAAATTTTTAAACACATCCCCTTAAATTTTAACTTTTAAGTAACCACAATATTAAAACTATCCGTTGAACAACAACACAAATACAGATTATCAGAGGGGAGAGAAACACACAAAAGTTATGATCACGCAGTTCAGTCAAATTGCTTACGTTTGCGATTACATAATAGTTATAATTTCGTTTTATTGATTTGTTTTGAATACAATAATTAGAGTTCAGTGTTACAAGTCTATTTATAAGAGATACTATATAATGATTCAGGTTACAACAATACTTTGAACCGTTATGTGACATCACCCCTTCCCACTTGACATTACCATGAACCATAGTCAACACTATCACTACAAAAATTATTAACTACTAACTAGGTCGATCACGCCTATTGGATATTGGAAAAATTAATCGCATTTAGTGATTAGTTATATATATTTATCACATGCATTTTTTGTATGTAGACCACTAGGTAGTTACCCATCGCACGGTTGCTGTTTTGTTTTTTTAAAAAATATATATTGTATCTTATTATAAAATATATTACAATATTAAATACATTTTATTTACATATTAATGGTCAAATTAGTCACTGAGTTTGTAAGCGAAGTTGATTTTAGTCCCTTTGCGGAAAAATGACGTTTAATAACGATAATTTTTACAATTACTGGTAGTTTTTTACTGTTACTAAACGTCATTTTTCCTCAAAGAGACTAAAATCAAACTCGCTTACAAACTCAATAACTATTGGACTAACGACCATTAACCCTTAATTTTAATACAACGGATTTTTTTTAGAAGAAACCATTATATTAATTCTCTAATGTTTAGGAAAAATAATTTCTACAAAATGAAAATAACTTATAATAGTTAAAATCATCTTTCTATTTAAATTTAATGAAACAAAATGAGAGATACATTGAGAGGAGTAAATCAAAATCGAAATAGCATCAGTAGCTCCGCCTCACACAATTTCACACATTTTCTTCAGGTGTTTTTTTTCATTTGTTTCTCCTTTTCTCCATTTGTTCCTGCATTTCTCGCTTTGTTCATCAAAATTATGTTAGAAGTTTCACTTTTCATCTCCCACCCCACTGTGAAAATAAGGAAATGTTTGAATTGATTTGAAGGGTTTTTATGTCACTAAGTTCTTGGTTTGTCGTGTTAAGTATGTTTGATTATGTTATGCTCTATTAGTGTGTCAGACCATGTTCATTGTTTTCTATGCGGTTTGACTCAAATTCATTCATATGAAAATCAACAACAGCGTCACTCACATGTTTCTTACAAGCTTGAATTGAGATTTAACTGTGGAAATAAGTATCCCAAGACATTTGAAACAAATAAATAAATTTGAATGTATCTATGTTATGTGAAACAAAGGTAACTTTTAATAGTAAACCTGACTAAAATTGCATCCTGATACTATAAATATGACTCAAAAACATTAAATGATGTTAAAGGCAAAGATAGTTAACAAATGCAGAGACCACAATGTGCACGAGTCTAGACAAGGCTATTCTCTATCATGTCTGGTTTTATAGTATCACCATTCCATCAAATTTCCCCAAGTATTATCTGTATAGAACAAATAGACTATGAATTTCCAAAGCATGCACAACACGAGTACTATATCACATTCATGCCGGTGGAAAGAACCTCCACAATGTTTGCTTAATACAAAAACAGAGAAAACCAGAGCTTAAAACTAATTTTCTGTGACAATTGGATCAGCTCTAAGAACTTGAATCGGAGTCTCCTTATTGAATTTAAGGGATTTGGCTTTCGTAAAGAATCTGAAAATTCTGTAGCAGAGCTGTCTTTGCTGTTCTTTAGACACTTTGGCTTCAAAGAAATGTTAGAAATTTCAGGGGCACTTAGTCATCCCAAGACAACATTTGAAATAGGGCCACTTTCTTGGCCTATTATTGGTGTTATGTTCATGGATTTTTTAAAGGTGTTTCTTTGTTAAACATGCAGAGAGATTGGCATGCCTTGGGGTGTATCATCATTCTATACACTGCCACCGTAAAAGTAGAGCATCATCAAGTTTGGGAAGACCTTATGGCATGGTTAGAGCAAACGTGAAGCCACTTCCGTAGTAAACTCTGATTGATGCAGCTTCATTCAGATCATACCCGAGACTTACTGTATCAGGACTGATCCTGTCACAAGTATCTCCCAAGCCAAGTTGACCATGCTCACCCCAACCCCATGTCTTTACTTCTCCATTCTCTATAAATAAGTAAGAAAGTATGCTTAAATAGATGAAGATAAATTATAATGGTTTTAAACTATCAAAAGTATGCTTAAAAGTTCAGTTGTCCTCAAAAGTAAAATTAGATACCAGAGAAGATGAAAAAAACATGAAAAGTAGTCAGAAAAGGCAAATAAACACATAAAGCACGAGTCAGGTTGCAAGTATGAGTGTGGGTGCATGACAATTCAGTCACTGTATTCACTGATGTTGAAGCATGAAAATTGCTAGATGACTCTAGATTTGAAAACAGAACATTATCTGAAAGCTTATCAGAAAACTCAACATTTCCATCATCCATATTTTGTTTCTTTACCTTGAACCAAAGTTAGCTGCAATCTACCAAAAGAAGCACATACTGATGGATAGACAAACTGAAAGTGAAAATGAAATTGAAAGAAAAAACAAAGAATCCAAATATATCAGATATATGACAAGACAAACTGGTACCAGGACCTATTATGGAATATATTCAAAGAATTGAATTTGAAGCATATACCTAGAACAAAAACAGTAAAAAAAAATCATTTGAGGACTCCTAAACAAGGAACATATATGACTGAACAATTGGTCATAGGGTGAAGTCAAATTTCATGCTCAAATTGAGATGTTTGGGGGGTTTGGGGCTGTAAATATTCTCAAAGCAGCTTAATTAATTGAAGAAACTAAAGGAAACAATAATATGAGGAGGAAGAGAGAATCCAAGTTCAAGTGGAGGCAAGACGACAGAGCATGATATATAGCAGCAAAAAAAAAATTCATTTACGAATAAATGAAAGAGCCAATAAAGAAGCATGAGAGTGGGATAATTCATCTAATTTCTTATTCAATTAGAGATGAATGATGAGAGAATTCATTTATCAGATGACAACCATGAGCATGATGGTTTTAGAGTGGTTTCTAGAATGTCTAGCTTTTAGCTCTGAGAAATTACCTGAGCATCCAAAACACCATATGTTGCATAAGAGTCTGGTGATGTAAGGGAGGAGCTCCTTGACTATTGATGTATGTGTGCCAGATTGCAAGATGGGGAAAATCTTCTCCCATTCCATAGGCAGTCACTCTCCTTCGAAGTACCACCTCGCTCCGGTTTTGATGGCCACACCCAGCCATCAAAACCCCACCTTATCACCACCAAAACACGAGAGTAATAGGTTATGAACAAAAAGCTTCGAATGTGGTTAGATCAGTGGTTACTGTTGGCAACTATGATAATGTAATGGACTGGGAATTCAAGCCAAGTGGTTTAATTAAACCTGCGGTATGTTCTGTTTCCTTACATTACATGTTACTTTTAATCATATTTGTCATATATAGGCAACACTTCTATTTAATATGAGGCCTTAACTTAATTCTATGTGATTTGTGAAGATATCATTATCAGGCATGTTGGAAATTAAGGCAGTGGATATTAAGCACACAGATGAGATAAATGAGGATCAACATGGAACTTTAGTGTCAGAACAGAGCATTGGTGTTTACCATGACCATTATTACATTTACATATACCATCTTGATCTTGATGCAGATAGTGTGGATAATTCCTTTGTCAAGACCAATTTAAAGACTGTGGAAGTTACAGACAACAGTTCCAAGAGAAAGAGCTATTGGACAATTGATACTCAAAATGTTAAGACTGAATCTGATGCAAAAATAAAGCTTGGGTTTAGCCCTTCTGAGCTAGCAGTGGTGAATCCTAACAAAAAGACCATTACAGGAAATGAAGTAGGGTACCGTTTGGTTCTAGGTGGGATTAAATAGATGAAGAAGAAAAGTTATAATGGTTTTAAACTATAAAAAAGTATGCTCAAAAGTTCAGTTTTTCTTCAAAAGTAACATTAGATATTAGAGAAGATGAAAAAAAACATGAAAAGTAGTCAGAAAAGTAGAAAAGTGGTGAAAAGGCAAATAAAGTTGATTACCAGTTTACCACCAACTAAAATAACATAAAGTAACCACATAATAAGCTTAAAATAGACCTTCATTACATGGGAGAAAAAGAATAGTGGAAAAAATGCTTCCCCTTTGTAGTAGTTATATATATTTTCATAATTTAATATTAAGTCTTAAAACTATCCCATATTATAAAATAATTTAAATTGTCAAATTTTCCATGAACACCTACAAAATATAAAAAAAAAAAAGGAACTTGATCAATGATTTTCCCATTTTTTTTTGGAACATAATCATTTTCTCTAACTAAAAAATATGTATCCTAGATCAAATGATTATTAATCTCAATACTTAATTTAATAATTTTTTATTTCTATTATTTAGACACACAATTATTAATTTCGTATCATATATCAAATTAATAATAATCTCAATACTTAATTTCATAATTTTTTATTTCTATTATTTAGGCCTACAATTATCTATACTATCAATTTTTTTTTAATACTCTATACTATCAATATTAATATCCACATAATAAATATTAACAAATATCATCTATTAAAAGAATTATTACATAGAGCTAAAAATAAACAATATGAAATTATTTCCATCAAAGTAAATACAAACAAGAAATAACTTTTGAAGCATAACCTAATAATTTTAAAACTTCAATTTAAACCAAATAAAAAACCAAAAAGTAACAAAAAAGTTTCCTTATGGTGCACCTTAGCAACATTTATGAAAAACCCTAATGTGAATAGTGGCAAAAATGTTATCCCTTTGTAGTAATTATAATTATAGATTCATGAGTCTGGTCTTATTCCAACCACATAGGAATAGGATAGCTATGAATAGTAAATATGTCCTTGCAAGTGTATGCGACAGGGCCAAGTATATAAATAAATTTTGGAAGAACCTAATATGCACCATTTTTAGGTAGTGTAATTTTACACCACCTACTTTGACTTGGTATAGCAGGTCAACACATTATATTTTTTAAGAAAAAACATCATTAAAAATTTGTCATATATTAAATATTTTTAAAAAAAGATGTGTTGACCTGTTATAGTATGTTAAAAAAAGTGGTCTAAAATTAGACCACTTTAAAAGTGGTCCGACATTAGGGGTCACCCTATAAATTTTCACTATACACAAGTTAATATAAATCAATAATATGTATCTATTTATGCAATGTCACTGCAAAAAAATAATAACGACAATTATTATTGCTTTTAACGGCGACAAAAATGACCACTAAAGCTTTTACCAACGGCGTCATCAGTAAAAACTTTACGGGCAATTAGACTGAACGTCGATAACACATGTGAAAGTTTTGTCCAATGGAGGTAATGGATATTTTATTACTTTCATTTATGACTTTATTAGGAAAAATTATGAGTTTATTTTATGAAAATAAATAAATTAGGTGCATGTGACATGCGCAAAAAGTTTTATGGCATATATCAAAGATAAAAGTAATTGTACTTTAGAAACCTTAATAACTGATATCAGAATAAAGTACATTGTTTATGATAATTCTTGAGAAATTATGGAGTTAAGCACCAAATGGATTCAGATACACTCCTCAATAAAAAGGAGTGGCAGAAAGAAAGAATATAACCATTATAAATATGGTGAGAAGTATGTTAATTTGTAGTGTACCCTATCAAAAGTGAATATATGTGATAAAACTCCACAAGAAGCATGGAGTGGGAAAAAGACTAATCTTAGTGATCACTTGAAAGTATTTATCGTATTTCTTATATATGATATTACCTGAGATGAAAATATTATTTAATATGTCTTATTATGATCCTGTGACATATATATATAGATGATTGTTGGATTAAAGCAATGGATGAAAAAAAAAAAAATTGAGAAGAATGACACATGAGAGTTAAAAACACTTATAGAACGAAAGAGCCCAATTAGTGTGAATGGGTGTACAAAACAAAGTATAATCCTAATGAAGAGATAAATCGATTGAAGTCACAATCATGAAAATTAACATTCTACAATACTAAAATTAACCAACTCACAACTAAAATAGTTATTTAATCTTAAAAGTTAATTTCTTACTTTCTTTCAAATTTCAATGATCATTTGGGCCTTTTGACTATTTGTGTAATGGACCAATCCCAGAGCTGCTACCAAAGACATTACTATTGTTTGTTCAAAAATTATATTCACCCTTCTCACCTAATATATGACATTATCTCGTGGTGATTTGAACACTGCGCGTGATAACCTAAGACCACCGACACTCCCCGTGTGATACCAAACCATAGTCACAAGACACTTTGTGGGACTACGTTATGTTATGCGTTCTAAAATTAACAAAAAGTAAGGGTTAAAGAATGAAAAAGAAAAGGTCATAATGGGGGCTTTTATTAAAAATATGATAAAAATACAGCATTGAAGAAATGTGCTGTTTTCTATCGGATTGCATTGACACCGCGTGTTTGAATCAATGTCATCCCGATTAAATTTGAATAAAATTAATTTTAATAAAGTCAATTATATTAAGAATGAGTTTGTAAAAAAAATATTAAGGCTATGTTTGACATGTCATTTCAGCTAGCTTATAGTTTATTTGACTAGCTTATAGTTTATTTGACTAGCTTAAAAGCTCTTTAAAAGTGTTTGGTGAAGGAGCTTATTTCAGTAGCTTAAAGCTTTAAGCTATAAGCTATCTCAGGTAGCTTATAACTTATTAAATTTATTCTCATTTTTATCCTTATTATTTTATTAAAATTTCACCATTACCCTTATATATTTATAAAAACACTAAACCTATTTTCCTCATCACACTTACGTATGCCAGTTCCCGCCACCATTTCCGCCACACCGCTGCGCACCACAAGTATTAAAAATATCACATTAATAAAAACAAGTAAAAATTAATATTATATTTTTAAGATGATAAATAACTTGAGTTAATAAAAATATTTAAAGTGATAATAATTTTAATATTAATATTATATAGGTATTAATGTGAAAATAAAGTAATGTTAAATATAAAAATAATTATATAAGTATTTCCTTTTACAATTTCAGCTTTTTTAACAGCTAGTTTTACCAAACACTTTTGTTTCAATTATGTAGCTTTTCAGCTTTCAGCTATCAGCTAGCTTATAAGCTTTCAGCTAGCTTTTCAGCTTTCAGCTAGCTTATCAGCTAAACATGTCAAACATAACTTAAGAGTAAGTTAAATATAAGTTTGTAAGTAATGTAATTTATATTTAAATACTAGACTGTTTAGAATTATTTGACTGATCGAGTTAGGAATGTTCTGGCGGAATTTTAGCTAGCAAACTAAGCATCCGCCTAATTAGCTAGCCGCTTATTAAGAATGATGTCTAGCTAGATTCGTCCTTTTATCTTTCCCCTAGCTTGCCCCGAGTGTAATTGTGCGATTCTATCTCTCCACATATTGTAATTGATTTCACTTTAATTAACATGCATTTGAGGGACTCCTGACTATATACCTTCTCATTTGGTATAATTATGTTCACTTGAGAATTCTTAAGGCAAAACATTCTATCATTTTGTTCGACTTTATATTTAGGGTTTTTTCGTGAACAAATATATTTATTAAAAAATGATTTCTATAGAGTAATATTATGAAAACTCAGTAGTAAAATCATGTATTTAATGAAGAAGTTATTCTCTATCTTTTGTTGATTTGAGACCGAGCACATGTTTGGATAGGCGGACAACGATTGAAAATTACGGTGAAGTTAAAATCACAATGAACAATTATAAAATCTAAGAAAAATTACTTCTGACTATTGTAATTTTGAGTTACTATAATTTTATTGTGTATTCAAACATATGTAGAAATTAATTTACTAATAAGAACTCCACCACCATGTTCTAGGTTTGAGTAAAAGAGTCAAGCACACATGGCTAATATACAGTTTGTATCATGTACGTGTTGCATTCATAATTTCCAGATCCACCATACTTGGCTCTGTTGTCTTGCTGTCCAACTTTCCATGTAAAGCCTGAACAAAGTCAACGGTAGCAATACATGAAAATTAATCAAAATATATGGACCAAAATGAAAAAAAGAAAAAAGAAAAACTTTGAATTAGATAGAAATTGAGTTCATACTTCATACTGATATTGTCATCAACCTTTAAAGACGGCATCAATGAAGGAACAAAATTTTTGTCACCTAATGCCCACTACTATCAGACGATCTAGCTTGACTTTAATGACTACAAAAAATTGAAATTTGTAGTGGTTTCCCCGTTTAGCAAGATAAACTAGATAATTACAGATACATTGCACACAAACTATATGGTATATATAATAAATGATAATTCATATATAGATCATAAATTTTTCAAAATGTCGTTGAATATTGGTTCTAATTATAAATTCAATGTGTGAAGACTACTCTGTTTTTTTTTTTTGAAACAGAAGACTACTCTTTTATAGTTTAGTCCTGTTTGATTCGTATATCATGTATCATGTTCAGATTAGAAAATCCAGATGCTGCTGATGGTGCTGGCCAAGTTATTTATTAAGTAATTCAAACTGATGAATCTCACATTGAATTATTTGTGCGCAATAATTTTCCCATCTTAGTAAGACTGTGTCCAAATGCTTTTATTTATATGATACATAGACAGATATTTAAGTACTAGTGAGTACTAAAACATAACTCGAGGACATGTTAGTGCCGGACATGATGCTGATTGTTGAAGACTACACGTATCTATCTTTTGGTTACATTTGGAACCACACGTATCTATCTATGTAGTATTTTATTAAATTTAACTGTAATTATTTATTGTAAGCGATTGTCATTTTAGTTAATTAAAATTCAATTCAGAAAATATCAACAACAATTTTTAAAACTATTATTTCATTTAAAAAGTTTTAAATAATTTAGTTATGAATTACTATTTTATTAATTATGCTTAATTTGTTCGAAAGCAAAAAAAAATTGTATTCAATAATAGTCGAGATACAAATCTCTTGACAAAGATTTAGTACGCAAACAATAAAAACAAAGTGTGTAAATCAATCCTACACAACAATAAAAACAAAAACGCAAAGCCCTAGAAAAGAACCAAAATCCCATATAAAAATCAAACAAGATCCAAGAAAGAATTTATCCCAACGAAATACCTAATATTAAAAACATAACATTTCAAGCGCAACAACAACAACAACAACTTCATGGCCAACTCTAGTAGTAACGATCATCGGAGGATCACGCATACGCTCTGCCCAAACAGACCAGTCTCTCGTACAAGATCAAAGAAAGAGTTGTTGCTATCACAAACTTGAAACTCATGGTCGAAATGCCACTCAAAGACCACAAACCATGTATCTTCAACATGTACAACATAGTCAAATGGACCCTGGAACTTCACCGTCGCATACCTATCATTTTCGAATCCACAATCGCATACCTGGCCAACAACAACTGTTCCATCCTCATCATCCATAGAGAATCGACCTTCAATCAAATTGAAGAAATCCAAAATAAAAACATAACAAAACAAAAATAAAACAATAAAAAAAATCAATCAAGAGACAGAGATGTGTAGGATCAATCATGTGGTATTTCAACAGGTTGTATAATTATTGGGCAAGGAAGAGAGATGATGAGTAGGAGGAGGGATAACACAAGGGTTTCCGTTTAGGAAGTTTGCTAGTAGAACTTCCTGTCGTGATGGCGACGAACAATCAGAGAGATGTTGAGGGCAGCCGAATGAGACGAGATTGAATCGACGAAGAAGATCCAACATGTCAAGGCAAGCCACTACGCCCAGGAGAAGCCATCTCCAACAATGGAAATAAGAACAAATAATGAATCTGGGGAGCATACAAGCGCACGATGACGAATGAGACTTGATGGTTGGAAGGGAGAAACCCTAGAGAATGACTAATATAGTGGCGACTTCAGAAGATAAGATCGATGTGCACCATCACGTTGAGCAAGGAGTGATATTGGCTCCATTGTTGAGAACATAAAAGGCACGAACTTGGCTCACTATCATTGATGATGTTGATCAGAGTGGAAAGGCTCTAATGTCGCCACTGCAATCGTTGAAGAAGATCGAAGAAGAGGCAGGCATGACAATGCCATGGTTGGATCAACCTGTTTCAAACGCACAACAGGTGTGAAGCAAAGAATCAGATCTAAGCACTGAGTGAGTCTCGAAATAGAGAAACAGCGCAAATAAGAGGGCAAACCAGGGGCTGCAAATTTCCCAACACAACAACAGGAGGAACGGTGCGACAATCAACATGGGCGACGATGTTGGACTGCAGAGGTGGTAGCGCTAGGGTGGAAGAAGGATCTTTCCTGCATACCTTAGCAGGGCACCAAATGTAGGTAAGTATGTAGTAATGTTTTTTTTTGAAACAAGTATGTAGGAATTGTTATTTAGTCATGTTATAATTATGCTATATTATTTGATAAAACCCAAAGAAGTAACCTTATTCATGGATTAACGCAGGAGTTTATTTACAATAATTTTTAACATTATACAAAAATTAGTATAGTTTAAATAAATAAATATTTTATAGTTGAGGACCACATTTGGCGTGGCTGTGTTTTGGTAGCTCACATGGGGTTTTCTTGTCACCATGGCATTTTTATTCTCTGAATAAATTGGTTTTGTGCTGTAAAAAAATCATCGAAGTTATTTTAACAATTTAATAATATACCTTCAAAAAAAACAATTTGATAATATGATTTATAAATCAATGGATTTATAATATTTTAGATCAAGAAATTAATTTTTAATAACATCAAATGATATATAATAACATATTTTTATCAAAGTAACTGTAACTTTTAAAATTATAATAATTTATAACTTTCAATAGTGTTGAATACAATTTGGTTATATATTTTAACTTAATTTTCCCCCTCAATTTATAAATGGTAACTAATATTCTAACTATTTTAGTTAATATTAAATAATTTTTTCACCTGTTATTAAATATTTTTTTATTTGTATAAGAAACTGAAAAGTTGATAGCTAATAGTTAATAAAAGGGTTAGTCTCTGGTTTTGTAAGCGAATTTGACTTTAGTCTCTCGGTGAAAAAATGACATTTGGTGGCGGTAATTTTTATAATTCTTGACAATTTTTTACTACCACTAGACGTCATTTTTTTGCCGAGTGACTAAAATCAAATCGTTAACTAAATCAAAGATATTTGACTATTAACCCTTAGTAAAATTAATAAAAAATATTTATCAATAATTTATTATTATTGTTATTAAGACAAAGCTCAAGTGAAAATGTTCAGATCAAGTCAATTAGTAATTTTTCCTCAAGTTGTGACTTATCACTAGCATTTAAATTATATTAATTTTTTTTGGGAAGTAAATTATATTAATTTTAAATATTAGAAATTTAATTTTTACAATTAGTAAGGAATACAATGATTATTATAAAAAACTTAATTAATAAATAATATTATTTTTTAATGTGAAGGTCAAGTCAATATGTAATTTTTCCTCAAGTTATGATTAATAATTATAATTTAAATTATATAGATATTTAATTGTAAATGTATAAATTGATTTTTTTTAATTAGTAATTGATATAATGAATCATATGAAAGGGTATTAATTACTAAATAAATTTGTTATTAATGTGAAGGTCAAGTCAATTTTACTTTTACTTATTAATATCATTAGTTTTTAAAAAAAATATATTTTTTTTGTTTCAATTGAAACGTTAATAGTAATAATTTTAAATATGAGAATTTTTTTTAACTATTAGTAATTAATATAATGAATAACATAAAAGGTTATTGATAACTATATAATATTGTTATTAATGTGAAACAGTGAAAGTCAAGTCAAATAGTAATTTTTCCGAAAGGTGTAATTAACAATTAGAATTTAAATCTTATTAATATTTAATTTAAATATGAGAAAATAATTCTTTTACAAATAGTAATCAATATAACGAGTAATATAAACTATTATTTATAACTAACTAGTATTTTTATTTTTTAAATTTTTTTTCTCAAGTTTTCATTTTTAATTGAACCTAATCATTATATTTAAATATGAGAAACTAAAAAATGTTACAATTAATAAATAATATAATAAGTTTAAAAAAATAATTAATATAATAAATAACATAAATATTATTAATAACTAGTTAAAATATTATTAATGTAAAGGTTAAATAAATTTTAATTATATATTGATTGATTGATATTCATTCGGATAACATTAGTCTTATAGAATAGGAAAAAGTTAAATCATTTCGTAGAATAAATCATGCATATCGACTACAGCAATTACATTTCTTGCATTTAACAAATTTTTATACTCCATTTCAAAAAAAAAATTATGCTCATGGCGTGGGAATCAATTAATTTAATGAATCCCTCAATGAATGCCAAGGTGAAATCACTGAAAAAGGTAAATGTACCAACCAAAAAGGGGTCCTATTTGTGCATACACAATCCAAATAAAAAAAAAAATTGAATATTATTATGAAGAAACATCTGAAATTATGACAGAGGAAGAGGGAGAGAAAGATGGTAGAGCGAACTTTCCATGCTGATTCTTTTACTCGTTTAGCAGACAACAAGCATTTCCCCTAGTTGGTATTGTTCTGCACTTTAGCTGTATCTTTCTGTCACCAAGAGTGAGTTGTGCAGACAAAACTCTTTTTGGTATGCCTTGCTTACGTGTCACTCCAACATTGGTCATATGCCAGCCTGTCATTTCACCTCAACTTGATAATGAACTAATCAAAACAAGGCATATCCTAAGAATCAAGAGGAAATTGATTTGAATGTAACAATTTTGATCTATTACCCTAGGCGGCAATCATGAGATTAATACATTTGAGATTCTAAGATTTCATTTCACCTCTACAAATCTTACTTTTTACCTGATGAAATGTTTGACTAAATAATTAAAGAATTCAACTATCTGGCTTGAACTTTATAAATAGATTTTAATGTACAATTGACTAAGATTTAATTTTTGAACACATGTAAAAATCACATTTTCAAGCTGGTTCTTACCTTGAAGCACTATTAATACCAACCTTAAGCCTGTCAAAGCTGGTTCTCTATTCTCTCTCACTATTAAACTAGAGAGTCCTCAACTCATTCACAGAATCTCAGTGTTCCATCAGAATTTCTGGGATTTGCTTTGATTCTCAACCAATAACACAGGAAAATCTCTCATTCTGGAATAACCCTCTTGATTCTTTGTTTCTTCTACCTTCATTCATACATTCATTGTGCTCAGAAAAAAAATCTCTGATTGATTACCTCTAATCACCACCAACCCTCTTCCACAAATTGAGTCATTTTCATAATTCCTGTGAAATTGAGCAGGAAGAAACAAAGAAAGAGAGAGAGGGAGAGAGAAAGTGATGGCACCCAATTCAGTTCCTGTGACAGGTGACAGGACAAACGACTTCACCATGTTACAAGTGCATGATGGTTCAGATTCTTCTCCCCTGTTTCCGGAGAAACAAAAACCTGCGAGTACCAAGCAGTTTACATGGGTTCTTCTCCTTAAACTCCACAGAGTTCTGACATGTTTGTCATGGTTGACCACAGGGACCAAATCCACCTTTGCCCTGGTCAAAAAGCGCATTTCTTTGTCGGATATAAGCGATGAGGGTCCTAAGAACAGGGGAAGATTGTACAGGTTCATCAAGGTGTTTCTTGCTCTCTCTATTGGTGGCTTGATTATTGAAATCATTGCTCATTTCAATAAATGGAATCTGCATATGATTCATCCTTGGGAGGTTCAGGGTTTGCTGCAATGGTCCTATGTGGCTTGGCTTTCTTTCAGGGAAGACTATGTTGCTCCTCTGGTTCAGCTGGTTTCCAATTTCTGCATTGTGCTCTTCTTGATTCAATCCCTGGATCGGTTTTTACTCTGCCTTGGCTGCTTCTGGATCAAGTTTAAGAAATTGAAGCCCACCATTGATGCAGATGCTTTTGATGTTGAAGATCCTTCTAGCTTCCCTATGGTTCTTGTTCAGATTCCCATGTGCAATGAGAGAGAGGTAATTGAAACAATATTGCAACTTGCTCATTTTGTATAACATGTTTGGATCAGCTTATTTTTCTGTAGTCAATTCTGCTCTCAGAAGTTTCTCACCCCCAGAATTAATTTTTGCTGTCAAATCAATTGTTGAACGATTTCCAAACATGATATTAATACTCCACCCTGCCAATATATGGTTATGATTTTGATAAATTGGTTTAAATTTCTTACAGTAATTGGTCTTCCTAGGTTCTTGCATAAGTTGAAATTAGAATTAGTCTTATGATTGGTAGCCTAGTGTGGACATGGTTTTCCAATTTTACATATGAAGCTGAAATTGTTTTTTTGTTTTTATTTAATAAAGGTTTATTCAACATCCATTGGTGCTGCTTGTCAACTTGATTGGCCAAAAGACAGAATATTAGTTCAAGTTCTAGATGATTCAGATGATGGGAATTTACAGATGCTCATCAATGATGAGGTTGCCTCATGGAAAGAGAAAGGGGTGAACATTGTGTACAGGCACAGATTGATCAGAACTGGGTATAAAGCTGGAAATCTAAAGTCAGCTATGTCATGTGACTATGTCAAAGACTATGAGTTTGTGGCAATTTTTGATGCAGATTTCCAGCCCAATCCTGATTTTCTCAAACTAACCGTTCCACATTTTAAGGTTGGTACTCTGAGCCTAATAAGGTCATGGCAGAAGTTTTCTTTGTATGTTCTAATAGCATATTTGGATCAACTTATTAATCAGCAGAAACAATTCTGACACCTAGAATCTATTCACAGTAGTTTCTCCCCAAAATTGGTTTTGGCTTTAGAATCAACTGTAGAATGATTTCCTGGCATACACTAATGTTTTTTTGTGACTTTGCCTTACAGGGAAAACCTGACTTGGGTTTGGTTCAGGCTAGATGGGCCTATGTGAACAAGGATGAGAATCTACTCACAAGGCTCCAGAACATCAACTTGTGCTTTCACTTTGAGGTGGAACAACAAGTGAATGGTCATTTCCTGAATTTCTTTGGATTCAATGGAACAGCTGGTGTTTGGAGGATAAAGGCTTTGGAGGAATCCGGGGGCTGGCTAGAGAGAACCACAGTTGAGGACATGGACATTGCCGTCCGTGCTCACTTGAACGGATGGAAGTTTATCTACCTCAATGATGTCAAAGCTCTTTGTGAATTGCCAGAGTCTTATGAAGCTTACAAGAAGCAGCAACATCGCTGGCATTCTGGTCCAATGCAGCTTTTCCGGCTATGTTTCCCTGCTATAATCACTTCCAAGGTATTAAGAATTTTCAATTAACTTTCTACACACATTAAGATCTCATTTGAATACAGACTAAAGAGTACTTATTGGAGCTTATTTACAAAAACGAGCACAGCATAAGCTCTGATAAGTGTTCTTTGTCCGCATCCAAACTTGCTCTAAGTCTTTGTGCTGGGAAATGTGTATAATTTTCTGAGCTTTTTATTTGCTTTTGTGCAGATATCAATCTGGAAGAAGGCTAACTTGATATTTTTGTTCTTCCTATTGAGGAAACTTATACTTCCCTTCTACTCGTTCACCTTGTTCTGCATTATACTACCCTTGACTATGTTCCTACCTGAATCTGAACTACCCCTTTGGGTGATATGTTATGTCCCCATTTTCATGTCTTTCTTGAACATTCTTCCATCCCCAAAATCTGTCCCTTTTCTTGTTCCATATCTTCTTTTTGAGAACACAATGTCAGTTACAAAGTTCAACGCCATGGTTTCGGGGTTGTTTCAGCTAGGAAGTGCTTATGAGTGGGTTGTGACTAAGAAGACAGGTAGATCTTCTGAGTCAGATTTATTAGCCTTGGTTGAGAGAGAATCAAAGTCTTCAAATGAAGAGAAAATTCACAGGAGGCACTCAGAGTCTGGCTTGGAGTTATTAGGCAAACTTAAGGAAACACAAGCCCCTTCCAAGAAGAAGAGAAACAAGATCTATAGGAAAGAGCTAGCACTTGCATTTCTTTTGCTCACAGCAGCTGCTAGAAGTCTTCTATCAGCACAAGGTCTTCATTTCTATTTTCTTCTCTTCCAAGGTTTGTCATTTCTTGTGATGGGTTTGGACTTAATTGGGGAGCAGGTGAGCTGAAATTAATAAGGCATGGGAACTGTTTTGCTTGTTTTTTGACACCAATACTTGGTTCTGAGTCCAGACTTCAGTTGATGTTCATTGAAGATAAAATCATTTGGATGAACTATATCAGCTGGCAAGAAACAATATACAAAGTAAAGTTGGTTGTACAATTATAAAATAAAATATTGAGGATGATAAGCATTGATCTAATAGAGAAAAGAATGTAATTGTTTTTCTACTCCCATTTTTTGTAGACTTCAAATTTGTCAAAGTTAAGATTTGTTGGATTTTTATGGGTTTTCACCTATGTAAAGCTTTAGGACAACATATTGTTGGAACATAATTGTATTTACTTTCTTTGAGAATAGTTCGCGAAACATTTATCCCTCCATTTGCTTTTCTGTTGTGGAGTGTGCCAATGTGAGCAATTATGTGATATGAGAATCCCTAATGTTTCACATGTCTTCGATTTGCATGTTCACAAAGAGTAAGCAAAGACACATCTATTCAAAAGAAGTTGTTTTTCCAAAATTTGAGTTAGTGGATGTTCTTGATACGATGCAGAGGTATTGATAAGACATTATGATGCTTAAATCAATGAGTGTATGGAGATAGAAAGTCAATGTTATAGAAGAAGAAGAATTAGTTAGTAAGGTGAATAATGTTTATGTAAGTAAACAATCAAACATGTATTGATAGGCAAGTGACAGTGATGCTCAAAGTACTGAATCTTGGTGAAATCTTTATGTATTACTTTCATGACGATGATTACCTTAGACAGCCTTGCAATTGTCTTATAAATGTGATGACTTAGTTCCACTCAATTGACACTTGGATGAGATAAAACTCACTTTTGGTCGTCCCAACTAGCCAACATGATGTCCACTTTGTTGTGGAACCTTTGAGTCGCACAGGAAGATTTTGAGCCTAGTAGCCTTTTGGGACGACCGGAACAAGAATCCATTGGCTTGACATGTAATGCAATATGATGTCAAGTTTGACAAGCTTATACTAATCACAAAGAGTTAATGGTCAAATTAGTCTCTGAATTTGTAGCGAGTTTGATTTTAGTCATTCGGTGGAAAAATAACGTCTGGTGGCGGTAAAAAACAACAAGTAATTATAAAAATGACTGCCACTAAACGTCATAGTCCTGCCCAAGGGACTAAAATGAAACCCATTTACAAAATTAGAGACTAATTTGATCATTAACCGAATCACAAAAATATCTCATACATAATGCAAGCGTTTCGAGATAAATAAACCACTTTAAAGTATTAATAAAAAACATTTGCTTTAAACCAACTTTTAGCCGAGATGGAACTTATATTTCACACAGTGTCTTTCGGTTCTTCTAAAGCATTTTGAAACTTGAAAATTTCCCACAAGTGATTATTGAAAGTGATTCCCAAGATGTGGTGGATCTGTTAAACAACCAGTACAACTAGATTGTTCAAGCCATTCTTCAGCTGAGATCAGTCCATGAGACTATTGTTATCCGTCATGTTCTAAGGAACTCAAACTCCTTGGCTGATTATTTAGCTAAGGTGGGTCTCTCCCTTCCTTTCGGGACACATACCTTTGATTCTCCTTTCAGCAAGTGTCACTCTCTATTGCGGCGGGACTTGGATCCATCATCTATTTCCCATGTAGGGTCTTTTAACCCTTAGTTTTTTGTTTACGAGGCCTAGCCTCTCAATTGTAACAAAAATAAACTTGAAATATTATGATTAATGAATAATTATAAATGTGTGTAATAGAGTCGTGACATTCAAAGTAACCACTTTTTTTTTCACACTTTATAGGTTACGTACCTAGTCACATTCCAATTATTTTATTTTTGAATTTCATTAAATTGGGGGAAAAAGTAATCTTGAAGATCTTTTCATTTTAATCAGTGGTTATTATTGGTTTTATAAGGGAAGATGAGAGTGAGAAAAATAGTGCTCATAATGTTAACCTAAAACATGCAATTGAACATGCTTTAACCCCTTCACAATTTGTGAGGTCATTTACCCTCTTAAATGAGGAGTTAACACAAATAATAAGAGATTTTGAAGGTGAAGATTGGAGTGATTCAAGTGAAGATTCTAACCCTCTTAAAAGACTTTATTAACCTTGATATAGTGATACTGACCAAATCTTTTTTTGATGTGGGCTTGGAACCAAGACTAGCCAGCCCACTAGAAATTCAAAATACCCACTAAAATGGGCCTTCTTGTGCAACTACGACCCATTTGTTTTTCCCATGCATTACACTGCACTCACACAGTGTCTCGCTCCTGTCTTGTCCTCTCACAACATCACATCACTTTCTGTCTTCGAAACTTTGGCTTTTCAAACTCCAAACTGGGTTTCTCTGATCACTCAGAACGTGATTTTGTAACTGGGTTTGCACACTGTGTAATCTACAACGATGAACTTCAAATTTTGAGTTATTTTATATAAATTTTGCTGTTTAACTCAACTATGATATCACCCCGTTGTGCTTGCAGTGTTGCAATGGCTGAGGAAAAGGACGCTTTCTTCGTTGTAAAGAAGGGAGATGTTGTTGGCGTTTACAAGTCTTTCAGTGACATTCAACCTCTACTTGCATCATCTGTATGTCTTTTGTTTTTCAACCTCCTTGATGCAAATTTTTTGTCTTTGGAGTTTTTCTGTAAATGGGTATCAGCTCTTTGTGATGTTGAACCTCTAAATGGTGTCTATACACTGCTAAATTTACATCAAACTTGTGGGGTTGTATACTTGTATTTTTTGTTCTGGGAACCATCATGTCTTTTTCATTGTTTTGGTTACAAATTACAATGGAAGTTGAGTTTCTGCATTTTCCAAGCAGGTACCTGGTGAGACTGTAAGTGTTTACAAAGGGTATTCTTTACCTCAGAAAACTGAGGAGTATCTTGTCTCACATGGGCTCAAGGGAGCTCGTTACTCTATTGGTGCTGCTGATGTGCAGGAGGGGCTGTTTGGAAGGCTTGTTGCTTGTCCTTATCAGGTTCGAGACACTCTTCATTCCTTTATAATATTTGTGGAAATTTCCTTGCACATGGGATCAATGTCCCTTTTTCTGTCTAAAAGCTTGATAATGTTAACTTGAGCTTTATGTTTCTACTTTTGGTTATCAGCTTACATTTTTTTTTGGGGGGGGGGGACTTCACTTCTAGGATTATGGTTGATTGTAATGCGTATGGTTCATTTGCAATTAGCATTGTTGATGAAAACTTCTTGAACTATTTTTTAACTTCAAAGCTTAAGCTTAAGCTTTCGCCATTTATCACTCTGGCATGTTAGCAACTGAAACAAGTTTAACTTCAAGAAGTGATCATATTTCTTTCAGGAACCACATGCTTATGTAGGAACAGCTTCGGTCGTGAATTCCTCATCAAAGAGCTTGCAAGGTGCCAAGCAATTTAATGCTAGTGTAAGTTATCAACATTGACATATCTCAACCAGGAAATTGCACCTTAGTATTGCCAAATTATCACTCTGGCAAGTTAGCAACTGAAAAAAAAGTTTAACTTAAAGAAGAGATCAAATTTCTTTCAGGAACCACATGCTTATGTAGGAACAGCTTCGGTTGTGAATTCCTCATCAAGGAGCTTGCAAGGTTTCAAGCAATTTAGTGCTAGTGTAAGTTATCAACATTGACATATCTCAACCTGGAAGTTGCACCTTAATATTCGAAAAAGAAATGCTATTTACTTGTGTAAAATGCACATTTCGAGCTTTACTGTGATCTTCACTGGTAAGTCATGAGTGTTAAATAACATGTTCCTGAGGTCCACCCGTAGCCACCTTGGCCCCCATATTTTGAGAAGCGCTGGACTTCTGTTGTCTGTTGAAGTTAGTGGGATGTCAGCAGGTCCCTTTTTAACTTTTGAATAGATCCAAGTTAGTATTGTCAGTGCTGTGGTCTTACTCTCGTACAGTTTAGGCAGTTGAAGGTGTGTTTTTCATTGTTTATTATTGGTTTGTTTTACCTTTTTTTGTTTCTTGAGCAGGAGGTGCCAGGGTCATCTACATTTTCAAATTTACCGGAGCACCACATAGGCGGTAGTGGATTTCAGGTCGAGCGGCCTACTTGTGTAAGTTGGTTTGTGTTTTTTAAACGTTGCTAATATCATTATACTAGACTACTAGAGTATAGTTTGCAGGTCACTTAATATTGTGTGATGCAGTTGGTAACTGTCCAAGCTCCTTTTCCATTGCCTGATTTTCTTTATCTATGCAGTTATCAGCAAGTGGTTATAAATTTAGAAATTATGGCATCATAAAATTCAAATCCACTACAAAGGCTTGGCTGTCAATATTACCTCTAGTTTAGAGCTTAGACATTTCCTTGATGATTTTCTGCTATAAGGATGGGTCGGTGACTGTGTGGGACTTATTGTTCATTGTTAAGTTATCGCTGATGCAACTCTTAAATTCCAAGCATCATATTAAATTGTTCAACTCTTAATACATGGATGTGTGCAAGTAGTGGTTCTGTAGCTGAAGGCTGGTGGCTGCACCAGCATCATATTAAATTGTGCTCTGTATTATCTTTCTGTGCTGTTTAATTCAACTGAGTTTCATTTGTTGTTCAATCTGTTTGGAAAAAATAGTAATTTTTTGAACTTTCATGACATTTATAAGAGAAATTTTTTCCCCTTTTAACTTTGACATGTGGAAGCACATATGTTGGGTTGGAGGGCTTTTAAACTGGATGGGACGTTTCAGAAATTTTCTTTGAAATAAATTAATGCATTTGGCCTTCAGATTGAATGCTGAATTTCTTGATTGATTGTCCACCTCTCTTCTTAGCTGGATTATTTGGCATACTTACAACAACAAAATCTTACTTGCAGCTTTCTTGTAGCCTTGAGTTTGATGGTGCTTCCAAAGGAAATCCCGGACCCGCTGGTGCAGGAGCTGTGCTGCGTGCTGATGATGGGAGCAAGGTGTCTACTGTATGCTACAATTCAACTTGTTATTATGTTCTTTAAAGAATATTGCTAACTCTTAGGTCTCTTCATAGGTCTATCGGTTGCGTGAAGGAGTTGGCACTCAAACCAATAATTTTGCTGAATATAGGGGTTTAATTTTAGGATTGAAACATGCCATCAAGGAAGGATACAAGCACATTCAAGTCAAAGGAGACTCCATGCTTGTTTGCAACCAGGTTTGGTGTCTTTTCAGTTTATGCATTATTCTTAATAAGTTCCAATATTGAGAGAGATTTACCAAGGATTTCTCTTCAGATTTTTGTACAACTTTTTATCTAACCAGTTTATCATCTGATGTGATTGCTTTTGCAACAGGTTCAGGGTTTATGGAAAATCAAAAACCAGAATATTGCTTCCTTGTGTAGTGAAGCTAAGGAGCTGAAGAATAAGTTTCTATCATTCAAGATCAATCATATTCCTAGGGTACCAACTTACTCATTTGGTCTAAGTTTTATATTTATTTACAAAAATGAAGAAGATTTTGGCTAAATTGCCCCCTTCACCCTTATATTAATGCGGAGTGGACAACTCTGGATAAACAAAAGATGAAATGTTGAAAATAATTTACTAGCATTTGACAATCATTTATATGTCAGTGTTTCTCATGGCTTTTAATTCTCATGCCTACCTATAAATGAGGCTATGTGATCCAAATGCTTGAGTAGCTAAATTATCTACCATTAAAAATCATTGTTCCAGTTTTAACTTAACTTTGAGCAGTATTCCTACCAATATTGTTTAAGCTATTTGTATGGTTCCTGGGAGTATTTATGTGGAGTTAAGAACTTAAGATCACTTGCAGCCTCAATTGTTTATATGAATATTTACATGCAGTTCTTACTATTTTATCTTGTTTTTTGGATGACAACTACCTTAATTTTTGCCTCACTTTTTTGTGATGTTCCAGGAATATAACTCCGAAGCTGATGTTCAAGCTAACTTTGGCATAAGTCTCCGAGGTAAGACCCCAAGGATTTCTAAGTTACCTATACGGTTAACTTTGCTTTCCTGATCAAATGAAAATCCCCTTAGCAAAATGATTTGCAGCCAAATATGATCTTGAAACCTAAAAGCCGCTGTGGTTTGTATGTGGTTTTAACTTTCTCTTCATATGTTTCCATTTTCTAATTACAATCTACGATAACGCTACCTTTTCTGTTAACAGAAATTTAGGAAGAAAAAATAGTGTATACAATCTCTTAGCTTTCTATAGTTTTAACTTCATATCTAGATTTGGAACGGGAAAATAATTTTTGTTGGCTCTTCAACTTTTGCAGCTGGTCAAGTTGAAGAAGTTCGTGAGGTTCCTTAATGCATTGACTGACAGTACCAGTTATGGCATGCCCCTTTTGCTTTCAGCAAGTGTAAATTCGGTAGCTGTAACAAAGAAGCAATTTAAATTTCTAACAACATATTTTATGTGACTTTTTTTGTATAGGCAGTTACGCCCTCCCTGCCTTGAATTGGCTTTGCAACTTAGCATATGCTAAGTTGCTAACCATTCTGTTTGTCTAACTCTAGACATGCTAAATAGTGTAGATGCCTAACATTAGCTTTGGGACTTAAACTTGTGCTGTAAAGCTCTCTCTGCAGTAGAGTCTAAAAGTGAGATATTTATCTTAATGGAAAGATTCTTTGGCCTTTAGGCGAGAGACAAAAACTAGTCTTCACAAAAATACCGGGACAATTATCTTAATGGAGAGATTCTTTTGCCTTTAGGCGAGAGACAAAAACTAGTCTTCACTAAAAATACCGGGTTAAAAAAATGTATTAAACCCATTTTAGCTTCACCTTAATTTTTTTTACCATGTATTTAAAGATGCATTTATGTTAAGGGAGTTTTACAAATTTAATTATAATAATACCTCCATCTCTTCCTTCTCCCACTAGTTTTTTTTTAATTGGTCGTCCATTGTCACAATTACTTCTTTCCAAGCTCAAAATCCATCTCTCTTTATGAGTTATCCAGCTTTTTCTTCTTTTTTTGAAAGATGTTTGGATTACCATCCAAAGAGTTATCCAACGACACTTACATCACATGAGAATATAAGTCCCAAGAAGTGATATTGCAATGAAGAAAATTAAGAATAGAGCATGCTCACTCAAGCTAAGTTGATTCATCCAATACAAAACATGAAGTAAAAACCTTAAGAGTCATACAAAAGTTCATAAAACTACACAACTCAACTAGCTCTGCCAGAGTTGTAATGTGTAGCTTTGCAACAAGGCCAACATAACGACTTCAACAACATCAAGTGAAGTCTAGCTGACAACAAAGAGAAGCTAGAAGGAATGAATGACTCATGTGAAGACCAAACAAATTGTGGTAACGAAATGAGAAAAAAAAAGTGATGATGACAAAGGCGGCTTTAAACTGCAAAATAATTAAAATAGGAATAAATCACAAATTGAAAAATATCATCAATTTAACCACAAATCAAGTATTTGATGTGATAACATATATGACATCCAGAGCGGTAAAATTCTACATATCAAATATTCAACACAACTACATTCACACGGACTCGTAGTCGAGCCCGAGACACCTCCTTAACTGAAAAAAGAAATAGAGCCTAATAAATATTTACAGGTAATAAAAATATTTATTTATATGCGATAAAATCTTGTTTGATGTGGGCTTGGATGGGCCTTGTTGTGCAATTGCTTGATCCATCTTCCATTTTCCCACGCATGACGCATGATATATAGTACAGTTTCTCTGTTACGCTCCTTTCATTTCTGATCGTCAGTTTCTGTCAACCTTTCTTCTTCTACACGGTTAGGGTTTTCAACATTCATTCAAACTCATTTCTTCTTCTTTTCTCATCACTGAGGTCGTGATTTTGTCACTGTGTTTGCACACTGTGTAACGATCAACAATGAACTTCAAATGCTGAGTTATTTCATTTTTTGTGATTTTTGTTGTTGTAATCTCAACTAACATCACTCTCTTGTTCTTGCTTGCAGTGTTGCTACTAAGATCATCCCCTTGTGCTTGCAATGGCTGAGGTTTGAAACGCTCTTCGTTCTTTTACGTGTTGTCTCCAAAATTTTCTGAAAATTTCTTCGTATATGGGATCGATTTCACTTTTGCTGTCTAAATGCTTTGATCTACATGTTTCTAATTTTGGTCATCAGTTTTGTATTTTTTTGTGACCTAGATTCTATGTTTATGGTTGAATATTCACTTGATTGTACTGTATAGGGTTCATTTGCAATTAGCATTATTTTTGGAAATTTCTTAACATTTTGTTTATTTTTGGTAAATGAGACTAACTTCAAACTTTAGTTTATGCCATTTGTGACTCTGGCAATCTAGCAACTGAAAATTGTTTAGGAAAATGATTAAACCTACGAAATGAAAAATGAAATTTCGTTCGTTGCGAATGAAACGAAATTTCGTTCGTTTCCATAACGAAATTTTGTTTGTTTCCATTTCTGATTGGTTAATACAAGATGCTTTGATTTCTAACATTGAATGATAATTTATTTTCACCAATAGTAAGTGGCCATGTAAACATTTGACTGTTTCGTTTGGTCATTTATTCGGCCTAAATAGCAATTGCTGAAATGTTTAACTTGATCATGAGATTCATTGTCTTTCAGTATCCATATGGTTCAAGAGCTTACCGTGGGAATTCCTCATCAGGTGGCAGGCAATCTAATGCTAATGTAAGTTATCAACATTGACATTATCTCAACCTGGAAATGCTGTATTTATTTATTAATGTGAAACACACATTTGGAGTTCTTGTTGATTTTCTGCCATAAGGATGAGTGTGAGACTGTGTGGGACTTGTTTTTTCATTGTTCTGTTATGGCTGATGTGACTTTTAAAATTCAAGCATCCTATTCTAGTATTAATACATGGATGTGTGCAAGTAATGGTTCCTGTGGCTGAAGGCTGGGGGCTGTACCATAAAGCCATAGATTAAATTGTTCTTGGAGCCATTTTAAGCGAATCTAACTGTCAAAACAAATATCTTGATGGAGACTAAAGTATTCTGTTCTGCTGTGTAATATCTTTCTGTGCTGATTGATTCAACCGGGTCTCATTTGTTGTTCAAAATGTTTGGGAAAAATTATGAATTTTTAAATTTTCATGACATTTTAAACTGAGTGTACTTTTTCCCCTTTTAACTTCGAGATGTGGAAGCACATATGTTGGCTCCGAGGGCTTTTAAACTGGATGGAATGTTTCAGAAAATTTTCTTTGATTTCAATCAATGCATTTACGGTTCAGATCTGTGGTCATAATTATGGTTACAGGTTTCATTGCATATGATTGTATGCTGATCTTTCTTGATTGATTGCCCACCTCCCTTCTTTGCTGGATTATATGGCATACTTACAATAACAAAATCTTTCTTGCAGCGTTCTTGTACCCTTGAGTTTGATGGTTCTTCCAAAGGAAATCCTGGATCAGCTGGTGCAGGAGCTGTGCTGCGTGCTGAAGATGGAAGCAAGGTGTCTATTGTATGCAACAATTCATTTTTTGTTGCGTTCTTTAACAAGTGTAGCTAACTCTTAGGTATCATTATAGGTCTATCTGCGTGAAGGAGTTGGCAATCAAACGAATAACCAAGCTGAATATCGAGGTTTAATTTTAGGACTGAAACATGCCCATGAGCAAGGATACCAGCACATTAATGTCAAAGGAGACTCCCAGCTTGTTTGCAAACAGGTTTGGTATCTTTTCAGTTTATGCATTATTCTTAACAGGTTTCAATATTGTGAGTTGTGATTTACCAACAATGGTACGTTACTCTTCACTTTTTCTTTTCTAACCAGTTTACCATCTGCTGTGATTGCGAATGCAACAGGTTGAAGGTTCATGGAAAGCTCGAAATCCGAATATAGCTTCCCTGTGTAATGAAGCAAAGGAGCTGAAGAGCAAGTTTCAATCATTCGACATCAATCATGTTCCTAGGGTACCTACTTACTCATTTGGTCTAAATTATATCTTTATTTACAAGAGATAAGAAAATTTTGGCTAAATTGGCCCCTTCTCCCTTGTGGGTAATGCTAAGTGGACATCTGTGGATAAACAAAAGTTGATTCTTGAAAATAATTCACTGGCATCTGACAATCATTTATATGTCATAGTGTTTCTCATGGGTTTTCAATTTTCATGCCTACCTATAGATGAGGCCACGTGATCCAAATGCTTGAGTAGCTAAATTATCTACAATTAGAAGTCCTGGTTCCAGTAATAACTAGACTTTGATCAGTATCCTACTAATATTGCAAAAGCTATGTGTCCTCAGTATTTTTGTGGAGTTAAGATCACTAGCAGTACCAATAGTTTATATGAATGTTTACATGCATTTCTTACTATTTTTATCATTTTTTGATGACAACTACCTTATTTTTGCCTCACTTTTTTGTGATGTTCAAGCAATATAACTCTGAAGCTGATGTTCAAGCAAATCTGGGTGTAAATCTCCCAGGTAAGACCCCAATGATTTCGCTGTACAGTTAACTTCTTTGCTTTCCTGATAAATGTGAATCCATTTAGCATGATATGGTTTGTATTTGAGAATATTTTTCAATTGATATGTTTTCATTTTTCAATTACAATAATGCTACATTTTCTTCTTTAAAAATAAATACAAGAAGAAAATAGTGTTATGTAAACAAACTCTTAGCTTTCCATAGTTTTTAATTTCATATCTACTTTTAAAAGGGGTAAATAATTTTCGTTTGATCCTAAACTTTTGCAGCTGGTCACGTTGAAGAATATTGTGAGTTTCCTTGATGCATGACTGGCAGTATCAAGCATTGTCAATTTCTTTTTGCTTTCTGCCTTTGGTAATTCGGATGCTGTAATAAAGAAGCTGGTTAAATTTCGTACTATATACTTTGTTTTATGTGACTTTTTTTGTGGGTGTTGGCACTGCCTTGTGCAGCCACAGATCAATTACTTTGAGCTGTTTTGTCTGTTTGACTATGCATATCGTGTGGATGCTCACAATTAGTGCTACTTTAATGTTTGGATGGCATTGCCTCAGCTAATGCATGACCTTATTGTAAGCATATGTGGAATCCTTCACTCGTTTTGAATTAAGACTTAGATTCGAGCTTTTTAGTGTTGCATGTTCTTAAAATAAAATTTATGAAAAGATTTAGAGTTAAGTTCAACAAATTTAGAATTTGTACAACTGAAATTTTTTAGCTGATTAATTTTATATAGGTTTTGTTTGTCTCGGCAATGGTTTTTGTAACCCAAAAGTGATTCAAAGGTCATTTTTTTTAAAAATTAAATAGGATTATTATAGTGCAGAAGCAGAAGATTTATATTTACCTCCCTTTAAGGAGATTATTGTGGTTCGAATATTCGCTTTGTTAAGGGTTGATTTGTTATGTTTCATCACTTTATGCATAATTGTATTACTTTTTGGGGTTTGAAGATATGCGTCTTTTTTTTTTGGTCAATGCAGATATGCTTCTATCAAACTAATAAATGTTTAATTTATGCAAAGTGCAATCGGGCCTGTCTTTGAACTTAAATCTTATTTTTTGACAAAAAAGGAAAGGCTTGATTATATTTTTATTCCCAAGGTGTAACCTTAGTTACCTTTTATGTTTTTCTTCAAATTTGTTTAATCTTTCAATTTCTTATCTATAATTTTTTTTTTCATCAACTGAATCCGTAAATCTTAATAAGTGAATAACTTTCAACGTTGTGAACTGACAATTTATTCTTCAATGATCCTAAATTGAAAAAAAAAATTACTAATTTTTCTCTATCATTATAGTTTCTGTAATTGTTATTTTAATGTCTTTAGATTTAGATTACCTTTCCTCTTGTAACAAAAAAAAAAGTCTTTAGATTGTTCTAATTGCCACATAGAATGGATATTTTTCGGGTTTAGGGTTTTTAATAGAAGAGTTAAGCTTACAGGAGAATTGACCTAACAACATAAATTTAGGTAGCGTTTAGTAGACACATCTGAACGGGACGGAACAGGATATATGAGTTCTGTTCCGCGTTTGTCATGTTTTTAAGATGGAACAGAACAGGACAAAAAGCTCCTGGAACGGGACATTTTGGTTCCGTAGAAAAGGGTGGAACGGAAGGGAACAGAACAGAACACTTTATTAAAATTATTATAAAGACAATACTACCCTGAATTTATTTTCATATTTCCATTTCTTTACCCCTTTCCTCTTCTCTGTTTCTCATCATCATCCTTACGTCTTTTTTTCTTCTTCTTCTGCATAATCATATATTTTATTCAATTTCTTTCTTCTGACAAAAACAAATTGCCATTTTTACCATCAGTGCTCTCAGATCCCTCCATCAATTTCTCTTCCAATTTTTCCTTACTCCATTGTTGTGATTTTTCTCAATCATAGCCACAATCAAAGTTCATGGAGCCCCCAAATCACATGGCGTCACAAACAAATGATGGGTGACAGAGAAAGATGAAGGAAGAGACAAGAGAGAGGGGCGCACGGTGGAGGAAGAGATCAGAGGCAGCGGTAGATCCACGAGGTGGCTCCGTTCGTGGCGACCTGAGATCCACGGCGGCGGATCCGGCCACTGAGCGTGATGGCCCCTAGGCGTGGCGTGGTGGAGGTCTGGTGGCGGCTTGGATGTGTGGGAAAACAACCATTAAAGGGGAGGAGAAGAACGTTCTGAAATTGTTGTTGCAGGCTTGCAATGCTTTGTTTGGGAAAATAACAAAAAAAAAAAATTGATAGGCAGGGAAAATAACAACCTGATCTTGATTTCTTTTCCTTCTCAAATGTTTTTTAACTTCTAAAAAGTTTCTTTTGCTGCTTCGGAAAAATTTCTCAATAGTTTCTAATAAGTCCAATTATTATATGTTCATAAAAAAAATATATAATATATAACATATATGAAAAATTGAAAATATTATTCTGTTGAAAACAATTTTAAAGCTTAATAAAACATTAAATATAATAGGGGTATATGTGTAATTAACTTTATGGTTCAGACTTGTCCAGTGTGTGTTTACCAAACACAATGCACTGAACATTATTGTTCTGTTCCATCCTGTTCTGTTCTGTTCCGTTCTGTCCTGTTCTGTTTGGTTTCCAAACGCTACCTTAAGCACAACCTAAAGGCATAATTGAGAAGAACTTTTTGGACTAGCTCACAAATATGAAACTCCCATTCAACCCATGAATCCATTATATGTGTTTATGGTCATGAAAGAATATAGCCTATAGGCATTATTCCAATCAATTGCAAAAGATATAGTATAATGTCCATGATTAAAACGTTAAATTGGAAATGATGTTTGGATTGTACGGTGGGTTCTTTCATTGTGGTTCACTTACTATTCTCCAAATGAAAAATTGAGCTCCTTTATTTGTCTCCGATGAGGCACACCATTGTCACGAGCCACCGTTCCATCACCTCCACTACATGTTGTCGTCATCTTTGTGAGATCCTTGTCCAAATCTCTTTCCTCGGCATCTTGTTCTCGCACAGGTGCTCTGTGAAGGAGGAAAGAGACTGGAGCGGTGACGTAGGCATGTCGGACTGGGCTGTGGAATATTTTGTGTGGGTCTATGTTTTATTTGCCTAAATCTCATACATCATCCAGAGTTATTCGGGTCAAACCATCTGGTCAGACCTATTTTGAAAACCTTAGCTTGGAGGACACACATTAGTTTACAACAACATTAAACGTAGTGCTCGGCAATATAGAAAATCGAAGGTGAAATTCGTTGCAATAGTCATTTTGACTTCGCGTGTAACATTTCCAACACCATTGTCACCAATAGAAGCCTCATATGCAGTCATGCAACTTACATATTTTTACAGCTAATAAAAATATTTATTTATAGACTTTGTTTTAGTCATAATATTTATTCATAGTCTATATAATATTGTTTGACATGGGCTTGGAACCAGGACTAGCCCACAAGAAATTCACACTAAAATGGGCCTTGATGTGCAATTGCATGATCCATCTTTTGTTTTCCTACGCATGATAGTACAGTTCTGCAGTGACGTCTCCTGTCATTTCAGTCTCAGAGCGTCAGTTTCTGTCAACTTTGCTTCTTCTTCACGGTTAGAAACTCTAGTCTCTAGGGTTTTCAACATTTTTATTTTTCTCATCACTGTGAACTTGGTTTTGTCACTGTGTTTGCCCACTGTGCAACGATGAACTTCAAATGCTGAGTTATTTCATTTTTTGTGATTTTTGTTGATGCTTTAAACTAACATCACACTTTTGTTCTTGCTTGCAGTGTTGCTTCTAAGATCACCCACTTGTGCTTGCTTGCAGTGTTGAAATGGCTGAGGTTCGAGACACTCTTCGTTCTTTCACGTGTTGTTGAAGTGTTGCTTGCATCATTTTCATCATTTTGCTGTTTAAAAACTTTGATCTTGCTAACTTGAACTTCATGTTTCTACTTTTGGTCATCAGTTTTAATTTTTTTTAGCTTATGTTGATTCACTTGATTGCAATGCATATATAGGGTTCTTAACTTTTAAAAAGTTCTTAACTTTTTTGAAAAGTTCTTATCTTTTTTTGTTTTTTGGTAAATGACTAACTTCAAACTTTAGTTTATGCCATTTGTGACTATGGCAAGTTAGCAAATGAAAAAAGTTTTAACTTCAACAAGAAATTTCATTTTGTTTCAGTATCCATATGGTTCAAGAGCTTACCACGGGAATTCCTCATCAGGGGCCAGGCAATATAATACTAATGTAAGTTATCAACATTGACATATCTCAACCTGGAAATTACACCTTAGTATCGCCAAAGAAATGCTATTTATTTATGTGAAACACACATCTGGAGCTCTTGTAAGATCTTTATTGGTGAGAGTGAGACAGGTGTTGAATAAATTGTTCCTGAGGTGCACCTTTAGGCAACTTTTTTTTTTGAATTCTGGCATCATATAATTCAAATCAACCTACAAAGTTTTTTCTGTCAATATTAACTCTGCTTAAGACATTTCATTGGTGAATTTCTGCCATAAGGATAGGTGTGAGACTGTGCGGGACTTGTTTCTTCATTGTTCAGTTATCGCTGATGCAACTTTTAAAATTCAAGCCTATTCTAGTGTTAATACATGGAGTCATGGATGTGTGCAAGTAATGGTTCCTGTAGCTGAAGGCTGGGGGCTTCACCATCAAGCCATAGATTAAATTGTTCTTTGTGTAGCCAATGCAACAGTCATAACAGATGTCCTGATGGAGGCTAAAGTATACTGTTGTGCTGTGTAATATCTTTCTGTGCTGATTGATTCAACTGGGTCTCATTTGTTGTTCAAAATGTTTGGAAAAAATTATGAATTTTTAAATTTTCATGACATTTTAAACTTAATATAATTTTTTCCCTTTTAACTTTGAGATGTGAAGTTATATGTTGGCTCAGAGGGCTTTTAAACTGGATGGAAAGTTTCAGAAATTTTTCTTTGAAATCAATCAATGCATTTGAGCTTTTAGACAGGATTCATTACATATTTATGCTGATCTTTCTTGATTGATTCTCCACCTCTCTTCTTAGCTGGATTATTTGGCATACTTACAACAACAAAGCTTTCTTGCAGCTTTCTTGTATCCTTGAGTTTGATGGTGCTTCCAGAGGAAATCCTGGACCGGCTGGTGCCGGAGCTGTGCTGCGTGCTAAAGATGGGAGCAAGGTGTCTACTGTATACAGCAATTCATTTTGTTGATATGTGCTTTAACAAATGTAGCTAACTCTTATGTATCATTATAGGTCTATCGGTTGCGTGAAGGAGTTGGCATTCAAACAAACAACTTTGCTGAATATCGAGGTTTAATTTTAGGACTAAAACATGCTATCCAGGAAGGATACGAGCACATTGATGTCAAAGGAGACTCCATGCTTGTTTGCAACCAGGTTTGGCATCTGTTCAGTTTATGCATTGTTCTTAATAGGTTTCAATATTGTGAGTTGAGATTTACCAACAACGATTACTCTTCAGTTTTTCATACAATTTTTTCTAACCAGTTTACTATCTGATGTGATTGCTTTTGCAACAGGTTCAAGGTGTTTGGAGAATCAACAATCAGAATATGGCTTATTTGTGTAATGAAGTGAAGGAGCTGAGGAATAGGTTTCTATCATTCAAGATTAGTCATATTCCTAGGGTACCTACTTACTCATTTGGTCCAAGTTTTATATTTATTTACAAAAGTGAAGAAAATTTTGGCTAAATTGTTCCCTTCACCCATATGGGTAATGCTAAGTGGACATCTCTGGATAAACAAAAGATGAATCTTGAAAATAAATTCACTAGCATCTGACAATCATTTATATGTGATAAACACTGGAATCAACAGTGAAGAAGACAAATGTAGAAACTGAAAGCTAACCAAGAATCACTGAGATTCCAAGCTAGAGATGAATTGTATTGATAGAAATTGGGGAAGAACAATTAGGGTTTACAACTGATTTCCCAATGATCAGTTCCTGGTTCCACAACCAGTTCCAAATTCTACTTTCCCAAAAGATGACTTCTACTACAAGTTTCAGCTATTTATAGCCTATTGAACTAACAGCTCTCACTGCCAGCTAACAACTCTAACAAACTCTAACCGCCAGCTGTCAACTAGCTGGCTAATTGATTTATTACACTTTAGTCCTTAGACTATGCTTTCACATAACTCTAGTCCTTTTCCTAACATACACATGTTTAAGGGCTGGCTTAGCCCTAGACCTATCAATATGTCATAGTGTTTCCCATGGATTTTTAATTCTCATGCCTACCTATAAATGAGGCCATGTGATCCAAATGCTCCAGTAGCTAAATTATCTACAATAAAAGTCCTGGTTCCAGTAATAACTAGACTTTGACCAGTTTCCTACTATTATTGCTTAAGCTATGTGTCCTCAAAGTATTTGTGTGTTGTTAAGAATTAAGATCACTAGCAGCTTAAATAGTTTATATGAATATTTACATGCAATTCTTACTAATTTTATAGTTTTTTAAATGACAACTACCCTTATTTTTTGCCTCACTTTTTTTGTGATGTTCAAGGAATATAACTATGAAGCTGATGTTGAAGCAAATCTAGGCGTAAATCTCCGAGGTAAAGACCCCAAGGATTTCCCTATACAGTTCACTTCTTTGCTTCTCTAATAAATGAGAATCCATTTAGTAAGATGATTTGCAGCTAAGGCTGCTCTGAAACCTAAAAGCTGCTGTTGTTTGTATTTGAGTATAATTTTCAATTGATATGTTTTCATTTTGTAACTATAATAATGCTACCTTTTCTGCTTACTAAAAAATACAGGAAGAAAATAGTGTTAAGTGAACAACGTCTTAGCTTTCCGTAGGTTTTAATTTCATATCTACTTTTGGAAGGGGTAAATAAATTTTCTAACTGGATCTTAAACTTTTGCAGCTGGTCAAGTTGAAAAGAACGTGAGATTCCTTAATGGATGACTGGCAGTATCAAGCATTATCAGTTTCCTTTTGCTTTCAGCTATTGGAAATTTGGATGCTGTAACAAAGAAGCCAGTTAAATTTCTAACTAAATATGTTTTATGCCACTCTTTTTCTTGTGTTGGCTCTCTCTAATTCAGCCGTTTGGATCAATTACTGTTAGCCGTTTTGTCTGTTTGACTATGCATATCGTGTAGATGCTCACGATTGGGGGACTAAAAATAGTACTGCTGTTATGTTTGGATGGCATTGCCTCAGCTAATGCAAGACCTTATTATAAGTATATGTGGAGTCCTTCAGTCGTTTTGAATTAAGACTTAGACTCAAGCTATTTAGTGTTGCATGTTCTTAAACTAAAATTGTGAAAATTGTTATAGAAAAGTGATTCAAAGAAAGTCATTTTTTGTTGTTGAGGATGAGCAGGTAAATGCCGTCACAATTGGGGACTGCCTGTTAAGCCTTCAAATATTTATTGTTGAGTGTTGACAAGGTTGATTAGGTACGGCTAATGGATGAGTTGATTGAGATATTTGGTTGTATTTTTTTAGAAAATAAGAACAAGTACGCTTTGGAATTTTGTGATTATCACTTGCTGCATAGTCTCTCCATTTTGTGACAATTTATTCATAAATAAAACTCCTTATTTGAAATTGTTTATTAGTTTTTCTTTATGATATTAATTTTCTATTAGAATTTGTCTTGTAATTGTTATTTTTATATCTTTAGATTGTTCTACTTGTCAAATCATATGAATATTTTTCGAGTTTAACGTTTTTGAAAAGAAGTTATGCCTACACAAGAATGGACCTAACAACTCATTTAAGCACAACTGAAAGTAAGGTTTGCTTTTGGTGGTGGTGCACAACCTTGATTTGCCTTGCTTTGCAAAGCGGAGCTGCGTTGACACGACGGGGGGTGTACCTTTAGAAGATGCTTTGATGCTCAAGTTAGTGAGTAAACAAATAGAAAATCTCGAAGTTTGAAGGATTCTAGGTTTGCATCATAAGTAATGCGTAAATTAATGAACAACTGCACTTGCAATTGTAGGATTGGTATTGTAAGTCTTTAGGAAGTCTCGTGTATGGTCTTTCGATGTCGTGGTTTCCCTTAGGCAGCCAACCTTTGTGATCTTTAATAAATGAGTCGGCGTTTGGGTGGTGGTCTTAGTTAGGATGAATTCTTCCTTTAACTAAGTCATCTCATGCACCTCTATGACACTCAATTGTGAGGCATTTGGGCGGACAGTCTTTTAACTTTTGGGGCTGGGTATAACACTTTCTTTACTTGCTCCTTGATACATAGAAATCTTCTCCACAACCTGAACACCACATGTTCTCGAGGGTTAGCCTAAGTGGTAAGAGTTAGGGAACATAAGGGTTGAGTGAGATGTTGGGTGGGATGAAGGGTGAAGGGTCCAGGGTTCAAAACTTGATGAGAGACTAATTTACTAACATTACTAACAACTAATATTTTCCTGTAAAAAAAACATGATCATCACACACATAACCAGGTCCTATTGCAAACATTAGCCAACCAGTGCACTAGTTGTACTCAACAAACATATTTATGTGGAACTTGGCTTTTTTTCACATGCAGGGCTTACATTTTTTCTTTCAGAGGTATCTCACCTCTCTTTCACCGCATGAGCTATCTACAAGGGACATTAAATTACTACTTGAATTATGTTGAAGTCGACTCTTGATAAACACATACACATAGACAAAAGAGAGAGGTATGAAATGAGATGAAAAAGAATACTAAATTATGTGAGATAAACATATTTACATATGCCATCTATTTTTTGTTCACACATGCCATTTCAATACATAATTTCTTCTTGTCAAAAAACACACAAAATCTTGGGCTTAAGAAGCTATTGGGCCAAAAACATCTACAACCAACTTCACACATGTAAAGAAAAAACAGAAAAAAAACTTGGTACTAGAAGCAGAGTACAACATCATGTTCTGTTGTGGATAGGGAGTGAAAAACAGCAACTTCATCATCAACTATCCAACCAGTTATCATCACTGTGTGTTGAAAATGGCAACACTATTTTCATCTCCATCTCTGCATTCCATTCGCCTCTCTTCTCCTCCTTCTTCTACACCTTCTTCTCCTTCCCTCGCGTTTTGCACCTTCCCTCTCCACCCTCGCTGTTCACCTTTGAAGGCATGGACAGTCAAGAACCGTTTGTTTCGTGTGGCCAAGGCGGTTGAAGGAGAAGAAGAAGTCAGCACCACTGAGTCTGAACCACCGCAACAACCATCCACCTCGGAGCAGCAACCCGTTGTGGTTCCCATTTCCCCATCTGATACTCTCACCATGCTCTTTCAGGTACACCACCACTAGTTTCACTTTGATGACTGGTAGGTGCTTGTTGTAATGCCCGTGTGAAAATTTTGGAGCTTTGGACCTTGTATGTAATGTGATGAACTAGTTTTGTGGATGTTCCTTTAAATCTAAATTGTGATGAATTTTGCAGACCTACCCATTAGGCAATTTTTGTTCTTTGTTTGATATTTTGACTCAGTTATTATCTTTTCTTGCAATTGTGGTCCTAAATTATGCAGGGATTGTATGAAATTAGAATACTGATAAAAATAGGCTTATCATGATAGTGTTTGATAAAATGACATGCAAGATTGTGTAAGGCTGAGACTTCTTGATGGGGGAGGTTGTGAACTGTGAAGTAACTACAGAGTGAACCTAGCTAAATAAATTGGACTAAGCACCCAAATTAGTGTCTTAAAGATACAGCTTTAATCATATTAGTCTTTGTAAGACAAAAATGACCATGTAAATCCCTTAAATATCCATTCCCTAGGTCAAATTAGTCTTAGAGTTAATAATGTCATGGGCTAATTTGACTTCTAAAATACATGTTTTAGGGACCTATGTGATCATTTTCATCTTCCTGATATTAATTATCAACATTCTATCTTTCTAGGAATCAATTGAGAGTTTACTCAAATAATTAACCCTAACTGTCCGCATATCATATCATATCATATTGGCTAAAGACCTATCATATTATCCTCACTGATCAATACTGCATATGTCTGCCCCCTAAACGGACGGATAACTTAATAAATGGTCTTTTGAGCCACTGATTATGGTATATACTTGTTGTAATTGGATCACTTTGCTTGGGACTAACTGTCTACTTTGGCAAATTTGAAGGCAGAGGGAATATTGAATGAAACAGCTGTTCCAGCTTTAACAAAAGCTCTAGAGGTAGCTCTATAAACTTTCATAATCTAAATTTTTTTTGTTCAATAACTTCAATGTGAACATAGATTGATGCAGTAAGTCATTTTTCTGTCATTGTGTCATTTGTCTGTATTCTGTTCCGAGTTCCTTGTTGAACCTAGCAGCCATAATGCTGCTTATGATTAGGTTCTTGTTTTTTAATATCACCATTTATTACTTTCTTCTAAAAAGTACATGAATGAGTCTTGTTGACCGGTTGCCTTTAACTTAATGATGATGCAGGCAGGTTAGAGTGTTTTCTTTTTTCAGACTGAATCCTGTCCATCTTCAATCCAAATGTAATTTAAAAGAAGATAATGGTATACTACATTTGGGAAACAAAAGTCAACCTAGTTTATGAATGGGGTGAGATGTTCATAGGATGATCATGAAGAGAGGAAGTCCCATTCATTGGCCAAATATTGTGAAGTGAGGGGGAATGCGTTTCTTCGTCTGCAGTAACAGAAATAGCTTAATCTAGTCATGGGCGTATGTCTTATTTATATCCATTAAGGATTTATAAAGACAGCTTTTAATTCTATTTCTATAAAATAATTTGGTTGTTATATTTTTGATTGTCTTCTTTGTTTGTTCTTCTGTCATGTCGTTATTGTCTTTGGAAACTTTGGGGCTTATTACCTTAACACTTGCTTATTAATGTTCCATTACGTTTATCTTTATAGGAGACAGATGGTGTTACCAATTTGAGGGTTCATCTTTTTGAGGGACTCGCAAGTTTAGAGGTATGCTTTAGTACAATATCCAATTGCCTAAAGGCTTTTATTTCTTTCAATAATGAACTCTAAACTATTGATTTTGAATGATTGTGAGAAATCAAACTATTTTTTGCTGCAACCTTTATGGGATTGAAATCTCCTCTTAATAATTAATTCATTATTTTGTCATTGAAATGTTGATAATACACATCATATCCTTGATCTTTATAAACTTTGCTACTGTTAAGTTTTTTATGTAAGGAAGCAAGTGCTCATGAGCCCGTGGCAGAGAATTTAAGAAATGGTTTTTTATTAGATAAACATTACACGATGAGTTTAACTTTACTTCAATATCATTAATGAATTTTGTGCTCTTATTCAGTTGGAAAAACAGACAACAGTCCAAGCTACAGGAGTGGCTTCTAGTCTGGTAGAAACCATACAAGGTTTAGGCTTTAAATTACAGACGTTAAATCTGAGCTTTGACGACGCAGAAGTTGCAGCTGCCTAGACTAAATGTGCTGGTTTAAGACCACTGGAGTTTGAGGAAGGAACAATTTATAGAAGTGGCATGTTCCTGCTTTTCTGACTAACGCCTACTGCAGTCATTTTTGGTTTGTATAGGCTTTGATTAAGGGTGTTGGTTATCTTTTTTTGTATTTGGAGGGTGTTGCTTAAATTTCTTTATTGTTGTTATTATTTCCTGGAAAAATTTTAAGAGTATGTAATGATAAAAGGCTTCAACTGATACAGCTTTTTGATGGTAGAAAGCTTCATCTGTTCTTTTTTTTTTTTAAATCTTAATTTTGTATTATTTTATTAGACATGCTCGACCAAGTTAAGAAGTGGACTTTAAAGGATACAATACCAATTTAATTAGGGTATCTTACCAATTATTTTGTTTTGTAGCTAGTTTGGTTGATGAATAAGGTTATGAAATGAATTGAAATTACAATTGATACCACCTAAAACCATGAGTTAATATATGTTCTAAAGTTGAAAACATTATATATCTAATGAAAAACCAATTATTTTGTTTTACTGCTAGTTTAGTTGATGAATAATGTTATCAAATGAATTGAAATTACATTTATACCACTGAGAACGATATATGAGTTAAATTAATATATGTTCTAAAGTTGAAAAGGTAATATTAAAGAAAACCCACATAAATGTAAACTAAAGCATAGTAATATGTTTGTTTTTCTTTCACCGCATTAGTCCTTCATTCTCTAGTTGTGTTGGATGTTCCTTCATTGGTGGTCTTGGCGGCTCATGTAAATAACACCCTGCATACATTATTAAGAGCACAAGTCCACAAATTGCCCCTATGACATTGCCAATCAAGGTATAAATGTATGGGTGAAATAAGTGCAAAACTATCCGAGTAGAATCCATTTACCCTTTTTGAAAATGGACCGTTTGATCAACAATGTGTAACACAACTGGTAGATAGTTGGACTCTTTAATCATTTAGTCCAGAGTTCGATTTCGAGGCGGTGCGTATGGAGAAGCATTTGTTTGGAGAGCTAGGAGGTCATTATCCTTAGGTTCACATTTACACTATAGGGGTTGGAGTTCCCATATACTTCCATGTCTTATTTTCTCTGTTTTATAAAAAACTTAATAGTAGACTATTTTAGTATTTTTATCAGCAAAGAAAAATTATTAAATGTGAGCATGCTATAGTTAGCTGTTCCAGAGAAGGTGAGAACTTTCATCTGGTTGGCCCTTCATAACTCCATTCAGGTTAACGCGCATCGCTTCCGCTGCAAGATGGCGGTGGCTCCTTCTTGTCCTCGTTGTTCAGCCCCGGAGGAGGATATCTTACACTGTCTCAGAGATTGCCCTCACTCCCAAGAAATTTGGCTAAGGCTTGGGGCATTGGCGTGGACTAATTTTGGTGTTGGAGATCATGGCAATTGGATCAGCAGCCAAGCTCGAAGCAGGAATAGCGTGAAGTTCTTGGCTGGTGTGTGGGGAGTGTGGAAATGGAGGAATAACATGGTTTTCGAGGATTCACCTTGGTCGGTTGATGAAGCTTGGCGTAAGCTTTGTCATGAGCACGATGAGTTCATTACTTTTTCAGATGGGGATGCAGGGGATCCTGGGTCTTGGCTGAGTTCCAGGTGGCAACCGCCGAGGCAAGGGACTGTTAAGCTGAACGTGGATGGGAGTTTTTGGGAGCAGGATCGCTGTATGGGGGCGGGTGGCTTGATTCGGGATGATCAAGGCAAATGGCTGTGCGGTTTTTATGCTCACCGAAGAGGGGGAATGCGTTAATTGCAGAAGCTACTGCGCTGTTGATAGGCCTGAAGCTGGTGTGGGATCGGGGTCATCGTCATGTCATGGTGGAGGTGGACTGTGGGGAGCTGCTGCATGCGATGGAGGATGAAGAGAGCTGTCGTTTTTTGCCCATCCTGAATGTCATCCGTACCTTCAAGACCCGGGATTGGAGCTTGAGCATTCATGTAGCCCGTCGAGAATGCAATGCGCCGGCGGATTCCCTCGCCAAGACAGGAGTTCGGTCAGCTTTGGTGGACGTTTGCTTCTTGGAAGACCCTCCTCCAGATGTTGAAACGCTAGTCCTTATGGACTCTTTGTTTGTTCGTTAGTTTTTGTAGCTCTGTTAGTTTTCAGATGAAGCAAAAAAAAATGCTAAAGTTAATTCAACCCACATATAAAAAGACCCCACAGATCCCATTAAAATGTTTCACTACTGATAAGAACTAACATCATAAATAAATACCACCATAATTTCTTTTATCTTTGACAGATCTATCACTCATCATAACAAATGTTTTTTTAAGATTTAAACTGGATCTAACTTGCTTACTATTGTACTATCATAACACCTGGTTAATAACACTACTACACTTTGAAGAAAGCCAAGAGCGGGATGAACTCTAATGAGGTCCACAACGTCCTTAGAAGATTGATTCTTAAATACCACCCAATTTCTTTACCTTGCAATCAATTAGAAATTAATAGGCTAAAAAACACTTTTGGCCCCTGATATTTCAAGTTTGTGCAAATTCTGCCCCTACTCTATTTTTGTCGATGTTTCTACCCCTCATGTTTTCAAATAGTGCATCGTCTACCCCTCCATCAGTCAAACGTTAAAAAACTAACGGAATGAGCTGATGTGACTTTTTTTTATATATTTTTTGGAACTGCCACGTGGAAATTACAAGTGAAATTGGAAAAAAGAGGCAAGGGAGATTCAAACTCAAGACCTGTAAGTAGCAAAACATGCATTTAACCAGTTCAATTACATGCATAATTGATATAAACATCAAGTAAATTTAATTTATATCATTTCCTTGATCATCATCAACTTCATATACTCTTCTTCATCTCTCCAATCCACTCAGGAACCTCTCCTGAGAAAGCCTGACTGACGGAGGGGTATACAGTGCACTGTTTGAAAACGTCAGGGGTAGAAACATCGACAAAAATAGAGTAGGGGCATAATTTGCACAAACTTAAAACATCAGGGGCAAAAAATGTTTTTTAGCCAAATTAATACTAGCATTACTGAGTTTGTGTGTGTATGTTTTTACTTCGATCACATTAGATGCTCTCCAATCATAGTGGGGATAAGAGGAAACAATGCAAGTGTACAAATTGGACGCAAATATCAAGACTCCATGTCCATAATTGCGATCTCTGCAACCCATCTGAAAGCTGTTTCCTCTTCATAAAGTTGACTTGAAAAAAGAGCAAGAAAAATATGAGTTTGCTATAGTACTGTGAGTCGGTGACAGCCATGGTTTGGTCCTTTTGGTCATCCTATGAGCTGTGTCCAGATCATGTTTAGGGTCTCCTCCCTCACTAGCAATTCAAATCAAAGTTTTCATCTGATATTTTAACGTATTCTGATGTAATTTAGTAGACATGCTATATGTTACCAAGAAAATTACAATAATGTAAGACCATATACAATGGATGGTTGAAACCATTGTTTAAGTATGTTGAATTTGTTGAAATGGTTTAATGGTTGTTGAAGTTTGTTGAAAGGGGGGAGAGAGAAAAAATTTGTTGAAGATTTTCAACAAGTTTAAAGAGCATGCGGTGTGCCACGTGGCGCGAGGCCAATGGCCACCGCAGGCGCGTGTGCCACACGCGCAGACAAGGCGCGTGACGCGCCTTGTCTGCAGGAAAGAGAAATTTTTTTTTTTGCTCCTGACACGTGGCTCGTTCTGATTGGTTGCTCCAGATTTCGTTTTTCCTTATCTTTTAAACTCGATTATTTCATCAAAAAAAATATTTTCTGAAAAAAAAAATTATACCAAAATTCATGATTTTTTTCCTCTATAAATAGAGACTTGGTTCGTTTGATTTGGACACAGAAAAAAAAACCAAGTTTTTTCACTCTCTTTATCTCTCTCACTATCTTATTTATCTATATATATTAGTATTTGTATTGAAATGGATCCCAACAATCACCATTTCAACACCCAGAATTATAGTCTATATTTAAAAAAAAATTGTTAAGTGTTTATTGTTTTAATTTAATTTAAATCGATAATTGTAATTTTATGTAATTATAAAAACAAAAATATAAAATTAAATAAAAATGTGAAATAAAAAAGTGGTGGGGTAGGGTGAGTGGTGGGGTAGGGTGTTGAGAGTTAAGTAAAACCATTGGAGTGAGTAATTGTTGAGAGTTTGTTGAATTAGAGAGAGAAGATGATGTGGAGTGTTGGGAAGAGAAAAAGTGGGGTAGAAAATGGTTAAACAAAACATTTTTTGTTTAACCATTGTATATGGTCTAAGAGTAGTGTTAGCTGGTGCAGTAAACTACGTGCATTCACATTTCGCTAATGAGAGCAAATTATAACAAGATTGGATATCATATATTCAATCTAAATTTTAAGATGTTAGACGAATGAGTTCTTTCACTAAAAAATTGCTCAGTATTCTTTTTATCTAATGTGAGCTTCTTACAACAATCTTTTTCTCAAGTATATAAGTCACCAAATTGTTAGTAAATCTTTCAACACCACTATTTGGCCAAAAGATATACTTAAAACTACAGACGATTTTTTACATTATGTTAAAGAGCAAACCACAAGTGAATTAAACATTATGACCCAGTTTGGAAGAGCTTATTTAAGCTTATCTGACAGCATAAACTCTTATCCCAGTGTTTGAGAGAGCTTATGCAAACAGCTTATGCTTATTTTCATAAGCTATTCAGGACAGTTTATGAAAAACAGCTTATGCTTATATACAGCTTATTTATAATTTATTTTAATAAATTTTTAAAAATAGCTTATGAATAAGCGCTTATGTCATAAGCGCTTAATTAAGCTGTTTTTCCAAACGGGGCCTATATCTATCACCTAAAAGCTTAAGACATTGAGTGTATGAGTCATATCACTCATAAACTGATTAACACACTTGATATCAAAACATTACTTTTGAACACCAACCTTTCCCATCCTTGCTTTCATATTTTAGCTTAGAAACAAGTGAGATCCCACCTTTCAATGTCAATTAAAAATGCTTTTGACTTAAACCAAACATTTTGGAAGAGCTCATGGCAGAGAGAACCACCACTTTTTATGTTTTATAATTTGCATAGTAACTTTTGATATTTTGCTTTTAGTATAATTTGGTTACTTTGAGAAATTGTAAGGGCTGCGCCTACCGTGTGTCAGTTTCAAACTGACACACGGTGCTTCAGTTTTCCTATATGAGTGATAAGACAAAATTAACCTTCATTGCTCAAATTTTTCCATCTTTCTCCTTCCACCATCATCAACACTCACTCTTCTAACCTTCAAGTTTTCCAGATCTGCAGATTAATTGGAACTGAATAATGGGTATGACATTTTTTTTTTTTTGGAAGGAGAAATTTATTAATAAAGAAGGGAACCAAGAGCAGTAGAACCGACTCAAGGACCAGGAACAACAGAAACTAGCCAAGGATCCCCACATAGACAGCATCACGAGGCCAAAAAGAAAAGGAACAAAAACCAGAAGATGAGAAAATGTAGCAGAAAGCAAGAGACAGAAAATTAGAGAATAATGGGTATGACATTTACCAACTCTCACTCTTCTAATCTTCAACTTCAACCTTTCTCTTCCAACCCTATCTTCTTCTTCATCTTCTGTCCCAAAGCTCTTCACTTTCTCCATCCCCATTTCCAATTAACCAGATTCATCAAAACTGGGTTTGTGTCTATTCTTCTGGGTTTTGCTGGGTCTCTAACTGCAGTTCATCCAGCCACTGCGTTGTACAGCCACAACCCCAACGCACCGCACATCCGCCAGCGGTTGTACAGCAACACCAGCGGCGTTCTCAGCACAATCGGTACTCCGACCACTGTAGAACCATGGAGATGGCTTACCTGATGGCTTTGAAGCATTTCTGGGCAGCAAAACACCAAAGATCTCCACCACGGTTCCTAGATCTGGGCAAACTTCCACATACCTGCAACTGGAGTTTCCAGCCAACTCCGGCGTCGTTTTAAAGCGAGACCACCACCATTAGACTTCTCGTCTTGAGAGCTTTCAGATCCTGTAGTTAGCTCGTTGAAGTGAAGCTTGGGTGCGCGGCGGACAAAGAAGCGACACGGCGGAGATGGTGCGGTGGTGGATGAATCCGACCAATGGGGGTGGGTTGGGGAAGAAGAAGGGTATTTTTGTAAATTAAGATATAATTAACAAATGAATTGTTTTAATGCTAATTTATCTGAACCGTTAAAATTTAAAAATATCAGATCTAATGGTGCATATGAAACTGAAGCACCGTATGTCAGTTTGAGACTGACACACGGTAGGTGAAACCTTCAGTTTAAACTAGTATGAGTTTAATGAATATAACAAATTTGTAATTGCATTATTGTTTTCAAGATTTGAAAAGAATTTAAAACATACATGCTCACAAGTTAAGACGGGTAGCTTTGAACTATAAGTAATTTTAGAGCATTTAAGCATGTTGTCAAACATATTATAAGTAAATATCTGTTTTAAATTGAACTCAACTAAACGTCAATGAAAATTTTGGGTTCATTACACGCCTTACAAACTTAGTTAATGTTTTAAACTAAATTGAACCAAATGACCAATACCACTTGCCTTTGCCTATATGACTATATCCTAATGGTGCCATTCTGCTTTGACTATAGTGTTTGTCAAACCGAGGTGTCCTCAGAAGATATGTTATGAATTCTGACATATTCATCTAAAGCATTACTTGCTATGTTTAAAATTCCCAAAGACAGGCCTTGTGTTCAGTAGCGTAGATTAGTGGCAAGTGGCAACTCACCTCACACACTCTCACAACAAGAGCCTAGATATGCTAATTTACTATGCACAATGTTAGAGGCACGTGGGTTGGAAGCTGTATCAGTCAGTTTAGGAGACAGTACTGAGGCATTATTTCACACCAGCTACCAACCACCGCTAACTTTTTCTTATCTCTCCCCCAACCTTGACCTCTATATAACACAACATCTAGCTAGTAATTGGTTCAATCAGCACTCACTAGAGAACCAATCACTTTTTCTCCTTCCTGAAATGGCTTTCAAAGCCATTCTTCTTCTGAGCATTTTTCTTGTGGTCTCCACTAAGGTATAACATAGTTTCATTCTGATGAGGAAATTACTTTCTTGTTCCAAGTGTTTTAGCTTCAATATCCTATAACTTTGTTTTTAATATTTTTATGTGCAGGTTTTTTCCCATGATGAAGATCTCAAGATAGTGGTATGTTTGATTAACTTTTGGTATCTAAACATCCTCATAGATAAACTTCATTTCATAAATTATTATCACTATCTGTATGATTTGTTTATCTTTTTCTTTTATTATTAAGAGTGATCTAATGTAGCTTATTTTTCACTTTATCTTTTTAAAATAGGTTATTGCTGTTCTTTTATTAAAATACAAATAAACAACTCTGGTTTTCTAGTCCTGTTAATACTCCATAGTCCACTCAGTTAGCACACATTTAATTAATTGTTTGTTGCTTTGCATTGAATAGAAATTGATTTCCCCCACCTTCACTCCTCTGTTTTTCATTTTTGTCATAATCTTTTCCCTCATATTTCCCACTTTTGATAACAAGGAGAATCTCTCACTTAACATAGATATGGAAAGATATGTCATATGTTAAATCCATACACAGACAAATATAAAAGCAGTGTATTAGACTTTAAAAGTTATCAATTTTTCCATGCTAAAGGGCTAGAAATCTTGTATTTGGTACAGGTGAACTATGCAATTCCTTCAGTTCCTGCTCCTCCCTCACCAGTAAAACCACCAACTCCTTCAACTCCAGCAGTGACAGTTCCCACTCCACCTCTAGTGAAGGCACCAACTCCACCACCACAACCACCCGTGAAGGCACCTTCTCCTCCCATAGTGAAATCACCACCTTACTTTCCACCACCAGTGAAGGCACCTTCTCCCCCCATAGTGAAATCACCACCAGTGAAGGCACCAACTCCTCCCATAGTGAAATCACCTCCTTCCTATCCACCACCAGTGAAGGCACCTTCTCCTCCCATAGTGAAATCACCACCAGTGAAGGCACCAACTCCTCCCATAGTGAAATCACCTCCTTACTATCCACCACCAGTGAAGGCACCAACTCCTCCCCAAGTGAAAACACCTCCTCCTCATCCTCCTGTAGTGAAGCCCCCTGTTGCTCCAATTCCATCAACTCCCATAGTCAAATCAATGAAGGGTAAGTGAGTTACTAAATCATGTCTATGAAAACTCTCTTCTTCAATCTCTGTTGTAATTCATTGACCAAAAGAAAAAAAAAAATCTCTGTTGTAATTAATAATGATTCACATTTTTTTTTTGTATAATTTGTGCATAATGTTTATAAAGCAAACTTACACTCAATAATATCCCACAAAATTTAGTGTTTTTTTTCTCGAGCACAACGGCCTCGGAGGATCCATATAGCCGATTTCACTAAGATAAGAATTTTGTTGCTATACATAATGTTCAGGATTGATTCTTGATTAATTCTTAATGTTTGCTTAATTTTAAGTGTTACTAGAATCTGATGAGCTAATTGACACTCTTGATTTTATTTTTATGGGCAGATTGCATTCCACTATGTAATTATAGGTGCCAATTACACTCAAGGAAGAATATGTGCACTAGAGCATGCATGACATGCTGTGACCGCTGCAAATGTGTCCCTCCAGGAACATATGGTAACCGGGAAAAATGTGGCAAGTGCTACACTGATATGTTAACTCATGGCAATAAGTACAAGTGCCCATAGATCCTAGATGCTATCTAATACCTATGCTTTTGTAATAGTAGTAATTGTATTTGAATTATTATGCGGTTTAAAGTTCTATAGTATATTTATTGCAGAGTGATCAGCATTAAATTATGCAAGTTACTATGGTGTTAATCAATTACTAGTACAAAGCAGATTGTAGGGTCTATGGGATACATATATACAATGTGGTCCTAGAAGGAGTTCAGTTCATGCTCTTATGATCAATACATGGAAATATTTGCTTTCGAAATTCAGATGAACATGATATCGATAAATTTGATTCCTTTTTGGGCACATCTTTTTGAGATCTTATGAGGTGGGTGAGATAAATATCCTTGCTGTGTCCTTTTGTTGACATGGATTGAAGTATGGGGTCGCATTTTAAACCATGCCATCTACCTATGTCAGAATCCCTTTAATGAAGTGTACCAAAAATTAAATAAAGCATGTCTTAATTCAAGGCACTAACAATGCTGCCAGCTGATAACTATCCTTGCAAGTTGCAAATGAGAGTAGTTATTAGTTGTTACTCCCTATGCATTTACTTATTTAGCCTATCTTAAGTGAATTGGATCTTCTAGGTTGACCTCTGCATCGGCAAAATGGTAAATATATATAAAAGTTTTAGACTAATTTGACTTTTTATAAATCAATCTAAACTATTAGTATAAGAATTTGCTTCATGACATTTTGGTTAGGTTTGAGTTGTTCTTGATTTGTTGTATAGTTTACTCATACAAGAGAATTAGTCTCGCATAGCAATTTTTTCATGAATTAAAGTTGTGTTTTAAAAAAAAAAAACTTCATGAAGTAAATATAACTGCAGAGTATCGTGTTGATAGTTTGCAATTTTCCATATTAAACTTTTCCAGACCTCGAGCCATTTGAGACAAACCTAATTATCTACATGGATATATCTTAAATCCCAAGACAAAGGAGGCTACAGATTATTCATATTAATGGAAGTGGGCAAGGCTTTCTTGATCTCTACAAGTAACCCATGCTATTGTTGGCAAGTAATATCATCCACGTAGAAAATAAGCCTCACATATCTTATGATGTATATTTTTTTCAAAGCTCATGGAAGTAACAACTTCATATATGGAGAAAATAAACAACTTCATATATAATATGTATCATTGGCTTGAAGCTTGCTTTAATTCATAGATGAATTTCTATAATTTGCATGCTAAGTTACACTTTTCATTCTCTACAAATCTTTCACATTGTTGTATGTAGACTAGTTCAAAGAGATCACCATTTAAGACAAAGTGTCTTTTCATACATATTCATTTAATGAAGTTTCAAATCATAATGAGCTACAAGAGTCCTTGTGATTCTAAAAGATTTTTTTGATGATACATGAAACAATGTTTCTATACAATTAATATCTTTCTTTTCTAAATTATTTTACCACTAATTTTGCTTTAAAGCGATCTACATTTCCTTTAGAATCATTCTTAATTTTAAACACCTACTTGCATCCTCAAAGCATAACTTAAGTTGTACCTTGTAAGAGCTGAGATGACATATGGATTGGAGAGAGGAAGGTCTAGAGATTAATTTTTGGAGGAAAAATTTGACCGATAAAAAAATCTCCTTACATCCAATAAGTTTAAAATTATCAGGAAGTACCTCCCTATAATTTCCTGAATCTAGTATGCAATATATGTTAAAATTATTTTCTCTTAGGAAAGTATACTAACCATTAGGAATAGCTGTTCTTCGTCCCTTTTGAAAACGTTTGAGAGGTATAATCTCAACATATTGTTTAGGAGCTAGTGGGGGTGGGGTCATTTAAGGCATACTCCTCAAGTGTTAGGTACTTAGGTCATCTATTGGATCCTCTGCCTTTCAAAAATAAAATGGATTCTCTACCTTCTCTTGTATAATTGGTATTGGCACCAAAACTCACTCCACAAGAGTTTGGCTCATTATTTTGATGATCAATCAAATCATTAAATCCATTTTCAAGAAACTTTGCATTAATGGACTCAACAATCGTAGTTCCTCCAGTAGGACAATAAAATCTATAGCCTTTAGCATTTGTGGGGTAGCAATGAAATATCATATAGTAGTTATAAGGTTCAATTTTGATGCATTTGGGTTATATAGACTTTTACCTCCACATAAAGATGACTTCCTTTAAATTTTAGAATCAACTTCCTAATATGCCCTCTAATGTTATGCTAATCTCGTTATTTCTAGATTAAATTGAGTTTCTTCATGTCACTTGAACTATACTTTCAGTGTTTTTTTTTTCTTGCTATACTATCACCCTTAACTTTACTTAAACCACCGAATTGTTGTTAACTTGTTATTAGCACTTTTTTTTGGTACACGGGAAAACAAGACACAACAATTAAGCTAGTTCATCCTCACACAAGGGTGCAAGAATATTAGAGGAAGGAAGCGTCCAAACGCGACTAGAAGAACCATTACGTAAAGTTTGGCGGGCCAAGAAATCTGCAGCATTATTTGACTATGGGGATAAGCCCTACGGTCACACTCCAATCCCACGTAAGCAACTCTGTGATTCTATAGATTGTTTCCTTCTCCCAGAAGTTAGCCCTTAACATTGTCTTTTTTGTCAGTTTATGGTATAGAAAAAGGTTGACGCGTCTGTTGACTTCGTTCCTTCTTGGCAATGGTTTCCATATTTTCCTCTCACTTTCAGTGTGAATTTCCTATGGCTGTGTCACAGAGACTTTTCATTCACTATGTCTATTTATCAACGCCTTGACATTTTATCTTCCTTAACCTTTATCCTCATCAATTGTCCCCAACTCACTGCAACACAATCTCAAGCTTCCACTTCATGCTGTTTTCTATTCACAAAGCAAGCACACCATGAACCAATCTCAACTGTATGTGATCAATGAAGCGATCTTCCTCATCTCTTTCTTATTTTACTGATTCATTTATTTGCTTTGTTGGGTTTTGGTTTGTAGCTGAAGAACAATATAGGCTTAATTCAACTTTTTGTCTCTCATCAATCATAATTGTTCAATTTTGGTCCCACTATTTTAATACACAAAATTTGCATCTCTCATGTTTGTGCCGTCAACAATTTTAGTCCACCCGCTAAATTATGGAAGGAAGCAAGTGACATGACATTAATGAAACAATGGCATCTAGCTGCACAAACTTGGGATGCAAATTGCTCATTTTAAAATAGTGAGATCAAAATCGCACAATCATGATAGATCATGGAGGAAAAGTGGAAGTAGACCAACAATATAAGAGTGATAATATATCAACATACAATTTTTGCCATGCATACAATTGACACACACCTTTCGGGCGGTTGTTAGCTGTCGCAAACATTAGTAGCTCTTAAAGCCCGCGACTAAGCTGTATGTCTAAAGAATGTCGGCTAAAAGTGAATGTACGAGCATCATTTCCCTTTTCAAAAAAAAAAGCATCATTTCCGAAAATAAAATAACATGAGATGTTGATTCTTATGATATTATGATGCTGGATTTTGTTGTGGTTGCAGATTCAGCAGTGGAGTCTCGCTTGCACCTTTTGTGACAACCTCTAGTCTTCTTTCAAGATCATGGGGTGTTATCTCCTCTCGTCATGCAGGCATTGTTTCAAACGTGGGAGTGGGACTATCATGGAAAGTTTACAAAGAACCGGATACGGATGTGACCATTGTAGCGTTTGAGGCCACCCCAGAATATTCTTCCAATCTTCAACCTGATTTGGTTTCATCTTCTGAGCTTAAGGAGAATAATTTCCTTCACTTTGACTTTCTGTGTACCAAGAAATATCCACTTTTCTATGTTAACAAAACTGCAGTTTCACTGTTCTATGAAAATCGTCAGAGGCTTGATCAATTGAAGTCCGAGGTATATCTCACCCTTTCCCTTGTCATTGTTCTGAGCTTCCTCTGGTTTTTATTTGGAAAAATAGCTAGCTGAAAATTCCTTCACTTAATTGGGCATTTGAGGGGGGGGAGGTTGTCAAATGTTTCTGCAATTATGCTAAGCATAACTAATTAAGGTAGCTATTAGATTGTGTGTGGATGAATCATGAATGTGTTAATACCACCCACCCTACACAAATTCATAAGTAATTCTAGTGGTGCAGAAATGAGGTGTAAATTTTTGTTTCTTTAGTTTTGCTATTTATAGCACTGCCCCTGGTACAATTATATTATCTATCATGCAAATCTAGCTCTCTATCTTATAATCAATGAGCATGACAAAGAGTGACTAGTCAGATTGATAGTTAGGCATGGATTAGTCATGTTAATTTAGTTTATAAAACTATTCAATGAACTGGTAATGGAATGAAAATTGACTTTCCACATTACATATGAAAAGGGACTTAGAAGTGATTTGCAATGTTTCTACTTTCTACTTGACAGCACTTTTCTTCACTCAATTCTATAACCACTCAGTACTCCTCTCAAGTTCTTGAGAAGAGATTTTAAGAGATTACTACCTGCAAACTTCATGGAGTTTGGGACAAAAGTTAGGGTGAACTTTGTCCTGAGAAAATGGATCTTATACATGATTCTCAGCATATATTGTTCTTCTTTTTTTAACCTAATGAGTTGAAAATGATAATGCAGATCAATAGCTCCCCTAAATTGATTGTTACTGGACTTGCTCTCGGAGGAACAATTGCTTCTCTCTTCACTTTATCACTGTTAGATCGCATTGGTTCTGGAAACAAACGCCCTCTCTGCATCACCTTTGGTTCTCCCCTTGTTGGTGATAAAAAATTCCAAGAAGCCATATCACGTAGTTCTACATGGAATTCTTGCTTTCTACATGTTGTCTCTTACAAGGACCCACTTCCTAGGCGGTTTATCACAAACCACACTGCTCCAGCTGCTGCATTAAGTCCTCACACCACCAGTGCTTATACGCCTTTCGGGACATTTCTCTTGTGTTCTGATGCATATCCAACATGTTTTGAGAACCCTGACTCTATTTTGGCACTTCTTGAGGGAGCAATCCATGATCAGTGTCAAGTTTTTCAGTCTATATATTATGGATTTATAGTAGAAAATCTCCGCCGTAAGGCCATTTGCAGCGACTTAACAGCTCGGGCTGAAGACTTGACACATTCTAATTCAATGCAAGCAAGCATTAATTTGCAGTTGTTGGCACTAGGATTGAAACCACTTATGCAGGTAGGTGAATATCTCTTAAGTCCTTAAAGAACTTGCATTCTATGTGAACCTTATTGGACTTATTATGTTCAATTAGGCTACCATTTGGTAAAACCAAACTTTTTCTGACCTCTTTCTAAAATTGATTTGGCAGCAACAACAAGAACAGGCTATTGACATCAAAACTTTGCCAATAAAGATGGAAACACTGGAAAAAATCTTTATCCAAAAGAGGAAAACATTTGATCCATCCTGGAAATTGAATCGGGTGAAGATAGACATGGCCAAACTTGAATGGTACAAGAAGTCTTCTAAAAATCAAGATACAGGATACTATGACAGCTACAAAAAGATGTGCTTTACAAGTGACCAAGATGTTATTAAGTTCCATAAAAACCTCACGAACTACTGGGAAGAGATGGTTGAAGAGGCAGAGATGAAGCCTCAGAAAGAAGGCGCAGCTTTTCGTACCCGTTGGCTCTTTGCCGGGACTAATTACAGGAGAATGGTTGAACCCTTAGACATTGCTCAATACTATAGAGAAGGGGGTGAAGACTACATGACTGAAGCAAGGCCTAAACATTATAAGCAGTTGGAGGATTGGCTGAAAGAAGGGACAACAGGAACAAACGATTCAAACAGTGTAAACAGACAGAATGTTGCATCAATTTTAACCATTGATTCTTGCTTCTGGGCACATGTTGAAGAGGCTCTCATTTCATGCAAATGGTTGAAGCCTGAAGGATGTACAATCTAGTGTCACTGAGAAGGAAGATGCAACTAGGAAATTGCTTGAATTTGAGGAGTATGTTTATGTGGGGTTAACAAAGTATGCAGTGTCACCAGAGATTTTCCTGAAGGAAAGCAGCTACATGACATGGTGGAATCAGTATAAGTCAATTAAGGGAGTTTCATATGGTTCTGCACTTGCACGCTTCATGAGCAATGCTTACAATTATAATGTGCAATATGTTGAAGGAGCTTACAATTTCGACTGAATTATGGAGAAATCAGCATGTTGAATATATAGCCACTGTCCATTGTCCATGTGGTTTAGCAATGTACAATAAATCAGGAAGTGTGATACTGGATGGAAGATCTTCATTTGTTTTTACCTAGCAAGTGTGATACTGGACGCTCCTCCTTGTTTGTAATTTAAGTGTGAGTAACGTAGGCAGCACACACACATATATTAGGTGAGACTTGAGAGGCTGGTCTCACCTAGATACCTTTTTGTGGATCTTTGCCCTTTTCAAGGGTTGTAGATGTTGTCATATGTGGGACATTGTTAAGATTTATTTATATGTTTTAGAATTAATGTCAGGGACCAAGACTTTGTCAATTGAGAGTGTCATGTTTTAGTTGCTTAGTGGATAGTTAATTGTTAAGGATTTTTCTAGATAGTATTGTGTTATCTGCTGTTATGCCTATTTAAAAGGCCCATCTTTGTTTTTCAAGTTGTAACAAAAAAAAATGCCCAATCTTTATGAATAATAACTATCTCAGTTCAGTTTCAATATGTTACTAACAGTGGTATTTAGAGCCCCTGAAAAAGGGAAGAAGATAGAGAGATTGAAATGCAAGAGTGAAAGATGTCTTCACCATTTTTTAGTAGCAGAAGCAGAAGTCTTCATTCTCTTAAAAACAGACATAAAAGCTCCAGGCTGAGATAATGGCCTTTGAGAGTTTTGTGCAACCTACCGATCCCACAATTTGGTGGTCATTAAGACCATTGGAGCATGCTGATGGAAAATATCTTAGGGCTCGTTTGGTGGTCAGGATAAGATATGATAGGATATGATATGTGAGCAGGATAGCAACATGATATGATAAGAGTAGGATAGACTCTTATCCTATCCTGTGTTTGAGGTGCAAATGATAAGGACAGAATATGATAAGGAAAAATGTTATATTTGAATAAAAATATATATTTAAAAATTTAAATTTAAATTTTACATTTTCATGAATGGGTCTAAATTTTAAAATAACTAAAATTAATTTAAATTTTATTAATTAGCTTATTTTATTGTTTTGAAGATAGTCTATATTTTAAATAAAATTATGCTACTAACCAATTGGTTTTCACTTAGTTGTGACATATGATAATTAACAATAAAAGTTAACTAAATTAAGAATATTATTATTTAAAAAGTACTTTATATTTAAATTATAAATTATTATATAAGTAGATAAATAGTTTTGAATAATAGGAGATGAAAATAGAAAATTAGTCCATTACTATTAAAAAATAATATTTGTAATCAATTGGTTTTCACTTACTTGTGATAGAGGTAAATAATAAAAATTAACAAAATAAAAAATATTATTACATCAAAAATACTTTATATTTAAATTATTATTAATTTTTAAATAATAGGAGATAAAAAAATATTTAATTAGTCTATTACTACTAATACATCAATATTTATAGTCTATTTTACTATTTATGAATAATAATTTTATTTATTTTTATTTTATTTAAATTAATATTTTTATATTTATTAATGAATATAATTTTAAAGTATGTTAATATTAAAATAATTCAATTTGGAGTTAGGATACTGATAGAAAATATATAACTGATATCCTATCCTGTTCTATCCTAACTCCCCCCTCAGGATAACTTTTACACATGATGGACAGGATAGGATAGGAGACAGGATAGCGTTATCATATGCTGCTGGTGCAACAAACAACAGATAACAACAGGATATGATTATTATCCTGTCATATCCTATCCTGTCCTGGCCACCAAACGGGCCCTTAAGGTCCAAGGAGCATTGACAGGTGGTTGAAGATGGTGTAGAAATACCAGAAGTAGGCATCGCTCTTAATGATGCACAACATTGAGAGCTTGATGGAGTTGAAAGACTTGAGAGCTAAAAATTACTTGTTTCAAGTTATTGAGCTATATATCTTGGAAATCATTCTTTGCAAAGAGACTTCCAAAGATATTTGGGATTTGTTGGGAATTGGCTCATTAGGAAAATTTGGGGCCCACAGATTTTATTTTGAGGCCAAATATTCAGTTTATTAGGATTTGATTTAATGGGGAATACAATCCCAGAAATCAAGATTCAAGAGCTGAGCAGTTGATCTTCACGAGGGTTCGAGAATTCGCCAAGGTGGAGATTGTTGGGATTGGCTCATTATCTTATCAGTTATAGATAAGATTATATCTTATCGGTTAAGATTATCTTATCTTGTAATACTAGAGTTAGTAGTGTCATATAAATAGATAAGACCTCTAACACTAAAAGTGTGCTAGTGTGCACCAGGTGTGTGCGGAGTGCGCCGCAATTGGGCGGTGTGCAAGTGCGCCACAATTCAGCGGTGTGCGAGGGTACACAGCAATTGAGCAGTTGAGAGAAACTGCTATTGCAGATGTGTGAGACAATTATGCAGTTGAGAGAAATTGCTATTGTAAACACAATTGATTATTGAGAATCAATAAAGGGAGCTATAGCTACTCTATAGCCGCAGAGATAGGCATAATTGACCGAACTGCGTGACCAAAGTTTTCTATGTGATTCTTCTCTCGCTTAGATGAAGACCTCCGCACAACTGTGAGCTATATGGTGATGATTCACGAGTTAAAGTTATGGGAAAAAGTGATATTCAAATCATGACTAAAAATGATCTTATTGCCTATAATCTCAAATGTCTTTCACATACCTTGTTTGAAAAGTAATCTTTTAAGCGTGAGTTAGCTTCAAGAAAAGTAGTACGTGATTGTAATAAAGGAAGGTGCTTGATTCAAAAAGGGGTCTTATTGCTCATGTGTCACCAAACAAGTTGTTCCCGCTGCAACCTCAGACTCTTCAAACTTGTCTAACAACAAAGGCGAATGACCTAATGTGACTTTGGCATTATCGTTATGGCCAATTGAATTTCAATGGCTTAAAGGCTCTTTCTTATAAAAATATGGTGATTTGTCTTCCTCCAAGTAAAGTTTGTGAAGATTGTGTTGTGAAAACAATATTGAGACGATTTTTCGCCATGTTGAGAAAAAAAAGGTGTTTGAGATTGTACAATATGATATATGTGGGTCTAACCATTTGTTTGTATTGATTGCATTGCATCTCAAACTAACCATTTTACTATTAAGTACACAATTACACTTGACATTGCATTTTATTACATGTAAGATGGGGCTCATGTTCTGGCCGACCTAAATAGTCATAAGGTCTAATGTTGTTTTTTGCCCAACTTATTACAATTAAGTGAATGTCATGTTGTAGGACAATGATGACCAAAGAGAGACTCTGTCTTGTCGTCCAACGAGTTAGCCGGACTAAAATAAAGCCGACATAATTATTGACTCAAAGGGTACCAAAGTTTAGTCATTATCTCGAAAGCCACTCACAATGGTTTCAATAAGGTTAAGTACTTCAATTACAGTTTACATCAGACTCTATAAATATATATTTTATCGTTTAATCATAAAATAATTCATTTTGCTCATTGTCTTCTTTTCGAGCCTTAAACTCCCTCTCTTTAACTCTAAATTGATTTGAACGTCAAAATGTCTTATATAGATATCTTCACAAGACTCCCCGGTACTCTGGTAGACAATTAACTCACCACCACGTGCAAAGCCTGAAACATCCTGAAGGAAATCACAACTCAATTTCTGGAAGACAAACATGTATATTACATTTCATAGTCTCTCTATTGCATATATATATTAAAAGGTGGGAAAAAACCAAAATCAGATTTCAATACAAAATTTAAAGCGTATTTATCAAGTCGAATTTTATTTTACCATGCTATTGCCACGCTCCTTGCACGAAACGATATGGTGTATGTCAACTTGAGGGTCGAAACTCGAAACACCCAAGAAGGTGCTATGAACTTTCCCAAGTGTAAACTCGGAGACAAAAACTACCATTCACAAGTTGCTCTGTGCTTTCCCAAGTCTAATTAGCCCGATACTTACACCACTATTAATATTTTGATGACAAGAAACACGGTCGCTACCTCAATTCCATATTTTTTGTCTTGTTTAAGTCTTTATAAATTGAAGTCTTTGTATATTATACTTCAACCATTCCTTTTAATAGTTACTAGTTGTGAGAACCAATACAAAATTTTAGAGCGGATAATAAAAACAATATTTGAACATTATTTTATTAAGAAAAGCTTAACTTCTAGGGACTGTCCCAATTTACCCCTACCTAGATTTGTTCGTGTGGGCATAATTTTTTTGAGTATATCGGAAAAATAAATTATATCATTTAAGAATTGATCACTGGACTTCCCTTCTCAAACTCATATTTTCCTCAGCTCTTACTTCTAGAGCTATCATTCGGGGACTTGTGGGTGATACCGCATTAGTTATTATTATTATTATTTTTGTAAAAATGTTCATTTTTATATTATTCAAAAATATATACATTTATTCTATTTTTCCAATTAATTAGGTTAAGAGTAGTTGAAAATGTAATATAGTAGAATTTAGAATATTCAATTTTTTTTTTTATAAAAATCAACCGCCATTTTAGGCTTCTTAGTAAATTTAGTTAAAATAGTTGGTAATATTAAATCCGTTCCAAATTTATCTCAGCTATCTAAAACTACCTTTTCATAATTTATATTCATCATTAGTGAGTTGAATAGTGGAAAGAGAAAGAATACTCAATTAAGTGGGGATATTATTGTCAAAAAAAATAATTAATGCACCATATAATTTAAGTTAATTCTTATGGAAAAGACAAATTTCACCTCTCATTTAATTGTTATAAAAAGGAACAGATACATATTTTAACTACCATCATTTCTCCGTATCTCTCACTCCTTATTAAATTACAAAATTACAATATATACATATTCATTACTTCTCTCACTATGTATCTACACTCACTCTTTTGTAGTAGTAGTTTACAAAACGCTTTTCAATTTACAATAATTAATTTATGTCTAAATGACTATAAACAAAGTTAAAATTAAATTAGTAAGTGAACAAATAATATTTAAGGTAAATGGTAAAATATAATATTTCTGAGTTACTTATCTTAATGCAGGGTGTGCAAATTTTTAAGTCATTTAAACAACTCCCTAATTTATTTATGCAAAACTCATCTAATCTAACCAAAAACTACCTAGTTGATGTCTGAAACCCGGGAATCTCTCTCCATTTATTTATAACTAAAAAAAGAAGACACGCCACACGGTGTGTTGACTTCACATATTCAAAGACTTGAGCTCTCTATTAGTAAACCCCATTGCTCTTCTCTTCTCATCTCATCCATAACCAAAAACTCACTCAATCCTTCTACTTTCTCAACCATCATGACACACCCTATACTGTATGTAATCTATACTATATATTTTGTTTTACTCATAAATCAAACTAACATGAACTGTTCATATAACTTGTGTTATGTTTTGTTTTTTGTTGTTGCAGATTTAGCAGTGGAATCGAGCTATCACCATTGGTCATAAGCTCTGGTCTTCTTCTTAGATCCTGGGATGTTATAGCATCTCGTCATGACAACATCGTTTCTGATGAGGGACTGGGACTGTCATGGAAACTTTACAAACAACCGGGTACTGATGTGGTGATTCTAGCGTTTGAGGCCTCATCAGATTCTTCTTCCAAACTTCAACCTGATTTGGTTCCATATTCTGATTTGCTTCTCTCTACCAAGAGCAATCCAGAATTCTCTGTTAATAACACTGCAGTTACCCTTTTCTATGAAAATCATCAGAAGCTTGCTCAGTTGTTGAAATCTGAGGTAATTAAGAATCTTCTGAGTTTCATTATGGATGTTTTTGATTAACATGAGTTGGGTTTGAATTGAACAGCTTTCTTTCTATTTCATTGATCTGGAATATCGAATTGCTATCTTGATCGAATTGAGCTCGTTGACTTCCCCATTATTAGTCTTTATCCCCAAAATTTCCCATTGCTGAGCTTTACTATATTTTAAAAAAGAAGTATAAAGAAAAGGGACAATGAAATTAAAAAAAGACTTTGTTTGGATACTAGTTAGCATTAGTGTTAAGTGTTAACAGACGTTATCACTCACTTCGAGAAAAAAAGTAATCGGAACTATTCTTAGGGATGATAGTGCTTTCAAGTTAACTCAACAGTATCGAAACACAACGTATACATGTTAAATCTAAAATGGAATTACTTTTTTCATAATCCATAGAAAGAGGTCCGTTTGAAACGTCCATTTGCACTGGTGTCAACAGATAACCAAACATAGCCTTAGAAAATTAATAGTATTTTGGGGTGCCTAATAATTTATGTTTGGCAAATTTTATTAGTGACTTCAAATATGCATATTTATATGTTTATATTGTTAAAGCACTTCCCCAATTAACTTTCTTCCTTTCTTCCATTTCTCTATTACCAAATCTTTTCTGCAAAGCAATTCATGAGAAGAATTTTTGCTGAAAGTTGCAACCTGTGAATTTCAGGGTGTTTGGGATAAAATTATGGGGATAGTTTTCTATTAATCTTGTAACAACAATGGACTAAATTTCATCTTAAGGTTATAACATCTTCGGCTTGTCTCTAGGCAAATATTGTTCTTCCACAACAACCCTTTATATAATTAACAATCTTAATTAATTAATGCAGATTAACCTTTCCAACCAATCCAATACCAAATTGATTGTTACTGGACATGGTCTTGGAGGATCAGTTGCTTCTCTATTCACTATATCACTACTAGACAACGTTGGTTCAGGAAAGAAGCGCCCACTCTGCATCACCTTTGGCTCACCCCTTGTTGGTGACAAGAAATTACAACAAGCCATATCCCGTAGTGCTCATTGGAATTCTTGCTTTCTGCATGTTGTGTCGCACAAAGACCCGCTTCCAAGGCTCTTCATTGCAAATTCCTACATGCCTTTTGGAACATTTCTCTTCTGTTCTGATAAAAGTTCTACTTGTTTTGAGAACCCTGACTCTAGTTTGGAAATTCTCGTGCAATTGGGCTCAATCAATGCTCAAAGTCAAGGAAATCAATCTTCTGAGTACGGAAATATAATTGAAAATCTCAAACCAATTTGCAAGGATTTGACTACTCGGGCTGAAGACAAGTTTCAACCAGATTCACTACTTGCTTGTATCAGTTTGCAGTTGCAGGCACTAGGATTGACACCACAAATTCAGGTATGTGAAATTGTGAATATCTTCTCTTCCTTGAAATACTTGAATTACCCAAACTAAACTCATTGTGTGCAATCGGACTAGTATTTTCTAACCAATTTTTCACCTCATTTCTAAAATTGATTTGGCAGCAGCAGCAGCAACAGAACATTGATATCAATGCTCTGGAAGCAAAGATGAAAAAACTAGAAGAAAAGCTTATTGTCCAAAGGAGGATAATATTTGATCCTTCCAAGAAATTGAATCAAATGAAGGGACACATGGCTCAACTTGAATGGTACAAGAAGGAAACTAAAGATGAGGGGAAAGGGTACTATGACAGCTACAAGAACATGTACTACCAAAGGGACCATGATGTTGTAGAGCTGCACAAAAAGCTAACCATTTACTGGGAAAAGATGGTTGAAGAAGCAAAGTTGAAGCCTCAGAGAGAAGGCTCCGCTTTTCGTACCCGTTATCTCTATGGTGGAACTACCTACAGGAGAATGGTTGAACCATTAGCTATTTCTCAGTACTATAAAGACGGGGGTGATGACTATATGAAGAAGAAAAGGTCTAAGCACTTTGAACTGTTGGAGGAGTGGTTGAACGAAGCAGGTGATAAAGATAAAAAGAATTTGCAGAGTACAAGTAAGAAAAATGTGCAAGCTATATTAACCATAGATTCTTGCTTTTGGGCACATGTTGAAGAAGCTCTCCTCTCATGCAAAGAGTTGAAGGCTGGCAAAGAGAAAGAAGAGGCAGTGAAGAAATTGCTTAAATTTGAGGACTATATTTATGGGGTGCTTAAGAATTATGAAGTGTCCCCTGAGATTTTCTTGGAGCAAAGCAGCTTTATGCGTTGGTGGATTGAGTATAAAGGAATTAAGGGAACTTCATATAGTTCACCACTCGCCAGCTTCATGAACGATGTTGGCAAGCGTAAGGGGTATATTCAGGGAACTTATGATTTCCCCTGAAGCATAACAACTATATAATAAAGTGTGTATCTCAGTGTAATAGGTAACTGTAATAAAAGTGTGTCTATGTGTAATAGATTAGGTTTGCATTGCGAAGCTAATAACTCTTGTATTTGAAAGCCTTATTATTCCAAGTGGTTTAGTTTTTTTTCTGTTGGTTAATGTCTTTAGCAGAGCTTTTCAGAGTTCAAAGTTCGATCAATAAGTGTGTTTATTACGAAACTTAAATGGTACTCCCTCCGTCCCCTATTATAAGTAATAATTAAATGTCCAGATATTTCACATGACCATACATATACAGTACATAAACTGATAAACAAAGTATATTTTAAGTCCAATTTGTTTCAAAGGTAGACCTTAACAAACACATGGGTGAGATCATCAGCTCGGTTAGCATGGGGTGAACTTACTCAGATGTCAATGTCCCATTTCCTTTCAAACAGTGTAAGAGAAGATTTAGGTCATGAGTTTCATTGATTGGAACTTGCACCTTTTGTTACAAACTCTGGTCTACTCCCAAGATCATGAGATGTTATCTCATCTCATCATGTAGCCATCGTTTCCATCCATTCAGGAAACATGAGAAACGGAAGAAAATGACAAGATTTAAGAATTATATTAAAAGCACCTTGTCTTTTATTATTCCTCTTACCATGTTGTTGATGTTGTCTCAGAACCGCGAATCTCTCTCAATTTATGATTAAAAAAAGTAGACACGGTGTGTTGACTTCACCAAATACAATTATTTGCAATGCCATCAACCATTTCAAAGACATTGATCTGCTCATTGTTAACCATCATCTCAGTTATATGCCAAGAACTCACTGAATCCTTGTACTTTCTCAAGCACCATGACACAATCTATACTGTATGTAATCAATGAAACACAACTCCTTTGGGTTTTACTGATCATAAATCAAACTAACATGAACTGCTCACTGCTGGCTCTTATAATTTCTATTGGACTTTGGTTGCAGATTTAGCAGTGGAATCGAGCTTGCGCCTTTTGTGATAAGCTCGGGACTTCTTCGTAGATCATGGAATGTTATCTCATCTCAACATGAAGGCATCATTTCAAACGTCGGAGTGGGACTGTCATGGAAAGTTTATAAAGAACCGGATACGGATGTGGTGATTGTAGCGTTTGAGGCCACCACAGATTCTTCTAATCTTCAACCTGATTTGGTTTCATCTTCTGAACTCAAGGAGAATAATATCCTTCACTTTGATTTTCTGTGTAGCAAGAAAAATCCAGTTTTCTCTTTTAACAGCACTGCAGTTTCACTCTTCAATGAAAATTTTCAGAAGATTGATCAGTTGAAATCTGAGGTACAGATCCTTTTCATTACTCTATGAATCTGTTGATTTCGATTGGAAAATTTGCAAGGTGGGGAAATCATTAGTATAATTTAATTTTGAACTCTGCATGTACTCCTAATTTCTGCTTGCCGAAATATTTAGGGATTGAATTGAGCTGTTTGACTTCCCAATTAGTCATGATGATCACCAAAATATCATATTGCTTAGCCTTACATTGATTTCACTGAGAAGTCAAAAAAAAAAAAAAAAGGAAAGAAAATCAGAAGAGTTTTTATTTTGCATATAAGTACTCTGATGATATCTCATGTCTGCATTTTTCTGTTCTCAATTTGCAAATCTACTTCCCTTTCATAGACAATGGCCTTAAAAATGGGAACAAGCCAGATTTCTAGTTGGGAATGTAATATAGGTTAGTGCCTGTCGTCTTGTTGTTATGGTTTCGAACTAATGATTGAACGATTGACATGTATCAGAGGTGTGGTTGTACAATGATATAAGAGGAATTCGGTGTATAAAATTCAGGGTTGCTTTACAAAACCTGACATGAGAAAAGGGATTCGGGGGATGAATTAAGAATATGTATGAAATATGAGTGTGATATTTTTGTTCCAAATGCACACATTCATGTTTATATTTGAAAAGCAAATTTATGTTTATCTTTGTTCCAGACATGTTATCAATCTCTCTAACCACAGTCTTTTCTGCAAAAGAGATCTTGAGAAGAGAGTTTTAGGTGAGGGTTACAACCTCCAAACTTCAGGGTGTCTGTACATCTTCTGGTTGTCTCTAGGCATATATTGTTGTTTGTTCCTCCCCAGCACTCCCTTATATAATTAACAATCTTAATGCAGATTAATACTTCCAAGTTAATTGTTACTGGAGATGCTCTTGGAGGGTGTATTGCTTCTCTCTTCACGATATCAGACTCCTTTGGTTCAGGAAAGAAGCGCCCACTCTGCATCACATTTGGTTCACCCCTTGTTGGTGACAAGAAATTGCAACAAGCCATATCCCTAGGGGTGAAATGTAATTCTTGCTTTCTACACGTTGTGTCACACAAAGATCCACTTCCAAGTCTCTTCATTACGAATTCAGCCAGTGCCTACGTGCCTTTCGGAACATTTCTATTGTGTTCTGATGCAAGTTCTACTTGTTTTGACAACCCTGACTCTATTCTGGAACTTCTCGTGACATTGGGCTCAATCCATGCTCAAAATGAAGGATTTCAATCTGCTGAATACGGCAATATAGTGGGAAATCACAATCTTGAAGCAATCTGCTATGATTTTACAGCAAAGTCTGAAGACTCAACTCATCCAGCAGATTCTCTAGCAAGTAGTATCAGTTTGCAGTTACAGGCACTACAATTGACACCACGTATGCAGGTAGGTTCTTATCTTCCTTGAAGTACTGTAATTATCCAAATGAGTCTTATTTAGACTCATTTTGTGCAATCGGATTAGTGTTTTGTTTTTGCAACCGTAAATGCAACTTTTTCGAACCTCATTTCTAAAATTGATATGGCAGCAACAACAAAAACAGAATATTTACATCAATATTCTGGAAACAAAGAAACAGCAGAGGTGGAAATCATTTGATCCATTCAAGCAATTGACTCAAATCAAGTTTTATATTTCTGTACTTGAATGGTACAAGAGGGAAACTAATAATGGGCCAATAGGGTGCTATGACAGCTTCAAGAACAAGAACTCAACATCGGACCATGATGTTATTTATTTTCATAAAAAGCTGACATTTTACTGGGAAAAGGTTGTTGAAGAAGAAAACAGGATGCCTCGGAGAGAAGGTGCAGCTTTTCGTAACCGCTGGCTCTATGGTGGGACTGCTTACAGGAGAATGGTTGAACCCTTAGCTATTGGCGAATACTATAAAGATGGGGGTGAAGACTATGTGACCAAGGGAAGGTCTGAACACTTCAAACAGTTGGAGGATTGGTTAAAGGAAGCGATGTCTTGGGTAAAAAGGGATTTTGAGAGTACAAGTAAGAAGAATGTGAAAGCTATTCTCACCAAAGATTCATGCTTTTGGGCACATGTGGAAGAGGCTAACCTTTCATGCAAAGAGTTGAAGGGCAAAGAGAAAGAAGAGGCATCGAAGAAATTGGTTGATTTTGAGGAGTATGTTTATGAGTTGCTTAAGAATTATGCAGTGTCCCCTGAGATTTTCTTGGAAAAAAGTAGCTTTATGCGTTGGTGGGTTGAGTATAAAGGAATTAAGGGAACTTCATATAGTTCACCACTCACCATCTTCATGAACGATGCTAGAAACCGTGAGCAGTATGCTTTGGGAGCCTATGATTTCCCTTGAAGTATGATAACTAGCCAAATAATGAAGTGTGTATCTCAGTGTAATAGAGAACTATGTAATATAAGTGTGTGTCTATGCGTAATAGATTAAGGTTTACATTGCAAAGCTAATAACTCTTGTTTTTGGAAGCCTTATTATTCGAAGTGGTTTGGTTTCTTTCTGTTGATTGATGTATTTAGAAGAGATTTTCATAGGGACAGGGGGCAGTTGCTCTTGCCCCTCCAGATCTTTTTCACTCTTATGTTTCACATGGTGATTGTAGTGTTTGAGACCGCCACTGATTCTTCTAATCTTCAAGCGGATTTGATTTCATTTTCTGAGCTCAGGGAGAAGAAGAAATTCCTGCACTTGGATTTTCTGTGTAGCAAGAACAATCGAGTTTTCTCTTTTAACAGCACGGCAGTTTCACTCTTCTATGAAAATTATCACAAGATTGATCAGTTGAAATCCAAGGTACATCTCCTTTTCATTACTCTGTGAATCTGTTGATTTCAATTGAAAATTTTGCAAGGTGGGAAATTATTAGCTTAATTTTGATCTAATTGAATTTTGAACTGCATTAACAACTAATTTCTGCAAATCTAGGGTTTGGTATGTGGAACGGTCCAGCTTATTAACACTCTTGAATTGAGCTGTTTGACTTCCCAATTATAGCATGTTAGGAAATGAAATCCACCTACAATTGATTCTAAAATTATAATTGGTTTTAGGGAGAAGCTTCTGTGAGTAAGTTCTATGTGCCAGAAATGATTCTCGGATAAAAGTAATTCGGGGGACGAAATAAGAACAGGTCTGAAATAGGAGTGTGACATTTTTGTTCCAAATATGCACATTCATGTTTATATTTGAAAAGCAAATTCATGTTTATTATTGTTCCAGACATGTTATCAATCTCTCTAACAACAATTTTTTATGCAAAAGAGATCTTGAGAAGAAAGTTTTAGGCGAGGGTTACTGTTTAGAACAGAAACGCGAAGGGTGTTTGTCTGTACATCTTCTGGTTGTCTCTAGGCATATATTGTTTGTTCTTCCCCAGCACTCCCTTATATAATTAACAATCTTCATTAATGGAGATTAATATTTCCAAGTATTGTTACGGTACAGGAGATGCTCTTGGAGGATGTGTTGCGTCTCTCTTCACGATATCACTATTGGCCTCCTTTGGTTCAGGAAAGAATCGCCCACTTTGCATCACCTTTGGTTCACCCCTTGTTGGTGACAAGAAATTGCAACAAGCCATATCCCTGGGCTGAAATGCAATTCTTGCTTTCTACATGTTGTGCCACACAATGACCCACTTCTAAGGATCTTCATTACAAATTCATCCAGTTCCCACATGCCTTTCAGAACATTTCTATTGTGTTCTGATGCAGGTTCTACTTATTTTGACAACCCTGGCTCTACTCTGGATTCCACTCGCCACTCGCCAGCTTCATGAACGATGCTAGAAACCGTGAGCAGTATGCTTTGGGAGCCTATGATTTTCCCTGAAGTGTAAAAACCAAATAATGAAGTGTGTATCTCAGTGTAGATAACTATGTGCAAGGTTGTAAGACTCGAGAGTCTACGCAAACTCGCTTTGGGGAAGTAAACTCGTTTCATCGAGTTAACTCGTAGACTCGTAAGAGTCTACCAAAATAAATACCTTAATAAAACTTGTCATGGTGTATAAAGAATACATACTACAACCACTAAGGAGACATTAACCAAATAAATTAAACATTCAACTTCATAATTAAGCAAAATTCAATAAAATACATAAACAATTAAAGTACCAAGAGTGCATAGTTCATAATAAAATCTTAGAGAGAGCTCAAAATTTGATGCGACGACGACTTGCAGCGTGATGTCTCCTCTTCTCCTAGGGTTTGAAGGTGAATGAGAATGTTGGATTGAAATGAGAAACCTTATCTTTCTCTCAGTCTTTGTTGAAATCTTTTCGTGAAAACCCAAAATTACCCCATTTAATTTGGGAATTTAGGGGAAATTTCATTTTTTCGGTGACTCGGTGTAGAATCGCTAGTCTATGCGAGTTTACCGAGTTAGCAACTCGAGAGTTTGACAACCTTAACTATGTGTAATAGATTAGGGTTACTTTGCGGCTGTGAAGTTTATAACTCTTGTAATTTGAAAGCCTTATTATTCGAAGTAGTTTAGTTTTTTCTGTTGGTTAATGTCTTTAGCAGAGCTTTTCATAGAGACAGGTATGACTGTTAATGGTTCAGTTCTTTGCTTGAACCGAACTGAACCTGAACCAAAATTTTGGTTCGAGAGAACCGAACCGAACTGATATAGTATGGTTCGAACCGAACCGAACCGGTTTCAAATTTCAGTTGACCAGTTCGGTAAAACATGCATATTTATAGTATGGTTCGAACCGAACCAAACCTAAACTGGTAGTTGAGATTTTGGTTCGGTTACCGAACCGGTTTTTCAATTTAGGTTCGAGTTCGGTTCGGTTCTTAAAGGTTCGGTTCTTAAACGGTTCGATTTTTGGTTCGATTTTTTATTAGCTTCGGTTCTCAGAGAACCATGAACAGTCCTAGAGACAGGGGTGGCAGTTCCCACTTGCCCCCTCCGAATCTTTATCAATTGGATGCATGTGTAAAAAACTTTAACATGTACTAAGAGTGTGAAGAAAATACTAAAAATCATATTTAAATGTAGCTTAATCTAGTTTTTGGTCCCTAACCTTTGGCATAAATATGGCTTTAGTCCCTCACCGGAGTAAATGTGGGGGTAGATCCCCAGTTTTCTGCAAAATGATTGGTTTTGGTCCTTCCGACCAGTTGGGTCAACGCCGGAGCTCCGCCAGCTGATGTGGCATTTGCCACGTCAATTAATGAGTCCACGTGGCTTTTCTTTTTCTTTTTCTTTTAAATTCTAAAAAAACCATAGTTAAGAGTTAAAACCCTTAATTAAGTCCCTTCATTTAATTAAATAAAAAATCCTAATCTTCAACTTCATTAGCATCTTCTTCAACCTCCACCCCAACCCTTAAACAAACCCAGAAATTGATGAGTGAAACACCCTTCAAATTACTCTCATCAGCCCAGAAATTTTCTGTACTACAACCGAGATCATTTCCCCAAAACTAAAACCCAGAAAAATCAAACCCCCTCTCTTCCTTCCGTTCTCTCGTAAAAAACAACAACCCAAACACAGTAGAACCCACAATCTGGAACCAATACAAAAGCTACCCTTCAGCCACCATTGCAACTCTTTCACCAGAAATTACCACAATATAGCCAAAATCAGCCCATGAACAAGTCAAAATCCCAACCTAACCTTTGACAAATACCAGATCTCGTCTTCCGAATCAACCCCAAATCACAGCGGGCTTCAGATCCTGGTATTTAGAGAGATGCAGAGAAAGATAAGAGAGAGCGAGGGACTTCAGGTCGGTTTTGGGGTGGAGGTTAGGGATGGCAATGGCTAGGGTCTGGGTAGGGTACTATAGTACCCATCCCCATACCCGCGTTTTAAAAAATTACCCGTACCCGTCCCCATACCGGCGTGGGTAGCAACTTGAATGCCCGTCCCCGTACCCTCTAGGTACTTATATGCCTGTACCCGTGCCCATTACCCGCAATTTAGCTAATCAAAATATATTTTTCACTATTTTTGTTAATAGAAAATAAAAAATACAACTAACTTTTTAAATAAAAAACACTAATATAAATACAAAAGATTATCTACATAACAAATAAAATCATTCAACTAAGAATATATATTTTTAGAACGAATAAGCAAGAAAAATATAACTTAATTTTTAATTTTGGATTTATAATATAGTTCTAAAGTTGTAGGTTATTAACTTACTAACTTTAAAAATAAGTGGGAGTAAATTAGCAATGATTATGATTACTTTAAATAGTCACCTATTTTTTAAAATAAGTAAGTTTGAAAGTTGTAGCTTAAGTTAATTTGTTCATATAATAATAATAATAATAATAATAATAATAATGTGTGTGTGTGGGTATGGGGCGGGTTGTGTACTATAGTACTCATACCCGCACCCATACCCAATACTTTTTGCGGGTAATTACCCATACCCATTTAGCGGGTTTTTACCCTACTCATAATGGGTATTTTTTGCGGGTACCCTATGGGTTCGAGACCCATTGCCATCCCTAGTGGAGGTTGCGATGGGTAGGGTGGGTGGGGGTTCTGGGCTGCGGCGGGTGGCGGTTGCGGTGGATGGGGTTGCGGTGAGGTGGGTAAGTTGGTTGTGGTGGGGGAAGGTGGGTTGCGGTGGGAGGGAGAGAAAGCGTAAATCGGGTCCCCAGTTTTTGAGATTCAGTTGGGGATTTTCATCTTCTTCTAGATTCTGATATGTGAGAGTTTGCTGTCAATTACCAATAGTGCATGTCGTTTCTGAATTCCCCGTCATGTGATCGCAGATTCACTATATTGATGTTGATTTGTTTTGGTTTGATGTGTTTTGCTGTGTGGTTTTGTGTTTTACTCAGATCTTGGGCTAAAGTTATATTTTCATATTTATGAAAGGTTTAATTAAGTTTTTTATGTTTTGTGTTTCTTGATTTTTTTTTTAATCAAATGAATGATTTAATTAGGTGATAGATTAATTAGGAAGAAGAGATTTAATTAGATTTTAATTATGGTTTTTTTTAGAATTTAAATTAAAAAAGAAAAAAAATCCAGCGAGGCTCATAATTGACGTGGCAGGGTCCACATCAGTTGGTAGAGCTCCGGCGTTGACCCAACCGGTCGGAAGGACCAAAACCAATTATTTTGCCAAAAACTGGGGACCTACCCCCACCTTTACTCCGGCGAGGGACTAAAGTCATATTTATGACAAAGGTTAGGGACAAAAACTGGATTAAGCCTTAAATGTAAAACAAGAAACGTATATTTTAATGCTTATTTTATTCTACCAGGATCGCCACACTACTTTCATATCTACTACTTCTTATTCTCAAGTTTGCAAGTTACTATTCCTACAAAACCTCCAATCAGCTTCCGCCATCTGGCTTTCTTTCCTTTAGTTTTCATTTTTTTTCCAATGGCCTCTGGGATACGACTAACCAGTCATCATCCCCATCTCAATCGCGTGTTGCCTCTGCTCTCCACCCACTCCGTCGTACACTAGCTAGCAATCGCGTGTTGCCTCTCCCTCTTCACCCACTCCGTTGTACCCTTCGTCATCTTCTTTTTCATTGATTTCTCTTCTGAAATCAACCCTAGCTAGCATAGAGCATCGTTTTACACTCTACACTGTTTCTCTCCCTCTTCTCCAACTCGAGAGCTTCCCCGTTCCGCCTTTATCCTCCCCGAAATCCATGGGGTTGTGTCGTCCCCTTTCCTTTCTGTGATCCTTCCCCATGCAAACCCGTCCTTTTCCCCCAATTTCTTGCTTCCCCCACTGTATCAGCGTCACCGATTTCCCCCTTATTTCTAGGATTTTTTTTCTTTCTCTGTTTTGGTGGGATCCGTTTATTTGTAGGTTGTTGGGGTGCTTTTGGCTCTGCTTTTGGTGGGATCCGTCTATTTTGTTGTGTTTAGAATTTCTAATTTCTTTAGTTTGTCTTTCCTGAAACTACTATGCATCATATCAATGACTATATTAGTTTAATTTTTCTCTTATAGAATGTTAACTCTACATGCCTTATTGCTTGATAGGTAAGGCTTAAGGTAACATCTACCTGCCTTATTGCTTGATCACTTCATTTTTTTTTTCTGGCATTGCACATAATGACACTGTTATCATTTTTCAGCCTTCATTGGTTGTGGAAATTCTATATTCATTTGTTGATATCCTCTAACAGAATTTATGTCAATTCTCTTTCACCTTTGATTAGGAGGTAGGGTTTTCACTTTTCTTCTTTCATGTTATTGTTTTATGCTGCAAGAGAGTTAAAGTTCTATTGCAATCCTTTGTTTAAATGGTTCTAAATCTGCATGTGGGTCAAGGGTCATAATTATACTCCTAAAGTGAGATTTATAGCTCTGTATATATTTGCTTTAAACCACTTTAAATTTATTCTGAATCATGTACATTCATGATTTATGATGTCATTGCTTCATACAGTATAAGCTCTTTGATCATTACTGCTATTATGATGGCATTGCTTCATACAGTATGAGATCATTTTGGAACCATTTTTCTAAATTTCTGCTGCATTTTTTTCTTAAACAGGGTAGTCTCCCTGTTCATTTCTTAAAAGAGTATTCTCTTATACAAATAGCAAGGCAAGGATTTTTCGTAAAGAAGTGTGTTTCATTATTATTTACTTCATTGCAAAATTCATTACCAAGCAAGCTAATCCATATCATTATCTTAGTGCTCGAGTTAAGTAGATTAATTTTTTACACAGCCAATGTGCATGCATTTTTTAAAATAGCTTGACCATTTTCAAAGTTTTAAGATGAAAGATTCATTCAAGCTTTTCCTTATAATGAAGTTGGTTTTAATTGGTTGATGGAAGGAATAGAAGTAGTTGGGGTGTGCAATAAAGGAATTTGCAAATCAGGTATGGTGGTGGATTGAGACCTTCAGTGTTTTTAATAAGTTGTGTATTCTTTAGAAAATAAGTGTCTCGAGATAGTGAAATAGACAATAAAGAGGATAATCCCAAATGTTTATGTTGTTGTAGTATGAATTATACTGAGTTAGTTTTTATTTTTGAAATCAGTGGTTGTTGATTTAGCAGAGATATTATTTTATAGTACCTGTTTTAATATTATTATTAATATCTTTTTCCTAATTAACTTGCATTTTAGTCGCTCTGTTCAATCGGAAACGAACCTGTGCACTTTGAAGAAAGAGGCACATTTTAGGAAAATGAGTTGGGTAGATTTCACTGAGTAACTTGCTTTTATTACTTGAAGCAAAGTCGTGTCAATAATTGTAAATTCATGTCTTTTTTTTTTTTAAAGTTCTAATTGCATCACTAATAGATAATTCATTGGAATTTTTCCGCAAATGGAACAAATGATAGCAGATGGGTTAGAGATGTCAATGGAAAAATTGATCATGACGACAGCGTTCTCAGTCTACTTGGCAATAGCGGGTTTAAAAGATTCAACTAATGGTCAAGTACTTTGATAAAGAGGCTTAAGCAAGTTATTGTGTTCCAGCCAAAATGCGAATTCCATCGCTGAGAAAACTGTAAAAGGAAAGGGTATAATGAAAAAGAGTTACCTAAGAATTCCAACCATTTTCTAGGGGCACTTTGAAGTTTGAAGGTTATCAATTCATAGTAGAAGTTTCTATCTGAGCCCTCTTTAATATGACTGAATTTCATCAATATACTGTAAAAATTTTGTATTGGAAATGCTGAAAATTAAATTGTGTATTTTCAACAGATGTTTCAGTTTTGACCATTAATAACTTCTAATTATTTTTTGTCAGGAATTTACATAGAAATTTTTTTTTTTTTGCTATTTCAGATGGTAGAGTTATAATTAAATAGTTTTAGAAGTAAATGTAGTATATGAAAGTATGATAATGTATTATGTTGCCCGGGTATTTGTAATATATAAATAGATTTTGTGGTAGTATATATATATATATATATATATATATATATATATATATATTTTTTCTCTCTATGTTTTCTTATTTCTAAATTTTAGTCTCTTTTTCTTACTTTTTGAATAATTTTAGGTGTAAATATTTAGAAGCATTTAAATTTGAAGCTGAAATTTTGCAGTGTAGGGATAAAAAATTGATAGTTAAAATATGAATAAAAAATTGATAGTTAAAATATGTTGTAGGAAGAATAAAAAAAATATTATTTTGTATAGCTTATGTTTATTTACATTTACGTTACATGTTAAAATGATTTCACGGGGAGGAATATTTTACATGAAAATGATTTCAAGTTAAAAGCAATGAACATTACGTTTTGTGCATTCTATCGTTTTTAATCAAAGACTGTCCTCCTTTTACTTGAAAATATTTTCATATTAAAACTTTTAATCTAAAGAATTAACTTATATTAGAAGAAAATCATATATAAAGAATGACATCTAAATATTGTTGGTTATTTGAATTTTTAATTTGTTTTTTACTAACCAACTTTAATCGATCAATGATCATTAGCTAAACACATTTCCAACCCTCACTAATATCTGTTCAACGATTTTCAGCTCTACAAGATATAGCATACCTTAAATTCTTGGGAAGCCAAATCTTTGGAAACCTAAAACAATTGGCATAACAATTGTGTTTCATGAGGGGTTCAAATTGATCTTGATGTTATAATGTTCTTAGTGGAGTTATATATGTACTTCGCTTTCCCTTCTAAATCAAATTCAATGGTATACCTTCCTTTGTATTGTTTTTGTGAATTAGTTGAATATGTTTTATACATAATGATCATAATCGGAATTAATAACCTACTAAGAGTAATCAGATTATAGGGTGTTCGTGCAGGAAATCAATTTTGAAAGAACAATATTTCAAGATCATTGCCCGATTTGTCTCATGTTGGAGATTGGTCAAAGTTCACGTGCTCTCTCATTCGCCCCTTTCTGGCATGTACAATAAGTTATACGACATTTTAGTGGAATCTGTGAATTTTCAAAGAATTATGTTTGCTCTTATTCCACAATGTGTAATTGGGGATGCAAAGAAAGGGGATAAAACAACTGATGATGCTGGTCATTGCTTCCATCAATGGCTAATCTTATCAGTGATTTTATTTTTGGGGACAATATATTTGACTGTTTTGCAGGACTTGGACAATTTCTTTGATGTTTTTATTCCTAAATTTTTGTTTTCTTTCAGTTTTGTTAAATTTTTATTTAATGTGCTTTCTTTGTCTCAATTCTATGGTCATCCTATTTTTCTGAAGTTTCTCCCTACCTTCAAAGTAGCACTAATTTTCTGTCTAATAGATGATACAGGTTCTGAAGAGGATGAATTAAAAAAATTATGTAAAGATATCAACGGGGATAGTGTTGTAGTTGAAGTTTAGAGGGAGTTATGACTGTCATTGTATGTTACAAATGTGATATGGTGATTGATATTCAACAATATGATTAACAGTTGTGGTAGAAAAGTATTATGATAGTGGAGCATGAATGTAGATGTACTAAATTTATTGGAATGTTTATGCAAGTTAAAACTTATATCATAAAGAATTTTTATCATTATTTCATAACTATTTTCAAAAATATTAAAATAGTTTTAGAAGGAAATTAATTAAGAGTATCATTAATTAGAAGGTAAAACTAGAAAGCTTTCACTGGGGATTAAAAGATGTTTTTTTCATGACTTTAAAACTTACATTTTTTTTCACGCCGGATCGGAATAAATTAACAAATATAATCTATTTATTTATGAATAAATTAATTAAAAATATCATAAATAAGCAGCTAAAACTATAAAGCTTTCACAGGGGACTAAAAGTTTTTTTTCATAACTTTAAAACTTAGGTCTTTTTTCACGTGGGATTGGAATAAATTAATAAATATAGTCTATTATTTATGAATAAATATAATTAAAAGTATCATAAATTAGAAGGTAAAACTAGAAAACTTCCATGGGGGACTAAATTTTTTTTCCATAACTTTAAAATATTCCAGAATCAAAAATAAAAAATAAAAAAATAAAAAAATAAGTTTTATTATAATTTTCTTTTTGGTACATCGGAAGATTATTATAATTTTTGTTTAGTTTTTGAATTATAAATTTTACCATTTATATCAACTATATTGTTGTTGGATATATAAAAAAGTTTTTTTTGTCCTCAAATGATAGTTAAAGTGGTAGGAGCTAGGGGACATGTGGGTGGGTGTGGGAGGTCCTGGGATCAATCCCCAAATGGTGCAATTTATGTTTTCGATGTACCAATTTATTTTTCTGAAACTAATTAAAAAGTTAATTTTTAAGTCCTTAGAATTTAAACATTATAGCTGTATGGAATAAGAAATATTTGTAAAGATATATAAGAAATATAGAATTTATATGCTTTGGTATATTTGTCAAGATTTAATTTTTTTGATTTTCCACTATATTTAACAGATAGTTTAAATAAATTTTCGTAAATAGGTTTTATTTTTGACTTTTCATCCTTGGACCGTATTTCTTTTTAAATGAATGTAAAATATAATAGAAACTAATAGAATTTTTTTTAATATAATTTTAGTACTTTTTAGTTTTTACAGACTTTTAAATAATTTTAAGAGAAGATATACGGAACCATTTTAATTTGATTGTGAAAATATAGATTACATGGGGAAGAAAATTTATATTACAATACTTTCAAGTTGAAAATAACAAACAATAAATTTCAATATAATTTTAGAATTTTTTTCACAAGTTTAAAAGTAAATATATATATATATATATATATATATATATATATATATAAATATGAAATGATGAGAGAATTGGAATAAATGAACATATATAGCTTATATTCATTTATGTTTACGTTACATATACAAAAAAGCTCATACGGGGAAAAATAATTTGCATGAAATACTTTTAAGTTGAAACTAATAGAAAATGTTTTGTAATAATTTCAGTACTTTTTCTAGAAGTCCCACATTGACTAGAGATAGAGCATAAATATCCTTTATAAGGGTAGTGCAAACCTCAACTCTTGAGCTAGCTTTTGTGGTTGAGTATAGGTCTCCCAATTTCTAATAACGAGAGTAGATATACATAAGCATTTTAATTTGATTGTTAATATGAGGCTTCCACGTGGAATTAAATGAACATATATAGCTTATATTTTTCTATGTTTAAGTTTTTCGATGAGAAAGTAAAATAAATTATTGAGTCGCTAAATTCAAGTTTTCTAAGTATCCAATCAGCATAACAACCTCACAACATAGATTAATTCAGCTTCCAAATGAACAAGTTGTTGAAATAATAAGTCTTTTATACATTAGAGAGGGAGGGAGGGAGGGAGGGAGAGAGAGAGAGAGAGAGAGAAAACAATTTATCACACGGGGATTGAAAATATATAGCTATATTTGTTGTTGTTTAGGTTATATAGTAAAAAATTGATACGATAAGGAACATTTAGCATGAAAATACCTTCAAGTTGAAACTAATAGAATAATATAATCTTTAAACTTTTTCTAGACTTTTTAAATATTTTAAGGAGTAGATATACAGAAGCATTACAATCTAATTGTGAATATTAAATCCGAAAGGGAAGAACGCTTACATTAAAATATTTTTATTTAAAAATAAGAGAAGAGCAAATTTATTATAATTTAATGCATTGAGTGGGAGAGGTTCATAGATCAATTCCAGGAAGATGCAATTTATCAGCCCGATGTACCAAAAAATATCACATCTTTTATATGTTATAAATTGTGTATAATTAATGAGTTTAATTCCTATGCACCGACTGTGCAAAATTTTTTTACACGATCAACCAATCAGATTTCAAGGATGTGATAAAATCTCCCTTTTTATTTAATTTCATTAATTGACATGACACATCCTCAAAATATGACTGGTTGACGGTGTAAAAAAATTTTACACCGTCGGTGCATCATCTTTTTTCTCATAATTATTTGGAGATAAAAAAATTACAAAAATCATACAATTTATTATATTATTATATCATAATCAAATTAATCAAATAAAAAATAATATTTATATTTATTTTTCATTTATACAAAAAAGTTATTCCATATACTAAAAAAAAATTATTATATATTTGGAAATATGCCCCCGTGCATCGGCACGGGTAAACATACTAGTGTTTATATGATTCTATACCAAACATTCAACTCAAACAATTTATACAAGATGTTACTAACAACATTGTCTTCAAGAATTTTTTTCCAAAAGATTCACAACAATTAGTTTGTATGATTTTCTAATTTTTTTCTCTCTAAGGTTGGGTACTAATTGAATAAACCAACATTTGAGCAACATATATTATATACCTTATTCATACTTCTTTATATGAATTATTTGTTTATCTTTTACATGTAAAATTGGGCTGGAAATCACACCCACAAGCTTCATAATAACTGTAAAGGGCGAACCAAATTTAATATTGCAGGGCTATTCAATTAATGTCTATATGTAAAATGAAAAGATGAGACATAAAGGAAAGATAACAATAACATATAAGTGTTTCACTAATTAAAATTGTATGTCTTAATAAATACATCATTGTATTATTTAATGTATAACAAATAGTCAATAATCATAATTAACAGTTGATTTGGTAAAAAATTACCCGTGCATCGCACGGGCAAACGGGCTCTATGCTAGTATGATATATACATGGCCTATGGGCTGTGTCTACTTGAGTAATGGAAACACCTAAGAAGTTTCTCTGTACTTACCCAACTAACAATGTGAAAAAGAAGAAAAACGGAAGAAAGTGACATGAGAAGAATTATATAAACCATGTTATCTCAGAACCGCAAATCTCTCTCCATTTATGATTAAAAAATGTAGACACGGTGGGTTGACTTCATCCAATACAATTCTTTTCAATGCCATCAACCACCATTTCAAAGACTTTTTCATCTGCACATTGTTAATCAATCTCATAACTCTTTTTCTCCTCCATAACCATCATCACTGAGTCCTTCTTCTCTTCCAAGAATCATGACACAATCTATACAGTATGTAATCAATGAAACAAACATAACTCCTTCCTTATTATAATTTGGTTTACTCTTCTAACTTGTGTTGGATTTTGATTGCAGATTTAGCAGTGGACTTCAGCTAGCACCTTTTGTGATAAGCTCTGGTCTTCTCCGTAGATCCTGGAATGTTATCTCATCTCAACATGAAGGCATTGTTTCAAACGTGGGAGAGGGATTGTCATGGAAAGTTTATAAAGAACCGGATACAGCTGTGACCATTATAGCATTTGAGGCCACCCCTGAATATTCTTCCCATCTTCAACCTGATTTGGTTTTATCTTCTGAGCTCAAGGAGAAGAAGAATTTCCTTCACTTTAATTTTCTGTGTAGCAAGGTCAATCCAGTTTTCTCTTTTAACAGCACTGCAGTTTCACTCTTCTGTGAAAATTATCAGAAGCTTGATCAGTTGAAATCTGAGGTACATCTCCTTTTCATTACTCTAAGAATCTTCTGATTTTGATTCCAAACTTTGTAAGGTGGGAAATCATTAACTTAATTTTGATTTAATTGAATTTTGAACAACTAATTTCTGCTTGCCGGCAAATCTAGGTTCTGGTCAAGCTTATTAACACTCTTGAATTGGCTGTTTGCCTTCCCAATTATAGCATGTTAGGAAATCCATCTACAATTGATTCTAAAACTATTAATTGATTTTGGGGAGAAGCTTCTGGGAGTAAGTTCTAGGTGTCAGAAATGATTTGGGGATGAATTAAGAACAGGTCTGAAATAGGAGTTTGATATTTTTGTTCCAGATATAATTTACAATCTTAATTAATGCAGATTAATATTTCCAATGCATCCACTACCAAGTTAATTATTACTGGACATGCTCTTGGAGGATCAGTTGCTTCCCTTTTCACTGTATCACTATTAAACAGCATTGGTTCAGGAAATAATCGCCCGCTCTGCATCACCTTTGGTTCACCCCTTGTTGGTGACAAGACATTGCAACAAGCCATATCACGTAGTTCTAATTGGAAATCTTGCTTTCTACATGTTGTGTCACACAAAGACCCTCTTCCAAGGCTCTTCGTTACAGATTCAACTAGTGCCTACATGCCTTTCGGGACATTTCTCTTGTGTTCTGATGCAAGTTCTACTTGTTTTGAGAACCCTGACTCTACTATGGAGCTTCTCATGGCATTTAGCTCAATCCATGCTCAAAATGAAGGATTTCAATCTGCTGAATATGGAAACATAGTGAAAAATCTCAACCTTAAAGCACTTCACAAGGATTTTATTACAAAGTCTGAAGACTTGACTTATCCAGCAGATTCACTAGCAAGTTGTATCAGTTTGCAGTTACGGGCACTAGGATTGACACATCATATGCAGGTAACACTATAATTATCCAGATGAGGATTTTTTGTAGTGTCATTATATGCAATCTGACAACTATTTTGTAACCGTAAATTGAATTTTTTGAAACCTCATTTTTTTCAATTGATTTGCAGCAGCAACTACAGAACATTGATATCAATAGTCTGGAAACAAATATGAAGAAACAAGAAGAAGGATTTATTAAGCAGAGGAGGATAGTATTTGATCCATCCAAGAAATTGAATCAGATAAAGGAAAATATGGCCCAGCTTGAATGGTACAAGAAAGAAACTAAAAATAAGGGAATAGGGTACTATGACAGCTACAAGAACATGAACTCACCATGGGACAATGATGTTGTCCAGTTCCATAAAAAGCTAAAAAATTACTGGGAAAAGATGGTTGGAGAAGTAGAGGTAAAGCCTCAAACAGAAGGTGCGGCTTTTCGTAAACGCTGGCTCTTTGGTGGCACTACTTACAGGAGAATGGTTGAACCCTTAGCTATTGCCCAATACTATAAAGATGGGGGTGAAGACTATGTGACCAAGGAAAGGTCTAAACACTTCAAACAGTTAGAGGAGTGGTTGAAGGAATCGAACGGCAAAGATTTGGAGAGCACAAGTAAGAAGAATGTGGAAGCTATATTAACCATAGATTCATGCTTTTGGGCACATGTTGAAGAGGCTCTCCGTTCTTGCAAAGAGTTGAAGGCTGCCAAAGAGAAAGAAGAGGAATTGAAGAAATTGGTTGAATTTGAGGAGTATGTTTATAAGTTGCTCAAGAATTATGCAGTATCCCCTGAGATTTTCTTGGAGAAAAGTAGCTTTATGTTTTGGTGGATGGAGTATAAAGGAATTAAGGGAACATCATATAGTTCACCACTCGTCAGCTTCATGAACATTGCTGCAAACCGTGATCAGTATACTTTGGGAGCCTATGATTTCCCCTGAAGCACAATAACTATATAGTAATGTCTGTCTTGAGAAGGGGAGTGGATCAAGACTCTCTCATGTTACATGATGTTATCATGTGAAAATTTGTGTATATCTTCAACATGAGAGGATCCTGATCTGTGTCAGAAGTTAATTAGGATTTCATTGTGAAGCTAATAACTCTTGTATTTGGAAGTCTTGTTATTAAATTTTTCTATTCTAAGTGGTTCTTTGGTGATACTCAAGAGAAATATGTTTGGTACAATATTTTTTAATAAAGCTTTTCACAAGATTACTTTTCCCCTCTATCACATCTGATCTTACACTATCCTTAAAATCCCCACAAAGTACTACAATAATAGTTTTCCGCTACAATGGAAGCCATTTCTTTTTGTTCTGGTACAATGGAACAGATAGGAGAAACCAAAGAAACACATTCTTGTGTTTTTTCTATTTCACATTTTAGTCCATTTTGCTGATGATTAAAGAATTATATGTTTGAAACATTAGGATTAAGCAAAGCTAATCTAAGGAAGTCCATATCATTTTCCATGATAGTCAGATGTTTCTCTTCCATTGTCACCCATGCCTCAATCCCCTCATCGCTTTCCATCAACACTACTGTGTTTGGAATAGCTTCCTTAGTACCTCCTCTTTGAGCCAGCCATAAAGGCTTTCCCCAACCAAAGTTCAATTCTTTGAATCCCATATTAGCCCAACTTGTGAACACAAATGAAATTGGATTTCTGGTGGCTACCCCTTCAAGCATTAAATCCGCACACTCATCACTCCACAAAAAACCAGGATCATTCTGCAATTTTAGAAACAATTCCTTAGTGAGCTTTCCAATTCCTTGTTGCAAATTCATAACCAAATCTCTAATATCAATGTTCTTATCAGCATTCTCATAAACCACCAGTGCAGGCCACAACAAGTTCCCTATAGAATTTTGTGAGAATGGCTCCCCCATCCTTCTCCTCATGTCCACAACATGTAAGACAACCAGTGGCCTTGTTCTGTCACAGAGTTCCTTCATGCATGCTACAATCATGTGTTTACATATGAATGAAGACACCGCCTCGTAACGTGTAGCCTTTGTGTAGATCCCATCATTTTCTATCATGGCTTTGAGGTCATTGATAGATTTGGCATCAAACAAGAACCTTCTTGTGGTGCACTTCAATTCAATCTCTGAGCCTTTGCTCATATTCAACACACCAGCGCGTACACCGAACGTGTTTCTTGGAGGGAAGAGAGAAGAAGCTGAAGAAAAATCTGGCCATGCTATTTCATCTCTTGTTCCTTTACACATAGCAAACCAAGTTTTCAAGAAGGCACTGCATGAACATGCATCTAGGATTGTGTGGAGATTGCACAAACCAATAGCTATGCCTCCACACTTGAAAATGTTCACTTGGACTAGTAGTTGTGGCAAGACTTGTTGATAGGGGTGCACCTTGTTTGGCTCACATGGAAGCAATTTGTTTACCAATTCTAATTTTGGTGGTTTGAGAAACTCTTCCATGGTGATATTTATTGAGGCTTCAGAGTAAATTGCACCTTCATCATTGCAATTGATGGAGGAGCAATCACTTCTTCTACCTCCAAGAGGGTAGAAAATGGTTAATGCCTCAGATAGTGATTTTTGTAGTAGAGCTGAAACTTCTGAGAATCCTGGCATGTCATTGGTTTTGCTGTAAAATAGGATTAATGGGAAATAGGTGTTGAGTTGAAACACATCAAACAAACATAGTTTGTAGGTTTGACATTCATTAGAAGTTGGCAATGAAGGTTTAATGATTCTTCTTGATGTAAAGTTGATTTCCATTCTTAATTAGCTATAATACAACCTTGTTTTTCTAATTTGGAGAAGTGAGATCTTATAAGCATTGTGTTCACATCCATTTATGTTTCTATTTAATAAACGCTAAACATGTTAGAAGTAATGGCCATTAAAAACATACTTGATGTTATGATGATGATAAAGGAAACTCCAATTTGTCAAAACTCCTACTCTATAGTTAATGCATACTACGTTATATGCAGCAACTACTAGTGGATAATTACAAGAATAAACCAACAATGTAAACATCTAACCTATTATCTACAACAACAAAAAACATCTATAACCTATTTTAATCAGGTTTTGGGATATCTAATTTGTATCATATAAACAGGTTATACACAATCACTCTTTCTATGTAGTGACTAGTTAATTAATTGTTTTTTTTTGAACGTTAATTAATTGTTTTATGACCCCAAAATTTGTTTTATGGCTTTGATTGAATTCAGTAATTTATTTTTTCATAAAATTTTAATGTTAAAATATAAAAATTATCATATCTATTTAAATTATAATAATATTTTTTCTAAATATTATCATATTTAAAAATCATGACACTTATAAATTACTAGTTATTTAAAATACCTAAGATAGGCTTAAATAAGTTTTTTGTCCCCACAAAATACATCATTTTTTGTTTTTCATCCCTAAAAAATATTTTTCTTGTTTAACATTATCCCAATTTTTTATTTTTTTGCTAGGCAAATGTTAGTGGTTAGTTGTTAGTAAGTTAGAAAATCTCTTCAAATTTCCCTTCCAGAGTTCGAACCGTAGACTTTCCCCTCCCCAACCCTTATGTCCCTTAACTCTTACCACTTGAGCTAACCCTTGGGGACCATATATTCTCCCAAAATTTTACATTTTATTTTTAGTCATTTCCTTCACTTTTTCCATCCAAACTAAACATAATAAAAACTATTAATTCAAGAGTATAAATAAACACAATAATCATTTAACCTAATAACCATTTAACTCATGCCATGTGTAATTTCATTTAATTTGGATGAAAAATGTGACTGCAATGACTAAAAACAAAACATGTAATTTTTTAAGGATGTTAAACACAAAAAAAGTATTTTTCAGGGACAAAAAATAAAAACAATGTATTTTATAGGAACCAATAACTTATTTAAGCTAATAAGATATTACTCATTGATTTTCTAAACTTTCAGGAGTTACTTATGAATTTAATATCATAGTAGTTTAGAATTATGTGGTTAAGTTATTACTCCGTCTCTTCGTCCTTAATTATAAAATTATCATCCGACAATGTTTATTAAGACAGTATGTAATGACATTAATTAATGTATTAGTTTTAATGTCCTCGAAGGATAACTCAAGTGGTAAGAGATGAGGAACATATGTGTTAGGGATCAATTCCTACAAAATGTAATTTATCTTTCGATGTACTAAAAATAAATTATACAATTGTCACCACTTACAATTAATTAATGTATTGAGTAGCGTGTTATTAGTGGTTGTCAAAATTTTAAAATTATATAAATATAATAAATCCAAACAGTATATATGTAAAATGATAAATATTTTTAAAATCTAATAAAAAGTATATAAAGGGATATATATCAAGTATGTTTTTAAAAGATTAATTAGGAACGAAGGGAGTACAAACCAACTTTAGATGAGCAGATTTTCAAAGTATAGCTATTTTATAATTTTTCTCTTTAAATATTAAGATAAGTATAATTGTTTTATTTTTCAAATAAAGAAAACAGTAAAGAAGTAAAATGAAGCTAAACGTATTTAGCAATTGATTTCAGTTAATCTATATCATGTGTTCCCAACTCAAACAATTCTATATAAGGTTAATGGTTTCAATTAAAATGTTGATAAGAGTTATTCACTTACTACTTCCTTATATTAAGTGAATCAATTGATCAAAATCACTAAAGTGAAGCTCTTATGCTCTAGATAATTTCACCAATACACAGGCTCTAGCTCTGTTCCTGACCTAAGATATTCTTATCCTAGTGGTGGAAATTTCCACTTGTCACTAAGAAAATCCCTTTTTCCTTACATAAGATAGTCATACCCTAACATGACTAGTGCATTAGGTGGTTTCCCTCTTTTAACTAAATCTACACAAATTTTCCAAATGATATGCAACCCCTTGGCATCACGCATGGGTGTCCTGTCCAATGTCCATCTTCCTCTAGCAACTAAGTAACACCAATTCATAGTAAACTAACTTTCGATCTATCTATGAAGTAGCTAGTGAAACTCAAGAAATCATTAATTGCCCAATTGAAGCATTAAGATTAGACAATCCATTTTTTTCATTTCTCAAGCTATGAGCATCACCTAATGGTCAAACTTAAAGATCACATTAAGGAATTCTCCATGGGCATCACCTAATAGTTAAACTTTAAATCAAATGCTTAAAGAGTTCAATTATTTACCAACTATGTTGGACTTTCTTGTTTTACACAACCCATTTTTTTATTTTGTTTCCATGACATGATTATTGATTAATTTCATCTTGATTTAGATATAGCAAGAAGGCTGGCCATGGATGCTGCCAATCCATTTCCAGTAACGTGCCAGCCCACATCCACACCACACCACACCCCACCCCACCCCAACCTAGCTAGCTAGCAACCTTGTCCCCACTCCCTCTCATCCCAAGCACGCATCCCGTGATGAACGCAGCAGATCATGCCACGTGTCCTCTTTCTTCCTCAAAAACCCACTCCCTCTCTTAACTCTTCACCATTATTCATTCTCTCACAGTCACTCATTTCCTCCAAGCTCCAACAATGGCATCATCATCATCATCATCATCATCATCACTCTTCCTCCTCCTCTCAACACTCTCATTCTTCACCACCCTCTCACACGCGCGACTCACACTCGACTTCTACAAACACACGTGCCCACAATTCTCCCAAATCATCCGCGACACCGTCACCAACAAACAAATCACCACCCCCACCACCGGCCCCGCCACGCTCCGCCTCTTCCTCCACGACTGCCTCCACCCCAACGGCTGCGACGCCTCCATCCTCCTCTCCTCAACTTCCTTCAACAAAGCCGAACGCGACGCCGACATCAACCTCTCCCTCCCCGGCGACGCCTTCGACCTCGTCGTCCGAGCTAAAACCGCCCTCGAACTCGCTTGCCCCAACACCGTCTCCTGCGCCGACATCCTCACCGCCGCCACCAGCGACCTCTTAACCATGCTCGGCGGCCCTCACTTCCCCGTCTTCCTCGGCCGCCGCGACGGCCAATCCTCCCTCGCCTCCTCCGTCGACGGCCACCTACCTAAACCCACCATGCCCATGTCACAAATCGTCCAGATCTTCACCCAGCGCGGCTTCACCGTTGAAGAAATGGTCGCTCTCTCCGGCGCACACACCATCGGATTCTCCCATTGCAAGGAGTTCACCGCCGACATCTACAACTCCTCCTCCGCCGCCGGTTACAACCCTCGTTTCGCCCAGGGTTTACAGAAAGCATGTGCAAATTACCAAACTAACCCCACCTTGTCCGTGTTCAATGACATTATGACCCCTAACAAGTTCGACAATGTCTACTTCCAAAACCTTCCAAAAGGGTTAGGACTATTGAAATCCGATCAAGGGTTGTTCAGTGACGCCGCCACGAAGCCGTTTGTCGCGAAATTCGCGGCAGATCAGAACGAGTTCTTCCGGGTGTTTACCCGGGCAATGCAGAAGCTCAGTCTATTAGGAGTGAAAACTGGGAGGAGAGGTGAGATCAGACGCAGGTGTGATCAGGTTAATTGATGATGATGATGATGAAGATTGTGAATTTTGGGTTTGGTTAATTTGATGATCAAGTTCAAATTCTTTGTTTTTTTTTTACTTGTCAGATTCTGATAGTGAGGTTGATTAATTTATGATTATAATTACTTGGTCTGTGCATGATGATAATTTGATGGTTTTAAGCTGGATTATATACATACATAGTGTAATCTGTGTGAGCTGATAAGAGGGTTTGTTGAGTGTTACTATGTTGTAAAATTTAATAAAAGCCCTCATGGCCTCATATTTCTTGTATCCTTAATTAAGGATCTTAGATGCTGTTATGTTGTTTGTGTTGATTTTCTGAGCTGAATTAAGTAGTGTATTCATTGGTATATCTTGTAGTAGATGTAGATTTGCTATGGAAGTGAGCTCATTTTGGTAACAATGTAGTTAAGGGTTTTTAATGAACTACTACTAGTAACATGCTTAATTAAACTACTAAGGTCTATGCTTGAAATAATTAATGAAAAATAAATAACTAGGAGGGGAATTTATCAAGACAATATTAAAATGCAAGAGATGCCTTTTGATTTTGAATGAAAACACATTTTTGTCTGCAGCGTAGCGTAACTTCAGTTTTGTCCCTCACACGTCTCTTGGAAATAGCTGGTTGGAACTACGCTGCATGTGGGAGAGCGCATATTTTATAGTTGTTGGAAGTGTTGTTAATGCAACTACCACCGGCGCCGGATCACTTTACTATAATATCTAAACTCTAGATTTTTTTCTTATTTCTGGTTGGACACTTAACAAGTGCAATGAATGAAAATCAGGGTAAATCTTTTTCTTTTTAAATATTGGGTTCAAGCAAGTGAGTTAGGCGTAATGGTTCAGTACTTCGTTCCTTGAGCAAGTGGTTGGGAAAACTCACCGGTTAATTCTTTAACGTCTACTTAATACGCTGATTGTGAAGTTAAGATTAATCTCCCTATTCTTTATCGGTTTTAAAGTATACTAACTTATTTTGACTTAAATGGTTAGTATTTGACTATTTGTTCATTTTGGCCGAACTATATATCATGCATTAAAAAACTTGAAGCGGAATTAGCGGTGGTAGAGGTAGATGCACATCTAAGAAGGGACAGGGTATGTGCATGGTCAATTGTTGAATGTGATAACAGGCTGGATAGATTCATCATGCGGGACCTAGTATCATGCTTTCTTTTGCATACTCTACGGGCTAGCTTGTTTACTTGATAGTTGATACCAATTTTAAGGATTTTTTACATCTTTATTGGTTATTGTTATTATTATGATCATAAAGCGGAAACATTTTTTTGGTGAGTTGATGTTGATGCCCTCACTTTGGGTTGCATTGCAGGCCAATACACTTTGCTCTCCCCCACTCTCAACATGAAATGAAAATATTAAAGTAAGTTGAATAATAAAAAGAGATGGAGTAATCACATAGGAGAAAAGGTCTTATGAGTATATGTTCGAATTATTGTTTTCACCTTCTCTCTTTTTCTTTTCTTTTTTTAATTGTTTGTCGTTTTAGAAAATCAGTATTTTTCCATCTATACCCACATTTGGTTAATTTTCAATTTTTTCTCACAAACCACAATTCTTCCTCATACATTGTTTCTATCCACGTAGTATTTATTTGTTTCTTGCTACTCCATTTGATTTCTAACATAAGAACCAAATTGAAGGTATATTTTTGGTCTTTTTTATAAGAATTAACTTGAAGTATATTGAACACTAACTATTTTTTTTTATACAAATTAATATCTTTATTTAATTAAATTTCTCTCTTTTTCCACTCATAAGCATTAATGATGCGTAAAAAATTAAGAAAGTGAGCTATAAAAATTTTTGAAAAGATTTAAAAAACAAACTTTCATACAAATAACTAAATTAACTAGATTTCTTAAGAAAGCGTAAAGTAGTTGTTTGATTCTTATATTAATGACCAACGGAATACTGGATACCAAAGTTAATGGTTTCATTTTGTACTAGTAAAACTAAGTTAAAAAAAAAAAACTAATTCAAAACCTTTACCACCAAATTTTTACTATAAAAATCGGTTCACATGCCTCCAAGCAATTTTTTTGTTTTTGTGTTTTTAGTTTTATTGGTCAATTGCCTCCAAGCAATTGAAGGGGGATATTTCACTGGGACATTCTATCATTCATATTGGTCTCCGTATGGTTTAGACTTTAGATCTCTAATAAGCCTTTTTTTTGTTGGGAGGGGTTTTTATGTGATAGGCCTCTTCTATCTGATATCATGAGATTATAATATTTTGGGCCGTGATACGAGATTAAATCTTCTCTCTTGTGTGCAGTAATAAGTATGCTAACTAAGTTCCTTGACCAAAAAATATATAGGTTCAATAAGATCCCCTACACAAAAATATTTAGGTCCATAAAGGAATAATTTCTTAAAATAATTGCCATTGTAATTTTATACCTATACACAAGTGTAAAGCTCACCTGTTGCTAAAGGCTCAAAGTGTTCTAGTCCTAGTGCATGGATGAACTAACATACCATGCTTATAGCAAAGGTTATGTCAAGCTGCGTGTGAGATATATTAATGTTGGCACATCAACGTCTAAAAATGTTTATGCCGATTCAAGAATAAGCTGATGTGAGAAGAAGTCATCCGTAGCCGAGTTAGATTGATCAGCTTATAAATATGCAACAACTTTGTACTAAGAGAGAATTTTGAACAAATAATCGAACTTGGATCTTAAGAAGAGAATATTTCCAAGATATATACTAAGAATCTAGGGTTTGACATGTTGGAAATTAGAAATGGACTATTCCTTATTAATATGAATAACTGGTATAAAAGTGGGATTAACAAATACTCAAATAGGAGTGCCATGATTTTAAGTGGAGCGTGAAGTTAGGACGCGAGTTAGTGGTTATGAAGCCTAATAACTGTTGTAATTAGCTGAAACTCTCCTTATAAATAAACATATGATTATTTATAAAACACACAACACAATCATCAAATCAAATTATAATTTTTTTGTACTTATCTTGTTTTTCATTATCTTTACTTATTTATTGTCTTTTATTTACCTTTCAGCTATTTATTTCAAGTCTTTATCTTAATTTGCTTAGTCATATTAACTTGCATTATTAGCCATTTTTCTCTTTATATTGGTTATTTTCCAAACTACTATTTTCTCATTTCTTAATAGAAATAACCAAGGGTTTTTTTAGGTGTCTTAAAAATCTGCATTAAAAAACAAAATCACTTTTTCGAATGATTTCTTAATTGATGAATCACTACATTGATCGCTTAGCCGATCCATCATGAATCCTATTTTATTTGCACTAACAATTAGCTTTTACACTAGTCGATGGTACTTTCCTTTGTACACAATATATTCAAATACTGAGAAGAAGATTTTCTTATATTAAATTCAACTTAAATTTACCTTGAGTTCAATAGAAATGCAACACATGTTTAACTTGTTTGGTATTTTACAATGAGGTCCACACTACTCAAAACCCCATTATTAGAGTAATTGTCAAAAACATTTCGTTTTAAGCCCAAATTCATTCATACTTTGGTCGTAAAATTTCATAGAAATTCATGAACTACTCCACATGTCTAAAGCTAATTATACCCACACATAAAGATCAAAGACCCGGAATATGGTATGGTAATGTGAAACAATTGTCCCTATCTATTCAGTTTCAATTGGAATAAGTAGGGAAAACAAGTATAATGTGAACACGCATTATCTTAAGATACCAAAGTTTGGGTGCAAAAAGATAGAAAAAAGATAATGCAGAACTCTAAAAGGAAACATGACCAACTAATCTGAAGTGAAAGAAGGAATAAAGTGGTTTCATAAGCATATGCGCCACCACCAATCCCTCAACACTTTTTACTCCAAAATTCTTCAACTTTATCAATTGTTCCCTTCATTCATTCAATAAAAAAACAACATCCCCATTCTTTATTTCCCCAGTTACATAAGACTAATCACAAGTAATTCTCTCATCCTCAATTTAGCTGAAAATCCATCACTATTTTCATCCCTGTAAAATGTAAAATCCACAACAAGGAGTAAAAAAAAAGTATTTCCATTTTCCAATTCTCTGTCCAACTTGAAAACCAAAAAACAATGGAAAATATAAAAACCAAGCAACATGAGAGCCCAGTGAACCAATAATTACATAAAGAAAAAAGAAAAATTTCAGAACTCGGCCGAGTTAGCAGTAGACTCGTCCAACTCACTCCCGAATCGGCTTCGAGTTCGAGAACCCAACCCCGACTCAAGTAGCTCCTCCCAATCCACATCCTCCTCTTCTGGCTCCTTAGCTCTCATCATCTCCAATATTCTCCTCACCTTCTCTTTAGCCCTCTCACTACCCAACTTCTCCACCTTCTGCAGCACCTCCACCACCCCGGCCGCCTTCGCGACCGCCTTAAACCTCAACCCGCCATGACTCAGTGCATAAATCACCGCGACACAACTCTCCCGAGTCGACCCGGACACCAACTCGGTCCCACTCAACAACCCCACCATACACTCTACCACACCCGCATCCAACATCGCAGCCCGCCCATCCGACCCGAAACCCAAATTACCCAATATCAACAAAACCCGACCCATCATATGACCCGACTTGACCATACTCAAAAGAACCGGAACCGACCCGATTTTCACCATCTTGGCCCGGTTACTCCTCACAAGGGAAAGATGGTAAAGCGCCAAGGCCGAGTCATGGCGAGTCCGCTCGCTTTCCGATCGGAGCGAGTGGAGCAACGGCGGCAGAGCGCCGAGGACTCCGATGGCGGTTTTGTTGTCGTCGTCGAGAGCTAAACTGAAGAGCGCACCGGAAGCGTGCTCCTGCGCCTCAGGGGCACCGTACTTCAGCACCTCGATCACCGGCGGAACGATCCCTGACCGGACGATTCTCACCTTGTTCGTCTTCTCCAGAGAGAGGTTCACCAAGGAGGCGAGAGCGTTCACCTGAACGTTGCTGTACTTGGAAACAACGAGGGAGCGAAGGGAAGAGAGTAACCGAGTGGTGCAGAGGTGGACCCTGGTTTCCTCTCTCGTTCTGGTGAGCTTTCTGAGAGAAGCTAGCGCCTCTTCGACGGTGAAGACTTGTGGGTTTCTCAGTTTGGACACGATTTCTTCTTCTTCAGGGGTCGTTGCTGGTTCGAGTTCAGAGGAAGAAGGAGAAGAGTAGCAGCAACTGGGTTGGGTTGAGAATTGCAGTGGCGGGGTTGATGATGAAGTTGCAGTGGCTATGGATTCCTCGGAGCTCGTGTAGAGGTGGGTTGGTCGCAGAGGGACTTGGGTTTCTGCGCGGGTGAAGAGATTCACAGGTGGGTCTTTGGGTGGTGGCGGCTTGGAAGCCATTAGTGTGCGAACGCGGTTCTCTGTGGTGGCGGTGTTGGGTGCGGTGGTGGTGGTGGTTTGGGTTTGGCACCATTTGAGAATGGAGGATTTGAGGGCGAGGTTGGGGATGACGGCGGAGAAATCAGGGGTGTTACCATCAGGAAGTTGAGGGGTGAAGTTGAGATCCTTGCAGGCTTGGACGGAGGCGCGGTCGAAGGAGTGGCCGGAGGAGACGATGACAGGGTCTGCCATGATGGAACCTGAAATGGGGCAGAGGAACTCTTCTGGTGGTGAGTTTTGGGTTTTGTTGCTGTTGTTGTTGGGTTTTGAATGGATGATGCTGTGGAAGAAGAGCTTCTTCCATTTCAGCCTTGGTGTAGTGATTGGTTCTGGGAATTTCTCTGATTCTTTTGCTGTTCCTTTTGGTGAACCCCATTTCTTGTGGACCATTAGCTTCACGCTTTGCTGAATCTCCATGAAATGGTTCAACTTAGTTAAAGCTTGTTGCGGATGAGGGATGAAGATTCCATGGTTTGAACTTTTGGAAATCAGAGGTTGTTCAGAGAGACCAATCCAATAACATGGGGTTTTGTGAATTTATGTTGACGAGGAGAGTGTTAACTCCTAAGAGGCAGAGATAGCTTGAGCTTGATTATGAGTAGGGAGATGCAGAAGAAGTGAGGGGCATGCACATGGTGTTGTGAAGACAGTGATGATTTGGTGTTGGTGCAAATGCAGGGAGGGGGAGTGGTGATTGCCTGTGGAGTTTTGATTCTTTTTGCTTTTGGAAAATCTGCCCAATTGGAAAGGAAAAGCTATGGTGAGGTGAGTGATGGTGCTCAAAAGAAACAAACTTTTAAACTAATGAGCATTACGTTAGTATTACTACAACCAATATTGGTTTTATACTGTTATTATAATAATGTCAAGTTTTATATTTCTTTTCTCTCCTTAGATTGACAGTGTTTATCTGAATTTTTCTCTTAACTTTGTTTATGCATTTCTATTTTACCCGATGATTGAATTTGTGTAAATAATCTAGTTTAGGATTGTTTTTATAATAAAACAAAAATGTAAATTTATGTATCTTAATGTATTAACGAAGAAGTAAGATTTTCAGGTAAAAAAAAACGAAGAAGTAAGATTTTGAAAATATTTCATAATCTCCAATTCAACTAACAAAATTGCTTCTCCCTTTCAAAAAAAAAAATTTTGCTTCTCTTTTCCTTCTGGATTGTATGGGGGAGCTTCATTTTCTTCAAGTGAAGTCGACATAGAAGTAGCTAGGATTCTCGGACAGTCTGTCATCCTTTTCTGCCTTTTTGCCTTTACTTTACTTCTTTGATCCATCAGCAGATGATTGATCTAGCTTCTTCCTCAATAACGTTGATTTTTTGCCCTTAAGGGTGGTGGTGATGATGAGGCGCGACGGAGGAGGACAAGTAAAGGAGGGTTTGGGGGGAGGGCAGTGATAAGGGTGGCGGTGATGGTGAGGCATTGCAGAGGTATGGGTGAGTCTGTGAGGGTGATGGTGAGGCGTGGTAGGGGAGGAGAGGCAGAGGAGGGTTTGAGGGAGGGGTGGTGGTAACGGTGGGAGTGATGGTGAGACGCAATAGATAAGGAGAGGGTGTAGGGAGGGGTGTTGGTAAGAGTGATGGTGATAGTGAGGCGTGATGGACGAGATTGATGGGCAAAGGGCGGGGGAGGATGTGTGACAAGGGACAACATAGGAGCCGAGGAGGAAGATGGACAAGAGGAGCGGTAGAGGGCGGAGAAAGAGAAGAGAGAATGGAGGGGAGAGTTTTGGCAAAAAGAAGCTTATCATGAAAACTGGACGGAGAAAGAGATGACATTGGCTAGTTCTTAAGCATTTACAATTGTGGGGTATTGGCGGCTGCTTCGCCTAGTCAACCTAAAAGTTTGGTTTAAGCCGATCTTCCTTGCATTGGCTAGTTCTTAAGCAATAATTGCTTTCCCTATTTAAAGGGATGAACCGCTAGATGTTTCTAGTGCGTGTGCGCCTTCTTCGTGTGCGGAGGCCCTTGTTCCTTTGTCCAAGTTCCAATCTTAGCCGCTTCATCGTGAAAGATTAGTTGTTCATGTTGCCTTGGCTAACTGCCTCGACCGCTATTAACACCTTGGCTAGCGAAACGTTTCGACTACCTTATTAGTCCTTTGCCTTTTTAAAGCACTCCACCGATCGAATCTGTCGAATCGAACCCTAGAGAGCATCGAAGTTGAGATGAGGAGAACTTTTAAAGTGCGAGAAAACATTCAGAATAAAGTTCATTGTTGAAAATTTGAACACTGTAACCTTATGACACAACTTTCACAAGAACTAAGAAACAGAAATAAAAAGTTCATAATAGTGTCTCACGGAAATGAATTATTGTAGAGCTCCCCGACCCGTGGTAGATTGGTATGAAAATTCTGCAGTACAAGTCAAGGGAATATATGTGGGAAAAAGAAAAGGTGGAAAAACGACACCCCCATACAACAAATGTGGCTTCCATCTGGTTTCCATGCTCTACTCTTCAAATCTGGTCCATCATATGATGTAAACGTTTAGAACAGATACGTACAAGCCTATAGAAAATGACTCCTTTGAATGCTACCATCTTAATTATTAAAACACCTTCGGCCGTTTACGCAATTTTGAGCAATCAAAGCAATGCCTCCATCATTAATTTATGATTCCAAATTGCCAATAATCAAAATTGTCATATGAGTTACAAGTACAAATCGTTCAATTACAAGAAGTTATACCACTCTAATCTAATTATTCTTCTTGGGGTCGTGTGATTAAGGAGCATGCATGTTTATATTCTTTTGTACCAAACGGAAGAGAAATGGAAACTCATTAACGATTTGAAAGAAACCCAATTTTTCGTCCATCATTTTCCTATTTTTTTGTGGAGCCTTGTCCCCGGGTCTTGGCTTCTATATTGGCCATTATCTATGCCTTAAGATCTCTAGCTGAACTAATTAGGGGTAGAAAGTGAAGTCGTTAGTTTGTTAATTACTACTTTTAAGACAACGGTTAATATCAGTTACTTAATTAGTAGCTATTAATAGCTGAATCTCACCTTGTAATTCTCACATTTTTTAATTAGCTGTAACTTATAGCTAATTACATTGAGACTAACTAACTAATATTAGCCGTTATCTGATTAAATTATGACCATATAGGTATCACTCTGGGGAGGAAGCTCTTGCTACTGAGGCACTATCTTTGAGGACAATGCCCACATATCCCTTTGACGAAAACCCGTAACCAGCACCAAAAGTTAAAATAAAGTGTGTTTCCTCACTGTCTTCCCTGGACCCCACCTTCACTTTGCGACTATAGTTTTCTTTGTTTTGGACATAAACGCTAAAATGGTATCTTAGCACATAATGCTTTTGCATGGAGAAAATGAAATTGTTTTCCAACTAAATGACTACATTTTAGTATCATTATTAATTGCAATCTTAAGAGCTAAGTCTCTGTAGCACTTGGCACACTGAAATAGACCTTTACGAGTGTTCTAGGCTGGACATATATGTCTTAATCACTTTGCTAAAAGTGATTGATCCCTTTTTGCATTTTGCTGGCCCACCCCCCATTCACGTCCACAGACCATACCGCGTTCTTTCCTGAATTTCTCTTTAAATTACATCATATTTTGCCTAAAATTTCATTAAAGATACAATTATCGTGCTTTGAATTCTTCTCTAATTAACTAGATTCATTATTGTGTTCCAAATTAAGTTAAACTTATGTCTTACGTAACATATTAACAAGACTTTACCACCTTGAGATTGAGGGGAAGAGTTAGAGTACATCATGTATTATAATTAAGCTTCTCTTAGTTGTACCAACTGTCTGGGCCTTAGCTATAATGCCTGTTGTGTTTGTGTTCTGTTATGATTTTGCACATATTACATATAGCTCGCTCGGTGCATGTTTGGTTTTAAATTGAACGCCAACAAAGGGTTTGAGTTCCTTAACACGTGTCCTCGAATTCCAATGCTTTGAATGTGATTTTCAACTGAAAACCAAACATCACTTATACTTTCTCAATAACGTTAATTTCGACATAAAACAATGTGACTGCTCGTGAATTTAAATTTGAAATATTAAACGAACAAATAAGCAAAAGCAACGTATGTGCAAGAAAAACTAATAACTATAATAAACTTAGTTTGGGGAGAGGGGTAAGCCACATTGAAGAGGCAAACAGCAACAGAAATGCCTGGGGAGCTATGCACTAATCTCAATATGTGTTGTTTCAGGTGTGACATCTCCTTCATATATAGCAATCTTCAAAAGGATAAAGATAACAGAATCTAGAAGCAATTAGACCAGAACATACCAAAGCATTGTTTTCCTCATTGACATCAAGATACTCAATCAAGCCATCTCTTACAAAATCATCAAATGTGCGCACTCCATCTTGGAAGAGCAGAAAAATTGAATTCTCTTTTAAACCGATTTCCTTTTTTAATTTCAAGTTCAAGATAAAAACATATGATACACCTAAGATTAACTCTTTCATGTGATGCTCTTTGACTCTTGAAATTCCGTTCTCAGCAATGATAAAGGGACAACAAACTCTACCGGCATCAGAATCCAGGCAGACACGTCGCTGAAACATACTTTTGTCCATTAATACCAGAAGTACAACATATACATATAAATGCAAATCATAGAATAGATTTAGAACAAACATGTAGCTCCTAGTAAGGGAAAAGTGGAAACAACAGAACTAGAGGCAAATAGCATGTTCTTGACTTATACTCTGTATTAATGCACAGGATAAAATTGAAGCAATTTACAAATAACATTAATACTGAAAAAGCTATTACATTATTTATAATATTAAACACAAATTAAATCTAAAAACAAATAAGAAATTACCAACCAAAGCAAAAAAAAAAAGAATAACTCTACTAGGAAACAAAACAGTAGAAAGTAAAAATCAACTGCACCAGAACTATTTACCTGCTTTATATTGACATGGACACTCACAAACTTGCCAATTCTACCAGCTCGCCTCAAATTTCTGATTGCAGTGACAAAACAAATCGGTAAGGTTTACTATAAATTAAAATATAGTCAGTAAGGCATATTTTTAAGAACACTGCATTTGAAAAAAGTAGACTAATACCTGTGGCTCCGTGTGCTTGCCAAGGATCAAACCATAGAAAATGACAAGAAAGGAATCTGGTGCATGAAGCTCTTCTCCAGAGAGCACTTCCATGTCTTCAACACCTAAACAATAGCACTGTCCCAGAAATAATATAACACAATAAAATGTAAAACACCTAGAGTAAACAAAAACTTGAATGGAGACCTTGTGTTATCTTACATCTATATCAAAAAGCACCAAATAGTAGAGTAGTGATAAACACAATCCAGTTCCAATAATCACATAAATAACAAGATAAAAGTGCTACTGAGGAGCAAGAAAGACCATGATTAGCCCTTGCAAGCACAGAGTGTAGCTGAGATGCGTAAAAAGCCCTGAACAAAACCACCCATGGCCAAAAGAATACAAATCATTAGTTTAAAAGCACTCCTGGTATCAATCAAATTTAAAGCTGCTCTCACCCTTGGGGCCAGTGGCATGTATGTGAAATATAATTTTCCAGGAAATAAAAAAGAAGATATATCCTGGTAAAATCTAGGTATTCTTTTGGCCATTGCAACCTAATAATTCTTGAATAAAATTAAGTCCAGTATCAAATTGATAAACACTAAAAAAAAATAGGCTCACCTACCAACTTTCAAGCACACTATCTGAACTATTTTTGGTAGGAACTCTTTATGAATCATGATAAACTAGTTAGGGGTCAGTCACTGTAAGTCGTTTAAACCAACTCTCACCCCCCCCCCCCCCAACAAAAAAATATAACAAAATTTGTTCTGGGGCAGTCAACTCCTAAGTCCTAACAACTGATTATATACGTCAGTCAAACCAGTTATTGATTTAGCTCTAGAGACCTGATAACCAAATGCTCATGATTTCAGACCTCAATGCTACATGGTCATTAAATTAAATTGAATCACGGCACTAGCTGGGATAGGTTACTTGGATTAAAACATGTCATAATGTCCAATTGTAAGTCATGTCTGTTCAAAAGATGTTCAATAAATGTTTACAACCATACCCGCAAATCATTACAAAGTCTGTAGCAGCTAGTAACAGCAAATCATACTAATAAACAATAAAAGGAAATTTCGTCATCCCACAAAACATACCAGAGAAATTAAGGGGGCCTCCTCTTCATTAGTAGTAACATGAGTCATCAAAGCCAGGTTCTTTACTAGTCCACAAGCTTCACCTTCAGGAGTATCACAAGCACAAAGCATGCCCCACTATATCAAATGGGCTATCATGATTTCCTTGAGTGTACTCAACATCAACTAATTGGAGCAGCATACCTTTTCATTAGACAACATCAAATGAATCATCACTAAGATCGGCAAAAAATTCTGTGACGTTTGGTCTAACTACAACTTCTATTCATTATAAATACACTAAAAAGAAACTTAAAACATCAAAGAACTTAACAAGCAAATTAAGAGAAAACATTTGAATACTAATAGTTAAGAAATATGTAATTGAAAACATTAGATCATGTCTTTCAGGAATACCATCTACTATCACTGATGGCTTACCAATTCTGACATCCAAAAATCTGCAGCAAAACTCATTGTACATTAACTCATCAGTAGAACAATTTAAAGTGTCCCGAGCTTGCGAAGACAACAGAAAAAACAGAAAATGAGCCTCAGATTAACTAAAATGATTAACCAGAGTTGTGCCATCCACAAGCTAAAATCTTGACACCAATTTTCAATACCCATTTAGAAAACTATAGGATACACAATTGAACAACTATAAGTCCAAAAGTAAACCATCCTTTTACCTTAGATAAATACGCGGGTACCTAGAGGACGCAATTATCTCATTAGCATGAACAATTTTCTTTATATCGGTTTTCACAAAATAGTTAAAGGAATCCAATTGTTGCTTCACCAACCCTCTAATCAACAAACTCCAAATTCAGCAACAATCAGTTAGTGAAATCTAGTCATAGCCATTGGCATTATCATCTCTGAAATCATAGTGTAATCCATACTAAAAAACGAGTAGTTACCTCATGAAGAAGCTGGAACTTGTCACCAGCTGGAGCAGTCAGAAACTATTTGTCAATGCCAGAATCACCAAAAGGGTGATTGGACCTTAGTTGACAAAGCAAAGCTTAGCTTAGCATGTGTAAAATGTGAAGCAAAAAAAGAAAAAGAAAAAATGAACCCCACAAAAAGTTTAAGCTAGAAAAGATAAAGGAAGTTAAAATAACAGCAAAACACAACAGAAAGGGAGCATGTTTCCTACATTGTGAGAGAAAACAAAAAAACAAGTGCAAAGAGAAATGAAAGGAGGGAAGAAAGGATGACTCACTGGATGGTGGGTTGTTGCAAAGGATCATGTTTGAGACCCATCAGAAGGATTGAACAGTTGCAACAAGGTTCAGTGTTCAGTGTGCGAAGGCCACGAGGTGGCTTCACACTTTCACAGCTTCGTCCGCGTCTTGAACGGCGTAGAAGAGCTTCTTCACGATGGAGTCCTGACTCGTGGGAACGATGAGGCGCTGCGAGCTTCAGCAGCGTGCGGAGGCAGTGGGAGTTTTGGCGGCGTGCGGAGGTGGTGAGTTTTGGCGGCGTGCGGAGGCTGTTAGCTTTTACCTTAAATGCGTTTGTAGTCCCTGACAATATAGAAAAATATTGGTTTTAGTCCCTGGATTCTTTTCCAAAGCTTATTTAATCCCAAAAAATACACATTAGCATCTGTTTTAGTTCGTGTCATTAAGTTTTGCTTATGTGACTTATAGAATGATGACTAATCCTTTTTACTTTGAGTTTTTTTATTTATCTAATTTGACACAGTGTGATCCACTTATCCACACCCACGATTTTTATTGGTGTCGTATCAGGCCCTAATCATCATTTTAGACCGCTTCTCGCAAAATGTTCATCGACAACAACGTTCAAACTCTTCCTTTTTATATAGTAAGAATAGTGAGCCACATAAGCAAAATATAGTGGTCCCACTTTGTAAAATTAGATAAAAATACAAGTAAGAATAGTGACCCACATAAGCAAAATTTAACGATAATAGCCAAAACAGATAACAATGAATGTTATTCGGGGTTAAAAACGCATAAATATTTTTTCAATGACTAAAACCAATATTTTTTTTTTGTACACTGGAAAGATAAATTGCATCCGCCAGGGATCAATCCCTAGACCTCCCATACCCAACCCATATGTCCCCCAGCTTCTACCACTTGAGCTATCCTACCGGGACGACTAAAACCAACATTTACTTTCAAAAAAAAACCAACATTTACTATATATTTTTAAGAACTAAACATATTTAAGGAAAAAAAACCCAACCCACACTATAGTTTTTTAGTTGACCTTTTTTTAAACAAAATTAAGGTTGGTCCGACTCAAGGATGAACCAATAAAATTATTCACCTCATCCTCACATATGTTCATGTCATCCTCTTTTTTCAAAAACCCAAAAATATAAATATAAGCTTACATTTTCCCAATTCAATCCACCTCCACCTCAAAGATGGATTGAGCCAACAGTGTAGAGCCTATATTGAAATGTCTAAATAAAAATTTGTAATAGTTACTTTTTTAAAAAAATGTTTATGAAATATATTTTAAAAGATTAGATTAAATATTAACTCAATTTCTTTTTGATGAGGTAAAGATCATTTAATTTATTTGATTGAGACTTATAAATAAGGATCTCTTCGTTAAAAAATAGAAATTGCAAAACTGGTTTTAAAGTGGATATGGTTTGGTTTTAACCATATCCATATTTTGAACACCCCTAGAAATAAATAAGGATCAATCTACACTTATTAATGTATTTGAATATACTATAGTAAACATTTAATAAAAACAACTCTAATGCATTTCAAAAAAAATCAACATTAGATTTTTTTAAAATTTAATTAACATTATTTTAGTTATTGTAGCCGCCCAATTGGAATTGAGAAATTAGGAAAGTGCAGCTAGAATGTTCTGTTGTGTTCGGGACGTGTCCCACGCGTAACTCCTGCCAAAAGCTGTCTTAAGCCCCAAGACATTACCAAACCTATATATACAACACGCCTCTGTTTATTCCCTCCCCGTTCTCATAAGTTTTTAATAGTTCTTTCACAAACTCAAAAACCAATCTATCACAATATCTTATCTTAATCAATCCATGGCATCAGGGGGAACAGAAGCTTTTCCAGATTTGGGTAAACACTGCCAACACCATGATTGCCACCAGCTCGATTTCCTTCCTTTCACATGTGACGCCTGCAAGCAGGTATTTTTATACATTTCTTCATATCTCCTCTTTTTCCTTTCCTTCTCATCAAACTTCTTCCAATTGAGCTGTTTTATATTTAAAACACATTTAACATGAAACAGAATGATCAAGCAAATGTTTGGTTTGACGCGGGTCTAATTTCCTGTATTTTAATGTGTCAACGGAGAAACTAGAATTAAGCCAAAGCATAGGAAAATATTCAACTTTAGGTCTCTAATGTCGTATCTTGCCGAACCAAGCTCCCTTATAAAGACATGTTTGTCTCTTGGATTACTTGAGGGCTTTGGTGTTTATCACAGGATTAATGAGTGATTAAATATGTTATAATTAACTGATTTATTTGGGACTGCATTACATTGGTTTAATTAGGGGTTACAACTAGCTTGATTAATTTGAGGTTATAATCGTGGTCTGTAACCTTTTGCATGCCTTACCCGGCCCAGGTCTTCTGCTGGAGGATGGCGACTAGTGAGTATAAGCTAACCCCTCCCTGAGTCTAGATTTGGAGTTTCCAAACTCGAGATGTACACAGACCTCCAAATCCTAGTCATTTAGCTTAAGGACTCCAAGTCTAAACCCTCTCTTAACCCGAGTTTGGGGATTTTCAAACTCGAAGGTCCAGTTTTATATTTAATAAAAAATTAACATGAAACAGAATGATTAACATGTTTTGCAATGACAGGTATTTTGTGTGGAACATAGATCCTACAAGTCTCATGCATGCCCAAAACCTGACCACAACAGCAGGAAAGTTGTTGTCTGCGAAACATGTTCCATGTCCATTGAGACCACAGGCCAAGTGGGACAAGAGGAGGAGGAGGCACTTTTGAAGAGGCACCTCAAGTCTGGGAACTGTGATCCCAACAAGAAGAAGAAACCCATCTGCCCTGTGAAGCGCTGCAAGGAGGTTTTGACATTTTCTAATGCCAGCACCTGTAAAACTTGCCAGGTGAAGGTGTGCCTCAAGCACCGTTTCCCTGCTGATCATGCTTGTGGCAGGGTAGCTTCAGCTTCCATATCATCTTCTGCTGCTGTTAATGGAGGGTGGAATAATAGGTTCTTGGATGCTCTTGCCTCAAGGATTAAAGGACAAGCCTGCACCAAGAGTGCTGAACGTCGTTCTACTTCTCCACCTAGTACTCCTTCTGTTAAGGCTTATTGATTCATACTAATGTGTAAAAACCATGTGATTCTTGAGTATGTTGATTTCAAGTGCAATTTGAATGTTACATTTTACATTACATCCAGAATGCCATTGTACTGGGATTTGCTTTGGAGTAGCTGTCAATGTTCCCATTCCCATACAAAGTAAACGCATCAATAGATTATATCTTTGTTCATAGATACAATCCCTGAAATACAATGTACTACATCTTTTGTTTTCTGGTTTCAGTTGTGTCGCTCTTCACACGGTCACACCTGATTAAAATTTGAAACTTATGGGGGTTCTGGTTTAGTTTTCCTTATCAGTGTGTTCTAAAGATTTGAAAATGAAGTGATGAAATGAATGAGATTTGTAATACAGTGTAAGTTAGGCTATATCTAGAAAGAGCCCAAGTGAAAAATTACATGTGATTTATGGTGAATACAACAAGCAACTTACCTACATATCATTGCACCTTTCTTTCCCATTGTCTTTCAAAACATACAGGCTGTAACAACTAATAAGTAACTTAATACATAATAATCTGTTTTACATATTTGCTGTTGTTTCTCTAATTTCATCCAAGGTGATAGCCTGCAAGGAATGAAAAAAATTGCATTTAAGTCAAGTAAAATACATTTACATTACCTATGTCATGGAGCACAAAACCAACACGGCAAAAATCAAATTTTCAACAAAAGTGAATTCAAACATTACCTGTTCCTTGCCGGCAAAATCGTTCTCAGGAGTGAGAAAGAGCATGCAGTGGCACTCCTTCCTGCCAAACAAAATCAAGATGTCAAAATACAATACCTAGGGGTGGGGGGATTTGTGGCTCATGTTTCATTGAATAAATTCTTAAAACAAATTTCTTGTCAAACATCAAAAACACAAAATAAAGGCCTTCATTGATAACTATACGCCAATGAATATCAGAACACTATAGTATTACTGAACAAAAGTCAAAACAACTAAAGCTACTATACTGCCTGTGCCTCTGAACAAATATATAAACTACGAAAATCAGTCAGCTTTGAAACCTGATAACTAGAATGTCTCCACAACAGTTTTTGGCCGAGTTTATTATGATCTACCTCTTGAAGACTTGAACAAATATGTATTAACAAGGTAAATGAGATGATGACCATAAATCTGTTAAACACAATTTTCATAGAGGAAAGAGTCATCAAGACAAACACCAAGAACATAGACGCTTATTGGTTGCCATTATGTTTACTTCTCTTCAAGCGTAAAGACAAGACTCTAGCCTCTTGTTTCATAACCACAAATGATACATAGCATCTATAAAAAATTATATATAATTTGTTTTCTGAACACTATCAATGCCTGATTTAGTCATATTCTTGTAATAAAACTTGATCCTCGCAAATGAAGTAGCTTCAAACTTTTGATAACTTGTTATTATAGAAGGCACACATGTAACAACTAAAAGATATGTCTACCTCTCTCTCATTGGAACACATGGGCAATTCCAAAATCCCTGTTGCGCCTCAGCAGGTTTATCATCATAATGCCTAAAAGACAATGATTGTGGGTAAAAAAAGGTTAGAAGACATCAGCACTGATCAAACTATGCAAAAGCACTACCAGAACTATAGTATTAAGCAAAAACTTATGCTTGATAACAAGGTAAAAGAACAGGCATTTACCGGCAAGGACACAGTGGTGCACCCAATGAATCTTTATGGTCAGCCAACCCCTGTTCAAAAAGAAATAATATATGGAAGAAACATTCATTACTGAAGAAAATAACTGCTTACAATATATGCACATGTGGACATATGTAGATTTATTTTCATCTACCATTTCATTAATTGAATTTTGTGTTACTACTTACTATAAGAATATCGTCTGTCTTTAGACATCATAATAAGACATTATGACATTGTTTGAACCCAGCTAGTGGAAAAAGCTCTTGTTTTTGTTGTTGTTATTACTGGAATATAATATTGCCCATCATATGACAATCTGGGGAACTTATTTTCAGACTTTGACACTTTGTATAATTTCATGCCAATCTTGATGATTCAAATAACACTTGGTGTTCGGTAAAATCTTCCTAAATGTGCTTTTGGTATTAATATCAAGTTGCAAATATAGTGTTTACTTATCATCATCATCATTAATTTAGTAAGGTAAGGTGTTATGATATTGTTAGGGAAGAAGAAGAAGAAGAAGAAGAAGAGAGAGAAAGGGAGAAAAGAGAGAAACTGAGATAGAACTAGAGAGATAATCAGTAACAGTTCATTCATAATCCCCTGCAATTAACTCTATGGGAGTATATACTATCTCAATGCCAGCTGTCAAACTACTATAACAGCTGTACTAATTGTATCCTAACTCTTTTTAACAGTACTATATGCACCATGGGCATCAGATATTATCATAGTTTCTGAAACAAATCAGTGAACCAAATTCTAAGAAAAGATATAGAAGGCAAATGCAGCTTGAAGACATCAGAGAAGGTAACATTGCTTAACACTTTAACAGAAACTGAATAGCCACCCTAAAAGGCTTAAGACTTAGCTATAACATCAACTAATTTCTCTCCTTTAATCTAACTTTCTTCTTTCTCTGTATAAATCCTTTCATCCAAAAAAAACAAGATTTACTAAGCTCATAGCTTAGTGTTCACCATTCAGAAGTCTAAATTAGGTGCAACCATCATTTCAATCCTTGATAGTTGATACCCTTAAGATTCCGAAAACCCTGCTAGAAAGATATACAGAAGAAAAACCTAATATTTGTAACTAGTCCCTGGCTTAAAAAATACAAGCTACACCTCTACATCCCAAAATGTTTTGAACTTGAAGGGAAGGTGATGGGAAGTTGGGACTTTGGAATTAATCATGGATCCTAATTATGACCAATCTCTGGCTTCTAAAACAACCTAAGACTAGGGTCCCCCACAGAAGTTCCCAGCTTTCGAATTGAGTAGGTGGCAGGCAGAGTTAAAATTTATAGCCATTTGATAAGAATTTCATAGTAACGTGAAGAAATGAATTGCTTAAGAATGTAACGTAGAGAAATTTTGGAAAAAGAACAATAGCAGGAAAATGTTCCACACAATTTGGAGCACTATAAATGAGCTGAAAAGTCAATTTTGTGCAAGTAATGCAGGTGGCTCCTAGTATAGATCTACACTGCACTGGTAAACTACTAAGACAAGTATAGATTCCACAAGGAAAGCTTAAATTCATGTAGAGATATGCCCTTTTTATCGTTCTAATGCAACAACCGAACAACAGATTTCCCATGACTCTCAATTCTTACAGAACTCAATGACAGGGCAGGACTTACTAGCCCAGGATTCATATCATCAACTACAGGGTATGGAATTTTGAGATTTTTATTTGACAATGCCCTCTACTCCAACAAATAGGGAAAACATCAATCAAAATTAAAATTCATATTAATAGGAGAAGTTATGAGCTGAAGATAGAGCATGTACCTTGATAACAACAGAAGTAACACTCTTGTCCACACAAAAGTATGTTCCTGATTTACGGGCATATTGCTCTGAGAACTTCCTCATAATTTCAATAGATTTTTCTGATGGTTCCACTGAAAGAACCAGCAAATTATTACCATAAAAAGGCAACATTAACAACTTACCAAAATTGAAAGCACAACCATCACAGAATTAGGCTACATAAAACTGACAAAAATGAGGAGCCATAGTTTCCAAAAATTCTTCTTTTTTTAAACACACACACACACTGCTTGTGCAGCTGACAACCTATCCAGTCAAAATCTAAAAAGCTTTCAAATTTGGAAAACCCGGAGCTTGAAATTAAAACCCAATTCACAACTTGCAAAGTTAATTGCGGAATAGAAGAAGAAACAAAAACTCAATATCAGAATTGAGTCAGAGACATTTCCACAAACAGCTTCAGGATAACACATTGATGAAACTATAACTACAACACACAATAGAGAACCACGAGCAACACTTAATACTTAAAGCATTGATTCAAAATATACAATAAAACCCAATTGGGTCATCGAAAATCAAATCAGAATCGGTAAGGAAACAAGAAAAAAGGAGTACAATAAACCTCATCAGAGCATTGGAAAATGAAGCTTACCTTGAGCTCGGACAACGTGGAGATTGCGGTGGCGCCGGAGAGGGGAGGCAACGGAGGGAACGGTGACGGCGAAGGAGCAAGCTTGGGAGGTCATGGCCGGTGATTTTCTTCTGCAAAGAAGGGAAATGGTTTTTATGTGCTCTGCGTTTTATATATGTTTTTGTTAATTTTTGTGTGAAGAGAAAATGGTAATAAAAATTGGGATTATCATTATTAGAATTTAGAATAATAGAATTCTTCATATTGATAGATTATGGATACACACCCCTTTTTTTATACACTTCATTTTCACATCTTTTTATTTCTATCTCTCTCCTCTTATCATTTATCACATCTTATACTTTCTCACTCTTACTTTTTCTTTTCTTCCTATCTCTCTCTTTCTCCACCTCATTCCACCTCATTTTGAGGTGTGAATCAATAATTATTATTATGGAATAATAGAAAGAAAGAAAAAAAGTTGAGTAAGTGGGAGCCACTCATTGTAGAAATATCTAGGTGCGTGGTTATCATCATCATCATCATCTAAGCATCTAGTATATGAGAATTGACATTGAAGTTTGGAGTTTCAAGTTTGAACCAACCATTATTGTTTGGACTCTTGGCTCTCTTCATCTTCTTATCCACACCCCCATCCACATCATCCAATTAGTAGTCCCATCATGATTTGGAGTTTTGGATGACTCAGTTTAAATGTAAGAGTGAGTCGACATGATCTTAGGCAAGGGTTTCATACATATTTGATATTTCCGTGTTGCTCATGTTGTTTTTTAGATGGAAGTATGATGATTTTTTACCTTAGCAATGAGCTATGTCAATTAATGCAGAATGTGACATAAAGGTTTTTTTTTTTTAACAGACATAAAGGTTAAACTTGTGTGATCAGACTAATTTTAAAATGAAATCTGATCGGTTGTAATGTGTTTTTACTTTTTACTATTTTCAATGATCTAAATGGCAGCCAAGTTACACCAAACAGAAAATGTTGGCACATCACGTACGTTTGGATTTTTATGGCTGATGTGATTTATTGGATGAATGTGCATTAGAAATTATGATTCTATTTTATGAGATATTGAATATTGTCTTGAACTAAAAGTCAAATGTGCACGCAATTCAAATGGTATTACTGAACAAAAGTCAAAACAACTAAAGCTACTATACTGCCTCTGCCTCTGAACAAATATAGGAGTATAAACTAAGAAAATCAGTCAGCTTTGAAACCTGAAAACTAGAATGTCTCCGCAACAGTTTTTGGCCGAGCTTATTATGATCTACCTCTTGAAGACTTGAACAAATATGTATTAACAAGGTAAATGAGATCATGACCATAAATCTGTTGAACATAATTTTCATACAGGAAAAAGTCATTAAGACAAACACCAAGAACATAGACGCTAATTGGTTGCCATTACAGGAGAAAGGGGAAATGGAGGTGGTGAGTTGAGGAAACAAGAAGCTGCGGGATTCTCAGTTGAGGAATCAAGAAGGTGGTGATTTAATTTTGGGGGAGAGAACCCTAATTTTTTCCAATTTTCTTTTCCCACCCAATTTTCCCTCCCTTTCTCATTTTTTAGCTTTCTTCTCTCTGTGGCAAGCTGAATGGCAACGTGTGATGTGGCAAAGGTGGAAATGGAGACGAATCACTATTCAAGGTGTGGAGATAACATTACCGTGTTTTAAGTCTCTGTAATATAGGGACGACAATGAGACGGGGGAGGTGGCGGGGAGTGTTTTCCCGCTCTGCTTCCCTCCTATGTCCATGTTCACATCTTTTATTTGCATGACATATTTTTTTTTTATAAGCAAAATTGTATTGAATATGAAGTACAAGAAATACTTCAACCCAATACAAATGAAAAAAGTTAAAATTGGAATGAAAAAATAACAAACAAATGCGAGACAAGCGGCATACTAAGCCTAGTCCAATATTAGCACGACAGGATAAATTCTTGGAAATGGGGGGAAATGGAGAATGAGAGGAGAGATTTGCTGGAGATGATGGAGAAGGTTTGAGTGCAGTGGTTTGCCGAAAAAATGGTGGAGGAGGGGTGAAAGGTGAGAGGAGGAAAGTGAAGAAGATGGAAAAAGGAAGAAGGATTAAATTTGATGGAAGAGATTTTAAATGACTAAAACTTATGTGTGAATTATAAGTGGGCGTCTATAGATGACTAGGATTGTCATGTGTGCTAGTGACTTAGTAAAAAATATTTCCAAAATGTTTATACGTCATAAGAACTATTTTCAATCAAATACGGTTTAAGGAGGTTAAAGAAAATCGATTTGATCCGAGTTGGCACATGTTGGCCTAGGAATAGCTCCCCTGGTGGGGGGTTCTAATTTTTTTATCAGCTATTAACCTTCACTTAAAAATTAAAAAAAAAATTAGAAAATTGTAATTAACTGTTTAAGTTAATAAAATTCTCATCTTCTTACTCTTCCATCTTTATCTTCTTTCCCACAACTCAAACCAGAAATTCATGAATCACATCATCATCTTCTTTTATAAGTTTCAAACACAAATCTAAGAAGAAAGGCCCAACCTTTTGAGGCCCAACCGAGAATTGAGAGCCTGCAACGAGAAATCCAGAATCAGAGCAAAGAAGATGCCTAATTTAGCGTGGTGACGACGTTCTGAATCTGGTGTTTTATTTATGCCTTTTTAGTTGATGGATTGAGATGAGGTGGTGGCAGATCTAGTGTGGAGGCTGAGTATGGTGTAGTGTGCTCCTGATTCTATAGTGACCATCTTCCTCCTCCTCGTCCTCTTCACTGTTACATGAAGACTGACAATCATCGTCACAAGGTTCTTTACTCGCGAATAGACCTCGAATGCTCATTACATCGCTATGGAACTAGGCGGTTAAATGTGGAATACGATATTTTGTCTTTTATTGAAACAAATTTAATACCATTTTAACATAAGAAGTATGTTATTGTAAATTTTGTTTAAATTGTTTTGAATTTTCGCCTCCCATTACACTACTTCTTGGGTCCATCCTTGCATAGAGATGCAGTGAGAGAGAAGAAGGTTGATTGTAGGGTTTCTTAAGGCAAGAGAGGAAGAGAGATGGAAGTAAAGGCAACGGACCTCTAAGGAGAGGAGGACGGTTTATTTGGATTTACTTGTCACACACCATGGGCTGTGTTTTCTTATGGGCTAGAGTTGTTTGCAAAAGTTCATTACGGACTTCTTCAAACAACATAAAATGCAGAAAGAGGATCTTGGATTCATCAGAAATTTTTGCTATCCATGTTTACTGTGGAAGAAAGAAAATAAAAAATGGAAAAAAAGAGTATTACAAACGTAAACATCCACCATAGTGTATATTACCTGGACGGGGTTCACTACTCTGAAGTAGCAAACAGGTGGCTTGCTACACTCATTGAGAATGGCTGCTTCTCTAATGCACCAGGTTCTATAGGGGTGGTTTGTAAGGATTTAACATTATAGTTCAACTAAATCTCAATTTTTGAAATGTCAAATTATGTTGGTACATTTAAAAAAATTAACGAAATAAAGCATTAGATAAAAAGCAAAAGGAGCATTTCAATTTTTTTTAAAAAATGAAATGAAAGAGAATAGTTATAGAAGTCTATTTTGTTTAGCTTCACTGTACCAAACTTTACCTGCTTCACAAATATTCTATTATCTTACCCCTTTAGATAAAGTAACAGATTCATCATATAAAAAGCATAAGTGTGTCCCACAGGTGCTACACTCACTAATCATATAGTAGGAACAAAAGAAAAGTTTGTATAAATAGCTTCCAGAAAGTTAGAAGCTAAAAGCTAGAAGTCTAACTCATTAGCAGGCTAAATGCTAGAAGTTTATATGATAGCTTTAAAAGAAGTGAAACAGAAAATGGGTCTTGTAAGTTTCATGTCTCTTGTGTGCCCCAATTGCATGTTTTGTTCCGTAGTCATTCACTCTAGTATTTCATTTTTATAATCCTGCAATTTATCTAAGGTATCATGATCTGTTTTGCATTTCATGTTAGGTAATGTCCCGACAGTTATTAACAATCTTCATCCTGTTTTTCTTCATTCGGTCTTGCAATGGGGAAGGCGAACTGCATCGTCTTCCATAGCCATCCTCTTTGTTTTTTGTGATAGTAATTCTCTTGGTTATTGTGGTAATTGGTGTAGTCGTTCTCAGAGACCTAACATCGCCTATAAACTCAATGCCACCAATCGACTCAAACCCACAGAAAGAAGAAGTTGAAAGAATAGGAACTTTAATATGAACAAATAGCAGTGGGGAGCAGCGGTACCATTTACAAAGGTTCATTTGGTAGATGTAATTCTGCTATCAAGAAGATGGTTGATTTTTCCATCATGAAGGTTCTTTACTCGCGAAAAGACCTCGAATGCTCATTACATCACTATGGAACTAGGCGGCTAAACATGGAATGCGATATTGTCTTTTATTGAACCAAATTTAATACCACTTTAAAATAAGAAGTATGTTATTGTCAATTTTCTCTAAATTGTTTTGAATTTTCGCATCCCATGACAATACTTCTTGGGTCCGTCCTTGCATAGAGATGCAGTAAGAGAGAAGAAGGTTGATTGTCGGGTTTCTTAAGGCAAGAGAGGAAGAGAGATGGAAGTAAAGGCAACAGACCTCTAAGGAGAGGAGTACGGTTTATTTTGATTTACTTGTCACACACCATGGGCTGTGTTTTTATGGGCTAGAGTTGTTTGCAAAAGTTCATTACGGACTTCATCAAACAACAGAAAATGCAGAAAGAGGATCTTGGATTCATCAGAAATTTTTGCTATCCATGTTTACCGTGGAAGAAAGAAAATAAAAAATGGAAAAGAAGAGTATTACAAACGTAAACATCCACGAAAGTGTATATTAGCTGGACGGTGTGCACTACTCTGAAGCAGCAAATGGGTGGCTGGCTACACTCATTGTGAATGTCTCCTTCTCTAATGCACCAGGTTCTATAGGGATGGTTTGGAAGTCTTTAACATTATAGTTCATCTAAATCTCAATTTTTGAAATGTCAAATTATTTTGGTACATTTAAAAAAATTAACGGAATAAAGCATTAAATAAAAAGCAAAAGGAGCATTTCAATTTTCTTAAAAAAGTGAAATGAAAGAGAATAGTTATAGAAGGCTATTTCGTTCAGCTTCACTGTACCAAACTTTACCTGCTTCACAAATATTCTATTCTCTTGCCTCTTTGGATAAAGTAACAGATTCATCATATAAAAAGCATAAGTGTGTCCCACAGGTGCCACACTAATCATATAGTAGGAACAAAAGAAAAGTTTATATGAATAGCTTCTAGAAAGTTAGAAGCTAAAAGCTAAAAGTCTAACTCATTAAGTTTATATAAATAGCTTCTAGAAAGTTAGAAGCTAAAAGCTAGAAGTCTAACTCATTAGTAGGCTAAAAGCTAGAAGTTTATATGAATAGCTTTAAAAGAAGTGAAACAGAAAATGGGCCTTGCAAGTTTCGTCATGTCTCTTGTGTGCCTCAATTGCAGGTTTTGTTCCATAGTCATTCACTCTAGTATTTTAGTTTATATAATCCCTGCAATTTATCTAAGGTATCATGATGTGTTTTGCATTTCATGTTAGGTAATGTCCCGACAATTACTTGCAATCTTCATTCCGTTTTTCTTCATTCGGCCTTGCAATGGGGAAGGCGAACTGCATCGTCTTCCATAGTCATCCTATTTGTTTTTTGTGACAGTGATTCTCTTGGTTATTGTGGTAATTGGTGTAGTCGTTCTTAGAGACCTAACATCGCATATAAACTCAATGCCACCAATCGACTCAAACACACAGAAGGCAGAAGCTGAAAGAATAGGAACTTTATATGAACAAATAGCAGTGGGGAGCAGTGGTACCATTTACAAAGGTTCATTTAGTAGATGTAATTCTGCTATCAAGAAGATGGTTGATTTTTCCATCTCAGAAAATGAACTTCGCTGTTTCATGAAGAGCGACAACCATCCTCACAAGGTTCTTTACTCACGAAAAGACCTTGAATGCTCATTACATCACTATGGAACTAGGCGGCTAAATGTGGAATACGATATTTTGTCTTTTATTGAACCAAATTTAATACCATTTTAACATAAGAAGTATGTTATTGTAAATTTTGTTTAAATTGTTTTGAATTTTCGCCTCCCATGACAATACTTCTTAGGTTCGTCCCTGCATAGAGATGCAGTGGGAGAGAAGAAGGTTGATTGTAGGGTTTATTTGGATTTACGTGTCACACACCATGGGCTGTGTTTTCTTATGGGCTAGAGTTGTTTGCAAAAGTTCATTACGGACTTCTTCAAACAACCGAAGATGCAGAAAGATGATCTTGGATTCATCAGAAATTTTTGCTATCCATGTTTACTGTGGAAGAAAGAAAATAAAGAACTTTGGCAGGGACATAGGTAAAGATACAGTGTCATCAAAGGTTTTATGACAAATTTTTTTTCACTTCCTCAATTTTGCTTGTTTCCTCTTCTGTGGGAACATCTCTTGGTGTCATATAATACCGCATCTTAGAATCTGGTAGGCTATATGTCTGCTTCACCATGAAGTCTGACGCGCGGTTTCCTTGTTTGTAGATCTGTTGAATGGCTAGGCTGTTCAGGTTAAATTTTTTCTTGTACTCTAAAATTTTCTTAAGCTCTTCACAATCGCAGTGGGTTGCCAATAATGCCGGGTTATTCAAAGCATTGGCAATCTGCTCGTTGTCCGTGTACACGATTAGATCTTTGAGCCCCTCTACTTTTTCCACACACGCGGGGATACCCTCTGTCATGGTCATCCTTTCAGTCTTATGTGGTTGATGTATATTATCAGCCTCATACATCTTGCTATACCCTAAAAGCCAATTGCAGTCGTGATCTCAAACGATTCCGGATATTGCAGCATGGCCTTTATTGTAGCCTCCATAAAGATGAAGATCGAAAGATCCCTTTGGTGGAATGGTAAACTTGACCATGATGTTGTATAATGAATAATAAATAAGTAAGTACAATACTGGGCGTATATGCCAAGGACAGGTTAAGAGCAAGCCGAAAGATCCAACAAATAGACACTTCTTATTTAAAAGACGATTCGGCGCAAGCTAAAAGTGACCAGTGCAGTGTTGTTCTATGTGATGTTTGGTATACAACAATCAAGAATGCATGATTTAGTATCTTATACAACCTCAATAAAGACCTAGGGTGTAGAAGATCATAACATGTTTGATTCAGCAGATTTGGATTCCTATATGTCCACTCATGCGGCACTTCATTGTGCGAGATATATAAGAATTTACAGCAATCAAGAATGCATGATTTACTATCTTATACAACCTCAATTTAAGTTACATCATTGTATTATCATATGAATAGGTGCCAAACTGCAAATATTGTCTAAAAGTGAACAGTGCAATGTTGTTCATGTGATGTTTTGTATACAGCAATGAAGAATGCAGGATTTACTATCTAAAAAAAAAATCTTAAAAAAGTGAAATGAAAGAGAATAGTTATATAATGCTATTTCGTTTAGCTTCACTGTACCAAACTTTACCTGCTTCACAAATATTCTATTATCTTGCCCCTTTGGATAAAGTAATATATTCATCATCTAAAAAGCATAAGTGTGTCCCACAGATGCCACACTAATCATATAGTAGAAAAAAAAGAAAAGTTTATATGAATAGCTTCAAGTCTAACTCATTAAGTTTATATGAATAGCTTCTAGAAAGTTAGAAGCTAAAAGCTAGAAGTCTAACTCATTAAGTTTATATAAATAGCTTCTAGAAAGTTAGAAGCTAAAAGCTAGAAGTCTAACTCATTAGCAGCCTAAAAGCTAGAAGTTTATATGAATAGCTTTAAAAGAAGTGAAACAGAAAATGGGTCTTGCAAGTTTCATCATGTCTCTTGTGTGCCCCAATTGCAGGTTTTGTTCCGTAGCCATTCACTCTAGTATTTCAGTTTTTATAATCCCTGTAATTTATCTAAGGTATCATGATCTATTTTGCATTTCATGTTAGGCAATGTGCCGACAGTTACTTGCAATCTTTATCCCGTTTTTCTTCATTCAGCCTTGCAATGGGGAAGGCAAACTACATCGTCTTCCATAGTCATCCTCTTTGTTTTTTGTGACGGTGATTCTCTTAGTTATTGTGGTAATTGGTGTAGTCGTTCTCAGAGACCTAACATTGCCTATAAACCCAATGCCACCAATCGACTCAAACCCACAAAAGGCGGAAGTTGAAAGAATATGAACTTTATATGAACAAATAGTAGTGTGGAGCAGCGGTACCATTTACAAAGTTTCATTTGGTAGACGTAATGCTGCTATCAAGAAGTTGGTTGATTTTTCCATCTCATAAAATGAACTTCGCTGTTTCGTGAAGACCGACAATCATCCACACGAGGTTCAGCCGCCTAGTTCCATAGCGATGCCACCTAGTTCCATAGCGATGTAATGAGCATTCGAGGTCTTTTCTCGAGTAAAGAACCTCGCAATGTGAGGATGATTGTCGGTCTTCACGAAACAGCGAAGTTCATTTTCTGAGATGGAAAAATCAACCATCTTCTTGATAGCAGCAATACGTCTACCAAATGAAACTTTGTAAATGGTACTGCTGCTCCACACTGCTTTTTGTTCATATAAAGTTCATATTCTTTCAACTTCTGCCTTTTGTGGGTTTGAGTCGATTGGTGGCATTGGGTTTATTGGCGATGTTAGGTCTCTAAGAACGACTACACCAATTAACACAATAACCAAGAGAATCACTGTCACAAAAAACAAAGAGGATAACAATGGAAGATGATGCAGTTCACCTTCCCCATTGCAAGACCGAATGAAGAAAAACGGAATGAAGATTGCAAGTAACCGTCGGGACATTGCCTAACATGAAATGCAAAACAGATAGACAGATCATGATACCTTAGATAAATTGCAGGGATTATAGAAATTGAAATACTAGAGTGAATGGCTACGAAACAAAACCTGCAATTGGGGCACACAAGAGACATGATGAAACTTACAAGACCCATTTTCTGTTTGACTTCTTTTAAAGCTATTCATATAAACTTCTAGCATTTAGCCTGCTAATGAGTTAGACTTCTAGCTTTTAGCTTCTAACACCCCATTGGCCACTGGTACTGGAGCTGCAGTGCCACATCCCTGAAACACAGATTAGCAGACACAAACTGATATCAATTGAAATCAAAGTAGAAAAATAAAATCCCATGGTATCAGAGATTGCCGAGAGAGAAAAAAAATGAGAACTAGCAACAATAGATTAGGATTAATAAGAATATCATACAACAACAAAAGTCTTATCCCACTAATTGAAGTCGGCTATATGAATCACACTACACCATTGATCTCAATCAAAAATCAAAAGTTGAGGGATACTATTGATAAGAGAAGTGCTAGAAACAAAGTGTTTCCCTTCTCTCCTGCACAATACTATTATCTCTCACCATTGATATCAAGGTTAAATTAGTATTAGTAGAGTTTAAATTAGTACCACTCTTAAATTAGTATATCACACTACACCATTGATCTGGATCAAAAATCAAAAGTTGAGGGCTATATGAATCACACTGTTTCTGTATCATATAGCTAATTTTTTCCCTTCCCCATATTTTGCTAAAGCTTTTCTATCTTAGATAATTTTTCAATAGGGGTAAAGGGTTTCGAAGGTTTCCACAACTGCAGTGCAGCTGCAATTGTGGCCATTTAACCTGAAATTCTTTGCAATTTATATTAATAGCAACAAGACTGCAACTGCCACCCCACTGTATTATCTATATCACTAGAGAGAAAGAGAGAAAGATGAACATAAAGAAGGAAAGATTCTAAGTGTGAACATGCATGCTATTTGGGATCGGACGCCAGAAATTAACCCCTTAGTACGATACTATACTCATCAAGCTTCAATCAATTATACCGTCGTTGTTAGTCATAACTAGGTGAGTACTATTCTAGACGCCTCAAATCCCTTTGGTAAGACGATGCTTGTTAATTAGCTTCGACCAAAATAGCTAGCGAACTACTAGTCAAGACGCCTGAAATACCCTTCATACTCGTCTAGCTAGCTAGCTTTGACCAGCAACATTCAATGAAGATACAACCAATATATACAACATTCAATGAAGATCCTCTCGTGCCGATCAAGTATGTCTCGAGCACATCCAATTTATCGATTTACGCAGGAATTACTCGGGTCAGATGACAACAACCAACTTACATACCAACCGATTTGCTCATAAAATATCTTAGAGAACTAACTAGACTAACCCGTGCGTGAACACCCGAGTAACAAGGAAGGTTCCTTGTCCTACTTACCCTCTCAGTACTCGAGCTACGCTATCTCAAGATAGCAACCCGCATGAACCAACATGGTCAAAAGCATCACTACCTGAGAGCCCACGCGCTTGGGACATCTTTTCGGTAGGATGACATGTCCCATTACACCAAGACAAGAAGTCAAGAGGCACACATAGTCCGCAAAACTATTGTTCAGTTCACTAGTGATGAGTCGAATCACACCCACAAGACAGTCGGGACGCTTGCCAAAACCAACATAATTAACCAAGTGAGCTAAACACTACATTGCCACACAACTAGACCGCTAAACACTACATTGCCACACAACTAGACTACGCTAATTCTTGCACTTGATCAATCCTCAAGCCAAATCCCATGAATAGCAAGAAGCCTAACTAGATCCTCATCATCAAAATCGTTCATGCTTAAAGCAAGTCAAATGCCGCGCGCGTGTTTGTTTTAAATGTTATTATAATAGAATTGATTTAGAGTTGATATGCATCATAAGTTAAAATTTCCTAAGTCCAATGTTAAAATATTACACATGTTGTCTAAACTATAATGATATGATTTTACCATATAATTACTTTAAGAAATAGATTTGGACAAACTCATTTTATTTAAATCAACTCCATTAATAACATTTAAAACAAATACTCATTTTTTATTTTATGTTTTCTTCAGAACCCTCATGAGTGTCAAGAAGAAAACCGGAAGAAAAGTTTCAAGAAATGTAAGAACGACTGATATGGCAATGCTATATTATAAGTTATTTTCTTACATTAACTTTGAATATTTTCCCGAAGAAAATGATGAGAAATCATTGAAGGTGAAGATCTCATTATGCACGAGTACACTAATACATTAATTGTAAAAGCCACATGATCGCATACATAAATAAATTCACTATCGAAATTAAGGAAGAACAAAGAAAACGTCCATCAAACAAATTATTCTGGTTTATTCTGTGCATATCAGATTATCAATCAAACCTTTTGACCGACAGTTTGATTTGCATGCTCAAGTTTAGTTCCACAAGTTAACTCCATTCAGAAATGATTAAACATAGATCGATGAAGCTTATCAAAAAAAAAAAAAAAACATAGATCGATGAAGAAAACCTGGAGAACCAGAAAGCTGAAAGCATATAACCAAACAAACATACCAGAAAGAAAACTGTAGACATGGTTTTCCAGGGCATGACCAAGTCAATCCACACTCAAAGTTGCAAGAGACAAACAAAGCACACTTGAAAATGAAAAGGAATTAATTGAAGAACAGAAACCCGTTCAGTGTGTAAACTCTTTGAAAGCAAATATGGGTTTCACCTTTCCAGAACCTCAAGAACATACAATAACACATATTCAATATCATTCTACATATCCATACAAGAATATATTATAGTACTCACAGCTATATATATATGGTTTTCCAGAAAGACATGCATCCCAGATAAAAGTGAAAAACTTTATAAGTTATAACCAAGGTCATGACATAGATGATAGATCTAACAGAAAATTCTATCCTCTCGTCTTAGCTTGGGATCAACATATCCACAAATACAAATTAAATATAAAATTAAGAGAGTAATTTTATTACAAGGAAAACCAGAGAATACTAGCTACTATAGCTCAAACAGTTCCACACACACAGTAACACATGATATAAAAAGCTTGCAAAGTTTTCACTTTTGAGATACAAACCCTAGATGTGTAGATTCAAGAACTTTACCTGAGGAAAAAGGAAGAACCCACATCAAGAAAAAAAAAAGTTTACAAAAAGAACATTGGAAAGCAAATTAAATATAAAGTAGAGAACTCAAATTAACTTGCTTGCTTGACTTAGCAAATTAATTTAGAATCGGACCAAGATGCTTGATTCCCCAGAATGAATGAAGAAAGAGACAGTACCCACATATCCTTGTTCAGTCAGTCAGAGCTGACTATAGGAAGGAACAAACCAGGGTTGCAGAGAAGAAAAGGATGGTGGTGTTGTTGGAGTGTAGTGGTGGTAGATTTTGCCTTCTATCTCTTCTTCTTTTTCTTCTTCTTTTTCTTTGTTGGTTGCTCGTGACTTGTGATGAGGAGTGGTGGTGGTAATGATGGCGCCTTTAGGTATGTGGGGGTGGTAGAGTGCTAAAGCGAGGATGATGATGTGGGAACAATGATGGCGATAGAGAACATAGCAGAGAGACATGATGATGATTCTGGCTGGCGTTGAAACAGAGGTACCAAGAGACGAGATTCAACGATTTTGTGCACACAACCTTTCTTTCTTTATCTCTCTACTCTATACTTTCTGACATGCTGAGTGGAGAGAGTGAATCCATTTATGAAACCTAAGCTGGTCTATACCCTCTATACTATTATAGTACTCATGAGTCCTGAAAGGGAATAAAATAAAAAATATGGATAAATCACACATTTTCTTATTCTTTTTATCTCTTATAATTATGTGATATCGTATATTAAATTCACTAGTGTGATAATTCGTACGCTGCACAGAATTTTATGTTAATTTTTTTTTAAATAAATAAATTAGTTTTCATATATATAATTTTTAAATTATAAATAAGTCAATCGTGTATAAGTCAACTGTGTAGTAATATATGAAGAGAAAAGTAGAATAAATAAATGAAATTGTATTGTATACATGAAGACCCTTTCTTGAGCGCACTCTAGAGAGAGCTACATATAACTGACTATGAGTGAAGACGAGCCTCAGAAGGGAGAGTCCAACCTGAGATAATGTTTGTCCTTAACTTTTGTTTATGGTCATGGTAAAGCATACTGCAATTGAAAACTGTTTTCTCATGAATTTTATTGGAAATTTGGAATAAGAAGGAACCAAGTCCATTCTTAAAATGTGCATTTTGTCATTAGCGTTTATTCTTGTGATAAAAGTTGCACCCATGGTTATTAAAACCGGACCGGCTAGTTCGACCGTTAAAATTGGGAACCGGACCAGTTATCGGTCCAAAACAACTAGATAACAGGAGGGAAGAAAAACTGAACGCAAACCGAGCAAGAACCGTTCGAACCGGTAAAAATCGGCGGCTCAGGTGGTTCAGGCGGTTCTTTCAAAAAACATTTTTTTTATTTACGTAATGGGCTCAGCCCATAAAACAGTGGGAACGAGAAAAAAAAAAGAGACAGAGAAAAAGGGAATTGAACAAAAAAGTCAGAGAAAGAGGGAAGAAGAAATGTGAGCTTGAATGGCCATTGAGAGAACTAAAGGCAAGCCATAGTGACAGTTAGATGCAGGGGAAACGAGGAATTGAGAGTTGTCGAAGTTGCAGATCTGTGATGAGTTGCTCAGCTTGAGAAGTGCACCAGCTTTCAGAACCACAATTGTTTTGTCTGGGAGGTGAGGAGAGAAGTAAGAATTTGGCTTATATATATGAAGTACTAAAAGAAAACCCTAATTTAGGTTTGGGCATTGACAAATGAACAAATTAACGAAACATCAATACAAATTATGCTAAATGTAAGACAAGAACAAATATGTCACTAAAAGTGATGTGAGTAGAACGAACAACAAGTCCATACCACTCAATAATTGTTTATTTGACAAATTTAGGTTTTTGGCCAATTTTAGGGTCCAGGTCGGGTTTAGGGTTGATTTTAGGGTTTTCAACCGACTTTAGGTATTCAACCGATTTTAAGGTTCGTGTAGGGTTTATGGCCGATTTTATGTTTTACGACTGAATTTCAGGTTTAAGGTGAATTTGAGGGTTCGTGTAGGGTTTATGGCGGATTTTAAGTTTTACGGCCGATTTTAGGTTTAAGTCATATTTTAGGGTTTATGGTCGGTTTTAGGGTTTATGGCCGATTTTAGGGTTTTCGGCCGATTTTAGGTTTTCGGCCGACTTTCAGGTTTAAGGTTGATTTTAAAGTTTTACGGTGATTTTTAGGGTTTAGGGCCGATTTTAGTGTTTATGGCTGATTTTAAATTTTTCGGCCGAATTTAGAGTTTTCCGCCGATTTTAGATTTTTCGGTCGACTTTTGGGTTTAAGGGTCTATTTTAGGGTTTTCAGGCGATTTTTAGGGTTTAGTGCCGATTTTAGGTGTTTCATCCGATTTTAGTGTTTCGACCGATTTTAGGTGTTTTGACTAATTTTCACGTTCAAGTCGACTTTTGTGTCGATTTTACGTTTTTCGGCTGATTTTGGTGTTTTAAGCTGTTATTAGAGTTTTTGAGAGAGATGAGGAAACACCTAAAATCGGCACTAAACCTAATATGCAGTAGCTGGCCATATCATATCACTAAACGTTGCACATGATGAAATTGAAAAAAGAAAAAGGGTAGAGAAGCATTCCAATAGAAAACGTTGGAGAAACATTGAAGTATTCGGATCTGCTCCTTCTTTTTTTACAATGCGGTTATTCAAGACTTATGGAAGATAATATCATTCTAAAGGGCTATACAAGTGGACTAGGGCTTCTTGGTGGCTTGTTGTTGGGCTTTTACTTTTTGAAAACTAGTTTAGGCGTAACACTCATCCATTATTGATTTAGTTGTCACAAAAAGAATAAAAATTTAATGACTAGCGAAAATAGCTACCCAACCACCACTTTATAATAAAATTAAAATTTTAACTCTAAATCTTGAATTATCTACTTTAAATCTACTATTTTGGTTATGAAATTTTGTGCAATTTTTATTTTTAGTATGAACTTATGTATATTGTTTTTTATTCAATATTACCTTATATATTATATATTTATTTTAAAATATTATTATTTACTTTTTCGATGTATCAAAAAAATATTATTATTTAATTTATATTGGTAATATCGGTTCAGCCACAGTTTAAGTACGTTCTGGTTTGACCACCGGTCCGGTTTGACCTTCGGTCCTGTTTTAATATTCTTGAGAAATACAAATACGGAAAATTCTAGAAATCAACCCCTTTATATACGGAAAATTCTAGAAATCAACCCATTTTCAAATTCTAGTAGCAACCTTTTCATTTTCTCTCTCATTGCTCCTTACCCTAATTTTACTATTTCGTTACTTCTTCAATCAACCCTTTTTCAATTCCAACCCTTTATATACTTCTCTCTACTGCAGTCTCCTTCTAGGATTAGTTTTTCCTTTTTTTCCCTCCCGGCTTTCTGTTTTGAAGGTGGAGCATGGCATCGAAACGCCCCTTGAAGGAACTCAAGGATTTGCAGAAGGATCGATCAATACCATATAGCGCAGGTGAGCCATTTTCCTCTTTCAATCAATATAAAGTTTTGATTTTTTGTTATTAATAATTGAATTTGAACCTCTTAATCATAGATTTGTTTTTATGAACGATAATTGGCATCTTGATTATATTATTTAGGTTAGTGTAGTTATATGTTCCCTTTTATATTCCAATTTATTTTGTCCTTGTATCCTTGTGTTTTCTTCAGTGTTATACTTCGCAAGATGTTTTTATGTTACTATAGCTGATTTTCAAAGATAATTTATCGAAAGAGCTCGAGGACGATCAGGACCATAAATGACCATTTAGGGTTCCGATTATTAACATAAAATCTATATTCTTACATTAATTACATGTTACCTATGAGATATGTCTTTTTGATAATTGTGTATCATGTTGTTTTTGGTGTTGTTGATTTTAGGTCTTGTGGCAGATGATATGTTTCATTGGCAAACATCAATCAAAGGACCCGCTGATAGCTCATATGAAGGTGGTGTGTTCCAAATTGAAATGAATTTTACTGCTGAGTATCCATTCAAGGCACCGAAGGTAAACTAATCCTTGTTTGATTACTTAATTTAGTATATTGTATCATGTGTTCTCCTGATGTTGTAAATATGTTGAGACTCGTTTGGTTATTGTTCATACTACTAAAAAATAATTTTTCACCATTCCTTTTCATGGCCGGTTTTAGGGTTTATAGTTGATTTTAGGGTTTTCAGCCGACTTTCGGGTTTAAGGTCGATTTTAGGTTTCAGGCGATTTTTAGGGTTTAGTGCCGATTTTAGGTGTTTCAACCGATTTTAGGTGTTTTGGCTGATTTTAAGGTTCAAGTCGACTTTTGTGTCGATTTTACATTTTTCAGCCGATTTTGGTGTTTTAAGCTGTTATTAGAGTTTTGGACTTATTTTAGAGAGAGATGAGGAATTTGAAATTCCTTCAATTTTGGGGTTATTTCAATTCCCTTGAATCTAGTAAGTTAAAATACCTAGTTAAATTCCCTTGAATTTAGAATTCCTTATAAAAATTAATCCAAACAAGATATTTCATACCAAAGCATTTTAAATACCCTCTAAAATTACCCCATCCAAACACAACCTAAAAAAATTCTCCTAGAGCGAGACGCACCGTTCGCCCTCGACCCGACCCAGCCAACTTGGCCATATGAATGCCACTAAGAAAGAGGTGATGAGGTGTCATCAATGTTGATGAGGAATCGTTTGTCAAGTCATTTTTTTGTGATGGAGGACAACATAAACTAAAATTTCCATATTTTTATTAGTTTAGGGTTTAAGATTTTCGATGTTGCAAGCATTATTTAAGCAAGTGAGGTTCAAATTAATTTTGCTAGCACACAGAAGTTGTTCGAATTAATTTAAAAAAAAGGACCAAACAAACAAAGCTACATTATTTGTCAAAACACCAACAAAGGAATCATATATAGAAGGATTTAAACAAATAATATTAAAATTTAAATTATTTAGTTTTAACAAAATATTTTCAACTTCATTGTATACAATACTTTCCGAGCTAAACATTGAAGATGAAATTGAGGTTGAACTGAAAAACTTCTCCATACAAGCTGATGATAAACTTATGCAGCACAACATCACACCATTTGGAGAAGGAGGATCTTCTTAATCCTTTGTTCTAACATTTTCGATCCTTTTAGTAAACGTCACTTAACTTTATTAAGACATGTATCAATATATAAATGGCAGGATTTGATAGTACTAGAATAAGATTAGATGGAGTGAATAGTTTGATCATTGTCTATCAAAGTGAATCCACGTTGTTAAAGATCAAACACCCAGAAGCGTAGCTTTTTTCACATGCACATATAAATTTCTTTCTTCATCAGGGCTATAAAATCCCTCTATCTCCTTTTGATCCATTCTTATATGTCTTTCTCTTAGAGCATCTCCAATGGGAGTTGCTTAAATTCAGTTGGCAACTTAAGCAACGTTGCTTATTTTGGAGCACCACTGGAGCAACATGACGTGGCAGTTGGGTTGCTTAAATTTAAGCAACGGTTGCTTAAATTTAAGCAACGGTTGCTTATTTAAGCAACGGTTGCTTATTTTCTCTTTCCTTACTTTTTGACTAAAAAATCATATTTTCTCTTTCATTCATGTACTTGTATAGTGTCATTATCTTGAAATAATATAAATATAAGAGGTATAATGAGACCCAACTAAAAGTAAACTAAGCAACCGTTATTGGAGCGAATTCTGCTTGGGTTGCTTAAATCCTATGTGTCAGTCTGGACCCATCGAAATAGTTATTAAGCAGTCCAACTAGCAACTATGCATTGGAGATGCTCTTAGAAGCTCAAACTCTCAAGTTTAACCCCCCCCCCCCAAAAAAATCTCCAAGAGCGAGGCGCATCGTTCTCCCTCGACCTGACCCAGTCAACTTGGCCCCAATAAATTAAATTTGGCCACATGAATGCGACTACGAGAGAGATGATGATGTGTCATCAATGGTGATGAGGAACCGTTTATCAAGTCATTTTTTTTCTAATGGATGATAGCATACATTAAAATGTCCATATTTTTATTTGTTTATGTTGTCATCCATTACAAAAGAAAATGACTTGACAAACAGTTCCTCTATCACCATTGATGATACATCATCACGTTTCTCTTAGTGGCATTCATGTGGCCATATTTAATTTATTGTAGCCAAGTTGGCTAGACCGGGTCGAGTGAGAACTGTGCGCCTCACTCTTTGAGAATTTTTTGGGGGTTAAAACTGAGAGTTTGAGAGCTTCTAAGAGGAAGAAATGTCTGAAGGAATCAAAAGGAGATAGAGAGATTTTATAGCCCTGAAGAGAGAAAATTATGTGGCCACGTGAAAAAAGCTACGCTTCTTTTGAGCACTAGATCTTACACGACGTGGATTCACTTTGATAGACATTGATCACACAATTCACTCCCTCTAATCGTAATTCGGTACTACCTAACCTTGCTATTTATATATTGATACATGTCTTGATAAAGTCAAGTGGCATTTACTAAAAGGATCAACAATGTTAGAACAAAGGATCAAGCTCCAAATGGTGTTCTGCTGCATAAGTTTATCATCAGCTTGTAAAGAGAAGTTATTCAGTTCAACCTCGTTTCAGCTTCAATATTTAGCTCGGAGAGTATTGTATAGAAGGAATTTAAAAATATTAATATTAATATATATATATATATAGATGTATCTTATGAGAAAGGTAATTTTATGTGAGAAAATGAGAATAAATCACGACCGTTAGATCTAACTATCAACGGTCAAGATTAAAACATTAAGTCATGTGACTTTTTTAAGTGATCATGTGACAAGTAAACATATTCTACCGAGAAGAGCATTTTATATAAAATTATTTTCATGTTAAAACTAAAAAAATTAAATTGTAATATATTTTAGTACTTTTTCATAATTTTTTAAATCCTTATATAAATGATTCCTTTGTTGGTGTTTTGACAAATAATGTAGCTCCGTTTGTTTGGTCCTTTTTTTAAATTAACTTGACAAAATGTTGGGTCCCTACAATATTTTTTGGTTTTAGTCCTAAATTTTAGAACTTGGTAAATAAATCACCAAAATTTTAAAACTTGGTCATTTCAGTCCCTGCTGTCAGTCTCCATTATAAAAATTGGTTTACCACATCAGACATTGACACCTCATCACCTCTCTCTTAGTGGCATCCATGTGTCCAAAAATCTACTTGGCCCTCCATCTCACCAAGTCCTTAATTTTCCTCAGATTATCTTTTACCCTACCAAGAACACCATTCTCAGCCACCATTTCCCTTCACTTTTTTTCCATTCTCTTCACCTTCTTCAAATAAAAAAACAACTCAGAAACCAACCCCCAAAGCCAACTCCGAAATTCAAACACTTTTCCAACATTTCCGCAAACATTCATCTTCTTCAACAATCCAAGAAAAAACTATCTCTGTTCAATCACTCATCTCCTTGTGTTTGCTTAATTACTTTCCTAATTCAGTCATTAAAAAGAAGAAAAAAAGCTATTTCATCCAACGTGCCTGTGGTAAAGAACATTGCATTAACATTGCAGCAATACATCATGGTCAGTGACGGTAACAAGAAGTCCAAGAAAACACTGTTTGGTGTTCTCCTTCTCACTACAATCATATGTTTGACACCCTAAAAAAATTTAATATCTATCGTCAATTTGCACCAATTTTTCTCTCTATGTTTTGTTTGTTACTGCAACCCACATTCTACTCTGATTGCTTCCAACAGTTCAGGAGACACAATGGGCTTTGCCTCTTCCTCTTTACCCATTTCATTAACTTCTTTTGCAGTGCCAGGTTTCTTTCCTGCACCCCAACCTCTGTAAAGTATTACTTTGCTAGGCTCCTGAGAGATTAGAACGGCACCTGTTGCTTGCTGCAAGAATAATAGGGATTAGGGAAAACAAATTTCAGGATTTGGAGAATATTTACTGCCCAAGACAAGAAAGAATAATTCACAAAGGAAGATATTAAAAAAGGGAAATGAATTTCAGCAGTTGCACACCTCTAGCTTGAATACCACTTCCTGAACTGAGGTCCCTTTTGCCCTTCCTTTGACGTTAACTATGGCAAGAGGGTGTTTCTGGAAGTGAGTCTTGATTGTTTTGGCAATACCACTCACAGTATTGCTCTTTCCTGAGAATAAAATATGGCCATAGAACAAAAGAAAATGATGACATTCCTTTCCATTTCAGGAAAATACAAAAGAAATATAAGAGGTGGTGGCAAAGCAGAAAAAAGCAGTTCCAGAGCTATCTGGAAAGAATGTACTTAACACATCATCCAGTGAGACAACCACAATCAGTGATATCAATTGATGAGTTACAATCACAATCAGTGAGACAAAAAACCCTAACAGTTTTGTCCACTTTTTTTAACCAATGAAGACTCTGAACCTAGAGCATTGATGTTAGAATATAAAAATACCCCAACAGTAACCAGCAAATAAAGATAGGATCATAGGAATAGAGAATGGAAATCTGAAATAAACTCTGAAATCGACTGAAAGAAACCAAGAAGGTGGTGAACCTTCTTCCAATGGTGAAAGTGAAACCCTTTTACAAACTCTAATAATCAAAGCATGAAACCTAACCTAATGCTAATACTCATATTTATAATAGTCCACCCTACTAGTAAAATAAGGTTAGCCCAAACCGCCCAACTTAATAAATAAAAATAGACTCAACCAAACAGCTCAAGGAGCGGTCCAAACACTGGCTTAAGCAGACCCAAAAGGCCCAATAATATTTGGAACCCTAACATTTAGTTAGCTATCTTTACTCTTCTAAAACCATCTATTGTCTCTAGCTAATGCAGAAAATCAAAAAATAAAAGATGGAACTTACACTGCATGCTACAAAACAAAAACTCTTAGGAGGTGTTTAATCAAAGAAGGGAAGGGTTTTAATGAAGGCGAGAGAAGGGAAGGGGGAGACAAAAATTGAGTTGGGAGGGGCTTTGGCCCCCTCCATTTCCTTCCCACCCTCTCCTAAAATTTGAACCAAATAAGATTGATTTTAAAAAATATCTCCGCTCCTCTCCAATCAAACACTATTAGCAAGATCACATAACTTAAAACTTAAAAGATAAACTGAAGTGTCAAGACAACATAGGGCATACATTGTCGCCATAAAGAAAATAAAGCTGAAAACAATACCTATGGCAAGGACAGGTCGCTTTTTCATCTGTAAGGCCTGCTTTCGAAGAAGTAGTCTCTCTCTGTTGGAAAGAAATACAGATCTGGAAGGTAAATCATTCGATCTCCTACTTATAATTGAAGCTGGTGGTTCAGGATCACTTTTTGATGATGCGATTGATGATTCCATATCTTTTTCATTAGAGGCACAGTGTCCAGCATCCACCACAGAATCACTCACTACGTCCGGCTGAAACCCATATTAATTTTACCATATAAATATTTAGAAGAGAAACAAGAACCCAAAAACATGCCAAAGGTAAACTTGACATAACCAGATAATAATCCAGGATAGGATCTTTGGTCAATGCTTCAATTTTCATCAGTCAAAGCCATGATGTGCTTGCCTGTGTTTCTTTATGAATCGAACCAGCCCAGGAATCTAATTCACCTGGACGAGCTCCACCACCATCAATGAGCTCAACCTGCTGCTCCTGTATTGCTTGTTGATTCTCAAAAGAAGCTTCTTTTGGAGAATTGCAACTAGTAGAATTTGTACTAGCTCCATGTTTGTCTGTAACCTAGAATCATGCATACAACTATTCAGATGTCATAGTTTACTAATTTAGGAAACCATTCCAGTAACTGTCACTGGGATAATAATTCTTAATAAATTTCTATTGTTAAAATACTGATTTTATGTTTTCGTATAGCCCGTTGTCAATTCGACAACAACATAAGAAACTCGTTTAAATCATGTGCTTCAGTCATGGTAAAATAGGTAATTAACACGAGCATAGAATTAGGTCATGTTAGTCGCACCTGAGCCATTTTCACATTTCATTAGACACCTACACCTAGGTAACAATGCTATAGTTAGCTACTCTTATTTTGAATTAATCACCTCACATGTAATCAGTGTCCTTGGTAATTGGACAAAAGAAAGTGAATAAAGAAGTACCACAAGAAAAATAAGCTGAGGATCTCATACATGATGGATGTTGAATATGTTCTACGATGCGTTTGTGTGTGTGTGTGTGTGAGAGAGAGAGAGTTTGGCATAATCTGCCGAGGTTCTTTTTTACAAAAGGGAAAACTTTCCATCATTAAAATCCTGCAGAAAAACAATTAAAAAACAAATATTCTTACGTATGTTGAGTTCAAATATAACGTGTTCACATATGCATGTGTCCTTGTTAAAAAGAAAAAGCAAAGAAGTTTAGGTTCAGCAGTTTATTCTAACAGTAAATATTCATAATGGATTTTGCCTAGCCTCCATCCTCTTTGGCCTGATGTACAAAAAATGCTAATCTCATATCTGTAACATGGAGAGGAGATCATAGAGTTAATAAAGAAGCAACATGAGATAGCTCACCAAGTCAGATCTCAACGTTTCAGGCATCTGCTTACTATTAGCCTCATCTTTAACCTGGTTAGGTGAATAATCAGTATTTTTTCATTGAAGTAAAGGGGAAAAGTATATCAGGAACATAATAATAAAATGAGGACCACTCACCAAGTCAGATCTCAACGTTTCAGGCATCTGCTTACTATTAGCCTCATCTTTAACCTGGTTAGGTGAATAATCAGTATTTTTCCATTGAAGTCAAGGGGAAAAGTATTTCAGGAACATAATAATAAAATGAGGACTACTCACCATTTGAAGTTTCAACTCATTTATGTTTTTATCTAGGTTCAAAACATGAAGCTTCAATGACTGCAAAAAATGAGGAGAAAGGAATATATCATATAAGATTAGCAGTCAATTCCTTTGCAAGTAAATAAATAAAAAATGAAAAGGTTGAAGACCCATGCCACAATGCAGTAGTCACTTGCAGGCACCACTGCCAACATAAAATTAACTCCACCTGTCTACTGTACGAACATTGAGTGTACCTTTTCTAAATTTAAACAAAAGAATTGAGTGTTTTATTGTATTTAAAGTTTTTTTTAATTTTCTGAAAAAGAGGACTAATAGAAGTATAAAAGTACTTTTTTTAATAAGCTATAAAGTTGTTTCTAAACAACAAACTTTTTAACAAAATAAAAAAAACAGTTAAAAAATTAAATAAAGTATTTATACATAAAATAACTTATCTTTTTTCAAAGGTCTTTTGCAAAAGCTTATATAAAAAAGATCTATATCCAAATAAATCACTCTCCCACCTTACGCTTCTTTTTCACTCTTTCACAAAGGATATGTAGAAAACAAATTAGCTGACACTCCTAGGTGAATACAACTTGATGAAGGCGATTTTACCTCATAGCGCTGTGCCTCTATAGAACGCTTCATTGCTAGCTTTTTATTTAAGAGTGTTTGAGGCCTCAAACTAGCAGGTCTACTGTAATTCTTTCCACGATACACAATGATTGCATAGCCCTTGCTCACTCTCTCTACTGCAACTAATATTCCACCACTTTCTGCCTCTAAGGTCTGAGCTACCTGATAAACAGCTTCCAGGCTTCCCTCTTTACATATTACCTTCACGAGCTCCCGATATTTCCAATGAAGATGCATATTTTCCACTGTTCCATCAAAAACCCCTCGTCTACCTGTGAACAAAGAGATGATTATCAGGAAAAGACTAGATCTAAGTCAAGTATTTTAAATAGCTTTAAAGGTCTCATTAATTTACTTCCAATTTTAGACCACTATCTGTGACTGATCTTCAAACATCATACTCTAGAATCACCTAATAAAAGGAAGGGCTGCATCTTCAAGCCAATCTTCCGCAGCATGTATCTCTCTTCTTCCGTAATACCCTCTTTATCAATTTCTTGTTCTTGGGGGCTCTCTGCATTTTCCAGCTCTGCTAGAAGTTTTTCAGCCTTTGCTTTCTTCTCTAATGCCTGTATATGAAAGCTATACTGCCAGTAACTCCTAAAAGATAAGCGAAATACAGCAAATTGGAGCTTGTTTATGAAAAATCATACCATTGACAATTTGATGCTACTCTTTTTGAATTTATTAGCTTCCTTAGCTTTAGTTAACAATTCTTTTTTGAAGATTTCTGTATCTTTCTGAAAGGTCACACCATTTCCTTCAGAATCTGCAGGGACTACTGACAAACTGTTTTCTGCCTTTAGTTTGTATAATCCAATATTCCTCCGTTGTTCAATTGCTGAAGATACTGCAGCTGGCAAGAAGTCTTTTCCTCTATAAAAGACAATAAATTCTCTATCCCGAGCAAGGAGATTTCCTCCGGTTAGATGCTGTAGAAAAGTAGACCTTTTATTAAGCTGAGAAGGAGGTATAATAGTATGATATTAAAACAAATTTCAGTCTTACTAAAGTTCTCTCAGAAGAACTATCTCAGCTATTACATTTACATAAAACTTAAGAGATGTGTTTACAAGACCAGAAAAGCGATTCATTTAAAACTGATGGTGGATTTTTGTGCTCTGTTGTAAATAATGTAAACAGCATGGCAATTATTTGAGTCACCACTTCCTCTGATACCAAAACACAGGAATTTATAATACCTTCTGCACTAGAACCCACAAAGAAGGTCAGTATGGCAACATTGGTATGCCAAAGGAAAGGAAAACTTGTACTGGTCCGACAGCAACTTCAGTCAACCCAGCCAGTGGTTAGGACTGAAAATACTAATCCTCCTCTCTCTGGCTCTCATATTTCTAATTCTGACTCCAATGGCTTATCAATTGCTTTAAAGAAAAGGAAAAAAATCCTGTGCAAAGTGCCCTGTTTCTCAATTTGTCTCTTGACATCTTTGAAACACCAAAATCATTTCGGCCATTGACTTGACCAAAATCTCAACATTAGTACAAGAGGCATTAGAAGATAATTATTGGGTTCAAGCTATGAATGAGGAAATAAAATCACAAGAAAAGAATGGAAGATGGGAGATCGTTGAAAGCCCAGGAGACAAAAGACTGGTAGGGTACAAATAAATACACAATGTCAAGTATAGATCGTACTGTATTCTTGATCTTTACAAAGCAGGATTAGTTGGATACGTCCAGAAGTATGGTGTTACAAAGCATGATTAGGTATTGATCAGGTGTTGTATATTATTCTGACTATAGTAATAAGGATAAATGTAAATCCTTGTATTAATGACTCTTTAGTAGATATATTATCCTCCACTATCCAATTGGCACACACAGATTCCGTCATGTCTCTCATTTCTTCTCTCTCAACGTGGTATCTAGATCCTGGAAAAAGTTTACTTTAATGGTGTGAATCAGAAGTTATTTAATGATGTGAATCAGAGATTATTTTCTTTAATGCCAGTGTTCAAGGTACTTCATTTCAGCCACCAGCATGAACATAAAAACATAAAAACAAATATGTGAATTTAATTACCATCCAAGGCCAAATATCCTTGCTAATGTTCCCAAACAATTTACAAATGACCTTGATGATAAATAGTTAACTGCAGTAGTTTCATTCATCCACAACATATGGCACCCAAAAGAGCAGGTGTATTCTAAGACAGACACTTCTATTTATCAAAATATTGAACCATAAGTGCTAAATTTGATTAAATTTGAAAATTATCAGCAAATAAATAAATAAATAATAGACCTTTATCTCTTCAGCCATAATCTCACTGTTAGTATTCTGCACACCTCTCTTTACAGCAATCTTGACAATCTCACATCTTTCCCAAAGCTTAATAATTGCAGCAGCCAATCCTTGAAGTTTCCTGTTTCTACCTGTAAAAGAAAAGAACAAATAAAGCAATTGAACTAAATTTTGGTCAGAATGACAAATAAGAAAAAGTAAGACAAACTCACCTAACGCGAAATGGGATGGTATAGGTCTGCTAAGTCTCCTCAAAGTTGTCATTTCATCATCCGTCAGTTTAGGCTTCACACCATATGGAAGTAGGCGAAAAGGCTGCCTATATCCAGGAACAACAGCAGGTAGAAGATCAGCATCGACAGGCAGAGGTTCATACCCCCACCAATCAGTAAATCGTGGCCCAAGCCCCACTAATAAGCTGTCTGCATCTTCTGCAAGCTCTGCCTCACCTGGCAGTTGAAATCGTACTCTATTTGGAGTACCAACACCTTGTATCAAAGCTGGCTTTGATGTTTTGGAGTTTGAACTATGACCAGCATATATTTCTGAGTTTGTTTCAGATGAGTGGCTCTCTTTTTCATCATCGCGATCCATATGTTGCTCAGCATCACCAATGTGTTCATCTCTCGAATCCTTATCTGAGAGGAAGTAAGGATACTTATAATCAATCCCTCTGTACAATATTATCTTACTTCCCGATCTCCAAACAACAAGTCCTCCAGTTTTTCTCTGACAATCAGTGTTACAAGCTATAGTCAGATAATTATACGTAGGACACCCTAATCATATTGCAGGAAAGAATAGGCCAAAATGCACATACATAACCCCCTTCCAACTATTGGTTGATAGCAGAAATCCTCCCGTGGTTGAAAACTTAGGCAGTACTTCATATATTTTCTGTTTTTTACTTCAAATGATACGCTTCCACTAATAGTTATAAAAACAGCTAAAACAACAAAATGTTGTTTTTGCCGTTTCTTTCATATGTTCTGTTTGTTAAAGAAGAAAATGGCAAGACATAGACAAGGAGATAGCCGAGAGAGAGAGAGAGAGAGAGAGAGAGAGAGAGAGAGAGAGAGAGAGAGAGAGAAATGGCATTTCATACAAAAGTAATCTTCATCTCTTTTCATTCTCTACTCAACCAAACAAAAGGAGATAGCAGGCACCTCATTCTTTCTCTTCTCTTTCTTCTCTATTTCTATTTTTCCAAACAACATATAAAATCTCTTCGTTTCACACCACTTTCTCTCTTCTCACATCCTCTCCTAAACCGATCAAAGCAATAATAATTGGAAACAAGAAAGCATGTCAAAATAAGGAGATTTGTTTATAATTTATAAATGGAAACAGATAAAAAAATTAAAAAACAAATGTCACCTTAACAACTAGACCCCCTCTTCTTACAAAGCCATACAAAGTAGTGCCAATCTAATGACTTGATCATGGACAGAAAACTCGTTCATAAAGAATCAGCATGCACAATTTTGTAACTTTAAAGTTTAGACTTTAGAGTAAGCCGCAAAGTTTTGTACTACATAGGGTTTTCTACAACTACTCACAGTTATGAAGGACATCTCGAGGATTTTTAGCACAAAATATTAAAAAGAAAAGGTAAAGAGTAACGCTTTCATAATATATGTCCACTTACAAAGCATTAACATAACAAGGGACATGGATACAACACAATGCAATCACGAGTATAATGCACAACATAAAATTAATAGGACAAAATATAATAAAACAAAAAATTAAAATAAAAGCACAAATATTATGCAGAAGAGACCATCAATATTTTTAAAGCTAACTTCAGTCATTATAGATATAATTCATTGTTATCATTCACCTCATTACTGTGAATCTGTGATGCTTTCGTGCCTGTTTGGTTTTCAGTTTGAAAGTGCTTTCACCCAACGGAGGTTCAAAGCCTCGTTCACGTTTGGGCATTGAAATTCGAGGGAATTCGATCAAATTCAAATGCCCCAAACTAACTTCCAAACTGAAAACCAAACACAGCCTTCATCAATACCATAAAGCTCGAAAACCGGATGCAAAACAAAAAATTACAACATACAACTAGAAGGATGATCCAAGCATACATGAAGTGTCCTACATTAATCACTACAAGACTATTATTTGGTTCGAATTCTCACAATGACAACCCAATTTCATTGATTAGTATACATCCAATCCAAACAATAAACAAATAAATAAATTTTGCATTCTTTTGTTGTGTTACCTCCAACAAGTCATGAGTCCTTTTCATGTTAATCCTGCAAATATCATCACAAACAATCCTCACAACCTCAGACCGCCGCCACCGCTCGTGAATCCCGTTAACGATCCCTTCGGTGATCCCCGCCTTGCCAACCTTGATCTTCTGCTTCATCTGAAACCCTAGAGTCGTCAACCTCATTATCTCGGAATTCGGCAAGCTCAGCTCAGCCAGCGTCGGCACTTTCCCCTCTTTCTTCTTCTCTCTCTCCCTCTCCCTCTCCTTCCGCTGCTTCTCCAACTCATTCGCGCTCAAACGCGCGATTCCCGTGCCCGGAAGCGGGACCGGATTCTCCGGCGTGCTCCAGCTCGGGTCGAGAGTGTGGCCCACGCGATGCTTCGGGATGTTGTGGGGGAGTGGGACGAAGATTTCTCCGGCGGCGGCGGAGGGATTGGAAGTGGTGGTGGAGGTTGGGGTGGCGGGTTGGTCGGTGAAGCCGAGGGAGCGGAGTTTGTCGGCGATTCGTTGGATGGCGGAGTGTGGGAGAGTTCGGGTTTGGGTGTCGGAGGTGGAGCTCCGAATGATGAAATTGGCGGGTCGGGTTTTGGATTTGGGGAATTGAAGAGGGAAGAAGAGCAGTGAAGAAGAAGAAGCAAAGGTGAAGTGAGTTGCGGGAAGCAACATTGAGAGACTGAGTTCGTAGATGGATAGCGAGACTCTGCAAGAACATGCAGTGTGCAAATGAAATTGCAACGGATATTTTGTTACTAATAATAAGAGACCATTTTAATTTTGATAGAAAAAAAAAATGGCAAGAAAGAGGTTTTTTTATACAAAAAATTGTGGGATGGAGAGAAAACACCTCAAGAAGGGTGGTGGTTGTGGGTGGATGTAACGGTGGTGGCAGCACTTGCGGTAGAGTGGTGGTGGTGCTAGTGGCGATGGCGGTGACAATGTGTGGTGGTGGCAATGGCAATGGTGGGAGTGGTGGAGGTTGTGGCATTAGATTAAATAATTTTAAATAACTTATACAGTTTTAACTATAATCTATGTGAGTTATTAAATAAGCTATTATTTAAATTTTAAATGTATAAGAATGGATTGATGGATAAAAAAAATTTATTATAAAAATGGTAAAATAGAGAGAAAAAACCTTCAAACTCATCTTTCTCATAAAATACATCTCATATACATATAGGGGAATTATGATAACCATTAATTTAATATTAAAATATTGAACGGTTCAATTAGATCAATTAAATAGTTAAAAATGTCTCTCTTGCTAGCTCAACCATAACCTCTTATCTCACCCTTCTCCCTAGCCGCATCGCCCCAAAACCACCACCTTAGAATGGCCTCCAAATGTGATTGTAGGGCTAATAAAAAAAAATAAAAAATAAAACTCTTTATTTGTTAGAGAAATTTTAAAAAATTCACATGGGTTGATATAGTGATTTATTTATTTTTTCAATTCCTATCTTTTGTGAATAAAAAAAATAACTCTTTGGACAATCCCTACCGCATAGTTCATTAATTGTGGAACACGAGTTCAGTTTCTCGGCTACCGGATATGAGAATACTTTGATTAAAAAGGACAAATTTTAAAACAACCACTTCAAATTTAACACATTACGCATGTTAAAGTTGATGACGTTCAATAGCCACCATTCCCAATAAGGCGTTGTAGAAGCATGCTCTTATCTTTTGCCTCATATTATCTACAATTACAATTACAATGAATGCTGTTTCCTCTGCTATATTGTGGTTGTAGTCTTGCAGACAATTAGACATGTTTTTCAACATTTCATTCCAACATACTGTCAATTATTTGAGTATATCACGCCATAGGTACATTCATCACAATTCGATACATCACAATTTTATATGGGGGCACATAAACAGAATGATCAAATCTGTCTCCATCTTTACAATAAAATGGGATGTAACAGTGCATTTTTGTTTACAAATACTAGCACACCACAGGAGTATGAATTAGAAGAGCAAGCCCGAAATGAAGCTTCTCCAGTTTGAACTCTGGTTTGAGCTAGCTCCTCTTCCAGGGATAAGGGCACGATACCTACAAACAGAAGACACTCCTCCAACTATCAACATAGTATTTAGCTAGAAGATAGAGGAAGATAAGAAAGGACCAAACTAATCTACCAGGAGATATAAGAATATACAATTTTAGGTGGTTGTATTCCCCATTGAGTTGGGGATGTTGTATGGTGCATTTATTTGCAAATCCCCTTAATTTTCATTATCAGGATAATGCATTTGTGGAGATTCTCTCATGATTATGTGTCACATAGGCATATTGATATTTTGTATGAATTATGTGTGTATTTGGATACTCGTTGAGTTCAACGCCAATCCACATCAAACTTAACGCTACAAAACAAAATCCTGCTTCTCCATTTATGCGTTGGTATGTAACCCTTGTTAGGTCACTAGACCCTTCTAGAGCAAAAACAAAGTTCTTTCATCATTTCATGTATGCATGATAGGATCGAGTTGAGAAGCAAACATGAATTAGCCAAAGGTCCTCTTTTATTCTTGAATGACAATATCTGATTATACTTGAGAGAGGAAGGCAAGTCTATTTTTAATATAACCGGTAAATTTTATAACAGATCATGGTTAGTATTTGTATGATAGAAGGATTACCTTTTTCTTTCCAACAAGGCTGTTAATTGGAGAGCAAGAAAAGATTCAAATCCCAACAAAAATATGCAAATGAGAATTTTAGAAATGATACTAATTTCATTAATTTCCACGCAGTACAAGGGTTTTTACCCCCAGGGGGTGTCATGCAATGTCAATGCCATTTCCAGTATACTATTATTGGTGTAATACTTACATGTGGGGATGAAGGTACTGTTCCACTGTGAGAGGTTTTGGACCACCAAACCAATCAATTAAAAATATATCTTCAATTTCCAACTTGAAGACTTGAAAGTCGTGATCCTGAGGCCAGCCTGTTAAACATTATAGGAGGGGAGGAAATAGCAGCAAATCAGATTCTAGCAACTGATATACATACTGAGAAATGTGGTAATTGAGTTTGAAGGTTTGCAAAGAGTGGCATGGGAAATTAAAGAATAAATGCTTCTAATTCAACAATTTTTGGGCAATTATGTATGGTTTGATTCATATAGCTAATCTTACTTTTAAGGAAAAGGTTTGGTTATTGTTGTACCTTTCATCTCTGGATGCTTGGCAAACAAGGCATTTTTAGCAAATTCAGCCTCCTTGGACTTTTCATCAACCAATTTCAGCTGAAACACAAAGGAAGAGTTGTCAAATCCCAAGGTTATGTAATAGAGAAAACCAGGAGCATTTTCTTTATGATTTCCCTTTTCTTAAAGTAAAAGGTATTCTGCAGAACTAACAGATCAATAGACTTCTCATTCCGTAAAATTTGAATTGGGTAAAAAAAAAACTGATATGCTTATGGAGTTACTTTCACCAAACTCACACATATATTAAGGAGATATTTATGGTATGATATACACAAGTTCAGAAAAGTGCTTCACCATCTATACCTGACTTCTTGTTGTGATGTTAAATTTTCAAATTCAAAGATAACTTTAAAATTGTGAGACTATCAGTAAAACAGTATATAAGTGAAAAGGAAAGCATGTTCAGTATTATAGCATTCTTTGGCGTTGTCGTTTGAGAAAATCCTCCACAGGCAGGGTATTCGGGACAACTTGAGATAGAACCTTCTGAGTGGCATTGCTCAGGTTATAAATATAAAAAGTATTACACCATGTGTGGGATAATAATACAGTGAAATTGTGTTCCTTACAAATTAGGACACCATATACCAAGCCAAAAGGAATAGAGCAAAATTTAGCACATAATATAGTGCGAACAACAGGATAGAGACTAGTGAGGGAAAAACATTGTGATCACACATACTCCATTCAATAGGATTCATTTTTTCACTCACCTTCCCAGTTAAAGTAATTTTTGAGCAAGTTGGGTTCTCTGGGTCTATCTGGCCACAGGTCCCAATGGGGTATTCACTCACTGTGAATGAAGCTCTTTGATCTTTGAATGCGTTTCTCGCTGTAGGATCTAGAGCTGTCAAGTAAAAGTATGGGATGCCACTGCCTTCTTTAGGCAACCCATCACTAAATGACACCACATTCCTGCATATAGATAAATCTAATTTTACTATAAAATAAAGAAAAAGATAATATATAACATTAGTATTATCTTGATAAGATTTATGCTTCATTGGCCTGAACCATTATGTGAGCATGTAACAAAGAAGTCCTATAACTAGCTTTTTTTCTCTCCCAAGAGTAAGTAAACCTCAGGTATTATTGATTCAGCATGAACATGCTTAGAAGGCTAAAGATATCAATTAATAATAAAAGTTGGAAATGCTTACCCAAAGGGTGCTCCTCCCAAATCAATTGAGATAGTACTGCAAAGAAATAGAGAAAAATCAATACCAATTCCAAACACAAATTCATTATCTCAAACATAAGTTGACCAAACTAAAAATCAGTTAAGAAGTCATTATGAGAAAGGAATTCTAGTCAAAATCAGTTAAGGAATCAAGAGAGAAAGAGAGAGTACTTCAAGACGCCCCAGGAGTTGAGGGAGACCAACCAACGAGCGGTGGCGGCAGCATTATTTGGGTCTGGTTTTGTTAAACGGGACAGATATCTTGCGTGCACAACAGAATCCGATGAACTCAGCAAGTAGAAGAAGACCAGAGGGACAAGAACATGATACAAGACCTTGTTGATGTTGATGTTGATATTGATGATGCCCATGTTTGTGTCAAGATGAGTTGTGACTTGTGAGAGCTGAAGAAGAACCACCTCGTATTTTATATACCACGTTCTTATCTATGTAGGGTCGCTTCTAAGAGGGGCCATCAGGAAAACGTTAATCATGCTCAAAAATGAAAACTTGATTATGTAACAGCTTCTCCTTCTCTTTTCTATTTTTTGAAGTAATTAATTGCTTCTCCTTCTCAACCACTTCTCTTTTTTAAGAAACAATCTTTATTGAATAAGCTAGTGATGGTTCCTTTCAAGAAAAAAAAAAAAAAACTAGTGATGGTTAGCACATAATTAATCGTTTATAATGTTTTTCACTAATGTTTTAACCTGTAAAATACTTGAGAAAAAACATTTTTAAAAATTAAAATATTGATTTTACAAAAATAAATAAAAACAAACATGTTTTAATTTCATTCTTTTTGTACAAATTATTATTCATTGATTGCGTATACGTTTCCCCTTACTTTCCTATTTTCTTACGTTATTCCTCATATTTTCTCTTTTTCTTTCGTCTCCCGAGACGTTTACCCCAATACTTACATGTTGCGGCAGCCAAGGGTAATCACGTTTTGAGAAAGACGCAACGTAAAGAGCACGTACCATAGCGATGTGTCATTTTTCCGTTGCAATCTAGACACGTATTTTATGTGAATTATGAGAAGTTTCCATCAGATTAACCGTCTTTTGGTTTGAATTTGTTAATATGTAGTTTGTAGTTAAAATATGCTTAATTTGTGTTTATTAATTTCAAGTTTTGTTTTAGGGAAGAAAATCCAAGTTCTAATACAAATTGATGATTTAAGAATGGTGTGGTACTGAGCACCAGTGAAAATGAAGTTTCTGGAGAGGGTTGACGTTAAGCACTTGGAGGCAGTTAGAAAACCCTTCTTCTGAAGAAACCTTGGCGCTCAGCGTCACTCTGGCAGTATTCTATATAAAACTTAGTTTTCAAGTGCAAAACATATCAGAACTTGGGGATCTTGGAGAGAGCTTCAACCAAAACTTAAAAAGGTCTTAGAGGAAGGATTCTTGATCATCCAAAGAGCTGGAAACGGTTCAAGAACTTCATAGATCTTCATTATTCACTTAGTTCTTCTCTTGTAAGCTTGAAGCAATCCATGACCAAGGGTTGCTAAGTTTCTTTTTGTTGGATTTTGATATAGTCATTAACTATGTAGTATTCTTCTTGGTTTCTATATGAAAATATTGTTTCTATCTCATAATTCAATGATTTTCTTTTGTTCTTAATGATATGCTTTAGTTGCGCACATAGAATATATTTCTTGATTCAACGTAAGAGCGAAATCTACAACGTCTATAGTTCGACCTCGAGTTAACCATATAATAAACCTAATGCATAGGCATGGAATTAGACTTTTATTAATCACTTAAACACCTTAGCTAAAGACAACTTAGTTTTTCTATACATGTGAGGAATCAATGTATAGGAAAGTGAGTTATAGATATCCACTTATATGATTAATCAATGAAATATGGTAGAAATTGTGTAGATGAATCATGATGGATCATGGATATAAATAAATTTGCATATAGGATCATAGGATGATAAGTAGTTAAATGGTAACTCCAATGCCAACCGTTTTTTCATCTTGATACCCAATCTTTGTTTTATCGCATTGTTTTATGTTACAAATGCATTTGATTACCAAACAATCATCAATCTTTTGGAAACACTCATTGCTTGAGTAATCTAGCTGGATAACGACATTTCTGTAAGCAATTCCCTATGGATATGACAAAACCCTTTACTATACTATAATTGAGTCTTGAGGAATTCTAGAGCAGAGTGGTAAAAATTATTTCACCACAGAGCAAGCTCAGGAGTTTACCACTCATTTTCTTCATCCCCATAACCTCTCAATGACTATTGCGTCCTCCTTTGGCCAAGCAGCAATAGTGTCTTCCTCCTCAAAGCCTACTCGCATGAAACCTTCTTCTAGGATACCCTTGTTGGGGTTAAGCCGATGGATGCGCTGCTGAGGGACTATTTTTCTTTCTATGTGCAAAATGTGTGTGAACAAGATGTTGTGAGTATTAATGGGCAGGTTGATACATAACCACCTGTCAAGGATACCTTCCTTACATACCCTATTTTAGGGAAGGAAACTAGTAGAGCTCTACCCTCTATTTCCTATCCATGTCAATAATTGGTCTTGAAAACTTCTCAGACATTTAATGGAATGTCAGAGGTACTGCTAGTAGTGCCTCAAGAAGAGGTAAGAAGAACCTGTTGGAAAAGTTCCAACCGTCTGTTGTAGTTATGGTTGAAACTTGCTACATGTTTGGTAAGGTGGAGAAGTTTTGAAAGGTCCTTCGTCATATAAGCCTTCTCTATTGCTGAAGCTAGAGGTCATGTTGGAGGAGCTTAGGTGCTCATTAAGGATTCCTTGGCTAACTTGGCTACATTGGTGGATACTCATCCTTAATGTGTTATGATCTCTTAGAAAACCCAAGAGCATCAATGGTCTCTTAGTGCTATTTATGTGAGCCCAATCTTTGCTGCTATGGTGTTTCTTTGGTGCTACCTTTGTACTCTTCGAGGGAGGGTGCATTCCCTTTAGTGCTTAATTGGTGACTTCAATGATGTTTCTTATTTCTCTGATGATTCCAAATCAGCGCTCGCCGGAGCTCCGCCCTTCGGCGAGGATCTGCTCCAAAAATATTTCAAAGACGAGGACCATTTACAATAATTTTTCCGGCGAGGGACCTAGATCAGACGGCAACACAAAGACAGGGACTAATATGATGCTTAACCCTATTTATAAATGAACCCTTGTATAGCACTTTCAAAAAAAAAACCCTTGTATAGCATTTCTGATTTTCTATATAAATACAGAACTACTCGTCAGGTTTTGCTCCCAAAATTCAAAATTTTCACATTTCCCGCAAACACTCTCTGCACTCTGAAAGCTCCCATGGAAGCCGAAGAGGAAAATGTAGACCCCACACTTCCTCAACCCACTCAATCTCACGGTACCTCTCTCTCTGTCTCTTCTTAGGGTTCCGATTCGTATACTAATCTACCCACAAAATTTCTAGCTCACCAACAAATTGACCACAATTCTCTGTGCTAGGGTTCCGTTCATTGCGATTTCCGATAATCTTAGCTCCGATCTGCCCCCAATTCTCACATCTGACACCGTTTTCTATTGATTTTTTCTGAATTTACAGCTTGTCCGATTAAAGATATGGAGCGGGTTGTGGCCACAGTCACTGGCTACCATGGCTTGGAGCGCTTCAATCTCATCAAGCTCATTAACTACGCCGGCGGCAGTTACTTCGGCTCCATGTCCAAATTAATCACACACCTCGTAAGTATTTAACTAACTTATGGTTCTACTGAATAGATCGTGTTATCGCATTTGAGTCCGGGCATTAGTTTTGGTACCATCCTCACACATTCTCTTACCACCCGAATTTACGGCATTTATGTTTGCGGGAAAGAATTACATACCGGATTTAAAATTGCGGAATACAAACCATACCTCCCGCAATCATGTTTGCGGAAAAATGCAAAATAGGCCAATGGGTGTTGGTATAACTTATGAGAATGTGAAGGGGTGGTACAAAAATTAATGCCCTTTGTGTCCTTGTTCTGTTTATGATGTAAAATATTTCATGTTGGACTGGTCAGGTGTGTTGGAAGTTTGAAGGAAGGAAATATGATATTGCTAGAAGGCTTAGCATACCTGTAGTCAACCATCGTTGGATTGAAGATTGCATAAGGGAAGGAAAGCGCCTCCCGATAGATTCTTATACCTTGCAAAGGTGATTTTGTTGTTTATTTTGGTCTTTCTGTCTATTTTTTTGAATTGAGAATTTTGTTTTCCAGAAATTATATTAAACCCCTACTAGTCTGATTTGAGGTCAGAGGGCCTGTTTAAAATTATAAAACTCTGAACATTGGTTTTTTTTTTTTTCATTCGCAAGAGTCAACTTTTTCCTAGTGGAGTTATGCCATAGTGCATTGGGTTTTGAAAAAAAAAAAAGAAAACAAGATGAGAACTTACCTTTTAATGAATTAGAGTAACTATTGAAAAATGCTTAAATTTGATCAATTTGATTTGGCAAGGTTTGCTTTAAGCTGTGTTGTGGCTTAACCTAAAATTTACTGTAGATAACCAATCTCTAGGCTTTAAAGGTATTAGTGAATAGTCATGACTGATGAGTAAGAAAGATTGAAGTGTAATCTGAACTGAATGATAACTGAATTGCATTGTAAGATGAGTACGTGCACACTTATTTAGCTGATGTATGAATGTATGATCTAACAGAAAGGTTAACAGAATAACAATCTCTAACCAAGTTTAAACTTCTGCAGCTAAATGCTAAGTAGTTTGACTAATTTCCCTTCAGGCCTGAATCTAATATTTTGTATATTTTTGGGAAGTTCTTGGTTGATGTGCTACAGCTTTTTGCTTTTGGGGAAGTTGGTTCTTAACAGTTTTGATGTTCAAATGCTGGATATCTTATGTTATGTTATGAGATGGCTTTTTAGCTGTGGACTCTCAATTTTGGCACCATTGATAACATGATTGTTTTGTTTGGAGAATTCTGGGGTGCTATTACTTGATTATGTAGGATTTCTGGTTACTAGTTACATCCCTTCCCTATAATCTGCGATACAGTAAAATTTGGAGAACTCTTGTTCTTATCATCACTTATTAGTATTGTTGTTATCTTCAGTGGACATGAAGTAGGGCCATTGTTACTGGAAGTTCCAGCCTCCTTTGGACCGAGCAGCTGGATAAAGAATAAAGGGGTTAGTGATGGCTTATGTGATATTGAGTCTGAAAGGCAAATTACAGACATCAGTTTTGGAGCTCCCAGTTATGTTTTGGAAGATTCTTGTTTAATGAAAAAGGTAACAATAGGCCCTCTGCTGTTTCTGTTCTCCTCTTGCTCGTTTTCAATCTTTATGATGTACATTGTCTGTGTTCGCTTGATTTCATTCATAAACACATTGCATCATTTTCTGAGTTGGCCGTAACTATCATATATAAACAGTCGATTCTTAATCATTAACTCAAATTCTTATTTACGTGCCCTAGGTGTTCCATTCGAATCTAATGTTTTCTCATGGTACCAACTCAGGTTTCTACTTACATTTTTTGATACTGCATAGATTAAGGAAGTGCTTCTTGGTAGTAACCATATATGGTACTGACTACTGAGTCACAGTGGCAGAGCAAGAGGATTTTTTCCCCTTCAATTGCTTTAATTGATTGTCGAAGTTGTGTAAACTTTGTGGCTTTTCTGGTGTTTTGGCACGAAGGGTTTATAATAAAATTTGTTGCCAAAATCACTTATTTGTTGTTAGAAATATAATATAAAACCATTCAAAGTTCTTTACCTGAGCTTAAGCTTTTGGGATAACTTGTTCATGACATGGTATCAGAACCTCTATCGCTACGTGGTCCAGAGTTTGATCCTTGTTGCCCAATTATTATAGTAAAAAGCGGAATTTCAGCACATGGTAGGTGGTCCTGTGCATTGTCCATGCTTCAAGCCGAAATGGTTTATTGCGTGAGGGGCGTATTAGAAATATAATACAAAACTATTTAGAGTCCTTTACCCAACAACTTAAGCTTTTGGGATAACTGGTTCATGACATCTATCTACAGAAATAGATATATCTATTTGTTGTGTGCATGATTGCTTTTCTCACAAATACTTTACCATGTAGTGTTTTCTCCTTGAAGTGCTCAACTAAAGAAAAGTATATGTCATATGGTTGCCATAAGTATGAAGGTACTTTTAAGCAGCTAATGCAACATACTGAACACTATAAACTAGCTGTTTATCTGAAAGAACTGTTTTGACAATCTTTTAATCCTTTTCCTCATTCCAGGTGCTTTAAAGTACTTGCACATACTATAATTTTGAAAATAGCATTATGTTTAAATACATTGCATGTGTGTTTTAGGTCCAATTACACAATCGTAAGTGAAAATTGTTTTAAACCTATCGATATAAGGGGGCTTAAATACCTTTTTGATGTGATATGCTAGATTGACATACCAAGTAAATGAGTCATAAAGTAAGTTTCCTTTCTTCTGGAATGTCTGTTATTCTTACTTTATCCTAATTTTCCATTTTCAAGTGCGAGGAGACAAGTTTGCATTCATCTAGACGGTTAAAGAAGGTAAAAAGAAATATTTCCTGTGATAATGAAGTTAGTACTGCGGCTGGACCTTCTCGCAAGGAAAGAAAGTTTGTGAAAAAGGTTGTTAATGAAATGGTGTCAGATCCTGTGATTTTGGATTTAAGCCCAGATGACCGGCTTTGCAGAAGGGATAGAGATAGATTACACACTGAAGCTGCAGCTACCTCTAGCCTTTCTGGTTGTGTCGATGTTAACGATCTTCAAGAAAACAGTTCAGGACCTGATGCTAGATTATGCAATCAAAATAGAGCGATGAATGGAAGTTCAGATGGCATCGAACAGATCACAGATTCAAATCAAATAGAAGATCCCCAACCTGTGGAACAAACATCAATAGATTTATGTTCCAGTGCTGGAAAGTTTATTGATGGTGATCAGGTTGATAATGTTGCTGGCTCTCCTACTTCGAATGAGTGGTCATGTGTTATATGTTTCGAAGATTTCAGTTCAACATTGGGGGTTTTGCCATGTGAACATACGTTTTGTTTGACATGCATCCAGAGATGGGCTCATCAAAGGGTATGCCTTTTCTTTTTCTTTTCTAGTTTTTTTTGTCAGTCCTGGGATAAAAATCTATTCATTGTTTAATGATGAGTATAGAAGTCTTTGTTGCTTGCCATTTTCTTTTGAATTGATTTTAAAGTTTTGTTCTATAGTGTTTTAAATGCTGACCAATTTGTTCAACCAATACTAATTTCGTCTATGATTTCTCATTGGCAATTTAAAGAGCCTCCTAATTGACATTGTTCCACCTTATTTTTTTAATTCAACCAATATGCAAGTGTACGTATAAATGTTATTCAACCTAAGGTTTTGAAAATTCCCCCTTCAACTTTGAATATGTTTTCAAAAAATTATATTTGAAGATTTTAATTATATGTGGCATCAGTATTCAAATTACTTCTTGAATTCTCTTTGTAAGATTGATGGCACAATGTCGTGACGCTCAACTTGTTTACATATTAAATTATTTCAGCTCTGGTACAAAATTTACTATACAGATAAGATTAGAATATATGTACATAGATCTATTTATTCACTTAGCGACTCATTGAGAAACAATAAATTGGATTTACCTAGAGAATAGAGAGTATAGTTAACCAAAAAAAAGACTTAAATAAAGGTCGAATGGGTCAGTATCTTTAATAATACATCGTTTTACTTTTTTTCTTCTTCTATATAGGCAATGGTAAGTCTATGAAGTCTATGTAAAATGATCTGTGAAGAGTTACTTATTTTTTGGGTTGACAATTTTGTAGCATGGATAGATAAAAATGGTTACTAGACACACTGATTAGAAGTCTTGTGGCTATAAAAATAAAACATGGGCTTCTCATTCTATTATCTTCAACTATGAAAGGACGTTGTTACATTTTTCTTTATTTTAAGTTAAAGGTTTTTTTTGCTTTTGTAGTATTTCTTGTTGTTTTAATTTTCTCATGCAATAGCTCGTGGTTTTCATGTGGAAAGTTGAATGGACTATATAGAACTTGTTTGTCCTGTATAGCTTCACTCTGTAATTTTCATTTGAACGTTTCTTTCATTTTCATAATGGTTTTCTCTATTTATAGATCTCAATGGGAAAAATATCAACCTGCCCTCTGTGCAAGGCAAGTTTTGCATGGTACAAGATATTTGAGCATGCAGCCACAGCTGATAAAAAATTAAACTCCCAGACAGTCCCATGTGACAATTTGGCCTCAGTTACTTATATCCCCATGGATCAAGAATTACCAGATAATAGCTTTGAGGTATGCTTGTACATTAAATATATTCATCAGTGTGCTATGTAGGTCTTGTTTTCTTTCTATTTTCATATTAGTTGAAATGAAAGTAGTAGCATCTCTAGCTATTTCTTTCATGTGGCTATCTCTAGCTACTTTAAGACACAGGGCAGACCATGTATGGTTTAGAATGAGAAGCTGCCTTGTGTGTCGGTACTAAAAAAGCTGTGGAGTTTTATATTTTGGCATTTTTATATTCCTGACATTTTGATTACTATCAAGTTATTTAGTGACATTGTGCTTCTGAATTACCGAAAGCCTTTAATGTGAGCAGTACTATCTTGAGGAATTTAACATGACTTTCATACTCTTTTTTGCTTAACTTGGACGGCTCATATTTCTCGCAGTTTGATTGATTGCAACTACCATTAGTTAGAAATGAAGGAAATCTTTCTGCCTGAAAAGTATAACGATACATGAGCTGGCAACTTCTTTTTCACTGAAAGGAAATTTTTTGTTAGTTATTTGGCTTGCCTGTTCTGGGCCCTTGTTTGTGTGACAAAATCGATATTCTCACTAAAAGCCTTGTGATATCTTGGGCATGATTTGGTAACATAGGATTCCACTTTGATAATGTTTGCTGAATTATGCCTTACCGTGTAGTCTATGATCCCGATGATCTGTGAAGCTTATTACCTGTATATTGAAATTTAATGGGCTATTAGCGTGTGATTGAATAAATCCCGAGAAATATATGTTAGATGTATTATATAAAACCATTCCTATATCTTGTTAATTGGTTCATGATAAGATATCTGAAAAAATATGATTATTTTCTTTTATTGTTGTGAATGGCCAATCTTTGGGATAATTCCCCTAAATGCATTGCTCATCTCTCCACAGAGAAGGGAAGAACTGAGAGTATCTCTGACTTTCCAATTGAGGCTCTCAAATATCTAAGATTATCTCATAGCCCCCTAAAAACAAAATCTACCACTTTCTAGCAATCTTACAATAAAAAAGCATCTTCAATTGCGGAGATCGTGTGCAAAACTGCTTAATAAATCTGCAAGAACTGTGGCTTCTTATATTTTCATCAATTATGTTTGAATAATTCATTATTATCTACATTTTTGCTGGAAGTTTATGCACATTTAGCATGATTGACACATTGTTTGTGTTTTGCTTTTACAATCGTCGCAGGATGGCGCTTGTGTAGTTTGTCGTACTCGGGGCCCTGATGATCTCATTGAGACTTGCAATGTTTGTTGGACTCGAAGAATCCATTCCTACTGCATGGACCCCCCTACATATCCTTGGACCTGCACGCACTGCAAGGAACTTCGTATGCTTTATCGTAATCAATCATATTAGTTCGAATCTTTTTATCCATTACTACTCATGGAATGGAGCTCCTAAGCATGTCCGGAGTCAAATGATGTTTTCAGAACATTGCCTGACTGAAATTCATTGTTATGGATGGGAACTGTGATGTTGTTGTTTACATGAAGCGAAACTGTATTTTGCATTTATAAGTGATTTAACTTAAAGCTCTACAGGACTGTAATGTAAGCGCATGCTTGGATAGTACAATTTTTCTAGTTTACTTTGCTCAAGAACCTTTTGGATGGTTAATATATTTTAGACATAGGACTTTATTTGATAATTTTTTTTTTCAATTGAGGAAAAGTATGTGATCAGTATGAGATATTTTGAGCTAACTATTTTTTTTAGTTTTCAGTTAAGAAAAGTTTATTCTGTGTCATAATCGTAAAATATAACTATATTTATACTCCAAGTAATTCTATTTTACCACTCAAATGAAAACAAATTCCTCATCACTTTTGGTATAGTAGATATTCTCAAAATTCTCATTTTTCAAGTGTATTCACAAATTGATTCAATTAAAAATCATTTTACTTTCTTCCTCTTAAAACTCTCACAAACCTAAATTAAAAAATTTCAAACTTTTTGACAGCAGGATCACTATGTCTTTTTTGAGATCTTCCCCTTATGTCTTCCCTTATGTCTTCTTGATGGATGCCTTTCTTGGTCGTTCCCTCTTTGGTTTGCTTCACCTTCGTTCACTTCCACCTCCCGTGGTTGTTGGGGGAGCCTTTGAGTCTGACTCGTTTCCTCCGAGTGTGACTGATGATGTGCTTGACTTTTTCCCCTCTGAGACTGAGTGTCTGACCCCGATTGATGTTGATGAGGTCCCTCGACATCAGCTCTTTGATGTGTCTGTTGGTTTGGTTGCACCGTCTTTGGTACCTTTGGCTTCTCTTCCTCATAGGAGAGGACGCCCAAAAAAGGTCAAGAGAGGTCGCAAACCTCGCCAGGAGCCTTCGGAGGGTTGTGTGGGTTTTGTTGCGGTTGATGGTGGAGGTCCTTCCTCGAGTGCAATCTTGCCCTCGGTTTGTTCTACTTCGCTGGTTTCAGAGAGCACTCATCGTGTTCGTTATTGGACGCGGGCCACGAAGGCGTGGATGCTTGGTAAGCTTGTGGGTTGTACGTTTGACAGTGGGGACGAGGCCGCTATCAGTGGTCTGGCTGAAGAAATGGAGGAGTGGTGGCCACCTTGAGCAATGATATGCTCTTGATGTTGGCTTTTGGATCTGGTTTAGGTCTTCGCTTTTGCATCCATTGGTTTTTCTCTTTTTGTTTAAGGAGGTTCTTGTTGTTTATATCTTTTAGGGATGGTTAAGTGATTGTGTATTCTTGTGGACGATTGAGGACTTTTGTTTTTGTATTCCTCTTTGTCCTATTCTCGAGCTTAGCCTCTCTATTATTATTAATATATTTAAGTTTTCAAAAAAAATAAAATTCAAACTTCTTTTTTTAAACCCTAATCTTGCGTGATATAAAATCCTTCAAATACTTTCTAAATTATTTTATATCATCAATCCATCATCACAAACACCAAAATAATTGTTCAGAAAATGAATATTTAAGGATTTTTTATTTATAAAGTTGACATGGAAACTAATCTTGCTAATATTTCAGAATTAGATGGCTTAATTAGTTTGGAAAACACTAGAAGAACCAAAATTACACATAATCCGCATGATATATTACCAAACCAGGAATAAAAAGGAGAAAAAAGTAAGAAATGTGATGTGATATAAAGAGAAGAAAAAACTACGTAGAAAATAAAATGAAAAAAGTATGAAGTGAAAGTAGTGTTTTAAAACTCGGCTTGTCATCAACTTGGTTGAAGAACTAAGTCAATGAGTCATTGATTTGACCAATGGGTCATTGGACAAACGGCTTAACTCGATGTATATTAAAAAAAAAAATACAACTAACTCAAGTAAACATTTTTCATATCAAATATGATATAAATATTAAAATGTGCACGCATCTAAAGTGTGCCACTTTTTATCAAGGGATAATCCTCTAATTGGTTCCTGTGGTTGTGTGGCCGTCTGAAATTAGTCCCTCCCGTAAAATCTAAGTCCTCGCGTTTGAAAAGTGTGTGGAAATTAGTCCCTCCGGCGAGGACCTGCTACACACACTTTTTCAAACGCGAGGACTTAGATTTTACGGGAGGGACTAATTTCAGACGGCCACACAACCACAGGGACCAATTAGAGGATTAACCCTTTTATCAATATTATCAATAATATTAAAAGGAGCTACATGGCCCAGGTTCCACTTCTATCTAGCCACTTTTATCAATATTAACATTTTATTTCAACTTTGACTAGGTGTTTTCCGCATTGACCCGTGTTGGACCTAGTCTTCTTTCAACTTTGCTACGAGTTTGATCGGTTTAATGACACGGTACCGGTCCGACTGCACAATAGATCTGAAGTGTCAACTGGACCGGTCATGTGTCCTAATCATGGAAGAACCAATCAAACTAGCCGGTCCTAAAATTATGAGTGAAAATATAAACTAGTTAAAGCTCTATATGAAAGTTATATTCGAGAAATATAACTTATTTTTAAAAGTCATATTTAGCCGCTATGATTTATCCAAATTCGATCTTTTTTTTACGTCGGAAAGATAAATTGCACCCGCTAGTAATCAATTCCTGAACCTCCCCCTACCCAACCCATATGTCCCCAACTCCTACCACTTGAGCTATCCTATGAGGACAATTTTTTTTATTTAAAACATACACGAATTTTTAAAAATTCAAAAAATAAATAAAATTATGCTAAACTAATATAAGAACACAAATATCAATTAAGTGTAATTCGGAAATATGTCGTGCGAATTCAAGATTACATATCAGTACTTAAAAAAATAAAACAACAAAAATTGTTAGGCTGTACTTTAGGCACTGTCACGGCAGTTCAAGTTTAATTTGAGTTGCCAAATTAGAAAAGTGAATCACAATCAACATCACATTCCCCGGTAGTGTTATCCTTGCTCATCAAGTCCTGCTATTGAATACCCTACACAAAAATGTCAATAACCAAAACGTGTGGTCCTAGTGCTTTTGTTGTTTGAGCATGTTTGGATCTCATTGCTTATAATATCCATGTTACTGAACAGGCAAAAGCAAGCAGCCGAAATTGAAAACAATATGAATCGCATTCCAATGTCTTCTGAGACTTATCCTTGCTCATCACGTAAACATTTGTCTATTTTCAGAATACAGCACATGCACCAATAATGGAAAAAATGACATCATCTTGGTCCAACCTCTACCTATAAAATGGATTGAAGCACCACTTAAAATGTCACACACACCCAACTTTAACTAGCTAAAATGGAGATACTACTCCTAAACACCACCATTGTTGCAATCGTATCTCTAATTCTCTTATGCTTGTTCCTCATTCGTCGCTCCAAAAATGTTCATCCCAAAGAGCCCCCAACACTTCCCGGTGCTTGGCCGGTACTCGGTCACCTCCCTCTATTGAGCGGTTCAGAAACCCCTCATAAAACATTGGGTGCCCTGGCCGACCAACACGGACCCATATTCACAATCAAATTGGGGTCCACACACGCTTTAGTAATTAGCAACTCGGAAACCGCCAAGGAATGCTACACCAAAAACGACATTGTCGTTTCATCTCGGCCCAAGCCGGTCGCGGTGGAGCTCATGTCGTACAACCAAGCCTTCATCGGTTGGGCACCGTACGGGTCCTATTGGCGCGAAATTCGAAAGGTTGTCACCACCGCATTCCTCTCCAGCCGCCGCATCGAGCAAATGAGCCAAATTCGCGTCTCCGAGATTCGAACTTCGATTCACGAGCTCGTTGATGTTTGGTCCAATAGCAAAAACAACGAGCCTCAATCTGAGTATGTTATGGTGGAGCTGAAGCAGTGGTTTGCGCAGTTGACACTGAACATGATTCTCCGGTTGCTTGTTGGGGAGAGATATTTCGGTGCTACCGGTAGTGCGGCCGGTGAGGAGAAAGCGGAGAGGTGTTTGAGAAATGTGAGGGAGTTCATGCGGCTGATGGGGACTTTCACGGTGGCTGATGCAGTTCCGTGGCTGAGGTGGTTGGATTTTGGGGGATATGAGAAGGCTATGAAGAAAACTGCAGAGGAATTTGATAAAATGTTGAGTGAATGGTTAGCAGAGCATCGCCAGAGGAGGGCTTTGGGTGAAAAGGGTGTTGATGATAGAGATTTCATGGATGTGATGCTCTCTGTGCTGAAAGATAGAGAGATTGAAGGAGTTGATGCTGATACCATATACAAAGCCACAACATTGGTATGCATTTCTTTTTGTGTGTGTATGTAAAATTGCGGTTACGGTCGTGGTTGCTGCTGCATTGCAGAGTTGCAGACAAATGCAGGATGATGCAGCCATAATTGCAGTCCCCGTATCTGATGCAGGGACTCCAAAACTCATTATGTTGTGGTCGCAATTGTGGTTGCAGAGTGCAATTTAAAAACATTAAATGTAGTGTTTTCTGTTTGAGATAATTATTGAAGCATTCTTCTTATAGATTTGAACTTAATTTTGCAGGAATTGATTTTGGGAGGAAGTGACACAACAGCAGGTACCATTACATGGGCAATGAGTTTACTATTGAGAAATCCTCATACATTGGAAAAGGCAAAAGAAGAGCTTGACATGCAAATTGGGAAGGAAAAATTGGTAACTGAGTCAGATATAAGTAAACTGGTGTATCTTCAAGCCATAGTTAAGGAGACACTGAGATTGTATCCACCAGCACCTTTCTCATCACCACGTGAGTTCACAGAGGATTGTACTTTAGGTGGCTACCATGTGAAAAAAGGAACTAGACTAATCCCAAACTTATGGAAGATCCACAGAGACCCTAGTGCTTGGGCAGATCCATTGGAATTCAAACCTGAGAGGTTTCTCACAACTCATAAAGGGGTTGATGTCAGGGGTCATCACTTTGACTTGATACCATTTGGAAGTGGGAGAAGGGTTTGTGCTGGAATGTCACTTGGGCTAAACATAGTTCATTTCACTCTGGCTAATTTCTTGCATTCCTTTGAAATACTCAATCCATCTTCTGAACCAATTGATATGACTGAGATCTCTGAATTTACCACCACCAGAGCTACCCCACTTGAGATTTTGGTGAAACCACGGTTGCCACACAACTGTTATGAAACTATGTGATCCATGTTAGGTCCTTAATTATTCTTGCTTACTGAACAGTATGGTCCATTTTATATCTTCTATTCTTTAGTTTATCTTTTAAAAGTGTACAATAAAAGTCATACTCATGTGGTTTCTGTCATCAATCAATGAAACGATGAGGTATTGTGCTGCTGTAATATGTTATTTTCATTTGGAAAACATTTGTACCATTAATCATTGTTCTTTTAAGATCAGATTGCAAAAATTTTATTTTTCCTTAAGTAATGGGTTGATTCGAGTCCTCCTAAATAAAAAATAATTGTTAGAAGACTTGTTTGCTCTTTAAATAGTTAAATTTATTTAATTAAATCGTCTCAAACTAACCAGATTATATTATAAACTATACAAATCATATTGTACAATAGGAATATATGATTTTGAATCATTAGGCTTAAATATGTTTTTGGTCCTTAAGATCGTAAAAGAAATCAAATTGGGTCCCTGAATTTTTTTTCTTTGAAATTTAATCTCTGAAATATTTTTTCAATCAAATTAAGTCATTTTGTTCAATTTTGACCGGTCAACAGTCTATTTACGAGCCTAGCTAGCAGATGGTGTCCACGTGAATTTTTTCACATCAATTTTAATTACTGATTTTTTTTTAAAATCATATTTAAAAAAAACGGGACAAGTATACCGTCCTTGTCCCCAAACTTATGTCGCAAAGATTTTTCCCCTTTTCTCATTCTAATGGGGAAAATTTTCCCGAGATCGCTGAGATAGGGGGCTTCGTGGGACAATCCCTACAAAGATCTCATCTTCGGATAAAATTTGTCCTCCCTATGCATATATTATATGTGCAATAAAATCATTTTACGGATAAAATAATAATGAAAAATGTCTCTCAAATATGTATTAGAAGGAAATAATTATAATAAGATATAAAAGCATTAAATCGTGACCCTCCGATTTTTTGAGATTAGGGCCATACTGTTTACCATCAACTTCTATTTTTCTGTCCTCATTTATAAAAAGAGTAAGATTTTTTCTACTTTTCATTTCTGTACCGCGATGCCAAATTCTTCTATTATTTTTTTAGCATCCTCTTAATGATTAGATTAAGTGTCAGGTGAATTTATTTTAAAACTTGAGTTACTTCTTTCATAGTCAAGTAGCCTCTTAAACAAGCAGCCTCCTATTTTTTTTTTTTTTGTCAAACTTGACTATGAATAATGAGTTTTCTAGATGTGGTGTATAGATGCGGTGTATAGATGGACATAATTAAGAATCTTTCATTTTATCAGTAAAGATATTTCTAAATTACCTCCAATAAATCTAAGTTAAAATCACATATTTTAAAACTTTTCAACTTACAACACATATTAAAAATTAAAATATGAACAAGAGTGATGATGTGAAATTTTAATTTTTAATTGGTGAGACAAGGTTGGGACAAAGGATTTACATCCTACTAAATCACCTAATATTAAAGGAATTTCGCACCACAAATTTACTTAATTAAATGATTTAGTAAGAAGGGTAATTCATTTAGTAAGCTAAAGGAATAAGGAAATTTGCGGAGTGAAGAGCCAAAGCTCAAACCCTGCGAATAAACTAATTTTAACAATTAACATTAAGCTATAAAGAAAAAACTGAATTAAATGATTTAGACTTGGAAGAAAATAAAGATTCCGTAACAAAATTGAACATCGCCGGACCAGTAAAAACTAAAAAGAGTGTTATACAATTGCACGTCTCTTCAGCAGCCTAGCATTAATACACAACCTCTCAAGTCTCAATTACCTTTGCTAACTAGAAAAAATGGACTTACTTTCAAGTTCCCTAATTAACTCCATTGCAATTGCACTCCTCTCTATAATAATCTTGTTCTTGTTCCTTCACTATCATTATCGTCCCTCCAATTCCAAAGAGCCTCCCCTAGCACCGGGTGCATGGCCAATACTCGGTCACCTAATTCCACTATTTGCCGCTAATTCACAAAAACCGCCACACAAAATCTTGGGTTCCTTGGCCGACCAATATGGTCCTTTGTTCACTATCAAGCTCGGTACCGCACGTGCCGTGGTACTCAGCAACTGGGAAATGGCCAAAGAATGCTTCACCACAAACGACATCATTGTTTCGTCTCGTCCCACCCTCATCGCGACGCAACAAATGGGCTACAACGGAGCCATGTTCGGCCTGGCACCATACGGTCCTTACTGGCGCGAGCTCCGGAAAATCATAACTCTAGAGATCCTTTCCGGTCGCCGCGTTGAGCAACTCGGCCATGTCCGTGTCTCCGAAGTTCAAACCTCAATCAATGAGCTGTACTATGTTTGGTGTAGCAAAAAGAATGAGGAGTCTGGTTACATGTTGGTGGAATTGAAGCAGTGGTTTACCGAGGTGACGTTCAACATGGTTCTTCGGATGGCTGTTGGCAAGCGCTATATTGGTGGCGGCGACGTGGTTGAGGAGCGTTGTATGAGTGCTTTGAGGAAGTTTATGCGTTTGATGGGGTTGTTCACGGTGGGAGATGCGGTTCCTTGGATGAGATGGTTTGATTTTGGTGGACATGTGAAGGAGATGAAGGAAACTGCTAAGGAGTTGGACAGAGTTGTAGGGGAGTGGCTAGAGGAGCACCGGCGGCTGAGGGCCATGTTGGGCGAAAAGGTTGACCGTGATGATGAACAAGACTTCATGGACATCATGATTTCATTGGTTGATGGAACAATTATTGATGGGTTTGATGGTGATACCATCATCAAAGCCACAGTCCTGGTATGTATACATCCATATATAGTAGTGTAGAACCAAATCCCTCTGTTTTTATTTTTGTCCTATATGTTATTTCTTGTTTTTTTGACCAAAAGATAATATTTCAATAAACAAATTAACAAGAAAAATTAATATATATTGTACAAATTTTCTACACCAATATTCAATGGTTATTTGTTAAGTGAGAAGTAAATTTTAAATGAAAGTGGTAAATGAATATTTTTTTTTCAATATGTCGAAAAGCTTAAATGAACCATTTTTTAATAGGAAAAAAAGAAGAAGATTGTTAATGAAGTTTGAACTTAATTTGCAGACATTATTTTTAGGAGGAGCTGAGACAACCACTGTGACCCTTACATGGGCAATATGTTTGTTACTAAAAAATCCTCACATATTGGAAAAAGCAAAAGAAGAACTCAATACTAAAGTTGGTAAAGACAAATGCATAAGTGAGTCAGATTTAAGCAAGTTGGTGTATCTTCAAGCCATAGTCAAAGAAACACTAAGATTGTGTCCACCGGGACCTCTTTCAGCACCTCGTGAGTTTTCAGAGAATTGCACTTTAGGAAGCTACCAAGTCAAAAAGGGAACTCGACTCATAACAAATCTTTGGAAGATCAACACCGATGCAAGTGTTTGGCCAGATCCATTGGATTTCAGACCAGAAAGGTTCCTTACAACTCATAAAGATGTTGATGTTAGGGGTCATCATTTCGAGTTGTTACCATTTGGATGTGGTAGGAGGATTTGTCCTGGAATATCATTTGGCCTACAAATGGTTCATTTTACTCTGGCTAGTTTTTTGCATTCCTTTGAAATCTTGAATCCATCCGGTGAGCATGTTGACATGACTGAATCCTTTGGATTGACCAACGCCAAAGCTACTCCACTTGAGGTTCTTGTTAAACCAAGTTTGTCTACAAATTGTTATGAAACCATGTAATCTTTGTGTTAGCAGGGTGATCTTTCGTGGTTTTGGAATAAAATTACACTAGTCTTCCAGAGTGCTATGAAATCATGTTAATTATTCTTATGATCCTTGTGTTGGAAATTATGTTTGTCTCTCATAATTCATAATGTTGTGAAATTATATAACCTTCTAGCTAGCCAAATAGATCTTTAACTATTATGAGGATTTACCTAGTATGAACTCCTAAAAAGGTCTAATTTTAGACTGTAGAATATGACCTTTTATAGCAAGCATGCAATTTTTGTTATAAAAAAACGTAACATTTTCGGCAGCACATTCCTTCCTCTTTTCCTGTACTCAACCTCTTTGTGAACCTCATCCAACGAACCTCGTTAATGGCCGTGAAAGCTTTTTTGTTGCTGAAAGCTTTTTTGTTGCTGTCATGCCTCGAGACCACCGTTCAAATAGCCATTGTCGTCCCAACAAACCCAACAAAACCTCACTGCATCACAACTTTGAATAATACTGGAACCCATCACAACCAACACCAAAACAAATCAAGCCACCGAAACTCCTTCTCCGACAAGCCCTTTCAACCACACTTGGTCATACAAAGTGCAACATGACTCCCACATAATAAAGTCATCAAATTGCTATAAATATTTATAAAAATCTGAGCGTACATAATATGAAAGCCTTCGTGCTCAATTTAATAAAATTGAAAGAAAGAAGATGGTGGTCGAAGAAGATGGACTGAAAATATGATTTAAATTTTTTTGAGGGACTAAAATTTATGCGAAAAAATTTATGTGAATACAATCTGTTGATTAAGCTCGCCACTGGACCGTTGATATAAAAATCTGAGCGTGCATATAATATTTATAAACTCTTCTCCAAATAATATCAACAGTAGTAATTATCAGTAATTCAAGGTAAAATATGAAAGCCAACGAAGAAGATCATGTGATCCATAAAAACCTTTAGGTGCATTGAAGGTAAAATTATACAGCTATGGGGTAGTTACAACTTTTTGGGGGCAATGACTATTTTATATTGTAATAATATGTAGAGTAAAAAAATAATAAATAATCAATGTTAGAATATGAAAACTTTTTATTTTTTTAAACTGAATATGAAAACTTTTTTTTTAAATGTATTTAAATATATTGAAAACTAAGTGGGCACAGAGGTTAAAATGTCAGAACGAACAAAAGCATCTAGACCTGGCGATCCTTCTTCTATCCAAATCAAAAAAGAGAAAGCACCTCGGGCTAAGAAGTCTGCGACACTATTGCCGGAACAACGAACAAAAAAAAATCCATGTTTGTAAAAGAAAACAAAAGTGAATGACAATCAACATTAATAAGATCCAAGTAGGAATGCCCTCGGCTTCGACGGCGCCACCAATGGAACAACTTAAGGGAGTCTGTTTCAAAGCAAACTGTACCAAATCTAAGATCAATACCTAACCGCATCGCCCACCAGAGGAAAAGAGCCTCGAATAAATCAGCAGATTGCAACATGACATGAGCTAAAGTCGCCGTCGCAAGAACCTCGCCATCCTCATCTATGGCCAGCATGCCAAACGCTGCAACAAACCTGCGCACAGAGGCATCAAAGTCGAGTTACCATCCACCGCTGGGCGCTGTACAGCAGCAGGTGTTGGGGTTGATAGTCAAGTCTCGCATTGCCCAAGTTTCTAAAATAAAAAAGGAGGTTAAAAATTAGCTATTAGAGAAGTCCCACATCGCTTAGTGTGGTGAAGCAAGGGGTAGACCAAGGTTATATATTGAACCTAGGTTCTTTGTTTTTAGATGTATCAGTCAGTAGCACTTTAAGCTTATATCTGACTTAGTTTAAATATTTTCTTTGTGAGAGTGTGGTTGTACTGGTGCATTAGGGTGAGAGTGAGAGAAGTCTATGTGTTGTAATAATTTTCACATAGTGATAATTCTTTACTTGTCGGTTTAGACAACGGCCGTGGTTTTTCTCCGGTTTTGGAGTTTTCACGTAATTTTCTTGTGTTGTGATTGTGTTTTATTTTTTCTTCAGCTCTGTTGTTTCCCAACAGTGGTATCAAGAGCTTCGGTTCGATGAGATATCACAATTCTTAGTATGCTTTGTGGTTGCAGTATTATCTGATCTTCCACACCAGAAAAGAAGTGTGATATTGTGGAGGTGCTAAAGAGGAGGTTTGCAGCTGCTATGTCTTATTCAAGCGCTATGAAGTTTGACATAGAGAAGTTTGATAGAAGAATCAACTTTGGCTTGTGGAAAGTACAAGTCAAGGATGTGCTGATACAATCAGGATTACACAAGGCGCTGAAAGGAAACACTTCCAACATGGAGGCCGACAAGTGGGAGGAATTAGATTTGAGGGCTGCAAGTGCAATTCGTCTGTGTTTGCAAAAGAATGTTCTTGCAAATGTGCAGAATTTGTCATCAGCCAAGGAACTCTGGGAGAAGCTTGAAGGGTTATATCAGGCAAAGGGCATCTCAAATCGGTTGTTTCTAAAAGAGCAATTCCACAATCTACGCATGGATGAAGGTACGAAAATATCTGAGTACTTTGAATAATATTATCTCCGAGATGGAATCTATTAAAGTAGAGATTGATGATGAAGATAAAGCATTAAGGCTCATTTTGTCCCTTCCATCTTCCTATGTTCATTTGAAACCTGTTTTGATGTATGGGAAGGAAAGTTTGAGTTTTGAAGAAGTTGCAACTAAAATTATTTCGGAAGAAAGGAGAATGAAAAATGATGAAAGCACTTCATCAAGCTCAATATTGCTAACTGGAGGTGGGGCTAATGGGAAGAAGATCCTTGCAAAGAATCTGGCGTGTTGGAAGTGTGGAAAGTCTGGGCATGTGAAGATAAATTGTCCAGGTGGAGCAGTATCTGAAAAGGACTCTGAGGTAAATGCTAGCACTGTCTCCCTTGTTCTGGGAGATGATGGTGATGATCTCATCTAGAAGATTAAGTTTGTCCTTATGGTATTTCCACTATACCATGGAAAAGGACAAGTTATTGCTAGCGGATCAGAAACAGCACACGGGCATTGGTTGACATTGATGCAAGGTGTGTGGTGAAAGGTGTCGATGGCTGAAGAACTTCCTGGAAGCCAACATGGGAGTTGCACCATAAAATTTCAGCAAGGTTTCGACATTTGGAAATTCTTGGAATGGTTTAGTTCCAAGTGAAGAAAATTCCTGGGATGGTTTATTTCCAAGTGAAGTGTACTCTTTTATGGTGGAGTATGATTGTCGGTATAGACAATGTAAGCGGAAGATGTGTAACTCTTACAATCAAGGTGGAGATTGTTGGGGTTGATTGTCAAGTCCCGCATTGCCCAAGTTTCTAAAATAAAGAAGGAGGTTAAAAATTAGCTATTAGAGAAGTCCCATATCGCTTAGTGCGGTGAAGCAAGGGGTAGACCAATGCTATATATTGGACCTAGGTTCTTTGTTTTTAGATGTACCAGTCAGTAACACTTTAAGCTTATATCTGACTTAGTTTAAATATTTGCTTTGTGAGAGTGTGGTTGTACTAGGGCATTAGGGTGAGAGTGAGAGAAGTCTATGTGTTGTAACAATTTTCACATAGTGATAATTTTCTAGTTGTCGGTTTAGACAACGGTCGTAATTTTTCTTCGGTTTTGGAGTTTCCACGTAATTTTCTTGTGTTGTGATTGTGTTTTATTTTTTCTTCAGCTCTGTTATTTCCCAACAGTAGGTCGAGGCAATGATTGGAGCGCTGCCACCCTCTCCATCACGCGCTGAATAACTGAATATGAAAACTTTTTTTTTTGAAACTGGAATCTTGCAAGATGGCCGGTGCCATCTCAAATGCACTTCTTCCATACCGTGTGATTTCAAATGGTATCATTGTTATTTTTACTTGGTCTTTTTTTTGTTACATATTTACATATGGAAATAAAAAGAAAGACTAAGGCTCTACATGAAGCAACAAACAACGGAATCAGCTCATAAGCTTAAAGGAACATAATTTCATCATTTGAATGAGAATTGAAGAAGAAAGAAGATGGTGGTGGAAGAAAATGGACTGAAAATATGACTTAAAATTTGTTGAGGGACTAAAATTTATACGAAAAAATCCATGTGGACACTATCTGTTGACTAGGCTCGCCACTGGACCGTTGACTCGTCAAAATTGAGCAAGAAGACTTAATTTGATTAAAAAATATTTCAGGGATTACATTTCAAAGAAATTTTTTATTTCTAGGAACCCAATTTAATTCTCTTTACAATCTCAAGGATCAATACTAACAGTGGTACCAAATCTACGTTCGGTCACTCACTGGCGTAGTGATACTACCCATTTACTATTTTAAAAATTGTCCTTGCACTCTTAACTCATCTCTATACTTTTTCTAAGCCATGGCTCGACCTCAGCCACGAGCCTCTGAAACTCAATTTCATGAAGGAGCACAAGTCTAGCTATGACGTCGGCCTCTGAGGTTCCGCTTGAGTACAAGCCCAGGCAATCCAAGTACAATAGAATGACTCTAGTTGGATTATTTAATGACACTGATGAAATAGCCAGCAACAACAAGCACCAAGCACCACGTCGATGGGTTGGAGGCAAGGAGAATGGTGTATAAGGGAAACAAGCTACAATTGCACAACAAAAAAAAGCAGTAGAATAACACTGCTGAAACTACTGCAAGACTGAAGACCAGCTAGTAGATATATTCACAGAGCCATTGTCAAGAGTAAGATTGGAAGATCTACGAACTAATGCCTGCAGTTATGGAAATTTGTATTAAGGAAGAGTGTTGAAAATGTGTGCTACAAATTTCCATATGCCACTAAAGATTTCTAAAAGTAGAAGAGTTGTGTAAATTTCAAATTCTAACAATTTTAAAACCATCACATAGCAAGTAGTTACATGTAAGGTTGTGGAAGACAACGATTCCCTAACAAATCTCGTTGCCGCCAACATGTGATTTATCTCGTTGGTTGTTTTGTATCCTCTTCTTATATATTTCTGTTTATAGTTAGTTATTGTCTTTTGGTGCTATCTCTTGCGCCTTAATTTAGTTCTTTTACCTCACTTTGGGAGTGATTTTGTTCCCAAGGGCTTTACTTTTTTAATCAATTCTTCTCTTTTTCTAAAAATAAGAATATTAATATAGATAATATAAGGATCGTTACCTTGCTCGCGAAAGACAAATTAACAAAATTAAATAATTTCTAGCAAATTAAACATTTATATAATTTCACATATATATCTTGAGCTTGAGCAGACCCAGCAATCCACAACCTCTCCATTGCATTGCTATCTAGAAAAGATGGACTTACTTTCAAGTTCCCTAATTAACTCTACTTCAATTGCACTCCTTTCTGTAATAATCTTCTTGTTCTTGTTCCTTCACTATCATTTTCGTCCTTCCAATTCCAAAGAGCCTCCATTAGCTGCTGGTGCATGGCCAATACTCGGTCACCTAATCCCACTATTTGCTGCTAATACACAAAAACCGCCACACAGAACCTTGGGTGCCTTAGCGGACCGGTATGGACCCTTATTCACCATCAAGCTCGGCACCACGCGCGCCGTGGTACTTAGCAACTGGGAAATAGCCAAAGAGTGCTTCACCACAAACGACATCATCGTTTCGGCTCGTCCCAAACTCGTCGCGACGCAACACATGGGCTACAACGGAGCCATGTTTGGCCTCTCCCCTTACGGTCCTTATTGGCGCGAGCTACGTAAAATCACAACTCTAGAGATCTTTTCCAACCGCCGCGTCGAGCAACTCGGCTATGCTCGTGTCTCTGAAGTTCAAACCTCAATCAAAGAGCTGTACAATGTTTGGTGTAGCGAAAAGAACAAGGAGTCTGATTATGTGTTGGTGGAGTTGAAGCAATGGTTTTACGAGGTGACGTTCAACATGGTTCTTCGGATGACCGTTGGGAAGCGATATTTCAGTTCTGCTGGCGTGGTTAGGGAGCGTTGTGTGAGTGCTTTGAAGGAGTTTTTGCGCTTGATGGGGGTGTTCACGGTGGGAGATGCGGTTCCTTGGTTGAGATGGTTTGATTTTGGTGGACATGTTAAGGAAATGAAGGACAATGCTAAGGAGTTGGACAATGCTATGAGTGAGTGCTTAGAGGAGCACAAGCAGCATAGGGCCATGTTGGGTGAAAAGGTTGGTCGTGATGATCAAGACTTCATGGATGTCATGATTTCACTGCTTGATGGAACAACAATTGAGGGGTTCGATGCTGATACTATAATCAAAGCCACAGTACTGGTATGTATTCAATATTCATTGTTATAAAATAGTATGGAATGATAATAGATAGATATATTTTGTACGTTAAAATAGTATGAAATTGAGGAGTGTTTTAATTTCATAATATGTATATGACATTAATTGTCCGGCAAGTGATAATATGTATACTTTGCAGGCAATATTTTTAGGAGGAGTTGAGACAACCACTGTGACCCTTATATGGGCAATATGTTTGATACTGAGAAATCCTCACGTATTGAAAAAAGTAAAAGAAGAACTCAACACTCAAGTTGGTAAAGGCAAATGCATAAGTGAGTTAGATATAAGTAAGTTGGTGTATCTTCAAGCCACAGTCAAAGAAGCACTGAGATTGTATCCAGCCACCCCTCTTTCAACACCTCGTGAGTTTTCAGAGAATTGCAATTTAGGCGGCTACCAAGTTAAAAAGGGAACTCGACTCATAACAAATATTTGGAAGATCAACACCGATCCAAGTGTTTGGCCAGATCCATTGGATTTCCAACCAGAAAGGTTCCTTACAACTCATAAAAATGTTGATGTTAGGGGTCATCATTTTGAGTTATTACCATTTGGATGTGGTAGGAGAATTTGTCCTGGAATATCATTTGGCCTGCAAATGGTTCAATTAACTCTGGCTAGTTTTTTGCATTCCTTTGAAATCACGAATCCAATAGGTGAGCTTGTTGACATGACTGAATCCTCTGGAATGACCAATGCCAAAGCTACTCCACTTGAGGTTCTTGTTAAACCACGTCTGTCTCCAAATTGTTATGAAAACATGTAATCTTTGTGTTAGCAGGGGGGTCCTTCGTGGTTTTAGAATTAAATAAAACTTGTCTTTCATACTGCTATGAAATCAAGTTATTATATGATCCTGGTAATGTAAATTATGTTTGTCTCATAATGTTATGAAATTTTATAACTCTCTAGCTATATTGATCTTTAACTATTAATTAAGAGGATTTACCAAATATTAACCCCTAAAAAAGCCTAATTTTAGACTCTAGCCTAATATTAAGAGGATTTACCAAATATTACCCTTTTTATGATTTTTCTGTGAGGTACCTGTGGTTCTAAGCGTCTTCCCCACTTAGTTGCATCCAAAATCTTGGGCTCTCATTAGCTCCTTTGAGTGGGTCAGTGCTCATTATGAAAAACTCCTTCTTCTGTAAAGTTCTTACATTTCTTTCATGTTGGTTTTTCGGAGACCATAGGTTGGTTGTCCTTAGGTAGCCAAATTAGCAAGATGATACTTAACATACTAACTTATTTTGCAGCCAATTGGTCTTGAAACATACACAATACATAAATGTACTAATCTTAGGTTGAAATTTTTCTACTTTATATTAGAATAATTAGGGGCGACAATGATCAAATCTCAAGTCACTTGGTTATAACAGTTATAATTCCAAACGCTTATAACACATATAGACCTCAACCTCTTTCATATTTAATCAATATGCTCGGTTTAAGACGGTTTTGGACTGCCACAAACTACAAAATTTTAATAAAAAAAGAATAGAAACATGTGACCATTTGGAAGTGTCACTAATTGCATATATGCTTTCCATTTGCAATATAAATGGTGGTGCCAAACGGCTCGCAATATCACATTTTGTTTTCTTTTTTTTATTCTTAGAAGTTTGTGGTGGTCGAAAAACACTATAAGTTTAGTATTTTGATTGAATGTCCAGAAAATAATATGTTCAGATATCATCATTTTTTTTAATTTCAAAGATTATTTTTTACTTAAAAAATTATTTAATAAATGACACATATATGATTTTAATTATATTATGTTTCAAACATATATAGTGCAAAATAATAACATACTATGATAATTTTCTTTTAAAGGTTGTTCAACCTTATTAATTAGTTGAACTTAGCCTTGTCCTCATAGATCTAATAATAATATCCAAGATTGTGATATTATATTATATTATATAAATTTGAAAAGAAAGTAAAATAAAATTACATGGAAAATTAAATTATGTAAAAAGAATTAAAGACTCACAACAATACTTCACATTTCATTATGAAAAAAGAAAATTGAAAATTTTAGACATTATAAGCCCGTTTGGATATCAACTTATTTGAGTTTATTGGAGTTGATCTATTAAAAAGACAATAAATAAATTTTAATAAGTGATTTTTTATTTACCTCCATTATCTATTTCTTATCCACTGTTAGTTGACTTGACTCTTACTCCTTCGCCATAGACTAAAAGCTTCCCAACTTCTTTGTACGTAGGTCCCTATAAATGTATTTTCATGTGGAAAAAAAACCACTTTCATAAAAATCTTGTCGTAACATGTAGCACTACTGTAGTGAAAATTAAATAGATTGGAAACCAAAGGTCCTAAAATTAGACTACTCAAAAAGTTATATAATTGCACGCCTCTAGATTATCTTGCATTATTTTTCTCGGATATGATTAACTAGCACCACTCAAAAAGTTATATAATTGCACGCCTCTAGATTATCTTGCTAGCTAGAAAAAAATGGAGTTAGTTTCAAGTTCCCTAATTAACTCCATTGGCATTGGACTCCTTTCTGTAATAATCTTCTTGTTCTTGTTCCTTCGCTATCATTTTCGTCCCTCCAATTCCAAAGAGCCACCACTAGCAGTAGGTGCATGGCCAATACTTGGTCACCTAATCCCATTATTTGCCGCTAATACACAAACACCGCCCAGGACCTTGGGTTCCTTGGCCGACCGATATGGGCCCTTATACACCATCAAGCTCGGCACCATACGCGCCGTGGTACTCAGCAACTGGGAAATGGCCAAAGAGTGCTTCACCACAAACGACATCGTCGTTTCCACTCGTCCCAAACTCGTTGCGACGCAACACATGGGCTACAACGGAGCCATGTTCGCCCTTGCCCTCTACGGTCCTTACTGGCGCCAACTTCGTAAAATTGTAACGCTAGGGATCCTTACCAACCGCCGCGTCGAGCAACTCGGCCACGTTCGTCTCTCTGAAGTTCAAACCTCAATCAAAGAGCTGTACCGTGTTTGGTGTAGCCAAAAGAATGAGGAGTCTGGTTATGTTTTGGTGGAGTTGAAGCAGTGGTTTACCGAGGTGACGTTCAACTTGGTTCTTCGGATAACCGTTGGGAAGCGCTATTTCGGTGGTGCCGGCGTGGTTGATGAGCGAGAAGCGCAGAGATGCATAACGGCTTTGGGGGAGTTCATGCGTCTGATGGGAGTGGTCACGGTGGGAGATGCGGTTCCTTGGTTGGGATGGTTTGATTTTGGTGGACATGTGAAGGAGATGAAGGAAACTGCTTTGAAGCTAGACAGAGTTTTAGGTGAGTGGTTAGAGGAGCACCATCAGAAGAAGAAGAAGAAGGTTGACTGTGATGATGATCAGGACTTCATGGACGTCATGATTTCACTGCTTGATGGAACAATAATTGATGGGTTCGCTGGCGATACCATTATCAAAGCCACAGTACTGGTATGAATTCATTGCTAAAATAGTATTGAGTGATGATACTATACTTTATTTTCACACTCTTTAGATAATTAAACCCCTTTGTGTCAATTTTAAACCCTTATAAGTTATAACGGTTAAAAACTATCACAAATTAGTGCATTGGAAAGATATCTGATAAAAATATATGTGTATGTATCATCACCCAATACTATTAATTAGTTTATAGTACTATAGAACCAAATTAATCCTCAATTTTTTTTTGTCTTGTATATATGCTATTTCTTGTTTTCTAATAATAGATAGTATTTCAATAAACAAATTAAGAAACTTTACACAATTGGTGTATAAAAGTTAAATGCAAGAAAAATTGTTACTAATGAGAATTTTTTTATTGAAATATTATATTTTCATGAAATGAAAAAAAAAAAGAGGAATGTTTTAATTTCATAACATATATATGGCATTAATTGCACTCCCAGTGAATACTTTACTGGGTAATAAGAGAAAAAGAAAAAAAATGTTCATGGAGTTTGAACTTAATTTTGCAGACAATATTTTTAGGAGGAGCGGAAACAACCACCGTGACCCTAACATGGGCAATATGTTTGCTATTGAGAAATCCTGTTATGTTGAAAAAAGCAAAAGAAGAAGTCAACATCCAAATTGGTAAAGAGAAATGCATAACTGAATCAGATATAAGTAAGTTGGTGTATCTTCAAGCAATAGTCAAAGAAACACTAAGACTCTACCCAGCAGCCCCTCTCTCAGGACCACATGAGTTTTCAGAAAGTTGCACTTTAGGAGGCTACCATATCAAAAAGGGAACCCGACTCATAACAAATCTGTGGAAGATAAACACAGATCCTAGTGTTTGGTCAGATCCTTTAGAGTTCAAACCAGAAAGGTTCCTTACAACTCACAAAGATGTTGATGTTAGGGGTCATCATTTTGAGTTGTTGCCATTTGGATGTGGTAGGAGGATTTGTCCTGGAATATCATTTGGCCTGCAAATGGTTCATTTAACTCTAGCTACTTTTTTGCATTCCTTTGAAATCTTGAATCCATCCGATGAGCTTGTGGACATGACGGAATCCTTTGGATTGACCAACACCAAAGCTACCCCACTTGAAGTTCTTGTTAAACCAAGTTTGTCTACAAATTGTTATGAAATCATGTAATCTTTGTGTTAGCAGGGTGATTCTTCGTGGTTTTGAAAGAGTTATGATATATACACACCTCTTCACTTCTTTTTCACCTTCATTTCTATCTATTTCTCTTTTCTCTATCAATAAAATCACATATCACATCTTTACTTTCTTTCTCCTTTCTTCCTATCTCTGTCTTTTTCCACCATACCTCAAAAATGAGGTTTGAATGTATAATTATTCTTAAATTAAACTTGTCTTTCATACTTCTATGAAATCAGGTTAATTATTCTATGACCCTGGTGTTGTAAATTATGTTTGTCTCATAATGTTATGAAATTATATAACTCCCTAGCTATATTGATCTTTAACTATTAAGATGATTTGCCTAATATGAACCCCTAAAAAAAGGCATAATTAATTTTAGACTCTAGAATATAACTTTTTATAGCAAGTGTTCCATTTTTGTTATTAAAAAATGTAACATTTTCAGCGGCACCTTCCTTCCCTTTTTCCTCCACCGAACATATTCGTCAACCTCCGCCATCCGGTGAACCTCACTACATGCAATTAAATGGCTGACACATCTTCTTCTGATGTTATTGTGCCTAGAGACCACTGTTCACACAACCACCGCAATGAGTGATTGTCCCAAACCGCCAGTAATATTACATTTCATTTTCTTTTTTAAATCTTAGAAGTTTGTGGTGGTCGAAAAGCACACCATAAACTTAGTATGTTGATTGAATATCAGAAAAATGGTATATTATATTCAGATATCATTATTAACTTTCAAAAATTTAAATTGTTGAGTAAATAATACAATCATATTATATTTCCAACATATATAGTGCAAGATAATATATAGCATAATATGATAATTTTTTTTTGAAGGAATATGATAATTTTATTTTATTTTCACGGTTGTTTAATATATTAGTGGAACCTAATTAACCTTGTCCTCATATATCTAATAATAATATCCAAGTATTATACAACGGGCCGGGATCGGTTTTTTTAAATGGATAGCGAAGTAATAATTAAATAAAAAATGAAAAAAAATCACAAAATAATACTTCACATTTTATTATGAAAAAGGAAAATTGAAAATTTTAGACATTACATCTCATAAACATTCACTATAAAAAAAACTGTACTTAGTGGGGGTTATTTAACGGGGGTTATTGAAAACCCCCGCAGATTCCGTAAATTTCGCGCAATTTTTAAATTTTCCCCGTTCCCAATTTTCAGATCACTCATCTCACGATTCACCCTCTCTGAAGTCTGAACTTTCATCTCACTCTCTCACATCATTTGAGAAACGAAACGAAACCCCAAAATCCACCATCACCGACGACCTCGAGGAAGGAGAGATCATCGACGACGATGGCTCCTCCGCCACTTCCAAACCCTCCTCCACCGCCATGATGTTCATCTCTCCTGTTTCTCGATTTCACTCTCAAATCCACTCTCGGTTTGAACTCTAAGATCCACTCTCGATTCCTTTCTTGATTTCAACCTAGATCCACTCTTGATTTCAACGCAACGGAATCTCTTGATTCCCCTCTCGATTCTCTTCCTGATTCCTCAACCTCCAGTATTCCACGGGAAAACGCTCGAACTCAGCTCCACTCCCTGACTCAGCTCCACTTCAATCCGAGTTTCAATTTTTTAGGTAAAAGACAAGGCTTCAATCTCGTTTCTGCAAATGCTTCAGGTTCATATCGGTTCGATCATCTCGTTTCTGCAAACGCTTCAGGTTCAGATCGGTTAGATCTTCCGGTGGTGGACTGGGCGAGCCCCTAGAGGGGCAACGCCCAGCATGTATCCCGCCCTGAGGCGGGGCCCTGGCCTTCAGATGGGCCTTGACCTCGGAGGCCCAATTGGCCCAATAGGTAGTACCCAAGCTCTATAAATAGGAGGTAGTTATCAAGTGTAGGGGACTTTTTTTGGGGGGGGCTCATTAGATGAAATAACACTCGAAATTCAGCACACTCTCTCTCATTCTGATTCTCTCTTAGCACAATCCCTCTACCTCTGGGTACTATACCTCTCTTGAATGTCCATTCCCGGAACATTTCCCGGAACATTTTGGCGCCGTCTGTGGGGACTGTAAACTCTCTACTCCCATTCACGTGGATTGATTGTGCATGAAGTTACCTCTGATTGTGATTAGGCAATTCTCTGGTTTTCTGATTTTGATTCTGTGATTAGTGATTGGTTTTCCGATCGAGTTTGCATCGTTTCTGGTTTGGATGGAGACTCGACGCAGGAGGCAACATCATTCACCAATGCGACAGCGGATTTCGCCGCCTCGGCGGCCTCATCGTGTGGTCCTGGATTCTCCGGTACGAACGACAGGAGAACAATCGCCTTCTCCTCCTCCATCACCTCCTGTACCACCACCTCCTCCATCGCCTTCACAGGTGGGATCTCTGGAGCGCTCACCAGAGAATTCACCTGCTCCGGAACAACAACCGGCGGTGACGCAGGAGCAATGGCGCCATTTGGTGCGCAGCATTGGCAACATCCAGCAGCGGAATGAGCATCTACAGGCTCAGTTAGATTTCTACCGCCGCGAGCAGCGAGGTGATGGAAGCAGAGAAGCAGATTCCGTGGCTGAGTTCCGTCCGTTCTCGGAAGATGTCGAGAGTGTGGCGATTCTGGATAACATGAAAACGTTAGTTCTGGATTCTTACAGCGGAGATTCCGATCCGAAGGATCATCTTCTGTATTTTAATACGAAGATGGTGATAATTGCGGCGTCAGATGCGGTGAAGTGCAGGATGTTTCCATCGACGTTCAAATCGACGGCGATGGCGTGGTTCACAACTTTGCCGCGCGGATCGATTTCAAATTTCAGAGACTTCTCATCCAAGTTTCTAGTGCAATTCTCGGCGAATAAGAATCAGCCGGTGACGATCAACGACCTATATAATATTCGCCAGCAAGAAGGAGAATCACTGAAAGGGTACATGGCAAGGTACAACGCAGCGGCGGTCAAGGTTGAGGACGAGGAGCCTCGAGCTTGTGCTTTAGCATTTAAAAACGGTTTGCTACCGGGAGGGTTGAACAGCAAATTGACACGTAAGCCGACGCGTTCGATGGAGGAGATGCGTGCTCGCGCCAGCACTTATATTCTTGATGAGGAGGACGACGCTTTCAAAAGAAAGCGTGCGAAGTTGGAAAAGGGCGACACGTCGCCCAAGCAGCGATAAAAGGAGGAGTTTCAGATCGGTGGCAAGGCGGAGGGGAAAGAACAAGGTGCGTTCACGAGAGAATGACAGATCGAGATTCTTCAAGGCGCATCCAGCGATGGCAGATCGGAGCAACACGGTTCAGACCGACAATGAAGAGCGTCAACAGAGGTGAAGCTTCAGATCGAGGAAGCATGTAGGCGAGGGAGAGCAGATTGGTAATGACGAAGAAAAGAACGAAGGCGAGGAATCTGTCCAGAGCACAATACATGAAGAGCAGAGCCAATCCCGAGACGTTTTTTTTATGAGGCGTTGGAATTCTAGCGATCACGTTGGCTTGGCGAGCACGTTTTGAGGTTAGGCGGCGAGCAAGTGTTGTTGGCGATGGAGTTCGGCGGCGGGAGAACGTCGCTGGCGTAGGAATCTGGCAAGCACGTTTTACTCTGGCGGCGGAATTCTGGCGGGCACGTTTTGTTTTGGCCGTGGAAGTTTGGCGAGTAAAGCGTTGCTATGGTTAAGATCGCTGGCAACAAATTTTCCAATTCCTTCAAACTTTTCCTCCATCTTTCATTTGATTCCCTTCTCAGTTGTTGTATTTCCTAATTTTCTTATTTTGAAGTTGATATTAGAAGTTATATTGTCTTCACTGGTTTTGATTCAGACAGAGAGGAGCAAATCGGATCAAAGAGAAGGAGTGGGTGAATTGAGGCACACCATTAAAGTTTTATGAAACTTGGAAGACTCTTCCATAAGCGGTTTGTTATTGGGTGGGACAAGCTCCTGATGGCGCGATTTAGTTACAAAGTGAAACAAGTTTCACGATGAACTAAATTAGCCCCGGAAAAGCCCACGTAACCACCGGATTCATTGGCGATGTGTGGGGTACAAATTTCCCATTCTACTGAGCACCGCTTTGGTAATCCAACTGGCCATTGGAACCCAAAGCACTTTGAGTCCCGAAATGGGACGATCACACCAAGGGTGGCGACCTACCGCTAGGGTGGTGACCTCATGCCAAAGGGTGGCGACCAAACGCTATGGGTGGCGACCTGTAAGACTCAGTTTTTAGACACACAAAAGTCGCCAAAAGGGTGGCGACCTCACGCTAAGGGTCACGACCTACCGCAAGAGGATGGCGACCTACCGCTAAAGGGTCGCGACCTACCGCCAAAAATGAGGGTAGCGACCTACCGCAAAATGGTGGCGACCTACCGCAAGAGGGTCGCGACCTACCGCAAGAGGGTTGCGACCTACCGCCAAAAATGAGGGTAGCGACCTACCGCAAAATGGTGGCGGCCTTACGCTGAGAGTGGCGAGCAAGTCAAACTAATTTCTTATAAGGCTAAAGCAAGATGGTGATGGCGATGCGGCAAGTGAGGACACTCCTACTCCTCATGACTTGGACACAGAGTCTGGTGGACTTGTAGACTATGGCGAGTGAAGGAGCATGCGTGCTGGGCGGATCTTCTCCTAGGGACGATGCGGCGGCGACTTCAGCTTGAAGACACATTGTTCTCTCATGCTTCGAGCTCGGTGTCTTGTGGACTGGTTGAGTCCCTTCGCCATATTAGGGGGCTCGCCCAGGAAGCAACTTGATCCATGAAGATGCTACGAGGGGCGGATGCGGGGGAGATTGGCGGGAGACCATGTCATCAGGCGAGCCAGCTTCTATTCAGCGAGATACGTCATATAAGGCGGGCCACCACGACTCCTTAATCTTGTAGGCGTTTGTACACCATCTTTCTAGGTCCCGCGTCAATCGGAGATTCATGTATTTGCGTATTTCCTTGCGCTATTGGCGGTTTGTGTTTCATTTGCGCCATGTCGGCGACCTACACGCTTTATACATCCTTTGTTGATCCCGCCAAGTAGCGTGGCTAGGTGATCTTCTAGGCGGGGAAGCTATTGCAACTAGAAACTTGGGAATAGTTCCTGCGCGTTGGTCGAAACCGCCAGCCGAGGAACGCCGTACCAAGTGAAAAGTGGCAACGGGCGACTTACTAGGGGAATCACAAGGGGACAGAGATTGACGGTCACAGTTTGGAGACACACTTCGCTCTCCTGCTTCGAGCTTGTGGACTTGCGGACCAAGGGCGCTCGCCCTTCATCTTTTGGCTGTCAAACCCAATTGTTATTGTTTGTGGGAAAGCGCGAAAAGCCTCGCCATTATAAAGATCAAACACCATCGCCTGGCAGGTGACACCAACAACAAAGTTCAGTCGCTCGCCGGGGTTACCGCCAGTCGGTGATTGAATGATCAGCACATGACCCATGCCTGCCACCTTTTCCGCCGGCGAACGATCATACACCTGCTCCAACTTATCGCCAATACGAAGTAATCGTTCTCGCCGCTTGTGGACTAGTGGACTTGCCAGCTCGGGTTGCTCGTCAAGTCAGTGGACTGGGTAACTGAAAATGCAAGTTTCCTTTTGCTCACGCCATGTTGGCGATATAGTTTACTTCTCTTTTTGCTCACGCCATGTTGGCGATATAGTTTACTTCTCTTTTCTCAAGCCATGTTGGCAGTGCAGATTCTGGTGTACTGTAAGACATATGTAAAAGCATTTAAAAGACACCCTTAGCTCTCGTACCTCGAGCTCGGTGTCTTGTGGACTAGTGGACTGGGCGAGCCCCTAGAGGGGCAACGCCCAGCATGTATCCCGCCCTGAGGCGGGGCCCTGGCCTTCAGATGGGCCTTGACCTCGGAGGCCCAATTGGCCCAATAGGTAGTACCCAAGCTCTATAAATAGGAGGTAGTTATCAAGTGTAGGGGACTTTTTTTGGGGGGGCTCATTAGATGAAATAACACTCGAAATTCAGCACACTCTCTCTCATTCTGATTCTCTCTTAGCACAATCCCTCTACCTCTGGGTACTATACCTCTCTTGAATGTCCATTCCCGGAACAGGTGGTTTCTGCAAATGCTTCAGGTTCGGATTTGTTGCGTCTCTTCTCGTTTCTGCAACGAATTATATCCTAATCTTTGTATCTTCTCATCTTTTGTGTTTAAGGATTGGCAACGAAGAGATTGGGATTTTCACAAACATGTACAATTACTTGCTTTTTGAGAACCTCATTCCATGATTAACACCTCTATTACTTGCTTGTGCATTTGTATGTGTTTGTGAATTGAAGACACTTGCTATATGGATTAGAAAGACAAGGTTTATCCACATTGATGCTATAATTTAGGTTTCATTGGTTCTGTTACGAAAGAGAGTGTGAGCAAGTGATAGAAAGTGTGAGAAAATTAATAGGAAAATCTGATAGAATTTCAGCATTGTAGAGTTGATTCTGATTTGAAGTTGTTGCTGTGATTACATGAGACTTCTCCATATTGATGCTCTAATATAGGTTTCGTAGCAATTAGTCTTGTGTGTTTACCGATTGATTTTCGTCTTTGTATTTGGTTCAAGACTTCAAGCTCATGCTGATTCTCCACATTAATGCTTTAATTTAGGTTTCATAGCAATTAATCATGTGTGTTTATGATGTGATTTTCATCATTTATCTGGTTCAAACTGATTCTCCTCAATGATGCTCTAATTTAGGTTCATACCAATTAGTCGCGTGTGTTTAATGATTTGATTTTTGTGATTGTATTTGGTTCAATCTGGTTTCCACATTGATGCTCTAATTTAGGCAAAACACACAATCTATGAAACTGTATATTAATTGGCATCCTCGTAAGTATTCAAACCAATTTATACCATAAATATATTTTTGAGTCATTTGGTGGCGTGTGGACCAGCTTGAATCAGCCTTTTATTCACACTCACACAGACTGAACCAATTTATACCATAAATATATTTGTGTTTTCATTCATTTGGCATTGTTACTAGTGCTGGTTCAGTTAATTGTATAGGTTCCTTTGGTTTGTCGTAGTTTCTAAAATTCTTGAACTGTTTTGAATGATGAGCTTTAGTGTGGTTTAGGGATAGAACATCATTTTAGCTTATCTTATATATACAATTAGCTTATGATATTATTTTATTATCCTATACCTACCTAAAAGCATCTTTTAGCTTATGATATTATTTTCTCTATTTTATATTTCTATGAACAGTGAGGTATTCTGTTTTGCTTGCTCCTCATAAGAGTTTGTTATGAAGCAGAATTTTTTTTATACTGTCATTTTGAGCTATTTATCATTTTGTTGCTTGCTATTTTTTGTTTTTGCTTTGTTTATGCAGTGATGCCAAGGTTCAAGCGTTTCCACAACCCACAAAAATCAGCGCCTGGATCATCGGTTGAAGCTTCTTCACAATCAATTGAAGCTTCTTGACAATCATCTCCTTAAGTCTCTCAAAAAGCCCCACCATCTAAGAACCCCGTGACTACACCATCTTGGAATGTTGAAGCAATAGGTATGTGTTATATTAACTTTGAATTATCATTGTTATCATCTGATGTTGCTTTATCTTCTCATCATATGCTGCCCTTTTAGCCTTATCTGATAGTACATTCAGGAACACTAGACTTCGAATTTCAAGTTTGAGTTGTTCATCTTCTAGCCAGTGGCAAGAGAAGCACAACAATTTAGAGAATGCATTTAAGGCCTACCTTATAATGAAGGAAGGAAGGATACGTGAAGAAATTGCTCGCTTCTTTGCTCCTGAACCACATGTATGTGATTTTCAATTCTTATGATTGTCAACAAATTATTTGAAGCATGATATTAATTTCTCTGACTAAGTTAAATTAATTAGCAAATCTGTACTTGACATATGTAAATAGTGATCAATTTTCAAATAAATAGAAACACACCTTGTGTTAGCAATTAACTCTTACAAATGAGAGTTTTAAATTAAATCAAACAATGATGAAATCTGTTATTTCAGGGATCCACACCATGCTCTTTTCAACCAACATAGCTCGAATGTAAGATTGAAATGGTTGACATTTTAAACATCTAATCCTCATTGAATTTCTTTTCAACCAACGTAGCTCCAATGTTATTTCTGTGTATAAAAAACAATTCGTGGCGGTTAGAAACACCCGTTAAACAAACGCCGCTAAATAATTTCATGTCCGAGGGGTTGTTAAAAACCGCCGCGGTATGCGCGTGGCGAGTCTATCAGGAGGGGTTTTCAAAACCCCTGTTAAATGAGCCGCGGGAGTCAAAAACTGCTGCTAAATGTGAAAAAAAACCCTGCTAAACAGCGAATTTTTTGTAGTGATTATTTACCATTATCCATTCTTATCTCTTATGTTGGTTGACTTGACTCTCCATAGTCCATATTCCATAGTCCATCACATACTAAAAGCCTCCCCACTTCTATGTAGGTCCCCTATAAATGTAGTATTTTCATGTGGAAAAATAACCAAAATCAATTAGTAGTAGTTACTTGCAACTACACAATCTGTGTTTGGTTTTTAGTTCACATATAATATTATGTGACAACTTTAATGTAAAACCACAAATTTCATTGCACCAGAACGTTTTACTTCCGTTTGGTTGAATTGTTTTTAAGTTGATTTCAATTTGAATCCAAACACATTGGACAATGAACAATTAATAATGTGCACATGAAGTTGTTAATTCTTTGAAATAAAACGATAATGAAAATTAAAATGACTGGAAAGCAAAAGTCCTAAAATTAGACTTTGCATCTCAAAAATTGATCTCCACGAATCCTTTTCTTCCCCTCATTTTACTCTCAGGGACGTACTTGCCTATAACAGACTAAAGAGTAAAGACTGGTGTGAAGTGGAAAAGTTGGTCAATGTAAACAAAAATATTATACTTTCCACCCACATGCATGCATATTGTCTAGACTAATTATTCAACATTTATATATTTTTTCCACCATGGAAACTGACAAAAAGGTATACTCGCAAATAATGGAGTTTGAAGACGCAGACTGAGTCAGACACTAATTGAACATATTGCCATCATCTAATAGTCCACATTAATGTATAAAGGAAATTAAGTAGAAAAAAAAATGTATAAAGGAAATTAGATATTCAATTAATTTATCGATTTAACTAATTATATTTAGTTATATAATTAACCAATTATATAGATATATCAAAATAAGTGGATAAAGAGAAATTTGATGTATGAACTTCTCTCTAGCTACAAATTAATTTTAGTAAACATAAAGCATATTATAAAAAAGCTAGCTTAATTGTAATTTTGATTTTCCTATTAATGTGAATGTGCAAACATAGTTCCCGACCGTGTTTCAAAACAATTAGGTAATCAGAGTCTCTAACATATCTAGCAATATAATAGGGGCAAAATTTCTAATAAGGTAGTCTATCCGTTAATTAACTAATAGAAATGATATATGATAATTCAAATGCTAACGTGTCAAATAAAAATTAATTTACCGATATTTGACATGATCGAGCTAGATAAAAGTCAATGCGCATTGTACATGTATCACCACTCTTCTATTAACATTAATTTTCCCTATAAGTATCTATCTAAAGAGTTGCATTATATTCCTTCATTACTACATACTACGTACAAGCCAAACATTAATATTTCAAGTAGCTTTGTTTTAAACTGCTTCAATGGATTCAGCTCTAAACTGCTTAAACGCCACTACATTAATCACTGCACTCCTTTCCCTAATCTTCCTTTATTTCTTTCTCTACCGCCCCTCCAAACCCACTCATCATCCCAAACAGCCTCCGTCCGCCGCCGGTGCATGGCCAATCCTCGGCCACCTACATCTCTTAAGAAACTCACAAACACCCCACAGAACCTTAGGCGCCATGGCCGACAACCACGGCCCTATATTCACCATCAAAATCGGCACCGCAACCACCTTAGTACTCAGCAACTGGCAAATGGCCAAAGAATGCTTCACCACAAACGACACCGCCGTTTCCTCCCGCCCCACCCTCATCTCCATGGAACACATGTCGTACAACAAAGCCATGTTCGGCTCTGCACCTTACGGCCCTTACTGGCGCCGCCTCCGCAAGATCGCCACGCTCGAGATCCTCCACAACCGCCGTGTCGAGCAGTTGCGCCACGTCCGCGTTTCAGAAGTTCAAACCTCCATCAAAGAGCTCTACGACGTTTGGTCTGCCGCCACGAAGAACGACGTGTCCGGCGGCGGTTATGCGATGGTGGAGGTGAAGCAGTGGTTTTATCAGGTGACGTTCAACATGATTCTTAGGATGGCGGTTGGGAAGAGGTATTTTGGTGGGGCGGGTGTTGTTGAAGAGGGGGAGGTGCGGAGGTGTGTGGAGGCGTTGACAGAGTTCATGCGGTTGCTGGCGGTGTTTACGGTGGCGGATGCTGTTCCTTGTTTGAGGTGGTTTGATTTTGGTGGACATGAGAAGGAGATGAAGGAGATTGCTAAGGAGTGGGATAGGATTTTGAGTGGGTGGTTGGAGGAGCACCAAAACAAGAGGACTTTGGGTGGAAAGGATGGACTGGATGGTGGCGGCGACCAAGACTTCATGGATGTGATGATTTCAGTGCTTGGTGACACCAAGATTGAGGGAATTGATGCTAACACCACAATCAAAGGCACAATATTGGTATGTTTTGGAGCGTTATTACCATACTCACTTATTTTAAATTCTACTTATCCCATCTAGGATGGACTAGGAGGAGTTAAATCATTCATATAAGTGATTTAGTTGATATTTTATTTTAAAAAATTAAAAAGAAATTAATTAGATATTGAGATTATATCGATAGAGCTGAGTAAGAAATATTTACCATTTGTGCTCAAATATCACTCTAGCTTAACTTTTCGACATCCCACATTATATATCCTCTAACTTGATAGCTAGGTGAGAAACTAATTTTTGAGAGTATTGTAAGACATAAAATAGGATCCCTCTCAATCTTGTTTTTTTCATACACATGAATTTAGAGATCAAACCCATGACCACATGGTTAAATGATCCGAACCCCTTCCAATCCATGACACATCAAAATATTGTACAATCAGTTAAGACTAGTGATTTTATCTCATAATTACTATGAGTGATTTAGATAACTTAATTCAGTCTTATCGTATATAAATAGTTGAACCAAAATTTGAGTTGACGTTTCAAGTCAATCCTGCACTGACTCACTTTAATTTTTTTTGGATAACTAGAATATTCTTAGTTAAAAGAACCTGATTACTTGAACAATTAATATCTTTGCAGACATTATTTGTGGGAGGAATTGACACGAGCTCCATCACTCTTTCATGGGCAATATATTTGCTATTGAGAAATCCTATAATATTGGAGAAAGTAAAACAAGAACTCAATCATCAAATTGGAAAAGATAGATGCGTGAGTGAGTCAGACATAAGCAAATTGGAGTATCTTCAAGCCATAGTGAAGGAGACGTTGAGGTTGTATCCACCAGCCCCTCTCTCAGGCCCTCGTGAAGTCACTGATAATTGCACTTTAGGTGGCTATCATGTGAAAAAAGGAACTCGACTCATCACAAATCTTTGGAAGATTCACACAGATCCTAGTGTTTGGCCAGATCCATTGGAGTTCAGACCAGAGAGGTTCCTTACAACACACAAAGATGTAGATGTCAGGGGTTGTCATTTTGAGTTGTTGCCATTTGGTGGTGGGAGAAGGATTTGTCCAGGAATATCCTTTGCTCTTCAAATAGTTCATTTCTCTCTGGCTAGTTTTTTGCATTCCTTTGAAATCTTGAATCCTTCTAACAAACCTGTTGATTTGACTGAAAGTTATGGATTGACCAACATCAAAACTGCCCCGCTTGAGATTCTGGTTAAACCATGTTTGCCTCCAAACTGTTATGGAACAAAGTGATCCTGAGGTTTTATAGTTGAAAAATGTTTTGTTCGCAAACCAAGCACATCTGATCTCCACATATGAGAATAGATACATGAAGAAAATAAAAAGAAATGAGAGATATAATAGATGATATGATAGGAATAGTAGAGTGAGATGCAATGAAAATGTAAGTAAAAATGAGATGTAAAAGAAAATAAAGTGTGAATGAATCAATACTATTATTTATAGCTAATGTGGTTGATGTTTACTTGTCTTAATAAAAGAGTTGTCTAAATAATTCATTGTAAATATTAAGTACAATTACTATAGTTTTAAGTGATCCAAAAATATTTTTTTGACATGTGTTACCTAAAACACATGCATGTCAACATATTATTGCATCACCTAAGTTAGAGTGAATAACCCAATATTTACCTTGATTGATTAAGAACTTCTACAAATTAGTCAAAGTTGCAACATCTTGTTACTTTGTAATTTTATGCTAATGCAATAGTGATATGTAATTTTTTTTAAAGTAAATGTTAATTATTAATTGTTAGTAAATTAATTTTTTCACCAAAGTTTGAACCTTTTTTTTTTTGAAAAGAGAATAATATATATATATATATATATATATAATGTTGAGAAACAACCCCTCTCAACATGGGTAAAATAACCTAACTAGCAAAAGCTAGCAAGCACGCAGAGGTGCTTTAAACCCCTAAAGTCATAGAATAAACCCCACTAGAAAAGACCCAATAAAGTCGAAAAATAGCAACAAGACAAATGAAGCTGTTCGACACCTACAACAACGAAATTCATCCTAGACGATCCAAACAAACGAACTAGAAGCAAAACAATCAACCAACACCCACGCCACCAAGGTCTCAAGTCAAGGTCCAAAGCCGCGCTTAAAAATCACTTGGAATAAAACATTAACACAGCCAGAGCTCCTTCCATAACAAAATGTCTCGAAAGGCAGGTTGATCGACATACCAATATAGCAAAAGTCCAAGGCATCTTCAAGCAAGAAAAAACGCAAACAACGTAACCATCACTGCACAAAGAAAGCCACACTCTTCAAGCCAACCAGCCACAAAAACAAACACCACAACCCCTCGAACAAACACCAAAGTTTGAACCTTAATTATTTATCTCTCTTAGCTCACCAAGTGAGCTTAGCTCACCTAGCTCACTTGCTCACCAAGTGAGCTGCACACATCCCCTAGTAATATGTACTCCCTCCGTTCCTTATTAACTGTCAACTTTGAAGAAATTTTTTTGTTCCTATATAACTGTCCACTTAGAATTTCAAGAGAGCATTAATTGATGTTTTTCCAAGAAATGCCCTTACATAAGCAATAAATGAAGAAAGATAAAATACATTCTAAAGGGTGATATAGGAAAACAAATAATACTTTTATGAAAATCAACACAATTAATTGTTTTCCTTAATTTGTGTGAACCTTCTCTTCCTGGATAGATAAATAGGAACGGAAGAAGTATACATGAAGTGCTTTGCTCTTGTACCTTTAGAATAAGAGAGGATTCAGTAACTTTCAGTTTATTATTTAAATTACTTGAGATTAAATTGTAAATTACAAAAATATATTTTATAAAATAAGATGAAACTTGGAGTAAAAAAAGTAAGGAAACTCTCAAGGAAACTCTCAATTTTTAAAGGGGGATTCTATGATACCCACAATGTATCATACATGAAGGATGTGATTGGTCCACAACAAAAATAATTTATATTTTCATTTTTTTCTTTTTAAATACGGAGGATGTGATTGGTCCACAACCTTTTCGTGTATCATACCCACACAAGTGTTGTGGTATCGTAGCAAGCACCATTTTTAAATGAGTACCGGAGAAACCAATATACATGACTATTAGCTTGTTTTGATTTGTTTTATTTTTCTTAAAATTAATTTTAAAACACAAAAAGTCAAAAACTACTCACAAAAATTAAAGAATATAAATCATGACATATATAATATTGAGTTAAAATACTTTCATATATCACCAAATTATAGCTAGGAACATGGTGGTTTAGGTGGGGAAGTGTAGTGACCAATTCTTAGAGGTTTCAGTTTGTACCAAAAGAAAATATGCAGTTTATTGGACAACATTATATAAAAATAAAAAATTGAATTCCGTTGCCGGGACTTGAACCCGGGTCTTTCGGGTGAGAGCCGAATATCCTGACCAACTAGACTACAACGGAAGTTGAGATTATTTCGATTTTAACTTTACTTAATTTAAAGCTTGACGATTGATTCGAATAAATATCTTGTGAGTGGGGGCCACGTGGAATAATAACCTCACATGGCTCTCCGAACCCTTTAAAACGACCACCAATAGCAGGTCTCCACATAGCTGGGAACGTCACTGTCTCCCCTCGACATCACAGCTCATCATCGGATCCTGCGACACACACGTGGCATCCCACGATTGTCTTGTCGGTAAAACAGAATAAGATTCCTTATTCTCATTCTCACATTAAACAGCTTCTCATGTTCGTTACTAGTTAGTTGCTCTTTCCGCCACTCTATTTCTATTTCTAAAAAAAGATAAATTCACTATTTTCTGTTTATATATCAATTTTTCTGGTGCGTTGAAATTTTAGCATTCTGAACTCGTGGTCAGTGTGTTTCTTCTCACCTACCGCGAAGGAGGGAAGAAGATGGAGAAGCTGAGTTTTTCTTCGCCGGCGGAGTGGTGGCAGAACATGATGTACCCCGTCAGAAGGGTCTGGTTCCGCCTCGCCCACCGCTTTGGAATTCGCAAAACTGGTAATGTTTGTTGCTTTGCTCTGTGCTTGAATGATTGTTTATGAGAACATGGTCTTTGTCTTTGTTCTATGTTAATTAATTTGGTTTATGAATTACTAGTTTTGATGGATGATTTGAGAGGGAGAAGAAAAGGGGTGTCTCTATGAATAATTTTAGTAATGTTTTTCTGAATCTGGAGATTTTTTTTATGCTAATGATTTGAATTAGCATTTTTATTTGGTTTAATTTTAAGATTGGGGAACATAGTTTGAGTGTAATTTGAATTCCCAACTGTAACGGTAAGGGAATTCCTAAATTCACGCGGTCAGTAAATGAGCTGTTTAATCAAGATCAGACGACTCAATTTTTAAGCTTGTATGAAATATATGAACCGGCCGATCTTAATCAAACAGCTCAGATTCGTTGACTGCGTGAATGTAGGATTGCTCTGACGGCAGTCAGGGAACCCAAATCCGTTAGTTATATTAGAGTTTGTACAAGTGGATGATTGTTTTGGTAGTGTTGCGAAACTAGGAGTTGCTGAAATTAGAGGTTGTGTACGGGAAATGTGCAGGGCTGCTGAAGCTACGGCATGATGTGAGGGCTTGTGAGTATGATGATATTCGTGTGATGTGGGAGATGCTGAATGGAAATGAATCAGAGTTTGTTCAATCTCAGTCTCCTGGGAAAAGCAAGAAGTATCACTGGAAGTTGTTCAGGTGGGCTAGGTGTGCTCAATATAATCCTGATCATGCTGTGTGAGTCAGTTTCTCCTCAAAGAAAATGGACATGCTTTGTTGGAATGGTTTCTGCTTCAATCAGGAATAAAGGGTACAGAGGGTTTCGAGTAGGACCACTGTGTCCTCTCCTCTGAATCAACTCGATCTTCTGTAGTTCTGTACATATTAACTGCATCTCCTAGCTAGATGTTGCCATCCATGTGTGTAGTTTGTGCTGTGCTTCATCTTATGTTGGTGTGTTCAACCTCAACCAGACCTTTCATGTATTGCTTTTGGAAACCCATGAATAGTGTCTTTTACTTCAGCTTTACCTTGTACCCCATGATTTTGTTTTTACTATGCATTGCATTCTGCAAAAGTTATATATAAGTATACCTCAATGCTCATTACTTCTGAATTCTCTTTTGATCCATCGCCTCTAAAACGGTTCATAGAGAATGGGTTATCACAATTTTAATTACTAGCTCCTTGGTGGTAAATATATCATTTCAAGAAGAAATTGAAACATATCAAATAATCTGGAAAAATAATCAAGTTGGACATCATTTGGAGAGGATGTCTTATTGTGACATAGTTGAGTTTGAACTTTTTTATATGATATTTTTCCGCGTTAAAATTACATACTAGTCGAGCATTTGGATTAACTTCTATTTCCTCAGGATGAAATATGGTATTCAAAAGCTATTCACATAAACTTCTACCATACATTTTCTTTTTTCGCTTTGTTCCAATTATATCATTTGAGTGGCTGTGGAAGACACTTATGCATTTTTTGGTCAAGCGATATGAGTATAGTTTATCCAAAGGGATAAGAGAATCGAATATTTGTGAAATGTTCCTTTTGCTTTTTACTTTGTGCTTTATTCCGTTAAACTTTTTCATATATACCAACATAATTTGACATTTCAAAATTTGAGATTTAGATGAACTATAGTGTTAGCCCAAGTTTGCTGCTACTCAGGGTTAAAATAGTTGCTTGATGCTTTTACTTTACATAACTGAAACCAGATAAGTTTATTTATTGTTACATTGTTACATCATTTACATTTAGTACACAGGTCTATGTAGAAGCAAGTTAAGTAAGATACTAAATCCTATGCAGAAATGAAGCATGTAAAACACTAAAAGTGGTGTGAAATCACCTATTCCTTGCAGTTTTTATTAATTTTAATTTGGCTGAGTAGACATCAACATAGATAAATTCTGCAGTAGGTAACTTTTCTCTTAGCTCAAACACATGGTCTTAAAGCGGCCTGTTAAACTCGTGAGCAATCTCATTCTCTGATCTTCTACAACCAGCAGAATCCAAGTCTTCAGGATTTGACTTGTGCTGCTGGTTTGCTCGTGGCAAACATCCAATTGGGCCTGTATTATGTATCCAATAGAGTGTGGCACCTTCATTGTATTGTTGCTGAAAAAAAAAACCAAACACGAGTGTTAGATGAAGGGTGCACTTAGAATGAAAGTGCTCTTAGAATTAGAACTAACTGTAGTGAGAGGTTGGATTATGGAGAGCTATTGACTGGACTTTATTTGTATGAATTGAGATATTTGAAGGCCAGGGAAGAATGGATTAAGCGTCCCTGATGTATCAATGAACCGCCTCAAAGTTTGCCCCATGGTTGTAACTCGATTCAGGAGAGTCCAAATAGGCACTCAAGTATGGCAGCTTCAATTCTTCAGCTATATAGGTAGATATTGAACAATGAACATGCATATGTGCTATGCAATCATAGAGTTAGTTTACATCTTTACATGGTATATATAGATCAACCAAAAAGTTGTGAAAGTGTGATATGTTGAACTTGGTTTGCTCTTACTAATGAAATCTATGATAAGGCGACCATCACAATTCCTTTTAGGGAGATTTCCATGAAAGCTTTCACCATTAGGGTAATAATCCAGTGTAAATGCTGCATCAAAGGTTCCTGTGTCTGAACTTGAGTCCCTAAAGTTGTAAAATTTGCTGAGTAGTTACATTTAGATATTCATGCAAAATGTTTGCCCCCTCACTCCCGTGAATAATCCTATCAATCCGAAACAAAAAAAACCAACTAAGTAACTCACCCTTTTAATAAAATCCATGGCGGATTAAACACCAATGAAACCTCTATTTGTAGACCTTTTCTTTCAATGTTTCTCTTTTTACATTTGTAGTATCAGATATTTAAGTTTAAACTAATAATCTCATAAAAATTACTTACTTAATTTCCTCATACTCCTAATGGCTTCTAAAGCTTCTCACATACGTGGAAAGACTAATGGGGTATGTAACTATCTCATAAGAACTACCATCAAGGAAATGAATCTTATTCATTTAGATCATTGCTCTTTTACTTCTAAAAAATGTCTTCAACTTTTTTCCAAGTTTTCATTATTAAGATAAAAAGAAAAAACATTACATAATTACCTTTATCTCCATACCAGTCAAGCAGCTCAACAAAATTGGAAAAAAAAAAGGAAAAACATCATACAAACTTTGGCAGCTTATTGATTAATACAGTTCTCAATATAGGGGTGCAAACATTAAATTGGAGAATTTAACAATAACCAAAAAAAAATTTAATAGCAAAGCTCAAGGGAATAAACCAGAAAAACGAGTAAGGAGTGAAAGTTTAACAAATATGACATAATAGTAATTGGAAATTTTAAAGAGGTACATCCAACATTTAAATACCATTATGTTAATAATTTTTTCTTTTGGGGATTGACTGTTCCATTTATCAATTAAGTAGTTCTGTCCCTGTTAATAGCAGTATCATTAATCATTACTCCCTCCATTCCTAATTATAAGACCTAATACAAAAAATTGCGCTTATTAAGAAAACATTAAATGTGTCTAATTAATGTATTAGTTTTTTAAAAATGTATACATTCCTCCATATTTACCCTTTGTCATTTTCTCTCACTAATTAATGGTAGGTGGTAATTGTTGAAAGATTTTTTACCACTCTACGTTGAATCTCTCAAGACTCAATTGTAGTATAGTAAAAGGTTTTGTCGTATCCACAGGGAGGTGTAATACTTATGCCGTTCAATAGCTAACAGACTTAAATGATGGTTTACAAATATATTGGGTGTTTGTTTAAAAACATAAAAACATAAATAAAGAAGATAAAAGAGTTGGATTCACCAAGGTAGATAGTTTTGCTGAGATTAGAGTTTCTTTGTCTGACCTCTATGTATTCTATTGATTCACATACAAATATAGTTCTATGAAATTGATTCCTCCCACCATTTCTTATCTTACTACCCAGTCCCCCGGCGTAGAAAATTATCAACTCAGCTATATTAACCCTCAATCCCTTGATCGATTAACAATAGTGAGTAGCATTAAGCATGGATGTTTGAATGGACTAATGATCTAACCCTATCCCTAGACCTTAGAATCATTAGATGATTTTACCTATTTCAGGTTTAAATAGCTAGTTCCCACCATCCTATTAAACCTAAATTCATGTTCTAGGTGATCAATCCAAAACAAGCATAATGCACAAGGTAAAATCATTGAATCATGGCAAAGATACATATGATTAACTCTAGTTCAGACTCAAGAACGTGTGAGTTCCCTACACAAGTTTGAATCAATCAAAATACCCAAGGGGATCAACCTAAGATATAGCATGAAGCAAAAGAGAAAACCATTGATTCTTTAACATAGAAACATCAAATTTGCATGAAAGGAAATCAAATAGATTACATGAGCATCAAAACAACTAGTTCCAATCCCAACAAATGAGAAATTAGCTATCCATTTCCATGGATAGCTTTACAATCATAAAAGAGAAGAAGAACGATGAAAAACCGAATACGTGACGGTTCCCCGGCGATGAAATCGGCTCTAAAGCCTTCTCCCAAGTCTCCTATACCTCCCTTGATGCTCTCCTTCGAGTTCTATCTTTCCCAAAGTTGTGGGTTTCAGTTCTGGTCCCATAAGTTCTCCTCTGTTATGATTTAAATTTTCCTTTTAAATTGCAAATCTGGCACGACCGCTCAGCCCCTTTTCTGGCCGCTCAGCGCCCTGTTACTTTAGGGATGGGTTTTCTTTAACCGCCTTGAAGACGCTCAGCCCCTTTCTTGGCCGCTCAGCCCTTTTCTGACAGGATAAAAGGAGCTCAGCTGGTTTTTAAAGGGCTCAGCTGGTTTTTAAAGGGCTCAGCTGATTTTTCCCAAACCTTCCAAAACTCTTTATCTTTTCACCAAATCTTCATCTCTTCACTAGATTCATGTCCCTACAACAACAATTGAGATTGGATCTCCATTTAAACACATTCTAATCAAAAGAGAGTCAATTTGCAAGATAATTTCCATAAATCACATAGACAAGTGCCTTAATAACAATGGAAAACTACGTAAAATTGGCACTTATCAGTAATTAAAACTTTGGAATTGAAAACACACAATTAATGTGAGGGGTATATATGGAAGAGTATAATAATTTTTGATATATTTTTGTTAAAGGTCTTATATTTAGGAACATGAAAAATTTAAAACTAGGTCTTATAATTAGGAACGGAGGGAGTATCATTATAAGTATATCAGATCATGTAGGCATCAGAACTGTTCTGGGAAGCCCCGGACGGACGGAGACGTACCGACCGCGGCCCCAACATAGTTAGGACGACCACCTACCAAGGTTACCCGGGGAAAGCCCCGATGGGACGACCGGGGTGGGGCGTCCGGGCCGCGTACCACAAGCGGGACGACATCCTCCCCTGATCCAGGTACCTGGACCCCACCACCTAGGGGTTGACCTAGGCCCACCACCCTACGGAACTAGGGTGGTTGCGGGGTGGGTCCCTAGGAATTCTAGGCCGTTAGATCACTGTTAACAACAGGAGGAGCAGAAGGATCCAACGGCCCCTAGTCCACCGGTACGGACCATGCATGACGTTGCATGGCTCCAACCCTAATACCCCAACGTGTATATAAAGGAGGCGACACATCCATTCTAAGGTATATAATTCTCTTCACTTCACCACTCACTTACTCGATTCCTCTACTCACTTTAGCATTGGAGTCCCTTGCACGAGCCCCTCCCGGGATCACCCAGCTCGTCAGCACCCCAGCTCTCCTTCCCTCTCTGCGCACCGGGTAGCTTGGTCACCCTAATCAAGAACCATGGTGCCTTGACTTAATAATAGGATTACATAACTAAGGAAATAAACCAGTTCTGTATAAGTAGTTATAAAAGCTTCAAATATATTGTTAAAGATACCAAGAAGTTTAAGATATGGTTTCCAATTGATATTTTACTTAAAAAGAATATCTTTTAATGGAAATAAAGAATTAAGAACAACTGAACAAGTGTTTGAAATAGTGAACTAAGGTTCAAGCAGCGTAATTCATTAAACACATGCAGCTAGAGTCAAGTAGTACAAGTTACTAGACCCACATCTCTGACTAAAATGTGAGTCTCTTCCATTATATTGTGTTCAACTAATCCATTCTTAACTACAAACTCACTTACATTTACAACAATTCAGTTGCCGAGTTAATGCTAAGAGGATATGATACTGTTTATTAGAGAACTTATGATGATTAAAACCATTACCTTTCTCTTTGGTCTCATTAATCTTAGATTCTCCACATCACCAATTACTATCTTTGTAGCTAGTAAATACTTCACATGTGAGAACCTTTGCATCTCTCCATAAATCTGGTGTATTCTCCATATAAACAACAATTTTCAGCAATTGTAGATGCTAGTGAATTCAAGATCCATTAATGCATGAAGCTGATGCATCTATCTCAGGCCTCATAACTAGGCCCCCAGCGCTAGAACACTACCATCAAGGAAATGAATCTTATTCTTCAAGATCATTTACCCTTTTACTTCTCAAAAATGCCTTCTACTTTTTTTCCCAGTTTTCATTATTAAGAAAAAAAGGAAAACATTATACAATTTACTGTTATCGCCATACCAGTCAAGTAGCTCAACAAACTTGGAAAGTTAAGACAAAACAACACTTCAAAAGTAGAGTGGGGGAATAGAAGATCAATTTTCACTATCTGAATCACTCCTATAGCGGTAAAATTTACACAACAGCACATACAATACCAAGCTCCCTCCACTAAACCAGGCCAAAAGCCAATAGTAATTGTCCAAGCGTGCTTCAACCATATCATCAGAGAACCAACTTGGTACCCCTTTTGAACTTGTGTACACCTCAACTAGTGTAATCAATAGTGCACTCACAAAGCTTCCAACCCCAAAAACACTAGTGTACAAGGCAATTCCCATTGTTCTCATTGTCTTTGGAACTTCACCATAAAAGAACTCCTGCATGCCAACAACTGTGAAGATATCTGAAATGCCAAGAAGAATGTACTGTGGCAGCAACCAGAAAATGCTTAGAGGCACTGTCTCTGATTGTAATCCTGCAATTCTCATTTCCCTACCAATATCAAGCCTTCTCATTTCAACTAGAGCTGCAATAACCATGGCTATAATTGAGAGAACCATTCCAATTCCCATCCTTTGCATTACGCTTATACCTTTGTCCTGACGAGTAATCATCTGAGCAATTGGTATAAAAATTCTGTCATATAATGGCATCAAAAGTATTATGGACATTGTTATTGCACTTTGGAGCGTGGCTGGTGGAATCTTGAAATCACCAATGTTCCTTTTCATAGTCATGCCTTGTTTTGTGAAAAATGTGGCTGGTTGCTGGAAAATCACTGCAAACATGAGAAGCATTGTCCATATGGGCAAAAGCCTCACCATAACCTTGGCTTGTTCCACCAGATGCATGCAAGTTTTAGAATTCTTATTCAAATCCTTAAGACTTTCTTGACAAAGGGGTCTCTCTTGAAGCCTATCATATGAAAAGAAAAGAAATAAATAAATATTCTGCTGTAAGTACTTCACTACTTTGCATAAGCCATACAGTAAGAAGAATTTTCTGTTTGTGAAAGTATAACTTACTCCAACTCCACGGTTTCGGACTTGTCATTTGGAAGGGTGATTTCACAATGGAAGCACTTCAAGGCAGATGCTTTTATAGCATGAAACATGTTCATGAAAGGCTTTTTTTCTTGAATGTCATCTTCATGTTCTTTATATAAATATATAGGGCTTCCACAGGTGAAGATGAAAATAGAAATAACCATTGAAATTGCAGGGATGGCAAAACCTAAAACCCAGCCAAAAGTGTCTTGGATGTAGGACATGACTGTAACACCCATTAGGCTTCCACTGCAAACTCCAAAATACCACCATTGGAAGAATAGAGTTTTCTTGTTGGAACTTTTATCATTTTTGTTACTAGGCAATTCTTCCTCGTCACCGAGTTGATCTGCTCCAAAGGCTTGCAGAGATGGGTTGTATCCACCTTGGCCTAATGAAACTAAATAGAGAGACAAAGAAAGAAAGGAAGAAGACATTGTTCTGTTTCTATGAGGCCATGACCTTGCCAGTGCTGTTGCTGTCAATGCCGAAAGTCCCTAAGAACAAAGCACAAAAGAAAATAAGGTTAACTTGCCAAGAAAGCGCTCAAAATTCAAATAGACTAATAGAATCACATATATGGTGCTACAGTAGCACTGCACAAGTGCATAAAAAGACCTCATACCAGTAATATGAAAATTTGCTCACTAAGCGCTTCATTGAGTATGTGTAGGAACTAGGAAGATACCAACACATATTAAACATTCTTATGGACATGAATCTACTTATTCTTTTTAGTGAATAAATTACCTTATCGACATGAATTTTTATCAGATCATATAGAGATCAAAATCATGGTGATTTGACTCTATAGTTGGAAAATAATATATATCAGATCATGCAGGCAACAGAATCATGGTTCCTTGACTTTATAATAGGCAAATAACTTCAGTTCATTTTACTATGGATTTTTTCCAATAATGATCTCCTTTTAGCATGTGATAATTTAGTGCTTAATTTAATAACTTTAAATAGAAGTATTTTTCTCAAAAGTAAAGACATGACTTTTTACTTTCAGATGGAGATCATAGCCTCATGTTAATAGTGCTGTGTAAGCTATGACAAGTTGACAACCTTCACTTGAATTACTTCCATGAAGCTGCATATCATTGATCCAATGTTTTCGTGCCATACAGTTTTATTCAGGAATTGGAATCTCTCAAGAGGTTTCTATTTCAAAGTAATGGTGGAAAATTCTCAAATATGAAAAATGAATAGAACAGAGGACATAAAAAATGATAACCATCTAAGTGAACACACAACAAAATTTTGCATGTGTACGGTGTACCAATTTCTGAGTTACTAGTTGGAAGGTGACATGAACAAAAAATTTCACATGTACCAATGTTTGAGTTAGTACTTGGATGGTAAATTGGATATCATTATCTACAACTAGTGGAAGGAGATGATGTTTAGACCCAAATATATCAAGTTCAGTGCCAAATATTGCTTGTTGCAGATTATAATGGATTATTCAAGCTAATGAATATACTCCTAAGATCCCATTGTTAAAGTTTGGTTTTGGATAGATATTCTTGTGGAGTGTAGAACCTGAATTGGGAAGTTAGAAAAACATGCGGCCCTATGGTCACATAGCAAAATACACATTATTAATTGAGATGGGCCATCCTAATTCTTTCAAAACCTTAAATTCCTGTAATTTTTTCCTGGCTGGGGGACCCTCTAATTGTTCCAAAAGACTCTAGATGATATTAGCCTCATATATATCCTTATATAAGAAGTGGTGATTATGACTCAGACTCCAACAACCTTAATGGATCCCCTAATAATTTTATATGATATATTATTATAAACAAAGTTGGCAGCTGAATTCCCATCAACATGTATGAGTCATGTCTAAATTCTGAAGTGGCCAACAAAGTTATTAGGAAAAGGAACCAAAAGAGGTGAGGTGAAATTCCAATATATAACTAGTATTTAACTTTGGATTCAAAATTGAAGTGACTCACCATTACATAGAGGAAAGATGAGGTCATTATGGTGGAATATTGGTGCCAATAGGCATCTGCAATGGGTGCCACTAGCAATGGCATTATTGAGGTGAACCCTACCCAACTATTAACCATCTTTGCTGCAGAGGAATTGCTTAAGCCCACAACATCAGTTAAGTAAGTCACCAAATTGGATGCCACCCCTTTGAATGCAAACCTTTCTATACCTGCAATGGCTGTCAAATTGCACCACAAACAAGTAAAAGTTAGTTTTTTTACCCCAAAATTAAATGGCATAATATAATATCAGAAGGGCAAGAAACATTAGATAATCTTGGTTAGATTATGACTCTGGCTATTCTATACTATCAAAACTCAGAAGATGCTAGAATGAGGCCTGCTTTCTTATCTTTTTTATTGAATTCAGCTCCAATTGGATTTTGATAGAAGCCCATTTGTGCTTAAGGGACTATTTTTTTCCTTTTCACATGTTCTCTTTAAAGATTCCTTGTTAGGAACCCAAGACTCAGAATTGAATTTCTCTTTACATCCTAACACAATTAGCATACACATACTTAGAATTTGACAAAAATTAATCATTCATGGAATTATTTTACTTCTTTTTCTCATCCAAATTCCAAGCATGCTTCACTACAACAACCATTGTGAAATTCATGTGCTAAAAATATGTTTACCTATGAGCAGAATGCATGACTTGCTGAGCCTCTTGGAAGCCATAACAGAAGAAATAACCAAATGCGCCTAGCTAGAAAATGAAGCAACCAACCAATCCAAACCTGCAACTCTGAAGTTTACTAAATGAGCCACAGGTTAGAGTGCATACAAAAATGCAAAGCAAAGTGGGTTCTGCTTCCTCATGATCATGTTTTGGCCCATTAATTCAATCAGCATCTCCAAGTAACTGTCAATTCACCAAACATGTACAATACAGCTTTTCTTCCCTGTTTGAGCTTTCAAGGCTTAACTCTTAATGGTTTTGAAGATTGTACAATACATATATAGCAGTGAAGGTTTGTCTTTAGCTCCTTAATGGGACACTAGACTTTCACTTTGCACACCAAAAAGCATTCCCAAAAAACGTTACTTGCTTTGCTTTGCTCTCCTTGATTACCACTGCTAACTTTGTCACAAGAAAAAAATGATCAAAAAAGTTAGAGCGCACTTTCAGTTTGAGAATTGGTTTTTATATGTATTTGCGTTACCAAGGTGTCAAGCCAATTGTACATAACACCCTTTGCTCTCGTAGGTTATGCCTCTTTAACACGTGACTGTCGCATGCTTGACACGTCCATTGCCAATGCTTGCTCCACGTATTCCAATGTTGGATATTGCTGCAATAATAATAACACGTTATACATTCACTTTTTGCGGATATCCTTTAGACATACGACTTTGTTGGAGGTTTTTAACCGTTAGCAAATGTTTCGGAGTTAAAAACTGCGATAAAAATGAATGTTTAACGGATATCGAGCATAAAGTGTATGATTATCTATCATTACTTTTGCTGCAAATATGATAATGTGAACTGTAAGGATGTCGACATTATGGCAATATGAGTGACTGGATTATTCGAAATGAAACAGAGAATCAAAATAGTACACTACCTACTCTAAACTGCATGCAGATCTAATGCATCAAGAGGCGATACACGAAGTGGTGTACAACTTTTTTGTTATGTTTTAGACTGTTATAAAAGAGAAAGCATGTAAAAGAAAAAAACTATAACGCATTCTAAAACTGTCACAAATATATATGTATTGCAGGTGTTTTCCACTATATAGCAGTTTACTAATATTTTCGTTAATGAATACAAAAACGGTAAGTAGAAAATCATTTGAATGTTGACATCTAAAATTAGTAGAGTAAAAAATGAAGAGATACATGATGAGTTGTGATGTGATTGAAATAAAGATGTGAAGGGGAAAATTGTGTATATAAAGTCTGTCTCTGTTGGGCATCTACGTACATATATATCACAGTTGTCATTAATGTTGTTAATGACAAAAATAAATGTTATAATTACATATTAATTACTTTTAGACAGTTGCGCAAGTCATAGACAAATTAGTTTTATTTATTAGTAATAAGTTTTTCTATTAGATTAGCTGTAATTAAATTTTGTATAACTTTACAAACTTGTGAATACTCCGGACAGGAGGAACTACTTAGCTACTATTTTTAGTGATTGCTTTCACTTGTGTCGTTCTTTAGATTTTGTGTCTGTTGTTTTTGTTCGCCGTTCAGGCAATGTTGTCGCAGACTTCTTGGCTAGGAATGCCGCATCATACGCCGGTTTGGTGTGGATTGAGGAGGTACCACATGAAGTCGATGTTTTTGTAACTGCAGACCTTTTGGCTTCTATGCCCCTATTTAATTGATAGCAGGTTCTTTTCAAAAAAAATGTTGCTGAAAATTAATTAATCTATTTTATGAATATGCTTCTTTCAAAAATCAACCTTTTTTACTTTTTAAGGTGAACTAAATTGGGTCTTTAAAAAAATCTTCAAATTTTATCGAGAATTTTTTTAGTCAAATTAAGTCATTTTATCTACGTGTCATCAAATTTTGAATTGTAAATTGGGATTCTAGTCGGTTGAGGGTGGCCCTACCATGATTTTTTTTCCATCAATTTTAACCCTTAAATTTAAATCATATTATATCATATCTCTTCCACCACTATCTTCTTCCTCTTTTACCTTCATCTTCTTCGTCCGTAACTCATGCACGCCCAGAAACACAATCTCCTTAATCTTTTTATCTTTCTCCTCCCACCCACTGCCATCCTCTTCCTAATTCTCTTCCCACTCAAATTCATCAAAGAAGAAAAAAACCTAGCCTTTTCCTTATTTTCAATTTTTTAAACAAGCTTTTATGTAGGGAGAATTTTACTGCGCTTAACAGTCTTATCCAATTCAAATTGTGATTGTAATTCAACAAATCAAATAAATATTAAACATTCAGAATATTATAATTAAATTTATGGTTTTGTTTTAACTCAAACATAACATTGAACGTTATTATCTTATCTCCTTTTGTTATGTTCTATTTCACTATGTTGTTTTGTACACTTCGACTTTACTATCAAATGCTACTATAGTAGACTAATTAAAAGGCTCCTTTGGTGGTCTCAAGATAGGATAAGAGCAGAATAAGATAAATGATTAAATAAGGACATGATATGATAAGAGTAGGATATACTCTTTCATATCCTGCATTTGAGGTGGACAGACTATTGATAGGATAAGGAACAAGATAGTGTTAACCTATCCTGCTGGCGTAACAAACAATATATTACAGCAGGATATGATTATTGTCTGCTTATCATGTCCACTAAACGGGCTCTAAACTTCTACTATGAATCTTACACACACACAATATATATATATAATTCTTTTATCAACTAAAATTTTCAGAGATTAATCTCTAGACCTTTCTCTCCTTAATTTTTTTTTTTTTGAAATATCCCTCCTTAATTCATATGCATCTATATGCATGCACCGGATTTGGCGGTTGAAAAAAATGAAATAAATATATTTTAAAAAGTTAAGTAAGAAATTATTATTCACTAACTAAAAATAATTAAGATTGTGATAATATATGATAGGTTATAAGTGTTATTTAAAACTTTAATCTCAAACTTTTTCAGTTGCAGGTATAATAGCTTGGATTGCTTGATATTTATCCTCTAAAATACTACTTTTTCCCATAAATGGAATGGAAACCTAATTTAAGCCTTTTCCATGTAAGAATGCATGCATGTCCTACCCGAAATAAATGTTTCAGGTCAAAGGAATCGGATTGATTCAAGATGGCTTTCTTTCATATTGTCCGTTAATTATATATCATGCATCATCATCTTTATTGTATGTTTAGCCATTTTTATGAGCCTAGTAAATAGCCTTTTTTCCAACAATAAAATTTTCCTTATAAAAATCAAGGGAAGTATTGCGTTGTGAGGTCAATGATATGCCATGATTACGCTGTTGAATGTTAAGATTGTGGCAAGCACGCAGTCACACACAATTTCCACAAGCAAGCACGGCATAAACAGATAGAGAGGGAGAGAGTATAAATAAACAGAAGAAGGAGAAAAAGATGATAGTTTTTTCCAAAGTGCCATTAGACAGACACAAGATAATCATCGTCATGCATCTGTTGTCCTGTTTTTTAATGCTGGTGCTTCACTGAGATGGATACCACTTTGATAAATTATCATGATCTACAAGCTTAAGCTAGCTGAGTGGGTAATTAGGATTAGGAATATGTATGTTTATAACATTTCTGCCACGTGTAAGCAGCAATGGGTTCATTGAATGGATTAGTGTGTTTAGATTTCTATTACATTCATGATTCATTTAAAAGATTTTCCAATTAATCTCCACATTTTCCTTTTTGGCTACCGGACCCCAATAACACTCCACTATCTCATGGTGTTTCTGGGGTCAAATTTGACTGTCACAACATCGTGAATGCTACTGTTGTTACTGCCCAGAAATTTCTCAGTTGACACACCGTTGCCAATATTATGAGTGTGCTTACGTGACTACATTTTTCTTTTTAGATAGTTGATGAAACCAATTTTTAATTTCACGGGCTAAGCATTAGAAGACTGATTAAATTTTTTTTTTATTCACAAAAATTATGGATCAAATCTCTAACTACTTAAGAAAGGTAGTGAGACACTTGGTTGTGCATGCTTACGCACAATGCACTATGCTCTAAAATTTTGTTAACTCCCATGGACCGTACCACTTGGTTGCCTTATTGTTGATATAATTTGAAAGGTGCAAATTGTAAACATCACGTGAAATCATATACTCTTGTACTTATTATCCTAATAATTCAAATAACTACTAAGCTTTCTATTTCATCCACGCTATCAGCACCCCTTTACATTTTTCTTTCTTTAGAGCAAATTATCTCAAGTGTTTCAACAATACACTTAAGTTCTAGTTTTGTACATATTGATTAATTGCATTCTACTAGCTAGTGTTTCTATCTAACCTCTTTCATGTCATGATCTCAACCCAATCACATGATAATCTGTAACTAACATTACGTAATAACATTCCATTGCGTCTTTCATTTCCACAAACTTTAAGGTGTACGTGTTTTCAAATCAAAATTAAAGAAAAAAAAAAAGCTGTAATATGGTCCTAACATTTTATTGAGCATACTGTGTGCACAAGCAATACTACTTTATTTCTCTGGTTGATCTATATCTAAGAGCAGTGTTATCCAAAAAGAAAAAAAAAGAAAGAAAGAAACAACACTATCAACAAGCAATTAAAATCATATTGTAGAACTGCAAACTATGTATATTTCGTGAGAGAATGAAATTGCTAAACCAAGCACGAAAACCATTAAGGACAATGGTATATGATGAGGTAATGAAAGCAGAGCCATGCTTATCATGTAAAGCAGAACAACAAGCATGGAGTGAGTAATGGGAAGGCTTTTGAGGACAGAAAGTGATGCAAAGTTTAGATTTTTATCAAATAATTGTGAAGGGCATTATCAAGATATGTTCATATATAAAGTGATTCTTAGCTAGACCAGCTTTAATTTCCACTATACAAGGAGGTTTTCAATTTGACATTTTTGGCTCAAACATTTAGATTCTTTTTAAAGGGGAGAGGAATCAGAATCTGTATAAACTGATTCTCCATCTTAATTTGTGCGAGTCATCTCAGCTTTGACCCTTAAACTTTTGGTCCACATGACTTATCGTTTTACATTATTAGCTCAGGAATTAAAGAAAACAGAGAATGAAAATGAAATCAAATTATGACCCTGTTTTGTTGTTTACAATAGTGTTACTCATATGACGGTCTTCATGTTGGGCAGTATATTATTTATAAGGTGTGGAAACATGGATATTGAAATCCTATGTAACATAAAAAAAAAAATTGTGTAACTCAGCAACTAAAGCAAGTAATGATGATTATTTTGAGTTAAAAGAGAATATTCTTACCTCTTGAGTTCTTGGAAGAGCACGCTCCTATTGAATCCACAAAATTAAGTTTGCATCAAAGTAGCTTTAGATTTTGACAAATCATGATCCCATTATATGCAACCGCATAGCAATTCTCAGGTTTCTGGTACAATTCAGAGTCATTAAATCTGAGGTATGCAACAGAGAATTTTGTTTTAACTTGATGGGATAAAAGTGTATTATTTGTGTTAACTGGAAGGGTGATTGTGATCAAGTGAGTTTTATATATAGTTCCTAAAATATCTCCGAGGAATGCTGTACTTAGTTGGAATAGTTCCAAGTTCAGAGATCTGATTTATCATGTAACCTCTTCTCTGATTTCAATTACCTTTTTTGTAGTTTGATTAGTGCTATACCATAAAGAAAAAGAATTGACAAAATTTGGAAATTCTTGTTGTCTAGTGTTTAATTGTTATTGCTTTTTTGTGCGAAGAAAAGAAGTGTCTTGGCTATCCTCATCAAATTGAACATGTAGTATATACCCCCTCCGTTCCAAAACTATTGTAGTTTTAGTTTTTTCACAAAGTTTAAGAGTTCATTAATTGATGTTATAATTTGACTGAAACACCTTTATTTAATATGAGTTATTTGAAAGAAAGAGAATGAAAATCATTGGTCAACTAATTGGTGAGAATTTTGATTGGTGGAAATAAGAGGTGGTGCTTGAGAGATACACTATTAAATGAGGCATGAATGGAAGAGAATGAGATAAAATGCTTTGGATATGTAAAACAACAATGATTTTGGAACAAAACAAAAAAAGTTAAAACTACAATAATTTTGGAACGGAGGGAGTAACTATTATATTGTCGGCATTATATTAATTATATTTGGACATAAGAAAGGGAACAAAAATTCATGGTGCATTCCTAGTATAAGGTCTGATACATGGTATAAAATCTAAAAAGATAAAAGTAGATAGAAATTATAAATATAGAGCATTTAGCATTTGGTCATACATTATATAACTTATCATATCATTTAAATTAATATAATTCTATGTTTTGTGAAATATATTGAATAATACTCCCTCCGTTCCAGAAAGTTTGTTGTTTTGGACATTCTTCCAATATTTCAAAATGTTTGTTGTTTTAGAAAGTCAATGCATTCTTTGCTAATTTTTTCCACATATACCCTCATTTAATACATTTCTATCACTTATCACCTTTCATATTAACCAACCACAACTCTTCTTTATTAATTACTATACATTCTTCTCTATATATCTAAGTATAATTTAATAGTTGCACATCATACTAGTAAAATTAAATAAGGGCAATCTAGTCAAATTATACTATCAATAATTGATTTCTTACTCTTTGTGTCACAACCTTAAACTACAAACTTTTTGGAACGGAGGGAGTAATAGATAGTATGATTATGAAGTTAGTGGGTAGTGAAGATAGTGATAGCGCCGGTTGTGGTGGAGACAACAATAGTGATGACAGTGATGGAGGGTGGTGGTTTTAACGTGTATGCAAAGTCAGCATAATGTTTTTTTACCAAGACATTCAAGAATTGGTCACCCATATTAGAAAATGAATTTTTAATTAAAATAAAAAGAATGCCATTACTTTTGAATATATTATATCACATGATTAGATGTCAATATAAAGAAGTTTCCCTTCATGCGATTTTGTTAGTCTTGGGACCTCCTTCGCATCTTAATATGTACGTTGTTTTGATTTGGAGTATCAGGGATATGTAGGCTCTGGGAGGTTCGCTTGGTTAATACCCTCGAAAAGTGAATGTGTTCGCGAGTTTCATGACCAAAGCTGGAGTCCAATGGTCTTCTAGTTTCCTTCTTATTCAAAATCCTCACCGAAACTTAAGCCTCTTCTTTTAGCGGAAGTTTTAGGAACTAGTTTTGCTTGGGTGTACTTTTTCCGTATTTTGCTTACTTTTCAACTTGTACCAAAATAAAAAATGGTTAAAAATGAGAAAGTAAAGAAAATTAGAGTGGAAATATATGAAAAGAATTTAATTTTTATGCACTGTGGATGTAAAGCTTTATTAGTCTAGCTAATATTTCAATAGTTTCATATCACATTAAACATTACATAATTTATTATTTTAATTCAATTTTATGAAGTGCCAGACAACCACTGAATGTTTGTCTTGTAATTACAGTAAAAGTGTATATACATTAAATCTATATAAAAATTATATATCTTAGGATATAAGTGGCTTTTTAAAACTCTACATTAACTTATAATCTTGTTGGCATATTAATATATTAATTTGTTTTAGTGTCTTTAGCTCACTAGTATATAAGTTCATGAACTTATTTACACATATATTTGATGATTTGCTCAAATGTTTTAGTATAGAACATCTCTTTAAATTATATTATCTGGTCAAATTAGACTTTCCAAAAGGTAAGACCAGACTCAAAAATAAAATAAAAAATCTATTATTATAGGTAACAAACCAGACTTAGATCTCTTACATTTTCTTTTATTTTGAACATCTAACCGAAAGCATGTGATGTTTGGGGTCTGTTTGGTAGTCAAAATAAGCACAATGTAATCATATCTTGTTGTAATTTATTGTATGTTATACCGGCGGGATAGGCAAACACAATCATATCATTTAGTTTATCATGTGTAAAAGTTAGGCTAAAAAACATTTTTGGCCCCTGATGTTTTAAGTTTGTGCAAATTCTGCCCCTATCTATTTTGTCGATGTTTCTACCCCTCATGTTTTTAAACAGTGCACCATCTACTCCTCACGGAGGAGGGGTAGACGGTGCACTGTTTGAAAACATGAGGGGTAGACGATGCACTGTTTGAAAACATGAGGGGTAGAAACATCGACAAAAATAGAGTAGGGGCAGAATTTGCACAAACTTGAAACATCAGGGGCCAAAAGTGCTTTTTAGCCTAAAAGTTATCATGAGGCAAGAGTTGAGTTAAAACCTATCGTGATACAATATGATTACAATTTTCTATTGTTTTTCAATATCCTAACCCAAGTTAAATTATTTATGCATTTATATTTTTTATAAACTATAATAATATTAATTAATAAATATAATATTTTAATATTAGTAATATACTAATTTTATCACTTGTTATTGCTAAGCTAAAATTATATAATCACTTATAAATTTAAATATTATATGTTTTTATTCAAATAGAAATGTGATTCACTTTTTATTATTTATATCATATTTATCATTATCCAGTCAAACCTCAAACACATGATAAGAGTATATCCTGCTCTTATCATATTTTATTATCATTTAACTTTTATCTTATTTTACTCTTATCTTATCCTGACCAATAAACAGATCTTGAACCTGAATAATAATTAATTGATAAATTCATGGGTTCAATTTTCATATTAACAGGCTAATACTGATAAGTTCATGGGTTTGGGCTGAGCCTAAATAAATCCATATCATAATGGGCCAAATTTAACAATATATCTTGCTCAAGTGAATAAAAAAAAAACTAAAACAGGGGAATTTAGCATAGCATATACTATAGGTATCTATCTGATCTGAATGTTTAAGTCCAAACGTGGGAAACTGTAAAAGTAACAGCCACGAAGGCACAAAACAACGTTTGTTTGTCTTCAAAGTTGAAACCAGTAGTCTCTCTCTCTCTCTCAATTGAGTTGAAGCTCAAATCCCACAATTCAATCAAGCATTGTAGCAAGTCTGCTTTCTGAGCTTGAAGATCTGTGATTTCGTCATGGAGATTTCGGAGAAGGTGGTTGCTGTCATTATGGTGGGTGGACCCACTAAAGGTATATGCAATCTTTGCTTGTTCTCTCATCAAAGTTGGAGTCTTTTTTGTGATTGGGATTTTGGGTTTCCTTATGTTTCTTCAATTGTTTCTGCAGGGACCAGATTTCGTCCTCTTTCCTTCAACACTCCCAAACCCCTTTTCCCTTTGGCTGGCCAACCAATGGTTCATCATCCTATTTATGCTTGTAAAAGGGTATGCTTGTTTCAATTTCAATGTTGACTTGGATACTTCTTACTTGGTATATATAACAAATGTGACTGATCGTGGTCCCCATTAGTCTAACATTCAAATTGAACCTCACCTTAGAAACTTGAAAGATTTGGAGTGTTTTACTTGCTTGCTTTGTCTTTCATAGATACCCAATTTGGCTCAAATATATCTCATTGGATTCCATGAGGAGCGGGAATTCGCTTTATATGTCTCTTCAATTTCGAATGAGCTGAAATTGCCAGTAAGGTAACTACTGCATTAATATGTATCTCTAATAATTACACAAAATTTATGTGATTAAGCCCTGTTAAATGCTCGACCTGATCAGAATGTGTTTCATAATATCAATCTAGATATTTGAAGGAGGATAAACCACATGGTTCAGCCGGTGGCCTTTACTACTTTAAAGATATTATCATGGAAGACAGTCCGGTTAGAAACACTGCTCTAATGACTGCTTTTACATGATATTGTAATGAATTTTAGGATGTTTAAATGTCTATGTTCTAACAGGTAGGCTACATTTTGATTGCAGTCACATATCTTTCTGCTAAACTGTGATGTTTGCTGCAGTTTTCCTCTACCATCCATGCTTGGTAAGTGTCTTAATATTAAGTTGTTGTAGTTCTTTAGGAGTATGATGATACTGAAATATTTCTTGTTTCCTTTTGCAGATGCCCATATAAAATATGGTGGGATGGGGACAATGTTGGTAATCAAGGTTGGTGCCTAAAAAAGTTGTGTATATTCCTCTGCATTTAGAAAATACATACAGATGGTATATGTCTCTGTACTGATGCATCCTTGTTTTTCAATGCAAAATCATCTTTTTATTCTCCTTCTGGGGTTGTGGATGTCTTGTGTAGGTTTCAGCCGAATCCGCTAACCAATTTGGTGAGTTGGTTGCTGATCCAACCACTCATGAATTGCTGCATTATACTGAGAAACCTGAGACGTTTGTGAGTAAAGCAATCTAATGCTGGAGTTTGATTGATTTAAGCTATACTTCTTTTGTTTATGACTATGACTGGAAAAGATTAACCATTTAATGTATGCAGGTTAGCGATTTGATAAATTGTGGTGTCTACATTTTCACTCCCGATATTTTTACTGCCATCGAAGATGTATCTAGGATCCGAGAAGGGAGAGGTTTGTCTCCTTCAATCACAATTTAAAGAGGGTCAATTATAAAAGTGTTATGTTTCATAAATTGGTTGGGTCAATTATAAAAGTGTTATGTTTCATAAATTGGTTCTATGATATATAAGACTTAACTTGGCTTCAACCTTTAGTATTTTATTTTTAAACAAATAAGTATTGCATGGTAAACATATGGTTTCTTCCGCTTTACTTCAGTTTCACATCTTCCAGGGCACAAACTCACAAATAAGCACACACTTGTCCACAAGATAATGCATGCTTTTCTCTGCTTATGCTCCTTATTCTGTTCTTTCTTTTACAAGATATCATTATTAAAACATAGGTCTTACAATATATACATTTATTCTGCTCTTCGTTATCTCTCTTCTAATTTTTTAATCTGTTCTGAAATAAATTTGGTGTCTCTTGTATTTTCTAAGTGGCCATGAACAATTTACCTTTGAAATTCCAATCATCCAAATCAATTATGTTTCTTGGCTCATTCAGGGACTATTAGACTATTAGATTGCAAAGTAGGGAATGGCCTTGTCTCTTTTGTTTGTGTGAAAAAAAAAAATTATTGTCCTGCCAACTAGTGCTTTTGCCTAGTAAACATGATGAGAACTGTCTTATCAACATAGCAATACTGGTTATGATTGAGGCTGAAACAAATTTTGCTTGGACAAATTGTGGACCTAGCCCTTCTCTGATTTCATAGTGATTTCTCAATTGTTAATCAGGGAAGAATATGCAAGATGTCTAGTATGTTAATATGACAATAAGCTTCTCCACATAGTAAAGTAGTCAATTTTTTTAAACACTGCTTCATTATATTTGATGTATCTAGAACATGATGTTTTTTCCATCAACCCATGACTTGCATGTCTCAGAGAAAATCTATGCGCTTGCTTTCAGGATTTTCACTATACCAGCTTACTTTATTTTGTTTGCTTTTCACCATAAACTTGCACCATTGGAAATTAACTTGATTTTATTAACTGCGCTGCAGGTAATCTACGACGTCTTTCCAGCTTTGAAGCTCTCCAATCTGCCACAAGGTTGATTAAATACCTCTGAATTTTTTTTAGCAAATTCAAAACAGTTTTTAATGGGATGTATGGGCCTTACATTTTGGTTCAAATGTGAAAGAGTCTCCACACTTGACTCCTTAAGTTTTCAGCCATAGGGATTAAAAGTAATGTTGTTCAGTATAAAATAAATATCTATTCCTATTGCTTCTCATTCCTCTAATTTCTGATGTCTCAATGATAGTCCAGATATGTCACGTTGATTCCAAAGTAGTCATCCTTTCCATTGCAATTTTTTCTCCTTTGAAAAACGGAATATCTTCAAGGCTCATAAAGATATCTTTCCTTCAGGACTCTTCCTGCTGATTTTGTGAGACTGGATCAAGATATACTATCACCTCTTGCTGGAAAGAAGCAACTGTATACGTATGAGACAAAGGATTTTTGGGAGCAAATCAAAACTCCAGGGTAGGGTTGCATGGCTTCTTAGGTCTTATATTGCCTTAATCTTTAATACTGGACCGTTATTGGGTTTTACTTACATTAGACAATTGACATGAACAGAATGTCTTTGAAATGCTCGGAGTTGTATCTTGCACAATTCAGGCATACTTCACCCCATCTTTTGGCCAGTGGAGATGGTAAAACGAATGCTAAAATTGTCGGTGATGTATATATTCATCCATCAGCAAAAGTTCATCCATCTGCAAAGGTAGTTCCATTTTTTCCGCCAACACAATATCATAAATCCTTTCCTCTTTTTGACAAATTAAAATAGTGGTAATTCATCGATACATTTTCTGCTGTTAACTACCAACTACTGAACAGAAATAACCTGCCAGAGCGCTGAAGCCTGAGGGCTAAGATTACACAGATTTGTGCTCAAAAGGAAAGGCCTTAACTAAAAACTAAAACTGTACCAAATAATCATTTTATGCATGCATTAATGCCATTTTACAAGTCCAGGAATCTACTTGTTAGAATGGACTGTTTCATGGACATGATGGATAAATGGTGACGCCATGCTTTTCATTAAGATGTTCAGACCAAAGTTTGGATGAACAACTGTGCATATTGCATTTATAACTGTTGGCTCTAAGTAAAACCAAACAGAACTGTGGAGAAAGCCAAAATTTCTGGTTATGTGTATCTGAATACTTGGCATGAATATAAAATAATCTTTTCTTTCTTGAAACAGATTGGTCCCAACGTTTCTATCTCAGCAAATGTTCGTGTAGGTTCTGGCGTCCGGTTAATCAGTTGTATGATCTTGGATGATGTTGAAATTAAGGTAAGGAACTTGATGCCTAAGATATGTGATGTTTTCAATGTATGAACAATATGGCTTTTCTCCTGACAGGAAAATGCTGTGGTTTTAAATTCAATTGTTGGATGGAAGTCATCACTCGGAAGATGGTCGCGTGTGCAGGCAAGTTCAGGGCACTCTTAAAACTAGTGCTAAATATGATAAAACAAAATATAGAGCAAATTTTATATATAAGAAAATTTGGGCAGTACATCTTAGAGATTTCCAATTTTAATTGGCCGTGGAAAACTTGTGGCCCTTTGGTTGATCTTCATATTCGGGTTAACCTCGAAAACTAGCTCAGGGGCAGGAATTGTTCTTCGCAATATAAATACTATTTAGTGATATTTCTAGTCAATCTGACACCTTTAATAGTTGAGCTCACTGTGACTGACGATTGGTGATTTGAGTGGTTTCAGGCTGATGGTGACTACAATGCAAAGCTTGGCATAACCATCTTAGGTAAACATCCCTGCCCGCACAATTGTCTTGTTATGTTTCATATCACTGGTCTCATAGTGGTTGTTCTGTTGCTATTGTAGCACTGACTTTAGTTCCTATTTTCCCCCTTCTAATAATTATTTAGGAGAAGCTGTGACAGTTGAAGATGAGATTGTGGTGACCAACAGCATTGTTCTTCCTCATAAGACTCTTAATGTCAGTGTGCAAGATGAAATCATCTTATAATGCTAAGGAGTGTTGTACTAGTTACGCATCAAAAGAAGAGGTTTCAAGCATATTGATAATGAGTTTTCCCTTTCTTTGTCGAATTTGTTTCATATAGGGGTGACAAATTAGTTTCATGTTCAGGAAAATTGGAATATTGACATTCCAATATTTTTTTTGTTATCCTGCTAATTTTGTTTAATGTCTGCGAATGGACCAATAAAACCAATTATGTGTGTATATCAAACTTTTGACTGGTACATACCACACAGTAAGAGCAGGCAACAACATAATATCTAGAATATAATCCCTATGTTGTTACTTCTCTATTGTTACTATTAAACCGGACCAAATGATTTGACCAATTGGATTATGAATCGAATGGTCCAAACTCCAACCAAGTCTAACCATGAGCCAAATACTAAACTGGTTTTGCTGTTGAAATGACACATTTATCATATCACTTATCATTTATTCCTTTATTTTCTTTAAGATTATATCATCCTTTTTTGGGCAATTTTATCTAAAAAATGATTTCATTTTATTTTATTCCATCCAAACCAAAACAGTCCAACCAACCGACAATGAAAGTAAAAATAATTAAATTTAACCTTGTTGAATATACATGATTGTTTTCAATCAGTTTAAAAGGATGATCAAATGGTCTTGAACTAGTAGCCTGACCAATTTAATAATGTTTAGACTTTGATGGCATTGTCCAACATTTTGACAAATAGTGAAAAAGTTGATTCAGAGAAATATGCTGCTTGTCAATTATTCTGTTACCAAATGATGGACAATAGAATTGCTAAGTGAAAGTTCAATTACAAAGTGCAAGAGTTCTTCTACGCCCAAAAATTAAAACAAAAGTGCTTAATCCAAGGTTTGAGCTAGTTACTTCCTTCTTTAACTGTTGGCTGGGGACCTTAATTTCATTTAAACCAGAATATGGTTAAAACAAAAATACTTACAACAGACTTTGTGCGTGTTTGGAACTTGTTAATTTTCACATTTAGAAGCAATTCTCATAGAAGTGTTACTGGAAGTAGTTTTTGTGTGAGAAGAAGGGATTCTGATCAGATTATAAGTGAATTCAAAGATACTACTCACTTGCAGCTGAGAAGCTCCACAAGTAGTTCATAAAGCCAGACTGATAAAATCCAGTTCAATTTGACTAGTTTGCCAAATTGCCTACATGAATTAACAAGTAAAGTGAATGATAATATCTAAGTGTCCTTTTACCAAAAGAAATCATTTCAGCAACTTCCCCTAGAAAGCCACAAGGCTAATCCAGATTGTAGGCCACTAATAAACTGTGGTAGCAAAAGACTCGAGTCCCCTCTAGCAACATAACCACAGAAGAAAGATCCCAAACCATTCACACCAAAAATTATTTTACTTAAGATGGCTGAGATCCTTCTCCAGTAGTAGTTATGTCATGTCACTGGAGAAGATTTAATCCTGTGATAGCTAAGTTCAAGCCACAACAAATACACAATCTAATGAACATTTAAACTTCAATGTCAATTTTGCAAATTTAAGCTTTCATAATTGTGAAGAATGGTAAACCTTATTTTTGCAAATTGTTGAGCTCAAATCCAAAGAAGAATACACTCCGTTACACAAATAGACGTATTAAATCTGTACATGGAATCTCTAGTCTCTAAGAGACATGTTTACACAACATAACATGTAAGTCAATCAAGCAAAACTTTTTTAACTATAGTCCAGGAAAACTGAAACAAATGCTACAGCATCATACTAAACAAACATGGAGCCGCAGATGCTACAATCTCATCCATGTTTCTTTTTAACAGCAATCTACAAAAGTCCCGTGTCACATTTCCTCAACCAAGGTAACACCTCTTTCGCATGGACATTTCCTCACATTCTCTTCTCTTACCTGCATCACCTTAAATTCAAGTGTTCATATGAGAAAGCAGTCCAAGAATAATCCATCCCTACCATTAATGGGGCAGTGAACAAAACTTGTTTCCCTGTAGTTCAGCTTAAATCAGCAGTGATGATTCGATGATGAGTACTTTATTATTGCGGCCGCAACTCCAACTTGTAGGCCTGTATTTCCATTGGAGATATGGCAACAGGCCCCTCTTGTGCAGCATCTCCAAACTGCTCTGTGAACCCCATTGCTTCTGGGTCTTCATGCAAAAGATTCAACGATGTTGCTTTAGCCTTCAAGACTGTAAGATCCTTGAACATGCCAAACAGATTCACCGGATTGTCCGCCAGATTACTGCACTGTGATCTTCCCTTCCGACAGTATGAAGAATCCCAATGTTTCCTGTGTAAAATCAGTCCAAATCTTGGGCCTTCGGGTGGTTGCAGCAAAAATTTCGAAGGCTTGGGAACCTTAAAGTTCACTATGTGCAAATCACAGGGTAAGGGAGCAGCAAGGGGAGAAAAGGATCTAGGTGGTGGCTTCACAGACAAATCCTGCAGCTTCTTGGAAAGGAATGCGTGTAATGGATAGTTCAAGTGAGAACCAACACGGTGAGATAAAAGAGAAGGGCTATGAGGGGAAGAGCTCGAAACCAAATTTGATGTCGCGGAAATATTGGATTCCACTGTTAAGTGGAAGACAACATTCATCACACGGTTATCCATCACTCCCTGGCCCAGACCCCGACCGTCATCTCTCACCAAACGCCGGTCAAGCATGATCTCCAGCCATCCATTTTTAAGGCTCGCCACACCCAATGATTGCCGGGAGTGGACAGAAAAGCGCCGGCCATCGGATCCTTGTAAGAATGCAAGTGAGGGCATTGGGTAGTAATTGCCTTGCAGAGGAATCTTATCATAAGTTTCCCTACGGCTCATCTGAAATCCATTTAAATCAGAATAAAAAACCTTTCTGTTATCAATATCAGTTTGATATCTAACTATCAACTCCTTATCATTGAAATCATGGTCAAGAAGCTCCACATGATATTCCTTTTCAACGACAAACCCTTGAACTGTGGTTTCACCGTTATATATACGGGTGCTATGAGAAATCGGGGATTTCTCCCAAGCTGTTCTTGGATAAGAATATACTTCCTGCATCAAAGGACCCTCCAAGATCAGCATCTGCCCACCTCCTTCAACTACAGGCTGGGCATCACCACTGGGCTTAAACAAGTATGCCCCACTACCTGAACTAGAATACATACCAATTTCCTCATTTAGAATAGTTGGAGAACTATCTTTTAAGGTTATCTTCTGCAGCAAACCATAACTTACATCGAAAGCTAGCTTCTGATGCTGATTCTCGATTTCAGCCACATCAGCTTCTATTTTTGCACAAGAATACGGTGTAGGACAGCCAACTGAACTAGATTTAGAGAAAATTTTCAACTTCGCAGGCTTGGCCTTTTCACAACCAACAAAACCATTGGTGATATAATATGGTTCCAACCCCATTGCAGGAATGGAAACTTTCCAGTAAAGCCGGTGCTTCCCAGTAAAGATCTTGCTACTATGATACTGCAACTCAGGAAAAATTTGGCTTTGAACACAACTCCAGTTAGAGTCAACAACAGTAATGTCAGGACTGTCGACAACAACCATCACAACTTCTTCTCTAGTTTGCTCCAAAGGATTAAAAAAGACCACTGATTGGTAAGTACCGTCACGAACACTGATCACTTTATGCAATGGCTGAGCATCATATTTAGATCTCACTATTGCTGGCTCGTACTGGGAAGGACTTTGATCTAACTTGTCATAGCGGATCCCAAGGAGTGCCTCAATAGCCTTTGACATAAAAATCTGCAAGTCCTGTAATGAAGTATGCATTCGGGTTCCATAGTCCATAACCACATGATCTTTTGCAGTACCAGTTACCCCATCGTGATGCTGAAAAAGCGCCAAGTTCCTTCGGGCAGCAGTCAACTTAAAGGAAAACGACATTGAAAGCTTCTCACAATGTGATCTCCGACAGCACCCAAGTATTAGAGCTACCATCATTTCTGTAGCACGAAGTGTCTGCTCAAGTACCCTGTCAACAGCCTTGAAGAAGGGCCGTGAAACATAATAACCACTCCAGTAATCTTGTTGCCGATCAGCATAAGTAAAAAAGTCACCAGAAAGGGAAGGAAAACCTTCAACTAGACCAGATCCTATTTGACCAGGAGACGTGTAATTAATTCTTTCTGCTTCCTCACGCAGGGTTTGAAAGTAGTCTTCCAAAGTACCAAACTTGGCCTCTGTATTCAAACTGGGGTTTGAATTGATATAATCAAACAATGTTTGGTAATTTCTAAACTGGGCTTCGGCTTCTTCAACATTAATGTAGCGAAAATCATCTCCAAGGGGAACAAGAAGAGTATTTGTTCGGTACAGAGTAGATTTTTTCCTGTATTGATCCAATAATTTAAGTGCCCTTTCCTGAACATTTTCCTGAGTAGTCTCCTCAGGATATTGTCCCCATGGGCATTGTTCATAAACAAAACCCTGCATGCGCGCAAAGTCAAACTGACAACAAATAGCAGGTTCTGGGCCACATGTATGAGGTATATCATACGAATAAAAGGGCATCATATGGACAAATATATCAGTAGTTTCCTCTGCATCCCAGCTTTGACGCCATATGTATTCTAAATTCTTATGCCACGCAAGTTCCTTCTTCAGCTCATAATGGGTCCTCTGGATTAGCATGTTGTCAAAACCCATGCGACGCAAAAGATATGCCATGGTAGATGAGTAACCAAATGGATCTATGGCCCAAGAATTTCTAGGAACGAACCCAATGGTGTCATTCAACCACATGTTTCCTTCCGCCATCTGAAACATAATTGACCTTAGATTAAGCACCATCAAAAAATAATATACAAATCTCTAGTACAACAAAATATTGTATCTTACATGAACTTGAAATCACATGACATGATAGGTTTAAACATGGAAACATGATTAGCTATTCTATTAAATTATCAATGAGTGAATTACAGCATACACACTTACATAGAGAATGTGTTCCGCTGAAACTAAGTTCAGTTATCTTGAAAAGAGTTATGCTCTCTAGAATTTTGCTTGTCCAATATACTGAGTACCTTCTTTATGTGGGGTTGAAACTTATTTGGTATTACTACTTGCAACAGAACAATTTTAGATGATAAATTGATACTAAAAAAAAAGAACAACATGTAGAAGCATCCAGGAAAACTTTTTATTCGGTTGAAAAGACATTACATCTCAAACTTTTATTTTGTGTGTCAATCTACTTATCAAAATATGAAACCTTCTTAAGTTATCTTTAAAAAAATATAAGAAAGAAAAAAATAACGAAAGAATAACATAATGATTTTAAATTTGAATTATCACCAATATTATCAGATACATCATAACATGCATCCAACTGACTAACTAAAAGTCACAACTTCAAAGTAATATAGTTACAAAACTCTCATATTATCTATAACTAACACTTCCTAGTATTTACCAACATATTAATACAATAACCGATCACCTTTAAGACAGAATAGATTACATTTTTAATATTATATAACAAGCCATCCCCTAGGTTACTTTACGGAAAAGCTAAGAAAAGCATGGAAGTAACGATAGAATAATGATCAGCTTATAGGAAAACAGACAAAAATAAATAAAAAAACGTATGTAATTGCAAGGATGGATGAAGCTTTCAATATACCTGTTCAATTATAGCATAATAATGGGAATTGGCCTGCATTAAAGACAAAACAATTTAAAAGTCAAATTTCCGTAAAATAAACTGTCTCTCAGCTTCATTATCAAGAAAACTTTGATGGGGTTCTAATTTAATTAGACATCATTACTCCAAAGACATATGTTTCAAGAGCATGCATTTCGTTAACAGGAGAGATAATCGAAAGCTCCTTAAATTTAAAACTTCAGTTGCAAAATTATTATTATAAAAAGTATCCCAGAAACTCCTGTTATAATTACTTCAACAAGAATGAAGCTACATATGGAGTTGTAGAATAAAAAGGCAGAAGCTAATGGTGTAAAAAAAAGATAAGAGCCATAAGATCAACATCACATTACCTCATCATTCATCACCCAGCCGCCTCCAACAATTTCTAACTGCCCATTTTTTACCAAATTGATAAACGATTCCTTCATGACATCTGTGGTACTGATATCCCTCCACCATCTCTCTAAGTATGACATCTCTTCCCATATGAACTTTCGGCGAGGGTCCTAATTATCCCAGACAGATAGTTAAAATCATATTTTGAGCTGATCTCAATCTTATAACTGAAAAATAAATTTTATCAAAAGGAGCTAACTAGGCCTACAATCAACATGTTCTCCATTTCAGAGAGGCTTCTTTCTCTCCTGTAATCTAACATTTAAATACTGTTAAATAAAGAAAACAGAATCTGCTCTTAAGGTGTAGTGGTACCACTTTAGTTATCACATGCAGTGCCACAGTATATAATTTACTGCTTTGAAGCGGCAAGTTAACTAGTTCAATCATGAAACATTGTACCATTAATTTTATCATTTTTCAATCACAAGTCAACCCAGCAACTTATATTTACTCAATGAATCCAAATTGTTTACTAAAACAGAGTAATGCTCGATATTCACACACTTCACATTACTTGACACAAACCAAGTATGAAACTTATTTAACCAACAGATTTACCTCCAATTATATGGTTTGTGGCAAGAATTTTTATCAAGTAACAATAGTCATTTAGTTAATGGTAGTTACATGACAAGTTAAATAAGCATAACATTTGGTCAATTAAAGTGATGTGAAGTGATATATATATATATATGTATATATATATATATATATATATATATATATATATATGTAGACATATAAACAAAATCATGTCATGAATCAAGTGAAGGAATAAGCAAGTAAGCAACAACCATAAAACAAAAAGGGAAACAAAAACTCCAAACCCCAGAAGAAGAAAGCTCATATTTCACCTTGTTTAGTGTTTCAACAATGGTATCAAGTATATGGCGAGATTGCCTATCATAGTATTCATCAACAGTGAGCTTCCAACCAGGATCATTATGTGAGTGTGGCACAACAAACACCTTCAACTTCTCAGTATCCCACTCATTCCCTCTATAAGTAACACTCCAACCCTGCTTCCAAGCACCACCATCCACATCCAAAAATTCAATCTTATCATACAACCCCTTAGTGGTGATATCAACAGTGGCACCCAAAAGGGTGCTGTTGCCACTATCACCAGAAACAAAGGGTTTCCTGGAAAGGGGTTTTCTGTATCGAGAAGAACGGGTCCTGAAGTGCGTGATTGGTTTCGGAACCCCGAATCGGAAGAGAATAAGGAGGAACAACAAGAGCGAGAGCAATAGGCCAATGGCGAAGAAATTGGCAGAGATGAAATCTTTGAGCACGGTTCGTCTCCTTGGCTTTCTGGGTGTCTTGGATTTGGGATTTGATGATGGGAGGATCGATTGGTTCCAGTTTGCTCCACGCCTCGATGAGAAGGCCATGAAGCTCTGTTAACTCAGAAAAATTGAGATCGATTGGGGATCTATGGTGAGGGAAGAAGAAGGGGAAGAAAACTGGAACCCATTTCAGGAAATGGTGAGGGGAGAGAGGTGAAGTCTTCAAAATCAAGTCTTGATGATGAAATGGATCATGGGGTGGTGGAAGGAGATTCAAAGACTTCAGTGTGTTTGTGTTGTGTTGTGTTGTGTTGTGTTGTGTTTGTGTAGCATCAACGGGAGTTGGGTTTGGGCCTCCCCTATAGGGCTGCGCGCCCCACCCTTTTTTTTTAAACCCAAAAGTGCCCTACGGAAAGGTACTTTCCGTATTCAATTTAACTGAATACGGAAAGGTACTTTCCGTATTATATTTTGATGACTACGGAAAGGTATTTTCCGTATTTAACTCTGACAGGATTCCCCCTTTTTCCACCATTACTCCTCCCTCACCAACCTTCACCAACCCCTCACCAGCCCCCCTGAACCTCCTCAATGCCTCCAGACCACCCTCTCTCTCACCCTCTCCTACCTCACTTTCATTCCCAAGCTCTCCACCACCATCCACTCCTTCATTTCCCAAGCTCTCCACCACTACAACAAGTGTTGTAGTAGAGGTAAGTCTATGTGTTTATTTGTTGTTATTTTGTAGGATTAAGTAGTGGAAGTAGTTAGATTAAGTAGTTTAAGTAGTTAGATTAAGTAGTTTAAGTAGTTAGAAGGATGGGTTTTTGAATTCTGAGTCGTGATATAATACGGATTGTTATCTTCCGTATTGAATATGGAAAGGTACTTTCCGTATTCAATATGGAAAGTAACAATCCGTATTCGGTATGGAAAGTAGATTTCCGTATTGAGTATGGAATGTAACTTTCCGTATTCTCTTCCAGGGATGACAGATTCATTTTTCTTTGGTGAGTCACAATTGATTGAAGCTGGATTTCACAATGGTCAACCTGAAGAGGCCACTACAGAGGTGCCACCACCAGCATTTGTGCCCCCGTGTATAAGTATAGATGTCTCGCATTTATTTGCAACTGATCAGGTATTCTTTGAACATATTTTTGCATTGTTTTGAGAGTGTAATATATCAATTCTTATTATGTCTTGATCACCCTTGTAATCAATTCTTATTATTATAACAGATTTTCCCTACCCGTGATGATCTTATCAATTGGGTTCATGGAATTGCGATTGAAAATGGATATGTTACGTTGATCACAAAGTCAGATTATGGTGGGAATGGAAGCAGAAAAGCTTATGTCATGTTGGGGTGCGAGAAGCATGGTAAATATGTTCCTTATAGAGACCCTGACCTTGTTGAAGGGACGAGATCACAAAAGACAGGTTGTCCTTTTAGACTAAAAGGACGACCTAGGAAAAATGGCATAGATAGAGATTGGCGGCTAAAGGTGATGGAAGGTATACACAACCATGAACCAGCTAGGTCACTACTTGGGCACAATTTTGTTGGTCGTCTAAAACCCGGAGAGAAGGAGCAAGTGGGAAAAATGACAAGGAGTTGGGTTCCACCGAGAAAGATGTTGTTGACTTTGAAGGAAAACAATCCTTCAAACTTGACTACCATATCTCAGATTTATGGTGTTTGCAAGAGGTTAAGAAAATCCCTCCGCGGGGGATTGACAGAAATGCAACACTTGTTGAAGAAGTTGGACGGTGACAAGTATGTCCACTTTGAAAGACATGAGCCTGGATCGGAAGTCATTAGGGATGTATTTTGGGCTCATCCAAATGCTATCAAACTGTTCAACACATTTCCATATGTAGTGATTATGGATTGCACATACAAGACAAACAAATATGCAATTCCCTTGCTTGAGATTGTTGGACTGACTTCCACAGATAAGACATACTCCATAGCCTTTTGCTACATTGTTAATGAGGGCACAGATGACTACGTTTGGGCACTGGAGTGTATGAAGTCTCTATTAGCTGATCAAGCCATGTTGCCTAAGGTGATTGTTACTGACAGGGATCTTGCCTTATTGAGTGCTGCTAAGCAAAGCCTTCCTAACACTACACATTTATTATGCTTGTGGCACATCAACAAGTGTGTTTTGGCAAAGTGCAAACTCTATGTTGGCACAGATGATTTTGCTGAATTGGTTATGATGAAGTGGGCAGAGGTGGTGGATGCTGCAACAGTTGAAGAATTTGAAGTGAAATGGATGCAATTGTTTAATATGTGCAAGGCAAAATACAGCAACTTTACCTCCTATTGTTCTACTACATGGTTGGTTCACAAGGAGAAATTCGCCAAGGCATGGACAAATCATGTGATGCACTTTGGAACAACAACAAGTAACAGGTAAAAAAATTACATGAGCTTAATTTATGCGTTGTTTGTTCATTTGATAGATTGTTGTTAATAAGATATCTATTTGTTGTTTGCAGGGCTGAGGGTGCACATGCCAGTTTGAAGAATATGTTACGGGATTGCAAGGGTGACCTGGCCACTTCATGGGATGCGTCGCATAGTTTGACATGTAATCGACATACTGAAATATTAGCATCGTTTGAGCGCAGTATTCACAGAATTGATCACATTTTCATGTTCCCATTTTACACAAATATTAGAGGATTTGTGTCAAACAAATTCCTGCAGCTCATCGACGATGAACATATAAGAATGAAGTCCTACGGCGGATGCGATTGCTTGTTGAGAGAGACTCATGGACTACCTTGCGGTTGTGAACTTGCAGGTCACCGGTCAACCACTCTCTTGTCAATTAATTCTATTTGTTATTGAAAGTGACACTTTTGTGAACTAGCAGGTTATGAAAGAATTCCATATGAGTCAATTCATCCATTCTGGAAGAGACTGAGTTGGGAGCATGTACCTGAACCTGTTGCAGATACTACCAGCAACCATATTTGCGGCATGAACCATGGAGATATGCAACCAGAAGTTGAGGCATTGACACATTATTTCAGTTCTTTGGATACTGGAGGGCAGAGTATGGTAAGGAGGAAGCTTCAAGCGATCTATTGTCTTGAAAGCAGTTCACTTTGTACTCCTGCGGTTAAGATAAGGTCCAAGCGCACTCTTAAGGCGAATGAGAAAATACCACCTAAGAATAAAGCAATAGGATCCTTGACTCGTGATCTTTCAGGTTTTGAACATGTTGATAGGGAGATCAGAGAGGCAAAGAAGGTTTCACAACCACCAAAGAAGAAGAAGCGTGTGAAGAAGTCTGATACAAGCTATTTCATGGGTCATTTTCCAGCCTTTTTCCACCCATATATACAAACAGTTCAGAATGTTGAGGATGATGGTAACTGTGGCTATAGAGCCGTTGCTACATTACTCGGACTACCATCAGGTGAGGAAAGTTGGTCATGGGTTAGGGCAGCGTTGATAGAAGAACTTGAACGACACAGAGGGTTGTATGATGAAATGTGGTCCAGACATGTGGTTAATGCCTTACATTCCCGACTCACTCTTCCTCCTGGTGATCCGGCTACCGAGGATAAATGGATGCAACTGCCAGAGATGGGATACCTTGTAGCAACCAGGTTCCAAGTGGTTTTCATATCCATCTCCTCTACGGGTTGTTGGTCATACCTTCCACTAAGAGGAGAAGGTCCACCGGATGTACATCATGTTATAGCTGTTGGTCATGTGATTAATCACTTTGTACAGGTATTTTTTGATTGAGTACACTAATATCCAATTGGTGAATTGATTTGTTGTATTTGCAAGTTATCTAATTTTATTGTTATTCTCTATAATGTAGCTCCATCTAACTCCTGGACATTCTATGCCGCCAATTGCTCTCCAGTGGGAACGGTATGTTGATCCTACATCAGTAAGCTGGTGCGCCCCATATGGTACACGTTTAGGAAGATTCACATCAGAATTCGAAGCTTGGCTTGTTACTTTTGGTGTTCCTCTTAGTCACCAAAGCTATGTAGACATCACCTCAGATTGACACCACACTTTTGTGTGATATTCATTTGTAAACGCTCTGTAATATTAATCTGATGGGCCTTGCCTTTATGATGTTCATTTGTTGCTTTTAATAATATTAATTTGATGGTCATTGTTATATTGATGGGCCTTATTATTTTGAATCAGCATCAGGGATAATTAACATAGACAACCACTCTGTCATCAGAGTCCTGTCATTTTCATCCACCCCATCATCAGAGTCCTGTCATTTCCAACCACCCCATCATCAGAGTCCTGTCATTTCCAACCACCCCATCATCAGAGTCTTGTCATTTTCATCCACTAAATGACGAACTTGAAACCTGACATTACTATCTACCACCAACCAACCCCAACCACACTTGTATTATCCACCAAACACCATAAATCTTTTGACCATTCTGCTATAAATCTCTCTAGGTTCTTTATTCTTCTTCATCCTTTTCTTCATGTCTTGCTTTCGAAGATAAAAAAAAACAATGGAACAAGACTGGGATGCATTCGTCCGCCGTTGCAAACGTCAAGGCAGCACTTCTAGCAGCTCTCGTCCTCTCATTCCTGGGCCAGCTGGCGCCGTCCAGGCTGCCATGTATGGGCGTAGATCCAACCCTAACACACTACTCATTCCGACCCAAGAATTTGTGAGGCGTGCGCTCGAAGACAGATCAACCGAAACCGATCCTGATTTCAATTCAAATGCTTGGCTTACAACCCTGCAATTGGTGGAATCTGCCACTCCGCTGGGCACAATCACAACGAATGTTGAGAGAGTAGAGAGTGTTGTTGCTGTTATTAAATCATGCACTCCCAATGGTTTCGGAGATGCCAAAGTTACCCTCAAGGTATTTGCTCGCTTTTGTCCAGCTTCTTTAACCGTCAATTTGTTGTCTCATTTTCTCTCACGATTGCATTGATTTAGGACCCTACGGGCACCGTTGACGCTAGCGTCCATCGCAAGGCCTTCACTGACAGGGAATTTAGGAATGTCATAACTGTTGGATCTGTTCTTGTTCTCCAAAAGGTCTATTACCTTAAACATTAATCTTGCTTCATTTGAACAAGTACGCATTAATCTTTTAAATTTGCAATTTACTTGCAGGTTGCTGTGTTTGCACCGAGTAAATCTGTTCGTTATCTGAATATAACGTTGCCCAACATAGTCAAAGTATTTCCACAGGATAGCGGACCCCACGACTTCATCGATATCACTGAGGATTAATTTTGTTTTCGTGTTGCTTCTGAATAATTTCGTGTACCCTTTAAACTGTTTGCCATGAATTATTTATGTTACTTATCCTGCCTTTGATTATTTACGGTGTAGTTATACAGGTTTTTTTCAATACAAGAGTCGGCATATAATGAGTGAAAATAGAAAGCATGATTAATATAAAGAGAGTCCTAATACAAAGAGTCACATGTCATAATATAAAAATACAAAAAAATATACAAATATACAGTCAATCACTCGCCCCGGCCCCTACCGGCCCCTCTACGACCTCTAGGTCCACGGGCTCTGCCTCCACGGCCTCTGCCTCCACGCGCTCTGTCTCCACGACCTCTGCCTCCTGCAGCTCTAGCTCCTCGGACAGCAGCAAAGGCTACCCCCTGGGTACCAATGAAGGCATTGGATCTAATAAGATCCAGCGCCCTCTCAGTGAGGGATCGGGAATGCGTGCCCTCTGCAGGAGCATCTGGCACCTCGAGTGACTGCTCCAACAAGTCCACGGCCCGACGCATAACAGTCTGCAAAAATAATGTAGATACATTAGATACAAATAAAATATCATGAACAAAAAATCACAATTGAATGGAAAATAAAATTCAAACTTACCACCGCACTGAACTCCTCCCTCCTATCATCAGGGATGATGAACCGATGGGACACAGCGCTGTACCACCTCATGTAATCCTCCACAGTCTCTCCCGGATATGTAGCGGGGATCCCCTGAGGGCGGAGGTGCGGCGCAAACTCAGCAAAGGCAGCATCTGCGGTCTCAGCAAGGGACCCAGACGTCTGGATCTCAGAGGGGTGTCGAGGGACATCCTGTATGAAGCCAAACTGGCGCAGAACCCTCTCTGGTAGATGCCATCGAACAACACGGCCAAATGGCGACCGGATGTAGCCAGAATACATGGCCCTCGGATCCCGTGGTCGATGAGCCCGATGGTCCTCAAATGGGGTCCATATAACGTCATCCACCGTCAGCTCATCGAGCATGACTCGCCTCTCATCAAGGCCTGCATGCCCGACCCGGGACATAGCCCACCGCCGCGCCCTAGGCTGGTCCTGCGAGTACTCCGGATCCGCCCTACGGATAATGACGCGGTCAGAAAGGTACTCGTAGACCCATCCTAGCAGGAGCGAGCTAAAACCTCCCATCTGGGCCGTCCCCCTCCTGGACGCTCGACTAAGCTGGTCGTATAGCGTAGCGAGCGCAATCGCGCCCCACGCGTACTCGCACACTCGACCAAGATCCTCCAACATCCCTATCCAGTAGACGGTCGTATGGTAGCCTCCGCTCTTGCTAGCAAAGAGCGTGGCGCCTAGCTGGTTCACCAGCCAAATCCGTGCAGCGTCCTCATATCGGTGCTCTACAATGAAGTGAATTAAGTTAATAGTTTATAACAATACAATAATAATAGATACAAAGACAATACAATAATAATTAAGACATACCCGCCAACGCAGCCTCATACCGGGTCTGCAAGACCCCAAAGCGAATAGTCTGGGACCTATTCGTATCAAAATCAGCCTCATAAATACCAACAGATCCTCCCATCAACTGAGCACAGAGCGCTGCACACTCGTCCCTCTCCCCCCTCCCAGGCATATAGAACCTCGACCCCATGGGGAGATGGAGAAGAGCCGACACGTCGTCCAAGGTGATAGTCATCTCCCCGAACGGCATGTGGAAGCTACTAGTCTCCTCATGCCATCGCTCCACAAGGACCAAAATAAGGCCTGCATCTGTCACCGGGTAGCTGCAATAGGGTAGCTGATGAAGACCCGTCTGCTCAATCAACTCTCGAACCCGCCTGTGACTGTCTGAATCACCATCACAAGCAAGGTTCCAAACCTTCCCCCCAGCTGTGGCCACCTTCAACTGTCGACGGTCCACATACCGCTCGTCTGTGCGTAGGAGTGCATGCCACGCCCAGGGAGCCTTGTGATCAGCATAATGGGTGAGGAGCGATAGCTCAACAGGCCCCCCCGGAAACGGCGGCAACCTCTGGATCAGGTCCTCCTCGCCACCCTGTGCCCCCTGCTCCCCCTGCTCTGGCGGCAGGACATCAGCATCAACAGTAGGCGGAGGAATACTATACTCGTCAGATCCTCCCATGCCGGATGAGGCCTCGCCTGATGACTCCTCGCCGGAAGACTCCTCGCCTGAGGACTCCTCGCCTGAGGACTCCTCGCCTGATGACTAAACCATGGGAGAGGGCGGAGAAACAACTGTAGGTATCTCAACCGTGGGAGACGGCGGATAATCAACCAGAGGAACCTCAATCATGGGAGACGGCGGAGAAACAACTGGAGTTGAAGCCTCCACCGCCTGAGAGGTTGCAGCATGATCGCCGCGCCGGCTAGAAGCATGTAACCGCCGGTGTCTATCCTCAGTAGCCCCGACATCCTCACTAGAAGCATGAGACCTCTTTCTGTTCTTCATTCTCACTATATATTCAGAGCAAACATTCACTATATATACCATTTCAGCCATAGACAGAAACATGATGCAAGCAAATGGAAAATTCCTAGAATTTTATAAGTACATAGATGATAATCGGATCTTCTGTGGATTATGCATGCTTGGATCAACTTTTATTTTCCTAATAATCAATTATGGCATCTAGAAACTACTCACAAATGCTTTGGAAACCTTCTATAATTGATTCTGAACCCAGAATCAATTATAAGTGTTGGGTTTGGTTCTGAGATGAATACGGAAAACGTTTTTCCGTATTCAATACGGAAAACCATGTTCCATACTGAATACGGAATACCATTTTCCATATTCAATACGGAAACCTGTGATCCGTATTTACCCAGAAACGCCATTAACGACAATGAGCTATCGGCCCTAAACCCAAACCACATTCAAGACATTTCAGCCAACAATACCTCTACACAAGCAACAATCGACTACCCTAGGGTTCAATGATTAACATAATTTCAAGTTAAATGGGGAAAATCCAAAAATCCTTACCTCTAGGTTTCAATTCTGAGAATGGGGTTGTGAAGAGCTTTGATGGAGATGATGGAACCTTTCAAGTACACGGTTCAAGCAAGGGGAGCGACAGAGATCGAAGGTTGAAGAGGGGAGAAGAGCTTGGCAAAATACGGAATGAAGTTTGAAATGGGTTTGAATAAACCCTTGCCGGTTTACATACTAATATAATACGGATATAAGACTTCCGTATTGAATACGGAAATGTTGCTTCCGTATTCTATTAAAGGGGGGCGTTCCAGTAATTTCCCCACTTTAAGTGGGGCGGGGAGCCCCATAGGGGGGGCCCCAAACCCAACTCCCAGCATCAACTGATGGAATTGGTGGGATATTTTTTGGGGCACTTTGGAATTGTCAATGCCTTAGGTCTTTGGATTGATCTATGTAATTTTCTTCTGGTTGCCTAAATTTTCCACAGTCGACAGTTATGAGACTAATTGTGAGATTTTAAAATCGCCTTAATAGTTATGAGACTAATTGTGAGATTTTAAAATCGCCTTAAGTATGTGTTTTATTAAGCTTTGGAAGTAAGTTAAAAGTGATTAGCGCACTAAACAATACACGTTTTTTCAACAAAAATGATTTTTACTTTTAATATAATCATAATACAAACACACACTAACACTGTGTTTGCTTGCGGGTGCTTTGGGTGGAGAGAGATAGGTGAGAGAGAAGTTGGGGAGAGATGGAGATTCAACCCTCGTTTGGTTGCATTTGACAGGAGGAAAGAGAGAAACAAATTGTGGGTCCAAGACACTTTTCAAGGTCTTCGCAAATTGAGCAGAAATTGACACAAGCATAGAAAATTTTCCACTTTATCCATTATACCCTCAACACTCACGAATTTTTCACAAACTAGCACACAGACACAATTATTTTCTCTTTTCTTTATTCCATTGTATACAAAAGTGTCTTTTACTACAAAACTTTATTTTTTCTCTCTCTTCCACCTCATTATTTCTCATCTCTCTCTTCTTTATCTCAACCATACCAAACAACCCAATAAATCTACTATATTTTTCACTTATTTCTCTCTACTTAACTTCTCTCTTCTCTACTCTCTCTTCTCTATTTCTCTCTTCTCTACCAAACGGAGCCTAAATGTGTGTCTTTATTTCCGTTGAGCTCAACGTGGATCCATGTTAAAGTCAACATGTCAAAATCTTATTTCTTCAATCCACGTTAAACTTCACTTGGCGAATTCGAACTATATTCTATTGATGCATTGAAATACGTCAAATCATGTTAACTCTAACGTCAAACCATACATGGACTAAGTGGATAGACTCTGTGTAATTTTATAGGGAACATCTTTTTCCAAGTGGAAAATTTTTCCAAGTAGGAAAATTTTCTCTCCTTTTTAGTTGTTGCTCCACCTTAATTGCTTAGTGTATAAGCTCTTGAAGGTTAAAGTAATTGTGGAGCTGAACAACATCACAAATGTCATGATTTAACCCTTTTAGAAACCTCATAGTGCATACTTTTTCGAATGGAGGTTGAGTCTAATTAAATACATTTCCATTTTTCATAGATATTCATATAATGTTTTGGTTGACACTTTAAGAGTCATATGACCCGACGGCACCGCGACCGGCTTCATGAGTAATGTTCTTAAGCAGACATCGTGTGACTGTCCGGAACGATCTAGTCTAGGAATCGTCCATCCCAGCATGACTGGCAAAGTGTCCAACCGGCCTGGTAAAGGGCTGAGACAAATACCTAAACACAACGGCATCAAGCCAATCGTGAGGTCGAAAGCCTCACTTAAAGGGCTCCCAATACACTTGTAGAGACACTAAACACGCACATCTAGCCTTTAAATATAGGTTTTATCGCTCATTTACATAGCATGTAATTCATAATTAAGCGTTGATGATTTTGGGGATCTAATATGATTTTTATAAACAAAAATGAAAGTTTGAGTTTCAATCTAGATCTAGGTAATTTTCACCGATTATAATAAAGAAGAATGATAGATATTGAAGTAAACACAAAGATTAAGTAAGAAAACTCATAAAAGAGTTCAAATTTTAGATATATATCCTCTTTGAGTGTTGCCTCCAAAATGAAGATGATTAAGAACATGACCAACTTCATTTCTTGATACTAAATGATGTGATGAGATCGAGATTGTGATGGCTCCCTTGATGTACCTCACATAATTATGGCAGCCAAAGTTCTAGTTATGCTTGAGCAACAAGTAATCCAAGAACACATGAAATCTAAAAATACAAAGGAAGAAAGTATGCAAAAGGAAAGAGTGAGGCAGTGATGCGCCACAAGTTCTTCATGAAGATTTTGATAAGTAAGATGGTGAAAAGGCACTAGTGCAGGATGCTAGATACTCTTCATGTTCTTAATTATAAGATATTTTAAAAGAAATTTAGTTTTATTTTTTTTCATATTTACCCATTACATTTATTAAAGAGAAGTGAGATACGATTAATGTAATAATGAAAGTATTTTAGCTCTAGCCGGATGGTTCTATTTTTGCCGGATTTTGGGTTTCTTGGGAGGATCTTGGCGAGCTGTGAAGGATGGGCTTTTTGTAAGCTTTTTTGGGCTTTGTTGTTTGCTTTGGTTTTTCTGTAGGTGGACTTCTATATGTTTTGTGAGTTGTTTGTTGAGTCTCTTTGGACTAGTTTGCATTTTCCTAATTGCGTCTGCTTCTTTCGGTTGTTTATGAATTTTTTAGGAAAGTGTAACTATTTCCTTATCTTTATATCAATACAGATTTTGCTTTAAAAAATTAAATATTTATATTTTAAACAAGGGTAGATATGTAATATTGTATATGCTTTCTTAAAACCAATACATTAATTAGTCTCATTATATGTTTTTTTAAATAGTGTAATTTTCTGAATTGTGTCTTATAATTGGGACTTGAGAGTAATTCGCAAAGAAAGTTATCTAATAGATTTGAAATTCTCAAAATGAATAAAAGTTTTTGAAAATGTACAAGAGCTCCTAAATGTCTTAGCGTCATCTAAGATACTCTCCTAAAATGAAAAATGAGTCAACATTCAACCCAGAAAGGTTACAACCTAAAAGGCTAAATGGGCCAAAATACAAGTCAAAAAAGAAATACAACCACTCAAAAGAAAATACAAAGAAAATGAAATTTTTAAATAAACTAAAATCATCATTTGTTAAACAAGGAAGATAATAATATCTCAAGAGTTTCCTTTAAATACTTTTAACATAGGTCCCCTCACGCTATATAGATCTTTCAAGTCATCATTGGCCAAGCACATATCATATAAGGTATGTTTTACTTGTAACATGTAATAAATATTAATAATCAACCTTATTGTAATTATAGATGTAAGATGCATATTTTATTTGATATACTATATAAAGAAATCAATTTTTTTTTTTCAATTTTTTTACCAATACAAGAAAATCTATGTTTAGGACAATTTTATAGGGTTAATATTATGATTATTTTATCAAATTACAACTTTTAAAAATTAATGAAATTTTTTTTTCTGAAAATCCCTAAACTTCTCTTATGCGCGAAAACACTTTTCGTTTCCCTCTTTTTTTTTTTTTTTCAAATTTCCCATTAATACCCTTCCTTTTTAATCCTTAAATCTCTTATATATACACGAATTCCTTAAATCTCTTATTCTATACCTATTTTGTAAATCACCAAACTCCTTCAACCCAACTGGGCCGGGGGCCCATACGGGTTATAACAACTAAGCAGTAGAGAATTGGTTTACTTGCTGGTGGCGAACAGTTCTGCTAGCTCATCAGTAACAGTGGTCGTCTTATCGGAAGCGAAGGAGTCATCTTCCACCAGCAACCGCAAGGTTTGTCTTTCACCCAAAATTTCTTGATTATTCGTCGTGTGTATTCAAGCATTTGGTTTGGTATGAAGCTAATCTTGTAATACTTTTTAATGTTTGTTATGGGTTGAAGGATCTCAGCGAATCGAACTCAAAAACTTTTAGTGTAGACGATTTTGGGGATCTGATATGATCTTCACTTATATTCGATTTCTATATGTAAGGGGATATAAATCTATTCAGCTTGTGTCTAGTAACTTTTTGGCACCCTTATTCCTCCCCTTTGAGTGACATATAATGAAATGCTGAACTAAATAACTTCAAATTATTGGTTGATTAAATTCATCCTTGTCTTCAATCTTGTGATCAATATTATAGGCTGATTTTAAATTTAATTTCTTTTGTGTATAATCTAGATCGGTTCATCCAACCATGAATTCCAACATTACTGGATTCAAACGACAAAGGAACTCTGAGGATGAGAGTTTGCCACTCGGAAAACGCCAATTAGATGGCATTCCTTGCATGAAGGTATTGCTAGTGGATGGAGAGACTGCATCCAGGGTCTGGATGCAAGGAATGCTAGCATCACTAGGCATTGAGACAGTCCCTGTGTATAGTGCTCAACATGCAATAATAGAATTGGAGACTCATGATCATCGTGGACACTTTGACTTCATGTTCATTGATTGGTCTATTAAGAATGCACTTGAGGTGATCTCAGAAAATTTCTTTCTTCTTTAAATGTATCTTTACTTTGTCACATTAATTAATATCTGTCAGCAATTGAATCATGCTTGCATTCTTATGTAGCTGGTGAAGTGGATGCATTCCAGGGCGGTACCGAGCAAGATCGTGGGTATGTACACTAATGATGACACAGAGAGAAAGCGCCAGTTTTATAATGCTGGAGCTACTCTTTGTGTTAAGAAATCTATGGACCCAGCATCTGTAAGCCACACCATTGCACATCTTCGCAACATGTGAAGATAATTAAAGCCCTTTTGATATTGTTTCTTATTATGAATAGTGATGCAGGTTGTTGTTTGGTTTAGTTTTGTGACTGTCAGTTAAGTTTTTCAGGAGAGGTCTAGACTCTTTTATTTTAGTTCAAGTAGTGACAAATAAAGTGCTATATGCATCGTGACTCTCTTATTTTAGTTCAAGTGACAAATAAACTTGCGACTTGCAATGAGAAATATATGTTTATGTTTTTTTACAAGGCTTAATTTTATCTTATGACGTTATTGCAGTGGTTAAAGATGGTTCTTTAAACACTTAAATTAAATCACACTTTAACAAATCTGGTTGTTAGGATCAGGATCCAGATCGTAAGACCCTACGATCTAATAAAGTTGTTTTGATTCGGAATGTGGCTAGAATCGCACGTCATAGAGGATCGTGGTGGGATCGAGAGATCCAACGGCTCGGATCATGAGATCCTGATCCAATCAAGCACTAGTTTGTGGGTAGAATTTTAAGGTGGGTTTCCACTTTGGGTTTGGCACAGTTTTTTTACCCATGACCCATAGCAAAACCTAGAACCCTAAATCTAAATGCAATTACTCACAAATCATCCCCAATTTGAAGGTTTTGAATGTTTTATAAACTTATTATGATATGTCTTTACTCATATGTTAAGGACAAGTGTTCTTAATTAATGTCAAAAAAGAACTTGTGTTCCTATGGTGAATCATGGGTAATATGTCTTATGTTATTAATTAACATATGGACATGTAATTATATCTTTACTTTTATGTTAAGAACTTGTGTATTTTTATAGTAAATCATAAATAACTTTTGTTATATATGTGATTTTTTGTGTATGTGTACTTCATTAAACACATATTTGCATTTTTTTTAGGATTTTATGATCCGATCTCGATCATTCGATCTATGATTTTTTATTCCCCTTTTGATTCTATGTAGGATTTCAATTTTGACCACCTTACTTACAAAGACTTTTAACATTCACTGCCCGTGGGCTGGAGTTGCCCCATAACAATTTACTCATTATTTAACACGCAAAAAACAATAAGTTGTCATTTTGTTCTCATAATTTAGACTATGAGTGGTTTAATAAATGAGTGCTCATACATGTCTAGAAAATCAATGACGAATTATATAAAATACCAACATCATACTCGCTAAAAGATGCATTCTAGTTTAAACTCAATAAAAAATAATTTAAGGTGAAAGGACAGTCTTCGAACCCTGAAGAAAAATAATTTATACTAATTTTTAACAACTAACGTGTACCTATCAATAAAAAAAACCTCACAAATACTCATCTTCTAACAAGAAATTTCACTGTTTGAATTAACTTAACCATTGTAGATATTCTGATGCTCTTGCCAGTAAAGTTCATTAATAAAAGTTTCAGAAAAAAGTTCATTAATAAAAATATTATATATTTTTAAAAATAAAATATTACAATATCCCATCTTTAAGCCCTAATCTCGTATCCAACAAATTTTAAGAAAATGAGAAATAATACTAGTACTGATAGGATTATGAGGAGGAACGTGTTGAGAAAATAAGAGTTCAAATTAAATCAGGTTATTTGTGGCGTTAAGCCTACCCTAAGCTACCATGAATATAGTCCACTTTCTAGTTTTATGGTGTTTCGTATTGCAACAGGGACCTATACCTTGGATGCATGCATATTTCTTGTTTCCTTTCATTGTCGACATTTTCGTTTCTTGTACTTGATCTTATGGCTCAGTCATTGCAGTCCTTGAAAATTTGAGATCCCCGGCCGTGGGCTGTCCTTGTCGGAAACATGCAATTTCATGTTCTTATATGTTTAGGTTGTGAGTTAGGAATATTAATGGTTTATGTTTCATGAGTTTTAAAAAAAATCTGGCTCTAAAAACAGTACTCAAGTTGGTAGAGATATTTTTACCAACCTTTTAAAAACATTTTTTTATACATCAAAAAGATAAATTGCACCAACAAGGAATCGATCAATAGACCTCTCATACCCAACTCAAATATCCCACAACTCCTACAACTTGAGCTATCATATAGGGACACCTTTTAAAAACATTGTTTTTTTTTTTATAGATGAATAATATGATATTTAATGTGACATGAGAAAATGAGATGGAAAGAAAGTGATGTAACGTATTGTTAACCCAATTTTATCAAAAGCAGGTTTATCGACATCAACCTTATCAAAATACGTTTTCGAAGATTGTCGAAATCTGGTTAAAAGTCCACAGGAAAACGATGCAAAATGCTAAATTAAAATGGCAAAACGATATCCGTATATTTCGACAAGATCAGTGCATGAAGCAGTTACAAAGTAGTGGGCATTTACCAACACGTGCTTTGGCCCACGACGCAAGGAGCGGTTGAAAAAGGGAGCGCCTTTGCCCACGATGTCATATCCCCACGTGGTAAGCAAGCGGTTATGGAACGTGTGCAAGAAGCTTCCAGAACAAGCAAGAGATCGTGGGTGTGGCGCCAAACATTCAAAACCCACTGACCCACTCATCAGAGGAAAAATTGCAGAGGACGTGTGCAACAATGGAGTGCTATAAATAGGAGGAGATTAGTCAGAAAAAAGAGTTCCCAACTCAACTCCAGAAACACTCACTAGAAAGCTCACATGTCCGCATCAAAGAGACTTCAAGAGTCTAACGTGATCATAAATGAGTATGTTGAAGAACCAACCATTTACAATTCCTGCATTTAATGCTCTCGAACTTGTTGTTTTCTTCGTTTGAATTCCTGTCGATTTTCTTCATTTGATGTAATTTTCAGTTTTTCGAATTCCTTTATGTACTTTGCCCTTTGTTTAATGAAATTCAGTTTCCAGTACTCTTGAATACTTGTTTTAAGTCACAAACTCAACCCTTGACACTTTGTCGAAAATCACGTTTCACACACAACACTTTGGCAAGACGTTTTCCCAAAAGAACCCCTTAATCTTAAACTTTTTCCAGTCGAATTTGGAGAATGTTTGTTTACCAAAGATCACCGTAAACACGTATCAAAACTCCTAAATAAAAGCAAGGAAATTAAAGAAACATCTATGTATTCCCTTTCTCAAAACTCAAAGCGAGCAGCACACAAGGAGAATCATTAATTAATTCATAGAAACGTTAGGGCCACATAACATATATGTTTTTTTATAAATGTTCTTACATGGACCAGAGATACTAGGATTTGTGCCGTGATTGTTAACTGAAGAGAGAACCAGATTTGTCATGAATGAAGTCTTGCCTTTTATAGAGGGGCAAAGACCCTAATCCCAAGTCTATTACAAAATGGGTCGTACAACAACTTAATAAGCCTTTAGTCAAGACTAGCCTAACTCGCTAGGATTCTGACTAAGTCATAAGAAGTGGACCCGCATGCGACACTGGTCTCAGGTCGAGCCGCCCAGGTTAGGGCAATACCAGTCCACATGCCTGCAAGACGTTGAGTCTGAAGCATGATGACGAAGTGCGTCTTAGTCTTGACTCATCAAACCCATCATGCCGCGACATCTTCAATAAAACGCAAGTCAACTAGAGAACCTAGCTACTCAATGGCCTGAAGATCCTCCAAGCAAAGAGCGCGACACCAGCTCTAAGACGTAACGTCCTAACCATACCAATAACTAATAAGTAAAATATTACTGAAGAGGATTTGCATAATATAATCTTTATTCCTTGCTTGGTCGACACCAAACAACTCGACCAATCAAAAAGCATTCACCAATACTGCTACACAAACAAAATATATACATGACGTGATGGATTGAAAGTTTGCCTAGACTTCTAAAAACCGTGAGTTTGATTCTATTTTCTCGTATTTTCTCACACAGTTTTTGTAGGTGAGTTATTTAAATCTTTTCTATATAAAATCCTGATTGTGATAGGACAAAATAACCCATTAAGTTATCGCTCCTACAAAAATGCATCCGATTTTTATTTTGAATATGAATTACTATCTCATAAGTATTTTTTTTTACGTTCGTTAAGTATTCTTAAATCTTAATACATATATCTTGTTCATGGATATATTTCGTCTGGAAAAATCATATTATGATAAACTTCCAGTAAAAAAGTTTATACACACACACAAAAAAAAGAATTTACACACAAAATATGAACTTGAGATATTACTTAAAAATAAATAAAACATGGATCAGAGAAGAAATCAATCAATATATATTATAAATAAACAAGGATTAGAAGAGAAAATTGGTGAGATTTGCCCTAATTATCAACAGTCCATAGACCTTCTTCTAAAAAGATTTGCCCTAATTATCTAAGATTTACCTAGATTACTCATTACTAAAATAAATCTTACTGCATATATTTACAAGAATCATTTTTTATTTTTTCTCATGATCTATAATATAAAAATAAAATATGTCATGCTGAGATTATAAAACATTAAAATTTTAAAAGATTTTCCCTAATTATCTAAGGTACTGCATCAGACATCTCTAAATTTATTTTCAAAATAACTCTTACTGCATTTTTGCAGGAATCCTTTGATTTCTCCTTTTATCCTTTCTCATGATCTACAATATAAAAATAAAATATGTCATGCTGAGATTATAAAACATTAAAATTTTAAAAGATTTTTCCTAATTATCTAAGATATTGCATCAATCATCTCCTCCACTATATATACCTGTCAAACTCTCATCCTAAATCATCTCTTCTCCTTTTGTCAAATTACACTTTTAGTTTTTTTGTTGTTCTATAACCTGAAACTTGCGATGGCCAATTCCCTTGCACTAAATTTCAAAACTGAAGATATATCTACAATCAACCCTTCCAAAGATACATGGGCAATTATTGCTATGCCCATCCGGTGTGGGTAGTCCCCCTAGCTTCTCTGGATTAAAATTGCCCTACTCCATGGAATTAGTGCCGATGGATGCCAAGGTGAAAATAAACCTGATTTCTGTTTATTATATTTTACCTTCATTGTACATTTAAATCCTAATATTTTGTTAAATAATAATAGGGTTGTAAGATCCATACTTTTGTAAGGAAGTCTCTAATTTATAAGTTCCAGCCTTTACTTAACAAGGGACACGTTTATCAGATTTCCTTCTTTGGAGCATGGGAAAGCGGAGGAGATTTCAGAACAACCTCCCATGCATACAAAATCAATTTTCAGTATATACATCTTTGCGGTTGGTTACATATGTGCCAATCAACATGTGCCACGTCTTTTTACTCGTTAATGACATCAAAGAGTAAGGGCTCATGTTGATTGGCACGTATGTAACCAACCGCACAGATGTATTATACTGAAAATTGATTTTTTTGTATGCATGAGAGGTTGTTCTGAAATCTCCTCCGCTTTCCCCCACTCCAAAGAAGGAAATCTGATAAACGCGTCTCTCGAAGTAAAGGCTGAAACTTGTAAATCAGAGACTTCCTTACAGAAGCGTGATCTTACAACCCTGTTATTAATTTAACAAAATATTAGGATTTGAATGCACAATATAATAAACAGAAATCAGGTTATTATTTTCACCTTGGCATCCATCAGCACTAATTCCATGGAGTAGGGCAATTTCAATCCAGAGAAGTTGGGGACTACCCACAACCGGATGAGCGTAGCAACAACTGCCCATATATCTTTGGAAGGGTTGATTGCTGATATAAAGGAATTTCAACTCCCCAACTACAATTATAGCCAAATCAACTAATACTTGCTCGCAATTCCGCAACACAACAACAACCAATCGCAACGACGGCCACAACCCCAATTTAAAACTACTCATATTCTCATTTCATATTTTTAGTACAAAAAGATACTAATAATGAGGTCAATGACTCAATGTAGTGTTTGGTTCATTGTTATGTTAAACCGGTTGAACCATTGGTCAATGTCGACTCTAGCAAGTGCAAGACAAGATTACTTACAACTTCTCCACAAACCACAACATTGTTGGTATTGGCAGCAACAATTAGCAAAGGCTAAGGTTGAGGTTACACACACGTTGTTGGAACAGGTGGCACTGTGTCGTTGCTCTTGTTCCTTCCTTCCTTCCTTCCAATTCCATGGCAGCACTCTCATGGCGACCCTTCATCCTCTCACGCCTCACCGACCTCTCACCCAATCCTCTCCACCCACCCAAGCCACCACCTCTCTTCCTCCGCCGCCGCCGCTGCTTCCTCACCTCCTGCTACGCCGATGGGTTCTCGTCGTCCTCTTCTTCCTCATCCTCTGACGATGTCGTCTCCACCCGGAAATCCACCTTCGACCGCGGCTTCACCGTCATCGCCAACATGCTCCGCCGCATCGAGCCCCTCGATAACTCCGTCATCTCAAAGGGTGTCTCCGACGCCGCCAGAGACTCCATGAAGCAGACCATCTCCACCATGCTCGGTTTGCTCCCCTCCGATCACTTCTCTGTCACTGTCACTGTTTCCAAGCACCCCCTCCATCGTCTTCTCGTCTCTTCCATCATCACCGGGTGGGTATTTCATCATTTTCACTGCTTGATTTTCAATTTTTGTGTATTTGGGATTTTTCTTCTGATGGGTTGTTTTTTTGATAGGTACACTCTGTGGAATGCGGAGTACAGGATGTCCCTGACGAGGAATCTGGATATAGCATCGCCCTGTGGTGCAAGAGATTCGGATTGTGAGAAACGTTCAGAGATCTTGGAGGTTAAGGGTGGAGGAGAGGATGGTGGGGAAATTGAGGTTGCTTCTGATTTGGGGCTCAAGGATTTGGAAAATTGCAGTAGTAGCCCGAGAGTGTTTGGAGATTTGCCTCCTCAGGCTCTCAATTACATTCAGCAGTTGCAGTCTGAGTTGACAAATGTGAAGGAGGTAACCTTTTTTTTTAAGTTTTCTTTTCTGGCTCCAATGGTTGTGGAATAGTTGCAGTTTTGAGAGAATCTGCAATGCTTGATTATGATGAAGAGGTGTCTTACTTGAATTGAGTTTGTCTATTGGGGATTGGGAAAAATAAGACCTCACCTTAATGGATGAATAATTCTTAGTGCTTGTGAAATGTTTACTTCTTATGTATGTGCCAAGTAAGTTGAAATTTGAATCAATGTATTGGAAGGGATTGTATAATCTTACTTTAGATTATTTGTATGGGCTTGTGTGGTGAAGACCTATATAAGCTCCATTAAGGAGAGTAGTTTAGATGAAGAGGAGTATGGTATTAGTGGAAGAGAGAAGACCAACAGTAATTCTTAGTGCTTTTAAAGTGTTTACTTCTTATGTATGAACCGAGTAAGTTAAATTTCTAGTTAGTGTATTGGAACTTGGACCAAGATATCACCTTATTAGGATTGTGGAAAAGATGGTCGAAGCTTAATGTAGGTTATATGGGCATGTGGTGGTGAAGACCTATATAAGCTCCAGTAAGGAGAGTAGCTTAGATGAGTAGTAGTGTAATAGTTAGATGTGGAGAGAAGACAAACAAAAACTCTATATGTCAAACTATTCTGAAGGATTTAGATTGAAATTATGTGTCATTAGACATGATTTACAATTGGACGTTATAGCATTGTTTGGTCTATTTAGCGCACCTTATCTGGTGGGAAAATACTTTCATGGTTGATTATTGGGATTTTACACGATAAATTGAAAATCTCATTGTAATTCTCTCACATTTAAAAATTTCTCATATGAGGGGAATATTTACTCATAGTGAAGGAAAAAAAAAGTTACCTCTGCATTCCCTTCCTCTTCAAATTCCTCCATCCAAACATATCCTTAACTAAAATATAAATAATGAAATTCTTGAAACTGATAAAGGGAAACAACACATAGGAGATTTCTTTCTGCAAGGGAGAAGGAATGCCTCCTTTGGCTTCTCAAGGCTTAATGTTGCTTTATTGAATATTGACATGCCTTGCGATAGCCCAATGGTAAGGAGGCACCACTCCTGTTTTGTAGTACAAACATTGACGTTATTTTCAACTCCTGTAGTGTGTACTCCAAATGAAGTGCTATTGTTATTGCTCATAGGAGATCATTTAAAAGGCAAGCTTAAAGAGTCAAATGTAATGTGAGAGTTTTGCTTTTCTTTCAGGAGCTGAATGCCCGAAAGCAAGAAATGATGCAATTAGAATATGACAGGGGAATCAGGAACAATTTGTTGGAATATCTCCGGTCTTTGGATCCTGAAATGGTAACTCCTCACTATATCTCTTTAATTAATATTTCTTGTAATTGAAAGTTTTGCTTTTCAAGTTAAATTGCAAAGAAGTTCTGCCTTCCTCTCCCTCTCCCTCTCGTCTATTTTCATTCATGCAGGTCCTGAGGCTTGTTTTACGTTGTTAATCTTTCCGTATGTAACTTGTCTTGACAGGTGACTGAACTGTCTCGACCTTCATCGGTAGAAGTGGAGGATATAATTCACCAACTTGTTCAGAACATATTAAGCAGATTCTTTGTGGATGATGCTAGTGGTAGCTTTATGGAACAATCAGTAGAAGGAAACATAGACAATCATCCGGACAACGGTGATGAGTTTAGTGATACAGTAGGCACTTCTCGTGATTACCTTGCAAAGTTGCTTTTCTGGTTAGTTACTGTCATTACCCTTCAAAAACTTGTGCTTCATATCTTCAAATTAATCATATACATGACCCTGTTAGCCAATTTTATCCTTAATTGGTGTGCTATCGTATTTTATGTTTCGCAGGTGTATGTTGTTAGGTCATCACTTAAGAGGATTAGAAAACAGATTGCAACTTAGCTGCGTCGTTGGACTGTTGTAGATAAGATGGTGGAAGGCTTGTATATTCTTTTCTTCCTCTTTTTCTTTTCATTCCTCCCCCCTCCCCGTAAATTCTTTTCTGTAAAAGTAGTAAAACTGAAAGTATGGAATAATCTGGCGAATGCCATGCTTATAGCGTTTTTTTGTCTTATTGATTACTCCAAGCCTTGAAAAAGCATACAACGTGAAAGTCAGGTACTGTGTCATCTGTCATGTTTATGAATGCATGAATAATGTGGTAAGTGGTAACGCAAATAGAGCACCCTCAATCTTCTCAGGATGTTAGGCAAGGTACTTTGAATCATTAAGAACTTTGTGTGTTTATGTAAGGACTGTGCGGTAGGAGGAATTAATCTTGATAGTTAATATTAGATTCAAGTAAAATCGATTATATCTATCCATGTAAAATGGAATGGTCAAGATGAGGTCTTACCCCGTGCTCTCACATGATTACGGTACCTGCAAACGCACAAGCAATATATTTGGATGTCCCGTTGGCAGTAGTGCAAGCTGATTTTGGCACACATTTCAAGATAAAAAGTGAACGAATCTCTTCCTATGAATTGAGATGAAAGTCCGTTCTTATTGCACTCAACTTGTTTTGAACACACTAGGAAATCTTCGTTCATACCGAGAGTCCGTGCTCTATTGCAATCCCACTCCCCTCGTTGTTTTGGTTTTGGTGAGTGGTTGTATGAATAATAGCAGGGGCTGCCATGGTAACAGTTTTGTTGGAGGCTTGGAGTTATTAGTGATGCAATGCTACAACTTGCTGAATAATCCATGAGAAATCACTTTGATTTGTCAGGTGACCACGTTAAAGGGGGAAGTGCTCTCACATTAACTTCTTCCACTTGGAACACAACCACAAACCTGATAATTTTTCAGCTTGTAAACAGTGACTCCAGTTCTAAACAATGGAAATAAACCGATAAGAGTGGGGGATGGTAAGTCTGTTACTACCTAATGCTATTTTAGGAAACAAGGGACAGAGTTTCTACATTTGGGTTTGGTTTAATTTATTTTATGTTTTAAAATTATTTTAATCAGTGTATGAAGAAAAGAAAAATCTTGACAAAAAATGGTTGCAAAAATCAATTATATTTGTTGTTCCCTCCAAATTCAGGCGTCTTAGCCAAGTGCTTGGGAGTGCTCAGCTCAAAGTTCAAGAATCCGTAATGAGTGAAGATGTCTTTTCTGCTAGGCCAAAGCTCCCTTATAATATATCACTTTGGCATTTGAGTTGCTGGAGTTTCACACTGTTTTGTGATGTATTAATGGTGTTCATAATTTTGGTAAATGAACATATCTGGAGGTTACATGTGCCCCCTTGTTAGGTTTTCCTTTATTGCTGGGTTAGGTTTGGGTTGGACTTCCCTCTTCTAAGCTGGATTTGGACCTAAAAAAACAAAGTGGAATTATTTGAAGCATCTTCAGAATATGGCTTTTCTGGTATGCAAGCTTAAACGTAGAGTGCTATTTACTCTGATGTAGAAAAAGTGCTATATTGTTAAAACTAACACATGAGCTTAAGCATGTCTCATGGCAAGGGTCTAGAATCTTCATCTCATATTCTTTACTCTTTTATTGGTTTGCGTGGAGCTCAACCAAGCTATCACATGGATCATTTGTGAAGCCATCACTCTGATCACTTGTGTAATATAAACTGAGTGAATCCTTTTATATTGAAATTCAATCTTATTGTATTAAAACTTTATGTCTATTTAACTCTATCAAACCAGACCCCATCTTCTTACAGATGATTCTGTGTTGTGCATCAGCTTATTTTTCCTCATGATGTCCTTTCTCACTACACTACTGAAGATGTATCAACAAACATTATAAAAAAATCCTTTGATTGTTCTGTCTATACACTCATTAAAAAAATCATGTTCATTACAAATGAATAAGAATTAACCAATAAAAAAATCTGCAGTTTCCTAAAATAATGAATCTGTATGATCATTTGATATGTGGAGATCATAAGGCTGCCACAGAAAATCAACTGAGCAAGGCTTTCTAGCATCAAGCCTTGTCCATGGCTTCCCTTTACCACTCCAATGAAGCAAACTCACTGGACCAGGATGCAAAGTCCTGCAACTATTCACAACATTGTCCCCTCCAAGTCCATGCTGGTTCCATCTATGTTCTATAGGCTCAACATCTCCACCAAAAACCATCAAAAACGGTGGAAGCGAACCGAGCTCGTAAATCCTCCTCTCCTTCTGAATCTCCATCCATTTCTCAATCTTCCTAGTGTAATCACCTTCCCTCCACCTCACCAAATCCATCACCATCACCCCAGTGTTGAAATAGCAGGGTCTTTTCCTTCCTCCAAAAACCTCAGAAAACTCAGAACTTGACCAGAACTCATAGGAAAAATATCTGGTGAAATTTGCATGACAATACTCAGGAGCACCAATCACTCTTGACCCCGACAACGAAACCTTCCATAGCGTTTGAACATCATCAACAACAATAACATCGGAATCCAAATATATAACTCGCTCAACGCACGGGTCTAACAAATCAGCAAGGTAGCTTCTCGCGTAGTTCAAGGGGCTCTCGAGCGCTTGCCGGATCGAAGGAGAAATGAGATTCTCAACTAGGCTTTCCCTGAAGACATGAACTTTGAATCTCAAAGAAGGAAATGAAGTCTCAACAATCCTGGTAAAATCCTCCTTGTTCTCCAATCTTGCATCTGATGCAATGAAATGGAAAAACAGATTCTGGGGGCAGGAAGAGTGTTTGAGAACAGAATGAACAGCAGCTACAGACCCTCTTAAATATTCCCAATCAATGTTCATTGCAATATGAACAAGTGATGGATCACACACCAAATTCTCATTGTTTGTATCAATTACAGTGCATCTCTGCTGGTTTCTGTATTCTGGGGCCTCTCTAAATAGCAAAAAGGAATCAACTTCAGCTTCAGTTTCAATATCTGAAATCCTGTTGGCAAGAGATCGAATAGCATTGGATGGAGATGAAAAGAGAAGGATAAAAACTGTGAAGACCATCACAAAAAGCATTGATCTAGAAAGAAACATCACTACCACCTTTCTGTTCCAATCAAAACAGGTTGTTAATTGATTGACAGAACAAAGAGAATGCAGAAAACAGAAGAAGATGAGAGAAAATGGATTCAACAAGACAAAGAGAAATGTCTATGTCTATGTCTAAGTTGTATATAAATGGAACAAAGAAACGTTAACGCGTTTGTTATGATGTCATGTCTAGAAGAAGCTTCAGCGGTGAGAATTGGACTCAAGCAAAGGAAAGGAAACTTCTTATGAGGTTCTACCTTGCCTCCTTTTATTGAAAAGGTGAAGAAAATAGGTTCATTTTAACCTTGGATGCTGAAAAGATGCGACTTTGGTTTCAGGTAACAGTACATTGAAGACACACGCACCGTTGTGACCACGTGCTTTGAATTTTGAATGTATAGTAATCAGCACAATTTGTAATTAACTAGTCTTTGGCTGGCTACACGCTTCAAACTCGTCTAAGTTAATGTTTTTCTTATATTACCGTTACTAAATTAATGGTTTTGAGTTTTGACCGAAACCACGTCGTGTCTTCGACGATGTTTCCATCTGTTCGGAAAATTGTAGCTATCTCTCTTCCAAAAAAGAAAGTCTTGCTTGAGATTTATGAACCTACGAGACTTGCTTGCTTATCATTATACCAACACCTTTGGTGACCGAACCACATCTAATTAAACAGTCTTTTAACTTTGCTTCTTGTTGCTTAATAAAAACAAATTTAGGTTCACGTTTAAATGAAAACACACAGGGTGAAAAGTGATAATTTATACCTTACAAACAGTCTGAGCTGTCTAAATATTGATACTATTTGAAATAAATTGACAGCAATGAAGTACTTGTTAATTCCTAGCACATGGAATGTTTTGTTTTATACAAATATCTTACTAGTATATGGTTAGATACATTAGGTTTGTCTGCATTTTTTTAATTACACTTGTTTGATGCATAAATGTAATATTCTATTCTATATTTCTATATCCTCCCTTGTCTCTCTCTCTTTCTCCGCGTCTTTTTCATTACAGTGAAACATTTATTCTATGAGAAAAATCTAGAACCCTTACCCAAGCATACTTGTATTCTTTGGCACAAAAAAGCGTCTCAAGTTAGTGTATTACAGTCAACTATGTACAAACCATCTTGATATTTTATATAAACACACATAGAATAGAATACAAATATTAGCATGAGAAACTTTATTTAAATGCAAGAGTAAAAATAAAAATAAAGAAATCTATGTTTCAAAACTCAGCACAAGTTATTGCAGAAATAATAAAAGAGTATATCATTTATCCAAGTCACATGATATTCAACCTGCATTGGCACAAAAACTCAATTACAAAAATGTAAGATACACACTGGACTAATCATAATGAGTATCAGTCATGGATACAAGCTGGACAGCTGGTACAACAGCTAATGTAAAGTGTGCTAGCTTCCATGATTGGAGGTTCAAAATCAGCCACAAATAACCAATAGCATGTTTGGATCGGCTTCTCTTTCCTCAATATCAATTCTGAAACCCAGAAGTTACTCATTGAAGCTTCTCCCCAAAATTGATTATAGCTTTAGAATCAATTGTAGAAGATTTTCTAAACACGCACTAGTACATTCAAAATCAACATATCAATAAATGCAGTTGGGCTCCATCTTACCCAATACATACTCAGAAATCTCATTATTAAATCAAGGAATAAGGTCTAGAAAGCATACGATATTTCATGAGTCAAAGATCATATAGCTTAAGGGAGTAGAGCATCCTCTACAACTAAATAAGATATTTTATTTTCAAATTTCAATCTTCAAATTATTTGATGTACTCCTCACAAAAACATTGTTCAGTTTCCTGCATTAACATTTGACAAAAAGCATGGTAATGCAAATCAAACTTATCAAAGATTGTTTTTGAATTTAAAAAGAGGAAAATGGAAGGGGACTATAGATTAAGTGATGAGAGAAAGAGAAAACATTTACATGATGTTTCCCAAAACACATTCAGCCGTCTAGGAGCTACCACCCCGTACCCGTTCGGCATGATTGCGTGATACGGAAAGCTTTGGCTCCTATATTGAGTCCAACGTTCCCATCTACATGATCATATAGTTTTCTGCAGCTCGGACATCGCGCATCTGCCTCGAGGATCTTTTTGTGACAAAAAAGGCACAAATGAAATCCACATGAGCAAGGAAGAAAGCTGGAGTCCGTCACGTCTAAATCCTCATAACAGATAGGACATTGAGAAGGTTGGGATATGATTGTTTGCCATGCCCAAGGTACAGTTTTGCGGCTACCGCGCCAGTTTGAGTTTAATGGAGAATTACGTTGCTTTGAGAGGTTGGGCAAACACCTAGGACGAAGAGTATCATCAGGCTTCCATGCTCGACGATTCGGTTTTGACTCAGGAACTTCTGACTTGAAATCTGCTTTTGAGAAATCCACTCTAGGATTCTTATCATCCTCCAGAACAGTATAGCGGCACTCCGCCTCGTGTTCTGCAGGAGACTCTGAAACCACAGAATGCGACTTATCATTTGCGTATAAAGCATCAGCGACCGCCTCCCAGTCATCAAGGCATCCATCATCATCTTCCTCCTCACTGTCATTCCCAGAGCAAGAAGTACTAATGCTGTTGCTGCTGCTCCCAGAGAAATCCTTCCCTGACGACTCATCATGACTGTAAGTACTTCGATCAGGGCTGTTTATCGTGGATCTCGAATCGCTGTCCTGGATGCAAGTACCTTCAATATCCTCTCCTTTCCTCGTCATTTCCTTGCACGATGATCGATTCTCCTCACTGGCAGTGTGCTTAGATGATGGACAATTATCCATCCTTCCATTTGAGTCAACATTGCATCCTTTTTTGACTGAAACACAAGTGGAATCAACCATGAACAAATAAGTAAAAAAATAATATTAACCAACTTTAAAAGGATTTTGGAAAAATTCAAAATAATGTCCATAATATGCTCGAGTTAAAAAAAGAAGAAAAGATGAATATTTATCACATTCCCATGATAAAAGGTAACTGGCCTTATCTTACCATTTAAAACGAAATATAGCTTTACTTCACTTTGAATGTTATTTAGTATTTATCTATAGTGAAACACACAAAATTGGAATCAGTGATAACACAATGATCAAATGATGCTTCAAAACATGATAAGATGAGAAGCCCTTCCCTACCAACACTAATTATGCCCATCATTGAAGATCATCTTAGTGCATATTTGGATACACGGTTGACAATCATGGTGAAGCCAAAATTACAGTGGACAGTCCCAAAAGCTAAGGGAAGTTGCTTCTTTCCACCGCGATTTTGGCTTAATGTGGTTTTCCACTGTATATCCAAATATGCACTTGGTTGAAGGTTGCATCATTACAATTTGTAAGTTCACAAAGGGAAGATGTAATGTGTATTGATTTCTATTTAAGGCATCATAATTTTGCAGGTGGACAGTGCAAGGAATCAAATCAAGTAATAGTCCAAAAAATAATGACAGCAATCACACCAAAGGAACAATGGATGACCATTAGAGAATTAACAAATAAAAGGAAACTCCAAATTAAATACTTAAATGGTATTAAGACACTCAACATTAATGATTTGGTCAAAAAAAAAGAAAAGAAAAACTTTATCATTGATTATTAAACAAAGAACAGAAAAACTCCATCAATGTGTGAGATAATTCCAGGTGAAGATGAAGATTATAAAACTACCTCGAGAGAGCCATTGTTCACGCCTAACATCAAGCTTGATTTGCTTCAGTTTCGCCGAGCCATTTGTCTGAAACATTCACAATGCCATCAGCCATAATCAAATAAAAACGAAAAAAATCACATAACCATAACAAAAAATGAAAATTTCAAAACAGTAAAAATTGAAGGAAAATTTGCTACCCTTTGATACAATTTATCTGAATATGCATGGCACCATAATTCAACAAAATTGGAAAATGAAAATCACAAAACCATGAAAAAAAAAATGAAAATTCCTAAAACTAGAGAAAAAGAAAAATCCAAAGAAGGAAACTGGTACCCTTTGATACCCAACAAATGAAAATGCAATGCAATTGCATATGGATTGAATAAAGATCGCATCTTTAGCTCAATGGGTATCAGAAAACAAAATGGTTTGAAAAGAAAAACGAAAACATGATTGAAGAAGCAAAAGAGAATAGAGAGATAGATGGTTACCCTCTTCTTCTTGGAGAGTGGAGGATCAGAGATGAAACCAGAAGCCATTGAAACGATTGAGAATGAATGTGAAAGAGGAAACAGAGAGAGGATAGGGAGGGAGTGGATGTTACAAAATGCAGGTTTGGTTTGATTTCTCTTGCTATTCTATTGTCTCTGTTTTCATCAAAACACACCCTCCTCACCCACCCTACGTGGCTCTGTTGTTACCATAATGTTGTACTCATTCCATAATCGATATATGATGTCCATTTTTTTATTTAATTAATGGTGAGATGAAGTAAGGAAAAATATCAAAGGCTATCTATATCTTTATTTCATTTGATCATTCATTTTAATTTTGTAAGATACATATGATATGATGGACTTTTTTTTAGAAAAAGATAATCATAATTTAGAGCGAGTGGATTGGTCATTGTTGGCGGCGGTGGATATCCTGGACTTATCCAATAATAATAATAATTTAATTACTTATCCAACGGGTATCGGTCGCAGTGGTAAAAAGTCACTATTTAAACCCCTACATTAAGAGTTTGAATCGTAAAGGTTGTATTCTTGGTAAAAAGATGAATATTTACCACTGTTAACATGATATACCATAGGATAATCTTGTGCAAAAAAACCAGTTCATTGGGCCAAACTTAAAACTGGACTAAACCACTATTCGAAAAGCCCAATTCATTTGAAGTTTCAAACCGGTCCATTAGAAAGATTGTTTGTATTTATTTGTGTACTCGAGTTCACATAGTGGTACCAAAAGTCTTCCTAAATTGACCTACTCACAAGCTGCGTCCACTACGCATGTCTCTCATAATCTCGCCCAATCACGTTTGCCCTCTCTTTGACAGATTGACCTCACTCCCTTTCCATGAGAATCAAAACCCTAATCCCCAAATCATGAAACTTCAAAAAGCATCCAATAGTCATAGTCTCGATCGCGGATCTCATCTCCTTTAATCTCAAATTTGAACCTTTGAGACTCGATCTCTCAAATTTGAACTTTAACGAGACTTGTTCATGTCCTTTGCCAATTACTGTCTTCATTTTGATTAAAAGATTATGTGTAAGAAAACGTTGTCTTCATAACATTTTGAATCGCGATTCTGAGTGCGCAACGATGTGACTTGTAACCCTTACTTTTGTGTTCATGCAGGTGTAGTACATTTTTCTGTTGGATCATCTTGATCAGTTTCTCATGTTGATCCATATTTGCAGGTTTGATTTGTTTAATTTTTAGATCTTATATTTTGATTTGTGTATTTCATTTTGCAAAATAGGAAAATATTCTCTTTTGTGGGCTATATTGTTGTTTCACATGCACCGTAAATCACTTGGTCCACTTATATCTATGACTTTAGCGTAATGGATATGTAGGCGCTATTCATTTGTCTTCACTAATTCGTTCTACAAATCTATTTATTTATTGAACTTGGTTTTATTTTTTAAGGCTGTTGAAATGCTTTTATAAATGTTTAATTATTTGTAGTGATTTTCATTAAGGTTCATAATTAGCCGATGTTTATGAGAAATTTATTTGTTTCACATGCACTGTAAATCACTTGGTCCACTATAGTTATGACTTTAGTGTGATGGATATGTAGGCACTACTGATTTGTCTTCACTAATTTCGTAATTCGTTCTACAAATCTATTTATTGAGGTTGGTTTTATATTTTAATGCTGTTGAAATGCTTTTATAAATGTTCAATTATTCAATGTGAATCAACATGAGCAATTGATCAGGCTGCTCCAATATAGCAATGTACTCTACCTGCATGATTACAGGTTGCAGCTTCGTGCACCCTGTATTGTGATTCACAATGCGATGAAGACAATAGTTCCTTATGCAGAGTCTTCTGACCAAGATGAAGAAGATGAACAAAATTTGAGTACTTGGCAAAGGAGAAGAACGAGTTGGTTAAGGTTTGTATTAAGAGAACAAGTTCAATTAGATTCATATTTGAGACATTCACTTCCCTTAAATAATGTACTTCATGTACCCAACCTCTCAAATAATTCTTCGCCTACCCACAAACTTAACAAATATTTAAACTTTGTTGTAACATTTTTTCATACTGATTGCGTATTCCAGGACCGTACCACGGAGAAGACGATTGGAGTTGTTTAGGAACAAGGAGAGCTATATTACCGGCAACATGAAGATAATAAGGGTATTACCAAGAAGAAGTTGTTTACTTTCAGTTGTCAACCTAGTTCAAGTTATTGGGAAACATCTCAGGTATGACTTCAACACAAGCGTCTTGTGCATCTTCCTTTTAATCTTTTTAAGTCTTTATTTCCTCATTTGTTTATAAAAGTATCTGTTGAGTCATTTCTCTGTGATATGTGTCAGTTTTGCAAACATCATCGAGCAACTTATACGTATTAATAAAAGTCTTGAACCTTTTGTTCTGCATTTTGGTGTCTATGAACTTTCTTCAACTTCTAATATTTCTGGGTAAAGTAGTATGCATGCTTGGAAGGTAGGAACTAGGAAGCGAAAGCAACTCATGAAAAACAAGATCAATTAATCAGGTAAACAACATTCTACAAATATATGTAGTGAAACAAAATATTTACAAAGGAGAGGCACCAACACATGTGAGATCATAAACATATTACAGACTCCCATCTACACTTTCCTCCTCCACTTTGATGTGAAAAATTCGAGTACATTATGAAAACAAAAAACAAAAAATAAAATTGTGAACCAAAGGGTTCCTAAGTTGCTACATCAAGACTCTTTATAAACATATGAGTATATGTATTGTGAGTCTTCACCTGTTTCAATGGATGTCAGAAAATTGTTGTTCATGAAGGTACAGTTTTATGATGAGGAAACCAACAATCTGCGGTATCTTTCTTCTCTGTCCTTGCGAGACCGGGAAGTTGTGGTTGCTGATGGAGTTCGTCTTTTCGTCCTCGGACGGAAGAAAAAATCTTGTGTGTCAAGAACATAAGAAATCTGCAATATGAAACCGGTTATAACTATAAAAGCTCGTATACCAGTATGGACTTAAAACACACGGCAAAGAAACTAGAACAATATAAATAGCTTGCTCTGCAAGGGGAGAGAAGTTAGAAAAATTAAACTAAATTTTCATAATTTACAAAGAATTAATGTCATTGAATAAGAAAACTATCAAATACTTATATTAAGTACATTAGACAAAACACCCATTTCTTACAACCCAGGACAGATAACAAATTACTCCCCTAAATAGATGAAGATGACGATTTCTTTAAAGTGCCAGTGCAAGAATCTTAGGCGATGGCAAACGTTATATTCACCTACTCCTCATTATTACTTCTGAATATACAAAAGCTTAGGATTAATAAGAATATCATACAAGTCTTATCCCACTAAGTGAAGTCGGCTGTATAAATCACACTACACTGTTGATCTCAATCAAAAATCAAAAAGTTGAGGGATACTAATACTATTGATAAGGGAAGTGCTTGAAACAGAGTGTTTCCCTTCTCTCCTACACGATACTATTGATCTCTCCCCATTGATATCAAGGTTAAATTAGTATTAGTTAAGTTTAAATTAGTACCACTCTAAATTAGTATCACACTACACCATTGATCTCGATCAAAAATCAAAAGTTGAGGGATACTATTATAAGAGAAGTCGGCAATATGAATCACACTGTTTCTGTATCGTGTAAGTAATGCTTCCCCTTCTCCATGTTTTGTTAAAGCATTTCTATCAGAGATAATTTTTCAATGTGGGGGGTAAAGGGTTTCATAGGTTTCCACAACTGCAATGCAGCTGCAATTGTGGCCATTTAACCTGAAATTCTTTGCAATTTATATTAATAGCAACAAGACTGCAACTGCCACCCCACTGTAATATCTATATCACTAGAGAAAGATGAACATAACGAAGGAAAGATTCTACATACGTCTAATAAATAAAGCAGTAAACTGCAAATATGGAAAACCTACGAGCATGAAACAGCAGACTATACCTTGGATGAGTTGCAAGCAATTTTACATTCCAATCCATTAATTACTTTAACACCTTCCATGGCAGCGCATATCGCAGAAAGATCATCTAATTTTCCATATTTGCCCTTGTTTCTGAGTAAATCCAATAAAAACCAGAAACTTATGTTTTATCTAATGAAATTTGAAAATGATTGGTAATCTAGTCAAGTAGCTAAAAGTATGCATTAAAATCCACAACCAAAATGTCAGGCTCAATTAGCAAAAAAATAATATTCAATTGTGGTAAAAGATATTTTTTTCTTTCAAAGAACACTATAGTGATATTTGAACCTAACATGCTTTCATCAATTGGTAACTGCCATCCCCATTGTCATCAACAGAAAGAGAAAAGTACCAAACTGAAACGATAAATCTTGCAGCATGTGTGTGTACCTTTGCAGTAAAATGCCGTGGGGTTCCTTTTTGCCAGGAAGGACAGACAGAAAATCATTGTGCAGATAAAATGAAAAATTCGGATCAATAGAAACGGCAGACAACTCAGGCTTTTCATTCATATAGTCCATGAGCTGGATGGATAGTCGTGGGGGGGTAGATGACTGCAATAAGATGACAATGGAAAACAACATTAACCACAGATAACAATAACAATTTGGAAATCAAGAACACATGCTCCTGTTTGCACATCTGATTTTTTCAAGACTTGGTGGGAGAATCACGAAGGACCTACACATTGAAAACGATATATATTCTCCTCATGAAGGATGACATGCGCATTTGCATGGTATACTGAATCATTTAATTTCCCAGGTTTCCGAGACTTTTCATACTCATATAATTGGAGAAGCTTACTGTCTTCGTCATCGGTTGCAACAGTTTGAAGCTGCAGAGGAGGTAAACAATTAGAACCATTATAGGAAAATGTATCATGAGCAAGTAGAACATTAGTCAGCTAAACAAATGAACATACCTGTCTGATTAATTTATATATCAATTTATCCAATGTGAATAAGACATAAGACTGGTTTCCAGTAATTGCTCGGCACTCATCTTCAAACTTTGAATTCTCAACAGATCCATCAAGCAAGTTGTACAATGCATTCATAAATCTAAAAAAAGAACATTGATCATCAATCCAGAAGTTCAATGTTGCAAACCCAAGAACCAGGCCCAGGTTTGGCAACGTCTACAATAGGAGGCCCAAGATGATGCCAGCAGAATCACCTAATGATCACTCTTCTAGAATGTAGTATTCCTAAATAACCTCCTGGTGAGGTGGCAGCAATCAAGAGGGGAAGGGGGGGACCATTGTACCAGCTGAGAGAATATAAGTTAGTTATGGAGAGAGTATTGTTTTAGGCTGGAATTGGCTAGGACTAGGAGAGAAGGAGCACTCTCGAATTTGCTCATCTTTGTCTTTTCATTTCCTCTGTTATTTGCAAATTCCCTAAACACTGCTTCTGGAATTTCTCCAGAGGATTCAGTGCTATCTAATACATTTGCATTCTCAGTTCAGTGTTATTTTCTGGTACCTAACATTGGTATCAGAGCTCCCGATCCAGAGGGAGCTTTGTATGGTGCTTACCCGCAGCGCCATGGAATCTCGAGTTGACAGTCTTGAACGCACCATCACTGAGATGAAGGAGGTGGCTCACGAGCAGTTTGAGGAACTCCGGCGACTCTTCATGAGCCGCGACCAGAGGAGAACCAGAGGACGCTCCAACACCCCTCGTCATAGGAGGACTTCGCGAGATATGGGTTCCGTTTCTGCCGTAAGAACACACGGTGGGTCACGAACCGGGTCGCGAACCGGGTCGCGTTCTACAACACGGAGTCGCGAGCGTTTCGAACCCCACCATCATCGTAGTCATTTGAGAGCGGTGACTGGAAGGAGGGTAGACATTCCGATGTTCAATGGTGAAGACGCTTACGGGTGGCTCACCAAGGTTGAGAGATTTTTCCGCCTCAGCAGAATCGAGGAGGGAGAAAAAATCGAACTCGTGATGATTGCTATGGAGGAGCGAGCTCTGAGTTGGTTCCAATGGTGGGAGGAACAAGCTCCTGTGCGCGCTTGGGAACCCTTCAAGGAAGCTCTGATTCGTCGTTTCCAACCTGCTTTGGTTCAAAATCCCTTTGGACCTTTGCTTAGTGTAAAACAGAAGGAAAGCGTGATGGAATACAGGGAGAGCTTTGAGCTATTGGCAGCACCGATGAGGAATGCTGATAGAGAGGTGTTGAAAGGCGTTTTCCTGAACGGGTTGCAAGAAGAGATTAAGGCAGAGATGAAGTTGTATCCTGCAGAGGATTTGGCAGAGCTAATGGACAGAGCTCTTCTGTTGGAAGAGAAAAATCTGGCAGTAAAAGGGGGTAAAAGTAGAGAGGATGACAAAAGGGGATGGAAGGAAAAAGGGGGTGGGGGAGGGAGAAATCTCTCTAGTTATGGGGAAAACAGGGGAAGATTTCCTAGTACTGCAGTGGGCTACCAGGGTAAAGAAGGAGCTGGAAATCAGGATAATGAAGGGAAAAATCCTATGAACAAGGGGAATACTGGGAATCAGGTGCAGGAGGGAAAACCACCAGAGAGAAGATGGAATGGGGGGCAGAGACTTTCCCAATCTGAGTTGCAGGAGAGAAGCAGGAGGGGGTTGTGCTTTAAATGTGGGGAAAAATGGGGAAAAGAGCACATCTGTGCAAAGAAAAATTACCAGTTGATTTTGGTGGAAGTAGAAGATGAAGAAGAAGAAGAAGAGGTGTTTGAGGAAGCTGAAGATGGAGAATTTGTGCTGGAAGGCAAGGTCCTACAGCTGTCACTGAACAGTAAGGAAGGACTGACTTCAAACAGATCCTTCAAGGTGAAAGGAAGGATTAAAGACAGGGAAATTCTGATCCTTATTGACTGTGGAGCCACAAGTAATTTTATTTCCCAGGAACTAGTAGCAGAGCTAGAAATTCCAGTCATAGCAACTTCTGAGTATGTGGTGGAAGTGGGAAATGGTGCCAAGGAGAGAAACTCTGGGGTGTGCAAGAACTTGAAACTGGAAGTTCAGGGCATACAAATCACCCAACATTTCTTCATTCTCGGATTGGGGGGAACTGAGTTAGTTTTGGGAATGGACTGGCTAGCAAGCTTGGGGAACATCAGGGCAAACTTCCAGGAACTCATAATTCAGTGGGAGTCAAATGGACAGAAGTTGGCACTACAAGGAGAACCATCCTGGTGTGGGGTTGCAGCTGACTGGAAATCAATTAAAATGACAGAACAGAGAGAGGCTGAGGGGTATTTTTACTCTTATGGCTGTTTGAGTGAAGAACCAAGAGCAGAAGTTGAGACATCAGGTGCGTTAAAGAGAGTGTTAGCTGAGTTCCCTGTTGTGTTCCAAGAACCACAAGGATTGCCCCCAAAGAGAGACACTGACCATGCCATTTTACTACAAGAAGGAGCCACTATTCCAAACAGCAGACCTTACAGGTATCCTTTCTACCAAAAGAATGAAATTGAGAAGTTAGTTAAAGACATGCTGAAATCAGGGATTATTAGACCTAGCACTAGCCCTTTTAGCAGTCCTGCAATTTTAGTAAAGAAAAAGGATGGTGGATGGCGATTCTGTGTAGACTATAGAGCCCTAAACAAGTTAACAATTCCTGATAAATTCCCAATACCTATTATTGATGAATTGTTAGATGAGATAGGGTCAGCCATGGTCTTTTCTAAATTAGATTTAAAATCAGGGTATCATCAAATAAGGATGAGGGAAGAAGACATACCAAAAACAGCTTTTAGAACCCATGAAGGGCATTATGAGTATTTGGTTCTTCCATTTGGGCTGTCTAATGCACCATCTACTTTCCAAGCCCTCATGAATCAAGTTTTGAAACCTTATTTGAGGAAATTTGTTCTGGTATTCTTCGATGACATATTAATCTATAGCAAGACTGAAGAGTTGCATACAGAACATCTGAGGGTAGTATTGCAAGTACTGAAAGACAATCACCTAGTGGCAAACAGGAAGAAGTGTTCTTTTGGGCAGTGTGAGATTGCTTACTTGGGACATATTATCTCTAAAGAAGGAGTTGCAGCTGATCCAAGTAAGATCAAAGATATGCTAAATTGGCCAATCCCTAAAGAGGTAAAAGGGTTGAGGGGATTTCTGGGATTGACTGGATACTATAGGAAGTTTGTGAAGAACTATAGTAAATTGGCTCATCCCCTAAACCAGTTACTAAAGAAAAATAGTTTCAGCTGGAGTATGGAAGCAACCAAAGCTTTTGAGAAGCTTAAGGAGGTCATGACAACAGTACCAGTGCTTGCTGTTCCCAATTTTGATAAAACATTCATCTTGGAAACTGATGCCTCTGGGAAAGGATTAGGAGCTGTCCTCATGCAAGAGGGAAAGCCTGTAGCCTACATGAGCAAAACCTTATCAGACAGCCCAAGCCAAATCAGTCTATGAGAGAGAGCTGATGGCTGTAGTATTTGCTGTTCAAAAATGGAGGCACTATCTGCTGGGCAGCAAGTTCATCATACACACTGACCAAAAGAGCCTGAGGTTTTTAGCAGAGCAAAGGCTAATGGGGGAGGAACAACAGAAATGGGTATCCAAATTGATGGGGTTTGATTTTGAGATAAAATACAAACCAGGAATTGAAAATAAGGCAGCTGATGCTTTATCAAGAAAGATGCAATTCTCAGCAATTTCATCAGTACAGTGTGCAGAATGGGAAGATTTGGAAGCTGAAATCTTAGGAGATGACAAGTACAGAATGATCATGCAAGAGTTGGCCACCCAAGGTCACACTACAGCTGGTTATAAATTGCACAGAGGAAGGCTGTTATACAAAGACAGAATAGTCATCCCTAAAGGATCTGGGAAAATTCTCACAATTCTCCAGGAATTTCATGATTCTGCTATTGGAGGCCATGCAGGTATATTCAGAACATACAAGAGGATTTCAGCCCTTTTCTTCTGGGAAGGAATGAAGTTGGATATTCAAAACTATGTCCAAAAGTGTGAAGTGTGCCAGAGGAACAAATATGAGGCTCTAAAACCAGCTGGTTACCTTCAGCCATTACCTATTCCTTCTCAAGGGTGGTCAGATATCTCTATGGACTTTATTGGAGGGTTACCTAAGGCTATGGGAAAGGATACTATCTTAGTTGTGGTAGACAGATTCACAAAATATGCACACTTCTTTGCACTTGCTCACCCTTACAATGCAAAGGAAGTAGCTGAGTTATTTGTAAGAGAAGTGGTGAAATTACATGGATTCCCCACTTCTATTGTCTCTGATAGAGACAGAGTTTTCCTTAGCACCTTCTGGTCAGAAATGTTCAAACTAGCAGGAACAAAGCTGAAATTTAGCTCAGCTTACCATCCCCAAACAGATGGGCAAACTGAAGTGGTCAATCGTTGTGTGGAGACCTATCTGAGATGTGTGACAGGGCTAAAACCCAAGCAGTGGCCCAAGTGGTTATGCTGGGCAGAATTCTGGTATAATACAAACTATCATTCAGCAATCAAAACCACTCCTTTCAAGGCTTTATATGGGAGGGAGCCTCCTGTAATCATCAGGGGAAATGATTCCTTGACTTCAGTGGATGAAGTAGAGAAAATGACTGCTGAAAGGAATTTGATAATTGATGAATTGAAGGAAAACTTACAGAAGGCACAGAATAGGATGAAACAGCAGGCCAACAAACATAGGAGGGATGTGCAGTATGAGGTTGGGGATTTGGTGTATCTTAAAATACAACCTTACAAACTCAAGAGTTTAGCCAGGAGGAAGAACCAGAAACTGAGCCCTAGATATTATGGACCCTTTCCAATCATAGAAAAAATTAATCCTGCAGCTTACAAGTTGAAGCTACCAGAGGACAGTCAAGCGCATCCAGTTTTCCACATTTCCCTGCTCAAGAAGGCTTTGAATGCAGGAGCCACCAGCCAACCACTACCTGTCTCTCTCACTGAAGACTGGGAGCTCAAGGTTGAACCAGAATCAATTCAAGACTCTAGAGCAAAAACTGATGGAGACCTAGAGGTATTAGTGAGGTGGAAGGACTTGCCAGAATTTGAGGATTCCTGGGAAGATTTCAACAAACTACTGGAACAATTCCCAGATCATCAGCTTGAGGACAAGCTGATTCTTCAAGGAGGGAGAGATGTTGCAAACCCAAGAACCAGGCCCAGGTTTGGCAACGTCTACAATAGGAGGCCCAAGATGATGCCAGCAGAATCACCTAATGATCACTCTTCTAGAATGTAGTATTCCTAAATAACCTCCTGGTGAGGTGGCAGCAATCAAGAGGGGAAGGGGGGGACCATTGTACCAGCTGAGAGAATATAAGTTAGTTATGGAGAGAGTATTGTTTTAGGCTGGAATTGGCTAGGACTAGGAGAGAAGGAGCACTCTCGAATTTGCTCATCTTTGTCTTTTCATTTCCTCTGTTATTTGCAAATTCCCTAAACACTGCTTCTGGAATTTCTCCAGAGGATTCAGTGCTATCTAATACATTTGCATTCTCAGTTCAGTGTTATTTTCTGGTACCTAACATTCAATAAGCACTCAAGAAGAATTGGTACAAGTTGCGAAAAACTACAAATGTACCTTGAGTAAGGATCAGGGGAACTAGCATCTTTTGCCTTCCATTTCATTTCAGCACTCATTGAATTTATTTTCGCTGATAAGATCCTCTCGTAAAGAATCTGGCAAAGTACAAAAAAGTGACTGACAACCACGCCAAGGAAGAAATCTTAATATAAACAAGAAGTAACAACACTATCCTTACTTGATGAAGCCTAAAAAGCGCATAGAAATCGTCATTCCCATAAAACACCCTTGAATCCTTCATTTCTTCAGCAAATGAAACTGCCGATACATGCTTTGTGAGAGGCTTCACAGACGAAAGGAACCTCTCTGACAAAGGCAAAGATGAGCTATCCCCTCCACCTTGGGCATCACACATCCCCTCAGCTTCACCTTCACTCTCAGCCTTACCATCAACATCATCATGTTCTATATCATCCTCCTCATGGTCTTCCTGGAAGCATTCATCGCCAGCGGACTCACTGCCTGAGACATCTTCCCCAGCTTCAGAAACATTTTCACTGTCCTCATCATCAGCATCTGCATCATTATCACCTCCAGTCTCTGGACCACATTCTTCCTCTCTATCTCTGGACTCATATTTCCTTCTTTCAATATTGTGCTTTGACTTAGCCATTGACTGTGCATTCGAATCTCTATAGGCAACAAAATCTTCCTCGGAGTCACCATTTGGTGATAATTCACCCTCTTCTTTTTCGACTTTGCAAGGCCCAGAAGATTCTTCATGGCTTTTGACTTTACTGTTCTCAACTAATACCCCATTGGCCACTGGTACTGGAGCTGCAATGTCACCTCCCTGAAACACAGATTAGCAGAGACACAAACTGATATCAGTTGGAAACAAAGTCGAAAAATAAAATACCATGATTTCAGAACTGCTAAAAGAAAGAAAAAATGAGAAAAGAAAGTATGTCTAAACTGATAAAGTACTTTTACTACAATAAAATAGGTGAATGTTCAAATTTGCCACAATAAAAAACTCATACCTCCACCAATGGTAAATTAACAGTCTGAGACTTGGCTACAGAGTCATCAGCATCCGTAGGTCGAGATGGAGCAGATACACAGCCTTGAAATAGAATCAAAACTTAGTATTCTGACAGAGTGTACAATTAATTCAAAATGAAGCAAAAAAGAATTGAATTGAGTAATAACATAGACAGATAAAACCAAAATCAGAGAGAACAATTCCGCAGCTATGTTGTCTACAGACCTGGAGACACATCTAAGTTGGTTCTGTTCAAGCTGTTTTCTCCTCGAATTGCAATAGATGGATTGTTTTTAACTCCTTGCTCATCAGAGGCAAATTGTTTACTAAACCCGGCTTTATCACTGCATTCTACTTTTTTCAGCCCTTTATCCATTAATTGATCATCTCTACAAACAAGTTCACCACCAACAGACCCATTTTCTTTATCATTGGCGGCTACACTAGTCCGGTGAATATTCTTCACTTCAGTGACTCTACCATCAACTTCATTCTTGTCAGATTTTGGTAACCTTGAATTTGTTGAAATAGAGTCTCTGTGTGGGCTTCCATCACCTCCTACATTTGATGCAGCAAAGTTGCGACTACTATGCCCTGCTTTCCTGTCCTCAACCCTTTCTGTCCCATGAGATTGGGAAGTAACACCAAGCATCGGCTCCAAGAAGGTACTCCAAAGCCTCATAATCTTATTTAATAATTCTTTGCTTGAGAATACCTCCTCACATGAATACTGAACAAGTTTATACAGGTCTTCATGAATCCCACCATCCGAATATTCAAATTCCAGATGTGGAATTAGAGGCTGTCTATTTTCAGCAGCAATAGACTGAATAATGTGATCCTCTTTCTGCAGCTTCTCTTTGATTTCTTTAATCTCAGCCACTAAAGCTGTATGTTATCAAACATGGAATATTAGAACAAATGTAAAGAATGATACAACTGAAATCTGTAACAAAGTACAATACTGACAACACAATCTTAAGCTTTTATAAGATTGTCACTAATAAATTTTAGTAGAAGGTGATTGTCACTAAGATTGCAATCTCCAACTTTCTGACGAACACTTAGTTAATGAGAAATGAGGAGTCGAAGAATAGATGCACATTATTGGTTAATGTGATACTTACTGCATGTTCATCCTAATAATTACGATATGTTAGGGATGATGTAACAAAGAAAAAACCAGAGGGGATCCTGTTTGAGAACCTCACTAACATGAATTTATCACTTTGTACATAAGCACCTTGTCATGCTCACGACATGACTAGTTTCAAAATATTTATTAATTAAACCCAGCATCCATCATCACAATATTGTCTATTGTATCAATTGAAGCATTCATCGAAGATAGCAGCTTCAATGCTTCAGGAATGATAACTTATCTCTTATAAAATAAGCCCTTCATGAACAAGTCAAAGCACTCAAATCCGCAAGAAATATACATAAAATGAAGGTAATTGGGAATTGGGAATTATGAACACTTCTGTCATGCTTATACCATACCTAGCTCCAAACTATCTATTTATATTCATTATGACAATATTGGCCATTGTAGAAATAGAAGCAATCAGTTATATAGCTTCAATGCTTTTTGGCAACTATAATGGAAAATGTGTCCTATTGAGCCTGTAACTTTCAGTGTGATACTTCATGAGTTCTACCGTGCCTTATTGATGCATGTATATGGAGTTCATGGCAAGTCCAAGCAATCAAATCTACATGAAGTATGAATATGAATAATAGCTAATAAACTTACAACCCAATCATAATTATTTAAGCTCAACTTACATTTTGTGCTCAAGTTCTTTGAGTCTTGTTGCTTGAAATAGAAGCTACGGTGATCAAGTGATTTGTAGTGATTTTTAGCATAAATTTCAGCCCAAACTTTATTAAAATCGGAACGACACCTATTCCACTCCTCCTGTTTCTGCTTCAATCGAGTCAATATTACAGGCAGAGCATGAGTTGGGTTTTTACGCAGTATGTCTATAACGTCAAGACCATGGTCACCATATAGACGCTCAATGCACCTTAAGTTCAAAACTGCAGCATGTAGCCAGAGATGAATCAATTCACAATGGAAACAATAGTACAGAGATTAACATTTTAGATCGATATTTTTTAAAACATACCAGTGAAATGATCTTCAATACGGCTCAGAGCCTCCACACTGATTTTATTTTCATTAATGTTGTTATACAATTCCTCGGCACGTTTAGAAGCTGAACTTACAGACTCCAATAACAAGTCCAGCTCAAATCTACATCAAAAGATAACAATATCATCACTTCTTGATACATATTAAACATTTTATCTTTGACAAAATTATGACTCCAAAATGAACATTGTGTCCAGGAGGCAGGACAGACAATGGAACCAAAGAAAAACTGTATGATCCCAGAAAAGAAGGGTAACAAAACATGAAAACCAAATAATGAAGTAACCAAAACAAAAGGGAAGGAAAATAAAACAGCTCAAGTTTTACCTGTCATCTTCACATCTAAACAGGCTTTCTTCATATTGATTCTTGCGCATATGTTTGAAAGAGTAATCTTCACTTCCTGAAGTCACAGACACCCAGTGATCATTCAATACTTGAGCACCAAGCTCAGATCGCTGACTAGCCGTAGGAATTGGATACTGCAATAAATAAATAAATAAATGAATGAATAAAGCACCTAGGAGTTCCACAAGAACAACATATTTTGACAATACCAACAAGAACAGAAAACAAATAGGAGTTATGTACATCTGAAGGGAGAAGCCGGTAGCTGGGAGTACACCGTTTACAGTCACTAAGGTCAAGTTCTTGGATGGATTTTCCCATGTATTTCTCCTTGTATCTATCCTTCTCTTTAGCTCCATCCATCTCTCGCTTCTGATCTTTGTCTTTGTCCTCCAACTTTGATGATCTTGATAAATGAGCATCAGTGGACAGTGACTCTAAAATCAAGATGTTTGCAAAAAGATGCCATCATTAATCTAAATAAGCATAAGCATAATCTAAGAGTAGACTGCAATGCATTCCACATATCTGACCGCCCTCCACCCCAAAATAGGAAAAGAAAAGAAAAGAAAATCATAAGCATAAGAAGGTCGATCGATAGGTCTTATGTTAACATACTTTTACTCATGACACCAGCAAGGAAGCCTTCTGCAAAAACAAATATGCAAGAAAAAACCTCAATGCATGAGGAACAACATCAACAACAACAAAATAGAGATATTAACAAGTCACTGAAACAATTACCGATATTTTCACAGCGCTCTAAGAAATCTTTAAACTCATCCATAAGATCAGAGTGCTTTCCAAGTAAATCAGTTACCTGAAATGTAAATATTGAAAAGATATAAATTAAGCTAGTGGCAACAGAGACTCACTAGTTAATACTTCCCAAGAAGGTGGAACCTAATCAAATTGAGCTTGAGCTCAATCAAATCACTTATTTTGATGAATTGCTAAAAAGACCTTGAGCTGAATTGATTGATGAACCTAATCAACTGCTTTACATACAATTGATGAAACTTAATACAATAATACAATTCCAAAAGAACTAAAGGGATCAACATTACTGAATTGATTCAATGTCAGCAAGAATATCCATAAATGAAGTATAGGACAGACAGACTACAGGTATGTGACTCATAGAAGCAAGAACATACCAAATTTTGCAAATCATTCTTTTTTATTATTCCGTTGTTGAAAATATTAAGGCACTTCAAGAATGTTTGGTAGTCATCGGAACTGCTCAACTTCTCCTTGACTTTCTCGCAGAAACTGAATGCTTCACCGTACATGCCTGGCATGAATACAAAGCAAGTAAAAAATCAGTATAAAACCTAAAGGTCAAATGATCCTCCCGTCCTATTCCTTCCCATTATTTATTCAAAATTTCAAATAGAAAGCAGAAAAACAAATGATCAAGAAAGATACTAACAGGACAAAGAAATGCCCATAAAGGAGCTGTAAGACTAAGAACCCAAAACAACTGGAAATGATTGCATATAATCATACACATTTTTTAACTCATTACAGAATTCAATACATTGGTTCTGGAAGTAAGATCTACATATCTCAGTGTCAAAAATAAAAAAGATATACATATTTCTCAAAGCTTAAAAATAAAAGGGCAAAAAGGTGAAAGTTAGACATATCACAAGCCACATTTTATAGTTCTGTAACAACAGATTTATGTACAAACTCTTGTTCTCCCACATATTACTCCTGTTAAACCAATTTCAACAACTGCAGTGTTTTACTCTATCTACAAGTTTGAGTGTTTGAGACAAATGAAGCACTAGTAGTTTCCTTTTCTCTTAATTTTCTTAGGAGGTGGTTTGCTTCATCAGTGCTAAATTCCCAATTATTACACTAATCTACAACATAGAAACAGATAAAAATATGCAGGCAATAAAGCGCATATTGAATGATAGCCTACTGGTGAACTGAAAGAACTATGAATCTGAAACACAACAAACATGAATTATATTCAAGCAATGTGTATATAAAAAGTAGAGCACGATGGCTTACCCCTTAAGGAATCTTTGTCATCATATGAGGTAAAGTCAGTGGCCAACCCATAACCTTCAGCCTTCTTGACAGTTTTCTTTTTGTCAAGAAACCGTTGCGAGGTCAAATCCCTGCTGTTATCAAGATCGGGATCTCTCTCATCCTGATCACGAATTCTTCTATCACGTTTCCTTTGCTCCTTGTGCAAGTTTATCATTGTTTTGTCATCATCCATTTCAGGGTGTTCAACACTAAGATCACGGTCACGATCATGAGAAGGAAGTCTGTCTCGTCGGTAACGTTGCTGTAAAAATTAAGTTTGTAAGCCAATCATTAAGAAATAGTTTACAAAATTCATGTAAAGGGGGAGAGGAACACTTTATTGCCTTGTCTACTTGCATTTGCCGCATCATGGGTGTCATAGAATTCCTCTCATTGAAGCGCTGCAATGAATTTCTACCAAATGGAGCATGCTGTGTAGAAGGCGCTGCAGAAGTATCTGGTAAGAATCTAGTGAACTCCTCAAGCAAATCTCGATGGTCCTTAAAAAGGGTAGCAACCTAGAGAATATGTATTTAGAGAGGAAGTTAGATTTTTAGCAACCTAGAGAATAATTATTTAGAAAGAAAAAGTGATAATTTCAAATAAAAATTTTTGCTTTTTTAGAAGACAACAAATAGTTAACAGGGAGTGCCATACCTCACTGTAAACCTCACCAATATCCTTGTGCTCTTTGCGGTACATATTCAAAATGTCCAAGAATGATTTGTAGACATGTTCATCACTTTGGAATCGTTTCTGTGGAGGAAAAACGTACAAATTACAGCTAGGAATCAATAATATCAGTAAAGTAACACGCTGACTGAAATGCACATTCACCTTTATCTTGTTGACAAAACTAATAGCTTCTTCAAATTCAACAGTTTTCTTCGCAGGAGCCTCATCCTCATCAAGTGTTATCTCATATCCCTTTGGCAGGAAAGTGTTAAACCCAAAAATCAAATGGTTGTGCCCTTTGAATAGCTCCTTCACCCTTGCTATGACACCAGCAGTGTCAGTCCTGGAGAGCTCCAAAAAATATATTGACATCCAATGACTATTTAGGCACAACATTCCACTTGTCAAAATCAACAAATATTGTGTAGAGGGGGTTAAAAGTCTACCTTTGGGCCTTGAAATCTTTCATGACCTCAAGGAACAAGTCATATTTTTCCCTTTGATCCTGAAACATGTCTTTCACTTGCTTCAAATAGGATAACGCATCATTGGTAGTCAGCTTCTGGGAAGTAGTTGCTTCCCCGCCACCTCCACCTCCACTGCCACCTCCAGCTCCTCCTCCTCCTCCTCCTCCTCCAGGGACTTGGGATTGGCCATAGCTTCACAAGCATAACATAACCATCATTTCAAATCTCCATAATATGTAACACTTATATCATGCTAATATCTACAATATATACAATGTTCAACTCGTTCAATAGGATAATTTACAACATCATACATATTCACTCGCCCGGTAAGATCCATACATACTACTCAAGCAAATCAACACATTTTCCCCATATCCAAACACATCCATTCATTTTAACCAATGATCCCACCAGGGAACACATTCCACAGTCAGTTTAAGCTAAATTAACAACAACCCTAGGGAAAATTTAACACCACGAGTGAAACACACACACACATAAAAGAAAAACTTGATTTAATTTGTCGATTTTGGGAATCAAAAGGCAACGAGACATAACTCCATTCACAGTACAAAAAATAGGGCACAGAAGCAAAAAATCCAGAGTGAGAGAAACACAAAATTGGCAAATGAATAACAAATAGGGCAGAAACAAAAATTGAAATATATAATTAGAAACATACGAATCACCGCGCGAGGAAGCGAAAGGGCGTTTGAATTGAGAAGCAGAGGCAGAGTAGATATCATCCCTTGCCCTCTTCATCCCTGCAAAATCAAAATCAAAACCAAAACCAACCAATCCATTCAATTAGATACAATAGCAGCATCAATGATCACAAAAACAAAAGCAACAACAACATGAAGCAAGATGAGAAGAGAGAAAACGTCGAATTGAAGCATGCGAAGAAGAAGACCGAGAAAGTGAAAAGGGAATGGTACTTTACCGGTTCTCCAGATTTTGACAATTTGGTTGAAAACAAGGGGTGTAGATCTTCGAGGAACAACAACAAGAACAACAAATTGAAAGAAGAAAAAAAGTGAAGGGTTTGATCGGAAGAGAAGAAGAAGAAGAACAAGTAAGGTTGGTTGTTTCTCTCTCTTACGTTAGAAGCAGTGGTGGTGGTGGTGGTGGTGGAAAGCGAGATTTGAACAGAGAAGAGAAGCGGTGGTGGTGGTGGTGGTGGTGGTGGTGATGGTACGTGAAGTGTCGAAACTCAAAATTTGGAGTGAGAATGAAGAGAAGGTTATTTATGTGAAGAATCGAAGAATGAATGAAAGATGAAAATTGGTTAACTTATGTCTTGTGTTAGATGAGAGGGTTACTTCGAGTTACATGTAATGTAATGTAATGTGTTTGTTATTCTGGTCTTGTTTCTTTCATGTTGTGGGTTGGGTTGGGTTGGGTTGGGTTGGGTTGGAATGGGTCGGGTTTTAGATCAAACACACACACATGAATGAAGATCCATACTTCCTATTTTTAATTGGATTTTTTTATCCTCTAATTACCACTAGTTTGTTATAGTTTTGGATCATTATCCATAAAGTATCTTAATTTTTAGTTAGTTTAGATTAAAATATCCATTACTTTAGATTAAGTGTGATGTGATTTCAGTCACTCTACTTTTAAAATTATTAAGTGATTGAGTTTTGATCTTTTCTTAATTTTGTATGCATGAGATCATTAAATATCTATATCTTTTTTTCGAATGTTTTATGATTTATGATGAATTTGATATTTGTGATATGTTTTTTAAAATTTTGAAGGGTATGAGATTAGGGTTTAAAAAAATAGAAACTGTGAATTTTTAGTTTTTAATGGAAATTTAATATTTTTATTAGTGGAATTTGATGAGAATAACATTTACAAAAATTAAATTGATTCAATATGTAAAAACTTTTGTTTGAAAAAATGATTATTTGAAAGTTTTAAGTAAAATAATACAACAGTGCTAAATAACACGACCATATGTGGCATTACTAAGCACGACCGTTATATGAAAAGCCTAATCGAATCTTTTTTATTTAAAAATAATTAAGTGAAAATATAGCTGATTTCAAATGCAATTGAGTCGTCAAAGTCGTGTGTTACAATGTCGTTGTAAATATCAATTCTCAAAATAATAATGATTTGTGACAATTAACAGGTTGAAGGAGTAAATATGTTAAAAAATTATTTAAGGATTAAAATTAGTAAATTACTCATTGTTTTGACTATGAGTAATTAGGTCAAATACATCAGTTTGTCTTAATTTAAAGAGCAACTAGCATGACAGCTAGTAATAATATTTTTGAAATAACGATCAACCAATTAAATTTGTCAACATTAAAAAAACATAAATGAAGAGAGAATAAATAAGGCGTGCATCTATTCAAAAAAAAAAAAAGGCGTGCACATTCATTCTGCTAGGATATCGATCTTTTAAATCATTAGTATTATTTATCCTAATGTGAATGAGTTTTTTTTTTTTTTTGAGGGAGTGAATGAAATTTGGATTTGAAGAGATTTTTGTTTTGGATAAAATTTAAAATTTTTATTGCTAAATTTTAAATGAAATTTTTCAAAGAGTCAATTGAGTTAGTTAATATGCTTCAAAAAAAATTGCGTTAGTTAATAAAAATATACCAAAAAAGAATCAATTGGTAAAAGATTCAGAAAATGAATTTTTAGCTATTTTCGAAATTTTGGTGTTAGAATTTGTCATAACAGTTAAAATATCAAATATTAAATTCATGTGAAAAAACCATGAAACATTCAAAAGTATTATTATTATTTTTTTTTTAAATACATTCAAAAGTATTATTAGCCACATGATAATAGTGCTACCACCAAATCTGCCAAGCTCGTGGTTTCTTTTACTTTTCTATTTTTTGTTTTGGATTTACGCTTTTAACTTGTGTTTTGCGTTTTGTGGTTTTGTTAGTATTTGTTTCTCTCTTCATATCCTTTTGAAATTTACTTTTATTCTATGTTTGAGGCCGTGATTTTCAAATCCACTACTCTCCGTAGTTTTCTCTTTTGGATTCCATATTGTTTTATCACCACCATATGCAAAACACAAGAATATTGCAAGTAAAGTGGGCAGTGGGCACAAATCGTTTGATATGACAAAAAAAACACATCTAACTCCCATAGGGACATTTAAAAAAAAAAAAAACTTCCATTGGGCACTCCTCTAACCAAACACTATCTAGGTTACTAAGGACTAATTTGAACAAAAAATCTGCAGTTATATCACTACTACGCTTAACATGATTCAAACGGCTAATCTCAAAGAAAATATAAAAAGTTTTACAATCATCAATAATCATACGAAGGTACGATTCATGAGGCAAACTTGAAGTTTATGTGTCTTATAATGGCGAGCAGTTAGTTTCAAATATCATTTTGTGGAAACCCAACTGTGAACACCAAAACCTATATGGAACATAAAGCTTATACCACAACTAGGGTTAGGAGTGATACCATGGATGAGACAAGTAGAAAACATTAAAAGTCTTGGCGAATCTCTAACCATCATGCTCATATCAGCCTTATTATCCTTTGTGAAAACAACATCAAAATTGGCTTTAAACCAACTAGTGTCTATTGTCTAGTGAAGATAATTAATGCCGTAACAACTCTGTGATGCAACTCTATGGACGAATCAGAAACATTTAGCAAGCAGATACTAGTGATAGAAAATGTCTTAGTACCTCAAAGATGAAGTTCATCTTTATTCAAGCCAACAAAGTCAAGATTTACCCTTATGTATGAGGTGCAAAAACCTAACCAATCTCTTCCCCATAACTTTATTCCTAACCAATTGTTAATTGCGAGAGAAATAATGAAATACTTGCGTGCACTTAAGTGTTAATTAAAATGGAGAAGAAATCCATAGATTAAATTAAACAAAAGAGAATCTAAAGAACTAAATTCGGCAACCCCAAATACCGTAAGGAGACTAGACAAACATGGCTAACATGATTACAAATTAAACATCAAATAATTGTTTCCAAAATCTCCAAAGCAAGCCCTAGGAATGCTCCACTTGGTCTCCTTTGATCTCCAGGGAAAATGGTTTTCAAACAGCTTCTGAATGCAAAAGATACGTCAAAAATAGCAAAATGGCAAAATAGCTTCCTGACTTCCTGACGCGTCTGCGCCAGATCTCCATCAAATTATGCGTTTTTCAATAAAATGACTTGTATGAACTGGTTAACTATTGAATCGGGCTGAAATTTTAATATGTTATTCAAAACACATAGATGATAGATCTTCAACCTGACTAGTTAATTTGATTGATTTTCAGAAAATGTGACTTGTTTTTTTATTTTACTCTTTAAACTTTATTCATTATCTCTCATCATTTATTCTTTTACAATATTCTCTTCTCTAGTTTTTTTTTTTTGAAATTCTCTTCTCTAGTTTAATAAAAGAGCAGAATAAATGTTTGACTCTTCCCATATCTGAAAAGAGTAGGAGAAATCATTTAAATTCAAAAATCTTAATCATCAAAGCAATTTTTTTAATTACTTTGATTTGTGTTTTATGTCGTAGCACAATTTGAGCTTCCCACTAAAAGTACTAGTATAACTGTATAAGAAGAGTTACATGTCTTTCTCGCTTTAACCATTTAGGATTTTGCTTTTAATTTTATGGGAACAAACCATAGATAGTGAAAATATCAGAATTTAATTTAGTGCAATTGATAATACTAACATTAACATGAGGATAATATTGGGAAAAAATTATTCAATGTTTTCTTGCAATTATAAATAAACAAATATATAAAAAAAATTCTCAAAATTGACAGATATATAGGAATAGAGAGTATAATAAATTTTGTCCAGTGACATTGCTTAATTGGTTAAAAACAAGACATTGCATTTAAATTCACATGCCACCTCTAGGTTTAATCTCTTGAAAATTGAATTTTCAATCCCAGTGGTTCAATTATTGGGACCAATAGAATTTAATTAATATAGTGTAAATATTTTTTACAAACACTCAATCATATCTCACATGGCTAAATTGGCTCAAAGATTTCATTTAGGAACACATGTAATGAGATATTCTCGGAGGATTGTTGTGAACTATTACAACAGGAGTCTTGAGTATGTATCTACTTGTAGATTTATTGTCTGGTTGGGGCTTAGCCACTCATTTGAATAAAAAAGTAATCGTATTGGATAATCTTTGATATTTTTAATGAAATTATAGTATTTTTTAATTAAGTTGTATTCAAAATTTCGATCTAGATGTTGTGATTTATGAAGATCAAAGATTTTCCCAAAAAGTGTTTGTGGTTGAATTTTTAATCTAAGAGCTTAAATACAATAGCGACCAACACCCATCGAGTTGTAATGTTTTATAAAACTATAGTACAATAGGAAGACAAAAAATTATTATGTTTCTTCTATGAATATTTATTTGCAAAATAAATTTTATATTTCTATTTCTTTCATTATGCTTAAGTAGTATTTAAATAATGTTTGGTTGACACTCTAAACACACTTACATCTAGTGAGATAAATAAGAAAAAAGAGAAAAATAGATATGATAGAAAATGTAATAGGAACAGAAAAATGAGAAAGAAAAAGAAAAGAATGGAAAATGAAAGAGTGTGTAAGTGTGTTTAGAGTGTCAACCAAACATTATTAAATAATGTTTGGTTGACACTCTAAACACACTTACATCTAGTGAGATAAATAAGAAAAAAGAGAGAAATAGATATGATAGAAAATGTAATAGGAACAGAAAAATGAGAAAGAAAAAGAAAAGAGTGGAAATGAGATAGAAGAAAAAGTGAAGTATGGAAGAATTAATACTGATTTCTTTTTGCTGTCTATGGAATTATCACATACCTAAGTGTTTTAGTATTTTTGGAATATGAAGAATTCCATTTAAGCCAATATAGAGAGTGAGAGAGCATTGAATTAATTAGGTTCTACTAAAAGATTGACAAAACAATAACTCTAGTCTAGCTATATCAAGATTCAAATCCTGGAATCACACAAGTTTTACCTAAATTGCACTACCATTGAAAGAACCACAAAAAGGTTGTGTGGTTTTAGTTTATCCACATTTCCTAAGCACATATCAACCTTTGCTATACACATTGGTGGGAACTAGTTGGAACCACTGGAATTGGGGATCACTTAAACATATTAAATCATCCTATATGAAGCACAACAGGGGTAGTAGCCAAATGGAACTTGGAAATTGATACAGATTTCCAAGAACTCTTCTTGTTTTGGCAGTCATCAGAAACCTTGGCTGAAGTCCTTCACCATTAGCTGTTAAGCACTTTTTTGTGCCAGTCAAGAATTTGAGCCCCATCTCCAGCATGCATCCATCTATCTGTGTTCTTACAGCTACCCACTTCAAGTTCATTCTTCCCATTAACTTGGACACATTGACAACTCAAAAGGGTAGTGCATTCATTGAGGCCTTTGCAAGTAGGATCTGCATCAATGGCATAAAATGTGGTAAAAACTAGTGTGTATTGTAAATTAACTTTTGCATACATGAAATTGAATTTGTTTGAGTTAGTAACTCTTAGAATTCAGGTGAGGCCGTGATAGGTACTCACATATTAGATAGTTAGTTAGAAGGTAGTAATAAGGCATGTTGCCTATAAATAAGGGTGGTTAGTGAACATTAGGGGTATCTTTGTATTCAGTTAGGAATTGAGGTTTAGAGAGAGAAGTGGTTCTCTTTCTAGGGTTAGACAGGGTGTTTGGCATGTCTCTCATGTATCTTTCCCCTAATCACCATGGATGAATTGGTGATCACCACCAATTGGAATAGCACGCAATAGAAATTTCCAAAAGAAAACCCCTCCAAACTAATATTTTCCAAATCACCATGATACTCAATGCCTGCTACAGCCTCTTGATGAATTGGTGAAAGCAAAAGTCCCCCCCGGATCAATTAATAACCCAAAAATACTGTCATGCATCTTTCCTGTACCATGTTGTAAATGGCCTAAACTAGCAAGAAAAGCTTCAACATTTCATTTGTTCGTACTACAATGGTCTTGTTCCAGTCTACCAAAAAATTTATATGCATACCTGTGTTTCATCTCACAATCAAAGCTGAAATATAATTTAGACACAGCAATCCCATTTTCTTCAATGCCCACACTTGTAGTCAACAACATAGTTGTCTGTAACTCTTTGAAATGAGTTCTGGTTCCCTGCTTCAAGTACATGGGCAAATTGGGTTTTGACCCAAAAGTTGTTAAGTTGGCCCAAATCTTTCCCTTTGTGAGGTGAAAAGTGCTTTGGGCTGTGCTCCTTTGGTCAAACAGTTGACCCAAAAATGTCAGTTCAGTTGTGTCCTCTGCCCCCCATGCTTCACAGACGTGGTTTCTCATCACCTCCCAACTCAACACATCCAGCGATGTGAAGATTCCGCTAACAAATAAGACTTACCTTTATTCATTCTTTGCAGAAGTTGAAATTTCTCAGTGAAGTTTGGGTATCTCAGTTACTTCTAAGAGGCATCCATTACCCCAAATGAGCTCTGTCTTCTCTAACAGGATAGGTTTGAAGGCTAGTCAGGTAATAGCCACCATGAAATGCCCACAAGCCCCAATCCAAGTCCTCCCTAACAGGATAGGTTTGAAGGCTAGTCAAGAACTTGTTGTCTGCCTCTGAAGAACCTTTCTGATCAAACCCAAATTCATAAAACATTAAAGGAGCTGCATCTTTACCAGTGGTAAGGAACCCTGTTTGGAAGTCCAACCCTTCAATGCTTTTAGCAGAGATCCTGTTTAATGGTTGCAAAGTCCATACATCTTTCAATTTTAGTTTTCCTACTCCAGACCAAGCTAACTCATTGCCACCACCTATTGTACCAATCACCCTCATTTCAGCGTTGACCATGCAACTCATTCCTCAAACTCAATACCACCACCTATTTTGAGCAAATTCATTCACACGACCAATCAAACAGTTATAATGCATGTTTGGAAATCTTTCCAAAGTTGAGGCAAAATCAATTCTTGGGAGAAACATCGGAGTACCAAAATTGATTTTGAGCTGATACAAACATGTTAATCTGTTCCATGAAAAATTGAAGATGCATGAAACTTGGCTTTATGTATTATGTAAATGTAAATTACACACTACATACTATAGAATTTGTGGCAAAGTGCTGGGCTGGTAGGATAAAAAACCTGTCATGAAAGAAACCATTCTCATCATCATATCTTTACAACACCATTTTGGCTTGCTGACATGGTTATCAAGCAACACCTTAACATTGTGATCCCCAAGTTCATTAGCCACAGCTTCAAAGGCTTGAATGTGGGCCATTTTCAACAAAGAAAGGGTTGGATTTGGCTACCTCTTCCACCCGCTCTAGAATATCCAGACTCTTCAAGGTATTTATTGAACTTTATACATTTGGTTCGAAAGTATTTCCACATTTAGCACTCATGAGAATAATCCTCTGAAACCTTTAACTGAGTAAGCCTCTCCATCAAAAAAAAATTCATACATACCGGTCATTAATTATACAGTTGTATGCAAGAGCTTCTTGGTAAAGAAAAATATAATAACCACCATATATAGGGTGGAAGTAGGCTAGACTTTGCTTAAACAGACCGAACCTAGCTACTTAAAATATTCAAGGCCTGAACCTGGCCAATAGCTTGTCAAAAGCTTTTTTTTAGGCCTTAGCCTTATCTATTTGGAAGCTTGGTCTGACCTATTAGCCTATTTAAGAGCTTGATTCTTTGTAATACATTCAAGTAGACCGAAAATTTTACTGGTAAACATGTCTACAAACTTGTAAACTAATGAGTTAAAATACAATAATATGATTATATGGTCCAATATTATTTTCTAAAGAGGTTTATATATTTGAATCATTATATAGTCTCACATATTTAAACATATAAATAGTTCACAAGTATATTTTTTTTGGTATATAATTTTAAGATATTATCATAAAAACATAATGAAAATAATAAAATAAATATATATTTATTTAAATAGGCTGGCCTCTTGGGTTTGTAAGACTTTTTTTTTGTGGCTCAAGCCTGACCTTTTTAATTAAATAAGCTTTTAAAAAAGCCTTGACCTTATCTATTTAGTAATTTGAGCTAGCTTGGGTCATAGATCCCTGTAGGCGGCTGACCTACTTTCTTCCCTACCCATATATGTTGCTTGGCCAACAATTAATCGAATGAAAGGTTTAGGCCAAATTTATTTTCTTGACGTGAAAGATTGAGCCAAATTATTATCCCCACGTACATACGTTCTTAACAATATTAGTTTACGTACGTAATTCCGTTCCATTCTTCCTCTCCTCTCTCAACCCTACCTGCTGCAACAGCCATCTGATGAAGATGACGAGACCTCGCGACTCCAATGAGAATGAGTTGGATAATTTTTCTCCAGCGGTAAAGAAGTTGAAACCTGAAGAAGAAGACAACACTGATTCCATTCCAATGTCAGAAGAGGAAGCTTTCGAAATCTGGTGCGATATATATGGAAAAGTATACCCTGACAAAGAGACCAAAGATTTCAAGTTCAATATGTTCAAGCAATCTCTTGATAGGACCACCATCCCCTCAACAGAAAAGAAGCAATCTCGTGGTAGGATCACCCTCCGCTCAACTCGTCCTCTGAATTTTCGTCGTCTTGCTGATCGAACCGAAGATGAATTTGATGCATTCAGAAAATTAATTCGCTGGTCGAATTGTTATTCGTCTATATCCCGCAAAGAACTCAAAGCATGCAAAGAACTCAAAGCTCCAATGCCAGAAAATACCGCTCCAATCTCTCTTGTACTTGTTGAAGCTGCTGCCATGGATTTAACCCCAGAAGAAGCTTTCAAAATCTAGCGCAATGTGTATCGAAAAGAATACCCTAGCCAAAAGGAGGAAGAAATCAGGTTCAATTTGTTCAAGCAAAATCTTGTTGATACCCTCCCCTCAAATGGTCGCAGTTATGCGTTTTTTGCTGATCTAACCGAACAAGAATTTGAAGAAATTATTGAGCGGCCGAGTTGTTATAATCGTGTATGCCTCCTAGATCTTAAACTCTGTGCTGGGATGGCAAAGTCTAAGTCTGAGGATAAATCTCAAATTTAACTTGTAGTTTCACTTTCACCTTTTTTAATTAAGGTTGAATAAGTCCGATAGGATATTTGAATTCGGTTTTTTAATTAAAGTCGCTTTTTCGATCTGGCAAGCAGTGATTTGGAATTCAACTTTGGAGCAGCCGCCGACCCCCTCCGCCACTGCAACTGTCCTGCTACCCTGGATGGCTAGGGTTTGGAGTCCCTGATGGCTGGAATTGAACTTTGATGCTTAAGTGTTAATGAACTATCTTTGTAAGTTAGTTTGGGCTTATGACCCAATTTTCTTCATTCAATATGTATGATGATCTGTTGTAAGTGCCGTTGTGCAACCTCTTCGGGTATTGAATGAATTATGAGGTTATTTAGTTTCAAATTTAGATTTCTTGGAGCTTTTTGGACGACTTTAAAAGTTTTTTACTTCATGTATTTAGATGGATGTACGTATTAGATCGAGTGAACATGTTTTATTCTGAATTCACTTATCTCATTAACACCCAATGTAAGTCACTTTTGGTTTGTGTGTTTTTATCTGAACACCAAAAAAAGAGTGAGGTTTGAGGAAAAGCCAGGTGGCAACTCCAAATAGGATGTATACTTCTTCATTGAGTTCAGATCAACCATGCATTAATGCATCATTAACATCTAACTGTTTCAAAAACCAACTATGAGAAGATGCTCTGTCTGGCCATTAACAATCTGACTAATAAATTTGGCTACTAGGCAAAATGTATCAAAGCAATCAATGCTCTCACTTTTGGTATTTCTCTTTACAAGCAATTTAGCTTTTTACCTTTCTATTAAGTCATCTGGTTTGCGTTTGATTTTTTAGACCAATTTTCACCCAATGGAGACTTTTCCCAAAGGTAAATCAGTTAGGATCTTGGTGTTCTGCTCCATAGCATTAACCTCAGACAGCATGGCTTCCCTACATCTTCACACAACAACTGAACCACACACCTTGCACTTAGACAGTTCACTTCAACTACTCCATTCATGATAGTTCATGAATCATTGAAACCATTTGAGGGACACAATGTCCAATAATTCAATACCAAAGTATGAATAACAGATATTTAGTTTTGGAGCTAGCCATGGCCTAAGCATGACAAAACTTGCTTCTGTAGGAAGTGGTTGTTGCAATAAGAATGTCATTGACTGATAATACCTAATTGTCTATCTACTATTGAACTCTTTCTTAGTTTTACCTGAGTTGAGTGCTTCATTATAAAGATAGAGAGACTAGAATGTCCTCAGTGCCTTCTGATTACTTTTCCAATCACAATGTTATTTTCTTTGAAAAAGTAGAAAAACTATAGACAAAACAAGTGTCTGGAAAAGTTAGAGATAGAAGGATATATGGAGTCTATTCACAAACGAAATGGAAGTGCACTTTGCCTTAATTAACCCATATCTGTAATTATACTCTAGGTAACTAAGAGTACATAACTTTACAGTGGTCATTCAATCAAATGAATCGATCATTCAATAACCCCTCAATCAACCTCCTAGCAATGAATTTGTTGGGCTTATGAGGATGAGGTTTCAACTATCCTCAATGCTTTGATGTTTTGTGCTTCTAATTCTCTAGTGGTTGGTTGGGTGAAGGAACAGTTGAACACTACAACAGAACATAAAAATTTCATAGTTTATAGAATTCATAGGCCTTATGTATATTACAGATAAACTCAAATAAGTTTTTTGAAACGAGACCTAATTCAGTAGACTTAGCAGTTGATGTATTGATTGTCGAATATAGAAGATCTCTTATAATCATCTTCAAATGGAAAATTACCAATTTGGAAATCATATCACCTTAGAGCAGAAAGAAAATTTACACCAAGTTGTTAAGAAGCATTCTACTTCATGTTGGTATACATCCACCAATACGTGATTATTATAATGTACATTGAAGCATTAATGGTGTTAGCCATTAACTCAAATTTAAAAAAGAAAGAAAGAAATAGAACATAACCTGAAAGTGTCATCACCCCAGCTTCCCTTAGTTTCAAGGGCAGAGCCAAGATTTTAACTTTTAAAAAAAATGATGACTTAGTCAAGGAAGATTCAATTATTATACAGTATAAGCATATAATATGGGAATTAATTATGCTATTTTGGGGACACCCCCAACTTAGATAATTATGCTATGGAAAATTCTGCTTTTTCACATATCATCACAGCATCCCCATCATTCTTCTTTGTTGCTATCTCCTCAAATTTCAAAAAGAGGCCTTATAGTAATCTCAAACAGATATGGCAACTTGGTTTTGTTTGGTTAGTTGATTTCACCTGCAGAGTCAGCAGCAACAGTGTAATTGCTTGGTCTTCTCTGCAGACTCACCAAAGAGTAATAAGCACCACTTGGTCCCTTTGCCAACAAGTTTGAATGGGACCCTTTCTCCACCACCCTCCCCTTATCCAACACAGCAATCAGATCACAGTTCTGAATGGTGCTCAACCTGTGAGCCACCACCACACTAGTCCTCCCCACCATGACTCTCTCCAAAGCATCCTGCACCAGTTTCTCTGACTGGCTATCAAGAGCACTAGTTGCTTCATCCAAAAGCAACACCTCAGGGTTCTTCAATATAGCTCTAGCTATTGCAACCCTCTGCTTCTGACCCCCAGAAAGTTGAACTCCTCTATCCCCACACAATGTGTCATAACCCTCTTTCAAACTTGCTATGAAATCATGAGCATTGGCTTCTTTAGCTGCCTCTATGATCTCACTCTCACCAACCTTATCAGATGCTGATGATCCATATGCAATGTTCTCTCTAATAGTCCCACCAAACAGTGTTGGCTCTTGGCTCACAAGTGCAATGTGCATCCTTAATGCCCTTAAATTGTATGATTTAATGTCTTTATCATCTATGGTCACTCTCCCTTTGAAAGGATCATAGAATCTCTCTATCAACCCTATGATTGTTGATTTCCCAGACCCACTTTGCCCTACCAATGCAGTTGACTTCCCTGGACTAATTTTGATTGAGAAGCCTTGGAAGATCATCACATCAGGTCTTGCTGGGTATGCAAAATGTACATCATGAAGTTCAATCTTCCCTGTTATTTTCTCAGGCTCGTACCCATCTTTCTCATCAGGCTCAATCTTGGTGCACCTGTCAAGGATTGCAAAAACAGAACCCACAGCATCTGAACCTTTGGCAAGGTCATTGGTCATGCTACCAGCATCAGCAATCATCCTTCCTGTGCTCAACAAGATCATAAAAGTCTCAAAAAGTGCTTTTGCTTTTATATACCCTTGGGAAATGAGCTTGCTACCATACCAAAAATCCAAAGCCCAAGTGAAAAAGGTCAGGCTTTCGGAGAATGCAAGCCCAAAGCCTGCAAACCATGACTGCCTGATGCTCTCGCGCCTCGGGCCTTCTTGGGCTTTTTCGAGCATTTTGAGGATCCTGTCTTGGGAGGAGAAAGCAGTGATGGTTCGGAGGTTGGAAACGGCTTCCGCGGCAATCTTGCTACTTTCTCCTTCGGCCTTGATGGCCTTGCTGGACATGCTTTTGAGAAGGACGCGTCTTGTGTAGAAGCAGGCTATGATGATGGGCTGAACCACGATCATGACGATGGCGAGCCTCCATGCAATTACCAGGCCCATGGTGAATGCTATTATCACTGCTGAGATTGTTTGTACCACTAGAGCCATTCTGTCTCCCACCAAAGACCTTACCTGCATTAATATGAAAAAAAAGTATAAGAGATGTTAAAAGATCAACCCGACTAGACCCACAGCTAGTTAGCGGGATCACTAGCAAGTCTTTAGAAAAATAAAGTAAAAAATCTAAAAAATAGAATTTTTTTTATTGAAGCGGTTGTAATAACGAGTTTTGATTTGTGTATATCACCTTACACCTGCAGTTTGTGGCAGTTAAAAATCACCACAAAATGCAGAGTTTAAATAATGGTGTACACGAGTCCTTTTTGCATAACAAATTTAAATAATGTATCGAGAAAATTCAACACTTCAAGATCATAATATGATTGAAACATTCTATCAAAAATTTAAAAATAAGAAGAGTTTGGCTCGCAAGTCAGCCATGCTCAACCCGATGGAAACTCATTTGACCCGTGGGATGGATGAGCAGAGTTAGTCTAACCCGAAATCTGCATGAATTAAATTTTGACTAATCCAACTCATCGACGAGTCGAGTTAACTCGAGGGTTGCAAGCTGAATTGACAAATGGAAAATTGTAACACTAAACTCAAAAGTGACAAAAAAAATCATTGTAATGATAAGAAATTAATAAAGTAGTGATATATAGACATAAATCTCCCACATCATACAAACACATTTTAACGACAGTTTTTAACCCCTGTAAATACTTGCGGCAGTTAACAACAACAATTGTTGTATGTCTGTTGGATGTTTGAGATTTTTGTATATTCGACAATAAAGGTTGAAATGAAAAACATACCACATTAGCTTCTTTGGCAAGTCTAGAGCAAATAGCACCGGTTGAATTCTCATCCTCATCAAACCACCCAACCTCAAAGGTCAGAATCTTGGAGAGCATTCTTTCTCTGATCCTCTTAGTCAAGTACTCTCCCATGTAAGCAAAGCTATAATGCTGGAGCACATTCACAATCAAGGAGAACACAGCCAGCCCCAAAAAGCAAAACGCATAAATCCTAATCTTCCTCTTCATCTCATCATGGTCCTCCAGAAAATAAACTGATATCACCGACCCCAACGCAAACGCATACACAGGCTGCACCGCGCCGAACAACACCGCATTTAAACACCCCAAACACGCTTGCTTCCACTCCGGCACGTTCATCGCAAGCAGCCTTCGAAACGAAGGAATAGGCAGCGCTTTCTTGTCCACAACATTAACAACCTCGTCGTCAACAACAACATGATCATCTTCAGCACATGGCATTGATGAAGTGAAAGAGCTAGAACGACTCACGAGGGAGAGTCGACGACTGCTCGTGTTGTGAATGATGTTGTCTCGACTTAGGAGGAAGTCATTTTGGTTTGTTGTGGTATTTTCTGTTTGTTGGAGGCGGATGAGGGAGGTGTAGAGGCCGGTGTCGTTTTGGATGAGGGTGTCGTGGGAGCCGGTTTCCATGACTTTTCCGTTTTGGACGACGACAATGAGGTCGGCGTTTCGGATGGTGGAGAGGCGGTGGGCGATGATGATGGTGGTGCGGCCGACTACAGCCTTGTCAAGAGCTTCTTGCACAGCTCGTTCAGACTCGAAGTCCAGTGCGCTTGTTGCTTCATCAAGCAAGAGGATTCTTGGTCTCTTTATTATTGCACGTGCGATGGCTATTCTTTGCTTTTGTCCACCAGACATTTGGACTCCTCTCTCCCCAACCTAGTCAAACAAAATTAAAAAAGAGAGTTAAGAGTTTATTCGACAATAATACTAATCAATAAGAGTTTTCTTAACATAATTTGAAATCAGTTAAATCAGTAGTATAATCATGGAACTATCTATAGATGATGGTTAGATAAGCTATTTAATTGAAATTTTTGTTCTTGTATCTTGATATGCCCCAAGAATATCTTCTGGTCAAAATTCAAAATCAAGCCATTGTAAGATGTACCTACCCCCAAGGTGGTTTTAGACTTTTAGCTCAACAAAAGTCTTTTTCATCCATAGAACCAACACTACTTCTTTTTTTTTGAAGCTTAACCAACACTACTTCAACCTTTATCAATATGCTAAATAGTTAATCATATGTTAATTTTACAGATTGAAATTTGATGTTCCCAAACTTTGTTCAAAATTCTATTTATGGGATAGGAAATTAAAATATGACGTTGTTTTGGTAACCTTAAAAATATATTCGGATTTGTTGCCTTTCAGTGTATTGTTTAAATGGATGACACAATTTAGTCGTGTCAATTAGCTTTAGATATATAAGACTAAATTGTAAGTTAAAAGAATTTACTTACGACACATCAAATTAAAGGGATACAACATTCATTTTCAATGGATATCGGGAATCACCGTTGAAATATCACTTAAACACAAGATTTTGATCCAAAATTTGCTGGTTTTTGTTGGTTATTCTTGTATAAACTTTAGTATTTTTTTTTTTGAACGTAACTTTAGTATGTTTAATTTAACGGAAATGGTGGAGGTTACGAATCAAATTTTCATCTCTACTTTTGATTGGTTACCTCTCCACTTTTTTCCAACACAAATAAATATGTCCCACAATAAACCACATGTACATTTTTTATCTAGCATTGCTATTAATTTAAGTACGGTAAGCAACAAATTATTAACACATCATTAATTTTTAACTAAATATTATATTCACTAATACGTAATGATTATTTCTAAGCTCGATGCACTTAAGTTAGCGATTAAAAATTTTTAATTTATACGACCATTGAATATGAAAGCATGTTCTATATATAGGATAAATTCATGGCTATATATGATTTAGTTAGGGTCCGGGAGCGAGTCAAAAGGGTGGAATTCTTAGGTGTTATAATAATTTACGGCAAGTCAATGTTTGAGAATAATGTTGTGTTAACATTTTTTTTCCACTTCAACTTTAGATAAATAGAAAGGAAAGAGAGAAAAATGAGTGATACTCAACTTTGTTTATGTTGTTTTGGAAAAGGTTGAATTTTCACTGATACTCAACTTTTCTGTTATCATCAATAACATGCAATCATGCATATTGATATTGATGTAGCCGAATCACTAAGCATGATTTTGTCATATTGGGTAAAAAATGTTAAAAATGTTCCATTCACCCTGAATGGTAGGAAAAAAAGAGAATTTTGTTTTTCTCTAATCATTTTCAACCATCGAAGTGAGATCATGTAGGAATAAGTGTAATAAAAAAGTGGATTGAACAGATATTAGTGGCAATTGACAGTAGCAGCACTGAAATGAGTACTGACCTGAGTATCATATCCAAGTGGCAACTGTGAAATGAAATTATGAGCATTGGAGGCTTTGGCAGCTTCAACAACCTCTTCCTCTGTTGCATCCTCTCTCCCAAACAGTATATTTTCCTTAATGCTAGTTGCAAACAGAGCAGGCTCTTGGCTCACAAGACCCATCTGAGACCTTAACCACTTCAACTGCAACTTGTGAATTGCCACCCCATCAAGCCTTATCTCTCCCCCAACAGGATCATAAAACCTCTGCAAAAGTGATATCACTGTTGATTTCCCTGAACCACTCCCTCCCACCAAGGCCACTGTCTTCCCTGCTGGAACCTGTTGAATAAATTGTTTCCCCATAAGCATTTTAAATTGTATGGGAAAAGATAAAGCATATAATACATATATTATAATTAAATTAACAATTCACATAATTGATATTAATAATTACAACATAATTTATTATAATTAATTGATTAATGCCAATCTACACGACCAAAATAGAGTATTAAGTAACCGAGCTTCTTGGCTTAGTGGTATAATAAGGCTGCTACTAACACAATTTAGGGTTGAACTGGATCTCCTAGGATCGATTCCCGGCGTTGTCAAAATAATGTTTGGCCAGCGTCAGCCACTCACCACAAGCGAGATTAGTCAAGGTGCGTGAAAGCTGATTGAAATCCTCGTGGTGAGGGAAAAAATTAGAGAATTAAATAAAAAATACAAGCGAACCTTCAAACACATGCCATTGAGAATCACACTCTCTGGCCTTGAAGGGTACACAAACTCAACATGATCAAATTCCACTTCCCCTGAAACATTTTCCAGAATCTCCCCAGCCATGTTGTCAGAGTCAATCTTGGGAACCCTGTTTATTACTTCCATTATGCGCTCTGCAGCGGTTTTCGCTTCTGAGAAGTACTTCACATTGGATAAACCAGAACCTAAAGACCTGTCACACAATACCGAAAAGAACCACAAAGTTTGAATCTTTTGAGGTTCAATTGCATGAATTTAAAATTATGAGATAAAGGGTATGTGTAATTACAATCCACCACGTGCTATGGAGGCTCCAACTACATACACAGTCCCTCCATTAGCGCCATGGTACATGACCATTCTGCTACCATAATAGGACATGAAGGACCAAATAGCAAAGACAAGGCCATTGCTTCCTATGGCTAAGCCTTTAGCTAGGCCTTGTTTCAGCCCCAATTTCACAGAGCCTTGTAGAGCTTCAGAGAAAGCATTAATGGTCTTGCTTTCCCCTGCAAAGGAATAAACGGTTCTGATGGAAGATATTGCTTGTTCTGCTATTGTACCGGCATGGTTATACTCTATACTAATCTTTCTAGACAAACTCATCAAGGTCCTCCCATACATCAAACCAGGGATCACAAGAAGAACAGTAAAAGGGAACCCCACAATTGCCAATCTCCATAGTAATGCAAAAGCTGCTATGTAGCTCCCAATAAACATAGACGCATTCATCAAAAAATTTGGGACCTGTGTAGTTTTCAAATTGGAAGAAATTCACTCTGTTAGTGGCTTAGTGCCACAACATAATGATTAAAATTCAAAATTGATTCACTGCAATCAATCCCCAGTTATTGGAGTCAAGTTTTGCACTTCTAAAAGTTTAATTTAGAGAAGTTACTTTCACTTTCGAAAGTTGAACTTTTCTGGAAGTGAATATAACTTCCGAAAATTCAGAAATACAAAATTTGACTACATGAACGGCGAGGCGACCACAGTAAATCTAATTTCGAAAAAGAATAATGATTCATTCACACTTTATTTTCTCTCATCTCATTTTCTTTCTTTTTTTTTTCTTATATTTCTCTGGATTTTCTATCACATCATATATCATCTCATTTATTTCTCTTATTTCTTTTCTTATTTATCTAGACATGGAAAAGAAATATTCTTAAAAAAAAGTTCACCTTTTCACTAAGAGCATCTTGAATTACAAGGCTGTCATTAGAGACGCTGGTGATGACCTCTGATGTGCTTGTGACATGCAAATCAAAGTATGCTACTTCTTGTCTGAGAATTGCTTTCAAATATCTGGCTCTCATTCTTGCAGCTTGTCTTTCACCTGTTCTTGTCCAACAATAACCCTCTGAAGTGATCAACCAAAGTAAAGGTGTTAATTTATATATACTCATGGATCATACAGATGAAAGAGAAGCATAATCATAGCAAAACTGAAACTCACCAAGGAAGCAAGCAACAAAAGAACCACAAGCCAAATAACACAAATTCACTGCATTCTGCATCACAAGCAAACCAAATAAGCTAGCTAATACATGTTTGGGCATCTGGATTCATTGCAGTCGTTGGATCCTTCACTCCTAGCTTCCTCTAGTCACCGCGGTCAAGTTTTGCACTTTAAGACCCGAAGTTATATTCATTTCCGGAAGTTAAATTTCGAGAAGTATAATAAATACATTTCCGGAACTTGAACTTCCAAAATGAAAAAAAAAATCACTTCCAGAGGTGAATATAGCTTCCGGAATTTGAACTTCAGAAGTGCAAAACTTGAGCGTAGTGAACGCAGAACCAACAATTCCACGTTTGGATATCATTCAATAAATGATTCTGAAGTCAAAATCAATTCTGGTGAGAAGCTTTAGTAACTAGCTTCTGCATGTCAAAATTAACTTAAAAAAAAGAGAAACTGATACAAACATAAATTTAGTGATTGTTGATGAAGTGAGAAGACAGAACCTCATTGATGTTATGGACGAAAGTGTTGTTTGTGCTGGTGGAAGAATCGCCAATACTATTCATGATTTTGCTACTGATAAACAACACAAGAGGGGTGCCTATACCATCTCCAATGGCCCCAAACAAACCCAAAAGCATGAGAAACCAGTCTAGGCCATCGGCATGCATGAAAATGCACATGACAGAGCCACTCTTCGCCTTCTTCTTCTTTCTAACCATGGAAACAGCATTCTGATCCCCACCCATTATTTGCAACAGAAACCCTTTTGATTTTTGTGAAGCCTGAGCAAACTTTAGAACCGCAAATCCACCACACGTGAACTACGCAAGAAAATACCTTTTAGCGGATTCACTGAGTCTAATCTCTAAACACAGAAGAGTGATCAAAGCTTAATAATGCCTATGCTGCTAATACTAGAAAAAGGATGACTCACATGAATTCATCAAATTCAGAATAGATTCAATAATCAATAGAAACATGTAGCCCTAATTTGATCAATCCCAAAATCAATTATCAATTACCAGAGATATTATATTCACAATCACAGAGATATTCACAAAAATACAGTTCCAGCACAATCAGATTCACAGAGATTAACAAGTTTTACCTGCTTCTGCTTGGTGGTTTGGTGGAGGGAGCAATGGGTGAACAGAACAGAGGTGAAGCCGTGCGTCTGTGCGTGAAGACTAGGGTTTCAGAATTTTGTTTTTATGAACTAGTCCCTGAATTTTTCCCTTATCTTTACATTTGCACTCTTCTCCTTCTTCTTCTTTCTAACCATGGAAACAGCGTTCTGATCCCCACCCATTATTTGCAACACAAACCCTTTTGATTTTCCGGCTTCTTCTGCTTCCTTTAATTTGCTTCCAAAACCAGCTTTGTGGTCTTGTTTTTGAATGTTGCAAATGATGGATTTATATAGGAGTGAGAGAGTGATTCCTGAGAGCATGCAGAGGATAGAGACTGGAGAGGACTTAAAGTATCTTCTAGCTAATTGTTTATCATGAAGGATAGTGACTACGTACTATGAAAAATGAAATGTCATGAGTTTAATTGTTTTTCAAGGAGGTGAATGGGATCTTCATTTCAATTGTTGTATTTAATACAATGGTTCAAGTAGACATTGTTTAAGGGGAATAAACCATCCACAAATATATTTTAGCTCCATATGTTTTATTAAGATATTTATTTACATAAATTAATTTTTATTATTATATAAATAAAATTGTTCACATGTAAATTATGCGTACTTTTATTAATGTAACTTTTTGGTTGATAAACACCAGTGTAATTTTTTTTTATTAGACTGTCTTGTTTCACTCTTTTTTTGAGAACTAAAGGTTATGTCTTGGACCCTTTTGTCATGTATTGTTCTACCTTATACAATAATTATGAAAATTAGTTGTTAGTTGAATAACTTATTGATTTGAAAATTTTGTTAATCGATTTTTAGTTTAATGTATATAATGCAAGGATTTTTTTATTTTTTGATGTATTTATAACAAAATTTTAATTGAGTTATACATTTTAGTATGTAGTTTAATAGAAAATGACTTAGGCAATTTTATTCAATTTCAATATTTTAATTTAATAATACAAAGGAAAATGTTAATACAAAAGGTTTAAAGTGACTTTTACATTTTAGTAGGTAGTTGAATAGATTATGACTTAGAAAATTTTAATTTTTTTAATTTATTATTTAAGGTATTAATATAAATTAAATGAATTTTTTATCATTTAATGTAAAGGAGTGCAACTAAACTCAAACCTCCTTTACATATGTATATAGATTTGTGGCAGTTTTTTACGATATAAAATAATTTTGGTGTTCAAGAACCAACACAATTTTTTTTGCTGGTTCTTGAACACCAAAATATTGAGTGATCCGTATATTAGTATTACTTAATAAAATAGAGCTAAATAATAAAATATAAAGTGTGAGGTAAATTATGTGATGCATTTAAGAATTTGGGACTTGTTAGTTGGAGTAATATATTATTTTGAGTTGTTTTTTTGGTACATATTATTTTGAGTTGTTTAAAGTATAAAAACTAGTTTCAAAAAAATATATAAAAACTGACATGTCACTATATATGGAAAATTGAAGAATACTAGTACACACAAAACAAACAAATGGAGATTTGGTACATCGAAAAGATAAATTGCACCCGTCAGGAATCAATCCCTGAACCTCCTCTACCCAACTCAAATGTCCCCGAGCTCCTACCACTTGAGCTATCGTACGAGGATATACTATTGTTTTATGAACTAACATAATTATTTAATTTTGGTGAATTTTATTTAAAATGAGCAATTTTAGTCTCTCATCCACAGGAGAGGATGGGCATGAGTGTTGATTGTGTGGTTTGTAATGGTGGTGTGGAGTATGTGCTTCACTGCCTGCATGATTGCACGCATGCGAGAGGAATCTGGCAAGCCATGGGCTTCGATATTCGTGGTCCCTTGTTCGCGGCTGGTGATACTAAGGGCTGGCTCTGAGGTCTGTTGAAGGAGGTGAATCCGTGGGTGATGGCGACATTGTGGTGGGTGTGGAGGGCTCGGAATGTTTGGTGCTTTGAGGGGAAGGTGATTCTGTTGCAGTTGTTGGTTGCAAATGTTTCACCCATGGCTCACGATATTGATCGCACCTTCGCGGTTCCTGTTGATGTGCATCAGTCAGCTCCAAGGATGGTTAAATGGACAGTGGACTTGTCGAATTGTGTTGTGTTGAACGTCGATGGGAGTGTTCGGGAGAATCCGCAACGTGGTGGCTTTGGGGGTGCTTTTGGAGTGATGACGGGAATGGCTAGGAGGCTTCTACGGGTACTTCAATGACATTTGTATTCTGCAGCTGAAATTACTTGGTCTCTACCATGGTCTTTCTCTAGCTTGGGAGCGAGGTTATCGCAGGGTGGAGTGCCAATCGGACTCGCTGGATGTTGTGTCCCTTGTTACTTATGTGACTTCTTCGTGTCATCTCTTTGCATCTTTAGTGTGGGACATTAAAGATCTTTTGTCTAGAGACTGGGTTGGGAAGCTTCGTCATACTTTACGTGAGGGAAATGCTTGTGCGGATTTGTTGGTAAAGCACGGGGTGGAGCAAGATGAGACTCTTGTGATTTCAAAGATCCCATTGGTGGGTTTGAGTGCGCTGTTGCAAGCGGATGCGTTGGGTGTCTCCTTTGTGAGACCGTAGTTTTTGTTTCTTTTAGGCATTGTACCAAAAAAAATGATCGTCCAAAACCGTATTTCCTAATCGTAATACTTTTCTTTTCTATTTTTTTTCGTATCACGTTAGTATATTTTATATTATATTCATTATTTCTCTTTTTTTTTTCTTACTTTGAATGTCCACTCAAAATTTTCCTATATGAATTCGTCCCCTTGTTAGTAATTAAAGACTCATGTCATCCTCGAATAATAGCTCAAGTGGTAAGAGTTAGGGGACGTGTAGATCTGGTGTGGAAGGTATAGGGATCAATCCTTGACGGGTGCAATTTTTCTTTCCGGTGTATAAAAACATATTGAGTCATTTCTACCTGCTTATTGCTTAATAATAATTAAATGGTGCGATAATTGAAGTGGTTTTATTGGCGACCTTTAGTAGCGGCGGGCGACATGGTGGTCGTGCATGACTTTGGGTGGGGGACACATATTTTGGTGGCAGCTTGCAGCAGGGGAAATCACAATTCACAGTGGTCAGTGGTGAGTGGAGTTAATGGAATTTTTAATTTGGTGGTAGATTTACATTTACTTCCTTCATTAAGTGCTTAAAATAATTTGTTGTATATTTCATACTAGTTTTTAACCCGTGCAAGGCACGGAAAATTTAATTTTGGATTTATTTTTTTTCATTTTTCTTAATCAATTAATATCTTTTTTTTATTTATTCTATATAGGTATTTGGTTTAATTTTTGTTTTTTACACATTTGTGGTGTAAGTTATTTTTTTTTTGCAAAATAATGTGCTTAAGGGTCGAAAGCACATTGAAATTGACGTATGCACGGAGATTTGCTAACATAAAACGAATTATTGAATATTTTAGTAACATGGTCAATATACGAAAAACAAATGTCAAAATGTTTGAAAGTTACCACCGAGGTCAATTTACGAAGAAAAAAAAACACATTGTCAACTTGGTTAAAGACATAAAAGTGAAAGTTTAGCACATAGGCTCTTTATTTGTAAACAATCTTGAGGAAATGCTACTAATTCTTTGAAAACTTGATCTTTTTGAACATTTTTGCATCGTTACTTTCAACAACTTCTGTTATGGATCCATCGTCTGAACGACGTTTAATAAGTGTGTTGGAGTCTTCAATTATAGGTGGATGTGTCTTTCGTTTAACACTTTTAGTGATTGTCTGCAAAACAAACATATTTTGAAATAGTGATGACCAATGTCTAAAACAAACCTATTTGACAATAGTGGTGACCAATACCTCAATCAGAGATTTTACATTTGAATCGGAAATATCAAAATTCATTATATAGATATAAATAATCATTATTTAGCAATAAGAGTTTAAAATTTTACCTTTGTTTTGAATTTTGAAATTATTTGTGGGTCCTTGCAAATTTTCAAGGTGTCAAATGCCGATTTAAACCACCTTCTGCATCTATCCTTCCCTTCAACCTTGAAAAGAATTTCCTTGTGCACTAAAATCTTCCATGTTCCCGGTCTACATTGAATTTAAATTAAAATGAAAAAATTAATATATTATGAATTAAGTGAGCAATGAAAATTTACCTTTTTTTGATATGATTATGTTTACCTTTTCCATTTTATCCAATATCTCGTTGCCTTTTTTTTCATCAGATAACAACCTTCGCGATAAAAAACAGTAAACGTTGCAGATCCAATATCATCAGCAACATTAAGCAACAATTTGTACCTGATGTAAACATTAATAATTAAATAAACTGAATATTTTACAAATTAATTTATTTATCGAATTTGTAGATTATCGTGTGGTAGGAGTGACATGCTTGTTACATTTTTCACAATAATATTGTGCTCCGTCAGAGTATACTGCTGAGTGACATTCACAGCTATGGCAATACCAATTATTTGTGCTCTAAATTTTCTTAATCGTGGCATATATAATGCATATTGTACGCTGTTAAAATGAATAAAATGTAAAAAAAAATTCGTAGTTACAACTGATTGTTAGATTAACAATGATGATAACATATGTAAATGTAATACGTTTAAATCTAAATACTCAGTAACATGTTTTTTTAAATGGGAATGATTGTACTTGATTTTGTTGTTATTTTTTTAGATAGTAATTTATTTATAGAAAAAGTAATTAAATTTGTATAGTGTAAACTTTATTTTTCTAAAAGGAGGGATTATAGTGTCTACTGTTTTTATAACTCAATATAAAACACACTATTTAAGATCCATTAAATACATTTATATAGTAACAAATAAAAAATATGTTTATATAAGAGTTTTTATATTTATTAAATGATAATTATTTTATGAGGGACGCCGGAGGAAGCTCTGCTAGGGCTCCCGGTGAGCGGCGAGATCGAGGAGAGGAGAGGCGGTGGGAGGTTGGGCGCAAGGGAGTGAAAGTTTCACCTGTCTCTTTCTCAGTTTTTGTTGATGGGCTGAGCGATGGCATCTCAAGAGCAAAGGTGGCTTCCATATTTTCAAAGGTTGGTGTCTCAGGTTCACCACAAATGCAGAGGCAGAGTGTGCCATTCGAAAAACCGAACACCCAAACAGGTTGGAAAATAATTTAGGTGAGGCACATGACAGAAACAACGTTGACTGTTTATTTCAAGGTAACGACATCAGCGTTGATATTAAGGAGGATTTTGAGAGAAAGCTGAATTTCAAGAAAGGGAGAAAGAGGAGTGGAGGGGTAGGATTAAAAAAACCTGTACAGAGAGAGGGAAGGGGCGCAGCTCGCCGTGGAAGTAAAAACAAGCCCAAGGTACCGCTGGTGTTTGATTCGCCCTGTTCTGGTGACGAGATTGGAAACGAAGATGTCTCTTCCTGGGCTAGGAGTGCGTGGCGGGTAGGCAAACAAATGGGAATTGCTTTTAAAGGTGATGAGGAACAACTGATTCAAAGGCTGCAGAACCAGGTGCGTGTAAATCATCCTGATTTACAGTAGCTTCTTTCCTTTGTAGATTCTGTACCTTGCTATTTGTTGGGACAAATTGTTAGAAAAATGGGGCACTATTGGGTTACATGGAATGTCCGCGGAATGAACAGGGCGTCGAAAAGAAGGGTTATTAAAAAACAACTGTCAGTGGCTAAACCAGGGTTAGTTCTGATTCAAGAGTCTAAACTGGGAGCAGGGACAGAAAAATTAATTGACTCATGGGCACAATCTCTGGGCATGAAACATTCTATGGTATTAGCAAGTGGTACGGCAGGAGGATTAATTTCTTTATGGCGAGATGGGGAAGTGGAGGTGATTCAGGAGATATCGGATCAGAGGTTCATTACTCTTTTGGTCAAGCTGCAGAATACTGAAGGGTTGACATTAGTTGTGAACGTCTATGGCCCCCATTCCGACGCAGAGAGATATGCTTTTTTCGTGCAATTGTCAGTTATGGTGGCGGAGCATCGTGGTGGGGTGATCATGGGAGGCGATTTCAATGCAGTCATCCAAGAAAATGAAAGAAAAGGGGGTGGTGCGCTGCACTTGGGAGACATTGCATTCCATCAGTTTGTGGCTGATTCGTGTTTGATGGACCTACCGCTGCAGAGAGGCTTATTTACTTGGTTTTCATCAAGAAATGACGGCTTAGGGAGCCGGCTTGATCGCTGGTTATTATCTGAGGACATGTTTCTGTGCTTTAATAATTTTAATCAGGTTGCATTGGAGTGGGGCATATCAGACCACAGGCCAGTCGCAATTGATTTTGGATTGGATGACTTTGGTCCAAAGCCCTTCACTTTTTTCAATCACTGGATCCAGGAAGTTGGTTTTAATGAACTGGTGGAACTCGATTGTGGTGGAAGGGTGGGGAGGATTTGTGTTAATGAAAAAGTTACAGCAGCTGAAGGGGAAAATAAGAGGGTGGAAAAAGGAAAGGGGTGTATGGGGTGTAAAACGGATCCGAGAGCTGTAAGAGAAGGTGCATGTTTTGATGTCTCGGATGGAAATGGAAGGTGTAAATGATGACCTCAGAATGGAGCGTATTTCAATTATGGGGGAGTTGTGGAAGGAGTATAGGGCAGAGGAAGCGGCATGGATTCAAAAATCAAGACTGAAGTGGGCAAAAGAAGGGGATAGAAACACTCGATTCTATCATAGAGTGTGCAAGGTAAGGGCAGCAAAAAAGAATATCAATCAATTGCGCTATGAGGGCAGATTATTGGAGGAGCCTGATCAAATCAAAGCTGCTGTAAGGAGTCATTTAAAAGTTTTCTTCACTCATGTATCGTCTGAGCGCCCTATCATTCAGTGCCATAATTTGCCGAAAGTCCGTGCAGACCAAAATCGGATTTTGGAGGCTGCTTTTACAGTGGAGGAAGTGTTTGAAGCGGTTCAGAATTGTGACGCCCATAAGGCACCAGGTCCTGATGGTTACACAATGGCTTTTTTTAAACAGTTTTGGCGACTTATTAAGGATGATGTGATGCGGTTCTTTGGAGATTTTCACGGTAATGGCAAGCTAGTAAAAGGCCTGAATTCCGCTTTCATTGCCTTGATCCCCAAGGGAAATTTTCAAGAGACTATGTTTGATTACAGGCCGATAAGCTTGATAGGGGGGCCTATAAAATTCTGGCAAACAGGTTGAGGGAGGTGATGCCCACAATCTTAACACACAACCAGTTTGCATTCACCAAAGGAAGACAGATAGCGGATTGTGTTTTTATCGCAAATGAGGTAGTAGACTCCATGAAAAAGAGAGAAGGGGGGGGGGGGGGGCTTCTTGATGAAGCTTGATTTTGCAAAGGCCTATGACAACGTCGAATGGGAATTCTTGCTCGATATGATGAAAGAGATGGGCTTTGGTGAGAAATGGCGGACTTGGATGCATAGCTGCATTTCAACAGCAACACTGGCAGTGTTAGTGAATGGTTCACCTACTGATTTCTTTCAGATTCAGAAAGGTTTGAGACAAGGGGACCCCCTATCCCCGCTTCTTTTTAATTTATGCGCGAATGGAATGTCTTGCTTGCTGAACCAGGCAGTCGACAGAAATTTTCCAGCAGGGGTAGATATGGGAGGTGGCCTGAGATTAAACCATTTGCAATTCACTGATGACGCTTTGCTGTTTTGTGAGGGTGATTTGAGACAGGTCAAGAGGCTTGCTTTGTTGCTGGAGGCATTCTTGTTCGTTTCTGGTCTAAAGGTAAATTTCAGAAAATCCTCCATAATTGGTGTGAATGTGGAACAAGACTTGGAGGTACAGGCTGCTGGTCTACTTGGTTTTAGCAGGGAACAACTGCCTATAGTTTATTTGGGGTTGCCACTAGGCGGAAGGCCTACGAGAGTGGTATTTTGGCGACCGGTTCTGGAAAAAATGGCGTTAAAATTGGGGAGCTGGAGCTCAAAGTTCCTGTCTTTAAGCGGGAGGGTTGTGATGATTAAATCTGTTATTAGTGCTATCCCTTTGCACTACATGGCAGTTTATAGAGCACCGAAGGGGGTTATCCAGGAGATGGAGGCTATGATGAGGCGATTTCTTTGGGGGGGATCTTTGGGTAACAGGAAAATTCATTGGGTGGCATGGGAAGATATGTGTAAAGGGGTCCGTTTTGGAGGTTTGGGGTTGGGTTTTCTGGAATGGAAAAACAAAGCCATGTTACTAAAATGGATTTGGAGATTTGGAAGAGAGAAAATGGCCTTGTGGAGAAGAGTGGTGTGTGTCAAATTTGGGCTGCAAGAGAACTATGTAATGCCAAAACTGGTCGGTATAAGGGGTGCTTCAGGATCGTGTGTTTCCATGGGTCATTTGGTGCTATGGAGGGAACAAACGGATGTGGTAAGCGAGTTTTTTAATGGACTGGCTTGCAAGTTGGGGAATGGGGAGAGCATTCGATTTTGGGATGATCTGTGGATAGGGGACATGACGTTACGTGTAATGTATCCACGAATATATTCGATGAGCTTAAAGAAGAATGGGGCTGTGTCAGAAGTGGGGCATAGGATTGGAGGGAAATGGGAATGGAACTTGGAATTTAGGAGGGGTTTTTTTGATTGGGAGTTGGATCAGTATCAGGAATTTCAGTGTCATATCCAATCTGTGTTGTCAAAAGAAGAGCCTGATACCATATTCTGGAAAGGGGACACAATGGGCATGTTTTCTGTAAAAGGACTATGTTGTGCTTTGGAAGACAAATGGTATCATGAGACGGGGTGGGTGGTATCCAAGGCAATTAGAAAGATGGTGCCGGCAAAAATCACTACATTTATGTGGCAGTTGCAACAAAATAGGGTGGCAACGAAGGCGAATTTGCTGGCAAGACATATCATTCTACCCGAAGATGGGATTTGTGGGCTGTGTGTGGATGGGATAGAGACGGCAGATCATCTATTTCTTCACTACAAAGAAGTATGGGTGACATGGTGCTCCGTTGTGCAGAGAGAAGGGTTATGTTGGGTCATCCCTCAAACTGTAAGTAATTTGCTGCTTGAATGGGGAGAATTGAGAACCATATCTGATCGGGTTATGTGGGACATGATTCCTTACGCGCTTGTTTGGACGATATGGCTAGAACGGAATGGGGTGGCTTTTAATAACAAAGCTTTTTGCGGGCAAGACTTGTGGGATATGCATATTGCAAGAGTAGGTTGGTGGGTGAGAGCATGGTGGAGAAGCTGCCCTTATACTACAGCTCAGTTTGTTGTAGGTCCTCAACATATCGCCCTGCCTAAAACAGCGAAAGTTCGAAAAATAGTTCAATGGATTCCACCAGCGGAGGCAATTTTAAAGTTCAATGTGGATGGATCCTCGTTGGGGACACCGGGAAGGAGTGGTGTGGGAGGGGTTTTGAGAAATCATGAAGGTGTAGTGGTGGGTGTTTTTGCCCTTGAAATGGGGGATATGTGGGCTTTTGAAGCAGAGGTTCATGCAATATATCAGGCGCTTCTATTCTGTCAGCAGTTTAACTGCAGAACAATTGTTGTGGAGAGTGATTCGACGCTGGCGGTTGGATGGGCTAATAATGGAAATAGAAGACCATGGAAGTTGAATCAAATTCTGGGAATGATTGATCATCTTGTGCCTCTGGTTAATTGTCTGGGCATTTACCATGTTTTGAGGGAAGCAAATGAGGTTGCAGATGTTTTAGCGAAAAGTGGTAGAGATGGCCGACTCATGCTTTGGCAAATGTGTGATGATGGTCTCCCTAGTTTTGTTTAACAGTTCTGGTTTACATGCACGGATTACTCTCTTAATGCTATTGGGATTGCTTAGCAGGTTTATTAATTTGGTATATTGGTGCAGTACAGGTTTATTAATTTGGTTTACAGGCATGTTTTCTGATTTTGCTACCATAGGCATTTACAGGGAGACTTAATGGGTTACTGGTTTTACTGGTTTTTTAAAAGATGAAGAGAAACTATGATGTGGGATTTTATTAGTTTAGAACTGGTGGTTTCCATTGGTGCCTTGTAGTGGGATTTATCTGACAGTGAATGGGAATCTCTTTACTTTTTTATGATGTTATGCAGGTTTTGATTATGGCATGAGATACCGTGAGATGGAATTGAAGATATATGGGGGCAAGGCTCGTTTGTGGGTGATTGAAGCATGACTATTGATCCTGGTTGCTGTGTCACGCATGTGTAATGGAATTGCAGCTTAAGTTTTAAAAGAAGGTGTTGTATGTGACGTTAGTGGATGAATTTTTCCAGTTTGTATTTAATGGCTAGTTTTTGGCCATTTTGAGACTAGGGTACTCTTTTTCCTTACTAGGTTTTTTCCCACTGGGTTTTCCTAGTAAGGTTTTAACGAGGCCCTGCTTAAAGGTCTTGGTCAATTTAGGAGAGGGTTATGTCTACATTTGAAAATGACAGACATATGTATTGTGGGATTTGACCGGTTTTTTGGTCCTCTTAATAATATGAATTTCAGTTGTCAGAAAAAAATTAAATGATAATTAAAATACTCGTTAAAAGACCTTTAAGTAGCTTTTTTTTAATTTTAAATACGGTATTTACTTTTAAAGAATTTTTTTTAAATTAATTAAAATTTAATTTTTTTTAAAAAAATTAAATAAGTGTTCCATCATTTTTTTTACAAAAAAATTAAAATGTTTTTTTTTAGGAATTGAATATAGTAGCTGTTGTTTTAACTGTTGACTATGAATTAATCTTTTTTAAAAATGTTCAAAACGTGTATCAAAATCTTTTTTTCCTATTATAACGTTATGAATTTAAAGCAATTAAATTCAATGAAAGAGTATAAGATTTTATGGTCTAATTAATTGATATTTTATCTCATTATTCATGTGTTGTTAATTTCCCATAATACGTGATTATTAAATTAGTTTAATAAGTATTTAAGTTTGTAGTTAGTGTTTAAAAAACTCTAACCCCATGAATTTTGTATTTAAAATGCATTTTTGTTTAGTGTACTAACATTAAATGTTTATTTACTAATTTAATAATTTATTCATTAATAATAAGTTAATAATATCATAAGTAATTGTTTTATTTAATTAAAACATTGAATGAAAATCATTGTCTGTTTTTTTTAATAAAAAAAATGTCTAATAAATTAAATTAAAAGTAATGAGAACATACCGATCTCCAAGTAACCAAATTTTTAATACTTGTGTTTGGGAAAAGCGTCAGGAAGTCATCTTTTTCAGTAACGTTTAATCTTTCAATCACAACGTTCATTACTTGAGTATGAACTGCGTCACACTCAAATAATCTGCGAAGAAACAAAAATTATGTTGTTATTTGTCATCTAAATTTGTTCAAAGTAATATGAAATCCATAGTACATACATACCTTTCTCTGTATGACACTGCTTGTGGAATGTCAGGATTGAACATTACTTTAGTGCAGTTTAACCCAGTAGTTAGTTTATATTCCCCTGAAAAAAAATTAGCGATCGATTGTAAGTTTAAGTTTGAACATGTTGATTTATTATATAGAAGTTTATGTTTGTTTGTTGCTCAAAATAATTAAATGTACCTTGATGAATTGTTACAACTTCCAACAATATGATAATAACAATATGTTTGTGGTCTTTTGAACTTAGAAGTGCATCCAATTCGTCGACAAATTGGCCGTATAAAAAACATTTACTTTTTTTTCTGGAAAAAAATTAAATAAAAGTTGTTAACTTTCTTCCGTAAGAATTTATAGAAATTAATAATACTAATTTGTTATTGATAAAAGCAAATTTACCCTTGAGATTCAATTTCAATGTCTTTGCTCTGCGTATGGACTCCGTTCCGCTCAAATTCGTTGTAATATCCGACGTGCGTTACTTCTCCCCTAACATCTGTTTAATGGTAATGTCAATACATGAAAGTGTTGATGTATTTGAAGTTACTTAAATGAAGGTATTTACATACCAACTAAGAACCACTCATCAAAGTCAGGATTTAGAATTTCATGCACGTTGTCAAATATTAGATCACGCATATGAAACACATCTTTATTATATCGAACCATCCTTGTCCTACTTTGCAAGTGTATTTTGTAGATATGCCTATATGCACTAAGACCTCGGAAATTATGCCATACCCAGAAATATTCAAAACGCTATACCAAACCTTCTGTGATTCCGTTGGCAAAACGTTTATGAAGGTTACGCCTACACTCTGCATGGATTGTTTGTGTAAGACCCGGGGATTTATTTATGTTTTGTATTATTGAAGAATAATATAAAGTACGATGTTTTATTTTCAGTATGGAGAAAATACTGATTAATTGTTACTATAACGCTTGTATAGTAATTTATTACGTAATTAATTATTACGTAAAGCGCGAGTAGTCGATATGCATGCATGCACATGCATAATTTTGGGTAGTGCATAAAATATGCAAAAAGGGAATTTTCGAGACTCATATCTATTATATTGGAGGAGGAGTTTTATTTATTTATTAAATAAATATAAAGTGTTATGGGAATTTATTTAAATCAGATTTTTATTTTGAATTAATTTATTTTGAGAAGATAGGATTTGAAAATTGGAGATATACCTTTTTTTTATGTTGGCCGAAAATTTGGTTTAAAAGGGCAAAGATATTGGAGATATTTTATAATGAAATAAATGCTTTGGGTCATCTTTATTTAAAAAAAAAAAAATAAATTCAGATTTTATTTAAACTAATATGGAAGGTTTTTAATTTTTGAAAATTGGTTAAGGAGAGAGAGTGGCCGAAAACTCTAGTTGCTAGGGTTTAGGGCTTTATTTTGAAATTTAAACCAATTTTCCTTGATTTGAGGGTTTAATTGAAGAGAAAATCAGAAAAATATCCTAACTACCTAGATGAGGGGGGCGGCCAAGGCATCTTGGAGGGGATCTTGGGATATTTTGATTTTTCTTGGTGATTAAGTAATTAATTTGAATTAAAGTTTATTAAAATTATATTTTAACCCTGGGCTTGGGCTGAAAATAAGGGTTTTATTGTATTTTCACCTCCACACCCTCCACTATAAATAGGAGTCTCTAGTGAAGGGAAAATCACAACTCAGAGCTCTCCAAATTTTTGTGAGTCTCTATCTCTCCCTCTCCAGAGTTCTTCTTGACCTCTATAGGAAATAATTCCTATAGTAACTAAGCTCTGCTTCCTTCGGGAAGTAGTGAACTCAAGTATTTTTTCTTCTTGTTTACAAGAAGAAGATGAAATATTGTTTGGTTTTAGGGGATGGGGTTCGAATATTTGAAGGGGGGAAATGATGCTCCTTTTTCCTTCAAATTCTAACCCTAGTTTGTTGGTCCGTGCAGGTTCGCGCACGGAAAGGTTAGATCGAACGTACTCGATCTCGCGTGGAAAGCGTAGCCAAGGTGAGGGCACTTCCGTCTAGAGAAGTCTTACTGCTTTCCTGCATGTGAAGTTGTATGCGAGTGTGGTTGATAACATGCTTAGTATTAGTATTCAATATTATGCTAAGTGATGATATGATGTATGATTTATTACTAAGTTAATATGATAAATTCTTAGTATGCTATAGAACTAGTTAGTTGATGTATGCTAGTTCAAGTATGCCTTATTTGCTAAGTGAAATTATGCATGATGTTATTTAATTTCAATAACATGAGATAAAATGCCTGTCTATTTACTTGAAGTAGTAACATGAGACTAGGATTTTATGATGTTTACTCGCATGCAAGTAAATTATGATTAGTGGAACATAGGTCTGGTTAGGACTATGAACCATGAGAACAGTGGTTCCGTTAGAGACAAAACGGATAACTTGCACGCGAGGGTGAATGCGGTTTGAACCGTGATGTTATGACTTGTGGGTGTCTGACCCATGGTGTGCTGTGGTCGTTCCAAGGAACGCCATGATGTTGTGAGCTTTGCTCATGGTGTTGTTCGTCTGCTGGACGAATGGTGTTGGATCCAAGGTGAAAGGTGGTTGTGTGAAAAGTGAGGACGCATAGACTAACTGAAACTTAGGCTATGTGATTAACCTTTTAGTTATGTTCTGTTGATTAATGATGATATTATATTGTCTATAACATGCTAGAGACTAGAGATATTTGAGAGTCAGAAGTTGACCCTCTCTATTTGCTATTTGTTGTTTGGGCGCTTAACGCCAACAGATGGTGATCCGGAAGGAGCTAGTGGATCAGGACTAGGAGATTTATCTCCATAGTTTTGATGAGGACACGGCCTGGGGTGTCGACTACCGCCAGGAGAAGAACGTGTACGTCGGCGGCGCGACCATCTTCAAAAGAGACCAAGCTGGGCAGATTGTTGAGACTCAGCCTATCAGAGGGAAGATTCGGTTTCCTCACGCACCCTTCCGTTTTGGACTCCCCTTAGGGATGAATTTTCTCAGCGGTTCGGAGTCGGACCCTAGTGAGGGGCCAGGCTACGAGTCAGGCGAGGGGAGCGAGCCTTCAGTGACTTCCGAGTACCGGAATCCGACAGAGGGACTTTTGGTGCCGAAGGAGGAGCCGGTGAGCCCCATTGCACCACCCGAGCAAGAGCTGAATCAGGGACTCATGGATCCCGTACCATTAGGGTTTGGGTGGAGCTTGGAGGCATTGAGGCAGTGGAACCTGGACATGAAAGTTGAGCTTCCGAAGCCAGGAGAGGAGACGCCGGAGCCTTCCAACATGTGGGCCAGAGAAGATGCAGACTGCAACGAGTGGCCTTGATTGGGTTGAGAGCGCTGTTTTATTTTTGGAGCTTTTATTTTACTTTGAAGTACTTGTAGTTGATTTTCAAATGTAAACAATTTTGTCAGATTACTAGGGCGGTTTTGTTTACACACATGGGTGTGGCCACCGTACATTATTTCAGTTATTGGATTTATATCAATCGTTCGTTTTCCTTACTCGCACGTTTGTTTATTTGATTTATATTTAACGCTGAGAACTTTCGTAATAATTGGATCTTTGTCATTTAATGAAGATTAATAAATGGACGGCGAAAATTCTTTGTGAAAATCATGATTTTTGGTTTTTCGTGACGTCCGAGAAATCGGGCGTTACATTGTGGTATCAGAGCTCCGGTTGAGAAACCAGAGCACTAAGGGTTTTGGGTTTACGAGTTTCCGAACTCGTTGGTGTTTTTGTTTTTGATAAAGATGTTTTCAAAGCTTCACGGTGAGATTGGGTAGACTTGTTTGCTAAGATGTTTGCTTGGCTGTGAGATTGTCTGTAGTTAGTATCATTGCCGTGATACTTGAGACTAAGTGTTTGATTATATTAAGATGTTTGAACTCTGAGATCGATTGATGGAATGTCAATCGAAGGAAGAGTGGGCTTTGGAATCCCTTTTGCGCCCCAAGGTGTACGCCTGTGTGCGTTTGTGTGCACCAGTGCTGTTGGTGAAGCAGAAGGATGGAAGGTCCAGACTATGTGTGGACTACCGACAACAAAACAAAGTGATCGTGAAGAATCGTTATCCGATGCCTCGGATAGACGACTTAATGGATCAACTTAGAGGAGCGGTGATCTTCTCGAAGATAGATCTTAAGTCAGGATACCATCAGATCCGAGTCAAGGAATCTGACATCCAGAAGACCGCATTCAGGACTCGATACGGGCATTATGAATATCTTGTGATGCCGTTTGGGGTTACTAATGCACACGCAGTGTTTATGGACTACATGAACAGAGTGTTCAGACCATTCATGGACAAGTTCGTGGTGGTATTCATCGATGACATCCTAATCTACTCGAAGAGTAGAGAGGAACATGAGGAGCATCTACGCCAGGTGTTGGGCGTGTTGCGAGAGAAACAGCTATATACTAACGGCTCAAAGTGTGAGTTCTGGATGGAGGAGGTGAAATTTTTCGGGCATGTCATATCAAGTCAAGGTGTGGCAGTGGACCCTAGCAAGATCGAGACGATTCTGTCATGGGAGCAACCTAAGACGGCAAGCGACATCAGAAGCTTTGTTGGGCTTGCTGGCTACTATAGACGATTCGTCAAAGATTATGCAAAGTTGACTTCGCCGTTGACCCAGTTGACAAAGAAGAATCAACCGTTTGCGTGGACGGAGAAGTGTGAGGCTAGTTTCCAGGAGTTGAAGAAGCGGCTGACCACCGCACCCATACTAGCTTTACCTAAGGAAGGAGAACCTTATGACGTATATTGTGATGCGTCGCACAATGGTTTGGGGTGTGTAATGATGCAAGATAAGAAAGCAATTGCCTATGCTTCAAGGCAGTTGAAGACTCATGAGAAGAACTACCCCACACATGACTTGGAGTTGGCTGCCATAGTTTATGCTCTCAAGATTTGGAGACACTACCTCTATGGCAGTACGTTCACGATCTATTGCGATCATAAGAGCTTAAAGTACTTATTTGATCAGAAGGATCTGAACATGAGGCAGCGGAGGTGGATGGAATTCCTTCAGGACTATGAGTTCACTCTACAGTACCATCCGGGGAAAAGCAATGTCGTAGCCGACGCTCTCAGCCGGAAGGCTATACATGTGTCCTCAATGATGGTCAAGGAGTTGGAACTGTTGGAGGCTTTCCGAGATCTGAGCTTGGACGTTAAGCTCGCCCAGGAAAACTGAGTTTCGGAATGGTGACGGTGTCAAGTGGACTCTTGGAAGAGATCAAGCCTAGACAAGAGACTGATGAAGGGATAGCTGAGTGGCGAAACCGTGTGACTCAGGGAAAGGCACCAGAGTTCTCTATTGGAAATGACAATATTTTGCGATGCAAGGGACGGATATGTGTGCCTAAAGATGCAGAAATGAGAAGATTGATCCTGGATGAAGGGCACAAGAGTAGGTTGAGTATCCATCCCGGAATGAAAAAGATGTATCAGGACTTGAAACTTCACTTCTGGTGGCCTGGGATGAAGAAGCAGGTTGCAGAGTATGTTTCTACTTGCTTGACATGTCAGAAGGCGAAGGTAGAGCATCAGAAGCCCGCAGGGAAGCTGCAACCACTAGATGTTCCAGAGTGGAAGTGGGACAGTATTTCTATGGACTTCGTGACGGCTTTACCTTTAACTCGGCGGAAGTTCGATGCAATTTGGGTTGTTGTTGATCGTTTGACAAAGACCGCTCATTTTATCCCGATCAACCTGAAGTACAAGGTGGAGAAATTAGCGGAGATTTATGTGGCTGAGGTTGTGCGTCTACATGGTGTACCGACCAGCATCGTGTCAGACAGAGATCCGAGGTTTACCTCTCACTTTTGGGGAGCCTTGCAGCAGGCCCTCGGAACTAAGTTGAGATTGAGCTCTGCCTATCATCCGCAAACCGATGGACAGACAGAGAGGACAATCCAGTCGCTGGAAGATTTGCTACGGGCCTGTGTGTTGGATCACAAGGGCAGTTGGGATGAGATGCTGCCATTGATCGAATTCACTTACAACAATAGTTTCCATGCGAGCATCGGCATGGCACCTTACGAAGCTTTGTACGGTCGGAGGTGTCGTACGCCCTTATGCTGGCATCAAGATGGGGAAAATTTGGTGATTGGCCCGGAATTGGTGCAACAGACCACCGAGGAAGTCAGGAGAATTCAGGAAAAGATGAGAACCGCGCAGAGTCGCCAAAAGAGTTACGCCGACAACCGACGAAAGGAGTTGGAATTTCAGGCCGGAGACCATGTCTTCTTGCGGGTTACCCCGATGACAGGTGTCGGAAGGGCAATCAAGTCCAAGAAGCTTACTCCGAAGTTTATTGGGCCGTACCAGATCACGGAGCGAGTTGGACCGGTGGCGTACAGGATCGCCCTACCACCGTTTCTATCCAACATCCATGACGTTCTTCATGTGTCGCAGTTGCGGAAGTACATGGCAGATGATTCGCATGTGATTACGCCTGACGACATACAGCTGAGAGATGATCTGACAATGGAGGTGCCACCCATCAAGATCGTCGACCGAAGCATAAAGCGCTTAAGAAACAAGGAGGTGCCTTTAGTGAAGGTTCTATGGAATCAAGCTACGGGCGATGCGACTTGGGAATTAGAGGATAAAATGCGGAAATCACATCCCGAGTTGTTTGTAGACCCTTAAGTTTCGAGGTCGAAACTATTTTAAGGGGGGGAGTATTGTAAGACCCGGGGATTTATTTATGTTTTGTATTGTTGAAGAATAATATAAAGTACGATGTTTTATTTTCAGTAAGGAGAAAATACTGATTAATTGTTACTATAACGCTTGTATAGTAATTTATTACGTAATTAATTATTACGTAAAGCGCGAGTAGTCGATATGCATGCATGCACATGCATAATTTTGGGTAGTGCATAAAATATGCAAAAAGGGAATTTTCGAGACTCATATCTATTATATTGGAGGAGGAGTTTTATTTATTTATTAAATAAATATAAAGTGTTATGGGAATTTATTTAAATCAGATTTTTATTTTGAATTAATTTATTTTGAGAAGATAGGATTTGAAAATTGGAGATATACCTTTTTTTTATGTTGGCCGAAAATTTGGTTTAAAAGGGCAAAGATATTGGAGATATTTTATAATGAAATAAATGCTTTGGGTCATCTTTATTTAAAAAAAAAAAAATTCAGATTTTATTTAAACTAATATGGAAGGTTTTTAATTTTTGAAAATTGGTTAAGGAGAGAGAGAGTGGCCGAAAACTCTAGTTGCTAGGGTTTAGGGCTTTATTTTGAAATTTAAACCAATTTTCCTTGATTTGAGGGTTTAATTGAAGAGAAAATCAGAAAAATATCCTAACTACCTAGATGAGGGGGGCGGCCAAGGCATCTTGGAGGGGATCTTGGGATATTTTGATTTTTCTTGGTGATTAAGTAATTAATTTGAATTAAAGTTTATTAAAATTATATTTTAACCCTGGGCTTGGGCTGAAAATAAGGGTTTTATTGTATTTTCACCTCCACACCCTCCACTATAAATAGGAGTCTCTAGTGAAGGGAAAATCACAACTCAGAGCTCTCCAAATTTTTGTGAGTCTCTATCTCTCCCTCTCCAGAGTTCTTCTTGACCTCTATAGGAAATAATTCCTATAGTAACTAAGCTCTGCTTCCTTCGGGAAGTAGTGAACTCAAGTATTTTTTCTTCTTGTTTACAAGAAGAAGATGAAATATTGTTTGGTTTTAGGGGATGGGGTTCGAATATTTGAAGGGGGGAAATGATGCTCCTTTTTCCTTCAAATTCTAACCCTAGTTTGTTGGTCCGTGCAGGTTCGCGCACGGAAAGGTTAGATCGAACGTACTCGATCTCGCGTGGAAAGCGTAGCCAAGGTGAGGGCACTTCCGTCTAGAGAAGTCTTACTGCTTTCCTGCATGTGAAGTTGTATGCGAGTGTGGTTGATAACATGCTTAGTATTAGTATTCAATATTATGCTAAGTGATGATATGATGTATGATTTATTACTAAGTTAATATGATAAATTCTTAGTATGCTATAGAACTAGTTAGTTGATGTATGCTAGTTCAAGTATGCCTTATTTGCTAAGTGAAATTATGCATGATGTTATTTAATTTCAATAACATGAGATAAAATGCCTGTCTATTTACTTGAAGTAGTAACATGAGACTAGGATTTTATGATGTTTACTCGCATGCAAGTAAATTATGATTAGTGGAACATAGGTCTGGTTAGGACTATGAACCATGAGAACAGTGGTTCCGTTAGAGACAAAACGGATAACTTGCACGTGAGGGTGAATGCGGTTTGAACCGTGATGTTATGACTTGTGGGTGTCTGACCCATGGTGTGCTGTGGTCGTTCCAAGGAACGCCATGATGTTGTGAGCTTTGCTCATGGTGTTGTTCATCTGCTGGACGAATGGTGTTGGATCCAAGGTGAAAGGTGGTTGTGTGAAAAGTGAGGACGCATAGACTAACTGAAACTTAGGCTATGTGATTAACCTTTTAGTTATGTTCTGTTGATTAATGATGATATTTTATTGTCTATAACATGCTAGAGACTAGAGATATTTGAGAGTCAGAAGTTGACCCTCTCTATTTGCTATTTGTTGTTTGGGCGCTTAACGCCAACAGATGGTGATCCGGAAGGAGCTAGTGGATCAGGACTGGGAGATTTATCTCCATAGTTTTGATGAGGACACGGCCTGGGGTGTCGACTACCGCCAGGAGAAGAACGTGTACGTCGGCGGCGCGACCATCTTCAAAAGAGACCAAGCTGGGCAGATTGTTGAGACTCAGCCTATCAGAGGGAAGATTCGGTTTCCTCACGCACCCTTCCGTTTTGGACTCCCCTTAGGGATGGATTTTCTCAGCGGTTCGGAGTCGGACCCTAGTGAGGGGCCAGGCTACGAGTCAGGCGAGGGGAGCGAGCCTTCAGTGACTTCCGAGTACCGGAATCCGACAGAGGGACTTTTGGTGCCGAAGGAGGAGCCGGTGAGCCCCATTGCACCACCCGAGCAAGAGCTGAATCAGGGACTCATGGATCCCGTACCATTAGGGTTTGGGTGGAGCTTGGAGGCATTGAGGCAGTGGAACCTGGACATGAAAGTTGAGCTTCCGAAGCCAGGAGAGGAGACGCCGGAGCCTTCCAACATGTGGGCCAGAGAAGATGCAGACTGCAACGAGTGGCCTTGATTGGGTTGAGAGCGCTGTTTTATTTTTGGAGCTTTTATTTTACTTTGAAGTACTTGTAGTTGATTTTCAAATGTAAACAATTTTGTCAGATTACTAGGGCGGTTTTGTTTACACACATGGGTGTGGCCACCGTACATTATTTCAGTTATTGGATTTATATCAATCGTTCGTTTTCCTTACTCGCACGTTTGTTTATTTGATTTATATTTAACGCTGAGAACTTTCGTAATAATTGGATCTTTGTCATTTAATGAAGATTAATAAATGGACGGCGAAAATTCTTTGTGAAAATCATGATTTTTGGTTTTTCGTGACGTCCGAGAAATCGGAGCGTTACAGTTTGACCCTAGAAATGAAGGAGTTACATATGAATTTATGTCCGTGAATTAAATTAAAATGCAATTACATATTTAATAATAGCGAAATAGTTTCTGGTTTACATACCTTTCTATCCATCAACAACAGAATATAGAACGAACCGTCGTACCCTTTCTCATCTTCTTCCTCCTCTTCTTCAGCAAACCACGCCCTTATTACTCAAACGACAATAGTCCAATCATGTGCTAAAGGAGTTAGTTGGTCAAGTAGGCTATAGTTCGGATTCATGATGCATGGAAGTTTTGGAGATGAAAGCTAACGTCTGTTGATTTTGGCCTGAACTTGTGTATCAAAGGAGATGTATACTAAAGTATATATATAAGCTTATTGCTCTTCTGTGATTTCTAATTGATTTTGTTTTGATTTTTTTTTTGTTGAAGCTTGAATTTTTATTAGTATAAGTTGAAAATTTTAAAAAATTTAATTCGGTATTCAATTTTTTACTTGATTCTGAATTTTTCATTTATGTATGTAGGTTTTATTCACTTAATTAACGCACATAATTTTGTATAATTAATGTATATAATCAAGTAATTGTAATTAAGGAATTATTACTAATTTGTTGCTTGATTTTTTAAATATAAATCGATGTAATTAATGTACTTAATTGTGATGGATGGATTTAAAAATTAAATAATGTTATTAATTTTTTTAATTCTAATTTAAAAGTATTTTTATTCGATTTTCCTAAATAGCAGTCAACGGTTTTAAGGAAAGATATTTTTAAGTAATATTTGTTAAAAATAATTGATGTACTTTATCGCGTTATTAAGGCAATAAATTTGGTATATTTTTAATAAATATGGTTTTTTTACGCATTAAAGGTTGAAAAATAAATTTATTTAAATTTTAATTTTTTAAATGCTAAATGTTATAAATGCGCTTGATTATATATTGACTAAAAGTTAATGCAGAAAAAAAACACTAAATTTGTGACTAATAATTTTTTTATAAACGTAACTTAAATTATATAATTAAATCATTGTAATTAAGGAAATAAAATAAATTTTGTCATGAATTTTTAAAGATAAGTCAACCGAATTAATGAAAAACTTTTACGGATTCATTCTAAAAATAATTGAACGTAATTAATGCAGTTAAACTATTTTGTTATTTTTAATTTATTTTACATTATGTCGTAATTAATGCAATAAATTTGGAATAAATGATGGTTATTACTATTTTTATCCATTAAAACTTAATTAAATTATAATTTCTTTGTAGTTAAGTAGTTTTTTTAGTAACAGGGGAGTAACTGCAATTAAATAAATTTTATTTTATTTTATAAATTTTAATTATAAATTATGAAAAAAAGTCAAGCATTAAATCAATTTTTTTTGTACCAATAAAGGTTGAAAAATACCTTTTTTAAAATTTTAATTTTTGAATGTTAAAAATCATATATGTGCGTGATTATTAATTGACTAAAAGTTAATGCGGTAAAAAATCATTAAATGCATGACTAATTTCACGTTTAAGCATTAATTAAAGTATATAATTAAATCATTGTGTTTTCAAAAGAGAAAAAATCTAATGAAATCATTGTAATTAAGGAAATAAAATTAATTTTGTCATGAATTTTTAAAGATTAGTCAACTGAATTAATGATAAACTTTAACAGATTCATTATAAAAATAATTGAACGTAATTAATGCTGTTAAACAATTTTGTTCTTTTGTATTTATTTTAGAATATATAGTTATTAATGCAATAAATTTGGAATATTTATAATAAGTGATGATTATTCATTTTTTTACGAATTTAAACATTAATTAAATTATAATTTCATTATAGTTATGTAATTTCTTTTTTTTTTGAACAGGATTACGCACTTGAATGAAATTATAAGTAATTAAAATTTTATTTTCTAAAGTTTAGTAATCAAATTGTTAAAAAAAAGTAAAGCATTAAATAATTTTTTTTCTACAAATTAAAGTTCAAAAATAAGTTTATTTAAATTTTAATTTTTAAATACAAAAACACATAAATGCGCGTGATTATTTAAGGAATAAAAGTAAATCTAGGAAAAAGTCATCGAAATGCGTTTATTACTTTGTAATGTGAGAAGTTATGATTTTTAATCACTCCTTTAATTTATTTATTTATTATTAAATTCGCACTGTAATATGTTTCAATAGGATTGTTCAACAGTATTTTGGGACAATTAGTAAAGAAGCAAAACGTATAAAGAAAACCAATAATAACAACAACATAAAATAGAATTGCTAAGCAAATTAAATAATGTCGTCAAAACTAAAATCTGGCAATCACATTTGACTAATTTATGTAAATTTGTGATGCCTTATAAATTTTACTGCATACAAATTTCTTAAAATTCAGAATTGTTTATGTTGTGAATTGGATAACTTCGGAAAAATCAACATCCGAGAAACATGTAAATTCTTTTAGAGACTTCCCATTAGACTGAAGATGCTTGTCAATGTAATTAATTCAATGTAACTACTTAATAATGCAGTAAATTTGTAATATTTGTAACAAATGATCGGAATTAATTTTGTTACGCATTAAAACGAACGTCAATTGTTTTTTACAGTTAACGACCTTCTTGAATGTAAGTGAACGTAATTTTTTTTGGTTACACATTTTTTTTTGAAACTGGTTAAAAAATTAATTGTAATGTAATTACAATAATGTTGTTTCCCTTTTTAATAAACAATAGTAAAAAACATTCAAGAATTAAAATAATTTTTTTTCTATAAATTAAAGTTTGATAAAGACCTTGATTTAACATTTTGAATTTTAAAAATAGGAAATGCATGTTATTATTAATTAACTAAAATTTAATATACAAAAAAAATCATTAATTGCGTGACTGTGTATTGTTTTTATAAAAAATGATTGAGCTATACTAATCATTGTTTTTATCAATGTCTAAAAATAAAATAAAAATCAAAAATAGTTCAAGTTCGTGTGATGCTGCCCTTAAGAAACATAACAAATCGTCATAATAGTACTGACAAAGGAATTATGTTTATCATAGTGAAGAACAAACACAAAGTTCATCAAAATTTCACTACAACTCAAATGCTAAATTTGCTGGAATTTATGAAGACAATTGTGTCTTCATTCTGTTAAGGTGAAGACAACGATCTGGGAGTGTTACTTCACCATTTTCTTCAAATAGCTGCTCCATAAAAAATTCTTGTTGGACCAAATATTGCAGCTATATATCTGTCAGTAGTGCCTACATCGGTGAACAACATATATTTTATAAATTAAGAAATAATTAAATAGTAAACTTGAAAACACTGATTTGGCAATGAAAAATTGTACACGCAACATACCTGGGTGCGTCTTTACTTTCCCAAGCGGAATCAAAACCACTGCTTTGTGTGCACGACCAGTGGAGACGAAATCAATGTATTCGTCTACAAAGTTCCTTATCAAAGCACATTTTATTTTGGCTCTACAAAATCAAATAATGAAATACATTAGACTTTTCGGTCTAAAAAAAATGATTGAAATTATTTTCACATCAAGGGCAATACGGTTACTCTGCTGCAGAAAGCTCAAATTGAACGATCTTCTCGACATTTCCATGAACATTGTATTCTTGAAATCTTCCAACTTTAGTTAAAACTCCAACTACATCTATAATTTTTAAAATCAGAAAAATATAGAATAAATGTAAGCATAAAAGAAAAAAAGAATTAACAAAGTCTCACCGATTAAACAGTTGTAGCCCACATCCAGGATGAACGACTTATGGGAAAGTCATTAATTTGATGGAACCAAGTATCATCCCAGAAGTTGAGTTAAATTTCATAAAGCATTTAATGTCTTTTATGATTTTATATAAGGAAATTAATATAATTAAGTAATTTATATAAGAAAATTGAAAGAAATAAATAATTAATTTTGAAAATTAATTTTCCTACATAAGACTTAGCTACCGAATTTAATTTTTTTTAAATATTTTAACTTTTTTATAATTTAAAATTTGAAATTATTTTACAACCAAGGAAAAGAGGATTCATGTCATTAATTTTTTTATATAAGGAAATCGATTATTTAATACGTAATTAATTATTTAAATGTTTTTTTTTCAGTTTGAAAATGGAAATTATTTTAAAAGAAATAAAACGTGTTTCACTTAATTAAATGTTTTATATAAGGAAATAGAAGAAATTAATCAATTAATTTTGAATAATGTTTTTCTCAAATAAATAGTCAATACATTAAAATTTATTTAATTATTTTAAATTTCCTTATTTAAAAAAAATGAAAATAGCATTTATTCCATAAAGCATTTAATGTCTTTTATGATTTTAAATAAAGAAATTAATATAATTAAGTGTTTTATATAAGGAAATAGAAGGAAATAAATAATTAATTTCGAAAATATTTTCATAAATATATAGTCAATGCATTAAAATTTATTTAATTATTTTAAATTTCCTTATTTATAAAAAAAATGAAAATAGCATTTATTTCATAAAGCATTTAATATCTTTTATGATTTTAAATAAGGAAATTAATAAAATTAAAGGTTTATATAAGGAAATTAAAGGAAATAAATAATTAATTTCGAAAATATTTTCCATGAATAAATAGTCAATGCATTAAAATTTATTTAATTATTTTCAATGTCCTTATTTAAAAAAAACGAAAATAACATTTATATCATAAAGCATTTAATGTCTTTTATAATTTTAAATAAGGAAATTAATATAATTGAGTGGTTTATATAAGGAAATTGAAGGAAATAAATAATTAATTTTGAAAATAATTTCCTAAAATAAATAGTCAAGGAATTAAAATTTATTTAATTATTTTAAATTTACTTATTTAAAAAAAACGAAAATAGCATTTATTTCATAAAGCATTTAATATCTTTTATGATGTTAAATTAGGAAATTAATATAATTAAGTTGTTTATATAAGGAAATTGAAGAAAATAATTAATTAATTTCGAAAATATTTCCTTAAATTAATAGTCAATGCATTAAAATTTATTTAATTATTCTAAATTACCTTATTTAAAAAAAAACGAAAATAACATTTATTTCATAAAGCATTTAATTTTTTTTATGATTTTAAATAAGGAAATTAATATAATTAAGTGGTTTATATAAGGAAATTGAAGAAAATAAATAATTAATTTCAAAAATATTTTCTTAAATAAATAGTCAATGCATTAAAATTTATTTAATTATTTTAAATTTCCTTGTTTTAAAAATACGAAAATAGCATTTATTCCATAAGACATTTAATTTCTTTTATGATTTTAAATAAGGAAATTAATATAATTAAGTGGTTTATATAAGGAAATTGAAGGAAATAAATAATTAATTTCGAAAATATTTTTCCTTATATAAAACTTGGCTACCGATTTTAAAAAGTAATTAATTTTTTTTTACCTTTTCTTATCATTTTAAAATTTGAAATTATTTTAAAAGCAAGGAAAATGGGATTCCTGTAATTAATTATTTAAACGTTTTTTTTTTCATCTTAAAAATGGAACTTATTTCAAAACGGATTTTTTTTTAAAAAATTTTATAAAACAATAATTTGACATGAATGATATTGATATTAGACTAACTTAAATTGGCTATTAAAAATAATTTTTATTTTTAAAAATGTATGGTAAAAAAGTGTTTTTGGTATTTGACTAAAGTTCCTTTTTATATATAATCTTGTTTGGATCTTGACCGTAAAAGGATGACAAAGAAAAGAAGCATCATTGGGCATATATGGGTATCTTATTATTATAAATCGCCAGTGAATGCAAAATTGTCAAATATATCAAGCGTCATTCAGCCCACAAGACAAAGTGATGAAGTCAAGGAAAAAATTGTACGTGTAAAACAAAGGAAAAACAAAGTAAATCATGAGAACAATTCCAGAATGAAAAAAATAACAATTAATCTTGAATTTTATTTGATAAATAAAGTAAATCATAAGAACAATCCTCTCATGTAGATTGAGAAAAACAAAACCACGAAAAGATACCCAAGACAAAACAACAACTGATTAAATTTTGGAATGAATAACAACTAACTAAATATTTCCATACACCACCTTAACTTCAATAATTCTATTTGCTATTATTTCAAACCTAAAACAAACTATGTCACCAACTCTAATTTCTATTAATTTGCAGAACACTCACGGGATCAATAATAATATACCCTTGATCCATATCCATGAAATTGTTATTTTCAGCGTCAATAAGTCTAATGACACCATAATCCTGTAAAAAAATTGTTGAAAGAGAATGAGGAGAATAGCATATTAGGGTTAGTAAAACATGAATTTTGAAGGAATGAGATTAAATTAGAATAACACACATCAAAGACATGAAAAATTGATTTCAGATGAGAAAAAGTACATACCTTGTATAATCATGAAGAACCACAAAATGAGATCTTGAAGCCATGTAGAAAGGCTCAAAAAATACAAAACGCAGGAAGTGTAGGTTAAGGAGAAATCCAAATAATGAAGAGATGAATGAAGAATAAAAGTCTTATATAGACTTTTAAATAGAGAGAAGTGTATGTTAAGGAGAAGGGTGTACATTAAGAGGCAAGGAGGAATAATTGCCATGTAGGATTTTTAATAAAATTAGTCAATCATGAGATGTCACGTATGCGATGATTAGACCTAAAAAAATCCCTGAATGTATATATTATGGATTGAACCTCTAATTTAAAGGATCTTTTCCAAATCGTACATCAAACAGTTCTGATATAGATCTATCTTAAAAGCAATGATCTTTTCAGCTGGTGCACCATGAAGATAGAAATAATACTCATTTTAGGAATGGAGTTAATTTTAATGCGATCCATTTTTATTTTCTCGTTATTTAATTTTTCCTTATTTATATGTGTGGAAAAAAATTACGCATTGCACTTATAACTTATAAGTGTCTTATAAGTGCGGTACATATATGCTATGTTTGGCATGTCATTTCAGCTAGCTTATAGCTTATTTGACTAGCTTAAGGCTATGTTTGGCATGTCATTTCAGCTAGCTTATAGCTTATTTGACTAGCTTAAAGCTTATTTGACTAGCTTTAAAGCTCTTCAAAAATATTTGGTGAATGAGCTTATTTCAGTAGCTTAAAGCTTTAAGCTATAAGCTATCTCAGGTAGCTTATAGTTTAAAGCTTATAGCTTATTAAATTTATTTTCAATTTTATCCTTATTATTTTATTAAAATTCCACCATTACCCTTATATATTTATAAAAACACTAAACATATTTTCCCCTCACACTTACGTATGTAGTTCCCGTCACACCTGCGCACCATAAGTATTAAAAATATTATATTTTTAAGATTGTAAATAACTTGAGTTAATAAAAATATTTAAAGTGATAATAATTTTAATATTAATATCATATAGCTATTAATGTGAAAATAAAGTAATGTTAAATATAAAAATAATTATACAAGTATGTCCTTTTATGTCCTTTTACAATTTCAGCTTGTTTAACAGCTAGTTTTACCAAACACTTTTGTTTCAATCACGTAGCTTTTCAGCTTTCAGCTATCAGCTTTCAGCTAGCTTATCAGCTTTCAGCTATCAGCTGGCTTATAAGCTTTCAGCTAGCTTATCAGCTAAACATGCCAAACATAGCCATATTATGATTATGTTTAACATGTCATTTCAGCTAACTTATAGCTTATTTGAGTAGTTTAAAACTTATTTGACTAGCTTAAAAGCTTTATAAAAGTGTTTGGTAAATGAGCTTATTTCAGTAGCTTAAAGCTTTAAGTTATAAGCTATCTCAGGTAGCTTAAAACTTAAAGCTAATAGCTTATTAAATATATTCTCATTTTTACCCTTATTACTTTATTAAAATTCTACCTTTAGCCTTATTTGTTTTTTACTAAACCTATTTACTTATCAGTTATCACAATTGTCTCATAAGCGCACCGTCCCGCACAAAAATAATTACTACTTTAGAATAAAACAAATAATTTTATATTATAAATTACTAATTATTTGTTTTATTCTATTTAATTTAATAAAAATATAGAAAATTAAATAAGTAAAAATTAATATTATATTTTTAAGATGATAAATAACTTGAGTGAAATTAAAATATTTATAATAATTTTAATATTAATATCATATAGGTATTTATGTGAAAATAAAGTAATATTAAATATAAAAAGAATTATACAAGTATGTCCTTTTATACAATTTCAGCTTGTTCAACAGCTAGTTTTACCAAACACTTTTGTTTCAATTACGTAGTTTTTCAGCTTTCAGCTAGCTTATTAACTTTCAGCTTTCAGCTAGCTTTTCAGCTATCAGCTAGCTTTTCAGCTTTCAGCTAACTTATCAGTTAGACGTGCCAAACATAGCCTATATATTCTGCACATTAAAAGTGTAGAATGATCAGATGGTGTGAGGATGACATGAATTTTATAATGGTAATATTAAAATGAATTATCATCACTTTTATAATTTTTTAATTAGTTAAAATTCATGTGAGTCTCACTAAGTTAAAAATAAAATCCAATTTTTAATATACCCGCATGAATTTCAACATGCTTTAAGTGATGAAAAAGATGTTGCTGACATTTTTCTAGATAAGATTCATAATGGACCAGTTGGTTCCTAAAAAACGAAAGTGTATATTGTTCTTATAATAAGGGATAGAATATATATATATATATATATATATATATATATATATATTTTTTTTTTGAAAAGTTCCTGCAAATATATTAAATTGGCGGTATAGACGCAAATATATCAGCAGTTACAAACGGTTCCACCTCTGGGGGCACCTCCTCTAGCCAGACATGCCTAGCATATGAGGAGACGTTCTTATCCAAGAAGTCAGCAACAGTATTGCCATAACGGCGAACAAAAACAACATAAAATAAATCAAAGAAGCGACAATAATTAAAACAGTCATAAAAATGGTAGACAAATAATTTATCTCATCCGGAGGTTTCTTCCACATCTGGAAAAGCTGAAGACAATATAAGTCTCAAAAAAAACACACCTGAATCCAAGCTCCAAAGCCAAACCAAGAGACCAACGGAAAGCCAAAGCATCCGCCACCAAAGCCGATGAGGCACGCTCAACCACCGCAGCAGCAACTGCAAGAATCACTCCTTCGTGATTGCGTGCTACCATGACCATCCCTATATCAGCATGTTGCGTCTAAGAACCATCAGAATTGAGTTTACAAACTCCCTGTACCGGGCTGAGAGGGAACGTCGTGGAGCTTGCCACCACATCCAACATCGCTGCACGCCGCAAGACATCAGCACACTCGAAGCTCCTACCATTGGAATAAGACCCTATTACGGGCTTCCCAAAGGGAGTATGCCACACTACTATCCTGTGCATGATCATGATCTTTAAGGGATAGAATATTTTCGAACCATTTTAAAATGTATTTTCTATATTTGATGTAGAGCAATATTCGTTATTAATTTTACAATCCTGAAAAACAATTTAATCAATTCTGACGAATTTGCATGCGATATAGTATTGATATATAGCGGTAATGATGATATTGAAGTCATGCATGATGCTTTGGAACTTGGAAATTGATACAGATTTCCAAGAACTCTTCTTGTTTTGGCAGTCATCAGAAACCGTGGCTGAAGTCCTTCACCATTAGCTGTTTATAAGCACTTTTTTGTGCCAGTCAAAAGAATTTGAGCCCCATCTCCAGCAGCATCCATCTATCTTTGTTCTTACAGCTACCCACTTCAAATTCATAAAGGGTAGTGCAAGATAAATTCATTGAGGCCTTTGCAAGTAGGATCTGCATCAATGGCATAAAATGTAGTAAAAACTAATGTGTATTGTAAATTAACTTTTGTATACATGAAATTGAATTTGTCTGAGTTAGTAACTCTTAGAATTCGGGTCAGGCCACAGCTGGAAATTTGGATCGTGAAATTTGCATGATTTTAGGCATAACTCTAACTCAAAAACTAATTTAGAGAGGTAAGAGCTGCTCTGCCAATTATAAGAACTTATCTAGTCAATGTGAGGCCTTGAGAGTAACAAATAAGACTTCCCTATATTCATTCTTTGGAGAAGTTGAAATTTCTCAGTGAAGTTTAATTTGGGTATCTCAGTTACTTCCAAGAGGCATCCATTACCCCAAATGAGCTCTGTCTTCTCTCAGGTAATAGCCACCATGAAATGCCCACAAGCCCCAATCCAAGTCCTCCCTAACAAGATAGGTTTGAAGGTTAGTCAAGAACTTGTTGTCTGCCTTTGATGAACCTTTCTGATCAAACCCAAATTCATAAAACATTAAAGGAGCTGCATCTTTACCAGTGGTAAGGAACCCTGTTTGCAAGTCCAACCCTTTAATGCTTTTAGCACAGATCCTGTTTAATGGTTGCAAAGTCCATACATCTTTCAATTTTAGTTTTCCTACTCCAGACCAAGCTAACTCATTGCCACCACCTATTGTACCAATCACCCTCATTTCATCGTGGACCATGCAACTCATTCCTCAAACTCAATACCACCACCTATTTTGAGGTAAAATCAATTCTTGGGAGAAACTTGGGAGTACCAAAATTGTTTTTAAGCTGATACAAACATGTTAATCTTTTAGTCCATGAAAAATTGAAGATGAAACTTGGATTTATGTATTAGGTAAATGTAAATTACACACTACATACTATGGAATTTGTGGCAAAGTGCTTGGCTGCTAGGATAAAAAACCTATCATGAAAGAAACCATTCTCATCATCATATCTTTACAACACCATTTTGGCTTGCTGACATGGTTATCAAGCAACAACATTGTGATCCCCAAGTTCATTAACCACAGCTTCAAAGGGTTGGTTTTGGCTACCTCTTCCACCGGCTCTAGAATGTCCAGACTCTTCAAGGTATTTATTGAACTTTATACATTTATTTAGTTCAAAAGTATTTTCACATTTGGCGGGCATGAGAATAATCCTCTGAAACCTTTGGAATCACATTAACTGAGTAAGCCTCACCCTCCAAAAAAATTTCATACACACCGTTTATTAATTGTACAGTTGTATGCAAGAGCTTCTTGGTAAAGAAAAATATAATAACCCCGATATATAGGGGTAGAAATAGGCTAGGCTTTGCTTAAATATGTCGAGCCTGCTTAAAATATTTAAAGCCTGAACCTGACCTATAGTCTATGAAAGACTTTTTTTTTATGTTTGAGCCTTATTTATTTGGAAGTCTGGGCTAACCTGTTAGCCTATTTAAAAACCTGATTAATTGTAATACATTCAAGTAGATCGAAAATTTTACTTGTAAACATGTCAACAAACTTATTAACTAATTAGTTAAAATACAATAATACAATTGTATGGTCCGACCAGTATCATATTTCTAAAGAGGTTTATATAATTAAATCATATATGGTCTCACATATTTAAACATATAAATAGTTCACAAGTATATTTTTTTGGTATATAGTTTTAAGATTATGATAAAAATATAATGAAAATAATAAAATAAATATACATTTATTTAAATAGGCCGACATGTTGGGCTTATAAGGCTTTTTGTGTGGCCCAAGCCTTGTCTCTTTAACTAAACAGACTTTTAAGAAAGCTTTAACCTTATCTATTTAGTAATTTGGGATAGCCTAACCTGAGCCTGATATAGGCTAGGTCATAGGTCCCTGTAGGCGGCATGACGTACTATCTTCCCTACCCATATATGTTGCTTGGCCAACAATTTATCGAATGAAAGCTTTAGGCCAAATTATTATCCCCACATACGTTCATATAATTCTGTTCCATTCTTCGTCTCCTCTCTCAACCCTACCTGCTGCAACAGCCATCTGATGAAGATGACGAGACCTCACGACTCCAATGAGAATGAGTTGGATAATTTTGCTCCAGCAGTAAAGAAGTTGAAACCTGAAGAAGAAGACAACAATGATTCCATTCCAATGTCAGAAGAGGAAGCTTTCGAAATCTGGTTCGATATATATGGAAAAGTATACCCTGACAAAGAGACCCAAGATTCAGGTTTAATATGTTCAAGCAATCTCTTGATAGGACCACCATCCCCTCAACAGAAAAGACCCAAGCTATCAATTTTCAGCGTCTTGCTGATCGAACCGAAGAAGAATTTGATGCATTTAGAAAACTCATTCGGCGGCGGGATTGTTATTCTTCTATATCCCGCAAAGAACTCAAACTCAAAGCTCCAATCCCAGAAGATATCCTTCCAATCCATCCTGAAGTTGTTGCAGCTGCTGCCATGGATTTAACCCCAAGTGTATCGAAAAGAATACCCTAACCAACAGGAGGAAGAATTCAGGTTCTATTTGTTCAAGCAAAATCTTGTTCATCCCATCCCCTTAAATGGTGGCAATCTTGCAGTTTTTGCTGATCTAACCGAACAAGAATTTAGAGAAATTGATGAGCGGCCGAATTGTACTAATCATGTATCCCTCCTAGATCTCAAACTCTGTGCTGGGATGTCAAACTGACAAAATGTGTTCCATTTTCAAATTTAACTCGGTAGTTTCACTTTCACCTTTTTTATTAAGGTTGAATAAGTCCGATATGATATTTGAATTCTTGTTAGATCTTGTTAGTTTGAGGTTTTTTAATCAAGTCACATTTTCGATCAGTGATTTGGAATTGAACTTTGGAGCCGTCGCCGACCCCCTCCGCCACTGCAACTGTCCTGCTACCCTGGACAGCTAGGGTTTGGAGTCCTTGAAGGCTGGAATTGAACTTTGATGCTTAAGGGCCCGTTTGGTGGTCAGGATAGAATATGATAGGATATGATATGTGAACATGATATCAACAGGATAGGATAAGAGCAGGATAGACTCTTATCATATCCTGTGTTTGAGGTGCACATGATAATGACAGGATATGATAAGGAAAAATGTATCAGATTTATATTTGAATAAAAAATACATTTAAAATTGATCATTCTATTAAATTTAATTTCTTTACATTTTCATGAATGAGTCTATATTTTAAAATAAATAAAATTAATTTAAATTTTATTAATTAGCCTATTTTATTGTTTTGAAGATACCCTATATTTTAAATAAAATTATGCAGTTAACCGATTGGTTTTCACTTAGCTGTGACACGTGATAATTAACAATAAAAGTTAACTAAATTAAGAATATTATTATTTGAAAAGTAATTTATATTTGAATTATAAATTATTATATAAGTAGATAAGTAGTTTTAAATAATAGGAGATGAAAATAAAAAATTAATCTATTACTATTAAAAAATCAATATTTGTAATCAATGTTTTTCACTTAGTTGTGACACGTGATAAACAATAAAAATTAATTAAATTAAAAATATTATTATTTCAAAAATACTTTATATTTAAATTATTATATAAGTAGATAAATAATTTTTAAATAATAGGAGATGAAAATATTAAATTAGTCTATTATTATTAATAAATCAATATTTGTAAGTGAGTAGTCTATTTTTACTATTTATGAATAATAATTTTATTTATTTTTTATTTTAGTTAAATTAATATTTTTATATTTATTAATTAATATTATTATAAATTATAAATTATATAATATTAAAATAAATTAATTTGGAGTTAGGATACTGAAAGAAAATATATAACTGGTATCCTATCCTGCTCTATCCTAGCTCCCCCCTCAGGATAACTTTTACACATGATTGACATGATAGGATAGAAGACAGGATAGTGTTATCATATCCTGCTGGTGCAACAAACAACAGATAACAACAGGATATGATAATTATCCTGTCCTATCCTATCCTATCCTGGTCACCAAACGGGCCCTAAGTGTTAATGAACTGTCTTTGTAAGTTAGTTTGGGCTTATAACCCAATTTTCTTCATTCAATATGTATGATGATCTGTTGTAAGTGCCGCTGGGCACTGGGCAACCTCTTTGGGTATTGAATGAATTATGAGGTTATTTGGTTTCAAATTTAGATTTCTTGGAGCTTTTTGTATGACTTTTAAAAGTTTTTTACTTCATGTATTTAGATGGACGAATTAGATCGAGTGAACATGTTTTATTCTGAATTCACTTATCTCATTCGCACACAATGTAAGTCACTTTTGGTTTGTGTGTTTATCAGAACACCAAAAAGAGAGTGAGGTTTGAGGAAAAGCCAGGTGGCAACTCCAGATAGGATGTATACTCCTTCATTGAGTTCAGATCAACCATGCATTAATGCATCATTAACATCTGACTGTTTCAAAAACCAACTATGAGAAGATGCTCTGGCCATTAACAATCTGACTAATAAATTTGGCTACTAGGCAAAATGTATCAAAGCAATCAATGCCCTCACTTTTGGTATTTCTCTTTACAAACAATTTAGCTTTTTACCTTTCTATTAAGTTATCTGGTTTGTGTTTGATTTTTTAGACCAATTTTCACCCAATGGAGACTTTTCCCAAAGGTAAATCAGTTAGGATCTTGGTGTTCTGCTCCATGGCATTAACCTCAGACAACATGGCTTCCCTACATCTTCACACAACAACTGAATCACACTACCTTGCACTTAGACAGTTCACTTCAACTACTCCATTCATGATAGTTCATGAATCATTAAAACCAATTCTGTGGGACACAAATGTCCAATAATTCAATACCAAAGTATGAATAACAGATATTTAGTTTTGGAGCTAGCCATGGCCTAACATGACAAAACTTGCTTCTGTAGGAAGTGGTTGTTGCAATAAGAATGTCATTGACTGATAATGCCTAATTGTCTATCTACTATTGAACTCTTTCTTAGTTTTACCTGAGTTGAGTGCTTCATTATAAAGATAGAGAGAGACTAGAATGTCCTCAGTGCCTTCTGACTACTTTTCCAATCACAATGTTATTTTCTTTGAAACTGTAGAAAAACTATAGACAAAACAAGTGTCTGGAAAAGTTAGAGATAGAAGGATATATGGAGTCTATTCGCAAACGAAATGGCAGTGCACTTTGCCTTAATTAACCCATATCTGTAATTATACTCAAGGTAACTAAGAGTACATAATTTTACAGTGGTCATTCAATCAAATGAATCAATCATTCAATAGCCCCTCAATCAACCTCCTAATAATAGCAATGAATTTGTTGGGCTTATGAGGATGAGGTTTCAACTATCCTCAATGCTTTGATATTTTGTGCTTCTAATTCTCTAGTGGTTGGTTGGGTGAAGGAACAGTTGAACACTACAACAGAACATAAAAATTTCACCATATAGTTAATAGAATTCATAGGTGTTTTGTATATAACTGATAAACTCAAATAAGTTTTTTCAAACGAGACCTAATTAAATAGACTTAACAGTTGATGTATTAATTGTTGAATATAGAAGATCTCTTATAATCATCTTCAAATGGAAAATTACCAATTTGGAAATCATATCACCTTAGAGCAGAAAGAAAATTTACACCAAGTTGTTAAGAAGCATTCTACTTCATGTTGGTATACATCCACCAATACGTGATTATTATTATGCACATTGAAGCATTAATGACGTTAGCCATTAGCTCAAATTGAAAAGGAAAAAAGAACATAACCTTAAAGTGTAATCACCCAGCTTCCCTTAGTTTGAAGGGCAGAGCCAAGACTTTAACTTCAGGAAAAAGAGATGACTAAGTAAGATTCAATTATTATACAATATAGGCATATAATATGGGAATTGATTATGCTATTTTGGGGACCCCCCAACTTAGATAAGTATGCTATGGAAAAATTTGCTTTTTCACATATCACCACAACATCCCCATCATTTTTCTTTGTTGCTATCTCCTCAAATTTCAAAAAGAGGCCATATAGTAATCTCAAACAGATATTGCAACTTGGTTTTGTTTGGTTAGTTGATTTCACCTGCAGAGTCAGTAGCAACAGTGTAATTGCTTGGTCTTCTCTGCAGACTCACCAAAGAGTAATAAGCTCCACTTGGTCCCTTAGCCAACAAGTTTGAATGGGACCCTTTCTCCACCACCCTCCCCTTATCCAACACAGCAATCAGATCACAGTTTTGAATGGTGCTCAACCTGTGAGCCACCACCACACTAGTCCTCCCCACCATAACCCTCTCCAAAGCATCCTGCACCAGTTTCTCAGACTGGCTATCAAGAGCACTAGTTGCTTCATCCAAAAGCAACACCTCAGGGTTCTTCAATATAGCTCTAGCTATTGCAACCCTCTGCTTCTGACCCCCGGAAAGTTGCACTCCTCTATCCCCACACAAAGTGTCATAACCCTCTTTCAAACTTGCTATGAAATCATGAGCATTGGCTGCTTTTGCTGCCTCTATGATCTCACTCTCATCAATCTTATCAGATGCTGAATGTGATCCATATGCAATGTTCTCTCTAATAGTCCCACCAAACAGTGTTGGCTCTTGGCTCACAAGTGCAATGTGCATCCTTAATGCCCTTAAATTGTAAGATTTAATGTCTTTACCATCAATGGTCACTCTCCCTCTGAAAGGATCATAGAATCTCTCTATCAACCCTATGATTGTTGATTTCCCAGACCCACTTTGCCCTACCAATGCAGTTGACTTCCCTGGACTAATTTTGATTGAGAAGCCTTGGAAGATCATCACATCAGGTCTTGCTGGGTATGCAAAATGTACATCATGAAGTTCAATCTTCCCTGTTATTTTCTCAGGCTTGCACCTATCTTTCTCATCAGGCTCAATCTTGGTGCACCTGTCAAGGATTGCAAAAACAGAACCCACAGCATCTGAACCTTTGGCAAGGTCATTGGTCATGCTACCAGCATCAGCAATCACCCTTCCTGTGCTCACCAAGATCATAAAAGTCTCAAAAAGTGCTTTTGCTTTTATATACCCTTGGGAAATGAGCTTGCCACCATACCAAAAATCCAAAGCCCAAGTGCAAAAAGTCAGGCTTTGGGAGAATGCAAGCCCAAAGCCTGCAAACCATGACTGCCTGATGCTCTCGCGCCTCGGGCCTTCTTGGGCTTTTTCAAGCATTTTGAGGATCCTATCTTGGGAGGAGAAAGCGGTGATGGTTCGGAGGTTGGAGACGGCTTCTGCGGCAATCTTGCTACTTTCTCCTTGGGCCTTGATGGCCTTGCTGGACATGCTTTTGAGAAGGACGCGTCTTGTGTAGAAGCAGGCTATGATGATGGGCTGAACCGCGATCATGACGATGGCGAGCCTCCATGCAATTACCAGGCCCATGGTGAATGCTATTATCACTGCTGAGATTGTTTGTACCACTAGAGCCATTCTATCTCCCACCAAAGACCTTACCTGCATTCATATGAAAAAAATTATAAGAGATGTTAAAACGGACCAACTCGACTCATCAGGTTGGCTCATCACTAATTGCCAGGAAAGTAGGTTGAGCTAGTTCAGCCCACTTTATGGCAAAGCAGAAAAGATCAACCCGACTAGACCGACAACTGGTTAGCGGGTTGATCACTAGCAAGTCTTTAGAAAAATAAAATAAAAAATCTAAAATATAAGAATTAATAGAATTTTTTTTATTGAAATGGTTGTAATAAATAACCCATAATAATAAAGAGTTTTGATTCATGTATATCATTTATATGACAAACACCTGACACCTGCAGTTTGTTGCCGTCCACAAAATGCAGAGTTTAAATAATGGTGTACATGAATCATTTTTAAATAACAAATTTAAATAATGTATCGAGCGAATTCTATTCTTCAAGATCATAACATGATTGAAACATTCTATCAAAAATAAAAAAAAAATAAAAAAAGTTTGGCTTGCAAGTCATCTCAGCTAAACCCCGTGCGAATTCATTTGACCCGAAATCTGCAAGAATTGAATTTTGACCAATCCAACTCATTGACGAGTCGAATTAGCTTGAGGGTTGCAAGCCGAATTGACAAATGGAAAATTAGAACACTAAACTCAAAAGTGACAAAATTAAAACTTTGTAATGATAAGAAATAAAAAAAATGATATAGAGACATAAACCTCGCGACATCAAATAATCATATGTTAATAGCGATTTTTAACCCCCGCAAACATTTGCGATGGTTAAAAACCACCACTAATACATATACCTGTCGGATATCCAAGGTTTTTGTATGTCTAATAAACAATCATCATTGAAATGAAAAAACATACCACGTTAGCTTCTTTGGCAAGTCTAGAGCAAATAGCACCGGTGGAATTCTCATCCTCATCAAACCACCCAACCTCAAAAGTGAGTATCTTGGAAAGCATTCTTTCCCTGATCCTCTTAGTCAAGTACTCTCCCATGTACGCAAAGCTATAATGCTGAAGCACATTCACAATCAAGGAGAAAACAGCCAGCCCCAAAAAGCAAAACGCATAGATCCTAATCTTCCTCTTCATCTCATCATGGTCCTCCAGAAAATAAACCGATACCACCGACCCCAATGCAAACGCATACACAGGCTGCACCGCACCAAACAACACCGCATTCAAACACCCCAAACATGCTTGCTTCCACTCTGGCACGTTCATCGCAAGCAACCTTCGAAACGAAGGGACAGGCAATGCTTTCTTGTCCACAACATTAACAACCTCGTCGTTAGCAACAACATCATCATCTTCAGCACGTGCCATTGATGAACTGAAAGAGCTCGAACGGCTCACGAGGGAGAGTCTACGACTGCTCGTGCTGTGAATGATGTTGTCCCGGCTTAGGAGGAAGTCATTTTGGTTTGTTGTGGCATTTTCTGTTTGTTGGAGGCGGATGAGGGAGGTGTAGAGGCCGGTGTCGTTTTGAATGAGGGTGTCGTGGGAGCCGGTTTCCATGACGTTGCCGTTTTGGACAACTGCAATGAGGTTGGCATTTCGGATGGTGGAGAGGCGGTGGGCGATGATGATGGTGGTGCGGCCGACTGCAGCCTTGTTGAGAGCTTCTTGCACGACTCGTTCAGACTCGGAGTCCAGTGCGCTTGTTGCTTCATCAAGCAAGAGGATTCTTGGTCTCTTTATTATCGCACGTGCGATGGCGATTCTTTGTTTTTGTCCACCGGACATTTGAACTCCTCTCTCCCCAACCTATTCAAACAAAATTAAAAAAGATAATTAAGATTTTATTCGACAATAATTCTAATCAATATGAGATTTCTTAACATAATTTCAAATAAGCTAAATCAATAGTATAATCATGGAACTATCTATAGATGATGGTTAGCTAAGCTATTTAATTGAAATTTTTGTTCTTGTATTTTGATATGCCCCTAGAATATCTTCTAGTCAAAATTCAAAATCAAGCCATTGTAAGATACACCTACCACCAAGGTGGTTTTAGCTCAATTAGAGTATTTTTCATCCATACAACCAGTCAACCAACACTACTTTTTTTATTTTGAAGGTTAACAAACACTACTTCAACCTTTATCAATATGCTTAAATAGTTAATCATATATTAATTTTACGGGTTGTCTAAATGACCCATGATAAAGTTTGGGTTAAATTACTCATCATCCAATCACATTTGAGATAAATGAATTGGAAATAAATTAATAAATAAAATATAGAAATTTCAACTCACTTGTCTTCAATGTGATTAGATGATGAATTATTTAACCCAAACTTTATCATGTGTCATTTAGACAACCCCTAATTTTACAGATTGAAATTTGATGTTCCCAAAACTTTGTTAAAAATTCTATTTATGGTATAGGAAATTAAAATATGACGTTGTTTTGGTAACCTTAGAAAAAATATATTAGGATTTGTTGCCTTTCAGTGTATAGTTTAAATGGATGACACAATTTTGTCGTGTCAATTAGCTTTAGATATATAAGACTAAATTATAAGTTAAAAGAATTTATTTTAAAAGATAATATTACGACACATCAAATTAAAGGGATACAGCATTCATTTTCAATGGATATCGGGAATCACCTTTGAAATATCACTTAAACACAAAAGATGTTGATCTAAAATTTGCTGGTTTTTGTTGGTTATTCTTGTATAAACTTTAGTATGTTTAATTTAACGGAAATGGTGGAGGTTACGAATCAAATTTTCATCTCTCCTTTTGATTGGTTACCTCTCCACTTTTTTCCGACACAAATAAATATGTCCCACAATATCAACCTATTATTAAAAGCCACATGTACATTTTTAATCTAGCATTGCTATTAATTTAAGTATGGTAAGCAACAAATTATTAACACATCATTAATTTTTAACTAAATATTATATTCGCTAATACGTAATGATTCTTTCTAAGTTCAATGCACTTAAGTTAGCTATTAAATAATTTTAATTTATACGACCATTGAATATGAAAGCATGTTCTATGTATAGGATAAATTCATGGCGTTAGGGTTAGGGAGCGAGTCAAAAGGGTGGAATTCTTAGGTGTTATATTAATTTACGGCAAGTCAATGTTTGAGAAATGAGAATAATGTTGTGTTAACACTTTTTTTCCACTTCAATTTTAGGTAAATAGAAAGGAAAGAGAGGAAAATGAGTAATACAACAGTGACGTGATACAAAATACAGAGAGGAATATGAAGAAAATGTGTGAAAAATGAAATATAAGAGAAAGTAAGGTGTGATTGTCTGAGTGAACCCTTATTAAATAATTGATGTCACAATACATTTTGTTTTGTTTGAGGCAGTTTGCATCTTCCCATCAGCCCCTTGCATGTAGATTATACTATTTTAAAATTAAAACAATTATAATGGGGCCATGGGGGAGTATGAATGGTGCTAACTTGAGTGTGACTGTGCGAGGAACACAAAATCTCACACTTTTTTATAAGTATTTTGCCCAATATTTATAAGCTGGTAGACACTACTCAGATAACTATGTATAAGTATGTATCTTTTCAAAATTATGTTTCCAACATCTTTTTTATTGTAAAATTGGATAGGAGTAATGAGTTGAACTAATTAAGATATTGTTTTGAAAGATATGGTATGTGGTCATAATTTGTTCGAAAATTAGGGTCAAGAAGCCGGCCATATTATATGGAATTTGCTTCTTAAAAGCCATTTGCAGACATGCAAAGTTCTATGTGTACGTGGAACCCAATTATTGGTTTATTTAATTTTTAAGTAAAGAATTATTTGATGCAACACCTCACAATTCACATGGATGGAGGATATCATTAAAGCAACGAACCAGTCATGTCATTACTGTATGATGTCGTTATGGAATTTTATTAGGAATATTTTCAGTTAAAATACTGAAAACTTGAAAATTCAAATGAAAAATTGTTTGATTGACATAAAGGGGTGTAGGGATGAAGATTTCCACTTTCCTTTTATCTCCCACCAACCAAATTATCTCATACATGATATAATTTAATTAGTGGAATAAAGATTGAGACATCAAACAAGGATCAAAGATGATTTTAATCTATGGTGTAGATATTTGGAATGAGAAAAGAATAAAGTAGAAAAAAGTGATAATGTGATAAGAATAGTCTCATATATAGAGAAAAATGGAGTGTATTGTGTTTACACTATTTGAGAGTCTCATTTATGTCTCATTTGTTTATGTTGTTTTGGAAAAGGCTGAGTTTTACTGATACTAAACTTTCCTGTTATCATCAATAACATGCATATTGAGATTGATGGCTACCTGAACCACTAAGCATGATTTTGTCATATTGGGTAAAAAATGTTCCATTCACCCTGAATGATAGGAAAAAAGAGAATTTTGTTTTTCTCTGATCATTTTCAACCATTGAAGTGAGATCATGTAGGAATAAGTTTAATAAAAAAGTGGATTGAACAGATATTAGTGGCAGTTGACAGTAGCAGCACTGAAATGAGTACTGACCTGAGTATCATATCCAAGTGGCAACTGTGAAATGAAATTATGAGCATTGGAGGCTTTGGCAGCTTCAACAACCTCTTCCTCTGTTGCATCCTCTCTCCCAAACAGTATATTTTCCTTAATGCTAGTTGCAAACAGAGCAGGCTCTTGGCTCACAAGACCCATCTGAGACCTTAACCACTTCAACTGCAACTTGTGAATTGCCACCCCATCAAGCCTTATCTCTCCCCCAACAGGATCATAAAACCTCTGCAAAAGTGATATCACTGTTGATTTCCCTGACCCACTCCCTCCCACCAAAGCCACTGTCTTCCCTGCTGGAACCTGTTGAATCAACTGTTCCCTATTAGACACTTTAATTTGTATGGGAAAGGATAAAGCATATAATACATAAATTATAATTATTTTAGCAATTGACATAATTGATATTAATGATTAAAACATAATGTATTATAATTAATTGAGTATTAACTATTAAGTAACCAAGCTTCTTGGCTTAGTGGTATAAGGCTGCCACTAATATAATTTAGGGTCGAACTGGATCTCCCAAAGATCGATTTCTGGCATTGTCAAAATATTGATTGGCTAATGGCAGCCACTCACCACGAGCGGTATTAGTCAAGGTGCGTGAAAACTGACTGAACTCCTCGTGGTGAGGAAAAAAAATTAGAGAATTAAATAAATAAAAGCGAACCTTCAAACACATGTCATTGAGAATCACACTCTCTGGCCTTGAAGGGTACACAAACTCAACATGATCAAATTCCACTTCCCCTGAAACATTTTCCAGAATCTCCCCAGCCATGTTGTCAGAATCAATCTTGGGAACCCTGTTTATGACTTCCATTATGCGTTCTGCAGCGGTTTTCGCCTCTGAGAAGTACTTCACATTGGATAAACCAGAACCTAAAGACCTGTCACACAATACAAAAAATAACCACAAAGTTTGAATCTTTTGAGGTTCAATTGCATGAATTTGAAATTATGAGATAAAGGGTATGTGTAATTACAATCCACCAAGGGCTATGGAGGCTCCAACTACAAACACAGTCCCTCCTTTAGCACCATGGTACATGACCATTCTGCTACCATAATAGGACAAGAAGGACCAAATAGCAAAGACAAGACCATTGCTTCCTACGGCTAAGCCTTTAGCTAGGCCTTGTTTCAGCCCCAATTTCACAGAGCCTTGTAGAGCATCAGAGAAAGCATTAATGGTCTTGCTTTCCCCTGCAAAGGAATAAACGGTTCTGATGGAAGATATTGCTTGTTCTGCTATTGTACCGGCATGGTTATACTCTATACTGATCTTTCTAGCCAAACTCATCAAGGTCCTCCCATACATCAAACCAGGGATCACAAGAAGAACAATAAAAGGGAACCCCACAATTGCCAATCTCCATAGTAATGCAAAAGCTGCTATGTAGCTCCCAATAAACATAGACGCATTCATCAAAAAATTTGGGACCTGTGTAGTTTCCAAATTGGAAGAAATTCACTCTGTTAGTGGCACAATATAATGATTAAAATTCAAAATTGAAAATGCTCTGACATGAAAAATAAAAACTGGATTCACTGCAATCGATCCCCGGTTATTGGAGTCAAGTTTTGCACTTCCTGAAAGTTCAATTTAGAGAAGTTATTTTCACTTTTGGAAGTTGAACTTTTCTGGAAAACTGGACTGCATGAACAAGGACCACAGTAAATCCAATTTCGAAAAGAGTAATGATTCATTCACACAACATTTTTTCTCTCATCTCATTTCCTTACTTTTTTCCTTATATTTTTTTGCATTTTTTGTCACATCACATATCATCTCATTTATTTCTCTTATTTCTTTTCCCATTTATCTTATTAGGTAGACATGGAAAAGAAATATTCTTAAAAAAAAGTTCACCTTTTCACTAAGAGCATCTTGAATCACAAGGCTGTCATTAGAGACGCTGGTGATGACCTCTGATGTGCTTGTGACATGCAAATCAAAATATGCTACTTCTTGTCTGAGAATTGCTTTCAAATATCTGGCTCTCATTCTTGCAGCTTGTCTTTCACCTGTTCTTGTCCAACAATAACCCTCTGAAGTGATCAACCAAAGTAAAGGTGTTAGTTTATATTCATGGATCATACAAATGAAAGAGAAGCATAATCATAGGCATAGCAAAACTGAAACTCACCAAGGAAGCAAGCAACAAAAGAGCCACAAGCCAAATAACACATATTCACTGCATTCTGCATCACAAGCAAACCAAATAAACTAGCTAATACATGTTTGGGGATCTGGATTCATTGCAGTTGTTGGATCCTTCATTCCTAGCTTCCTCTAGTCACCACGGTCAAGTTTTACACTTCTAGACCCGAAGTTATATTCATTTCCAGAAGTTGAATTTTCGAGAAGTATAATAAAAACATTTCCGAAACTTGAACTTCCACAATGAAAAAAAAAATCACTTCCAGAGGTGAATATAGCTTCCAGAATTTGAACTTCAGAAGTGCAAAACTTGAGCGTAGTGAACGCAGAACCAACAATTCCATGTTTGGATATCATTCAATAAATGATTCTGAAGTCAAAATCAATTCTGGTGAGAAGCTTTAGTAACTAGCTTCTGCATGTCAAAATTAATTTTAAAAAAAGAGAAACTAATACAAACAAAAATTCAGTGATTATTGAGCAAGTGAGAAGAGAGAACCTCATTGATGTTATGGACGAAAGTGTTGTTTGTGCTGGTGGAAGAACCGCCAATACTATTCATGATTTTGCTAGTGATAAACAACACAAGAGGGGTGCCTATACCATCTCCAATGGCTCCAAACAAACCCAAAAGCATGAGAAACCAGTCTAGGCCATCGGCATGCATGAAAATGCACATGACAGAGCCACTCTTCGCCTTCTTCTTCTTTCTAACCATGGAAACAGCATTCTGATCCCCACCCATTATTTGCAACAGAAACCCTTTTGATTTTCTCAGAAACAACCAATAGCAAGATTCTCTGACCACTAGACTGGCTTCTTCTGCTTCCTTTAATTTGTTTCTTGTGCTTGCTTCCAAAACCAGCTTTGTGGTCTTGTTTTTGAATGTTGCAAATGATGGATTTATATAGGAGTGAGAGAGTGATTCCTGATAGCATGTGGAGAGGCTTATTATAAGGACACTGGAGTGGGATGGGGAACCACATGTTTTTTTTTACTTCACAATTAATATGAAAATGATCGATTTGTATATATGTGCATAGTACCGACATCCAACAGATACTTCAGTGAAAAAAAAGAGAAGAAAGATGAGTAATTAATGTGATACATGTAACAAGAGAAATAGAGACAAAAAAAAGTGTATGTGTTGGATGTCTAAACTATTTGTAAGCTTAAGTAAAATTATTGTGATTAATAATGTATCTTCAATGAAAGCGTCATTAATGACGATTTGGTAGTTGTACAGATTAATCCAAAGAGAAGGATGGAGACTGGAGAGGACTTTCTTTAAAGGGTATTTTTTTTTAATCAAAGACTGGAGTGATTAACATAATATTTTTTTAATTACATGTTTGAGTCAACTCAAATAGCTTTGTTCAATTATAAGTGATAAATTATAATTTTCATCACAAAGTTTATCTCAGCTGAGTACATTTTGTTTGAAGTTTGAAGTTTGAACGGAGCCATTAACAAGGTGGAAAAGAAAAGACATGAACAAAATTCAACATAACAATGATACTCCCTCCGGTCCTATTTATAAGCATGAAAGAGAAGAAAAATCTTGGTCCTTTTTATAAGAACCAAATGAAAGTTTGAGCTATATTAATTAATTTTTTCCAATGATGCCCTTATTAATTCTAACTTGTAAAATGTGTCTCATTAATTATTCTCCCTCTTTTCCACTTTCCAACACTAATAATAAAGGGTAATTTTGGAAGTTCATTTTAATTTAAGACAAATTTAATGCATTTTATCTAGTTTAACTACATTTCTTAAACTATGTGAATTTTTTTTTTGTTGCTTATAAATAGGACCGGAGGGAGTACTATGTCATGAAAGGATTCATTCTCTACAAATTTAAACCGCTTGCACAAATTAAGTATAGACAAAGAAAGGAGTTTATGATTTCTTCTCTCTATATTATGGTTTGTTTTCAAATTTCATGATGCTTTTTGCATGGTACTGATGTAAACTTATCATTCAGATTAAGCAAGTTTAGAGCAACAATAGACCAAGAATCTTAAAAGGTGTGATTGATTATATTGTATATCTTTGAAAAGTAATATCCTTATGTTCTCATTATGAGGGGGTGATTATGATGGGGCAACGAGAGTCCATGGTTGCAGTGTAGCTTTGATCCATGTGTAGGGAAACATTTGGCACCCCATATGTGATTTCTCCCAATCCATCAACGCCCTCTCTGATTTCACTTTATTTACAAGGAAACAAGCCCATTGAATTGAGCATTTCAACTCAAGCAGGCACAATAAATTTCTTACTTTTTTTTTTGAAATGCTCTTAATTTTGTTTCAAAAGTAAGATTTCTGTTTGATTATATTATTTCCCTGTATAGGATAAGTGATGGTCTATTCTCTCACAATTTGACTCCTCTAAAGTGAGACAATTCTATTTTAGAAGAAGTAAACATCATAACTACTACTAATAATTATTTACTTTTAAAAGTTAATAAAATAACTCAATTAATAGTTGCTAATTGACAAAAACTTTGAAGTGAGTTTTTCTTACCATTGCAACACGAGAGTTTCTCCACGTTGGAAGATGAGAGTTGCTGAATAAAGCAACCAAAAAAATAAGCTACTCTGGAGAATGTGATTAAAAAAAATATGTATTGCTATAATATGTCATAACATAACACATTGATATTGGGAAATAATACATAATATAATATAATATAAAATAAAAGTAGGTTAGATGATTTGTTCGATAAATTTTTTAAAAGTTGTTGAATTAAAGTAAAAAAGTTAGTAGAATTTAGTTAAAATGGTATAGATGATGTGTTATTTTAAAAAATTGTAAAAAATGATATAAAATTTAAATTGGAAACTCGAATGAATTGCTTAGATGATTTTGCTCTTAAAGTATCTCCTAATTGTTTATCACAAAGCAACTCTAATAGAATATCCAAATGTTGCCGTGTCTGGACTAGGTGAGCCCTTTTTGTTAGGATGACCTCGCCCAGGAAGGCCTCAGAGAGGCAGAGACCCTCGCCAAGGGGCGAGGAGCGTGAGTTAGGGAGTTAGGCCTCGGTTGATGAGTCCCAACAGACCCATTAGTGGGGAACTTAGGAAAGGCCATAGAACCTCTATAAATAGGGGTTGGGGTGCTGTAGTAAAGGATTTTTGGCTCATTTTAATCAATACATAAATATTCAGTTATACCTTCACGTGCAATTTCTCTGCACCTCTAGGGATTATCCTTTCTTAGAGTGTTCAAATCAAGAATAATGTCATACTTAATTAGTTGCTTTGGTGGGAGGCTAGGAGCCATTTTTACTTTTTGTGATAATTAGATCATTATGGCTAAATATCTTCGAACCAAAAAACATTGTTAACCATAATTATACATTTATATTATTGCGGTTTTTTGTCATAAAATATTTTGGTTTTCAACCAACACAAATTTAATGTTTAATAATGATATGCTTCATATTCTTTTTTACATTGAAAAGAAAAATTGTTCATACCAGGAATTGATCATTGGACCTCCCACTATCTAACTCATATGTTTCTCCCTCTACAATTAACTCATATGTTTCTCAGCTCCTACCACTTACATTGAATGATCTGTATTTTAGCATTACTTAATAAAATATAAAGTGTGAGGTAAATCATGTGATGTATTTAAGAATTTGGGACTTTTTGGTTGGAGTAAAATATTATTTTGAGTTGTTTAAAGTATAAAAACTGACATGTCACTGTATATGGGTTATATGGGTTGTTTAAACTCATGATAAAGTTTCGATTAAATAACTCATATTCAATCACATTGAAGAAAAGTGAGTTGAAATTTCTATATTTTATTTATTAATTTATTTCCAACTCACTTATCTGCAATGTAATTCGATGATTGATTATTTAACCCAAACTTTTTCATAGGTCATTAAAAAACCCACTATATATGGAAAATTGAAGAATGCTACGCAAAACAGACAAATGGAACATTTTAACCAATCAAATTGTTTGATGGAAATGTGTGTGGGCCCATAGCGTATAACTAACATAATCAATCACATAAATTCACAAGCTGTAGCATCACTTTTTTCAGGCAACTAGCACTTTTCATTAGGCTATTATACTATTGTTTTCTTTTTTTATACTTTTTTTATGATACATCATAAAATTGACTAAAAAATAAACTAAAAGTAAAAAAACGAGTCGCTCAAGACAAAAGGTTCAACTTCCACCGGAGGCCTCTCAAAGATATGAACTCTTAAAGAATTAGCAATTGCGCCAAGATGAGCCAAACAATCTGCTGCGGTATTCCCTTCTTGAAGTGTCCATTGGACCGTCATTTGCCATGCCCTTCGGAGGAGAGTTTTAAACTAACATAATTACTTAATTTTGGTGAATTTTATTTAAAATTATCAATTTTAAATAAAGCTCTCATCTTAAGTGACCGTCCAAAACCGTATTTTCCTAATCTAATACTTTTTTTTTCTTTTTTTCCTTATTATATTATATATTATATTCATTATTTATCTTCTTTTTTTCTTCATTTCTTATTTTAAATGTTGACCCAAAATTTTCCTATATAATGGATTCGTCTCCTTGTTAGTAATTAAAGACTCTTGTCGTCCCCAAATGATTGCTCAAATTGTAAGAGCTAGAGACATGTAGATTGGGTGAGGGAGGTATAAGGATCAATCCTTAACGGGTGCAATTTATGTTTTCGGTATAAAAAAAAATAGTATTAAGCCATTTCTACATGCTTATTGCTTAATAATAATGAAATGGTGCGATAATTGAAGTGGTTTTATTGGCGACTTTAGTAGCGGCGGGCAACATGGTGGTCGTGCATGACTTTGGGTGGGGGACACATATTTTGGTGGCAGCTTGCAGCAGGGGAAATCACAATTCACAGTGGTGAGTGGAGTTAATGGAATTTTTAATTTGGTGGTAGATTTACATTTACTTCCTTCATTAAGTGCTTAATATAATTTGCTGTATATATCATATCTGAACCTCTAATTTAAAGGATCTTTTCCTTTTTTTTTTTGTTGCTAATAAGGATCTTTTCCAAATCGTACATCCAACAGTTCTGATATAGAACTAACTTAAAAGCTTAACTGATCTTTTCAGCATGTGCACCATGAAGACAGAAAAAGTCGAGGTGTGTTGATAATGCTCACTTTAGAAATGAAGTTAATTTTAATGTGATCCATTTTTATTTTCTCGTTATTTAATTTTTTCGTATTTATATGTGTGAAAAACAATTACACATTGCACTTATAAGTGCGGTACATATATTATGCATTCTGCACATTAAACATGTAGAATGGTCAGATGGTGTGAGGATGACATGAATATCTATAAGGATAATATTAAAATCAATTCTCATAACTTTTACAATTTTTTAATTAGTTAAAATTCATGTGAGTCTTACTAAATTAAAAATAAAACCTAATTTTTAATATACCCGCATGAATTTCAACATGTTTCAAGTGATGAAAAAAAATGTTGCTGGCATTTTTCTGGATAAGATTCATAATGGATCAGTTGGTTCCTACAAAAACGAAAGTATATAATGTTCTTATAATAAGGGATAAACTGGTGGCATAGACGCCAAACTATCAGCAGTTACAAACGGTTCCACCTCTAGGGGCACCTCCTCTAGGCAGACATGCCCAGCATATGAGGAGATGTTCTTAGCCAAGAAATCAGCAACAATATTGTCATCACGACGAACAAAAACAACAAAAAATAAATCAAATAAGCGACAATAATTAAAACAGTCATCAAGAATGATAGACAAATAACTCATCTCATCCGGAGGTTTCTTCCACATCTGGAACAGCTGGAGGTAATTAGTCTCAAAACAAACACGCCTGAACCTATGTTTCAAAGCCAAACCAAGAGACCAACGAAAAGCCAAAGCCTCTGCCACCAAAGCCGACGAGGCACGCTCAACCACCGTTGCAGCAGCTGCAAGAATTAATCCTTCGTGATTGCGTGCTAGCTACGTACCATGCCCATCCTTGTATCAGCATGCTGTGTCCAAGAACCATTAAAATTGAGTTTACAAACTCCCTGTACCGGTTTGGACCATCTCACGTCTTTCAACATCAACTCGGGCTGAGAGGGGAACGTCGTGGAGCTTTCCACCACATCCAACATCGTTGCGCACCACAAGACATCAGCTAGGGGTGCACATGGGTTGGGTTGGATTGATTTTGGTCAAAATAAAATCCGAACCGATCAAAATTGTCTGGGTTGGGTTGGGTTGGGTTGGATTTCACGAATTTCTTCTTCGGACCCGATCCGAACCAACCCGAAGAAGTTTGGATTGGGTTGGATGGATTGATTGGGTCACTATATTAAAATAATAACATATGAAATATTAAAAAATCTTGGAAAAATTATTATAAATTCAGAAAAAGTTATAAAAAATACTAAATATGTTCTAATACCAAATAACATAAAAAAGACACAAAAAGTTATAGAAATAATACCACATAAATGATATATAGCCAAATATCATGAAAACATAAAACTTCATTACCAAATGACATGAAACAATCTAATATAAATAGTATCTAAAAAGTGAAAAACAACACTAAATGTCATACCATGACACTTAGAACTTAGATGTCTCTAACATGCCAAATAACTATATATAAACATGTAACAAATAACTACGAACAAATACTCTAAGTTCAAATATGACAAATAACTACAAATACTTAAGTCTCAAAGTTTCAAAAAGTCATCACTCTGACACTAGCACTCCAAATATGAGTAAAATTATAAAAATTATTATTATATGTATGGATTATGGGTTGGGTTGGATAGATTTGAACTGAATCCGAAATCCGATCCGAACTTGGTTGGGTTGTAGTAAAATCCATCCGACTAACCCAATTGCCCGATCCAACCCGCATTTTTTCTATTGGATCAGATTGGGTTGGGCGGGTTCATTGAATTTACCCGGCCCATGTTCACCCCTAACATCAGCACACTCGAAGCTCCTACCATGGAATAGGACCCTGTTACGGGCTTCCCAAAGGGAGTATGCCACACTACTATCCTGTGCATGATCATGATCTTTAAGGGATATATTTTCAAACCATTTTAAAATGTATTTTCTACATTTGATGTAGAGCAATATCTGTCGTTATTAATTTTACAATACTGAAAAACAATTTAATCGATTATGACGTATTTGCATGCGATATAGTATTGATATATAGTGGTAATGATGATATTGAAGTCATGCATGATGCTTTGGAAATGATGCTAATTAAAACTGACAATTAATTGATTATCAACCGTGATTCACATTTTAAAATATTTTCTAATCCATTTTTATATAAAAAAATTTTATGTCTATCATCATTTCTTATCATCATATCAAATATCAATTTCGGTTTGGTGAGGCGATGACCATTGTGGAGATATCATGGTTTAGAAGATGATGTGTATCCCGGTTTTTGACCAATCTGAATTTGTCTTAAGCATGAGAATAACATCCTTTCAAAAAAAAAATAACATTTTAATATTTTAAGTAATTTTAAATTTGTTTAAGATCTTTTAATTTCATTTAGGATTATTTTTAATTTTATTTAGGATTTGTTTATTTTTTATTAGGATATTTTTCTTTTCCTATTTAAGCACTTATCCCTACTTAGTGCAATTTATCTTTTCGATGTACCAAAAAATCTAAAGGATGGTCGGTACCAGATGTTTATAAAAAAAAACACTTGTAAGGCATAGCCTATTCAGTTTATTATTGATAATAGTAAAATTTGAGAATTTTCTCCCTTTTTCTGTGGATTCCAGACTTTCTAGTGGATTCATGAGTTATCATTTTAGGGTTTGCGCTTCGTACCCTTGTGTGCTTCCAACGACATTAAGTGGTTTCAGAGCAAGCTTTCTACTGTCTCTTTTCGTAGCTTGATCAATCATGGGAAATCAATTAACAATCAAAGCAACAGATGGTGATGTTAACGACGATAATAATGGCGTGGAGCTACAACGTGAACCAACACATAAACAGGGGAGGAGAACAACATAGGCATGGAGGCAAAAAACAATCCTGTCATTGTTATGGGAAGTTCCCGTTCATCTCAAGACCCTCCTTGCTTCTTTGCTTTGAAGGTCTGGAATGCCCAGAAGGTCTGCTGTTCTTGTTGCCAATAATGTCAAGGGACCCTTAATAACTATAGACAGTCCTCAAGAGGCTGTCCCACATCCTGATGGTCGTTCAAATGCTGCTATAAAATCACTGGTTCTAAAAGTTATTTATTCTGGGTTTGAGGAAACTACGGTTTGTTTAAATAGTGGTATGGAGACAAATGAGTGCTTGATGAACAATGGTGGTTATTGGCAAAATAAAGTGGCTAATATTACTACATACAAGGATACGAGTGTAACAACTGAGCCCCATGAATTCATTTTGGCTAAATATGACAGTTCTTTTGCTAGAATTCATGTATTTGACCATGACATTCAGATTTAGGCAGATGAGATCTTTATCAAGATAAGAACTCGGGGTCGAGTTCTTTAGAGGTAGAGGAGACTAATGTAGCATGATTTTTGACTCATCTGAATTCGTCTCAAGCTTAAAAATAGCATTTGAATATTTTAAGTAAGTTTAACCTCATTTAGGATCTTTTAATTTCATTTAGAATTAATTTTTAATTTTGTTTAGGATTTGTTTATTTTATGTTAGGATATTTTTTTTTCCTATTTAAGCACTTGTAAGGCATAGCCTATTCACTTTATTATTGATAATAAAATTTGAGAATTTTCTCTCTATTCGGGTGGATTTCAGATTTTTTGGTGAATTTCAGAGTTATTCTTTTAGGGTTCAGCGCTTGCAAACCCTTGTGTGCTTCCGAATGCATCACAAATTCACAATGACTTTGCTGTATAAGGTGGTTATCGTGACTGTGCTTGAGATATGGTTGGGGAGGTTGATCAATTAGGCTCTCAGAAAACATGGTGAGGCTAGATTTAGCCCAGGTACGATTGATGGGAAAGATAAATTTGGAGGATTGTGGTTTTTGAGATTGAGGATTAAGTCACTTTGTAATTTTTATAATTAATAATTGTAATTTAATCATTAATTAAACATGTGGAAATTAACTTTTAATTAGTTAAAAATTATACTAGTTTATGTCGCATTAGGCTAATTAATTTATACACATGGACGCACGACATGATAAAATGAGTACGTAGCTTTGGCTCAAGCGAGGACTAAAATCATAGTACCATTTTTCTAGTCGTGGGATTGAAATGTAACTTTACTCCATTGAGAAACTAAAATCAAGCACCCTCATTTTACTGGACCTAAAGCTTATTTAATCCTTGAACAATTAGCATAATGAATAGTTCTTATATTTGATTAAGACAATCAAATATCAAATCTTGATATCATATATATATATATATATATATATATATATATATATATATATATGACTATGAAATAAAGGTATAATCACTTTGGTTTACTTTATTCACATTAGAAACATAAAGATGATAGATGAATGAAATCAGTTCATTAAGTTGTCATACTGCTAAACACATTACCTTTGCTATGCTAATTGAGAATTGATTCATCAATGTGATTGTGACTAGACAACCACAATTAAATGTACGAAAACAAATGGACACTTCTCCACAGTGTTCTTAATAAGATTTGAAATCACTACCATGAGAGTCTCCTTTATGGATAGGAGTTGTATGTTAGAGCACAATCATGGTTCGGTGAAAGGAAATTAAACTGTTCTATATTGGAGGAGATTGCTATGATTCCATTCTATTCAGGTACAAGAACTGATAAAAATACTCACCTTAACACATTTTTGTATGGTTAAGATAGTATTGCTATATAGCATTTCTCTACCTTTAGTTTACTAAATATAACTTGCAAGTTATAAATTTTTATTGAATTTATATAAGATATACTATACAAGAAATCAAAGAAAGTTCGGAAAGTGATATGTGAAGTGGATTGTCTTGAGATTGAAAGGCTTTAATTGAGAATAGGTACCGGTTTCATGAGCTGGCCTCAAAGCTCCTTGATCTTAAACTCTTGTTGGATCGCGATTGGTGCATAGAGCTTACCCATATCTTTAGGGATGCAAATGCAGCAGCGGATTATCTTGCTGGCCTGGGGGGAAGGCTCCAATGTCTTGTAGAGTATCTTGAGGCTCCGTCTTGAGGCTCCGCCTCAGTAGTTAGCTCCCATCTTGGCTAGGGTCTTATTAGCCTTGTAGTTTCTTTTTATTGTTTTTAATCTTCTGATGTACTAAAAAAAAGCGAAAGCGACAGTCCATGGTGTTGCAACGGTCATTGCTATTTGAAGATCGAATTCTGATTTCTTTACAGATTATTCTTCTTTAATATTATATTTTTGTTCTAAAATTATTAATATAGCATTATAGTTTTTTTCTTCTTCTAATAAGCATGATGAAAGACATTTGTTTTGGAGATTAATTTATATGCACCGACGGTGTAACAATTTTTACACCATCATTCAATCACAACCTTCCATTTTCTATTTTAGATATTATTTAATTCAAAATTAATTGTGAGCTAACAAAATGGAGGGATGTGATTGAATGATGGTGTAAAACTTATTTACACCGTCGGTGCATAGAAATTAATCTCTTTGTTTTGTCGGAAGAAATATATGACCGTTTTTTATATAACTATTTTTTAAATGGATTGACGTCCATCAAAAATAAAAAAGAATGCATTAGAATAAAAGTGCACCAACACAAATTATATGGTGATTAATTAGTCCTTTTTTTTGAAAGTTGATTAATTAGTCCTTAAAATAAATTAAATTGCATGGTTATCCCAGATGTGGAGATAATTGGATTAAAAAACACTAAATTTTGCATTATAACTAAATAATAAGGGGTTGTCTAAATGACCCATGATAATATTTGGGTTAAATAACCCATAATCTAGGTGGACCAATCACATTCAAGATAATTAATTGAAATTTTTATATTTTATTAATCAATTAATTTAGGGTTAAATATGTTTTTGGTCCTTAACTTATACACATAAATATAAAATGGTACCCGACAAAAAATATATAGATTTTAGTCTTTGGAAATTTTATTTTTTATCTAAAATGGTTCCATGTGAATTTTTTTACTTCTAGTTTAGTCCCTAAAAAATTTATTCCAACAAACTAAGTCCTTCTGCCCTCATAATTATTTCAAAACCTAGAAATTCATATCTTCATCTCTAAAACTCCTCCAACTTCTTCATCTTCAAAACCCGGAAATTTCATTCATCTTCCTTTTCCTCTCCCACCAAAACCATCATCACCCCCCAAACCCCCCACCCATAACCATCACAACCGAAATCAGTGAAATAACAACTGACAGGAACAAAAAGTTACATAAATCCATCAAGGTTCCGTATTGAAAATGAAAAGAAGAGTGGAAGCTCCTGATGGGTTTCCCATAACCAGCAAAAGTTGTGAAAAAAGTAAACACCAAGCTAGCATTAAAATCAGCAGAAAAAATATAAATAAATAGAAAGGGTTTCCTTCCTTTCTCAATTGGAGATTTCGGTTGTGATGGTTCTGGGTGGGAGTTTGGGTGGTGATGATGGTTTTGGTGGAAGAGGAAGGAGGAGGAGGAAGATGAATGAAGTTTATGGGTTTTGAAGATGAAGATGATGGAGGAGTTTTAGAGATGAAGATATGAATTTCTAGGTTTTGAAATAATTATGAGGGGAGGAAGACTTAATTTGTTGGAATAAATTTTTGAGGGACTGAACTAGAAGTAAAAAAATTCACATGGAACGATTTTAGATCAATAATAAAATTTCCAAAGACTAAAATCTTTATATTTTTCAGGTACCATTTTATATTTATGTGTATAATTTAAGGACCAAAAACATATTTAACCCTAAATTAATTGATTAATAAAATATAAAAATTTCAATTAATTATCTTGAATGTGATTGGTCCACCTTGATCATGGGTTATTTAACCCAAATATTACCATGGATCATTTAGACAACCCCAAACAGTAATTATGTTCTTTCTTTCACTTTTTCTACTTTTATATCATTATTAATATTACATATACATACAATCAGATGCGTAGATCAAATGATACAAGATTGTTTTAGATCATATGATAATTGATATGTAGAATTTTACCTTCTATAATAATAATTCTTTTGGTACATCAGAAAGATAAATTGCACATGCCAAAAATCAATCCCTGAATCTCCCTCTACTCAACCCATATGTCTCCAGCTTCTACCACTTGAGCTATCCTACGGGGACTCTATAATAATGATTCTATTCGCCTGAAGTAGTTTGCACCAGAGGATGTATAGGAGGATGTATGTAGTTTTTTAAAATATCATTTCCGAAATGATTAAGCCCAGCTATTATTTCACATACTTTAATGATTTGTGTTGAAGTGGCATATCAAAACTTTATTGTTAGTTGTTAAAGATTTTTGTGTCGCAAGAAAGTACATTTGGATAAAGAAATGAAGCCCAACCTAATAGACTCCCCACATCCTTACATGCTTGTAATTAGATAATATATAAATATTTCAATGTTAAGAATTTATATAATTTTATATTATTTCTATAAGATCGAATCTAACAACTTTATGAAAAGAAATATAAACGCGAAAAAATTATAAGAGAAATGCATTTCCATTCAACTTTAGTAAATTAAGTGTTTTTTAAAACTGCTATCATGTCTCAAATAGTGACTCTTGTTCTTGCTTAGTGAAGTTCATGATGTCCTTTTACAACTTACTTGTCTTGGAATGAAGGAAGTACTTCATCAACGAAGAGTCGACTTAATTAGCATAGAGATTTGGTGTGATCACCAATTCACCATAGTGAAATCAAGAGTATGTAAGGCAGTTGGACCAATGATAGCAAGCCCAACTAGCCCAATATTTAGCTTAGGTGTTGGGGTTTCTATGTATCCACCCTATAAAAGGAAACTCTTGTACCTTGAAAGAGGACTTTTTGGCATTTATCTTAAAAATGACTAAGTTATTATGTCACTTAGCTTCTGCTAGGATTTGGGGCCTATACCCGCTCTGAGCATTCATCCCGGAACAATTAGCTATCTTATCTGAATACACTACTTATAAGCAACCATCGTTGTTAACTTGTTATAGATTAGTTTCAGTTTTTCGTATTTGATCATATCATTCCATATTTAATTTTTTTGTCGGTAAGCCAAGTGATTGCATTAAAAGGGAGTACAGGGGTACTCCAACCCTCAATACAACAAAATAGAGACAACAAGAGGAAAAAATAACCCTTTGAAATAAAGTCTATGACCAACATAAATGTTTTTAGATGCAAAAGGATGACATGTTTTTGGTGGCAACTGCTATATAGTTTGTAAAGAAAATATATTTTTGCATACGTGGTTTAAGCCTCCGCTAAAATTTTAAGCTAGATCAGAGTAATATCAAATTAGTCGCGGTTATAACTGTTGCAAACCGTTCATTTGAAGAAAATATATTTTTGAGTAGCAGCAGTTCAACTAGATCTTTTAAAGCCACAATGAAGCCATTTTAGTGTTGGTTATAACCTCTGTGAATTGTTCATCTATCTAGCGGTAGTTATTCCGACGGTTGGAGAAAACTAATGCTAGAACGCTAAATGGTGCGAAATTCAACGGTAATTGAGGGCCGCCGCTAATAATTTAAGCGGTGGAATAACCGCTGCTAAATGCCAACCTTAACCGGGTACTCCTTCGTTTAATTTTATGTAGCATGTTGTTACATACATTGCCAATTTGCCACTACCACCAAATTTATGGATTCACAAATGTCCAAAATGACAAACTCATCACAAGGATCATAACCCACTATATGAGGTGGGACATGCATGTAAGCATGCTCTATTCCCATCTCTTCCCCCCTCTGAATAAGTTCAAATTTATGCAAGGGTTCTCAAATTTGAATGAACTGTTTTTTTGGCAACTGTGGGTGGTGGTTATAGAACGATAGTTCTGTAGTGGGGTATTTGTAGGTTGATTGATCTTGATACAGCTTTACTTTTTAAAAGGAGCTTGTCAAATATATGAGGGAACTGTTTGTCTCGATTCGGTATGCAGCTAGGTTAGTGGAACTTTATTGTAGATGAGAAATTCTCAAATGCAAATTTAATGAAAAGTAAAATGGAATCAAATGAAAGAAATTGAAATTATAAACAGTTTTATATATTTTGAGTCAATCAACCGTCTTTCATAGTCATAGATGTCTTTTTTTGAACATATACTTGTTCAGAAAATTGTAATTATTACTCTTAATAAATAATCAATTATATATATATATATATATATTTTTTACAAAAAAAAAGAGTATTTTTTTCAGCAGTAGAAGAAAGTATATTAACATGGGGAGTACTAAGGTACTCCAAGCCCAATACACCAGACCAAAAAGAGAAACACAAAAGGAAGCAAACTATACAGGAGTTGGCTGACAAAACAGAGTAAGGAACAACACTACTCTGTTTCTACTTATTACTTCAGTTTCAATTTGATGTGCATTTCAAAATGACTAGAATAAGCACTTTTCTTATAATTTCCAAACACACTCGCTCACTCGTATTTCATTATCGTATCACATCATCATCATCATCATATATAGTATTTCAATATTTGTTTAAAGTTATTTGCATTGTGAGTATATATTAATTAAATTCTTTTATTTTTTTCTATATTAATTGTAGAATAAAAGACTTGTTTGAAAGAGAAAGCTCAATTATATTATATTTGATGGAATAGAATATATTTTATCAGATTGTTCCATTTTCATTATAAATTAAATTTTAAAAAATCAAAACAAATATCTTATCAATCCAACTATATATACATATTTGAAGTTTTAATATCTATTGAGGTGACATATATATTGCTCAAATAGGAGATGTATATTACCAGAATAATAATCTTATGATAATAAATTATTACTGTTACCGTTAGATCTAATCATGAACGGTTTAAATTAAGACATGAAGTCATGTGATTTTTTTAAAAAATTATAATTTTTTTAAAAAAGTAAATAAAAATTTTAAATGATCACATGATTATTAATTTATTTTAATTTGAATTATTTATAACGATCCTAATTTATTTTCATGTTTCACATAAATCAACAATATTTTATCAAATACATTCCCTTGATCAATAATACAGAATCAACATGGTTCTCAATTCCAAGTCTAGTCCTGTCCCATTCTTAGTGACCTAAAGAAGCCCCTTTAATTTCCTTGTGTTCCCCATATATAATATCAGCACTTTTGCAACATGATCATGATGTTGAGTTGAGAGCCCATATTTAGCTGTTCTCCGTAGAGCACTGCCACATAACCCAAATAGCAAGCCTTTTATGTTTATTATCAAAGCGACCCTCATCTTCAAAGTCACATATATATGATAAACAACTTTTGTACTATTCTTCCTCTCTTGTTTCCATCATGTATAGTTAACTATATGTGCTTTTCTCATTGTTTTCGTCTTTTATAGCAAAGGCCACTGTCATACTTGTGTTGTACAAATGATAGCTGCAAAACTTTTCTCTTTTGTACGAATTGAAGGTGTGGATCTTATCTTGAATTCGGGTTAGACATAAACATTGTTTTTGTCTGAAAATTAAAGCTATTTATATATGGTGAAGATTTTCTACCCTTTGTATATAAGAATAATTATATATTTTGCTCGTATTTCTAGTCAATGCATGTGAAACGTTTCAAAACACACCCTCACGATAGACATGAGGGTGAAGTTTGTGTTTGCAGCATCAAACATATGCAAGGTGATCCATTTGTAAATAACAGGTTATAGACTTAACTATACCCTAAAAAGCTCATAATAAGTGATCATTCCTTGCCTTTGTAAAAAGCTAATCAAAATAATGAGCTGAAAATAGTATAGTTTAATTTATCAACAAGATGTTGGTTTAGTGACAAATTAAGCCCAATCCTATAAGGATTAGAGTACAAGTTTGAATCCAAAAAAAGACATTAATTAAAAGGAACATGCAACAATTTTTTAAAACATAAAAAAAAAATGTATTTCAATAAGTGTTGTTAATTGCGGATGGCGGGTCATGGCAAAAAGACAAAATCCCGCCATATATGACAAATCATGGCGGAATATAGAGGGATATATGGCGGAATATGACAGCCATATGGCGGGCTATCGGCCATGGCAGAAAGCTAAAAAACCGTCATGAGAAACTGCCATGGCGGATATTTGATAACACTAATTTCAATTCATTTTTTTCATAAATTCTGACAGTGATGTAACTGCAAGAATCATAAGAATGGTAACAATAAAGGTTAAAAAAGGGGAAATTCAAAGAAGTAGGTTGTCATGTTTTGACACTAATAAATACAAAATGGTTCATGTGCATGCAATAGTTTTACAAAATGTTTTGAATTCATTGTGTATGTTGTTTCATTTGGAAAGGAATGGCTACTTCAGGAAACCTGTGATAGCATTTTTTATTACTAACGTGGCTTGATAACATTTGTGATGAAAAGAAAGAATCGTTTGTGGTTAAGAAATCTGTTGATAATGACACATTACTTGGTATAAGCAGCTGAGGTTTGTATGTTGCATGATAATTTATTTTAATTTGAGTTTTGAATGAAATTTGAGTATTTAAGAATATCTTAAGAAACTTTGGGCATGAGAATAATGATATGATTGAAATATATATATATATATATATATAATATTTTAAATGAGATAGCTTTGAAAAATGAAATTTTTCACATTGGTGAAGCAGATTCAAGTTGAAAATGTACACATCGTTCTCAAACATAGGCCGTTGGTTCAGTTTCACGTGTATTAGCAAATGATTGACTGAGACACTGAGTTGTTACCACAAAATAATGTTTTGAATGACTTGCATGTTAAGTTAAGGTCTTAAAGTGATCTGTATCAGCAAAAGCAAAGTTCAACTCAAATTTAAGTTTTCAGATCTGGCCCATTTAATATGATTAATACCTAACTCATTTTTAACCTAACATACTTTGTCTCCTGATTACTAAGTTCTTTAATTATTTAAACAAGTATTTGTTTACTTTAAGTAATTATTTAAAGCGTTTAATACAAGAATTAGAAAACTAATTGAAATTGATGTTTTAGCTTTAGGCGTAGACTTTGATAACAAGAATTAAAAACTGAAGTTGTGGCTCCACGTGTTGGGTTTTTAGGCTCCACTCCTACGTGGAGAAAGACTCAAAATGTGAAAGCTTACTTATCTTACTTATCCTTATCCTATTTGTATTGGGTTGAAGTACCCCTTGTGCTTCGCTTCAATATAATTCATATTGCTTACCAAAAAAAAAAACTTATCCTTATCCTTGTGGAAATGGGTCAAATTATAGTAAGAGAATGTGTTTATATTGGTAAATGGCGAGAGAGACAAAAGAAAACGTGAGAAAGAAAAGGAGAGAAGTCATTTCCGCTCAAACTCAGGACCATCGGAGTAGATTCGTCACGTTCACCAATGGATTGGGATAAAAATTGAAAAGCATGTTAGTAACATCAAGTTCTTAAATCTGAACAATTGGATGGTGATAAATTGTTTGAGATGGGAGAAACGAGGCTCTAACTGCAGCAATTAATTATTTTTCTGGTTGTTTTAGTTTTCTATTTTAAGCTTGTTGTTTTGTTGTTTGTCTAGTTATTGAGCCTCGTAGTCATGTATTGATAATAGTGGAGCTTGATTTACTGACTTGTGCTCGTGATTTTTACTTATTTCATTGAGAAGGTTGTACACATTAAAATCTTGGTGTCTTTATGCGTTTGTGATGTTTAGTTGTTGTTGTCATTTGCCATTGCTCATCACAGATTCTTTCAAGTTGTGAAAATTATTATCTGTTGGAGATCCTCTTTTTTGAGTTGTTCTTGTTATTGACTTATTGTGTTGCTATATTTCCATCCCATGAGTAGCTTGAAACCCTCAGCTAGAGTTGAATTGAAGAAGAATGATGCTAAAGTCGCTTTTAAGAGCTCTTAAATATCTCTGAAGGGACAATATCTTATATCTGAATCAGTTGTAGAAGGATAAGATAGATACCAAACACAGCAAAATATCCAATAGGATGTTAGTTTAGAATCAATGCTGGAAAACCAGATTCCTTCTCATATATTGGTCTTCTTATACTTCACTCTTTCTTTATGAAAGAAAAGTGTCTGTGATGAACATGTAAACCAAAGAAATTAACAAAACAAATGTAGGATCTATCTATATATCCTTCTATACATTCAAGTGGTAAATTTGTTTTGTTTTGATAACTTCAGCCTTTCTTGTCACACATCCTGTATAAAGTGTTCAATAATTTCACTCTCTTCAGGAGCAAACTAGAAACCCCTCTGAGACAGGCACACAAGCCATGTGAATTCTCCTTTGGAACATATGACATATGTTGAAATAAGTGGCATGACTCTTCAATTACAAATCAGTTTAATTGGTTAGTAGTTAGTAGCTCCATTTCAATAACATGCAATTTCCACATCTTTATGCTGAGTAGAGTGCTTCAAAAGATAACAGTGCAAAAATTCCAGATTCTCACTAACATACTGTTAATTTCACAGGGGAAAATATTCCAATTTTGGTGAAACAGAGAATATACCTTGTTCTATAACATTAACTTTTTTTTCTTTCCGAGTTTTGGTAAGCCTGTGATATTAGTATTATTTATGGACATAAAGATTTGAATGGATTTACACCCAAGTGGAAACATGTGGACTTTTAAATGAGGAGCATCTTACAGTTCTCTTATAAGGAATTTCAAAGACGATCTGAACTTCATTCATGATGCATGGTCTAAATTCGGATAGACCTTGAGTGACATATGGCAATGAATGATGGATTAGAACATGTTTTACATGGAAATAGAAAAGATGAAAAGTTTGGGAACACAATACAGTGAATATATTTCTTTTTTAGTAGATATTGGGCTAGTTACTGATCAATAGTATCTGCATAATTCACAAAATTTATATTGTTCTGTTTTTCTCTGACTTGGTAATTGGCACTAAAACTTCTCCATGTTATATCTATGGTACATCTTGATTTTTCAACAGCAATATATTACATTTGCTATACCTTGCCGTCTAAATTTAATCTTTAAAGTCCTAATATCCAGAAAAATAAATGTTGGTTTAGGAAATAAATTATATATCAATTGTCATCCCTTCAAGTTTCAATCTAAAGATTTAATTGCTTGTTAGCAGCCTTGTACATTCTTGTCTAACAATGAAAGCAAGGTAGGTTTTCCATCTTCATCTCCTTGGCTAACACCCTGCCATAATCAATTAATGGAAAATCATGATCTTGGAACTAGCCTTCAAAACTTTGTTTTATCTCAAAAGGTCAGAACTCAAAAAGCCTCACATACTCACATATCTAAATCATCATCCTTTACTTTCTCATCTTTGAATTAACTTATATAAGTATGTGATGGCTTTGAGTTATATGATGCAAGTAAATTACACATCCCTTTCATAACTCTTCGAGAAGCAATGAAAACTTACATGATCTGGTTGCCACATTGTTGGGGTGATATTTTCTGGTTCCATAAGTCCATTGCTAGATGACTTAACTTCAATTTGTGTAGAGAAAAGCGCTGAAACGGGTCGGTGATCGGAAAATTTGCTTTCACTCCGAATATATTGAAGTTGCTCTACTCCTTTACCATACCACAGAATCCGGTCACACCTGTTGGGTGAAGACACATGAATGATTTTATATTATATTTCTAACAAATTGTCAATCAAATGATGAACTAATTAGCATACCATGCTGGTGTTCTTTGCTTCCCCCCTGATCTAGTTGGAAGGCCACCACCACAGTATAGATTGCTAGGGGACGATGCGTATTTATATGTAGGCGCAAATTCTATGTTACCTTCTTTCCAACCTTCAAACACACCACCTTCTTCTAGCTCTTTCTGAAGCTGATCAAACTCTTGCAAAGCCTTCCAATCTTGCTTTCTTATTAGATTCCTGGCAAAATCGTCCTTCAAATATAGCCTGTAGTTGAGATCCCCAAACCAGAATATGCGTCTGTAACACAGTTAAATGCTGGTTAAGTTGTTTGTGTTGCACCATGTAGACAATTAAACACATGCATTTTAATCAAGAGTAGTGTAGTAGTAAATTCTATATGTTTTTGTTAGTTGTAGCCACATGTATATTGAGGTAATCATATTCAACCCGAATGTGATAAAAGTTAAGGTCCCTCAAATACTCCTCAAGATAAAAAAACCATTATTGGATTCGAAAAAAAGGGAGTAAGAATTTTACTTATTATTTTTTTTTATGGAAAATAATTTTACTTATTTAAACAAGTTTAATATCAATAAAAAATTTAATATATTATTTATAGACAAGGTGATAAAAAAATGCCACCTTAAATCTAATGAAAGTTTTAGATTTTTTTTTGACACGTTTTAGATTAATTAAAAAGCTTTTTCTTTCAACTAATGAAAAGGCTTTTTTTATGAACTCTTTTTTTGGGTCAACTAATTAAAAGGCTTTTTAACATTGGATTCTGTTTTGGACTAGTCTTATGGTTTAGGGCCCAAGCTATCTTCATAAAAAAACATATCATTTTACTGAAGAAGGGACAATATCCTATTTCTAAAAGAATATTGTAATTTGACCAAAACAAAAAAGAGATTTTTTTAAAAATATGACATATCATTTTTTTTATTGAAGAAGAAACAAAGAGTTATCTCTTTTAAAAAGAAAATTATTGACGCCACACAAGTTGGTAGGTACGTAATCGTGTGGCTGCCCTATCCCATTTTTTTTATCAAAGTATTCATGGCCGATAATGACTAATTTATTCACCTCATGGATTTGTATTAAGCGGTAATCAATTGATTGCGAAATGAGTTTCACTTTTATTGGTGGGGATCGAATCCCAACCTCATAGTTAAGAGACAAGGTAAGCAACCATCACGCCACACTTAATATCTCATCATTATTATGTCACAACTACAATTATGACCCCATCATTTGCATATATTTCTACGGTTCTTCATAATTTGTTCATATCATGCAACTTCAGCTGCTGTTTAATTAAAATCATGCTGCCAATTATTGGATTAATGGTTTTCATGACAAATGTACGGCAAAGAATTTTCAGTTTCGTATGAAATTTCTCAACAATTCAAAACAACAAGCAAAGTACAGAAGACAAAAGAACAGTGATGTAGGGCATAGAGACTTACTCGTGTCCTAAGATGGTTAGAGGATAACGATGATGATGTGATGTTGTGGTCCTAGCAAAAGAGCTTCTCCTGAAAATTTCCGCCACCTGATGATTTCTACGCCCTTCATCACCCTTCTTCTCCCCTGAAGCTAAGTGAGCCGCCACAAAACAAAAGCTAGTCCCTTCAATCAACATGCTAACCGCCACAGAACCTTTGTTTCCCAAGCACCCCATGACCCCACAAGCCACTGATGAAACTCTCACGTTTGAAACTCGATACTTCTTCATCACTTCCTCCCTTATCCACACACTCATCAACACTCCAACCATCTTCTTGCTAGCCACAACCCTGTACAAATTGTTTCCAGCTATAGAGCTTGGACTCTCCATCTTCTGGTGGTAATTAAATTTGTTGTTTAGTGTTGTTCCTATGAGCTGGTTCCAGTTTGTTGCCACAGAAGGGTCCTCTGCTCCTATCACAGTTAAGGTCTTCAATGGTACAGTCTCTTGAAACCTGAACATTAATTGAAAAGGGTTAACATCTCACATTCACATTCACTAGAGATATGATCAAATAAATTTATATATACAGTAAAGCGATTTTCACCCTTAAGCTAGCTTTTATATTAAAGTTAAGCCTAACTCAAATTTTAAGATAAAACCTTTCATTTTCACTCATAAAAATGAAATTTCATGTAGAATTAATATATGGGATGTTATCAATTAAATAGAAACTCATACCCAAGAACATATATATCAGCAGCATTCTTGAGATTTAACCACTCATCCATGTCAACAGCTAAGCTTCCCACAGGAGATCTGCCAGCAACATTCCAAGTTCCAACAAATATCCTGAAACATATATGCACACACTTATTGTATATAATGTCATACAAAAATCATAGGCTAAAGTCCAAAAAAGCTTCCCACAAAAACTTATACCCAAATTTACTCTGACTTCAGAATCAATTGTATAAGAGTTTCCAATTAGGCACTGTGTTGTTTGACAGAAATCATAGGGAGTAGCAGGATAACTACCTCTTCTTGTCTTTCTTATTGAACTTATAGTATTTCCAGGCTAAAATTGATTATTACTTTAACATCTTTGCATCAAATGGAAAGAATTATACATACATACATATAAAACACACACACAAATATGTGTAATTTTGATTTACCTTAACTTGTCTATTGAAATGCATGGATCAAATTCCAGTGACTGAAGGGACAGATTGCCCCTGGAGTGATCACTCTCATCTTCTGCTCCATCTGCAGAATAAATTGCACCCCCCACAATTGAATCATGTCTTTGAAAGCAGAACATGATTAACATACATAAAACTATATATATTTGTTTTTCTTTCTTGGATGGAGAGGAATACAATTATAAACCTTCTATTTCATACGAACTCAATGATGATGGCTTATTTTCCTTTTGCTTCTTGCTAAACCAATTAAGTATCTTCCTACATCTTAATTTCTGATTCTCCTCCACCATGGCTGACTCAGAAGGAGGGGTTTTCCTTCTTCACATTAAAAAAAGCTTATCTGAATTACCTTGAAGCTGTGCATTGTTGATTTGTTGTGCTAATCGGCATATACCAACAAGAGGAAGTGGCAAACAGAGGTAGCTAGCTTAAGATGAGGTCCGTGCAATGATCGTTGAACACAAGAGAATGGAAATAAAAATATGCAAGTGGGTAAGAAGCTTCCAATGGTTTCAAGACTTGGAGGTGAGGTTAAGAGGTACGTGCATTAAATGACTGCGTCCAAAGACAAGGAGAAAGAAGATATATAGGCCTCACAAGGTTCTATCAAGTGTTTGATTATTTGAGCCTGTTAGGTGGTGCTGGTCACGTATGTCTCATGGATATCTAGTTGTTTTGTTGTTATTGCATGTTTAAAGTCATATAATTTTGTATAACGCAAATGTTCCTAATTTTGGACCATTATTTATGATTGAAGACTACTGTTGCAATTAAATAGTCTCTTGTTTTTTTGATTTTCCAAAATCTTAGCTACGGATTGGTCTTGATCTCTTGTGATGGTGCACGGTTTAAAAGAAATTTTTAACACAATGGTATGGTGTTGACACAGTGGGGAGAAGTACTTACAAAGGAACTCCGACTCTCAAGCCAATACGAGGCATAAAGAGAGGAACTCAAAGTCATATTAAGAACAATGAGTTAGAACTTAGAAAAATGAGTACGTAATGCTTAATGAATGATAAAACTCGTATTTATAGGTGTGTTAAGGGTCGTACCCGAGGCGTAGCAACCTTGCGGTGGCGTTATAAACGTGTTGGCTAAATTATGTTTGGCTGTAAGTTGTACGAGATGAAGTTCACTTTTGGTCGCCTCTGCTGGAGTCCACTTAACTGGGAGTTCTTTTGATGAGTATTTTTTTTTTGCCCTTTTTCTTCAAAAGATCGTTCAACTTCGACTCTTGGAGGAGGAAGTCGCAGAGAATGAAATCTCTCTTATCTCTACTCCCCTTTTTTAAAAGTCATTTTTTTCATCAATGTATTCAAGTATAAATTCACTTACTTTCATGATCAAATAGGTCGTTTGCTTTTAGAGAATAAGCTCTCATCAGTTTCTAATCCACCTGAATCTCTGCTAGGCCCCAAATCCTACGCTCTTGACCTCAATGGACCTTTCTGGTCCGCAAGCCCACAATGCACCCAGTTGTAAGCATTGAGGCAAAACACTATTGAGTTGCGTCAACACGCGTTCCTCAGACATCGCCTACATTTCTCGAATATCGTACTTCCTGTCAATATCGAAATATCATACTTCCTGTCAATATCAATTGGTTCTTCTAACACGTGTTCTCTTCTTTTTTTAATCTGGGTGTCCACATTCCACACTCATTAATTAAACATTTTACTTTTGCACATTTAAAAAACTTGTACTCTTTTTCCTTCACTAGGTTTTTCCAATGGGATTTTTCCTAGTAAGGTTTTAACGAGACTTGTTCTTTAAGATCTTTCTTGAAGGGGTGGTGGGTTTTTATAGTAGTAGATGGTGCTTTTGTCTACTGTATAGGTTGCAGTTGTGTTTTGGTTTTTCTTTTATCGTCTTTTCTCTTTGTATTGGGTTGAAGTACCTATTGTACTTCACTTTAATATATTTTTTAATTGCCTATAAAAAAAAATGAATGTGACATGATGTGTGAGAGGTTGAGTTCCACATTTTCATTATTTTCATTTATTTGGGAACATATACAGCTGGAATGCATAGTAAGCAGAAAAGGAAAGTATGTACTCGTGTGTTTGTGAATCATATAATCTATCTCTTAAGCTATCCTGAATTAATTCCTCCCTCACATCTTGTCCATAAATTTGTAACTTAACACCCTGCAGCCACCTTTCAGCAATAATCTGATAACTCCCTCACAGCATTCCAACACCAATATCTTGCATATGATATATACATCGCCATCATCATGTCACTTGATCATTACTCACACTTGCCTGAGATAGTAACAACTAACAAACCTCTCCCTCAATCTCAATTTCTCTATCATGTATATGTCTCCACCCCTTTTTGCCGAGACCCATTGTTTAATCAACTTACCTGTCTTAGTTATATTTTCACTCCCTATGAACAATTTGTTCAGTTAACAGCAAGCTTTTCTAGTGTGGATTTTGTACCGAGGGTTCTTTCTTTTAGAAAATGACCCCACTACAGGATTTTCAGTTTGTGTTATTTACATGTTGCATGTTTCAATTCTTCCATATATAATTCGTGGCATATAGCAAATCTCAATAAATCTAATTAAGGTGTATATACTACCAGTAAAAATATATATAATGAACGCCAATACAACTAACCAGTAATGTTAAATCTGGAATCTAGTTACTAGCAAGATTTGAACCCTGAATTTGAGAAAATTGATTTTTCAACAAGTACCATTAGGCCATCCATGCTAGTTTTATGGGCAGATTCAAAAACCAGACACGTTTCTTTGTCTCCCTGTGAAAGATTGTTGACGGGGCTTCTAAAGGAAATTCGGTACTAGTGGAGTCAGAAGTATCTTGAGGAACCATGAAGGTAAGATGTTGGGTGTTTTCTATAAACCCATTGGGCCTATGAAGTAGAAGTCCATGCTATAAAAAAAAGCTCTATTATTCTGTAAGGTCAGACTCAAGGTTGACGATGTCTTCGGTGGGACACTAGGTTTAGTGACACATCGTGTACCTGTGAAAAAAAATATGTGAAAGTCCAAACTACCCTGTAATAATATTGATTTTCCATATCTATCATTTTGATTCCCTAACCTCTTCTCCTATCTCCTGGACGTTCTTGGACCAGATCCGATGACACTTTGATTCTTGTTGACTCATGATGCTCGCCGGCAGACCTCACATTCACGGCGGAGCTAACCACCAAGCTCAGGTGATCCCGCTCAGCTCCCATAGCTTTCGCAGCCTCAACACACTGAGCAGCCACCAGCGTGGCCGCCGACGCCACCGCCATGTCCGTCTTGGCCATCTGCTCGTCTTTGCCGGAGCCTGAAGAAGCGGCGGTTGCGGCGGCAATGGCCGCAACTGCTGCGACAACCCCGGCAACTGAAACAGCCGCGTGGAGCTGAGCATTCTGAGCCCTCATTTCTTCCTTCTTCTTCTCCTTCCTGTCCTTCAGCCACCTCCCAACGGTCTTTCCACCGCCACCGCCAGCTGCGGCCGCCCGGTACTGACTATTCAAGCTGGTGGTGATGCTGTTATGGTTGTGGTTGTGGTTGTTGGAGCTGTTATACTGCAGAGAAAAGTGGGCCATTCAGAAATTTCCTTCATATCAATTTCTTATCCTGGCAAATTTTGAATCTGGGCTTTCTAGTGCTAGTGTCTCTTTCTGTAAATTTTATAGTTACTGATATTGAATGTCTTTCAATTTGTGAATTCAGAGTGTTTGGTCTTGTAGATTGAAGTTTCATTTTTTTTCATATAAGTGACATGAACTATTTCTTTGATTGTTCAGAATTACTCACTAAAATAATGCAGCAAGGTGGAACTTTCAATGAATGTTGTAGTCACCTTCCCCAAATTCTGATAATTTGCTTTGTGTGATAACTGATAAACATGGTGGTGCGGTGGATGTGGGTGGAGAGAAAAGGAAAAAGGGAAATAAACAGGAGAAAGAAAAGGGTGTTTATGTAAATGTTCATTTAAAATTAATTATATCTGTGCCGTTTATTATTTTAATATTATATCGAACGGTTTAAAATAAACTGCACCACGGTGAGACAGTTTTCAACTGTCCCACTGAAGCCAAAACCCTCAAGGTTTCCCTTTAATTCTAGAGATACAGACAATAAACTTCTAAGAAATAAATATTATATAAAAAAAATGACGAAAACCAATCAAGGATGGTGCTTGCTAGGATACATCAACCCTTAGTTGGGGTATAATACAAGACGTGTCGTGAACCAATAACATTTAAGTGAGTGTTTCTTCTTTTTACCGTATATGTTTTAAAATGAATAAAAAAGTCAAATACACTGTCAAATATCGGTTTCCTATTGGTACACGTCAAATCGCGTCAGTCATGTACCATACAATGAGGGCATGGTAGAATTCACCATAAAGAATAACAATTATGCTATCAATCAAAATAATAAGAAAGGTGCTATCAAAGTGCAAAACAGGCATTAAGACCTTGTCTATGTGTCTAGTTCAACTTACTTGGGAAAAGAATTGTTTTTATTCATTTTTAATAGAACTAAAATAATATTTCTTCTGAAATAATATAAACCAAACTAGTGCTAAAGTACATTACATATGGATTGTAATAGAACCCAAGTTACTAATCATCAATCGACATACACAGTTTGTAGAGGTTTTTGACCGCCTCATAAACTCTGTATGTCTGTAGAATGACTACAAACATGAATGTCTAAAGATCGTTTTCCGAATAGGAAGTCTGTTTTTCAAACTTCACAATTATATGGTCAATAGTCAGGGTCTTAGAGATAATGAACTAAAAACAGAGGAGCAGAATTCATGTTATGAAATATTGCTAAAGACCTTGCAATTTTCTTTTACAGCATGGCAGAATGTGGAGATTCAAGTGAGCTCTAAAGTCAGAGGGTTTGGAAGTAAAAGAAAAAGAAAAAGAAAATTATTTTCTTAAACCATGAGCAATGGTTGTTGAAAAATTGTGTTGAGGATTGTTGAGATGTTGTAGTGGTTGTTGAAGAATGTTGAGGGTGATGTGGAGGAGAGAGGGAGGGGAGAAATGTTGAGAAGCTCAACAAAGTTGAGGGACCTGCAGTGTGCCACGTGGCGCGAGGCCAGTGGCCACCGACAGGCGCGTGGCGTGCACGCGCAGACAAGGCGCGTGACGCACCTGCGCACAGCAGAGAGAGTGGATTTCTTTTTCCCTTGCCACGTGTCCAAATCTGATCGGTTCGCCGGATTTCTTTTTCCCTTATCTTTTGAACTCAATTATTTCATCCAAAAAAAAATTTCTGGAAAAAAAATTTATAACAAAATTCATGATTTTTTTTCTCTATAAATAGAGACTTGGTTCGTTTGATTTGGACAGAAAAAAAAACCAAGTTTTTCACTCTCTTATTAACTCTCTCACCATCTTACTATCTTTCTGTTAGTCTTTGTTTTGAAATGTATCACAACAATCACCATTTCAACACTCATAATTCATCTAACTACCCATATAACAACCAAAATCCCAACAATTATCAAGATCCAAATCAATTTCCCAACCAACGTCATCAAAATCCCAACAATTATCAAGATCCTGGTCAATTTCCCAACCAACGTCATTATAGTCTATATTTAAAAAAAAAAAAATTAAATTGTTAAGTGTTTATTGTTTTAATTTAATTTAAATCGATAATTGTAATTTTATGTAATCATAAAAACAAAAATATAAAATTAAATAAAAATATGAAATAAAAAAGTGGTGGGGTAGGGTGTTGAGAGTTATGTAAAACTATTGAAGTGGGTAAAAGTTGAATGAATGTTGAATTGAAGAAAGAAGATGATGTGGAGTGTTGGGTTGAGAAAAAGTGGGGTTAAAAAGGGGTAAACAAAACATTTTTCAACCAACCATTGCTCATGGTCTTAGAGCATCTCCAATGGAGTCCTTATTTTGGGATCTTAAAATAAGATCCGGATCTTATTAGATCTCATCATTGGAGCTATCCTACGTGGCATGAGATCTTAGTTTTTGCTAAGATCAGTGTCTTAGCTCAGGTACTCTCAAATGTGGGATCTTAAATAAAATAATATTTTTTTTCTTTCTCCTTCAATACAAGAACCAAAGTGAAAAATAGGGAGAAAAATAAATAATATAACTATATTGGGTATTGTGGGTCCAGTCAAAAGTAAAATAAGATCTCAACCACTAGAGTGAAATGTGCATAAGGACCTTATGAGTGTCTTAAATCCTATGTGGCAATCTGGACCTACAAAAAATGAGTTAAGTCCCAAAATAAGATCTCACCACTGAAGATGCTCTTATATTAACAATTGTGTGATCAGAGATATTACAGTAAGGCACCAGTATTCTCTTCCTTTTCCTGAAGCATTGGGATTTGGAAGACATATTAATATATCATTGAAGACTTTATCTTTGTAAAATCTCTTACAGCAGTGCATAGAGATTTGAGATAATTGTTTTTTATTAAGAAGAAGGAAAACAGGTGTTAACTATTCATTGGGATCAGATTATTAATGTGCTTCGAATTTATAGCATGTTTGAATTAGTTTTTATTTTTTTAGAATCAATTCTGAAACACATAACTTACTCACTAAAAATTTTCATCAGAATTGATTCTCCTAAGTATTTCCAAACATGCACTTAAAGTTCTCAGAGGTGGGATATACTGCTTAAGTTATAAATTGTAATTCAGAGGAAGAGCACAATTGTGAAATGTGAATGAACATTTTCAACACTGGTGAGATTATCAGTAGTCATTTAAAAGGATTCAATTTCAAGATATAAGGTGAACAAAGGGCCAGAAAATTGGAACAATCCAAACAAAACAATGTAGTAGACATCCTTAACAATTTAGAAGAAACAAAGGAAAAAAAATGTGTAGCTGTCTTTAGAACCTAAGCCTCAACAGCAAGGAACTTCAATCTTAGGAGTCAAGTTTGCTGGTTTGTTGAGCCTGAAATCTTCAGCTTGTTTCACATCCGAGATCAAATGCTGCCTAAACATGGCTATGAAAGCTTCCACTCTCGCATTCAATTCTTCTTTGGACAACATTGGAACCTGCTCCTCCTCCTCCTCCTCTTCTTCCTCATCCTCTTCTGTCTCACTCTGAAGAACATGGACATCTTTGTGGCATTCTTTACCTTCTTCAATTTCTTGTGAAGAACACACACATGGCCTTCTCTTCTCTTTATCATCATCTTTTACTTCTTCAACATCGCTTTCGCTTTCCGCGCTTCGGTCCCAAGAGACCGGCCTCATAGACATGAATAGAATGGCTAATAAAATGACATTGAGGATGAGGAACACCCAAGCACGCCATTGCTCAACTAGAAAGCTCTTTAGGTACACCATTAGAAGAAATGTACCAGCTGTGAACAAAATAGTGTGTATACAATCCTCCTTGGTTTCTCTCTCACATTCCCTCATTTTCAATTCCATGTTGAATCTTGATGTTGGTTAGAGCTGAGGTTGAAGCTGAATTTAAATCACAAGGAGAAAGTGGCTCATGTGCAAGCAAGAATGATGGTCTTGTTAGTGATGTGGGGGACTGTATAACCAAAATGATGGGTAAAGTAGTGATGATGGGAGAATATCACAGCAAGATGTAAGTGGTGTAAGGTGCTGAGGAGACAAGCAAACATAATACAAACAAGGACTGCTACATGTGTTGGTGATTTCCTGATCCAACTTTGGATTTAGCTTTGTAAGTTAGAGCATGTCTGGACTTGGCGTGCACACCAAATGCCACTACCCTTATAGGAGTGATATAGGCTTGTGACATTGGCAAACAGTGCTATTTTTTTTTATATATAAACCACTTGATATCCGATCACCCGTCAAATGTCGATTATTTCAAATTTGGAATTTAGTCACAAGTAAAGTTAATCACTCCTACCCTAGGTGTATTGTTTAGGGATTGAACTCGGAAGCTCTGTTCGTTCAGTGTTGCGTGGGTGCAAATAGTGCTAGTTAATACAATTTCTTATATTCATCCTACTTCAAGTTTCTTCTTGTTTTGATTTTGAAGTCTGTGGAGTATGCATTTTTGAAACAGAATTGGCGGAGTAAAATGGGCATAATGATGTAGCCTATGTTTCGATACCGGTTGGTACTAGTAGAAATGAATATTAACACTTATTTTAAGACAAAAAATAAGTAGAGCTCTTCTTATGTATTGAGATGAAAGTAACGTAGGTAGCACTAAGGCTTAGAAAAGCACATAGAGAAGTGGGGAATTAGAATCTCCTGCTGAAGTGAATGAACTGAAAGCCTTTTTGTGAGAACAGGAGATTAAAGCAATGGAGTTACTGTATGAAGGACACAAAAGAGGTAGAAACGTGATAGACCAAAAGCACGCTTGATTTGCACACATGACCACCGAATGTCCCCACATGTCCAATGATGTAAGCTCTTAATCTTGTAGCCTTCTTCCTTTTGTGCTGGTCCTGCCAAAAGTTACCAACCATAAGACAAACTACAAAGGACTCTGTACACAGGTTAGAAAGGGATTAAGATTCTCTAATGTGACTTGACATTATGTATATCTCTCACTTCATAAATATTCAAAGGGTTCACCTATTAAAAAGGTATAAAGAGAGAGATATACACAAAATTTTGATGAGAGAATTTTCACATGAGAGTGTCCTGATCCGTTAGAAAGTTCTTCTTTTTCTTGTTAGTAAGGCAGGAAACCTGCCTAGAGTACCTGGGTTCCTAGTGGTGTGCTTTAGATTGGCACAAGGCATGCTTGAGAAAAATTCATGTGATCTTGATGCGGTTATTCTAGTGCTATCGATGATCATGCCAAAAAAAAGTGTCATTGATGGAACCTAACATGCCCACCATGTATTGCTTTTCAAAAGTCCATGGAGACATAGGAGCAAAACTTGCTTGCTACAGTCAAATAAATTTTTTACCCCTTCACAAAATAACTTTGCTAAATGGTAATTTCCCATAAAGAAGTGTTTATCGACTGTGGTGTAAAATTCTATTGAACTTGACATCATGTATCAATAAAAGAATGTGATCAAACTCTTCCAATGATGTGATCAATAATAATTGGATGATAATATAAAACAATATCTAGAAATAAACCCAAATTCGTATGAAACCAATCAGTGATAACATGTAACATCGTAATTACCAACAATACACCCTCGTTCAGAATATTATACAACCTCCTTTAGTTTATCGCTTTATAGTATAAGCATAACATATTACAAAGCCATAATCATGCACTTGTCAGCATCCAAGAGAAAAATAATGAGCTTTGAGCTTTCAAATTAAAACACTAGCACAGCCATGTTCTGGAGATGTTCATTTGAAATGAGACAATTACAATCAGCATAAGTTTCAATCTACCCGCAACAAGCCTTCTCTTCCTATATAAGTTTATAATTCACAATGAAGAAACTTCAAAAATAGGAACAAGAAAAATTAACAAAGATCCTAATAACTTAACTATCATCCATCAAGCTTTGCTACCAAGTTCAAGTTCAAGCGTTGAATCAAGCAGCTGAGGGTACTTTTCAATAGGAGAATTCGACAGACTTGATGAGTGACTTGGGCCAGGTGCTGAATATCACTAGAAGGTCCATCTATCATGCACATTTCTGGGCATCTAATGCATCATTTAGTTTGTCCTCCACCTTCATCTTTGTTGCGCTCTTCTCAGAATCAAACTTTTTGTACAGGTTTACCAAGGATTCCCTTCTTCGCTTCCTTTGAAAGGTATACTTCAAAAGCCTATTGTCATATGCTTGACCAGGAGATCCATAATTTTCTTCAAATGCTTTAGCATCTTCCAAGTCAGTTTTTGTAGACGGAGTATCAACAACCTCAACTGTCATATTAGAACTGGGGCCAGCTGAATTCTGCACAGCACAACCTTCTAAACTTAGTAACTCATGATCCTTCACAATTTCAAATTTCTTAACAGCCTCGATGCTTTCAGTAACACCACTGAGAACAAATGATGGTTTACTACTCTTAAAAACAGAAGATACCATTCCTACATGTCCGTGTCTTCTTTTCCTTCTTTTCCATTTACTGATGGCACAAGACTTGATAGTAGATAGAGAACACACACCTTTGCTAGATCTACAGTTCTCATTTGTGTGTATTTTACAAGAGGAAAGCAAGCAATACCTGCAATACGAAAGAATCTTCCGTTTTGGTCTTTTATGAAGCTTAATGTGCTTCTTAATTTCCATTTTCTCAGTCTTGGCAGACGGTGCATTAAATTTAGCAACTTTCCCTTCAATATCTTTGGCAAGCCCATCCTTTTTACTGTAATCTTGATTGTGCACATCTCGAGTGAGCAGCTTTTCATCCAGCAAGTTTCCTTCGAGTGCATGGGTTCTCTGAGTAACTCCATTTTTGCAAAGTTCAGCTTCCTTGCTTCTCATGAGGAATGAAGTAAAGTCAGAGTCATCCAAATTAGACCGACACAAATGCTCAGTTTGTTTTTTCGAATTACAGCACTTCTCATCTAGAGAATTCACAGTCAATGATTTGTTCTTCACATCACAGCTCGTTACACATTCAAATTCTTTCTTAGAAAACAATGCCAAAGCGCCAGGTTTTGCACTCTCCTGAAAAGATGCAACTTGCTTCACACTTTGTCCATCCAAGGAATTGATCTGGATATTCTTGGTCTTTTCTAACTCACGACGTACATGTTTCAATTCTTCCCTTAGATCTGTTATGACATCCTCAGCCTCATTCAATTGTGCTTCAAGCTCTTCAATTTTACTTTGCTGCTTCAATGATGTCGTCTCTGATTCAGCTGTCTGTAAATGAAGAAAGAATTGTTTATGGTATTCGTACTGCATTAAATAAAATACCCAAAAGCAAGTCTGAGTAAGAAATGCAAGTTAGAATGGTTTTTCAAAGCAAATATCCAAAGATTTTACCATTAATGAGAATGGAAATTGTAAGTACAGTAACACTGATAATTTGAGCCATGCAATAAACTGAATTATCTTCTAAGTACAGACTTAGATAAGACTTGTTAATGGTTCTTAATGCTATACAGATTCTGACAGGGGAATAACATAATTTCTTGTCTACTGACTACCCCAACCACGTACACACAAACACTCCAAAATGTGTCTTTCCAGAGGGCTTAAATCATGACATTTCTGGGAAAACAACATTGACTAATCAAAACAAAAGAGTGATTAGAAAATAATGCACTGGTGTCAAGTCAACCTATCTTTATGCTTTGCTTTCACTGGCTTTGAAGGTGAGCACATAATAAATCTATTAATATATTTATAAAGCATTAAATCTGAAGCACAAATTATGTAGATGACAAATCAGCAACATTATGCCCTATCTAATTGACACGGTTGCAAACTCCTAATTGACTGTCCTTTAAATTGGCATGCATGATGCATCTGAGTTATGTTAGTCTCTTTGAAACTTAATTGCATTTCATATTCTCATATACTGATAGAACAAATAAGAAAATAGAAATTAATGGGCCTGGGCATGATAAGCAGGTGGCTGAGGATTAGTGATTAGTATGGGCCAGTTCTATCATATTCCTTCAGTTACTATAACTGTTCTTCACACTTGACCTGTAATTATTGGTCAACTATTTCTATTTGTTCCTTGCAGCTACCAGCCTTTCCACTTCCTACCTGCATCTTCTTCTTTTTTAATAATGTAAGTTCTTCCTGACCACAATGAAAAGAGAAAAAGACACCCTAGGATGAAGCAACTTCCCACCTAAACTAAAAGGGAGGGAAAAAAGGACTAACTCATTCCCTTGTGATGAGTGTCTTGCATACTTGAACACATGGTGGGTGCAATATGTATGCAACATTCATGTTATTTTTTAACTGTTGATGTGAGGATTTATTTTTTAGGTTGAAAAGGTTAAATTTGTAACTTCTTTATCTTGAAGAAGGATTCTCTTCTCTCCACCTATTCTTCATGCCCGTGGAAAATGTAACTAGCATCTATATTGCCTCATTTTTACTATCTGGTACTAAATGCTTATTGCTTAGTAGCATCTGTAGTTTTTCAAATGAGACACTGATAAAAAAATGACAAAATCAATCACAAAAGATAAAATAATAGCATTGCTCAATGTATCGCTCTTCTTGCCACTTCAAGGAGAAGTTTTGAAAGTTTTAATGATGCCAATCCATTTTTCAATTGACACTGGTCTTCTATGCATATTTTGTTTAGGAGAAGTTGGTGCCGTCAGCGCAATGCAAGGGATCTATATCTAGTTAATAAAATAAAAGGTATATTATGTGCCCATTAGCAGTAGGACAGGAAATGGATAAGGTGAGAGGCAATATCCTGTAATAGGAAGGACACTAGTACAGGGGTAAGAGACTACTGACACATGTCCAAGCTGTCATAGTAGAAGATCAAGCATCGTAAGGGGAACAAGATTAGTTCTGAGGATAACAAAACAGACTGATCACATTCACAGGAGAATAGGCAAGAAAAAAGTTAGATCAGAATACAATCAGAGCCAATAGTCAAGTTCACAGTTTGTCCCTAAAAAGCCAAAATACAATTTGCCAACAAATAATGGAGCAAAGAATTTTCATAGAACATTTCATTCAGAAAATCATGAGCTTAACAATTCCACTTGAACAATCAAAATCTGCATCCAGTGATATACCTGTGATCCTTAATATCTCCAGTTTCAAATTCATAATCAAACTCGAAAACAGACAGCAACAGATAATTTGAGTTGGACACCACAAAAAAAAAGAAAAAAAACTCAATGAGCTTCTTGGTACTTGTTTGGTTGGCTTCAAATCACTCTTCCAAAAGTAATTATTTTATTTCAAAAGGGTTTCACATACATTTTACCATCATCACAAAACCAATTCAACTAAAATCTTAACTAAAACTAATCACATCAATAAAAATCTAAAACTTCCAACCAACAATTTGATCAACTGTTAACACCAAATGACATAAAAATCATCAAATAACCAGAAAAGCCACATGATTTGGGTTTGAGAATGAAACCTTAGCATCAATCATGTTCTTCAAACGGAGTAACATGTGAAGAGCCTCATCTTTCACCGCAGCAAGCTCACTCTGGTACTGAAGAGCTCTCCGTTCAGACGCCATCACCCGAGCCGCAGCCTCCTTCGCTGTGTTCAGAATCACATCAGCATAAGCTTTCTTCAGAGCCATCATTTTCTGCAAAATCAATTACATCAAAAATTAATTCAAAAAATTAAATTTTGAGTAAATGGGTGTGTTTGAATCACGGAAAATAGGCCATCCGAGACGGTGGCCGCGGTGACGGCGACGGAGATGGCGGTGGCCGCAACGGCGGCGTTAAGTAGTTAAGGTTTTTTTTTTTTTGGAGATGGAAATTTAAAATTTTGAAGAGAACCCATTGTACCTGAGGTTGGTCTTGTTGCGAGAGAGTGGAGAAGAGGGAATGGGGGTGGTTGATGGGTTCGGTTTGTGAGATGAGAGACGTTTTTCTCTCTCTTCCCTCCGGGATTTTGGTTTGGCACCCCACCCTTTAGGCTACGCGCCCCAGCATTTTTTTTTATTCCAAAACTACCCATCGGTAAATGATTTGCCGATGTCAAAATAACAATCGGTAAATGATTTACCGTTATTGTTCCTCAGTATGAACACCTTTATCCCATTACCCAGAACACGAAGAACAATATCGGTTAATCATTAACCGATTCTTATATTGATATCGGTATATCATTTACCGACTGGTAATCTGGCAGTTTGATCACCTTTTCACCATTACTCCTCCCTCTACCAACCCCTCCACCATTACTCCTCCCTCCAACAACCCCCCACCAGCCCCCCATAACTCGCCCAAACTACCTTATTCTACCATTACTCCACTCCTCCCTCACATTTCACCTTCCCACCACCACCACCATCTCCACATTTCCACCACCACCACCACCAACACCACCACCACCAAGGGAAAGCTTTTAACTTCTGGTATGTGGTGTTAGCTTTGGTACTTTATTTATAGTTAGTTTAAGTAGTTAGTTGTTAGTTTAAGTAGTTAGTTTAGTTAGTTAAGTTGGTAATTTAGGCTGCTGAATCGTGAATCGAATCGGTAAATGAATTGCCGTTAATGTATCGGATTATGATTTACCGTTATTATACCGGAATTTGATTTACCGTTATAGGGTCGGTTATTGATTTACCGTTTTTGTTCCAGGGATGACAGAGTCCTTTTTCTTTGGTGAATCACAATTGATACATGCTGCTGGATTGGAAAATGATAATCCAGAGGAGCAACCATCACTAGCTGAACCTCCGATTATATCTATAGATGTCTCTCATTTGTATCATACTGATCAGGTACTCATTGCACAAATTTTTGCATGCTTTGTTTGCTTTGTTTATGCCTTGTTTTATGCCTTATGCCTTGTTTATCCTGAAACAGCGTTTCCCTTTGAAAGATGATCTTATGAAATGGGTTCGCGACATTTCTATGGCAAATAATTTTGTTTTGGTGACAACAAAGTCTGATAGTGGTGCGAAGGGAAGAAAAGAATATGTCATTCTGGGGTGTGAGAAGCATGGTGCGTATATTCCCTACAGAGAACCGGATCTTGTTGAAGGAACGTCAACACAAAAGACAGGTTGTCCTTTTAGGCTAAAAGGACGACGTACGAAAGATGATAAAGGTTGGTGGTTGAAGGTGATGGACGGTAGACACATCCATCTCGCAGCTGAGTCACTAGTTGGCCACAATTACGCTGGTAGACTGAATAGTGAGGCGAAGGAGGACGTGATAAATCAGGCTAAGACTTGGGTTCCACCTAGAAAGATGTTGGCGTCCTTGAAGGAAAAAGATCCTTCAAACTTGACTACCATCCAACAAATTTATGGTGTTTGCAAGCGGTTCAGACAATCCGTTCGTGGGTCACTGACAGAGATACAATACTTGCTGAAGAAGTTGGACGGTGAGAAGTATGTTCACTTCGAACGAAATGAACCCGGATCGGAAGTGATTAGAGATATATTTTGGGCTCATCCGAATGCCGTCAAACTTGTCAACACATTCCCATATGTAGTGATCATGGATTGCACATACAAGACCAGCAAATACAAACTACCCTTGCTCGAGATTGTTGGCCTGACCTCCACGGATAAAACATACTCAATAGCATTCTGTTACATTGGCAGTGAGACCACAGAGGACTACATTTGGGCATTGGAGTGTATGAAGTCTCTGATTTCCGACCAATCCAGGTTGCCTAGAGTGATTGTGACGGACAGAGATCTTGCTTTATTGAGTGCTGCTTCACAAAGCCTTCCCACCACCACCCATTTACTATGCTTGTGGCACATCAACAAGTGTGTTTTGGCAAAGTGCAAAGAGTATGTTGGCACGGATGATTTTGCTCAAGAGGTTATGGACAAGTGGGCCGAATTGGTAGATGCTCCAACAGTTCCAGAATTTGAAGCTCATTGGATTGAATTGTTTAACATGTGCAAGCATAAACACAAGTTGAAATTTGCCACTTATTGTTCTACTACATGGTTGGTCCACAAGCAGAAATTTGCCAAGGCATGAACAAATTATGTGATGCATTTTGGAACAACAACAAGTAACAGGTACAAAAATTATGTTATGACTTGTTATATGTATTTCATTTCATAGATTATTACAATATTAATTCTTACATGTGCGTTGTTGGTTTGCAGGGCTGAAGGTGCACATGCCAGCTTGAAGTTGATGTTGCGGAACAGTAAGGGTGACCTGGCCACATCATGGGATGCGTCGCATAGTTTGACCACCAATCGCCACACTGAGATAGTAGCATCGTTTGAGCGCAGTATGAATAAAATTGATCACCTTTTCAAGACCCCTTTCTACACAAATATTAGGGGATTTGTGTCAATCAAATGCCTGAAACTCATTGATGCTGAACTGACAAGAATGCGAGCCTGCGGCGGCAGATGCGATTGCTTATTGAGAGAGACTCATGGACTACCTTGCGGTTGTCAACTTGCAGGTTACCGGTCAACCACTCTCCTCTCAACTACTTCCAATTATTTATATTTGTGATTCAATGTAACATGTCTGTGAACTTGCAGATTATGAGAGGATTCCGTACGAGGCCATTCATCCATTCTGGAAGAGCCTAAGTTGGGAGCATGTACCTGTTGCAGATACTGGCAGCTCAGATATTTGCGGACTAAACCATGGAGAGATGCACCCAGAAGTTGAGGCACTGACACGTTATTTCCATTCTTTGGATACTGGAGGGCAGAGTATGGTAAGGAGGAAGCTTCAAGCGATATATTGTCCTGAAAGGAGTACACTATGTACTCCTGAGCTTCGGATAAAGTCCAACCGCACTCCTAGGTTGAAAGAGAGCAAACAACCCAAGGGTCGAGCAATAGGATCCTTGACTCGTGATCCTTCAGCGTTTGAACTTACAGACAAGAATATTAAAGAGGAAAAGAAGTCTTCACAACCAGCAAAGAGGAAGAAGCGTGTGAAGAAGTCTGATACAAGCCATTTCATGTGTAACTTTCCAGCCTTTCTCCATCCATATATTGGCACAATTACAGATGTTGAGGATGATGGTAACTGTGGCTATAGATCCATTGCTGCATTAATGGGGCATTCCGCCGGTCAGGACGGTTGGCCTTGGGTTAGGGCTACATTGATACAAGAACTTGAGACCAATGTGGTAATGTATAATAGGATGTGGGGCACAGATGTTGTTTATGGCTTACATAATCGTCTCACTCTTCCTATTGGTGACCCGGCCACCCCTGACAAATGGTTTCAACTGCCAGAGATGGGATACCTTGTTGCCACAAAGTACCAATTGGTTCTCGTATCCTTATCCTCTATGGGTTGTAACACATACTTTCCACTGATAGGAGCCGGCCCACGATATGAGCATTCTGTTATAGCTATTGGACATGTGATAAATCACTGGGTACAGGTATATTTTGACCAAATACACTAATATTTTAGTTGCCTACTAGCTTGTCGATTAATTTTTGTATGTGGAAGTTATCTAATTTTATGGTTATTCTCTAAAATGCAGCTCCAATTAACTCCTGGACATCCTATGCCGACTATTGCTCCCCAGTGGGAATTAGTTGTTAGTTTGCATGTGAATGTGATTAAATTAAATTTCTAGCTGTGTTAAGGTCAAACAACCATCATCACAAGCAAACAAAAACAATAAACAACTTTCCTAATTACAACACATGAAGCATATGATTTGAGCGCTTAATCTTTTCCAATAAACAATAAACAACTTTCCTAATCACAACACATCAAATCTATCTTGATCTTTTCCAATTCTCAACAAATCAGCAAAGTAATCCTGGAAGCTAAATACATGTCATGGTTAAATATTGGAAATAAATTTTGGAAGTCTGCACTGTCATACTGTCATATCGGAAAATCATTTTCCATTACCATATCGGAAAATCATTTTCCATTATCATATCGGAAATTGATTTTCCGATATTACAGTAAACCTAGAAACAGACCCAAATGCACCCCACTCGTGCCCGTACTCGTTTCATGGAATTTCAGGCAACAAAACACAACAAAACCTACCTCTAATCATCAATCAACTACCCTAGTGTTCAACCATTGACCTAATTCAAACTTCAAATGTGAAAATCATTGAAATCAAAACTTACCTTTTGAATGTAATGGAATGGGTCTTTGTGGGAGCTTTGATGATGATTAGAACCGACCTTTGAGATGATTGAAGTGGTGGAACCGAGCTTTGAGAGAGGATGCGATTGAGGGAGGGAAATTTGGGTTTTGAAATAATGGGTTTCAAAACCCAAACTGTCGTGTTTATATGTTTTAAACACGATCGGTAAATGATTACCCGTTATAGAGTCGGGTAATCATTTACCGTTTTTAATCAACTGGTTTTCTGGTAATTTCGCCCCCCAAGGTGGGGCGGGGGGCCTAATGGGTGGGGTGTTAAACCCAAATCCCCTTCCCTCCATTTCTGTTCTGCTTCTGGTGCAGTGTTTGGAGGTTCAGTGAAGAACAAAAAGGGTGCGTGTGTTGTTACGGATATGCCCTTGCGTTTTTGGGTTTGAAATATTTTTTAAAATTTTTAGAAAAATAAATAAAATAATTAACTCTCCGTAGTGGTTATTTAACTATGATTGTAGTTGTGTTTTATTAAAAGCTTAATTCAAATTTAATTAGCTGAATTTGGTTGTTCTAAGAAGAGTTAAATACATGTGATTTGGAAATTTGAGACTTTATTTAAGCCTTTGAAAAATGTGGTAGTTAGGCTAATGGTGTAGCTGATTGCTTAGTGAAGTATGCCCATGTGTTTGGTTTCGGTGTTCACATGCTGCACTATCCTCTTGTTGAGTGTCGTAGCTTGTTAGTTCAGGACGCTTCTGAGGCGCTGACCTCACTAAGTGCTCCTGTTTTGTAGCGTTTTTCTTGCTTTGGGGGTTCTGCCCCTCCATGTCACCAAAAAAAAGAAAAAGGTGGTAGTTATTCTCACTTTTTTTTTTCAGTTTGAGGCTTTATTTGAATTTTGAATATTGGAAGTTAGAACCACTGTTTTATCTCCTCTTCAAATTTGAAGTTTTAAATTTGGAGAAAGCTCATCACATTCTTGAATTTCGGTAATTTTGTATGGTTTTGGCAGTTGGACTAGGCTCCTTACGGAGACAGAGACATGGAAGTCCCTCCAAAGTCCACACCATTGTCTAAAATGATCATCAGCAAACAATTTAATGCAACTTTGGATATAAAAAGAATAGTGTTCCATATGCTCAAATGACCACAAGATCTAATAGCATTTCAGTGAACACTATGTAGGCTAGCTGAGATGACTAAGTTAGGGAACATCTCGTCCAAGCACTGACCTAACTGATGTGGTCAACACATTAAATGAAACACCACAAGGTTGTCTAGAAATAACCACATCTCGAAAGATCATCAAGACTTCATAAAGAGCTCAAGTCACAAAAATTACAATATGTGTATATAAATACAGGTTTGCTTGTACATTTAATCAAACATTACTCATTTTGCTAATCTGTTAGTTCTTCTTAGACTTTGAGATTATCTATATGATATAGAAGCTTACTAGAGCGTTAAGAATGTCTATTGCAAGAATACTCACCGTTATTCCTCATCATGCTTCGTCGTAGCCATTTCCACTCATCTAGAGCATTAAGCCTACAACCATGGTTGTCATACTCGCGAGTTGACTCTTAGAATCTTACGATTCTACATTTCTAGGCTCCAAAACGAGTCAACTCGCACGCAAACTCTAAAATTCCTAGAACCGAGCAAACTCTAGCTGACTCGGTAAACTTGCATCGACTCACGATCCCACACCGGGTCTACGAGTCACGGAGTAAATGAATTACGCACTATATCATTGAATTTTTATAAAGGGATAATTTTAGGTTTTCATGAAAATATTTCAACAAAGACCGAGAGAAAGATAGGGTTGAAATCTCATTTCAATCCAACATTCTCATTCACCTTCAAACCCTATGAGAAGCCATGTCGTCGTTGCGAGTTGTCGCCCTCGCCGTGGCTTCAAATTTTTAAGCTCTCTTTAAGACCTAATAAGTGTTCTGGAGATGTTCATTTGAAATGAGACAATTACAATCAGCACAAGTTTCAATCTACCAGCAATAAGCCTTTTCTTCCTATAAAAGTTTATAATTCACAATGAAGAAACTTCAAAAATAGGAACAAGAAAAATTAACAAAGATCCTAATAACTTAACTATCATCCATCAAGCTTCGTTGCCAAGTTCAAAGTGTTGAATCAAGCAGCTGAGGGTACTTTGCAATAGGAGAATTCGACAGACCTGATGAGTGACCTGGGCCAGGTGCTGAATATCACTAGAAGGTCCATTTATCATGCACATTTCTTGGGACCTAATGCATCATTTTGCTTGTCCTCCACCTTCATCTTTGTTGCGCTCTTCTCAGAATCAAACTTTTTGTACAGGTTTACCAAGGATTCCTTTTTTCGCTTCCTTTGAAAGGTATACTTCAAAAGCCTATTGTCATCTGCTTGACCAGGAGAACCATAATTTTCTTCAAATGCTTTAGCATCTTCCAAGTCAGTATTTGTAGACGGAGTATCAACAACCTCAACTATCATATTAGAACTGGGGCCAGCTGAATTCTGCACAGCACAACCTTCTAAACTTAGTAACTCATGATCCTTCACAATTTCAAATTTCTTAACAGCCTCGATGCTTTCAGTAACACCACTGAGAACAAATGATGGTTTACTACTCTTTAAAACAGAAGATACCATTCCTACATGTCCGTGTCTTCTTTTCTTTCTTTTCCATTTACTGATGGCACAAGACTTGATAGTCGATAGAGAACACACACCTTTGCTAGATTTAAAGTTCTCATTTGTGTGTATTTTACAAGAGGAAAGCAAGTAATACCTGCAATACGAAAGAATCTTCCGTTTTGGTCTTTTATGAAGCTTAATGTGCTTCTTAATTTCCATTTTCTCAGTCTTGGCAGACGGTGCATTAAATTTAGCAAATTTCCCTTCAATATATTTGGCAAGCCCATCCTTTTTACCGTAATCTTGATTGTGCACATCTCGAGGGAGCAGCTTTTCATCCAGCAAGTTTCCTTCTAGTGCAAGGATTCTCTGAGTAACTCCATTTCTGCAAAGTTCAGCTTCCTTGCTTCTCATGAGGAATGAAGCAAAGTCAGAGTCATCCAAATTAGACCAGCACAATTGCTCAGTTTGTTTTTTCGAATTACAGCACTTCTCATCTAGAGAATTCACAGTCAATGATTTGTTCTTCACATCACAGCTTGTGACACATTCAAGTTCTTTCTTAGGAAACAATGCCAAAGCATCAGGTTGTACACTGTCCTGAAAAGATGCAACTTGCTTTACACTTTGTCCATCCAAGGAATTGATCTGGATATTCTTGGTCTTTTCTAATTCACGATGTACATGTTCCAATTCTGCCCTAAGATCTGTTATGACATCCTCAGCCTCATTCAATTGTGCTTCAAGCTCTTCAATTTTACTTTGCTGGTTCAATGATGTCGTCTCTGATTCAGCTGTCTGTAAACGAAGAAAAATTTATTTATGGTATTGGTACTGCATTACATAAAATACCCAAAAGCATGTCTGAGTAAGAAATGCAAGTTAGAGTGGTTTTTCAAAGCAAATATCGAAAGATTCTTCCATTAATGAGGATGGAAATTTTAAGTACAGTAACACTGACAATTTGAGTCTCGCAATAAACTGAATTTTCTTCTAAGTACACACTTTTATAAGACTTGGTTATTGTTCATATTGCTATTTGCTATACAGATTCTGACCGGGGAATAACATAATTTCTTGTCTACTACTGACTACCCCAACCACACACACTAACACTCCAAAATGTGTCTTTCCAGAGGGCTTAAATCATGACATTTCTGGGAAAACAACATTGACTAATCAAAACAAAAGAGTGATTAGAAAATAATGCAATGCTGTCAAGTCAACCTATCTTTATGCTCTGCTTTCACTGGATTTGAAGGTTACGTAATAAATCTATTAATCTATTGCTAAAGCATTAGATCTGAAGCACAAATTGTATAGATCACAAATCAGCAACATTATGCCCCTATCTAATAGACACGGTTGCAATTTGTGATCATTCTCCACTCCTAATTGACTGTCCTTTAAATTGACATGCATGATGCATCTGAGTTTTGTTAGTCTCTTTGAAATCTCAAATATTGATAGAACAAATAAGAAATTAGAAATTAAAGGGTCTGGGCATGATAAGCAGGTGGCTGAGGATTAGTGATTAGTATGAGCCAGTTCTATCATATATCTTCAGTTACTCTCTTAAATAACTGTTCTTCACTTGACCGGTAATTATTGGTCAACTATTTCTATTTGTTCCTCGCAGGTACCAGCCTTTCCACTTCCTACCTGCATTTTCTTCTTTTTTGATAATGTAAGTTCTTCCTGTCCACAATGAAAAGGGAAAAAGGCACACTAGGATGAGCCAACTTCCCACCTAAACTAAAATAGGGGGAAAAAAGACTAACTGATACCCTTGTGATGAGTGCCTTGCATACTTGAACACATGGTGGCTGCAATATGTATTCAACATTCATGTTATTTTTTAGCTGTTAATGTGAGGAACTGAGGATTTATTTTTTAGGTTGGCAACGCTAAATTTGTAACTTCTTTATCTTGAAGAAGGATTCTCTTCTCTCAACCTATTCTTCCTAGCTTTGTGGCATCTGTAGTTTATCAGATGAGAGACTGACCAAAAATGACAAAATCAATCACAAAAGATATAATAATAGCATTGCTCAATGTATCACTCTACTTGCCACTTCAAGGAGAAGTTTTGGAAGTTTTAATGACGCCAATCCATTTTTCAATTGACAATGGTCCTTCTATACACATCTTGTTTAGGATAAGTTGGTGTTGTCAGCGTGATGCAAGGGATTTATATCTAGTTAATAAAATAAAAGGTATATTATGTGCCCATTAGCAGTAGCCAGGAAATGGATAAGGTGAGAGGCAATATCCTGAAATACGATGGACACAAGTAAAGGGTTTAGAGGTTACTACTGACACATGTCCAAGATCAAGCATCTTAAGGGGAACAAGATTAGTTCTGAGGATAACAAAACAGACTAATCACATTCACAGGAGAATAGGCAAGCACAAGAAAAAAGTTAGATCAGAATACAATCAGAGCCAGTAGTCTAGTCCACAGTTTGTCCCTAAAAAGCCAAAATACAATTTGCCAACTAATAATGGAGCAAAGAATTTTCATAAAACATTTCATTCAGAAAATCATATGCATAACAATTTCACTTGAACAATCAAAATCTGCATCCGATCATATATACATGTGATCCTTAATATCTCCAGTTTCAAATTCATAATCTAACTCAAAAAACAGACAGCAACAGAAAATTTGAGTTGGACACCACAAATAAAAAACTCAATGAGCTCTTTAGTATTTGCTTGGTTGTCCTCAAATCACTCTCTTCCAAAAGTAACTAATTTGTATTTCAAAAGGGTTTCATTAATATTTTACCATCATCACAAAACCAATTCTTGTCAACAAACTTCAGTAATACCATTGCTAAAACACAGATAAAATCAATTCAACTAAAATCTAAACTAATCACATAAATAAAAACCTAAAACTTCCAACCAACAATTTGATCAACTGTTAACATAAAAACATCATCAAATAACCACAAAAGCCACATGATTTGGGTTTAAGAATGAAACCTTAGCATCAATCATGCGCTTCAAGCGGAGTAACATGTGAAGAGCCTCTTCTTTCACCGCAGCAAGCTCAGTCTGGTACTGAAGAGCTCTCCGTTCAGACGCCATCACCCGAGCCGCAGCCTCCTTCGCAGTATTCAGAATCACATCAGCATAAGCTTTCTTCAGAGCCATCATTTTCTGCAAAATCAATTACATCAAAAATTAATTCAAAAAATTAAATTTTTAGTAAATGGGTGTGTTAGAATCACGGAAAATAGGCCATCCGAGACGGTGGCCGCGGTGACGGCGACGGAGATGGCGGTGGCCGCAACGGCGGCGCTAGGTAGTTGTTATTTTATTTTTTTGGAGATGAAAATTTCAAATTTTGAAGAGAACCCATTGTACCTGAGGTTCGTGTTGATGTGCTGGAGTGGAGAAGTGGGAATGGGAGTTGTTGATGGGTGCGGTTTGTGAGATGAGAGACGATTTTCTCTCTCTTCCCTCCATGGCTGTTCTGCTTCTGTACCAGTGTTTGAATGTTAACTGAAGAATAAAAGGGGTGAGTGTGTTTTTACGGTTATGCCCTTACATCTCTGGGTTTGAAATATTTTTTATAAAAAAATTAGAAAAATAAATAAAATAATTAACTGTAGTTGGTTAGCTCAAGTGGTAAGAGCTATGAAACATGCGGTTTGTGTGGGGGAGGTTCAGAGATCAATCTCTGGCGGTTGCAATTTATCTTTCCGATGTATAAAAAAAAAAAATATGTTTATCCAAAAAAAAATCTTGATCTAAATTTAATTAGCTGAATCAAGTATGAATTTGGTTGTTCTAAGAAGAGTGAAATACTTAAACTGGGATTTAGAATATTTTAGACTTTATTTAAGCCTTTGAAAAAGGTTGTAGTTTTTCTCACTTTTTTTTTCAGATTGAGGCTTTATTTGAATTCTGTATATTGTAAGTTGAAACACTCTTTTATTTCCTCTTCAAATTTCAAGTTTTAAATTTGGAGGAAGCTCATCACATTCTTGAATTTTGGTGATTTTGTATGGTTTTGGCGGTTGGACTAGGCTCCTTGTTGAGACTAATACATGGAGGTCCCTTCAAAGTCCAAACCATTGTCTAAAATGATAATCAGCAAATAATTTGTCCCCGAGTTAACTCAAGTGATAAGAGTTAGGGACATAAGAGTGAAGAGGTTAGGGTTCAAATCCTGGTGAAGAAATTTACTAACATTAACTAACATTGCCTATCACACAAAAAATCAGCTTAGATGACAAAGTTAGAGAACATCATTTAAGAATTGGCTTAACGGATGTGGTTAACACATTAAGATATGTGTATATAAATATAGGTTTGGTTGTACATTTAATCAAGCATTACTCATTTTGTTAATTTGTTAGTTCTTCTTAGACTTTGAGCTTATCTATGATATAGAAGCTTACTAGAGCGTTAGAATGTCGATTGCAAGAATACTCACCGTCGTTCCTCATCATGCTTCGTCGTAGCCATTTCCACCACATATAGAGCATTAAGCATACAACCACCACCCGAAAATTAGAGGTGCTCAAAGTTCAAGAAAATGAGATTAGGCCTTAAAGAAGTGGGAAATTGGTTACAATGATAAATTTCGTTCAATTTGTGAAGATTTTTCTATAAAAATAAGAAATTGAGAATTTTAAGTATAATAATAATACAGGCTTGATTAGCAACAAGAGACTAAATTAACTACAAAAAATGAGGGACTAAACTCGAGACTAAAAATGTAATTAGGCCTTTTAATTAAGCCCATAATTTATTAAACGAAGTCTCTCAGCCAAGAAGACTTCGTAACAACTCGTTTGGGCTTGGGTGCTCCACTTGGCCCATTGCTAACACTAACCATATCAATACATGATCATATAATACTTTAAAAAAAAAAGACGATGATCATATAATGAGCTTCAGACCAAAAAAAAAAACTCCTTATTTATGCTCCAAAAAATTAATCATTGAAAGTACATCAGATGTATAATTCTTTAACCCCTAAAAAATAAGATATATATTTCTGAAGAAAATCATATTACATGTTTAACATTTTCTCCAAATTCATTTGCATTTGACTGTTCACTTCACCAATTTATAAGTTATTTTTCTAGTTTCCGAAGGATAGCTCAAGTGTGGTAAGAGCTAGAGGTTCAAGTAGTAAGAACTAGGGAGATAAAGTTTGGGTGGGGTGAGGGGTTCCGGATTTAAAATCGGAAAAAAATTAATTTACTAACATTTATAACAACTAACATTTACTTGTAAAAAAATAAGTTATTTTTCTAAACTCTAAAGTATTTTTTCTACGTTCTCACCTGCCTGGCCAACTCAACTTTTTGGTCAACAAAAGACCTGAAGTCACCATGACAAATTAAAATAATAGACTCCATAAAGTTTTCTTCAAATGCCATCCTCTTCTAATTTTTATCTGGGTTTTCGACACGACAACCTAACAACAAATATGAAACATCTCACATAATTGCACAATTAGTGACCACAAAAGTAACGAAATTAATATCATGTATGTATTACAGAGACGAATATATATAAGAGGAGGTAAAACCGTGGAAGAGGAAAACCCACATTTTTCTTTACCTTATGTTATAAATTATCCGATGATAACAAGACAAGAATTAGTAATAACCGATAAATCCAGATGAAAGAGGTTTGTTTACAAGACCATAAAAATCAGAAACTAAAAATCAAACCGTACATTTAGTCGACAAGACGACAACCATATATTTCGCAAGAATACAAATCTGATCACTAAAGCAGTCTCTACTCAATTATTCATTCTATATACCAAATCACAATCACTTCCATATTTTCTTTACTTAAGAACCACTCCAATCACATGGCCATCTTCCAAGCATAGGACTAGTTCTTGGTAATAAAACACTCAACATATGCGCTTCACGTGCTAGCTGTTAGAAGTCCCACATTGGCTAGAGATAAGGCCAATCAAGTGTTTATAAGGGTTGTGCAAACCTCAACTCTTGAGCTAGCTTTTGTGGTTGAGTATAGGCCTCCCAATTTCTAATATGGTATCAGAGCCTATCCTAGATCCATTTGTTGTGGAGACCACCCATATTTGGGCCACCCGTTGTTGATCCCACGTTCCAGTCTGTTCAATCCTGGACGTGAGGGGGTGTGTTAGAAGTCCCACATTGGCTAGAGATAAGGCCAATCAAGTGTTTATAAGGGTTGTGCAAACCTCAACTCTTGAGCTAGCTTTTGTGGTTGAGTATAGGCCTCCCAATTTCTAATACTAGCTACAACAATCATAAATTGATCCCCTTTCCAAAAGTGATTGAATTGTTATATATAGAAAATTGTTTATATTAATTAGTTCAATTTTCTCTGTATGGTAAGTATATATAGACATCTTATAATTTACCCAAGAGTGAGAATTATCAGCATAAGATATCAAAAGTGAAATATTTGATGGTGAGCTATTACCTTATTTTAGGTTGCAAACTAATCAAATTGTTGGGGAACTCTAAAATGAGTCTCTACAGCTAGCATATGATCGGGACATGAATACATGATAGCAGATGATCAATCAACGATGATAACACGGCCCACATCTTTTTGCTTCACCAACTTGAAACTTGTTTGTTTAAAAGATGAACATCTATATAACCTAATTAAGATTATCATTCTATGACATGTAAACCAATTATGTGTCACTATGATCGGTCAAACGGGTGTTTAATTTGGACTACCTTCAACTGAGAAATAAATAAGGGTGGGTGTGGATAAACGTGAGATGCTATCTATAGTTTTTTCGTGATGAGTTATATTATTATCCTAATTTTAACTTTTTCCATGCTGTTATATTTAAATTTTAAAAAGAAAGAGTTTACACTTTATATGATAAAATAACTATCATAACAGTTTCCCATCAAAAAAAAAACTATCATAACAGTTAATTTTTTTTTGTAATATCATAACAGTTAATTGAGTTGTATACTTGTATTATTGACTTTTCTAAATAAATAATTAATATTAATGATTATATTGACTTATTTTACTTTATTTGCCTATATAATGATCATTTTTGGAAAATCACAGTTATTACAAATCAGCTATCCGATCCGATTTTGTTTTCAAATACCATCCTAAATAGTTAGCAATTTCCAAGTTTTTCTTATGACGTGATAAATCAGCCTCTCTTGCATTTCATCTAATCATTTTTAGTAATGTTTAACATTACTTACTCACCACTTTCTTATATTAAATGAGCTAAATCCTTAAAACGATAAACAAAATTTGGTCAATATTAGAACATAATTTTGGGCTCAAAATTACTTCTAGGAGATTACTACAAGAATCTGTTCATTTTAGGCAACAATAGAAGGTGATTGAGCTGAAAAACTTGTTTACTAATTTCAAAAAACCAAAACTATAAAATCAAGATAAAAGAACAATGTGTGCCCATTCCAATGCGAGCCGAGATCCTCTCAAGTGTAAAAAAACTTGAGAGTGTCAAGTTTTACTATCTCACCATTAATTTTTGTGTAGATAATAAATGAAAAATAAAATTAATGGTGAAATGATGAAACTTGACACTCTCAAGATTTTTTACACATGAGAGGGTCTAAACCCATTCCAATGCCCATTTCCATTTGTAGTTTTGTACAACTAACCAAAGTACCAAACCACTCATGATTCAAGAATCACTGAATCAGGATAGAGTTATAGACTCAGCACCAAACCAAAAAGAACCAAACCCTAGTCAAACCCAATTTCAGTCAAACAAGTTCTTCTCAATCACCAATTGGCTTAAATATGTTGGGGGCCCCTATAAAATAGGGGTCCTTTGGTTTAAGCCCCTACAAAATTTTTTCTTGGGAATAAGCCCCTAATGAGAAAATAATATATAGTGATAAGCCCCTGCCGTCAACTTCCGTTAAAAAATATATGAGTCAGCAAACGGAGCTGACGTGGACCTTTGCCACCTCATCAAGTGGGCCCACAAGCTGCTGACGTGGAAATGAGAAGAGAAATATGAAAATGCCAAATGTGGGATTTGAACCCAAGACCTAGAACATAATGGGCAACATCCTTCCCACTAGGCTACAAGCTGCATCATTAGTATAAGTGCAAAATTTAATATATATCTTATTTAAACTGAAGCTGCTAATATTTCAACCAAAAATTTAAAAATGTCCTAAGCATGATTTGAACCCAAAACATAGAGGTTCATGGAGGAGGCTCTAACCACTAAGTCAATGCCTAATTTATGCATGTATTTTTAGCGCAAAACTAAATATATATTTAAAAACAAACTGATAATGCTAAATAAATTTGATGTGGTAGATCTAAAAATTACATTTTTAGGCTCTTAGACGCTCTTATATAATGTATCAATTTGAAACAAAATAAAATATTAAATGTAAATAGAAAAACATATTTACAAAACTTTAAAACGTAAAAAAGTTAAATCTTACAAATTTATTAGAGTTCATATATTGACTTTTTTTAAGTACTAATGAGTATATATACTGAAAGAATAAAATAATAGTTTTTTATGATTTAAGTGGGGTTGAATTCTTGTTCTTTTTTTTACATAATATATATATATATATTGTTGTGCGCATGAATAACAAAATGAGCCAGTGGCTCAATTGTAAGGACATTGAGTATGATCCTCCATTTATGGTGTTCGAATCCTGATTATGGTGTTTTTAAAAAAAATTGTTAGTTTAAATGAGATATATATCAAATTTTGCACTTGTATTAAAGATGCAGCTTGTAGCCTAGTGGGAAGGATGTTGCCCATTATGCTCTAGGTCTTGGGTTCAAATCCCACATTTGACATTTTCATATTTCTCTTCTCATTTCCACGTCAACAGCTTGTGGGCCCACTTGATGAGGTGGCAAAGGTCCACGTCAGCTCCGTTTGCTGACTCATATATTTTTTAACGGAAGTTGACGGCAGGGGCTTATCACTATATATTATTTTCTCATTAGGGGCTTATTCCCAAGAAAAAATTTTGTAGGGGCTTAAACCAAAGGAACCCTATTTTATAGGGGCCTCCAACATATTTAAGCCTCACCAATTTAATCATTTTTTTTGAACACCAAACCTCAAAAAAAATCAACAATCAACAAATTCATTCTCATCACAACAAACTTCTCTGAATTTCCTTCTTCTCTTCACACCCAAAAAGTCAATGGCTTCTTCTTCTTCTTCCCTTTAACACCCCAAAAAAACCCACCATAAAAATCCGAACTTTATCACCATACAACCTCGTTTCACCTCAATGGATCACCGGAGCAACACTCCCTCACTCCTCTTCCTATTCACCTTGTTGGGTATCTGCATCTCGCTCGCTTCATCGCAGGTTGAAGACGACGTGAGATGCTTGAAGGGCATCAAGGACACTGTCAAGGACCCCGGTAATCGCCTCGAGACGTGGCGGTTCGACAACACCACCGTGGGTTTCATCTGTGACTTCGTCGGCGTCGACTGCTGGAACCTCCGGGAGAATCGAGTTCTGGGTTTGCAGCTTCAGGACTTCAAGCTTTCTGGTCAGATCCCGGAGTCTCTGAAGTACTGTGGGAAGAATCTGCAGAAACTGGTTCTTGGGTCGAACTCGTTTACCTCGGTGATTCCAGCTGAGATCTGTAGTTGGATGCCGTTTTTGGTAACTATGGATTTGTCTGGTAATGATCTCTCTGGGCCTATTCCATCTACTCTTGTGAATTGTTCTTATTTGAATGAGTTGGTGTTGTCTGATAATCATCTTTCTGGTTCTATTCCTTATGAGTTTGGGAGTTTGGGTAGGCTTAAGAGGTTTTCTGTGGCTAATAATAAGCTTAGTGGGAGTATTCCTGAGTTTTTCAGTGGGTTTGATAAGGAGGATTTTGCTGGGAATAGTGGGTTGTGTGGGGGTCCTCTTTCTAAATGTGGTGGGATGAGTAAGAAGAATCTTGCTATTATTATTGCTGCTGGGGTGTTTGGTGCTGCTGCTTCTTTGCTTTTGGCTTTTGGGTTGTGGTGGTGGTATCATTTGAGGTTGAGTGGTGGTGGTGGTGGGAGGAGGAAAGGAGGGTATGAGGTTGGGGGGGTTGATGATTGGGCTGTGAGGTTGAGGGGGCATAAGCTTGCTCAGGTTACTCTTTTTCAGAAGCCGATTGTGAAGGTGAAGCTTGGGGATTTGATGGCTGCGACTAATAATTTCAGTGCTGAGAATGTTCTGATTGCCACGAGGACAGGGACTACTTACAGGGCTGATCTTTCGGATGGCTCCACGCTCGCGGTGAAGCGGCTGAACACGTGTAAGATTGGGGAGAAGCAGTTTCGGATGGAGATGAATCGGCTAGGCCAAGTTAGGCATCCGAATTTGGCGCCTTTGCTGGGGTACTGTGTTGTGGAAGAGGAGAAGCTGCTGGTTTATAAGCACATGTCCAACGGGACTCTCTATTCGTTGCTGCATAAGAATAACGAGTTGGATTGGCCGATGAGGTTCAGGATAGGGTTGGGCGCGGCTAGGGGCCTCGCTTGGCTGCACCACGGGTGCCATCCTCCGATTATACAGCAAAATGTTTGTTCCAATGTGATTCTTGTTGATGAAGAATTCGATGCGCGGTTAATGGACTTTGGACTCGCAAGGCTTATGACATCGGACGCTAATGGTAGTTTTGTGAATGGGGATCTAGGGGAGCTCGGGTATATCGCTCCGGAATATCCAAGTACTCTGGTTGCTTCATTGAAAGGGGATGTGTATGGATTCGGAGTTTTGCTTTTGGAGTTGGTCACGGGGTGCAAGCCTCTTGAGGTGAGCGCCGCCGACGAGGAAGAATTTAAGGGTAGCCTAGTGGATTGGGTGAATATGCATTCTAGTTCCGGTAGACTCAAGGATTGCATTGATAAAGCCATATATGGAAGGGGACATGATGAGGAGATTGTGCAGTTTCTGAAAATCGCATCTAATTGTGTGCTTTCTCGCCCCAAGGATAGGTGGTCTATGTACCAGGTTTATCATGCGTTGAAGAATTTATCGAAAGACCACAGTTTCTCTGAACATGATGATGAATTTCCCTTGATCTTTGGTAAGCCAGAAAATGAACCAGCTTAGCTATGGATGGCAGTGTGGAATATGTAAAGGTATTAATGGTGGGGATTTTGCAGATTGATCCTAATGTTTATGGTTTGAGCATTTCAATGGGTGACACTAATCAGGTATAGTTGTACTTATATGGTATAATAAACTTTATGGTAGGTTATGCATGCGTTTTATGAAAATCTATTTATTTCTCTCTGTTGTACGAAGATGCAACCTCAAATGTGGTCCAAGATATTTGGAGCATGGTTCGGATTTGAATCCTCTAATATTATGTCCTTGAGAAATTAAGAAATGGATGTTACTTGTGCTCTGTGAAGATATTTAATCTTAGATGATTAATTCATCTAGATCTTGTTTTTTTGCAAGTTTGAAGCATTAAGGGCTTTTTGTTGTTTCTTGTGTAAAAATGTCACATTTTGATGACGTGTACTTCTTTACACTGATATCTAATCATTTAATGCCACATATTCAAAAATAGCTACATTCTGTTTTATTTTAATCAAACTACAAGTTTATTTTCTTATTTTGCAATCAATCACTGGATGATTGAGTAAAAAAAATACCGTACACATTAAATTCATAAAATTAAGGTGTTATGTTTCTAATATAAAGTGAAAGTAGAAAATTTGTTCTCAAATTCTGGACTCTGCATAACTAGAACTTTGATTTCAAGTTTGGCCGGGTTAGAACTTAATTTGATCTATTTAACTTGTGCCTGATGATCGAAAGTCGAAACTCCTTCCCACTGAATCACTTAACCCTGCCACATGAACCAAGATCAAATTCATCATTGCCATTGTGAAGGTCACCTATGTCCCTTAAAGGGAAATTTCACTGATTATTGCCAAAAGGAATAGGCATGTTAGTTCAGACTCACACAACAGTTTGGTGTTTGATTAATTGCTATAACTAGTGAAATCTTTAATAAAATGTTATCTTTTTTTCTATTTTTCCTCTTGCTTTTCATTTTTCAATGCTATGTATGAAATGGTAACAACAACATAAATCTCTAGTAAAAGCAGAAAATAAAAAGAAAAACATTTTTCTAAACTATGTTTGTGATAGATTTTGTCAACTTTTACAATCACTAAGAATATGTAAACCATTTTAGAAAATGTTCCAGTGCAATAGAGGTGTTATTCATAGCATTCTTGGATCAACTTCTTTTCCCTTGTATTCAATTCTAACGCTTAGAGGCTAATCATACGAGTTTTCTCAGAGGCTAATCATACGAGTTTTCTCCAGGATTGGTTCTGACTTTAATGCAAAGAAGAATTCTCAAACATATAAGTGGCTTGTTTTCTAATTTGTGAGGGAATTGTTGATTCAATTTCCTAACAGAAACCTAGCAATGGGGCTGGTCTAACTTAAATTGCATGGAAAATCACCTTTTTTTTGTTTCTTTTGTGTGAAAGCTGTTGTGTTTTTGCATAGAGTCAGAGACATACTTAGTGTAGAAGGCAAGACCATAGTTAGTTAAAATTCTTCTATAAAAAATTGAAAATCAAGCAGTCAATGTTCAATTGCTTAGCTTTGAAAAGTAAAGGAAGACGGCAATTTAAGTGGACCATTGTTATTTAGCTGAGCCATTACTTAAATAAAAACAAACCAATGACTTTGAATTTTGAACCTATGGACACTTTAAACAAAGAAAAAATTGAAATTCAGTTTTAGTATAAAGTTTTTGAGTGAATTCTACCCTGATTTTAAGTTGCACTAATTAGTAAGTAGACAAGCCAGGATGTGGGACCTCCATAAACATACACATGTATGACAATTTGTGATCCAATTGAGCAGAGTTTTCTGGTTTCCTGCATCTGTCAAAATATTCAGTAAAGAGAAACATAAACTGCCATGGGGTGAGAATCTGTCTCCCATGCAATGGAGAAAAAAAATGAAAAACAGATTCTTGATTTGAATCTCAGTTACTTTGGACCAAGTCACATCCTTCTCGAATCTAATTGAAATCAGACCAGAAAGAAAAAGCAAAGATAAAGAAAAAGCAGGTTGCAGCAGAGATTGCTCCTTTGCTGATTTGGCTTTAGTGGGATACCTGAATTTGCAATCTCTTCTTAATCTGTAATCATTTGCTTAGGACTTGCAAAAGATATGGTTTTCAGTTTTTAACTAACAAAATCTTATTAAGACACAAGATAAAATATGAAACTAGGAACCTTCCTGCCAATGGAAACCTATAATTGGACCAGCAGTTATGCAGTGTATTTTCTGCTTATAATTTATATATTCATTATGCATGACATGTTTGGACCAACTTCTATTTCTCTAAATTAAATTCTGAAACTCAAAAGCTACTCACATAAGCTTCTTCCCGGAATTGACTTTGGCTTCAAAATTATTGGTAGAAGGATTTGCTAACATGCACTAAGTGACATCACTATAGGTCCTCATGGCAAGACAGAGAACTCAGGTTGTTTTGATGCAGGAATCAAGGCAACATGAGAATGAAAAAGAATTGTTAATTTTGCAAATTGCAACCTTTAAAATAAGGAAAGTACTTTGTTGAACACAAGGCACTTAAAAGAGGGTGCCACTATAAAAGGAATTCCCAAAGATTACTAAAAAATTAAAGCCTAATTACATGATACATGGAGAGACTAGGCCTTTTTTCTTGTGTGCCGCGCCAATTATCCAATTTGTTTTTCTTTTACCTTGTTTTTTCACATAGTATAATCCAATTCCTATGCATAAATCTCTCTCTATCTGTTTGAGTAGGGGAAAAGTAAATCGTATACTGTGTAGCCTTTAAAAGTATAGTCTTTCTCAAGATTCTCACGTGTAAGTGTAATACTAATTTGCAAGATAAGGATGGTGATAAAAACATCCACAATTTCACTTATTCATGCATTCTCCAGAAGCCATAAATTGAACTAAGTATTTTAAGAATCAGAAGATATGAATTGCATCCAAAATTTTGGTTACTTCATTACCTAAGGCTTTGATTTACAACAACATGAAAGGTACATTCTAAAATAATACAAATTCTAAAATAATGCAGAAAGAGAACATTAGGATCACACTTGTAGCCTTCAAAAACACTTGCAAATTGCAATACTATGTAACAACATTATCTTATAGAACACACTGAATTCTTCCATAAGAGAATAGCAAAAAAAATCAGGATTTCTTCTATGATTTTTCCTGAAACTAGCTGTGGAACTTCACACCGATCAGGCTTGCGTTGGTGGCTGTCTATATTTCACTGCTTTCCTGAATTCATATATGACATGATGATGTTCAGATTATGAGAGAGAAGAAGGGGTGAGCTAAAATATGTGAATAGAAATGAAATGACATGAAATTCCACTGCAATCATGGTAGGTAATCATTCACAAAGGGTCCTAAAATAGAGTACTTATCAGCAACAGGTAGCAATTTCCATTTTGACCTGAGACTTGAATTGGATTGTTAAATTCAAATGTGGCTAAAAGTTGGTCATGATCCTCCAATAAATTAATCAAGCTTTCCATAGAAAGAAAAGGAGCTACCCAATTCTTTTTTTCCCTCCAATAACTAAAGTGATACAGTTCTTCACCCAATGTCTTTTTTGTGTTTCTCATGAAAATAAGAGAAAGATTGTTAGGTAAAGAAGCTTTTGATAAAGAGTGAATATTATCATCCTCTCTTGAGTGTTCAAGTGTAGCCCCCCCCCCCCCCCCCATCATGCTTCAGCTTCTCTTTAGGCTTTAGCTAAGTAGCAAAAGAAACTGTAAAAGCTTATGACAGTGAATAAAATGAAATTGATTTCAATTCAAGATTGTCTATTCTTGTTTTACCATTTTATGAACGTACAGAAAACCAACCTGCTAGTGTTAGCATATTAACCACAAAACCAAATTTAGAATGAGACAGATAAATATCATGCAGTGGACTTGTCTTTCAATCTTGTGGTAATCAGAATAAACAATACTAAACAAAGTTCAATCCTCAACCCAAGTTGAATTACCCTACTATGACCCTCCAAGAATTTTTAGTACATTCGTTCAGGATCTATAGTAAGTGCATGTTTGGATATCACGGTAGACAGCCACAAAAGCTAACGGAAGTTGCTTTTGTCCAACGTGATTTTGTCTCACCATGGTTTTCCATTGTGTATCCAAACATGCACTAAGGCTCTTAATCACCCCAATTCCCTTAGGCCATGCAGATCATATGAACAAAAGTATCAGAAAGTATTTGATAGATGTGAGTGTATACCTGTTATGTATTGGATCAGGTCCATTGGGTACTCTTCTCTTGCTCACAAAGATCATTCCAGAATTTGAATGCAGGGCATGTCTCTGCATGCCAACCAACTTCAAATGCTTGGAGATAACATTTATTGGAACTAGAACTGTCCTTTTGGTTTTACTGTTCACTGAGATTGCAACAAGGAACATAAACCAGATAACTCCCACAGACACCAAAGCTCCAAGAAGCAACCTTCTAAGGCTAACACCACCAACACCCATATCTTGATTTCTCTTATGACTTTCCACCCAATGGCAATGGCTGGTGGAAATTGAAGGCAAAGGCATTAGAGTGTTTCAACAACATTTTGGCATTGATCACATAAAGATGACACAAGAAGCTGATAGAGAAGAAAATAAATAGAGAGCAACATGAAAGGACAAATTAATGAACTGGTTCCTGACTTGGCGGGCTTGGAGTGAGTGTCTCTATTTAAAGGCAGACACCAAAAACTATTCTCTATGTGGTGTGTGGGATCCGGGTTCCCTGCACTCAAAAGTTCCTAAAGTCACTGCATCATAGTTTGGCATTCGTCGGATTAAGATCTAATGACTGAGATTTAAAATGACAATTATACGCATAAAATTGATCTCTTTAAATTTGAGCCGTTAGTTAAAGATCAAACGGCTGTAGAGCCATGACCGGGTGACTTCAGGGAATTTTGACGACACGAAATCCAAATCCCGGGTGTGTGTGGATAAGTATGTGTGTGAGGAAGGAGAGAGAGACATTGAAAGAGTGTAATTGGAGAAAGGGTGAAGAGAGCATGGACAAACATAAAAAGCCAATGAATCAGAAAAGTTAGTTATTTGAGCTTCTTTAGGTGTGAAAAAAGGGTCCACTTGAGCTCTCTTTTACTGGCTTTGTGCATTTTCATGCAACAAGGAAAGGGGATCTCTCTATGATCTCTCTAACTCTCACATACTCTGTCTGCTGTTTATTTATGTGAAGTGCTGATAAAATGAAACTTAGAGCAGAGATTCATATAATATAATGCAGGTTCCCCCACATGTTTCACTCAAAACTATGGAACAAAGTTGGATAAACAGCAGAAATATAGTTCAAGCGGTCTCATTATTTCTATGACAGTTAAATATTGTAAAAGAATGATGACAGTACCTGTTTCCTTGAAGTACAAAGGAAATCTTTGATTAACTCATGCTCATGAAGTTTGCTAAAAAAAATTTACAACATCTCATTAAAGTAAAATTTAAAGCACCTTTATGGAAACAGATTCTATCATACTAAAATTTTACATGATTTAATCTTCACATTTTGATTCTCTCACACATATGTCCATTTGGGGTTATGTGCTAACTAAGAAATAGCCTGTTTGGAATTACAGTGGACACAATCTAAAACACAATGACTACAGAAACTACATTACGTAACTTCTTCTTATAAGCGATTATAGAATTTCCTATCACAGAACCGAGCATGTTATTAGGCACACAAGCCACAAATACCAAGCGTAATTTGGCATTTGAAGTTCTTTGAGGATGCTTTTACATTATGGACAGAGTTTACTTTAGCAACATGATAGGCAATGATTCTTTCTTGAGATGAATCGTCAGAGATTCAACATAGTTTCAACTAGTGACATAATTCACCTATTCCTACACTTAGGCAAAATTCGATGGACGCAAAGCTGTTAACTGATCGAATTTAAACCTTTTTGTGGACTTTGTTTCATCACTAAAGCAAAAGTTTAGCAATGAGACCTCAATCTACAAGTACTAAATCATTTTTCAGCTGAGGAATTCCACATTACATGTAGAAAAGAATTCAAGCTTTTATAATTCATCACATATGACATAACATGTGGCAGGGACCAATATTGGACTGCCTGTGACACCTTTTGAAGAAGTGAGTAGGTGCAAAACTAATTCCTGTTGAACCCTATAACAGATTAAAAATTCCACCAGCAAGTTCATCAGCCTTTACTGCAACTGTGTTACTTGAAAGTGTGATCTCCTCTTCTTTTGGGCCCATGTTGGTCCATAAATTGCCAAGAGCGTCCGGCCGAACCTTCTATCAGTTATCTGCAGTTCCATACAACCGCTTCACAGCTCAAGTTTTGGGCATATCATTATAATTCACATCCATAATAAAATCATGAAAGGAGGGTCAAAAGAATTTCAAGTAAAACTAATGATTGGAAATTAGATTATATGTGATAAAATAAGAATACCAAACATTTTCACATGTTGATGATATGCAAACACAGTACTGTTGGTTATTTGAGTTACCTTCACAAGATGTCCACAAGAATCCAGCATATCAGTTTTTGAAGGATACTCAACTACCTATATCAGAACAAGATAGTTCAATATAAACTTAGTAAGCAGAAGACCATTTAGACCAAGAATAAGGAAGAAACTACTACATACAATAAAAGCGTCTTCTCCAACCAAGGATGATTCTGAGATTTGCCTCATCAGCACCCCATAGTCAACTTGCGTATATGGAGGGGTGACACTAATGTAATCAAATGGGCCATAGTTTCCTGCATGTAAACAAGACAAATTTACAGAAGCAGTCACTCCCTTACTAACAATGGAAATATTCATTGAATTCCCTTCATTGAGATGCTTAGCAAATAACTGCATAGAAAAACAATGCTTCCAGAATAATTTCTGGTAATTCCTCAGCCAGCAATACTTTTGCATCAAATATCTCATATGTCAGACTATAATATGTTATTATTTTTTAGGGGAAGGGTGAAGTTATAAATCATTTTGTAACCCTGTAATTTTCCATAATCCTAGTACCAGTTGACGAAGATGCTTTGTGGATATACATAAAACTGAATTACAAGGGATAAAATGTACATGCCTACAAATTGCTTTCCACGTTCAAAGAATTTTTCCACAGTGACAGTATGTATGACTGAAGCATCAAGGAATCCAGTCCCCTCCAAGTTAGGACGTAAAACATCTGATACAACCCAAGGATCCATCTCGACAAAATGCACCTGAAATATTTTAAATCATAAAAACAAAAGAATTCAAGTAAAAGTTGCATCAACGGGAAATTTTAAAACAAATTGTTGAAATTCCTTTTGTGCATCTCATTGAACTTGATGAAAAATCTGTTAATTCCACTTCTTAATAGAAGGCTGATTCAATCACTTAGTAGTGAGGAGATATCTTAGGTATTCAACATGTGATCACAATATTTTACAAATGGGTTACTGCAACATGTGGTCACAGTCCATATGATAGAGTTACTGCAAACTGCTTATTGAAAACATTAATACCTCACAACATCCTCGGCTAAGTGCTTCAATTCCAACAGAACCTGTACCACTATATAAGTCTAACCAGCGTCCAGGTCTCAAGGATGCAGGAGAGCCACCAGCCGCCTTTGGCATTACAAAATAAAGTTATTACTATGAACAATACTTATTACTTAATGAGCAAACAACTGTACTACGAGATAAAAAATGCAACTGGTACCTGTAATATATCAAACGTTGCACCTTTTACAACTTCCATCATGGGGCGTACATCCATGCCCTTAGGTGAGAGTAGCTTCTTTCTTCGAGCTGTTCCCCCAAGAACCTATATCATTGGAAGGTTACAATGTGCAAGAGGTATTAAAAAGCATATGACTAACTGAGGAAAGGCGTTAACATCAGAATTCAGAAAAGGAAGACAACAATGAAATATCAAACTATTTAAAGTTTTTTTTTCCCTGTTTTGTTCTAGACCCTCAGGCTTCGTTTGGATTGATGGAACATAATGGAGCGGAGCGGAGCGGAATGGAATATAATGGAACGGAATGGAGCGGAGCGGAATGGAATAAAAATTTCATTCCATTGTTTGGATATTTTATGACGGAGCGGAACAAAGTTACCACTGCGTTGTTTGGATAATGGACAGAGCGGAACGAGTTATAATTTTTATTATTCCTATATTACCCTCATTTTAAAATAAAAGACAAGCTGAAAAAACAGTTAAAAATTGGTAGCCAATGTTCAATATCTTAAGATCTGGTGTGTCTAAATATTGAACATGAATGCTCCTATTAAGAGGCCAATATCACCAGCAACGTACAGACAAGGACAAAAATGCAGCAACAGTCACCAAAGGCACCACCACTTGGACAAAGAGAAGAAGTCACAATGCCACAACGTACACCACCAGCCATTGAAAAGAGAGATGCACACTAAGCAGCCACAAGAACCACGTAATTAAGAGGCCAATATCACCAGCAACCGTACAGTTGCAAACATTTGAAGAGCAACTATACTTGCAGAGTGTAAATAAATGTATATATATCTCCCTGTCCTCACAATATATAAGAAAAAATCTAGTTGTAGTGATTATGTATGGAGGTTATCATGGGTAGAATGGTATTTTCATAATTTAATTAAGTGACCAATTTTCCTTTCCATTCCTTTCCATCCAATTTGGGAGGGAGTAAATCTGATGGAATATAATGGAGCATGATGGATGTTGGACCATTACTTACCACTCCCTTCCATCCTATTTTAAATAAACCAAACAATGGACCCATCCCTCCTTCCCTTCCCTTCCACTCCACTCCCTCCTCCTCCATCAATCCAAACGAAGCCTCAGTATCCGGAAGTCACATTGGAATCTGACTCGAGCCGAGTCGAAAGGGGTAAAGCTCTCCAGCATCTTTTTCTCTATACACAGGACTCAAATCGGATATCTTATTCAAGAGGAACCGAGTTCCTCGCCACTTGGATAATATTCAGAGTATAAATTAACCATTTAAGCATAATATTCAGGGTGAAATAGAACTGTAAGAAGTTCAATAGATAAAGCTTGACAAGTTGATAACAAGCTCAAAAGATTGATTTACAACCTAAATAGATGTGAGAGCCTTAAAAATAAACAAAAAGAAAGAGATAAACGGCCCTAGATGGAATAAGATGGGATGGAGTGGTATGGAAATGAAGAATAAAATTATGTGTCATTGTTTGGATATTTATGATGGAACGTAGTAAAATTTCCATTCCATTATGTGGAAAGTGGATGGAATGCTAACCATCATATAGAGCAGTTCCATTTCATATCTCCCGGATTGGGGGAATAAAAAAAAAAGATATTGGATGAAATGAAACGTAATGCATTTCATCAAGTTCCACTCTTTTGCAGCCTCTCTACTTTATCCTCTCCTATCAGTATAGACAAAGGTTATAACTTATAAGTTTCTCAAGGAAGTAGAAAACCGTCCAAGAGCACATCCGGCTAATATCAATTCATCAGATTCACTGTTATCACTGTCATCTCCATCTAATAAATGATCAAATACTTTTACTAGTTAATTAATACTCAAAGATGTTACTACTATATGTCAAACATCCGAAATTTAAACACTGCTTTGAAGTTCTAACTATTTGAGAACCCCCAATGCTGCGCAAGGAAGCTTATCACTATCATCTTAAAAGTTTTAAGAATGTTGGCAATTCGTCATACACGTAAAGTGTATCCATCCTAAATGACATTGGAAGGCAAAGGCTGCAGAAAAAGGCTGATAAGCTACTCTAAACTGTGGGGCACACTTCAAATGGAATGTATCAATTCCACTATACATTTTTTAATGAAGTACAAGCAACCTCCAAGCAAAATGTCTATAAACATACAAAAACAAACCTCCTTAATTTCCTTATCAATTAGCACTGTTAGAGGATCCAATTCCTAAAATGAGAGTACCTGAAGCAGTTTATGCGTAGTACGATGAGGTTTAGGGCCCTCTGGTGGGTCCTGCACTTGCTTCCCTCCTCTAGTCCTTGGCTGCTCCTTTATCCTCTTAGACTAAACAGTTACACCCCCAAGAACAAGAAAACACAAAGCTAAATTCACCATTCTCACAAAGCTTTCATTGAGACACAATATGACACAGTATTTTCATTTTTCAAGCATGAAAGTTAGAAAAAAGAGAGAAAAATTGAACCTTTGGAGATGATTGAGAAAAGTACTCGTCAGCATCAGCATCATAACCATACCGCTCAAGTAAGATTTTTTTGTCTTCACTCGCCAACCCATTTCCGGATTCTGCAAACAAATGAAGAAACACAACAGTGCAACCATAGTTAAACAACAAATTCAAGTAAAAATTGTAATTTTGCTTTTTTTTGTGTGTTGTGAAGTGGCAATAGAGAACTTACTAGTGTAAGAGGATATGAGTAGCGAAGAAGGGTAGTTGGTGGGTGTGGAGGAGAAGGTGATAAGAGGAAGAGGTGAAGGTGATGATGGTGACCCGAAATTTGCTTTGGTGTTTAGAAGGAGTGGTGATGGTGTTGGAGGGGACAAAACCGCCATTGAATGTAGTGAGATTGTTGAAGTTGTTGGAAGTGGAGTGAGTGTGAGTTGATAGGTTCAGTGTCAATGGTTTCACTCTGAGAACGGTGGCAACAGTGGACACAACCGTTGTGAGAAACCAGTGTTGTTGAGTTTGGATAAAACCACCTCAAGCGACCAACAGGAAGAACATCATTTGGTTCCAAAAGCATTTTTATAAACGATGGTCGTTTTGCTTAAATATGTTTTTAGTCCCTAATGTTGGTTTTAGTCCCTACAAATATACATTGTTATATGTTTTAGTTTTTGTCGTTAAGTTCTTCTTATGGGAACTCATAAAATGATATGATGACTCTTGCTTCATGTTTGGTGTTTTTATCTAATTTGGCTTTGTGTGACTCACTCATTTACACCAACACAATCATTGTCGTTAAGTTTTACTTACGTGACTCACATGTGTTTTTCATGAACAAAAACCTAGGTAGCGATGAGTTGTATAAATGGGTGAGTATTTTGATAAAAACATCAAGTATGAGAGGGGAGTCATCGTTCTCTGAACATGTAAGTAAAAGTGAATGATAAAATCTAAAACAGATAACAATATGTATAACATGTATTCCTTAATTTCTAGAATTAAAAACTAAGAAATATATTTTTAGGGACTAAGTCTAACATTAGCTATATTTGAAGGGACCATAAACATATTTAAGCGATGTTTTTTTTTCAAGGAGGAAGCGACTAATAGAAAATTCCAAATTCTATTGATGATTCATGTAGATGTAGTGTTGGTTTGTTTTAAGGTCTTTTTTTTTACAAGAATAGAATGAAAAACACAAATAAACAATAAAAAGAAACACACCCAAACAACTACCCCGAACATATCTAGTCTCTATCGCAAAGATTCTAGCTCAAGGGGTAGCGGGTTCTAAACAAGGAGAAAATCTAAAGCTTGTTGGCTCCAATTTTTGCCATAAAATCAACACACGTGTTCCTTTCCTCATAATGTGGGTCAACCTAATCTCTCACCGACGACTCAAAGAATCCTTGATGTTCCAAATCAAGACTGCTAACATATGAGGACTCGAGGGGCTCGCAATCAAAGACACCACATGAACGGAGTCCGAGTAACAAACCACCTGCTTATAAACCATGTCTCAAGCCACTTGAAGGCCATGCAGGATGGCTAGAAGCTCCATATGAAGGATGGAACAATCCTAACTCGATTCACAAAAGCCCACTAACCAATCCCCCTTGATATTTTGCAGGCACCCACCAAAACCATAACTATTCAAGTTGGCAACCTTGTTGCCATCACAGCTCAAGATACGAGGGTGGGAAGGAGGAATCCAAGCCACTTCACGCACCTGGGCTATAGTAGCAATGTGAAATCAATATCCCAAATGAGACACCTCAACCACTGAACAAGGTTCGCCAAAGAGAAGCTCGCATAATGCACTCCAAGACTGAGCCCAACCTGAATCCTCTTCGCGATATAGAAATCTTTGAGGCAATGAAGAGTGGACTCCGAATAGAAACTACATCTTCTACAGGTTGGAGATGGTGTCTTATCCTCTGAAACCGAACACCATTAGCATTCAGGGCATCATGGAAAATTAACCATACTACCAACACTACTTTAAGGGGGCCATGGAGCCTCCAAATCCAGCTCTAGGACATATCTGCACCACCACCACCCTAATACAACTCAAATATTTCCGGTTAACCCAGCCATAACCAAAACTCGCAGAGTAAATCCTATAAGACTCACCCTTCCAAATGATACAATCCTCTACGTGCAGGTTCATGGTGTTGTTCAAGGAAAGGATCACATCCCTTATGCCCTCAGGGAGCCTGGTGTACATAAGGTCACAATTCTAGTCGTCTGTATCTATAAAATCACGGCACTTTGAGATCTCTATTATGGATGTTCACGAACTCAACTTGTTGGCGCGAGTTATCAAACCAAATAGATGGATGTTGAAAAGAAAAAGTGTTTATTTAATTTGATAATAAAATGTGTTTTTAGTCCTTGTAATATAAGTGAAATTTAATTTGATCCCTCAAAAAATGTGTTTAACTTATTTTTTGGGTTGGAGGGGAGGGTCTAAGCTCGAAAGAGGAAACTACACGCGGGTAGCTCGGAGGAACGAAACACATGCAACATCATACAAAAGTAAGTTGGAACAGCTAGACGGATGACTCTCCAACACATGATTCCCAAGCCCTAAGTCATGAGCCAAACCCGCTAAGCAATTAGCAACCTGATTGACCACCTGACAAACATGAACGCACAGGAACTCCCAATCCATCTCCTTCCAAGCTCAAATCTAATTGACAAGGCCACCATAGGGATGACTCGGGTCGCAACCGTTGTTGATGAGACCGACTGCAACACTTCAATCACTCTCAACGGTCACCTTGGGGAAGCCCTTGGACTAGGCTTTGGAGAGAACTGTGAAAATACCCCAAAGCTCCGCCCACAAAACATTAGACGTTCCCAAATTCCGGTAAAAAACCAAACAATCATCGATAGTTGGAATCTTGACCGACCAACTCCACCACAAGCTGCCATGCTCATGGAACCCTGCACTAAACCAACTGTATTATACTTGATCCAGGTAGAGGGGAGGGGTCCGACCCACCTCAGCCAATCGGTACCCTCTAGCATTTTGAATAGTTGCACGACATTGAGAATGCTCCAGCTGCATTACGCAATGCAGCAGTAAGCACCTGGTGCAAATCGAAATCCACCCTCTAAAACACAAAATTTGCATGCATGGCGGCATGGTCCAGATCAACCAATGGCGGAACCAGAAATTTTGGAAAGCCTGGGCACATTTATGAAGTAGTCCCTGAATTTTTCCCTTACCTTTACATTTGCCCTTTTTTGTTTTTTTTTTACCCAAATTGTGATTTGGGCCAAAGAAATTTTTTTTTTTGGCCAGAGCCTGGGCACAGGCCCAGGATGGCCAGGCGGTACATCCGCCTCTGAGATCAAACAAAATAGGAGATCAAAGCTCGAGGGGTAACCCCACCTCCTAGTGCCGCTAAAATTGTTAGCTTAGATAAAATTAAGTTTCATCTTCCATTCCATGCACCATTAATTATAAAAGTAATTTTCGTTATAAATACAAATTAAAAGTATACAATATGTAATAAATTACTTTAAATTTTCGGTAACGTTTGACCCAACTTGTTTAGAGCTTAAAAGTTACTTATAAGTTAAAATTAAAAATAAGAGCTTTAAAAATAAAACTAAAGTTGTTTGGTGATTTTCATATTATTACAACTTAAATGTAACTTTTAAGCTAAAAATTGTTTGACAATAAGCTATGTATTTTCACATATACTCATCTAAACATTTTATCAAATGGTTGGTGTGCAACCTTATATGTACATAAATGTTGACACTTGATAACGTCTGATACATTTTCCATAGATGAAGCATTCAAAACATTTTCCATAAATAAAGAACTCATCTTCATTAACATGATAATTTCTTGGGAAAAACCATCAAAATTAACCTCTTTCATATCATGTTTTGTTTTTAAAAAGCCAGCAAAAATCACAAAAAAAAGGTGAAGAAAGGGCCTGAACATTGCTGCAAGGTGAATTGGTGAATTGAAAAAGATGAAATCTGAAAAAAGGGTGAACAGAGTTTGAAACTTTAAAATAGAAATCTCAAAGTCTGAAATAAGGATGAATTGATGAGGTGATTAGATCGAACTTTGTTGTGGAATGAGTAAGCAAAGCTTCAACGAATTATTCTTACTTCTGCAGAGATCGATGAACAGGGAAGCAAACACAAGTCACGAGAGAGAAGAGAAAAATAAGTTACTTTTAAGTAAAAAGTCCATCTTCCTAACTTACTTATTCCTTTTTTCTGTTATAAAAAATAAGTTACTTAAAATTTTAGATCTTTTTTAAAATTGTGTTTGACCCAACTTTAACTTTAAAGTAATTTAAAAGTCTAAAATAAATTGGGCCAAACACTACCCTCATCTTACGATATTTGTTTTTCTTCGGAAAAATCATCTTACGATATTTGATAAACTTAGTATTTCATTTTTTTCTAACCTTTTAGCAATTTATAAATTAATTTGCTCATCATTTATTTATCATTTATTTATCAAGATGTTTGAGGGTAACATGGCAGGTGGCAGCTGTCTGGACAAATAAGATGGCCACTACTTGAGTTAGCTCATAGCTGTACATGTTGGCAGAATAGTTTCAGTCCAGATTAGCAAGCTTTGATTAATAATGTTTGAGTAAATCAAAAGTTATCAAAATAACAAACTTTTCAAACATATCAGTTTTCCTTTTTTTACCACTTGACTATGAAGAACTATTTGCTATATATAGTTTTCAGGCTCAGCTACGGCGCATTGGAGATGCCGGGCTATACCCCCACCCCTCCATTGTTGTACTTTTTTATCAAAAGTATTCTTATAGTTATTAATTGTGGAAATCTTTAATATACACAAGTAAAAACAAAAATAAAAATACTTATTTTCTTAATCAATCATTAATCCTTTAATCATCAGAAAATTTCAAAAACATTTCTCTCACATTTTCATCTTTTCTCTGAATCTACTCCAGACCTCCTCTCCACCACAAATCCCTTCCATCAACCACCATGCACCCCACCACAACCCTTTCCTCCAAGCACAACCCTTGCCCTCTCTCCTTCTCCTCGGTCGGCGCATTTCCTGGCGACCATAACACCCTCTCCCTCCTCCACTTCCAGTTTCAGATCTGCGTGGAGTGAAGCGGTGGTGGTTACTGGGTAGTTGAAGTGCTGGCCCCACATGGTTATTTCCGCGGTGGCACGAGACACGATAGTGAGGAGCGGCACGGTGGCTGAGGGTCTGGTGCGAAGAACCCCCTCCCCCAATTTGAAGATCCATCGTCCCCGTTCAGATCTAGGTTTCGCAGTCGGTGGGGCGTGTAGAGGCAAACGACGACAACTTCGAGCATGGTCGCTATCTCCCACAACCACCACCGCTGGGTCTCACTGTTAATTCCCTCCCATCTTCAAATCCTTCGTCCAAGCAAGGTATCCTCATCATCTTCCAAATCTCCAGATTTCTAAGATCCATTAAATCTTCTTAAACATCAATTTTGTTTTCTTTTTTTTCCACAATTTGTTTGACTATGATTCAAATCTGCTGATGAGGATTATGGATGTTGATTTCCAGATCTGAAAAATAGAAGAAGGTTGCAAGATAGAGGTTGGGGAAGAAGAGAAGATACACACAGAGTTAAATGATAAGAAAGAATAGATTTTTTATTTAAATTTCTCATAATCTGGGGAGGTGATATTTCTCATAATCTGGTGTTTGTTGGGTTTAGTGATTCAATTTTGGAATCTGGTGGAGCTTGTGTTTGACAGTTGAAATAATAGCAAATGGGTTCCAGGTTGTTCGTGAACCTTCCCTGGTTCTCTCATCCTCCCCTGTTCTTGTATTTTTTAGTTTTTTATTGATTGTAATGGGTTGTTCATTCTAGAATAATGAAGATAATAATTAATAATTTGTTTATTTTCAGTTTTTTCTATTGTTGGAGAATAAAGATGAAGAAAGAATGATATAGTTGATGGTGAATAAATTTAGTTTCCTGGGTCTTGTGTTGTTAGATGATGAAGATATATGATGAAAGATTGAAGATGGTGATGAGATTAACCTAAATTCTTAATTACGTTTTTAACTAATTCACTAATAAATATGTTTTTTGAATTATTTTTTAAAATAAAAACCTGGAAACCTACTACAATGGGTCAAAAGGTGCTTGTGTAACTTTACACAAGTTTTTACTTATGTATGTTAAAGGCCTTCATTAATTGTGAGATTAATTTCTCATACTATAGTTAACGCATGTACGGGGTTGATCAATTTTTTTTTTACTCACATAGTTAAAATTTAAATCTCTAATTACTTGCTTAAAGAGCTAGCGATATGTTAAACCACTGTACTTATTCAATTGTATTTCGAAATACTATCGTTAATTAGACTTTTATTTTAGTTCAATGAGCTTATCACATGCTAATATGACTTCAAAATTTATTTGACTAACCTAAAGGGTTGACGAAGTGAAGCAAGTTGCAAGTAAGTTGTAAACTTTTCCTCTCTCACCCTAGAGAAAGGAAAAAAAAACTTATTTAAACTATTAGATTCAATTATTTTGTTGGAATGTGTTACAATTAAAAACCAATGCGTCTTATTTAATCTATGAGCAACTATTCCTGTCTCACACTATTCAATTATTTTATGGCAAAAGCTTATTAGTTCTAAAATAAGGTTTTAAACATTACCTTATCCAAATTACTTGGAATTGATTGTAATTGTAAGTCTTACATTATTTTAGTTGGTGAAAGATGAAGTTCAATATTACTATTACACAACCTCAAATTTCTTATACAAATGCACCACCACTTAGATATACTTTTAAGTTTATATAACTTTCTTCTGTTATTCCTGTTTTAAAATATATGAGATATAATCTAAATATTTATTTTGAAAAGTGCGAGTTTTTTTTTTATAATCTGCGTGGGTGTCTTAAGTAATGTTTTCTCAAGCTTCTTATTTTTTACAAGTACTTTCATTCAAAAAAATATTTGAAAGAATATCCAAAATAACATAAAATTATTAAATACACGGTGAACTGAGTTGAATCAAGATTCATTCTTGTGAGATAAAGAATACTTAGTCAACCAATGCGCCGCATGCAATGATGCAAGTAAAGTGTAAAAATTTGTGATCGTGTTTATTTTCTTGTTATTATTTTGACAACAATTATGATAGTTTTTATTATGTAAAAATTCTCTCATATTATATTATGTTAAAGTGTTTGTGTTTATCTTTCTCCTTAGACTACCCACAACGGTGTTGAAAGTGGGTAGTTTAATGTTGAAAGTGGGTTTTAATGGTGTTGAAAGTGAGTGTTGAAAGTTCGAAGGAGGAGAGAGGTGTTGAAAATTTTCAACTGTGTTGAAACCTGCCCGCGGTGACACGTGGCACGGCCTGGTTGGTTGATGCCAGGCGCGTGCCACACACGCGCAGACAGGGCGCGTTACGGGCAGGTTGTGGCAGCAGGCGGGACCGTGGTGGGACGCGTGGCACGCGTCGGTTGGGCACCGACAGGCGCGTGCGTGCCACGCGTCAGAGGAGAGAGAGGACGGTCTGAGGGTGACGCGTGGCACGCGTTGATTGGTCCGGACGATTTTTTTTTTCCCTAATTTTTCCAACTCAATTATTTCATTCAAAAAAAAATTTTAAAAATATAAAAAATTACCAAAATTCATGATTTTTTTTTCTCTATAAATAGAGACTTGGTTCGTTTGATTTGGACACAGAAAAAAACCAAGTTTTACATCATCTTATTCATCTTATTATCTTTCTATTATTCCCTTTGCTTTGAAATGAATCCCAACAAGTATCATTTCAACACCCAGAATTCTTCTAACCAAATTCCCAACAATTATCAACATCCAAATCAGTTTATTTAATTTAATTTTTATCGTAAATTTTAATTTTATGAAATCATAAAAAGAAAAATATAAAATTAAATTAAAATATGAAATAAAAGTGGTGGGGTAGGGGGTAGGGTGTTGAATGAAAAATCATTGGAGTGGGTAAAAGTTGAATGAAGTGTTGAACTGGAGAGAGAAGGTGATGTGGAGTGTTGGGAAGAGAAAAAGTGGAATGTTGAGGTTGTTGAATGTTGAAACCATTGTGGGTAGTCTTATAAATATTCATATAATTTCATATATTTAATACATAAAAGAGGGATAAAAACAAAAAAATTATAACATGAGATAACTTTGGCTATTTACTGTTCGTGCATGAAATTTGTAATGGTTTATATTTAAAAGTTATAACCACTGGAACATCTGTAGGATTCACAGCTGCCAAAAAATTGTTGGTACCCACAAATCTTGCAAAGATAATAATCACCTACTTCGTCAGTCTATAAAGACGGTTGTGAAAAATACAAAAAAATAGTAGATATGCTAAATACTTGATAGAGAGAGAGCTTTGTGGTCTATGATTGTCTCACCCAGTTTGAAATTGCTAGTAATTGTATTTTTTTAATATGAGCAATTTGTTTTTAAAAAGGCATTACTTGTATTTTTTTCCATTCACCGTAAAAAATGAGCATTACTTGGCACACACAAAAAACATTACTTTAATAAATATCTCGAGAGGAAGCTCACTAGCTCTCAACAAACATTTATTTATTTATGTTTTGATTTTAAAAAGCTGCACACCGTATTACAATAAGAATTAAAGAGGGAAACTACAATAATATCCCCAGAGCATATTCAACACCATTTGAAAACCCTAGTTGTCAATTGTCATTGTATCTGGTTAATCTCTTATCCATATTTAATTTATTCCATTCCTTATTTTTTATCATATCTCACCTAGTACGTCCCGTTACTGCTTTACAAAAGAATGTGAAATTGTATGGAAAGTATTCGCTTCGGTCCTATTTATAAGCAACAAAAAAAAATTCACATAGTTTAAGAAATGTAGTAAAACTAGATAAAATGCATTAAATTTGTCTTGAATCAAAATAAACTTCTAAAATTACCCTTTGTTATTCATGTTGGAAAGTGGGAAAGAGAGAGAATAATTAATGAGACACATTTTACAAGTTAGAATTAATAAGGGCATCATTGGAAAAAAATAATTAATATAGTTCAAACTTTCATTTGGTTCTTATAAAAAGGACCAAGATTTTTCTTCTCTTTCATGCTTATAAATAAGACCAGAGGGAGTAACAATTAATTTCTGTTTTGAACTTTGAAGGGTTAAATATGAAGGGATCGGTTGGCTTTGGCCGGAGATGGAGACACAGGTTGGTAAATAAAGAATACTCACCGGGGATGTTGACATAGCACACCACACATTTATATGACAGATTAAATAAACTTTTTCTTAAAATATGGACCTAACCTAAACTTAGAAACCTAACTTAAAATTTTTCAAGCGAAAGACAAAAATCAAAACCGGCCAAATAACATAAACATATTTAGCCCAACTTTGAAAGAGCAATGTATCTAAGCTAACTTCATATATGTTCATAGTAGTACTAGTAACTAGTAAGTTCAATGATGTAAATAACATGATATGTTCACAACTTATTTTTAATACATCTCATTTTCACTCATTTTAATTTATTTCTATTTCTATCCTTTTGTCGTCATCTTATCTTATACATTTTCTTTTTTTTCCATCTCTCTTATCCTTTTAAGTCTTTTCATCTTAAAATGAGATGTAAAAGCAACATTAATCATCAGAATAAAATGAAATAGTGATCTGAAAACAATTAAGTGCAGATACTGACACAATTAAAAGAAGAACGTGACCTGGAAGTGCGTGCACGATATTTTTCCAAAGAAGAAGAAGACGTGCTCCCACCGGGACCGGGACCATGTCGGTAACTCACTCGCATGTACATGTCTACACCACACGACACATTGCCTTTCAAATTCAATTGCACACGCTTTCTTTTTTTTATGTCGATATAAAAATAAAGCCACCAAACAAAAGTTCCAAATACATTTAATAGTCACATAAAAAATAAAAATATGAAATATTTAATTTAATAGTCACATAAAAAAGGTTGAAAGCAACAACGACAGACCCGTTTGTTGCGTTGTTCCCTATTAAAATATTAAAAAAATTGAATAAAAATTTGGTTTTTGTTTTAATTTAAATTTAAGTCGCGTTACCATACCCGTAAATAAAAAAAAAACTGTGTTACCATAAACACATGATCCAATTTCTCTCTCCTCAATTATAATTGTTTTTTTTTTAAATTAAGAAAATAGCTTAAGAAAATAATAAGATTATTCCATAAGGGATTTTTCTAAATAAGTGATTCTTTAAAAAAATAAGAAAAGACAAACTGCTCAACATACCAATGCAAAAATTAAATAAATTTTGGTAGTTTTTTTTTTGAAAGTGAATAAATTTTGGTAGATAATTTACCGGTTTGTGCTCACTTAAAAAATAAGTTATTTTAAATTTGAATAAAAAATTGATTTTTCAAAAAGCAGAAATTAATTAATTTTTGTTTGCAAATATAAACATTACTTTTTCACTATACAAATCAATTATAAACAATTGATTATTTCAAAAGATACTATAAAAAAATCAATTTTCTGCTTTTGTTTAATAAAAATATCTATTTTTTTAATAAAAAACATTCCCAAACAGTTTTAAAAAACATAGGTAATTGCTTTTTAAGAAAATTAATTATTTCATAAAATACATTTGGTAGTTTGGTCTTCCTCTTACTCTTGACTCAAGACTCAAGAGCACAATTAGTAGAAACTTTTAAATATTTTATACATATACTAAATCTCCTGCTTAAGAAAGTATGTAATAAGATTTAATAATAAAGGGAGTATCACATAGAGAAAATCTTCTGAAAATATTTCCTTGTAATAAAGTTCCAATTATTTCCTTTCAAAAAAAGTTCCAATTATTTCTTTTCAAAAAAAAAGTTCCAATTATTTTAAATTTTAATTAAATAACACCAAGACCATAAAGTATATTTTAACCAAGTCAAAATTACTTTATCCTTATCCTTATTTATGCTGATTTGTTTTGAGAGAAGATCTTCTTAATTGGTAAAAAATATATTTAAAGCAGCAAGTAATAAATACTGATAACTTTTTCTTATCCTTTTTCTCATAACCCGGATCTGATCCTCCACGTGTCAAATCCTCCACCGTTAGATCAAAGCACACAACTATTTATCACTTGCATCCATCATCATTGTTTCTTTACCAGCTCAACATCATCGATGCTGGTGAGCTATCTCTGTTGATTCACCGAACACCCACTTCGAAAAGCATCGATTTTTTTGAACAACACCAGGAATCTCGAAAAGGGTCGTTGAGAAAAAACAAATTCATGGGTGTTTGCGGGTCTAGACCCAAGGTCGTTGAAGACCTCAAATTGAAGAAGAACAAGCATCGCCGGAGAAGAAGGAGAATCCTCCGCCGCCGCGTTTCTTCTCAGAAGATTGAAGCTGATGCCGCTCACTCTCACTCGGTTTTGCAGACTTCTAATCGTGCTTCAGGTGCTTAGTTAATGGTGGATCGGTGATAAACTGATAATTTTTAAGGACCCTTTTGTTTTTTTTTTGTTTTTAGTTTTATTTGATTCATCAGTTCAATGCAAGCGGTTAGCTTGATTTGTTTTGTACAGTTTGAATTTTTTTGAGTTGAAATTTATGATTTTTATTTTTTAATAAATTTTTTTGATGTGAGTTTGATTGACTTTGAAGTGAAGCTTCTTGTTTTCTGTTTTCAGATGTTGCTTGGTTTGATTCTACTTCAGCTTTGGATTCTGAATGTGATGACGAATTTTACAGTGTCTATGATGGTATGTTTCATTTTCTAGTATCAAATTGTCTATTTGTTTTACTTTGATTAGCAGCATGGTTAATCATTTAATGTTAATTTCAAAAAAAAAATCATTTAATGTTTGATAGATTGGGTATGTATCTATGAATGGGTAGTGGATGCTGGTGATAGCAGGGATGGTTCTGTGTTAAGAGTGCACCCTTGTAATTATTGTTAAGATTGCTAAGAATTAAGAAAAACTTAGATTCTACATTGAAATCAGATGGCCCTTGAGCTGATCTAAACTCTGTTTGAACAGGAGAAGTGTCTGCAAGTCATGGAGATGAGATTGGAGAGGACAGAAGGCTAACCCCAGATCATTGTGGGATGCTGCAAAACACCTGCTTGCCTTGCCTTTCTTCTAATGCAGTTGCTGTAAATGAGAAGAAAAGGCCAACGAGTCCCGATGCACAAAGTTCGCGGAGAAAGTCGCTTTCCAAATTGTCCTTTAAATTAAGGGAAGGGAGTTCTGACATGGCATTATGTGAGTGTTCTCAGTATTTTTCATTGCTTTCAATTCTTTTGAAACTCGGATTTGGGTTTTCTGCATTTAGGGCAATCGTAGATTCATGCAGTCAAGAAATCTGCTCCATTGGTCAACTCATATATTTTATAAAGATCTGCTGGTAGAGATTAGCTTAAGATTTGTGACTGCGTGAATTTCGGAATTATATGACTGGAGAGAATAGGAGTTCCTGTTCTATATGAATGGAATGATTAGAATTTAGAATGACTGAAAGTGATGATACCAAGTTCGCTTAAGATTGAACTTTGTTTATTATCTCTTTCTGTTGAGCTTGTTGTATTATACACTTTTGAACTTTTAGATGTTTTGCTGCTAGTTCTTTTTATGGTATTTCTTGTTACTAATTTGCGGTTTCTCCTTTGTTTCAGTTTCCCCAAGGTCATTGAGACAAAAACTATTAGCAGGTTCAACAATTCCATCTTGTCCAATAGAGAAGCAAACCCCTGGTTCTTGGTCACCACTTGAGCCAAGTACCTTCAGAGTCAGAGGGAAGAACTACCTTAGGTAGGCACCAAATGCATACTTTGGACTATATTTTCTTTGGGTGATTGGACAGATGTTGTTAATGGCAGATGGCGGAGAGTAAAAAATCCGCCATATTTGACAAATAATGATGGTTGATATGGCGGGATATCAGCCATGGCAGAGAGCCAAAAATCCACCATGAGATTCTGCCATGGCGGATATTTGATAACACTGGAGTAAACATGTTGTTAGGAATGACCCTCCTGTAGAGGTCATTATGTTAAACAATCAAGCATTGTTCCATTCTTGATGGTTCTATAATTCATTGTTGCATTGGTGGCAGGGATAAGAAGAAAGAGTTTGCTCCAAACAGTGCTGCTTTCTATCCTCTGGGTGCTGACCTCTTTTTGTCTCCCCGAAAAATTGATCATATTGCTCGCTTTATACAAATTCCTCAAATTAACATACCTGGGGATGTCCCTTCTATTCTTATTGTGAATCTTCAGGTAATTGCTTATTTCCTTGTTTAGATTGAATTTGAACCAAGAATTTCTCTTCCTTATCACTGAGGTGCAAAAATTCTGCTGGACCCCAAAATCACTTCACATTCTGTTTGTGGATAGCAACTTCATTGTTAACCTTGTATCATTTGCATCAAAAAATGTCAAAATGGAATACACATACATGAGAATTTGGTCTTTTTTTGTGAAGATTGTGACATAGTTTTGCTCTTTGAAATGCAGATACCGTTGTATCCCGCCTCCATCTTTCAAAGTGAAAATGATGGTGAAGGAATGAATGTGGTTCTATACTTTAAATTATCTGAAAAGTATTCTAAAGACCTTCCTGACCATTTCCGAGAAAATATCAGTGTAAGGGGGGATATGCTATTTTATCGCTTTCAACTCTATCATCCTGCCTCATGTTACAAAAAATGTTGCCTCTATAGCATCATGCTGATAGTTTTTAGAAACTTCATTAACAAGTGTGCCTGTTCTTTTGCTCTTTGACAGAAATTGATCAACGATGAAGTGGAGAGAGTTAAAGGCTTTCCTCTAGATACAATTGCACCCTTCAGAGAAAGATTGAAAATTTTGGGTAGAGTGGTGAATGTAGATAATCTTTCTTTAGGTGCAGCTGAAAAGAAGCTGATGAATGCATACAATGAAAAACCTGTTCTCTCACGCCCTCAACATGAATTTTACTTGGTAAATACTCTTACGTACGCTAGTTACGTATTTAATTTTTGCACTGCAGCAATCATTGCAGAAGCTTCTATTTTCGGTGAAATTTTGTTGAGAGTTGTATTATTAAATGCATTTCAGTTTTAATGCATGCTGCTGTAAGCATTTTTAGAAGGTTATTTAGAATTTGTTCTTATTTTCATTATTGAGGGCAACGGTAAAGTTGTTGTCATGTGACTTTGCGGTCACAGGTTCGAGCTATGGAATCAGCCTCATTTGAGCATGCAAATTTGTTGACATACTAATGAACATGTGTTTCTCCATCTTTAGATTGCTTGAGTTATCTTGGAAAACTTTTTTAAGTTGCCTAGAATATTCCTAATCTGATGCTATTTCTTTCACAGGGAGAAAACTATCTTGAGATAGATTTGGATGTACACAGATTTAGTTATATTGCAAGAAAAGGATTTGAAGGCTTCATTGATAGGCTGAAGCTATGTAACCTTGATTTTGGTCTTACGATTCAGGTAATTTTCTTACCATTACATTGGCAACATAAAACTTTCTTCTATGATAACCAAAGTTTTAAGCTCACTCCATGTATATTCTTATTCTCTGTTCCTTCCTTATCATTTAGGTTACTAATTTCTTTTGCATTCATGATATATACAGGGAAACAAGGTAGAAGACTTGCCAGAGCATTTACTATGCGCAATACGGTTGAATAAAATTGATCACAGCAATTTCAACCAGATTGGGTTTTAAGTCAAAGCTTCAACATAGAGCCAGTTTGGATAACAAAAATTGCATCGGGACATGTTATTTTCTATTTTTTCATACTTTCTGATTGGTATCCAAACGGGGGCTCGGAGAGAGTTTTTAACCTTTCCAGAATGATTACAAGTGTGTTGCTCTTGGATTGTTTTGAAGACAGATTCTGTAGCTAGCCCCAGATTGTAAGATGTACAGTGATAGGAATGATATTATTTAATCTTATAGGAAATAATCAAGGAGTAATTTTGTCCTCTCACAAGAGATAAGAGCATTCCCTAGTAGTTATCTCTTTGTTTATGGTTGAAATAGTTATCCCTTATCATAGTCTCAATTCAAGTCATTTCATAACTTTCCGAAGTTGTTAACATTTCATGTTTGGAAAATGCACTGCCACACATTTCAAAAGCATGAAATAGTTGCTTTTAAAAAAGTTTATGCAATTATGAGGATGTGAATTGCGTACCAAACATATTGGTTATGACAAAGATATTGATGTGTATGGAGCATTATTGATTTATCAGATAAAATACTTTTCATGGAAGCCACGTATTGATTTATCAGATTTTGGAAGTATCTTTTAAATACCAACTGATACTTACAGATCTTCATCTAAATTGAAGGTATAAATATGACGTATTTAGAAAGATAAAGTATTGAGCCATCATTGACTGAAAAAATAACAAATAATATTGTGATATATGTCCATTTTTTGTTAGTACTATTATAAGCTCAAAAAATTTATTTTTGAGGTTAGTTTTTTACTCCTCAAGAGCCAAATCTAATACTCCTATCTGCATATCAATGCATAAATGTTTTTTAATTATGTGAGTCAAATTGGGCCTTTGAATCTATCTTTTGATAAATAAAAAAAAAAGGTAAAAACAAGTTGCCAAGAGCAATGAATGAGTTCAACAGCTCAAAGGAATAAGAAGGATTAAAAAATAGGGGAAAACTTAGGTGCAGTGCCTTACATGCTGTTTTTACTGTTAACAAGTGGTAATAGGACACCTGGATAATTTTATACACATCATCAATGCTCAATTCTAAAGGAAGTTAACACCGTCACCCTCCGTTACCCTCTTGTTAACCTCTGAAAGAGTATTATCTCTTTTTTCTCACAGATTGACCTCCGCTCCCTTCGTATTCCTGGGTTATGCTTCATTCCCTGCAGCTGATATGGTGCGTAAGGAACTGGTTTATGATGCTGAGTCTGTAAGTTCTGCATAATGGTGAATTGCTTGATAAAAGAGGTGGGACGCGGGTCTTTTAGCTGCGTGATACTTCAGGTTCTGCAAAGTTTGTCTTTCCCTTTGCGTTTTTGTATTCATGGCTTAAATGGATTATGTCTCAGCTCTCTATTACCCTTCTGTTTCTGCTTGATAACCATCACTGTTTTGTTTTGTTTTGTTTTGTGCAAATAAGTGTTTTGTAAATTGAACATAAGGTGTTTGTTGATTTGTCTTACCCAAAATTTCAGAACCGATTCTTTCAAATAACAATTCGAAATTTATATGGTACAATTGTAAGTATTCAACTAATTGAGTTTGGAATTCTGACTTTGATTTTTCAATTACAGGTTAAAGTTTGTCTAATGTCCTTGTTCCTCTTCTAGGTAATAAGCTAGCTAGAAAGGCTATTGTTGCTTTCCATGAATCTATCCCTGCTATTACAAGTTTACAGCTTATGCTCAAGTATCAATGCAAGAATGAAGTGATCAAAGCGTATAAACACACATGACAATTTATCCAGGATGACTTGGTTTAATCACAAAGTTGCTGGTTGAAAAGTATTTCACTAGGATGACTTGGTGGATTTTGGTGAGCAGCTGGTCAAGGAAAATTGGGTATTAAAGCTTCTAGTAGTGTAATAAGTTAGAGTGAACTATGGTAGTCTAGGTTCTATGTAATGTAGTCTCTTTTGTACCAAATGGCAAGTGATATGGCTATCTATGTCTGCAGAATTATATCAGTGTGCTGCTTTGGGTGTTTCAATTTGTTTGCTGGGTGTAGCACTGACATGAATGGCTTTCTAATATATTTCTATCATTGGTTTCTCAGATTTCAAGATTTGCTGCTATAACAAAGTAATTTAGTGTTAATGTGTTTTAGTAACAACAAAGTTTTCATTGAATTTGAAATACAACTTAACTAAGGGGAAAATGCTCTGACTATCCCTCACGTTCACAAACATTGTTGTGTACTACTATGAACTGATTTTTAAGAGGAAGATATTGGAATGCTATTGCTAATTCAGTCCTGTACATGAAGGATTATACTTAGCTTTTTACTAGACATGCTATTGGAATACTCATGTTAACTCTAACAAAGCATTTTGCTTGGCTTTGTCTCATGTAATTGGAAGTTAACAAATAAAGGCTTACAATGAACCACTTTGCGGGATATAAATCAATTTCCATTCTCATTCATCATAGAAAATAAAAATCATTTCATTACATGCTAATGATATAGCCATATCACTTGCCATTTGGTACAAAAGAGCCTACATTACATAGAACATACACTATCATAGTTCATTCTAACTAATAAAAAGAGAAAAAAATCTACAGCAAATGAAAAAATCTACAGCCAATTAAACCAGCAAAAAATAGGAAGAGGTCCATAATTGTGATAATTGCAGCCGCACACTTAAAGAGGTTTCTAACACTACCATACACTTTGCTAACCACTGCCACCTTCTTTGTGTGATTTTCCTCTTCAAAGTGCCACAAGCTGCATTTGGACACACCCTTCTGCTCAATAATAGACTTGCAACACATTCAAGTGCCCTTGCCCAGCTCAGGTACCATCAAAGCGGCAAAGGTCCAAATTCACTCTCAAAAGCTTTTAATATCAGAAGCTTATAGGCCTTCAACTACCACCTTCCTTGTGTGATTTTCCTCTTCAGTACCCCAGCTGCATTTGAATTTTAGTTTCAAATTTTACTCTGCTCTGTCACAGACCTTCAAATTGGGGTTCTGACTTCTGACGCCAAACACCAGCAACAGAAATCTAAAACCTTCCCTTTAATCATGGATTCCAATTCTTCCATAAACCTTCCTTCCACCCACAGATCTGCTCAAACAATAACATAATGCCCAAGTACCCACGTTCCGTTTCCAATTACAAACCCTTCCAGGCAAACAAATTATAACTTTTCCACATAAAACAATAAATGGGTCTGCTGCATAACCTCAATATGAAATGGGTCTGCTGCATAACGTGAAGTTAGAGAGAGAGAGAGTGAATGGAAGGCTTGGAAGAAGGGGAAGGAAAGAAGCAGCGTGAATGCAGAATCACAAATGAAGACATGCCCAACGACCAGCGTGTTTGCCGTAATCGGTGTACAGAAGCCAGAAGGTGTTTGTTGTGGTGGGAGGCAGAGTGAAAAGGGGGAGAAAGAAACCCTTTTTAAGAGATAACGGAGGTTAACGGTGTGAAATTTAATATAATTAGATTTTGGTGAGGTTTAATTATAATCCACGTGTTTTATTCCTATTAGCAAACAGCACCAACAGCAGGTATACAACTGCACCTAAGTTTCAATAATATTATCTTCACACCTCTCTTTGAGGTGGAGAGAGGTGGAATGAAGAGAGAGATAGGAAGAAAAGAAAAAGTAAGAGAGAGAAAGTATTAAATGTGATAGATGATAAGAGGAGAGAGATAAAAATAAAAGGAGGTGGAAATGAAGTGTTTCAAAAATGAGGTGTGTATATATCATTACTCCCTAAGTTTTTCCCTAAAAAATAATGTTGAAGATAAAATGAAGGCATTAATTAATTGCATTTATGTTTGCGGAAACTAATTGCACTCCGCACTTAAGAGTGTTGAATACAAAACATACAAACCGCATTCATTTTATTTATTTATTTGCAGACAAATGTAAAATTGGGATGGTATAAGAATGTAGGAAAATGTAAAATTGGGATAAGAATGTAAGAGGGTGGTAGTGTGGTACCAAATGCTTTAAATGAATTGTTATATTTTTAAAGAAATTCCTATTAAAACAATAGGAATCAAAATAATGTAAGTGAACTTTATGTAAAAAAATGATGTTAGTGTATATAATAATCCTAAATCATTGAATGGTTATAAGGTTATGGAAAAAGCACACTTTACAATCAAATAAAGTTTAAATTTAAAATAAGGCTTCCTTTTGAGGCCACCTAATTAGTGAAGTCACATGACATGTAATAAAGGTAACAATGGTTTCAAATATCCATGACCTTTATTATAAAAAAATCTATGACCTTTTTCCATCTCTTACTCATCTCCATTCCCATGATGGGTCCTCCTCCCTTGAAACAAAAGAACGATGCATAACTTCTACCATATTTATAAAACAAATCATTAAGTTATGAACGATTAATTTGTTCTATTTAATCAAATCTTTTGCCTTTGTCTACTTTCATTGTTTGCTGCTCGATATTTATTTTACTTTGCATTGTTTGCAAGTATATTGTCTTTAAGCCCACCAACCACTCCATCTTCTTCTTTATTCATTTGTTGCATTGATACTTTAAATTTATGCCCCATAATCATTGCATTGTCACCTATCTTTTTTTTTTTTTTTTTTTTCTATTTTTCTTAGTTCAGCATATTCACTATAAAAGTAGTGACTAATTCTCTTGCTGCAAATGCTTGCATTAAGAGTTCAACATATTCACTATAATAGTAGTGACTAATTCTCTTGCTGTAAATGCTTGCATTAAGCGGTAAATTACTGACCACAATATGCGTTCTATTCTTATGAATGAAGATCGAACCTCCAACTTCATGATTAAGGGACGAAGTGGGCTAACCACTACATCATACATTGTAATTTTATTGTTATTTATTATTATATATTTAGCCTGAATCCACCTAAGTAGAACGTTGTTTCTCGTTTGTGATGGAAAACACCCATCCCAGTTCATTGATAGAGAAGTATGATTTTGTCACGTTAATCCAAATATGAATCGACATTGAATTTAACTGAAATTTAGACATACAATACTTTGTTTGAATTTGTGTTGGTGAATGTGAAAACACATTTGTTCAATTCAATAAGTTCATTTCATCGGATGAATGTGCATTGAAAATTTTGATTCCAATTTACGGCGTATCGAATATTATTTTGAATTGAAAATCAAACAGATGCTAAAACGATTATGAAAGAATATTGATTGTATTGGAAATAATGAATAAATTCATTAAGAAAGGAAGAAGGAATGGTTGACATTTGAGGAGAAACAAAGCCTGATGATCAATCATGAATTGTTGGAGAACTCAAACATCTCCCAAAAAGGGAAGTAAAAAAATTCCTATGTACCTTATTTTCAGTTTTAGATGAAGAAGGTGAATGGGGGGCAATTCCATCATCATCATGTAACCTTCTTCTTCCTACAATGTTACTTTGCAATTGTGACACATTATCTTCCTTGGTTGTTTTGTTCTTCCCCGTGGATGAGGCAGCAACATTAGTAGTACCCTTTGGTTCTATGAATTGCAAATGATCTTGCCATATCTTCCCAGAAGATCCTTGTCTTCGAAATGAAAAAGATGATCTCTGCAAAGTGTTCATGATTTTAGAATTTCCTCCAATCTGTTATTTTATGAAGAAAAAAACACCCTTCTTTCAATAAACGGATTACATAACTGATTTTGATTAGGAAAGATGATTGCATGAGCTCTGGATAAAGCATTTTTATCTGGTTATAAGGATATGGCTCTAATTGATTCATTTGGCCTGGAAATGCAAATATAGTAAATAACTTTCTATATTTATGTCTTATCCATACAATTTTGACTGATTCCTTTAATTTTCAGTCTGATTCAGTCTCTATATTTGGAATCCAACAATTTCTTTCATCTACTGTTTTGTTCATGCTATATTTCAGGGATGTGAATAATAGTAGAGCGACAGTACAATATGTGTTTCCTTCTCTGTTTTTTTTTTCTTTCCTTTTATCTTTTGTTTTTGTCAAACTTCTTTTCCATTTAACTAAGTATGGATTTCATCTTTTTGAATGAAGTTTAAGTTTTAAAAAGATTTACTTAATTGATTTTTGTCCCTTTTGTTTATATGTTTTTTCTGGTAAGCCGTTTTGTTTATTTGTGATTTTGGGCCCTAGTTTTTTTTCGTGTTAATTAAGTCCCTCTTAAAACTAAGAAATTTGGTGACTCTCTCAATTTTCATATGTATAAAACCATCAAATCCTCAATTTCTTTTTATATACAATTTTAAAAGTTAAAAAATAAAAGTAGCAAACATTTGTTAAATTCTGAAGGAAATTGTGGTTTTTTTTAATTGTTGATTGAATTTTGATATTTTGATTAGTGAATTTTTATGGGAATAACATCTACAATGAATAAGTTAATTCAATTTGTGAATATTTCTTAAAAAAAACAAAAATTTGAAGTTTTATGTAGCCTAATAATGATATGGGATCTTGATTTGCAGCAATTAAAAAGTTAAAAAACTAAATTTGCTTAAAAATTATTGGGGTATATATTTTGTTCCATGTTTGGTAAATTTTTATTTTACCAAAAGGGTTCTGGTGAAACCAAAAGTGATATTAGAGGCATTTTTATAACGAAAAAAAAAATTGAAAGTAACAGATTGGGATTGTCTTAATGACCCTAGGCAAAGTTTGGCCTAATTAATCATTTTCTTTTCAAAAGCAAAATGATATATATTAATAAAAGCTCAATCCTAAAAAAGATTGAATAGTATAAAGCCCCAAAAAAAACAAAACCGAATAAAATTACTAAAAACCAAAAAGCCTCGAAACAACCATGAATCGACAAGAACCCAACCGTAAAGATCCCTACCAAACCAAAACCCAACCACAAAGAACCCAATGACATGAATGAGTGCTTCAAGTCCAAACGACAACACCTAAATCACTATAATCTTAAATATAGCAATCAGGACGGAACTAGGTTGTAAGCATTTGGGGCGCTGGCCCCTGTGCTCATACAAGTTAATATATGTGTATACCATAGTAAAATCTATATTCGCCCCCCACTCCTTATACAGGGCCGGTCCCGACATTTTGGAGGCCCTGGGTTGATAATAAAAATGGACCCCTAAATTTTTTTTTGGAGAAAGTTTAATAGGTGCACTAAACCAAAAAAAAGACCTTTTACGGCGCTTTGGACCTCTAGCCGCTGTAAAATAGTATACAGCGGTACGAAGCGCTGTAAAAGATGGACTATTTACAGCGCTTGTTTAAGCAAAAACGCTGTAAAAAATATTCGAATTTTTTTTGAGGCCCCTTCTTTTTGGAGGCCCTAGGTTGTGGGCCTGCTTGCACAGGCCCAGGGCCGGCCCTGTCCTTATATAGTGTAATATACTACACAGCCTCTAGCACTTTTAAGAAATGAGAAAACCTTACTTTTCCACCACCACTTCCTATTATTAGTTGAATAATGTTATGTAAAGCTTACTCTTTTTATTTGAACATAATATATAATGGTTTGTACACACTTACATTAAGAGTATGATAAAAGGAGAAGAGAGGTAAATAAAAAGTGTTATTTGATGTGATAGAAAATGTAGAGATATAAAAAGAGAAATAAATTAAAAAGAAATGAAAGAGAAAGAGAAGTGTGAATAAATTATTACTCTTTTTAGTTAGATAAAAAAATTATAGTTATGCAGGTGCTTGTGGATTATGTGGACAGGTGCTGGAATCCGCTGAGCATCTGTTTATTCAGTGTAATATGATATGGCCAAGCTAGTGTGCTATTCTGCAGCGTGAGGGTGTATGTTGGGTTGTGCCCCGTAAGGTAAATGATATGATGCTTCAATGGAGTGAGCTGAGAAATGTATCTGATCGTGTGGTATGGGATATGTTTCCTTATGCACTTGTTTGGACGATTTGGTTGGAACGCAATGCAGTGACTTTTAATAATAAAGAATTCAGTGTACAGTATATGTGGGACTTGCATATTGCAAGAGTAGCTTGGTGGGTGAAGGCGTCTTGGAAGAGTTGTCCTTATAGTGCAGTTCATTTTGCACAAGGACCACAATTTGTTTATCTGCCAAAGCCGGTAAAAACACGAATACAGCAGCAGTGGAAACCACCGGCAGAGCCAATCCTAAAACTTAATGTGGATAGCTCTTCTTTAGGAACGCCAGGACGCAGTGGCGTCGGAGGGGTGTTGAGGAATCATCGTGGAATGATGGTGGGATACTTTGCTCTTCATGTGGAGGATATGTGGGCGTATGAGGCAGAGGTGCATGCTATTTATCAGGCTCTTTTGTTTTCTGAACAATTCAAATTTAAAACATTGGTTATTGAAAGTGACTCGACGCTTGCGGTGGGGTGGGTTGCAAATAGAGGGCGAAGACCGTGGAAATTGTTTCAAATTTTGAGCAAAATTGATCATCTTATGCAGCTGGTGAATTGTTTAAGTGTGACTCATGTGCTGAGGGAATGTAATGGGGTTGCGGATATTCTAGCAAAAAGTGGCAGGGATGGAAGTGTAGTGGCATGGCAAGTGTGTGATGAAGGGACACCTTTTACTATCACTGGAGGGTTATAGTTTTATTATCTAACTGTCCACGGGCAGGGTGTGCATTAATCTTCTGGTTTTCTCCTTATTTTGTTATTGCTGACAGTATCTGAATGTTGACTGGGGTGGAGTTTATTAGGAGGGGTACTGTGTTGTTTTGGTGGTGGTTCGGTTATGTAGTGATATTGGTTCTATCCAGGGGTGGAGCCAGAATATAATTGTGGGGGTGACTAAAGACCAAATGATATGTTGCTTAAAAAAATTCAAATTTCCACATGTATAATATATTTGTAGCAAGCTTGACAATATTAAAGGAAAACCAAAGACTATTGAACTCCTTATATTTGTAGCTCTCGATGATGAAATAATTTGTAGCAAATATTGGTTTGAAGTACCTTATACCTCTTTTCATTATACTTAATTTTAATTAACTTTTTAATAATGGTGGCTAATTATTGTAAACTGAATTACTATTAGCAATTTAAAAATAAGTATCATATATTTAGTGTTGCAACATGAGTCCAAGGTGGGACGGTGAAAAACTCAAAAAATAAATAAAAATATGTATAAAGTCTCCACCCTTAGATTTGAATAAAAGAGTAGTTTTTATTGAGATTTGATGAAAATAAGAATTGAACACATTTATATAATGGAATTACATAAATAAGTAACTACATGACACATGAATCCCATATTTACGATGAAACAAAACAAGCACTGTTATCATCTTCTTATTTTTAATTAAATAATTAATAGTTTACATAGTAATTAGTTATTATTATTATCTTTCTTAAAGAATACCTACCAAAAAAATATTTCTTAAAGAATAGGGATGGAACAACACCAGGCCGTAAGGCCCTGAGACAAAAAGGGCTAATAGCCCAAATCTCAAATTGACCAATTCTTATAATAATATTTTAATATAGAAGCAAAAGAAATAGTAAAATAGTAAAAATAAAACCTAAAAGAAAGATGGGGAGAAGTTGGGCGCCGCCTAGCAAAGAAAGAACTCATAGAAGGGGTTGGTCTCACACTCTCACTTACAGATACTAGGATTGTACCCGTGCCATGCACGGGGCACGAGGTCACTAATTTGTATGTGTAAAAAATAATTATATGTGAAGGATGTAAATTATGTAAATGTAAATTATGTAATTAACATTGTTAATGTGATTCAAGTTGTTAGAAACTTTTTTCTTTTGAACAGAAGTTGTTAGAAACTTAACCACATATTAATTTTAAAAGTATCTAAAACTCTTTAAATTTGTTTGTTTTCATTGTGTATCTCTAATAATTATCATCACTTTTATATTATAATAGAATTACGGTTATTGTTAGATTAGATACTACACATTCTTTTCCACGGCTGAAATTTTGCAGGTTATGTATTTTGAGACAGAAACTAATTTCATTTATAAATATTTTTTTAAGAAATAGAATGAATATTGCAACAGAGATAAAACCCACCATCCTTTTTTTAAGAAATAGAATGAAATAGAAATAGAATGAATATTCCTCCCCTCACCTTATGAACCAAAGATAAAACCCCGCCCCTCTACTGAACCATAGAGACTATAAAGCACACATGAAGAGTACAAATTCAAGAGTGCTAGGACATAGTAATCTTATGACAAAATCCCACCATCCCAAAAACTGAAACAAACCAATTAGGAAATCATAATCTAAAACAAAGAAACCAAATGAGCATAGTAAATTGAAGAGCGAATTGGTCAATAGTTTATCCCACATGTGCATTCATAGTTTATTTTTTTTGAAAGGCCAATTTTTTTTTTATTAAGAAGCACAAGGGGTGCTTCGCCCCAACAAAAGATACAATTAAAGGTTCATGAAAGCAAAAGCCCTCCTAGACATAATGTAATCATACAACTCAGCTCAATAAGTCTATCAGCCAAAAAAGAGAGTAAGAAATAGCCCATGGAAGGTGAGCAATTACAGCCTCGAAAATTAGAGTCTTCATAATCCATAGCAGATCAAACTTGAAAGTGTCCAAGGGCTCCACCCTAAGCTGACGTGAATAAGCATAAAAAAACATGCACCTGTACAATCTTGATCAAGCATCCTGTGAGCACAATCTCAAGCAATAAACCGGATCCACATCCCACTCATAGAAAGTAGCTTTGAAATTTTTTGCTCTTGCTTTCAACCACCACCACGAGCGCATTTTAATCAGTTCCAAAACAGATAACAGATCAACCTGACCTCCTCTGGACATAATTGAGTTCCTTAGGAGCCAAATACTCCATATTGTTGCAAACCAAGTAACCTTCCACAACGCATCCATCCTTTTTCCTTGCCTCCACTGCACGTGCTGGAGAATCCCATCCTGCGGAAGCACAATGCTATCAAAACCCAGCCATTTATTACATTGCACCCAGATCATATATGAAACTCTGCAGGAGAAGAATAAGTGATTCGTGGTCTCCACTCTCCCCTTCCTCGTTGCACATCCAGCATAAACCACCATTATTGTTCTAAAATGTCACCCTTCTTTTCAGTAAATTATCCATTGTTGGCAATCTCTGTAGTCCAATTTTCCAAGCCAGTGCTGCTACCTTGGAAGGAACCAAACTGCACCATATCTTCTTGAAAAATCTGTTGTGATCAGCAGCTTCATTTCCCGCTTATGAATTTCCTGCTGCCCAAATAAGACCATACGCTGACTTGACAGTATATACCTTTGATGCTTCTTGAGTCCAATGCCATTTATCACATGTTCCTCTTAATAGATGAACACTTTCAATTTCCTGCATGAAATCAGTGTAGATCCTCTTTTCCCATTCAAAAAAAGACCTCCTCCATAACAACCTCCATTCCCACCCGACTTCCCCCCAACACCTATGTCCCCAATACACTTTGTTTTTTGGTCAGACACTTGGAAAAGTCTATCATACTTTGATTCTAATCTATCATTCCCTACCCATAAGTCTGTCCAAAACTTCGTCTCATTCCCATTACCCACACTTTTCCTCACATTTCCCGCAAACCAATCCCCATACTTCCCACTATAGCACACACTACCCACATCCCTCCACCATGAGGACCCTTTTAAAAAACACTCAACGTTCCCCACTTCACCCCCCCCCCCATACTTTGAGGCTAACACCTTTACCCATATACTACCCCTCTCATTAAGAACTCTCCAACCCCATTTTCCTAACAAAGCTGTGTTAAAAGCAATGATATCCTTCACCCCCAATCCCCCCTTATCTCTTGGCAAACACACTCTATCCCACTTAACCCAATTTATTTTTCTCTCTTCCTCACTCCCTCCCCACAAAAAACCTGTTACATGTGCATCCATAGTAATGAATTAATAAACTAAAAATAAAGCAATTGTTTTTTTACAGCAAAAGATGATATTTATTGATTGAAAAATAAACCTTGGGAACAAACTCTCCCAAGTGAGATTCATTGTGCCAGGAATACATGAACATGAAAAAAACCCACCAGCAATGCACTATAATCCCACTCTGTGCTAACTCCCCTCAACAATGCACATGTTTAGTCGAACCCGCAAACACATGAATTCCAAACCGACCTAAACATTAAAACAGGACATGCCAGACTAATAAACCTTTTCATGCAACCCACCAAGGAGCATTTTCATGCACCATATGTGCAAAACATGGCCCCAACCCAAGATAAAAAATACAAAGCACACAAAAATGTAAAAGTAAACTTATGAAAAAATCCCACCATCCCAAAAACCCATCAAATAGGGCTATTCCTGCTACAAACTATCCTGCCTAAATCCAAAAACCCCCATCATCATTCCAGACACACCCGCAATAGCAAAAAGCCCACCAGGATCAGAAAACAGCATATACCAGAGCACAGTGCAGCAACATTTATATTACAGGGTAAAAAAAATCCACCACCCTGATAACCAACTCATACCAGAAACAATGCACAGTGTAGAACCAATACATTGCAGTCTCAGAAAATACAATTCTGCAATATGAATGTAAGCCCTGTCATCCATTCAATAGACCTTCTAGGTGTCATTATTGGGGGAAACTTCAATGGGAAAAATAAAGCAATTGAAATGTCAATCTTCTCATAGAAAAAACATTTTGTGAAATTAAGCAAAGCATAAGTGAAATGTCTATTATGTTTAGAAAATTTTAAAAAAATTTAAACGAATCAATTATAACAACATGCTTTATAGTTTTATTTCCTTCCGATACATGAGCGAAAAATGGTCCCTTGTGATTTTCTACAAAAAAATGGTCATAACCAAATGTAGATTAACAAACCAAGCACATGCATTTTCCCCAAAATAAATGAAAGTTGTTAATGCAATCAAAGAACAGAACAAATGGTTGAATTTATAAGCATAAATTTGGGCGTCCATAAAACCAACAAAGCTGTAAAGAAGATTGAGGGGAGGTAGGGTGTAGGCACACAACCTGTAAAGCAGCGTGACCAGCTGGTTTTGAGAGCTTGCAGGTACCTACGAAGCATTAAGAGCACAGCTATAAGCAAGAAAGCATGGAAAATCGAAAGAAGAACGCGTGCAACAGGAATTTCGTACTTTAAGCGAGAATCCTGGAAAGGAAGATGCGGGAAGGACGCACAGAGCTGTGAATATAGCAGAATAGGCATGGAATGAAAGGTTGGGGCTACGACGGAAGAAGCTGGTTGAGAGGAAGTAGCCACTTTTCTCTGTGCAGAGTTCCTAAACCTAGCTAAGCAGTAACCTATCATTGAAGCCCAAATACGAATCAGGCATTTGCATCCAAAAAAAAAAATGTTGCTCATGAACAGTGCAATTGAACCTTGCATTTTAAGTTAGTAGATATACAAAACATGACCAGGGTTGTTATATTTTTATATCATATCAGTAATTCTCATAACAAAATCAGATTCTGGTTGTCCCTGTTTTCTCTTCTGCGTTCTGCACTGTCCTTGCCTCCTTGGCAAGTGCTGCGCTGCTTTGCTTCTGCCCTTTCCTCTTCTGTGTTCTGCTTAACTCTTCTGCCTCAATTTTTTCTGCTTGATAAATTCTAAAAAGCCAGGGGTGACTAAGCCTCCGCCACTGGTTCTATCTATGGCAAGAAATTGATCTTTGATGTGGGTGTAAGATGCAATTTGGACTGGTTTTATTGACTCTGGGACTGAACACAGATGTGGGGAGCTGTTTCTTTTTTACTATCATTTGTGCAGGTAGGAAATCATGGACTAGTGGCACATGATTGGAGTGTGCTAACGTTTGTTGTTTCTTTGGAAGTAAGTGGAAGAGTACAGTGCAGATGTAATTTGAAGGCTCTATTTTGAGGGAAGTTTCAATTTGCAATGGTAGATGAATGTGTATTTCCACTTCAAATGTAATGGGATGGTTTTGACGTTTAGTGATTTCAGTTAGTATTATGATGTACTTCTAGGAAGGGGAAGGTTTTGTAATGGGGACAAGTTGCCTCTTTGAGATTTGGGTACTCTTTTTTCTTCTCTAGGGTTTTTCCCACTGCGTTTTCCCTAGTAAGGTTTTGATGAGGCTCAATCTCAAAGTCATTTTTGCGGCCAGTGTGTGGGTTGTGTGGGTTGTCTTTTGATGTGGGTTTAAGACGTCTCTTTGCTGTGTTGTTTATAAGCACTTTTTATTAATATATCAGATTCAGCTTTCAAAAAATAAAAAAAAATTATAGTTATAATATCACAGCAATATTGCTTTCCTGCCTGGATGCCAAAAATTACAATTTTCAAATAACTCTATACAATGTGGATATTAACAACATCCCTACCAACATCTTTACTCATTTTATACTAATATACATATAAAATAAAGACTTAATTCCACTTATTGTCCCTGATGTATGACGATTGTGCAATTTTAGTCCCCTTATTTCTAAACGAGCAATTTGCATCCCACATGTTTTCACCGTCAACAGTTTTAGTCCTTCCGTTAAATGGACATCCAATAACTAACGGAGCATGCTTATGTGGCCTTCATTAAATGATGTGGATGCCTAGGTGTGCTCCATGTAGATGCCATGTAAGAAATAAGAAATATAATTAATTATAATCAACCACAAACAGAAAATCCCTAAACACTTCCACTGTCTTGCCCCATCAACGCATCTTCACCATCAACACCTTCCCTCTGGCATCCCAGACCCATGCCGCTCCCTCTTCCTCTTCTCTTCTCTATCCCTACAAACCTTCCAGTCGTGGAATGTGGCTATGATGCCTTAGCGGCGAGAATTGGGGGAGTAGAAGGAGAGTAAGTGAAACGGGCGCTAATCGCTCTAATTCGACCTTCATCGCACCAGTAGAGGAGAAGACCGCCGGTCCCTCCATTGCAGCGGAGGTAAAATCCCTCAAAGATTTGTCTCGATTTGTTACAATTTCGCCATCATCTCGCTTTCTCGCTCTCTATCTCTCTGTTCTTCGTCAGAGGTGGTGCGACGTCCTTTCACAGCAGATACGGGAACAAGGGTTGCCGGTGGTGGTTGACAGAGGTGGTGCGACGCAGTGGTTGCAGTGAGGTGGGTTCTCTGACTTCCGATCTGCTTCATCATGTTTCTTCATCTGGGCGTGTCTTCTTTGTTGTAGATTCCAATGCCTGTTATTGTTCTTCTTCCATTGAAGAGGGGGGAAATGAAATTTGGCTTTGTATGCGTTTTTTTTTGCTTGTAATTGCTACTGCTGTCATTTTTCCTTTTCGTTTCTGGGTTTCGGGATCTGGGTTTAGCAATTGCTTTTGAGTGAAGAGCGATGTTGGTGGTTTAGGTTTGTGTATTCACTATGCTTCATTGCACCTAGAAGGAATGTGACTTAGGATCTTGGGTTTTGTGTTTCTTTTGAATATTTTTACTAAAGTTGTTGGAGGGAAGAAGAAGAAGAAGAAAATGGTGGGGTTGGATGGGAAGAAGAAGAAGAGGTGCAGAAGATGGTGGTTTTGCAAACGGGTTTTCTGGGGTTAAGCTTTTGGCTATGGGGTTTTGGGTGTGAATCACCGTGTGATGGGTGAGAGGGGAGAAGAAGAGGAGGCGGGGAGTTTTTTGGGGTTTTAATGTATTATTTGAAATGATTTGGATAATAATTATCTATGTGGATTTTTTTTGTGTGTCACTTCAACTAATGAAGTCCACGTCATCAAATTTAGACAGAATATTAACGGAAGGATTAAAACTGTTGACGGTGAAAACATGTGGGATGCAAATTGCTCGTTTAGAAATAAGGGGACTAAAATCGCACAATCATCATACATCAGGGACGAAAAGTGGAATTAAGCCTAAAATAAATATACTAAGGAAGTAATATATTTACACATAGAAATAAAAGAGGAAGAAGACAAATATATAAGGGTTGATGTGCTATAGAAAGAAGAAAACAGTGAAAATGATACCGAAAAATAAAATATAAAATTAGTTATTGTTAAAAAGAATATTTTAACAATTACTCCAATTAATTTTGGGACATATGATGATAATTGAATCTAATTTTACGGGAATGCTAATAGTATAAGTTAGATATTGTAATTTTTATTTAGCATGTGTTAAATTTTCGCCCCCTTAAACGATTTTTTCTGGTTCCGTCCCTGATAGCAATAATATTTTAGATAGACGACCTAGAAATTGAAGTATTGAACTAAGATCAATTTCCCTATCATAATTCAAATCTAAACTGCAAATTGCAGTCTATTATCCAAAAACATCTTTGTAAACATCTTTGCAAATTGCATCTAAACAAACACAAAATCTAACGTGAAAGTCTACTATTTAGACTATGTTTCGATACCTATTGTCATGACTCATGACAAATGAACATTAACACTCATTTTGAGACAAAATGTGAACATTCTTATGATTAGAATGGAAGTTCATTCATATAACACTAAACTGATATCTAAAGACACCCTTAGTTATTCTGAAGATCATTCGGAAATAGCAAACTGTGTGATACAAGCACTTAGTAATCAAAAGAAGCATCCAAAAGTTCTGGGAATGCTGCTCTTATCTCACTATCCCTGTCCAAAATACCATCCACAAATGAATTCCCTGAAGATGAATGGCCTTCACAAGCAACAGCCCCATAACCCTCCCCTGCAGCACCTTGCTTGTCTTGGCCATTGCTATTGGAATTAACATTATTGGAAGGTTCAACTCCATTTTCAATTTGACCAGTGGAACTCAATGATGACATAACCTTCTCCAACTCACACTGTTGCAGCTGCTGAAACTCTGACCACACAAATGGATCACACTGAAGAAACTCACTCCAATCAAAGGAAGAACAAGGAGGGGCAATGATTTGAGTCTGAGAAGTTTGGCAAGAATAGGATTGTGGCGGCGAGCATAATTGCGTGAGGTTAGAGGAAGATGAAGATGAGCTTGAGGACGCAGCTTCACTAAACACATGTGGTTGCACATTCTCTGGGTTCATGACTTGGTACTGAACCTGATGTTCCCAAGAGTGAGCTTGATCCTCTTCTGTGTGCTCCACCATTGACATGTTGCTCATCAAGTCCTCCTTGTTGACAAAACTCATTTGGTTTTCTGTGCTTGGTAGTCCACTAACGGTTCCATAGTCAGAGAGAACCTGTGACACTGGCTTATGGGTTACTGGATCAATTCCCATCTTCATAAGCTTCTTCCTCAGTTTTGTGTTCCAGTAGTTTTTGACATCATTGTCTGTTCTCCCAGGTAATCTTTTTGCAATTAAAGACCACCTACATTAAAAAACAACAAGGAGATATTCCAAATAAGGTGAAGGGGTTTTTATCTTAAAAAAAGGATAACAGGTAATTGGAAATTGATTCCCTGCGGTGTCGGGTTCCCTAAATTCATGCAGTCAACAAATCTAAGCCGTCCGATCTTGATCAAGCAGCTCAGATTTTTTAGACACATATATCATTTGATCGTTATGAAAAATCTGAGGCGACCGCTATTAATCGGGCGGCTCAGATCTCTTGACTGTAGGGAACCCGAATCCCAGGAAAACAGAGAAAAAAATGGTATACAGTCGTCATGTCTTTAATGTTATGGTTAGTTCATTCTTTCAATATTTTCCTCATATTTCATAAACCAATAACTGCATAACATTTTGTCACACTAATTTTGCTTAATTTTCTGAGAGTAATAGCTATTTAGAAGACTAAATTTAGCAAGTTGCACCCCTCTACACCTCGATCAGATGGCATGGAATTTATGATAAACACTTAAGAAATAGATCCACTTTCCAAAATGAACAAATAGGTGAATAGTATATAATGTAGTTGAGACATACAAATATGATGTAAGATTCTGGTACAGCAGGTATGTTAAGCACCAATATATTTTACTTTATAGGCAACATAATTATTTTGCTTTTTCTTGTGTCTCTTTTCATAGATTTCATATTACAAGATTTTTTCTTAATATAATGAGTACAACATACCTGCTGCCTATAGCTCCATGAAGATTAATTATGAGCTCTTCTTCTTGGGGAGTAAAACCATCATGCTTGAGATCAGGTCTTAGGTAGTTAGTCCATCTTAGCCTGCAACTCTTGCCGCATCTGTTCAGTCCTGCAAACAAGTTCAAAAAAAAATGTAAACTTGCAATGTACCATATGAAATTATGAATCCTGGTTACAATTTCCCTATTTCTGAAGGGAGTGAGCAAACCTGCTTTCTTTGGAACCAATGTCCAATTTCCAATTCCATGATTGGATACATAAGCAAGCATTTTAGCATCTTCCTCTGGAGTCCAAAGGCCCCTTTTTACATTGGACTTATCACAGCAAGGAGGTCTTCCCATTTTTGAATGAGAGATGGAAAACAGAAGCAGAGATGTATGTGAAGGAAAGCACTGAATGAATTATGTAATGGTGATGCAATGTGCATTGAAGGTTAACTAACTTTAAAGTGGTGAAAGGGCCTAATGTTTAAGATATGAAAGAGGCAAGAAAAGCATGCAAGTTTTTGGCTCCTAATAACAACAATTGCATGATTATAACTCTTCTTTCTGTAAACAAAATAGAAAACCAAAGCCTTTTGTATGACATCAGAAACATATAATACAAGTGCCTTCCATTCCTTCTTCTCTCTCTCTCTCTCTCATATGCTAGCTTGGCTCCCAATAGCAATATATATGTCAGGTACAATTTGAATGACCTATTTAGTTGAAACTGACAATGGTCTGGTTGTGAATCTTGTGATACCCTCTAATGACCTGCACTCAAAACTGACAATGCATGGTACAAGGCTGACATGCCTCTCTTCAGCAGTACAGTACCAAGTTAGATTCATACAGTTAAAGTCTCTATCAATAATGTATGAAAATGAATCCTAGTATCATTTACTTTTTTTCGTTTTTTTAAGCAATGTTTAACAAATAGGAACATGTCACGTATAGCTTCGCATCAGCTTTTGCTTACATCACACTTTCTTGTACAAGAGATTGCAGGACCTATGCATTTAATGGGTTACATTTTTAATTTACACCAATCCCTTTGGAGAGATTAATTGACCGTGCTTGACTACCGGTTAAATGGAACGTGAATGGAGTTTCATCACGATCCATAAGGTTTTCATTTTATTTTGAAGTGCGAGTTTATATCTGTTTGCACTGAGACCGTCGAATATCCAAACATAGCCTTAATTATAGAGTGCAAAACTGCTAATATTATGGACCAATAACTTAGATGTCATTATCTTCAGGTAAAATATTTAAATAATGAAGCCATTCTGTATAGTTTTAAATTAAGAGGCATGCCTATAACTTCATTCAACTTGCCAAGAATGACTGAGTATAGTTTTCAATAGTTAATTTATTCCATCTTTAGCAATGCAACCATGGAAAGATTAACAGCAAATTGAATTGTTCTCTTCCATACCAATTACAGGAACACCTCAGGAATCAGAAGAGAGAACTAATGAATAAGCGAGAATGTATAACAGATAATAGTATGAAAGGATCAGATTAAATCCCAAGTGTATGATAGCATGCAATCTATGAACCCTCTTGATAATCTGGCCGAGGAGTACACACAGTTCATAACTCAGATCTATGGAATATGGCTAAATTTCCTGTGTTTTTACTCTTCACAAGTAGCTAGATCAAAAACAGAAACAACTATGCCATCAGCAAAAATGAATGTCATTACTCAATATTATATACAAGATATTTGACAATGTATTATGACTCTACAATACATCCATTTCAAGGCAAAGAAATTGCAACAGCCTCCCTAAGAGGAGCAAACATTGCAACTCTTCATACAGTAACCTTTAACACCTTTACCACCAATCATATAAAGTGGGTTCTTCACACATTCACCTAATTTAGCCCACCTAGAGCAATTCTCATTCTCATCCGTACAGTCTCCATTGTCATCTTGCTTGATTGCCTTCTCAAAGTCACTCACGTGAATCCACTTCGTTGCAGACCACTTCTCACCCTCAATGACTGGGCAGCTTCCATGCAAGCTGTTACTATCTGTAGTTGCATTGAGATGAAGACTGAAGAATAGCAAGGCATCACCCTTCCGAGGTTTTACTGAAATAACAGAAACTGAAAGTATTAGAACTCAAAGCCTACGCTAACAAATAGGAAAGCCGGCTGTTATATTATAGATCATATAAGCAGACAAGAGATTAAAAGAAAATACTCCTAAAATAAAAGCAGGCTCTATAAACTATAGCTGCTGCAAAGAAAACTCAGATATGCTGCAAGAAAGATAACTCAGCAAGATGGTTGAGTCAATCATTAATTAACCCCAAAAACTAGCTGGATTAAGATATAACATATGCCCAAGAAGAAAGATGCTAAGAAACAAAGTAAGGACTAAAACTTCTACAAGTTGCAACATTCGGAAGTTTTAGCTGCGAGAAAACATAGGAGTAGTTTTAAACTAAATATAATGATGGTGACTTATGTATAGGAGCCTGGGTTATGACCACATTTCATATTGACCTAGCCTGAAGAGATGCACTGCCTAATTAACCACCATTTAATATTTCTACAAATATTTTACTTATGTATGTATATGTCAAATTTTATACAATGTCTAAACATTGTGTCAGATCAATCTTGACACATTAATTAGCCAGGGCAAGGTCCAAAGAATTTGCCTAATGAATATATCAGCCAAGTTAAACATGACCCAACCAAGCCCATAAGCACAGACAAATGTTCTTGTAGTATCCTCTAGTCTAAAAGGGTAAAGCAAAATTATATACACCACAACATTAAGCACCAGAGAAGTTTGAATGTAAGTTTCTTTGATATTGTTCAAAATAAATAATAGCCCAATACATAAAAATGCGTTAATAGTTCGAAAAACTATCAGGAAAATATATACCTGCATATCCTTTGTGGGCACATTCAGACCAGCTCTCATCTTTTGGCTGTGACAACTTCGACTGAAGAAGCGAACTAGTTAATAATTCAAACGATATTTTTTGGAGGAAAGGGGGAGTGTTCATTTAAAAAGGGAACATCAGAGAATCAAAGACACGAGGAAGACTTTACCTCAGCATTGGGAAAAATTGTCTCCCCACCTTTCCCAACATCAGACAAATACATCAATACAGTGGCAATACGATGGCCACCCATAACTTGATTAGCCTTGTCATGGAAGTAATCATAATGGGGTTCGTATTTCTGACCATTCTCATAATGTAATATTTGTATAGACTCACCATTCTCTGATGCATTAGAGACAGATAATCAAATTCTAGTTAACAAAAAACAAATACTAAAATAGGCCAAAGAATGATATTGTCTACTTACCTATAGGAAGGAATGTCCATGTGGCAATTCGGGCTTCAATATCAGCAACAACTTCATCCTTAAAGATTAAATAAAAGAAAGAGTAAATAACCATTCAAATTCAATAATTAAAAGCACAAATGTAAAACAGCTTTCTTAGAGTAAAACTTTAGCTCACGAAAGCATCCTTACTTTGTCATAAGAATTTGTGCAGAGATTTTGCCTAATTTTCCCCAGTCTAGTTTGAGGAGTTATTAATGACCATAGATTCAAAGTCAGTCTTTACGTAAAACTATAAGTAAGATACACAAGCCATCTCACTCGGTTACACTAAATACAATTTACTGGCTACACTTTCTGTCTCACAGGCAACTCAAACACTCGTCTTTTGGTTGTTCTCTCTGGATCTCAATCTCCTTATTTGTGCTTAACAACTTCAAATAAATTATTTCGACATGAGAAGGAATACTCTCTTTAAACCATGAGTCTTTTGATAGCTGTGCAACTGTAATTGGAATCAATGATAGACTATCTGGACATAACTCTCACCATCTACGTGAGTGTCAGTGCTATACATATGTGCACAAATTTGAATGCAACATTCACTTCTTTGCCACACAGCAGCAATGATTTTCATTAGCTATGAAGCAGATAAGACCAAGTTTTCATTGCATAAACACACCCTAAAAAATTTCTATAATGAAATTTTGGATGGTAAAGGTGAGATAAAATAGTAGTTCAGTAAGACTTGGACTGCCTGTGAGTCCGTAACAATAGGCATCATTCAACAATATCTTCTCGTCAATTTTTTCATCCATGAAACCAACTTTATGCTGAGGAAACAGGTGTTGGGATAATGATGATTATTACATAAGAGAAATAGATATTTTATTTACCAAAGAGTCATTCTATATTTCTATGTATTTAAGACTAGAACCACTCAAGAGTCATGGTACCGTGTATTTGATAAGTGACTTCAGTCTAGACTCTGGAGAACTCCAATCTCATAATTAGGTCAAAAGTCATTAATTTAGTCAGTAAAGAGTCCACTCAGTCCTAGAGTCCCATGGGTTCTATAAATAGGCATCTTCTATGCAATTCAGATCAGTATTAACTGAAGCATTCAAGAACACAATTCTTTTCCCAATAAGTGGTGGTGGAAACGTAGATCGAACGATGTCATAATGTCCTATCATAAATCATGAAGTGAAGCATAATGAGATACTTAACCTGGCTCTTTCTTCCCTACTTAGGATTATAATGCTGATCATATAAGCTCTTTCCAAGGAGGAGAACTCCTCCACACATATCCTTTATCCCACATATCTACCCAACCTATTTCCACAATTTCCTTTCAAACCAACTCTAAGTCCCTAAATTAAAACAAATTCCTAGGCTGCATCAGATAAGAATTAACATAAGCTCACAAGTAAGACCACTGGGGATTTCAAGCGGAAGGTTATAGAAAGCAAGATGATGATAAAGTAGCAGGAAATCTGGATTTTGCGAAGCAGAGGAGCAAGAGAACAATGAACTAACACCTCTGGAACAAGATAATTACGAAGAGTAGATGATGAAGAACAAATAATAACTTATACAACATGATATGAAAAAGTTGGAGGCCTGAAACAAGTTAAAATGGCTATGCAATACGTTCTTGTCACTCAAAAGGATTCCAAATGACAAAAATAGCTCAAGCCAGCATTTTCTTCGTTGATGTCAAGCATCAAAGAGCTGGTAGTGTCCTGATGAAGTCCTCTTCACTAACAATAATCCTAGTTCCCTCAAGAAAGTACAAAGCAAAAAAACTATCACGAACTCGAGGATTCTTCGATAGCTTCAGAATATCTTTGACGAAAAATCATATGAACATTCCCTTGTTTACTTATAACTATGTATATGGGGCACTTTCATTTCAATGCAAAGTATAATTCAATCCACATTTTGCCGTTGAAACGCCAAATCAAATACGTTTCTCATCATTAAGGACAGTCTTATCCTAAGAAAATAACAAGAATCATGTGTTCCAATAATGCACAGGCCAAAAAAATTAATCAAAAATAAATAAATTGCCACCCATGCTTCTTCCTATGCTAGATATTACAATCACAATAAGAATCAAATTTTTGACATAGACAGAACATAAATGTTGACTGACTGTACCTGTGCCTTGTTAAGAAACATCCCAGAACTCGTTCTGACTTCACTCTTTATACTTTTTCCGGATTCATTATCCGCCACCATAGACACCTCCAGCTTATCCTTGGCCTAATTATCACAAAATATCAGACACTGACCATAATCTACACTATAATATGTTAATTAAAACAAGCAGAACAAAATGTAATAAATCTAACCAGATTTACTAGATGATCACATTCTTTATCTGATAAAAACCCAGTGTGCAAAAAAGCCCTGCATATCATAATTCACAAGAAAAAAATATTATAAAAAAAGAAAGAGTAAAACCAAAGCAAACCCATTTGCTAACATAGGAAAAGAGGTACCTAGGACTCCACGAGAGCTGAGTGACACGCGTGGGATCAAATTTTACAGAAGAGCCATCTGTGTTCAACCCCAACCCCGATCCATGCCTGGAAACAGTGATATTTAGAAATGGTGAAAGAGAAATTGAAACAAGGGGTGTGGGGTGTGATTGATTACCTGGTTTTATCTTCAGGCAATCCGGGTAATCGAATTGCAGAAATAGAGAGATCAGGGAGGAAGCAGAGGAAACAGCAGAGGATAACAAGGAGGAAACGGTGAGGATCCATTGGAGGTGAATCAGAAGAAGAAGAAGAAAGGAGCGTTTTGTGTGAATGAAGAGAATGTGAGAAGGAGAAAGAGAGAGAGATGAAGTGGTGTGCGTGTGAAAGTGAATGTTGATTAGAGAATGGAGTTTTGATTGATTTTGTCGTTTCAAGAGAGACAGACAATTCAACAAGACGCACACCGGTTTTGGTTTTCGATTGTCTCTGCCCTCTGTTTCTAGTTCTACTGTCTGTTTGAAACAAACACCCCTTTCTTTCTCGAAGATTCTTTTACCCAAAAAAAGTAAAAAAGAAGCACACGGTAAATATTACAATAATAATAATCTCTTTTCTCTAAAACCCCAAAAGAAACCCCAGAGGCCCAAAGGGGTGAGTGAGGTGATAAAACATTACTCCAAATGGGTCCTTCTTTTATTCCAAACATTTTGTTGTTAGTGTTCGTTTGGTTGTGGATATAATCATATACTGCTTTTACACGACGTGACAATAATAAACACACGGTAAATAACAATAATCTCTTTCTCTAAACCCTCAAAAAAAACCCCAAAAGGGACTTTGTGGGGGGGGGGGGGGGGGGGTGGGGGGTGATTGGTGAGTAGGTGAAGCCTCCATACATGAGATACCACTATGTTTTTTGAGTAGTGATTAGAGGTAAACTCAACTAAAATGATGAGTAATGTTTATAGGATAGCTTGTTCTAATGGAGAAAAACTAAATATTTTTATATTTTCAAGATATCAAATTGATTCCCAATTTAGTATGTAGAAGTAATTATAGGTGAGAAAACATTACTTGATATCTTTTATTCCAAACATTTTGTTGTGTAGTGTTTTGTTTGGTTGGTAGGATAAAAAGACGTGATATTATAATATAATTATATTATGCTAATATTTGTTGTTTGTTATGCCAACGTGATAAGATAACACAATTTCGTCTGTTATCCTATCATGATCATCATATGTAAAAATTATCATGAGAAGAAGTTAGATGAAAATTATAATTGAGCAGGCTAGGGATAAAAACTTTATGACTCATTTTCACCCTCACATGTAATTACACTAAGCCGGTATGATAATGTATGTCAGAAGCAAGAAGAGGATCCAGCTCTGCAAGGGGTAAGGACCATATTCGATGAGCAAATTGCAAGCACAAACCCAAAGAAGCAAGCTTGTCAAAACACGTTATAGCCTCACGCCGAACATGTTGGAAAGACACAGGCCACAAATGAGTAGAAATATCAACAATCTACATCAAGAAAGCTCGCAGAGGAGGAGATTCTAGCACTTTAATAACATCCAACGAGTTGCACTCACAAATGACATGTCTATAACCTGACTCCCATGCTAAAAGAAGGTCATGCTTGATGGCCAAAAGTTTAGTAGAAAGAACACACGACCTCATCGAGAAACCTAAGAAACCTCCCAACCAATATGTAGAAGTGTTACGAATGAGGTCATCACATCCAATATGCTGCATGTGGCAAATGAAGCTACCATTGGTACTAAGCTTGACTGAAGTGGTACTCAGACAAGTCCAAAGAAATCTACTGGAACAAGATGTGTTATGACAAAAGATGTAAAGAAAAAATCACACCCTCCATTATAGGCGCTACTTGTTGCGTCACATGTATTATCAACCGCGGTGTATCACCAAAACTTGTGTTATTGTGCCAACGCTAAAGCCTCCAAAGAATGATCCAAACATGCGATAGTTCTGATGATGGACGAGAAAACTAGCTGAAGCTCACGAGCTAGAGTGAAATAACACAGCATCTAAAGGCACCCTAGACTTGATCCAAATTCCCCGAGCGTTGATACAATCACGAAAACACTGCGTAATGGATTCATCTTAGTTTGAGCAGCGAGGGAAACTACCCGATGGAGCTAAACCCCTAGGCATTAGTTAAGAGAGAATCATGAAGAAGAATCCATATGAGAAACTTTATTTTTTATGGGATTTTAAGAATATAATTTTATGTTTTTTCTTTACACAATCTTCGTGGAGTTTAATTTTGATGCACCGACGGTGTAAAGTTTTTTTACACCGTCAACCAATCAGATTTCAAAGATGTGACATGTCAATTAAATAAATTAAAGGAAAAGAGAGATTTTCTCACATCATTGAAATCTGATTGGTTGACGGTGTAAAAAAACTTTACACCGTCGGTGCATCAAACTTTTTCTCATCTTCGTGAAGGTTTTTCTTAATGATTAAATGTAATTTTATGTGAAAATTGACACAAAGTCCATGAAATCTTTATCTATGTGTGTGTATATATATATATATTTACATTTATGTATTACATATTAATTATTCGGTTAATATTTTTTTATAATCATTTATAAATAATATTGGACCAATTGGATGTCAAAAAAGAAAAAGACCAATTAAAAAACAAAACAAACAACTAAAAAAAGGCCCGAAATTGATATGGATCTGGCCCATTCCCCACCTTCACTTCAATATTAGGGTTTCCACCTTCTCGATACTTCACCGCCTGGCATAGTGCCTATAAATTGCTGCACCAAGCGAGCTATTCACAGTGTCTCAATCACCTGCCTCTCCTCGCAGCTCATCCTCTAATCTACAACGGATCTCCTTTCTGGTTTCCTCTCTCCACTAAGAGTATTTCTTCTAGTTTTGTGTTTATGGTTTTGTATAGCTATCATGTGATGAGAAAAAAAACTGCAACAATATGATTGGATTTATTTCCATGATTCCTAGTATTTAAGTCTCTGATGATTCACCAACACTTTTCTTATCCTTCAAAATCATTCTCTGTTAATCTCTGTTTAGATCTGATTTATTGTTTTTTGAAACGAATGTGTAGAGATATGATGATGTTTATATTGGTCCGTGTTTCTGAATTACTGTGACAGACAACCCTTTCCAATTTCTGATCTCTATATCTTCAATCATCTATTATTTTTAACTCAATTTTTTTATAATTCTGTATTGAATTTTGTGTGTGGCAAATTGCTCTGTGATTTTCTGCCTTAGTTGCAGTATACGCTATTCTGATTCTAATCATGAAAGATATTTCATTGTATATGAGAGCAATTGCCATGTTTTGTATTCAATATTTCCAATCCTAAGTGTTTATTTTCTGCTATGAAGATTTTAGAATAAAATTCACATGTCAGACTTCAGAGATTTTCAAAATCAATGAGAATGACAATTCTTCATACTGAGCAGAATTTTTGATTTAATTATTTGTTACTTAGTGTATTCTTTTTGCTTGATAATTTGGTTGTAATTAACGACGGGAGATTTCTCCGAATGAGTCTCAATACTTAATGGGAGCGAACGTATCTGTGTTCGCATAGTTCTCAAGTAACCGTCGGAAAACAATGTTTCTGGCGTTGACGGCGCCGCCTTAACGGGTGGCATCTCCGCCGGTATCTGTCTCATATTCCATTGCCTTGTGGAGCGGCGTCGCTGCCTTTACCATTTGGGACTGGCCATGAGACATACATTTCATATATCTTTATACTTCATTATTATATTTTCAAAAATTCCACAAAAGAAATTATTGTAAACCAAAGTAAAATGTATATCAAATTAATATGAATGGAATTTGAATTCCTTATTTTTTGAATGATTACTCAAAGTAATAATGTGATATCACTTGGCAACATCTCACCTTGTGTTCTGAATCGCACCTTTGAGTAGTCTAATGAAGATAATCAATTTCATGTGACTTAGTTAGGGGGCGAACATTAACTTGAACCAAATGTTAATTTGGTTTTACTAGTGAATAGGCTTTTTGAATTGGATTCTCTGACTTCTCCCATTAGTTGTCCCTCAAGCAGCCTGTTACATTTTACCAATCCTTCATTTTCTACAAAATTTGCATGCATATTTAGTTTAATATATTTACATTACTATTTTAATCGAGTTCATTTCTGATGTTCTTGCTCTTACCATATGCCTCCGAATAACGGAACGGTGATACATTAACATCGTTTGGTTCAGACAGGGGCACATATCAAATGCTAAACACCTGAATTTGTTTGTCTTTATGGAATGATGCTATTGTTTTCTTCCTTACCAGACTAATTCGGATATTTTATTTTTCCATACTTTTATGAATCAAATCAAGTTTTTATTGAACTTGAATCAAATGAAAGATGGATGTGACAAAGGTGTGAATTTTGATACTTGTTTGTGAAAGCCTCCTCAGAAAGCTGAAAGGAACTGATATTTTTGATCTTTCGGTTCGCACGGGGGCTAAAATTTAGAGGGTATCACCCCATGAAACTTTTTTCAAGGGTATACTAACTTATATCCCTTGAAACTTTTGAATGGATGGAACAAATTATTTTATTATTGTTCTATCTCTTCTTAGTTTCGGACACTCTAATTCCATAGACAAACAAATTAAGTTTGCAAATTCTTAATGTTCACCACCAGCACAATTACATGTTTTAATCAACCTCACCCACCACTTTTCTTAAGTTACAATCCCAAGCTATCCACACATTTGCCAAACCAAACTCACCACCATAAGAAGGAATTGAATAGGAGAACCAACTTTAATGAATTCATCATGCTCATGGCATATCAGGTGCCAAGCCTCATCAATTGGCTAAGGTTGAGCTTCAAAAACCATGTTATTGTGTCACTTTCATATATCTCATAAACACGCAGTGAACGTTGTCCCATTGATTCCTCAAGCTTGGGTACCGCTGCAGCATTGGAACCTGAAAGTTTGGCCATGAATAAGCCCCCATTCTAAGCCACAATTCATGCGAGTGGGGACATCTTCTTGGATCTGGATCCTCTCCAGCAATGTTTTTTGTCCAGCCCCTCCTGCAGTACTCTTAACCATTAGATGTATCTTACAGTTCCTTCACCCTTAGATTGATCTCACAATTGAGATTAATTTTCAAAATGTAATTAGCATATTTTCAGTACTAGAATTTTTTGAACCATGAGATACATCTAATGGTCAAGATTGCTGCATGAGGGGCTGGACAAAAAACATTGCTGGAGAGGATCCAGATTCCATTTTCTTCAGACAATGCAAATCACCCTCCCCTGTCGCCGAACACGGCAAACAAGCCGTCGTTGCCACAAGCTTACAACTGAATTTCTTCTCATTGACCTGCAAACCATTATGAAGAACGGGCCAAAATGAAACTATGTCAAACAATCTTAGAATACCAGAAGAACACATAGTAAAATGGATGGACAATGCTCACTTTTCTTCATATCAAAATAGGATTTCTTCAAGTTTTATTTTATCCATCTATTCTTAGAATACAAGTGGCTGGCCTCTTAATAGATTTAATGGACTTTTTGGGTTGGGATCAGATTATCAAATACCTCCTTAAGCTATGTGTGGATTGATGAAATATAATGGATTGAAGCTGAATGAAATATAATGAAAGAGTTGAATAACTACAAGAAAAATGTTCTTTACGTCAGTAATCATGAAAAAGATGGCCAAAAGTCGCAGGGAATTTTTTTTAGATGAAATTTATAAGTATTGGAAATTAGCAAAGGTTTAAGATATCAGTATTATCTATGATTTTTTTCGTCGGTAATTTACAAATGACCTTTTTCTGTTGGTAACTTACATCTATTTTCATCTATAATATTTGGTCTGTGATATAAAAATCATTTTGTTGTGAATAAAAATGCTATTTTCATTTATAAAAATAGCATTCTTATCCACAATATAAAGAGCATTTTATGGTATTTAAAACTATCACTATTTATAATTTATGCTAACATGAGAAGAAGAAAGTGGAGTAAGTGGGTTTGTAAATGCTTATTTAGAGGTTACCAACGATTTTAGCGGTTTGTGATTTACATATGAGTTTTTTCAAGAATATTTATTTTACTGACGGTTTCACGATTAAGGTTTCAAAAATGCGCATAATCACTTTCCAATCACAATTTCAAAGGTTTGCCAAATTATTAGTCGATGACAATTTTCAACAATAGTATGAGAATTTGCAACAGTTTTTACTTTTTAGGTTGCTGGTAAAAAGCTGGGTAATTAGTTTTTTTTTTTAACTCAACAAAAACCTTAAAATAAATCAAATAGGATCCGGCATAGAAGCCAATACATCAGAAAGAAAAAAACTAGTAAGCTCCGGCGGACCTTCCTCTATCCAGACAACATCCTGAAAGGTAGAGGCGCGCCGAGCAAGATAATCCGCACAAGAGTTCCCTTGGCGACGAACAAAAGAAAAATCAACATAGTCAAAAGCTGAAAATAAACTACGACAATCGTAAATAATTGAAAATATATAAGAAGTTCCATTCGCCTTCTTCCACGCCTGAAAGAGGGGTAAGCAATCTGTCTCGAACTGAACGCGTCGGAACCCAAGATCCACAGACAATTCCATAGCCCACCTAAGACTCAATGCTTCAGCCACTGTTGGAGAAAGAGCAAGTGTTGGAAACTTCGCAGCAGCCGCGAGCACCTCCCCGGCGTTGTCCCTCGCCACCATACCAAATCCCGCCATCTTGTCCCTCCCCACCGCAGCATCCACATTGACCTTCACCACATCAACAGCTGGCCGAAGCCATTTCCCTGGCCCTTGACCCCGCCCACCATGCGCCAAAGAGAATGACGTCGATGGGGGGCACACTAGGCTAGCAACACGAACCAAAATCGAAGCCACGGACCAAGGTTTCTCCTCAAAAATCAGTTTATTCCTGGCCTCCCACATAGCAAATAAGATCCGCTGCACATCAGCCACAACCTCAAGCTCCATCTCTCTCAAAACCCAAGCCATAAATTCAGCCATCTTCATACCTGCAAGAGATCGCAAGCCCAGATTACTAGCGAACCAGCAACCCCGACTCACAGTACATCGCAGGAAAAGATGCTCCACGGTCTCCTCCTTTAACCCGCACAGAGGACAGCTAGGATCGACAACAACACCACGTCGGCGAAGCCTAACACGCACTGGTATAGCCTTCGTGCACACTCGCCAAGCTACCTCTCGTACTTTTGGTAAACTGGGAGCTTTCCAAAATTTTTCCCACTGAGACGGTTCAAGACCCACCTCATGCGATGAAGACGGACAGTTCTGGTTAGCCAGTTGTTGGAGCCACTCATAGCCGGATTTAACCGTATACACCTCGTCAGCAGTACCCAACCAGAAAAGACAGTCTATCGCATCCTGATGCCGAAGAGGTATAGACAAAATTCTAGCAGCTGTGGAAGGACAAAAAGTCCACTCAACTAAGGGAATATTCCAACCGCCATGGTGCGGAAGGAGGAGATCAGCCACCTTAACCAAACGTTGCTCCTCAACAATCTCCTGACGAAAAATAATGGGAGGGCCGCTAGGTAGCCAATTATCATCCCATATTCTAACCTGTTTTCCATTACCAATCCTCCAACAACTACCTTCCTGAATCATGGATGACGTTTTAAGGATGCTACTCCATGCATAACTCGGGTGATAACCCTTCTTAGCATCAATTAAGTTACTAGAAGGGAAATAAACAGCTTTAAAGACCCGTCCCAAAAGTGATTCCGGGTAATTCTGAATGCGCCATCAATTTTTAGCCACAAGAGCCATATTAAAAGATTTAAAATCTCTAAAGCCAAGCCCCCCCATCCGTTTGGGCTGGCACATAGTTTTCCAATTCTTCCAATGGATACCACGACGAGTAACATCCCCTCCCCAATAAAAGCGAGAGATACCATACTCTCAATCTCATCACACAAGCCATCCGGTAAGATAAAACAGGACATAACATAAGATGGGATGGCCTGAGCCACTGCCTTAATTAGCACCTCCCGACCAGCACGAGACAACGTTTTTTCTTTCCACCCCTTGAGTTTTTTCCACACTCGTTCCTTCACAAAACTGAAAATCCTACTCTTTGATTTTCCAATAATAGTGGGTAATCCCAGATACTTGTCATAGCTCTCTACCGCTTTTACTCCCAACAGTTGTTGCAAATCAATAAAACAGTTCTCTGGCACGTTCCGGCTAACTGACAGCATAGACTTATCTAAATTGATTACCTGCCCAGAAGCACGTTCGTAGGTTGCCAGAATGGACTTGATACATTCTGCTTCCTGAACATTTGCCCGGGCAAAAAGAACACTATCATCTGCAAATAAGAGGTGGGAAATTACAGGTGCTGAACGAGCAACTTTAATCCCATGCAATGAAGAACTCAAAATGGATTTTTGGATCAAAGCTGAAAAAGCCTCTCCACAAAGAATAAATAAATAAGGAGAGAGAGGATCTCCCTGTCGCAAACCCCGCTGGGGTGCGAAAGTCGGTTGTGGTTTCCCATTTAACATAATTGAAAAATTAACAGAACTCACACAATCCATAATTAAATTAACCCAATGCATAGGGAACCCCATATGAGTGAGGATACTTCGCAAAAAAGGCCACTCAACTCGATCGTAAGCTATTGACATATCTAGCTTAAGAGCCATCATACCACTTTTACCTGAAATACGCTTCTTCATATAGTGGAAACATTCAAAAGCTATCAAAGCGTTATCAGTTATCAACCGACCTGGGACAAAAGCACTTTGAGCCTCACAAATTAAATTATGCAAAATCAACTTCATTCTATTAGCAATGGTCTTAGTAATAATCTTAAAAATTACATTGCAAAGACTGATCGGCCTAAATTGATTTGCAAGAATTGAGTTCTTAACTTTTGGAATAAGGACAAGTAGAGTTTGGTTCACCGTACCTGGCGACGTCTCCCCATTCAGCACCCGGAGACAGAAATCAGAAACATCATCACCAAGGATAGGCCAGAACTTTTGATAAAAAAGCGCCGGAAAACCATCAACTCCCGGAGCCTTTGTAGGGTGCATCTGGAACAACGCTTCCTCCACCTCATCCCTTGAGAACGGCAGGGAAAGAATTCTCCTATGAGCATCGGTGACTCTCCCCGCCACTAGAGAGGCGACATCCTCAACCCCAACAGGATCAGAGGTTGAAAAAATATTTTGAAAATATCCCTTCAACACACGAGCAATATCCGGATCCCTCACAAATTTCCTACCCTGCTCATCATGAATTTCCTCGATCAGGTTTCTCTTCTTCCTCTGAGTAGCTTTTGTATGGAAGAACCTTGTATTTCTATCCCCATGTTTCAACCAATTAGCTCTCGATCTCTGGCTCCAGGCTATCTCCTCCTGTTTTAACAAATCATCTAACGCTTTCTCCGCCTCCCTGTACGCCAAAACCACTTGCTCAGTTTGGTCCTGTCTTTGCAGCCGTTGGAGGAGGGCCTTGGCATATGCAATTCGCTTCGGCAAATCTCCAAATTTTTCTCTACCCCAAGCATCAAGAGAGCGACCAACCAGCTCAATTTTCGAGAGAACCGATAAATCCTGGTTCTCCCACCCTTCAGTAACAATTTCCGTACATTCGTCGCCGCTTTCAAGCCAAACCTCCTCAAATCTAAACATCCTCGTTCGGTGTCTATGAATCTCAGAGCTGCGAGATCCACAATGAAACACAATTGGGCTATGATCCGATTGATAGCGTATAAGATGAGACACCTTATTGATTGGCCACAAATCAGCCCAAGCCTGGTTCACTAAAGCATAATCCAACCGCTCCTCAACTCGTCCTGGCCCGACTATATTATTGGCCCAAGTAAAAGTATAGCCCGAAGAGGGCACCTGGTGAAGCCCACAATCTGCACAAGCTTGGTTAGCAATCTGGAGCTGCCCCACATTGGGGGGATCACCACCAAGCTTGTCAGACGGGGAAAGATTGTCATTAAAATCTCCAATTCATAACCATGGTTGAAGACCCATGGGGCGTGCATGGCGAATCAACTCCCACGTTCTTGGTTTGTTAACAGTCTCAGGAAAACCATAAACAGCATAAATCTGCATAGGTACAGCCAAGTGGTCCGAATGGACAACAGAAAAGTGAATATGATGCAAAGAAGCATTAATAACAGTTACCTCAACCTCCGAGCGCCATAAAAGACAAAGGCCACCCGATCTAGACCTTCCACGACCCCCACATTGGACCGGGAAAATGTTTGAAAGACCTCCAATCCCACGATGACGTAGCATCTCCGAAGTATACAGTTTCGTTTCCATAAGAAACGTAATGTCGGGAGCTTCTGAGTGGATGAGCTTGCGCAAAGCCCGTTCTGCCTCCAGGTTCCCAAGCCCGCGGCAGTTCCATGATAAGATCCTCATTGAGGTGGGCGGGACCGCTCCATGGTCTCCGCCAATCCCAATCCATCAGAGTTCAGTTTCTTCAGGGGGGAGAGGCCCCCGTGCTACTCGAGCCAAGTGCTGAAGAAAAAACACTTGCTCTCTTACGTTGGTTCGTCATCAAGAGATCCTCGCTAACATAAGTTATGGCAGTTTTGAAGGCATCTCCCATTAGCTTCTCCTTTGGTACTTCCTGTTCCTTATTCCCATCTGAGTAGTACTCCTCATCCTCAAGCCAATCCTCATCATTCTCCAATACGGCCTTCATTTTTTGATCAATAATGGGGTCCTCTGCTACCTCGGTTTCCATGGCTGGTTGTTGCACATTATCCAAGCCTTGCACACGACCACCTTTTTTCCTCCCCTCCTCCCTATTCACACGACTTGGTCGACCCGCGGGCCTGTTGGTTCTCCCTCGCGGTGCAGCAAATTTCTCTGTCTGAGCTCGCAACTAAGCACCAAAACGATGTGGGATACCACCCTCCGCACGTGGCACAACACAATCACTGATTTGGTGGTCCAACAGTCCACACCGGAAGCAGAAGTCGTACAACTGTTCGTACTTAAAAACAGCTTTGTAAGGATCCCGACCGGCAACCGCAACCATCTGACCCTTACGTAAAGGCTTGCCAATATTTACCCAAACTCGGACTCGAAGACATTCCCCATCCCGACGCCGATCCCAGTCAAGGAAACCGTCGAAGCCTTTCGCCAACGATCGGGCCACCGTTTCTGTTCGGAACGTCGAAGGCAGGCCGTGAACCTGCACCCAGAAGGGGACCTGAGTCATTGGAACCTCCACCGGATTACAAGTAGCATCAAACTTATTCAGTGCCAACATGTGGCGGTTAAAGAACCATGGTTCAGATTTGAGAACCAGGTCACGGTCCTTGGTAGATTTGAACCGGAAAGAGAACAGATTGGTGCCGACATGCCGCACCTCCAAGCAGTTTCGAGAGTTCCATAAACCTAGCATCATGGCACGGAGAGGACCGAAACCAACACGGGCGCGGGTAAGGGCCTTGCCCAGGAGCCAGACGTCCTCACCCAGCAAAGGATCAACCACGATCTCACCAAGGTTGAGCACCTCGTTCTCGTCACCTTCAAGCACCACATCAAAGTCGTTCACCATCGAAACTGGATCCCACGCACAAACACAACAACAGTTGCTAAAACAGGAATAAAAAACAGAGAATGGTTTCCAATCGAGTCACAGCAATGGAAAGGGAAAAAAACTGGACGTGGAGACCCCAAACCAGCGGTGGGGAAGTAGTGTCGCTGACTATGCAGAGTGCGGCGGCACGGCAAGGGAGGTCAGCGGCGGCGCATGCAGTCTCTAGGCGTGGACCAGTTCAAAACCACATCGCAGCACTGTGGAAGAAGGAAAATAAGAAGAGAGGAACTGAAGAGAGCCCACACGACCACGTCAAACGGCGGCGGAGTCGACAGGTCAACGACGACGACGCTCAAAAACCCTAGACGTTGACGGCTGCACCCAAAACCCTAGGGGAGCGAACGCAGGGAATTCCATCTTCTCGTAGTAATAAACGCATTGATGTTAGTTCCTATTAGATGGTAGCTCTTGGGTAATTAGTTAATTACATGTTTTCCTGTGAATGGGTGGGACAGAGAAAAATAACTTTACAGTGTTTAAATATTTTATTTTGCAAGAAAACAAATACCATCTTACTAGATATTATACCTGTGCGTTGCACAGGTTTATATACAATATTTTTTACATTACATAGAATTATTATAGTTTAAAAATAAATATACACTAAAAAAACATTTTAATAATAAGATATAAAAAATAAAAAAATAATATTGCATTAATGATAATGCATTTTTCTGTCAAACAAAATTAATTTTAATTCTTAATTTTTGTTACTAATGCAAAATTCAAGTTAATTTTTAAAATTATAAATGTTATTATCTAATGTATGTTTTTTTGTGAATATTTAATGTAGGTATTTGAATAGCTTTAAACAATACTTTTTTTCTTCAGTTTTTAATCATATTACTTTATATATTTATTACAAAAGAATTTTTTTTATTATTTAGTGTGTTTTAATACAAAGATATTTAAGTTTTTTTTAATGTATTTAATGATAAACCTCAAGTCTTCTTTACATATAATATATATATATATATATAAATTTTTAATTTTAAAACAATTTTATCGAAATTATTTTTTAAGAAATATTATTTTAATATTGGCTTTAATTTTTAATATTTTTGAAATGAAAAACTCAAATAAATTTTAAGTTTATGAATGTTGCTATTTAATGTAAGTAGTTGAATGATTTTTTACGCTATAAAATTTTCAGTTTAATATATTTATTACAAATAAAATTTGATTATTTAGTACAATGCTATTAATACTATGCAAAAAGAAAAAACAAGATATTTTAAAACAGAAAATGATTTTTCGTAGCATCTCCAAGTTTCAGCAAAAGACACCAGAAACAAAATAAAAAATGCAACTCATCTCTTGAATTTGCAATGCCCAATAGTGTCATAAACCTTTGTACTTGGAGGAAGACTAAAATAAGAAACAAATGGATTTCAGAAAGAAAACTTTCATGCTAAAAAGTATAGTTTCAACGATACACATAACAAGGCAAGAGCTAAACACCATGAAATTGAAAATGACCAAGATAAGGAGAAAAAGAAACCCTCACTTTTCATATACCATCATTTAGGCACTGCAAGATCCAAATCTTAAAATTAAAGATGCTAGAACAAATAAGAAACAGAACTCTAACCATCCATAAGGAAAATCAACTAAATAACAATCAAATAGTTTAATACATTAAGTAAGTGGTTATACATCAAGGAATGAAGGGAATGAAAGTTCTATATAAGCTAGAAATGAAGTTCTAGCTCCACTACCTCTATATTAGTGGAGCTAGAATGAAGCTGCACACCCCTTGAAATTAGTAAATTTACGTTCAAAAAATTACAAATTTTAGCAGGTGAAGTGACAATTGTGGATAGTGGATACCCATAATTATATGGTGCGTTAGTCATTAATTGCTTTAAGTTACATTTCAATAGTTACTTTTATCTTTGTTATGTATCAACATGCGTTGGAGATGAAAGGTTGATTTGTTATTTATTTTTTAATTTCATCTTAAAGCAGGTGATGAAGATAAAGGTGAAGAATTTGATCATCTCATTAATACTATTTTTTCAAGTCTTTATGTATTTAATACTTTAGCTCAAGTGAGCTTTACTAATATATATAGATATAGATTGTTTGGGTACTCCACGTAGCGAAATAGTTTGCAACTTCTTTACTTCTGTATTGCCCTTAATTTTATTTTATTTTGGTTATTGGGGCGGACTAAGCCCAGAAATTACAAACGAAACTGTCTCGGGTAAGAAACACCTGTAACATCAAAAAACAACAAATTCCTACAGCTAGGCGGAGGAACATCAAGAACATGAGTGCCCAAGTCCAAAGAGTGGGCCAAATTAGCTAAACAGTCATCAACTTGATTAGCCTCTCGCAGTGCATGGCGACAAATAACCTCACAGTCCTTCAACATCATCTCACTGATTTGCAAAACCAGAGTAGCATAAGGGTGAGTCATCTCACATCTCTCATTAACTAGAGTGACAACAACAAAAGAATTACGCTCCACGATTACCTTCCTAATTCCACGAGCCAAAGCCAACTGGAGGATGGTAAAAATACCCCAAAGTTCACTCCAAAACACATTTGATAATTTTAAAACATTTATATTGAATATATAATATAGATAGAGGTAGAAAAATACTATTATAGGTAGTGGCGGGTCCAGAATGCGGGGTCAGGTGTTCAAATTTTTCAAATGAACACATCGATAAAAATATATTAGGGGTAAGTGCAATTTTTTAGTGAGGAAGTAAGTGAGTGCGAGTCTTTGGTGCAAATAGTGCTAAATTTGGTCTACTTGTATAATTTAAAATTTTCAGGTGTTCAAAAAATATTATGTAAGGGGTAAGTGCCAATTTAGATGAACCCCTCATTGTAAGTTGAATCCGCCACTGGTTATAGGTTTAGTATTTACTGGTGTTTCCATTTTATTCTATCCAAATTGATGGGTTCTAAAATGAGTTTATTGAACGTGCATTGCTAGTGTAAAGAAATTTTAGTATGCCAATGAGATAAATATTTATATTCTTCATTTATTTTAATTTAAATATTATTATAGTTTCTGATGTGACGGAAAACAATTGGTTGTTTGTGTAAAGAAAGTTTAGACTGAGAGCTCATTGTATCTTCCATTTTCTCTTCTAAAATTAAATATTAGTGTAATGAAATGAGGTGGAATTCGTTCCATCACAATTCATCCCCATTTAACAAAATCAAATAATGGAATATAAAACTTCTATATCTCATCCCAAAACAACATTCTCATCACTCTTACTCTAGTGTGCACGTGTAAATCTATTTGCGAACCCATTTGTTGTTTATTGCTCTCTCCTTCATGCTGCTTAAATATCAATATCATCTTCCTTTTCCGTAAAGACTATCCAGTATCCACGTAGAATCTTAGAGTGCAATTGAAGAAGAAACTCTCATTGGCTCTTTAATCTCCAGATGCACATATATCTAAGGTCTACTAGATGTTCACTTCCCAGCATTCATTTATCAACTTGTGACCAGATTCAGAATGCAGCTGCCAATGTCTATTGCCGTTTTCTTTGTAATCTTGCCTTCCATTTTGTATGGTAATTACTAATTGCATACTATCTAGTATCTACTATTCCTAAACATTTGATACACTAGGAATTTTCTTTTTCATATAAATCCCATTTTGGTCTTATTTACAATATTTTTTATCAACATTTCTTTTCTTAGAATCAATTCTGACAGGTACTGATCACCGAAGCTTGTCACTTGAATTGTCGTAAAATGATTTTTTAACATGCACTTATTGGTTTAGGGAAAAGTGTTAAAAAGTTGTGTTATTTATACATTTACATTTACATAAATTTCAACATATGAAAATACTTTGCAGGGATTAATGTAGAAGCTCATCAAGTAACATTCTACATTCACAACAAATGCCCCTTTCCAATATGGCCAGCAACAGCACCAAACAGTGGCCAACCAGTGATAGCAGAGGGTGGATTCTACCTTGCCTCAGGCCAAACACAGCGTGTGGTAGCACCATGGACATGGAGTGGTAGAATTTGGGCTAGAACAGGCTGCAATTTCGCTTCGAACTGGAAACCGGCTTGTGAAACTGGGGACTGTGATGGAAGACTTGCTTGCAATGGACTCATAGGTACTCCTCCAGTCACACTAGTTGAGTTCTCACTTCAAGGTGGTAGAGGGAAGCCGAATTTCTATGATGTGAGCATTGTTGACGGCTACAACATCCCTGTTTCTGTCACACCAAAGATCACAAACCCCAAGTGCACTATTCAAGGGTGCTTGAAGGATCTCAAAAGCTGTTGCCCTCATGAGCTTGAGGTTTTAAATGCCAAGGGAGAGGTTGTGGCGTGCAAAAGCGCTTGCTTGGCTTTCGATAATGACAAGTTCTGTTGTAGGAATGAATATGGCAGCCCTGAGAAATGCAAGCCAAGTGTGTACTCAAAAATTTTCAAGGATGCTTGTCCCAGTTATTTTAGCTATGCTTTTGACACACCTAGTCCATTGGTGAGTTGTGGATCTTCAGAGTATATAATAACATTTTGTCCTTCTGGTTGGGGTGATGCTGGTGAGCACAAATCTCAGTAGAAAGTGTTTAAACCTGCATTGGCTTAGCAGGATTAGAAGTTGGTGATGAATCAAATCAGCATTTGATTTTTAAGGCACTCTTTGATATATTGCTATCAAACTATGTACTTCAAATTGATTATTGCTATTATTGTTACCTTATAAGATACTTGTAAAGTGTCTAGTTCAGGGGCACTAGTTAACTGTAGCAGCTTGATGAAGAACACATTCCCCCCTTCCCTCTGCAACCCTTTTCTTTGTCACTAATATTAATATTAAACATACTCCTAGATAAATAAATACTTTCTTTATGAATTTCAATATTTATGTTCCAATTTTTAGATAGATGCTTCCTCCCCAAATTACCTAATGCTGAGACTAATCTTCAGTGACAAATCCTAAAGAAAATACACTCAAATAAGAAGCTATGGTAGCCGCTTTTCTAGAATTCTAGGCATGAATAGCTCATCTGCTTTACCTTGTTTATTTACATAATGCACCTTAAAGTTAAAACAACTATTGTCCACATATAATACACATTAAGTTCTCATGTTAAATTTTCCACATGAATCATAAAAAAATTGCATCTCTTTCCTCTCAAACTTGTACAAACTTTGATGAGAGCCATTCATTTAAAGTCTGAAAAAGTAGTGATCCATTCAAATGACAGTTCAATTTCATAAATTTGATATGAACACATTATACTTCTCACTCCACCAAATTCTCGGAAAATAACCTTCTTTAACATTTAAGAGTAGCTATTCAAGAGGCATGAGGCATCAACCCTAAATTTTTCATTGAATATGCAATCTATGACTATTGCATGAGAAAGGCCTCCTCCCAAAGAGTGACAACTTAATTAAGCACCAACTGTCTTTAAAATTAATATAATGGTTTAGGGAAGACTTTTTCCATATTGTGTCACGCACTATAATTATACACAGGCCTCGTATTCCAGTTCAACTTTAAAATAGTTTTTAAATACATGGAGGTCATTTAAAAATCAATGACAAAAAGAAAGGAAGAAAGGAGGAACATGAAACCTGCCTTTCCCCCATGGATCACATGTCAGTTTGTTTTATAGTCAAGCAGAAGTCAATGAGAGTGCAATAGTTTGATGAGAATCTTTCATGCTCGGTGTTTGTTTCTATAGGGGGAGATGGATAATGTTTCATCCACATCTCTTTTTTGAGGTGGAGAGGTGAAATTGTGCGAGAGATAGGAAGAAAAGAAAAAGTAAGAGAGAGAAAATATGATATGTGATAGATGATAAAATTAGAGAGATAGAAATAAAAAGAGGTGGAAATGAAGTGTTTAAAAAATGAGGTGTGTATATATCATTACTCGGGGGAGATCCTCTCAAGTGAGAAAAAACTTGAGGAAATAATATGAGTAATCTCAACCCTTCATTTCTTTTAAAATACATCAAAGGCTAAAGATTAAATTATGTTATTTATGTGTGATGTACCCAATTCTTTCCCCGCTTTCCCGGTAGATCAGTTTCTCTACCCATAACCCAATCCTTTCCCAAGCCCAACAGTGCTGACAAACGGCCGCTGCAACAGGAACGACGGACGATGGCCGGACCACCCTCCTCGAGCACAAATCTGGTCATAACGACGGGAAGGAGGCCAGCACAGATCCAATGGCCAGAGACGGAGAGGCAAGATGGAAAAACCCAAAGGAAGGAAAGACAGGCGGAGAAAGGAGACGGGGCTTGATAGAGAGAAGTTACAGAGAGATTTTGTGTGCAGAGAATAAAACCTTACCTATCCGAATTAATTAGAAAGTAATGAAATTGTCTAATTGAAATTGCAAAGTGGTTTATAACCAGAAATGTGATATTTCAGACCTGCCTTTTAATTATCTCTTTGATATATAGTCAAACTAGCGAAACCAATCCATTTTTCTTGTAATTGTTAAATAGATATCTACTGATATGATAACATTGAGATGATAAGAAGAAGATGTAGTGTGAAGTTGAATTATGTACAGTTTTTTTTTTATCCGTGGCTTTATCGGAGAGGAACAAAGAAGAACAAGTGAACGAAATAGAAGAAAGTGAAACCTTTTTTTCTCAAGGGAAAAAAGATTGAGAAACTGATCTACAGGGAAAGGATTGGGTGCTTATCAAAAAAAACAAGAAGGAAAGATTGGGTACATTACACATAAAAGACACACTTTAATTTTCAGCATTTTATGTACTTTAAAAGAAAGGCTTAAGTTTTTAGAAATCTTATTCACAATCAACAGTTCGATTTTGTATTCTCTCTGTATCCTCTCTCTAGAGCTTCCGCCTGGGTGTGATGTCTTCCTCCGGTACACCACCGGAGGGGGGGGGCGACCAATCCGGTAAACTTGGCTGGGGGCAGTAGCGACTCAACAGTGCAACCAACAGAGTCATTCCAACCACGAAAGGTGGTTTCCTACAAAGATGTCTGCCTGGGAATCAACGGCGGCGACGCATCGGAGGAGGATGATGAGGTCCCCATGGAGGGCTTTATTTCTGAATCTGACAATAGTGATATGGAGGAGGAAGTGCGGATCCAGCCGGAGGAGGAACGCAACCCTCTCTGCCCAATAATCAGACTATCCAAGGAAAAGCGCAAGGAACTTCGAAAGCCTTGGCAAAGCTCCATCATTGTGAAACTACTGGGGAAACGTATTGGTCTCAATATTCTGAAGGAGAGACTCTCTAGGTTGTGGACTCCTTCAGGGGACATGGAAGTCATAGATCTCGATTTTGACTTTTTTGTGGTAAAGATTTGCTAACAGGAATGACTATGCTCATGTCTTTACCGGAGGACCTTGGGTTATCATGGGGCATTACCTTGTCATCCAACAATGGCGCCCTATGTTCATCCCCTCTAAAGGGGAGCTTACTAGGGTCGCCGTTTGGTTCAGAGTCCCAGACTTCCCGGTTGAATGTTATGATCAAGAAATCCTGCAGGAAATTGGGCAGAATGTTGGGCGATTCGTCAAAGTCGACGACCACACATGGAATACCATGGCTGGGAAAGGAAAACCTAGTGCAGCAACTGAAAGAGCTAAGTTTGCCAGGATCTGTGTGGAGATCGACCTGCGTAAAACTCTGGTTTCTAAATTCGTGTTCGAAGGTGAGGAATTCAAAATTGAATATGAAGGCTTGAATATGATTTGTTTTGATTGTGGTAAATTCTGTCACAGAATGGATGCTTGCCCCCTTAAGGTGTCTGAGGTCCAAACAACTTCATTGGGAAAGGAGAAGGAGGCAGTTGTTGGTGCTAATAGGCCAAAGGAGAACTTTGGGCCATGGATGATTGCCAAGAGATACTCTCGGAATGCTCAAAGGAAGCCTTTGCACCCGGGCGGCGGAGTTAAGGCGACCGGGGGGCGTGGCCAGGGTTCCGGTGGAGCTCCGGCGAACTCTCGTTTCTCCGTTTTGCAAAATATGGAAGTTGACGATTTTCAGGGTCCCATTATTACTGAGGAATCTTCTCTGCTGTCAATCTCGAAGTCAGCGGCCAAGAATATTCCCTCCAATGATGAGGCATTCATTGGACCGGGCCCCACAAAATCAGTTAATGCTCCTACGAGTATGCTCGGAATTCAAGGCCTAGAAAATGCTAGCGTTGACAACCTTATCACTCCCATGACTTCCGTACCTAATACCGGGGATCTTAATAACCCCAATCCTCCTGCTGTGGACCCCAGAGTAGTTATGATGCAACAAACAATCAGGGAACAGAGCCCCACTGTTCCCGTGCCTCATGATTGTGCGCCTCCACATACCAATGCCACCAACACTCCAAACCCTAATGCCAAGGTGGCGAAAATTGGCTCGTCACCGAAAGAAACAAAAGCCCAAGCCCGCCAATCACAGGGGGATCCCGAGGCTGGGTCATTCCTTTATACCAATATTCCTAAAAAGAAACAGGATAATGGTAAAAGCCCTAATATGGCTGGACGCGGGTCCAAGGGTCCCAGTAACCCTGATTTTGGGGGTCCTAGGGATCGCGACAGGAGTCTCTCTCCCAGGTCACGTAGAGGCTCATGATAGCTTCCCTCTTTTTTACCTATCATAGTTTTTTAATGTTATACAACATTATGAGTTGGAACATCCAGGGTGCTGCTGCTAAAGGAGTGCCTCTTCTCCTGAAGGATATTACTTCCAGACACAGTGTTTCTTGCCTAGCCCTCTTGGAAACTAGGGTTAGTACTAAGAAAATGCCTCTCATCTTGAAGTCTACAGGTTTTGATGATTTCTTTGTTGTGGAAGAAGAAGGTTTTTCTGGGGGAATTTGGATTTTGTGGAAGAAGCAATGGGGGCAGGTTGATATTATCTCCTCTCACCGTCAATTTGTCCACACACGCATCTCCCCCAAAGATGGTCCTAGCTTACAAGTAACTTTTGTTTACGGTAGCCCAAACTGCACTGTTAGGGATATTCTGTGGCGTGAGCTCAGAAGACTAGCTAGCCAAATCAGTGGACCCTGGTTAGTTGCTGGTGACTTCAATTCCTACCTCAGTGCCTCAAACAAGCTAGGGGGTGGCCCTCCTAACTTGTCCTCCATGAACAAATTCAGAGATTGCCTTGATGCATGCTCCCTTTCTGACCTTGAGTTTAAAGGCCCCCCTTTTACATGGGAGGGGCGTGGGGTTAAGGAAAGAATTGATTGGGCCTTAAGTAATGATAATTGGCTGCTCTCCTTTCCTGAGGCTACTATTCTTCATCTCCCGAGACTCAAGTCAGACCATAAGCCTATCCTCATTAAGCTTGGAGGGGGGCAACGGGACGCGTCTCAACGTCCTTTTCGCTTCCTTGCTGCGTGGCTTACACATGCAGATTTCCCCAGGTTGGTTGAGGAAGCTTGTGTAGGATCACGCGCTTACCACTACGCCAAAACCAATTGGTGTTAGTGAGGGCGCAACGTTATTTCTTATAGCGTAGCAGACAGCGCCCCGTTTCGAATGCTACCTGCAGGCAGGATGCTGGCCCACCTGGACCCAACAATCCCCCCCCCAGCACCTGCCAGCCAAACTAGCTGCACAGCATGCCTTCCGTGGGATTCGAACACGGGACCTGGCTCTGATACCACTTGTAGGATCACGCGCTTACCACTACGCCAAAACCAATTGGTGTTAGTGAGGGCTAGAGCTGGGTATGCGGTTAGACCGCCCCGCATAGGCCCGCCCCGCGTAGGCCCGCACCGCGTAGGCCCGCATTTAAACGGGCCTCTATTACGCCGGTCCGCCCCCGCCCCGCGGATAAGCGGGCTGGCCCGCGGGCCACAAGCCAAATTAAAAAATAATAAAAATGAAATTTAAAACTAAATTAAAAATATTTTTTTCATTAAAAACCTTATAAACGCCTAAATTAAAAAATAAACTGATTTTTTTTTCCAAAGTTGTCAATTTTTTTCTCAAAAGTTGTCAAATAAATGACTTAAATTTTTTTCTTTTGTAATGCGGTCCAGCCCGCAAAACCGCGGTTCAACCCGCATGAACTCGCGGGTTAAGCGGGCCAGACCGCGTAGGCCCGCTTTTAAACGGGCAACCAATCACCGGGCCACAGCCCGCGCGGGCTGCGGGTTAAGCGGGCCGGCCCGCGGGCGCGGGCCAATTCGCCCAGCTCTAGTGAGGGCGCAACGTTATTTCTTATAGCGTAGCAGACAGCGCCCCGTTTCGAATGCTACCTGCAGGCAGGATGCTGGCCCACCTGGACCCAACAGCTTGGTCACCAAATGGAACCTGGCTCCCCTCCTCGGCAACGTTTCGTGATAAGGCCATAACTTGGAACTCTGAGGTGTTTGGCGAAATTGGTAAGCGTAAGCGTAAGCTCATGCGAAGGTTGGAGGGAATTAATAATAAACTGAAAATGGCCCATGTCCCTTACCTAGAGAAACTGCAAAAGAAATTATGGGAAGAATATCACCAAGTGCTTATTCAAGAGGAGTTTCTTTGGAAGCAGAAGTCTCGAGTTAATTGGTTGAATCAAGGGGATAAAAATACCCGGTTCTTCCATACAGCGACCATGGTGCGCCGCAAGCGTAATCGTATTGAAGCTCTTACTAATGAGGAAGGGGCCACGGTTACAGATGTTACTACTCTCCAATCTATGGCCGTTGACTACTTTCAGCAATTGTATTCTGGTTCAGGTAATGGCAACCCTATCTATTCGAGCGTCACGTTTCCTAGACTTCCTGCTAGTACCCTTCGCGAGATTGAGAGCCCTATTGATGCGGAGGAGATTAAATCAGCAATTTCCAGTATGGGTTCCTTAAAGGCCCCCGACCCTGATGGTCTAAACTCACTCTTCTTCCAATCTCAGTGGGATAAAATAGGGGATTCTTTGGTTAAGTTTATACAGGATTGCATCCGCCAGCCGGAGAAAATCCGCGAAGTTAATGATACTCTTATAGTTCTGATTCCAAAGGTTGAAAGACCTAATCTTATATCTCAATTTCGCCCAATAGGTCTTTGTAACGTGATATACAAGACCTTAACCAAGGCTATTGCTAATCGCTTGAAAGGTGCTCTCAATGAGTTGGTGGCCCCCAACCAATGCAGTTTCATCCCTGGAAGACAAAGTTCCGATAATATCATTGTTGCCCAAGAGGTTTTCCACTCCATGAGATTTTTGAAGAGTAAAACAGGGTGGGTGGCGATGAAAATAGACCTCGAAAAAGCCTATGATAGAATTGATTGGACATTCCTTAGAGATACTCTCTTGGAGGTGGGGTTTGAACATAGCTTTTGTGATCTTATCCTTAGTTGTGTTTCTCTCAGCTTTTTTCAGGTTCTCTTCAATGGATGCAAGACTGATAGTTTTTCACCTACTAGAGGTATCCGCCAAGGAGACCCCATTTCTCCCTACCTTTTTGTACTTTGTATGGAGAGACTAGCGCACCTGATTCAGTTTGAGGTGAACTCAAGCCATTGGAAGCCTATTTACCTCTCAAAGAATGGGCCTCCTCTAAACCATTTATTTTTTGCGGATGACCTATTACTCTTTGGAGAAGCGTCCCTTAGTCAGATGGAGCTTATGATGAGCTGCTTGGATAAATTCTGTCTTGCATCAGGTCAGAAAGTTAGCAAAGAGAAATCCCGCATTTTGGTCTCTAACAATATTAGTCATGGCGAAGCTTTAAGGTTAAGTCAATTAGCTGGGATCCATCTTACGCATGACTTAGGTAAATATCTTGGTGTGCCCCTCCTCCACAAGGCCCCAACAAGGTCCACCTATGATTTCATTTTAGAAAAGACCCAAAAAAGGCTGTCGGCTTGGAAAGCTTCTTCTCTTAGCCTCGCCGGGAGAGTGACCCTCGCCAAATCTGTCATCTCTGCCATCCCCTCATACTGTATGCAGACCATGTTGCTCCCTAAAGGTGTCTGTGAAAAGCTAGATCTCCTCCAACGCAAATTTATTTGGGGTTCTGAAAATGGAAATAGACGGATGAGCCAAGTTAGTTGGGGCACTATCTGTAGCCCAAAATCTCAAGGTGGGCTAGGTTTTCGTTTGTCTTCAGATTACAATAGAGCAATGATTATGAAACTGGGCTGGGGACTTATTCACCAACCATCATCCCTTTGGGTGCGGGTTCTGAGAGGTAAGTATCATTGTGGCAACGATACACTACCCAATATCATGAAACGTAGCAGGGAGTCTTTGGCTTGGAAGGGAATCCGTTCTACCTGGGATTCTCTCTCGAACGGTCTAAGGTGGAAGCTCGGAAATGGCCATCAAGTGAAATTTTGGACCGACAACTGGTTGGTGTCTGGCCACACACTGCAAGATGTGGCTTTATCTCCTATCCCTCCCGATTCTCTTCACCTCCCTGTTTCGCACTTTTACGAAGCAGGTAGAGGGTGGAAGGCCTTCCTTTTTGCTAACCTTTTACCTTGTAGGTTTACACAGGAGATCCTCATGGACCAAACTCCCTTCACCACCTCTTCTAGCTCAGACGAGATTAAATGGGCCAGGCATCCCTCTGGAGTGTTCTCCACTAAATCAGCTTATGAGCTTTTGGTAGATAGCCCGATTCGAAGCCAGGAAGAGAATCTCTGGAAGTCAGTTTGGAAAATTCAAGGCCCTCAGTGAGTTAGGGTTTTTCTTTGGAAACTGCTGAATAACGGAGTGCTCACTAATACTATTAGAGTTCAACGCCATATAAGCTCCACTGATCTCTGCCCCTATGTCAGTCCCATGCGGAAGATTATCTGCATCTTTTCCGAGATTGCAATGTCGTTACGCCCTTCTGGTACGCAACGTTATCGGGCGTTCCTCATTCATCGTTCTTCTCGTCTAACTAGGCTTACTGGATCGCAGGAAACATAACTGGTGATCTTAGCAGCCACCTGAACATGGATTGGCCTCGCTTCTTCGCTTCTGGTCTATTTGCTATTTGGCGTATGCTCAACGACCTCGTTTTCGAAGGCACACCTCCAACCACTGCTCGAATATGGAGCTTTGTCCGGTCTCTTGGCCTGGAAGAGCTGGTGGCCAAAACCACGTTAGGTCCTCTCTCAAACCGGATGCAAGGGCAACATGCAGAGATCTTCGATGGTGGTTCTCCTTCTACCCGTAGTAGACCTGTTTCTTGGTCTAAACCTCCAGCCAACTGGGTAAAGGTGAACGTAGACGGAGCGTTGAGTCAGAATGGCCTTGCTAGCAGCGGAGGAGTTATTCGTGACGCAGAGGGCACTTGGATAAAAGGGGTTTCCAGTAATCTTGGCTCTATGCTCACGACATCGACGTTTACAGTGGAGCTACTGGCACTTCAGTCAGCGGTTAATCTAGTAATGGGCCTTGACCTCCCCCGTGTGATTGTGGAGTGTGATTCCATTGAAGTTGTGAACTTGTTTGCTGATAATGAGGTCTCCTCTCATCAGTATAGCCAGATCATTATGGGAATTATTCAGCTGCAGACCGACCATGGCAACCTTATCATCAGTCATGTCCCAAGGGAAGCCAACTCTTTGGCGGATTACATAGCTAAAGTGGGGTTATCTCTTCCCGATGGCCAACACATCTTTGAGTCCCCTTTTGGCGAATGCCACACTCGGTTATTGCAGGACTTAGTTCCTTTTACTAGCCCGGATAGAGGGTTTGCTGTTAGTTAGTCTCCTTTTGTTTTTCTGGGGCTAGGCCCCTCCATGTAACCAAAAAAAAAAAAAAAGGCTTAAATAAGTTTTTGGTCCCTAACCTTTATTAAATGCTTGGTTTTCGTCCCTCGTCGGAGCAAAGATGGGTTTTAATCCCTAACCTTTGCCAAAAGATTTGGTTTTAATCCCTCCGGAGCTTTGGGTCAACGCCGGAGCTCCGGTGGCCCATGTGGCATGACCACGTCAATTTAATGAGTTGACGTGGAATTTGTTTTTCTTTTAAGTTAAAAAAAAAACTAATTAATTAAAAAAATTGTTTAAAATTCTAAAAAAAAATTTATTTATTTAACTTTTTGATGGGAAATTTATTGAACTTCTTTAATTTTAAGCCTGACTGCCTGACCCATCATTTTTTTTTGAAATATGCCTGACCCATCATTAAGAAATTATTTACTTAAAAAATAATTAAGTAAATAAAAAAATTATCTTAGGCAAAAAACCATCAAACCCTTCTAAGCCTGACCCATCATCATCTTCCCAAACCACCCAACCCCAAGCGTCATAATCTCAGGCAAAAAACTCCATGACCATAGCCTTCAGCACCACCAAATCAGCCATTAATTCCCTTTTCCCAAACGCCAGATCTGCTGAAATCAAACAAAGATATGGTTCTGAACCTAAGCCAGAACAATCGAAAGTTTGAAGCTTTTGAGAGTAGATCGAGCCAACCAAGTGAAGGACGAAGGGAAGTGCTTGAGCTTGATCAGGGCATGAATTAATGGCTTAGGTTTTGAGATCCCCATCTTAGTTTGAACACGATTTCTCCTTCGCGTGCGGTTGTTGGTGCGATTTCAGAGGAAGAAAGGGAAGAGCAACAACATTCAGATATGCAATGGTGATGGTGGCATCACCATTGCAGATCTGAATGTTGGCATGAATAATGTCGATTCATTGCTGAAGGGCCCAATATCTGAACATATAGACCTCGTGCTTAGTTACTCTAGTTTGTTGTATGGCTAGGAAAAGAGCAGGGTAATGAGCATAAAATTCAGAGCTTTTTCTTTCTTCCAATTGCTATGCTTCCCTGTCTTAAAATGAATCTATTTGGAGTTTATATTTAGTAGATATAATAATATATTAAGAATTCGGACCGATTATGACATTACTTTAATGTCTTTATTAGATTCGAATTATTTGTAGAGGAAACAAGTATCATATGACTCTATATTCAACATTTTAGTTCTTTCTTGGTATTCGGTGGCCCATGTTATATTGAATTCATTGTATTATCCATGCTTGCTTATGTAACTGTAAATTTATAGATTTAATAAACGTGAAGATGATTTCCCATCTTTGAGAGAATACAATGATTACTTGGAGCAAGTAGAGGACATGAGTAAGCTTCTATTATCATCATTCCATGAGTTTCACTTTGATGAGTTTTGCTCTATTTTGATGGCTTTTCCCCCTTTGCAGCGTTTAACTTGATTGAAGGAGTTGATGTCGCTGCTATTGAAGCAAAGATTGCTAAATACCAGGAAGAAAATTCAGAACAAATAATGGTTAATCGAGCCCGTAAGGTACTTCTAGAAATCTCTTCATTGGTTTAATCTAGGTTCAGTCTCTTTCATATATGCCCTTCATAATTTTTTATGCAAATGCTGATTTCCTGCCATATTTCTAACAGTGTTTTATGCTGATAATAATTTAACAGGCTGAAGAATTAGCTGCAGCTTTGGCAGCAAGTAAGGGACAAGCTGCCCAAACTGCTAATGATGTGGTGAGCATTGGATTGCTATTTTTATTAATTGATTACTATTACTTTGCAGGGTTTTCTTTCTTTGTTTTGTTTGAATGTCTTGTTTGTATGCAAGATATTAACTTTGTCCATTCTCTTGTAACTGGGTGCAAGCCAAGACTTTGGTGCTGTTCCTCAGGGACAATATGCACCTACATTTGCAGGACAGCCTAGACCAACCGGCATGGCTCCACAGCCTTTACCACTCGGAGGGAGTGTCATGCCGGGCTATGCAGGTGATGACGATGAAACGATGAGGCTACGAGCGGAGAGAGGAGCAAGGGCTGGAGGATGGAGTCTAGAAATAAGCAGGAAGAGGGCACTTGAAGAAGCTTTTGGAAGCATGTGGGTTTGTTGAAGGCATATTGCCTATTTAAGATGTTAAGATAATTTCAAAACTCTGTAGGCCATGGAAATTCCATTGTATCACACCAGCTATTCACATGGTTATTCTGATGTAAATGGGGTATAATGTAAGATTTGTTACATTTTTGTTTGGTCATCCATATTAAATTTCATAACGGGATGTTTTAGCTCATATTTTTTATATTATAACTTTTTTCCTGAATTTTCCATACTTAAAATTCGAGTTGCATGGTTTTTTCCCCCTGAACTTATGTCCCAAAGCTATCAAAATCGCGAGTCGCGACCCGAAGCAGAGATACATCACGCGTTGGCTTTGATTCCACAAGTCTTGCCCCTTGCTCAAGATAAGTTGACTTAAGCTAATGAATGCCAAATTTTATTTTATTGCTGTTAGAACCATTTAGAGTCATTTACCCAACAACTTAAGCTTTAGAGAGATAATTGGTTCCTAACATGATTGGGATAGCACAATTGTTCATACACAGCTTGCCTGTTGCTCACGTTTAGTTGATTAGTGCTGCACAAACTGCTCAGTCACAGACAAGTCTTGATTTGAAGGTCGTCTATAAAAGACACACTGGTTTAGTGCACACAAGTCTTGGCCTTAATTGACCTGCAGCTTGTAATAATATACACCACACGCTGCTTTATTCCAGATAAGTACTCTTGTTTGCCACTCTCTCAAGTCTCCAATTTGAGTTTACTTGATAAATGAGGTATGTGGTCAGCATTTTATATTTTTTACAAACCGATTACTTTACTACTACTTTTTAGGCATTGCTTTTTGAATTATTTGGTATAGAGTTTATTCAGTTTTGTCTATATTATATTTTACTTCTACTGTTTACGACTATGTAACACAATATTGATACTGTAAACCATGTAATTTTTTCCCACAAAGTGGGAATACGCATATATATTGATACCTTCCCATCCACACTGATCTACATATTTAGGAAAGCATTTAATTAAAAAAGGTGGAAATTTCATAATGACATGTTAACATTCATCCTACTGTGGACTACGTACACAAAAAATAGTTTACAACTTTACATTGTCTTAAAAAATAAGTTAAATTACTAAATAACACTTTGTTCAGCATATTGGACCGATTACACATGAAAAAGATGGATGTAATGATACATCACAGTCACGGCTTTTGTACCCTAGTAGTATAGTTTTTTTTTGAAAATTACAATTTTGGGGTACTTTTTCTTTTATTTACCAATTTAGTATAAATCGCCACTGACAGTGGCGATTCTATTTATTTTTTAAATATTTTTTAAAGAATCGCCAATAGATTGGCGTTTTCATTTTTTTTTTCATTTTTTTATATAAATCGCCAACCATGTTGGCGTTTTCTTATTTTTTATTTTTGTTTTTTCTGACAATCACCAACTATGTTGGCGTTTTTTACCTTTTTGTTTTTTTTACATCACCCACACGTTTTTTTAATTTTTTTTAAATTAGTAATTAAAATGGTATTTAATCAATTGATACTCACACATAATTTTGTGTCATTACTCACTTTTACAGCACTTTAATCATAAATATTTGAATCGATATTTAAATATAAACATATACATTACATAGTTTAGTTGGGGATGAAGAACATTGGCCATCTTACTCAAGTCCCAATTGCATGCCAAATCCTCAGCTTAGGCGAGAACTTGTCAGTAGACCAAATAATTTATTATCAAAGTGCTGCAAAAGTGAGTAATGACATAAAATTGTGTGTGAGCATCAATTGATTAAATACCATTTTAATTACTAATTAAAAAAAACTAAAAAAACGTGTGGGCGATTTAAAAAAAATAAAAAGGTAAAAAACGCCAACATAGTTGGCAATTGTCAGAAAAAAACAAAAAATAAGAAAACGCCAACATGGTTGACGATTTATATAAAAAACGAAAAAAAAAAATGAAAACGCCAATGCTATTGGCAATTCTTTAAAAAAATAAATAGAATCGCCAGTGACAATGACAATTTATACTAGATTGGTAAATAAATAAAAAAGTACCCCAAATCTGTAATTTCAAAAAAAAACTATACTAATAGGGTACAAAAGCCCACAGTCACAACTTGCTTTGTTTCTACAAGTCTTCCTTCCAACTGGCTCAAGTTAAATTGACTTGAAGCTAATGAATGCCACATACTATTTCATTGCATACAAGTCTTGCCCCGTCGCTTGAGTTTAGTTGATTTGAAGGTCGTCTATAACAGACACTGGTTTATTGCATAAAAGTCTTGGCCTTAATTGAAACCACACGCTTCTTTATTTCAGATACGTCTTGCCCCTCTCTCAAGTCTTAAGTTCAGTTTACTTATAACTAGAAATTAAACCCGTGCGTTGCACGGGTTTGTTTTTAAGTTATGTGTCTATTATTTGTAAAATTAATTTATGTAATATGAAAAATTATTGAATAGTATATAGATAATTAAGAATATGATAAATATATGTAATGTCATTACATTAATAAAGCTCAATAAAAAATTTATTGTACACTAATTTTTTAGTATAAACATTTGGTACCGGTCACCCTTTGGATATACCGACAGATTCGAGATTTAGTTACAATTAAGGCTGATCTTCATCCCTCATCTAGAGTGTACGTGTGAGATCGAATCCGAGAGCTCTTCACACACATTCAGCCTGCGTTGTCAATTGAGCTACCCCTCTTGGGTTAATCTTTTAGTAAATTAAAGCACATATTTTATATTTTATGTTTCTTTAGTAAAAATTATTTTCAATTTATTTGGTGATTATATGTTTAAATAGTAATGCACTCTCAGTATTAAGTAAAATGATGAAAATATATAATTAGATGAGGTGAATAATTCAGTCTGTGTTTGTGTAAAATCATCTATAAAAGTAAAAAGACTTTTATAAAGTGGTATTAATCTCTTGCTTTCATATTTTGGCCATGAAAGTAGTGTTTTCAGTTGAAACTTTATGGGAAGTGTGCTAATGAAAGTTTAATGTCGAAACATATTCTTAGTGACACATATACAAATTATATTATTTATTGCATAATGAGTATTTAATTAGTTAATATGCAGTTTGTAAGAGCATATAATTTTTAACTTAATTATAAATTAAGATAATAATTTATCTTATTCGATAAATTTTTATAGTTTCATAGAAAGTAAAAAAATATAAAACCTCATAAGAAAATTTGCAAACACAAATCGTTCAACCTAATGAATGTCTATTACAATGGTTAAAATTAACTCTTTAGATTCCTGATATTTCGTCCTTAAGGAATGCACTTTATGATAGACCTTTAACTTTCACTATTTGAGTAGAACATATTCCCTCAGTAGAGGATACGTGTGGTTAACACAAATAAGTTATAAGGACTTAGTTAAAAAGATTCTTAAACTCGTGCACCATAATAATGTGCAAAAGTGAAAGTTAAGAATGATTGTTATTTTTTATCAATGAAGAAATATTGTAGCTATATCAAATATAATTTCATTTAGGAAGTTTATTAAATACTTCATTGTATACTACATTTTTAGTCAATTGTAGTGCAACAATGATAAACATCATAGGAGGTTATAAACTCATATTAAATATGATTAGAAAACATATTTTAAATCAAGGTTATAACTATTATCAGCCAAAAAAATTAAATTAAAATATTTTAAAAAATAAATTTATTTAAATTATTCTATTATTTTTTATAACTAACATGACATGCATATTTAATATATATCTCCTAATTTAATTAACTTAGTTTTTAATATGTTTAATTTATTTATCATCATATATGTAGTTAAAATAGCTTTTGACAATAATTTAATTATCAATAATTATTTAATAATAAATATTTATTAATTTTAAATATATTTTATCTAAATTAATTAATTATAATATTATTTATAATTAATTAATTTTAATTCTTAATATTTGTCAACTCAAGTTTTTTTTTTAATTATAGCTATTATTATTTAGTATATGTATTTTTGTGAATATTTAATGTAGGTAGTTGAATAGCTTTTGACAATACAATTTTTTTTTCAATTTTTAATCTTATTATTTAATATATTTATGACAAAAATAATTTGTTATTACTTAATGCATTATAATACATGCAATCTTTACTAATGTATTTAATGTAATGGTTCAAGTGTGCTTTACTTATATATACTAGATATTACACTCGTGCGTTGCACGGGTTTATTTACGATATTTTTTAATATTATATGAAAATTACTATGTGTAATTATATAAGTAATAAATATTAAAATATTTCTTCAATACAAATATAACAGAAAAAATTATTGTGTTTAGACATCTAAATAGCAGTATTAGAGTTTTTTTGATGCATTAATTTACTTGTATTAGAGTTCTCTTTATGTAAATAAATGATATTACTGAAAATTAATAAATATTTTTTGAAAAGAAAAATATTATCTATAAACACTACAAAGGAAGAACTTATTTACTACTGTTCACTAGGAGAGTTTCATACCATGTGTGTTGGTCCACTATAAGGCAATGTGTGGGTTTTTTTGTTTTTGCTTTATCTGATTTTTTTTGGTCATTTTTTCTACTTTTCTGATCATGAACCGTTGTTTTTTTCTCCCATGTGATGAAGGTCTATTTTAAGCTTATTATGTGGTTACTTTATGTTCCTTTAGTTGGTTGTAAAGAACTTTATTTGCCTTTTTACCGCTTTTCTGATTACTTTTCATGTTTTTTTCATCTTCTCTGGTATCTAATGTTACTTTTGAAGGAAAACTGAACTTTTGAGCATACTTTTTGATAGTTTTAACCCATTATAATTCTTCTTCTCCGTCTATTTAATCCCTCCAACCACCCACATTTCAAGCTTTTTGTTCATCATAGAAGATTCTTGAAGCTTTCTCTGCTCTCTCAGCCACGATGATTTTTCCAGCTTCAACAATGGTGTTTTCGGTTGGCAATCGCCTCATTCTTGCTCCACAACTTCAATCTTTCACATCTGGTTCGTGATTTATGTTCTCTGATTTGGTATCTGGTTCTGGTTTTCAACGCTGCCTCCAGATTCGCGTTCTAATCGCGATTCAGGTTCTCACATTTTCGACTTCTGGTTCTGGTTTTGTGCATCGAGATTTCAACTCTTCTCCACTTTGTGATTTCAGATTTGGGCATTGGGATTTTCGTTTCTTTTTTCTTCTTCACAACTTCCTGATTGTGCCTGATGAAAGATCAAGCGAATGCTTACTACCTTCATCCTTCGGATAATCTTGGTTTGCTCGCACATTGAGGAGGTAACCAATTCTTTCGACCCTTTCTTTCATGCTTACTTGTATAATGCTGAATAGTATACACCACTTGATATGATTTTGAAAAGAATTTGGACAATCATAACTTACAAGGATGTTCAACGGTGAATAGTAACACTAATTAATAATCACAGGTTTCTGTCAGCTGCCCATGGTTAATGACCTGTGTGGTTAAGCTACGGTTATATGGGGGGGGGGGAGTTTGTTGTCTTTATGTTTTTGCTGCAGGCATAGTAAACGTAGGATAAGGAGGAAGAATTTCTTTCTTTTCTTATGTGATTGGGGGCTATCTGTATTGTTTTTATATGCTTTTGGAATTTTATCTTTTGGTATTTCTGAACCATGTTGCTGCTTGGTTTAGTTTGGGTATTAAATTTGTAAGGGGCTCTTGTCTCACTTAGGAGAGTTTGTTCCCAAGGGTTCTTTTTCCATTTAATGTATATCATATTTGAGTTTTCAAAAAAAAATAGTCACACTAATTGGTGATGTTGTTGATGATTACAAATCACTTCTTTGTTTTGCGGGGACTATTTTAGCATTTTTCTAATTTTTTTTAAAGAATGTTCCTTTTTTTGTCAATAAGGGCTAAGTGTGTGTTTGGATTTCTCTTACATTCACCAAGACTAGGTGTTTTTTTTTCAATCCACCATCATGAGACATGAATTTCTATTGAAATAACTTATAAGTTTTGCTAAGGGAAATCCAAACACACATGCTTAGCATTAACTGGAAGGTTGAACTGTTAATGCAAAAGTAACTCCAGGCATAAAATCTATGATGAAGATATTAGATATACTTTTTGGATATAATCCTATTTATTCTCTTGGTTAGGCTGCATCCGGTGATGTACAATGCCAGATGATAGACATGACGCATCCAAGAGTTGTTCCAATGCACAAGGTTGTAACATTTCTTTGTTTTAACTTTCTTTTGAGCTCTTCTTTGTATATTATTTCTACCAAGGGTGACTTTTGCAATGTGGGTTTGTTTTATCCTAGGTGAATTTTGATGCAAAGATGGAGTATGATAAGATCCAGAATTACAAAATTCTGCAGGACGTGTTCAACAAGCTGAAAATTGACAAGGTGCTTATTTCTTCTCATGATAATGTTAAGCAGGATAATAGAGAGCTTTGCTGTAGTAAATAAACAAGAAAGAAACAAACCTATGATGGCTTATTGTGACTTACTAGGGCAAACGTGATCACTATTCAACATTTCTATTTTTGGGGTTTCAATGAAATGACTTACCACTGATGAAGCTTTTTAGCATATGAGAAAATGGGGTGTTTATCAAGGCCTAGATATTCCACTAATGGATAAATTTGACTTTGGAATTGCAGATCACATATTTTTTATTAATGCTTCCTTTTACCCTTCACTCAACACCAATGTATACTCTCAAGCATGCACTGGCACACTACAATTTTGGGAATAATCTCTTTAGGCAGGTTGTATAAGGCTACATTAGAAATTAAGTAAAGGAGCTCCTCCCTTACACCATCACGGAAGCCCTTTCCTACAAAAACTGCCCCGCCTTCATCCACTGCACATTGCAGCTAGACAAGGCAATCAAGGTAATTAGATACCTCAAATTCTTGCAAGCACTGTTTTGTGAGCAGGAATTTCAGTTTCGATTGACCGGTGGGGGTTCAATCTTGTGCTGAATGTATGTGAATGATTTTCCTCCATGATTTTTTATTCATCTTTTAATATTATGTGTATGCGTTTTTGTTTCAGGTGTTGAACTTATCGAACAATACCAGTGGAGGAGAGGGAGATTGTCTGGTGCTAGGGCAGTGGAGTCAAAACAACTATGGGTCATTGTGACAAGTAAGACACATAAGGTGAAGTAGAAAAAGCTAAAACTAAGATATGGTCTTCAAAATCAGAACTGAGATCACAGTTTTCCTTCTTAAAGTCTGCATATGAATTTCTCTTTTCTCCAACTAATGTACTTCTTCTATCAATTTTATAACTCACTCAATGATGATGTGATCCATTTTTGTTGTTATAATGTTATGTATCTGTCTGGTGTCTCTGCTTGCCATTTTCTATTTTAGAAAGTCACAATATCTTACTTTTATTTAGATTACTTTGTAGGCTTAATAAAACTTGATGCGAAAATGACAGTTGGCTGCAGCAGTAAGAGAGTTTTATACCACGTGTGTTGGTCCACCATAAGGCACCGTGCGGTTTTCTTTTTTGGTTACTTTATGTTACTTTAGTGGGTTGTAATGAACTTTATTTGCCTTTCCACCGCTTTTCTACTTTTTCTGAAATGAAACTTACCCTTCATTGTTCTCCTTAGTTTGATATGTGTTATTAATTTTTGTGTTTATGTAGTTTGTGGCTGATGGCTTTTCTCTTCGCTCGGCTGAACGAGGTTCTGACCCGAAAGCTTGCTGAGGAGTGAGGACAGATACTCGGGTGTGGAGGTTAGGGTCACTCCAGCGAAAACTGAGATCATCATCAGAGCCACTCGAACCCAGGCCGTTCTAGACTTCTAGGTACTACATACACCTTCAATTTTCAATTTTTTTTCTTTCATTTGTTGCGCTGATTTTGAAATCTGATTTTGTATTTGATAGGTGAGAAGGGAAGGAGAATTAGGGAGCTTACCTTAGTGGTATCGAAGAGGTTCAAGTTTCCTGAAAACAGTGTAGAACTCTATGCTGAAAAGGTCAACAACAGGGGCCTTTGTGCTATTGCCCAAGCGGAGTCCCTCCGCTACAAGCTCCTTGGTGGCCTAGCTCTTTTTACTGTTTTTGTTCTAGGTATATGATTCAAATTCAATTCTTTGCATATATTCCATAATAGGTCCTGATACCAGTATGTCTTGTCATATATCTGATATATTTGGATTCTTTATTTTTTCTTTCAATTCCATTTTCATTTTCAGTTTGTCTTTCAATTCCATTCTTTATTTTTTCTCACGTATTGTTAATGTTCTTTATGTTCGTTTGGTTAAACCAATGTAATAATGTCCCATTGACCCTTAATGGGAATAACTACTTTAAATAGGACAAACTACTTATATTTCTTTCACCTATGTAATCTTTGCCATCGAGTATCATTAGAGAAAGACAATGATCTTCATGAATTCTTGGTTTGTGAAAGCTATTCTGCTTCACTTCATCTTCATGCCATGGTTGGCTTTAAAGTTGTTCCTAATGGCAAGTTCTTAGTTTCTATTAAGAAAAATCGGCAACTACTTTATTGGTTGTAGAATGAAAGTTTCTTTAGCTACCCCAAATGTAAGGTCAGAGAATGAAGTAGGATGATAATTTTAGCTTCTCTAAGAACAAGTGTGATTCATACTGAGGTTTCAGATTCTGAGAGAGAAAGTTACTTACATTCTTTACTCAATCTTGAACAAGAAGACTCTGAGTGGCTATGAGATTCAAAACCTGATGGAGTTTCATATGATAATCCTTCAACCCCTTAACAAACTTGATGGTGTAAAATGTAAAAATTGAGCCAGCTCAATAGCAACTTACAAACTGAGATTTTTTTTATCTTGAGTATGATGTTTTAGGTTGGATTGTGGTTTACTGCTGAAATGTGATTATAAGAACTCTCATTTAAAAGTTTGATGATTTATTATGTTTTTTGATAATTTTGGTGATTATTATTACTGAGCAAACATTAAGTGATGACCATTAACCTACCTGCTTTTTTTTTTGTTTTTTACTCGATTACAGGCTCTGAAGAATAGAATATGAACACTTGCTTTGAGCATACAATACGAAACTGTATTGCCCTTCTATGCTAAAGGTAGGTGATTCTTCTTTACAGAAATGTGATTGAGAATTTGTGATATGGACAAATGATTTAAAGGAATGCATGTGCTTAAAACAAGTGTCATATTAAGAATGAGATTTTCTGCTAAACATAATATTTTGAACCAGTTAAGTGTTGATAATACTCTTAGTAAAAGCTGATAAAGATGGTTTCTACCATCGAAGTTTCAAGCAAAAAGCATTTTTATTCTGCTTATTTCTAGGCTTCAATTGCATTGTTCTTTTCCAACTTGCAGAAGTGTAGTGCCAAGGCAAATTTTAGGAACATTGATTCAGCTAGGCAGAACACAGGTGGTTCCAATAAGTTAGATCATTGGACGGTAGATAGCATGTGTGGCCCAACTAGAGATGTCTCATTTAAAATGGACACCCTAATGATGAGCAAATGGGCATCTTCCTTTCTTTGCCATCCTATATAAAATAAGCGAATAGTGATTATTAATCTTATATGATTACTTTTTCAGTTTTCACCAAGTGACCCAACCAAATTATTGGTGGCTTCTGCTGACTCACATGTCTTTATACGTTCCAGAATGGATGTCATCTACAAATTCGAAGGTAGGTTCTTGACATATACTTTCCTTATGTGAAAAATCTTCTAAAGTGAATGTGCATCTTATCTAAGTGTATCCTCTTTGTTTTTGTGTTTTGATAATCATTCCAGTTTAATTTTCATCTTTACAATTATGTCCATTATGTCCATTTAGCTAATGAAGTATATTTATACCTCTTACTTTTCCTTCAGGCCTAAAAATTGCAGGTCAGATGCAAGCTTCCTTCACCTCTGATGGGAAACAATGTCTCAGTTAGCGAGGGTTCAATTCAAATGTTGTATTTGGAACTTCCCTTTCGTTTGTTGCTGCTGGTTCTATTGCTTGCTGCTGGTTTTTTTGCTCTTCTGCAGCCTTAGTTCCTTTGCCGCACTTTCTGTTTTTCTTTCTACTGGTTCGCGTTTTCGCGTCCTGTTTCTTTATAATTGGGTTTGTAGCACCCATAATGCTACAATTCATTTATTCATTGGCCTTTCAGAAAAAATATTGGCCATGACAGGAATACTTCCAAAACAAAGATATTTTGGTTTTGAGTCAATGCCAGGAACAAAGTTGTTGCACATTTTCTCTTTCTGCCTAGGATCAAAGTTGACATTATGGAGAAACAATAGATTTCAGTTAAAGTATGCATATTTTCAATATTAATTTTCATATATTCATGTCTTTGAAGGATAGCTCAAGTAATAACAGCTAAGAGACATATGCGTTGGCGAGGAGAAGGCCCGGGAATCAATCCTTAAAGGGAGAGCACCAAATGCACCAAATGTGTTTCTTAAACCAGAGAAATCAATGTGTTTAAGCAAAATAAAAAGGCTTAATTGCACTTTTGCTCCCTGATCTTTCACCTTTGTGCGATTTACCTCCCTCATCTTTAAAATGAGCGAATTCCCTCCCTCTTCTATTAATATGTGTGATTTATATCCTTCCGTTAGTTAGCCGTCCAATTGCTAACGGTGGTTGCTATTTTCACCCCCCCTTTTACTAACCACACCCCCTTATCAGAAATAAAAATAAAAAAATAAAAAATAAACGAAATAAATTAAATAAAATTAATAGAAAATAAAAAAAATTATAAATTAAAAAAAACTGAAAAAATATTTTTATAAAAATCAAAGAAAAAATAATAAAATAAATGAAATAAGTTAAATACAATTAATAGAAAATGAAAAAATATTTTTATAAAATCAAAGAAAAAACTGAATTTTTTTTTATAAAAATCAAAGAAAAAAATGTTTTTATAAAATCAAAGAAAATAACATATTTTTTTTAATTGAAGATAGAAATTTAAAAATAAAATAAAAGAAGAATTTGTTTCTATTTGCACCACCTACACTAAATTAAAAATAATTATTCTTTTATTTTATTTTTAAATTTTTATCTTCAATTAAAAAAAATATTTTATTTTCTTTGATTTTATAAAAAAAAAAATTTCTTTGATTTTTATAAAAATATTTTTTTCAGTTTTTTTATTGATTTTATAAAAATGTTTTTTCATTTTCTATTATTTGTATTTAACTTATTTCATTTATTTTATTATTTTTTCTTTGATTTTTATAAAAATATTTTTTTCAGTTTTTTTTTATTTTCTATTAATTGTATTTAATTTATTTTTTATTTTTTTGCTTAATTGCACTTTTGCCTCCTGATCTTTCACCTTTATGCGATTTACCTCCATTTTTTTATTTTATTTTTATTTTTATTTCTGATATGGGGGTGTGGTTAGTAAAAGGGAGGGTGAAAATAGCAACCGCCGTTAGTAATTGGACGGCTAACTAACGGAAGGGCCTAAATCGCACATATTAATAGAAGAGGGAGGGAATTCGCTCATTTTAAAGATGAGGGAGGTAAATCGCACAAAGGTGAAAGATCAGGGAGCAAAAGTGCAATTAAGCCAAATAAAAATCAAAAAGCGGAAAATTTTAAAAGTTCATATTTTTTCGTTTAGATTATTCAATTTCAAATAGCCTCAGATGCTTAATAGTATTTTTTGTTTCTTTATTATACTTATGTTTATTTTTTATAATTACTTTCCTAACCATTTATATGCATCGGCATTCTCATACTCCCTCCGTTCCTATTTATAAGTCTATTTTACTCAATTCTCTTAAATTAAGAAAAGTAGTTACAAGCAATAAATTTGTAAAATAATTTATTCACTTTCCTAGATTACCCTTATTTAATTTCTTATAAATTTCTCTCTCCAAGTTATTATTTTAAAATCTCATTGTCTCTTTCATATTAAATATGAGGATAATTTTGGGAAAAAATAATTAATACTCCATTAATATTGTAAATGGACTTATATTTAGGAATAAGAAAAACACTCAAAAATTGCCTTATAATAAGGAAAGGAGGGAGTATATATCTTGAAGAAATATGAAATTAATGAATTTTGAGAAATATTTATGTTAGTAGAGTAATATTAATTGAGATATGTTTATCTAAAAATTATAAAAAGGATGTGGTAGAATACAATCTTTAAAAAATTTGTCTTATAAAACATAAAATGAAAATAATGTATAATGGTGAGATTTTGTATAAAATTGGAAATTGAAAAATAAGATAGTATTTAATATGGAATTAAGGTCAAATATAAGTTAATTTAGGGGATGTGATAGTATTTAATATGGAATAAGTAGTTAGCTATGTAAGACATTATTATTATCAATGAAGGGGAAATAAACAAACTCAATGTTGACGTTGACGTTGCTATGAGTATCTCATATGTGAGGTCTTAGTTCGGAGTTTTTCCCATTTCCTTTTTCTTTCTTATGAACTGTACTAAAAAAAGTTAATTTCAATGTTTAAACTAATTATTTGATAATATTAAGTGCATTATTGTTAGATTCTAACACAATCATATAATTATATATGTATAAAATATTATTTAATATTTCAATAAACTTAATAGTATTATGTAATTTACAGATTATATTGGGTTTTAATTTAATTTGGGTCTTTATGTTTTTATTTCTACACTTTTTCCTTATATATAAATTATTATATATAATTAATAGTTAACGCTATGTAATAACAAAATTAAGTAAATTCATTTTTATGTAGTGAATAAATTTTTGAATAGTAAATAGTCAAACAAGTTATAAAATTTATATTAATATTTAGTTCATTTAACTCAAAAAAGCAATATTCATTCAAAATAGTTATGCATTGTGTAACAATGTTTTAATTTAATGTGTGTGCATCGTTAGTATAAGTTTTCTTTACACAATCACTCAATTAAGTTTTAACACACCAGCAGTAGGAGGTACCTTATTTGTTTTGTTTTTAGTGTTTATTCATACATGGAAATGATAAACAATTAGATGTTCAAAAATATATACATTAGATGGAATATGATATACTTATAATTAAAGTGACTTATATAATAATCAATTCATTACAATTATAAATAAATTATAAACTATTTTTGATACATCGAAAAATAACTAAATATAAAATATAATCTAATACATATTTTTTTATTAAAATAATTGTGACCGTGCATCGCACGGGTAGCTACCTAGTTAATAACATTAGAAAACTTGAGAAAATATTTTTACTACTATATAATAGATTAAAAAACATATTTGAAATTATTTTTCAAATAATACACACATGCAATATATTTAATGGTAAATATCTTATAAAGAAAAATAATTCAAAAGAAAAATAATTTCCACGTCAGCTCATTAAACTGACGTGACAATGCCACATGGGCCACCGGAGCTCCGGCGTTGACCCAGATCTCCGGAGGGATGAAAACCAAACCTTTTGGCAAAGGTTAGGGACTAAAACCCACCTTTGCTCCGGCGAGGGACGAAAACCAAGCATTTAGTAAAGGTTAGGGACCAAAAACTTATTTAAGCCTAAAAGAAATGAAGGGTTAGGATTTAATCACATTATTTCCTCAAGTTTTTTCTCACTTGAGAGAATCTCCACCCGTTTCTACACCCTTTGTTACATTACTTGTTCCAAAAGTAAAATAGAAGAAGAAATAATTTGCATTGATAACTATCTTTTGTTTGGACTCTGTTGTTTGCACACTAATATAGCATAATAGTCCTTTTCTTTGTTTGGAAAGATATATATATATATATATAATATAAATGGTTGTACAACTGCAAGAATGGCACCATAATATAATCATATAGGCTTAATTGCACTTTTGGTCCCCCAACTTTAGCCTTCCTGCGAAAATCGTCCCCAAACTTCAAAATTAGCAAAAAACATCCCTAACGTTTACACCCGGTTGCAAAATTGGTTTTCCGTCCAACTTCCGTCCAAAATCTAACAGATTGCTGACGTGGCATTTCTAAATTAATTTTAACTGAATTTTTTTTAATTAAATAACATTTAATCAGTTGCATTTTTAGTCCCCCACTCTATAACCACCACTCCTTTTCCTCTCCTCATTCCTCACTTTCTCCATCTTCATCAATACAAACCCAGCAAATTTATAACTACTAAAATTAAAATCTTCCCGTCTCCATTTTCATCAATTATTGTTCATCTTCATCAAACCCCCCTCCCTGCAGCACCACCACCGCCAACCCCCTCACCCAACACCACCAAATTTTGAGGATGAAGGTGATGAAAATGTTAGGAAAATTAACAAAATTAACCCTAATCTAATTAAGAAACCCAAATATGTTTCACATGTGGCCTATTCTTTGATGAGTGTAGAGTGTATAAACAGATATGCTTCATATGTTTCTATGTTGCCTATTCTTTGATTACAAAAACACGTAAATTACAGTGAAATAGATGAATGGGCCATGTAATGATTTGAAATTTCTAATGATAATTCCTGCTTCGTTAAACTTCAGGGGCATGATCTTTCATGTTTGCAAGAGCTTATATTGGAATCCCAAAAATCTGAATCAAAGAATAACCCAGAACTTCAGGGATATGAATTAAAAAAAACCATATCTGAATCCCAAAAATCCAGATCTAAACCCCAAAAAACCCAGATCTGAAATCGAAGAACCCAGCAACTTAATCGAACTTTTGTACTGCCATTTTTTTATTATCATCTTCCAGAACCATAAACCCAGAACCTCAACCCCAGCCCACATCGAAAACCCATAACCCAGAAAATTAAAGAACACAGACCCAGATCTCAAACAGGAAATGAAACGAAGAAGATGAACGTTGAAGATGGCGAAGGAAGGCTTGGTAATGGAGTCTATTGGTGGTGGTGGTTGTTGGGGTTGGGGGTGGTGAAGAAGAAGAGAGGATGGAGAAGAAAGGAGATGAAATTTAGGGAAGAAAAGTAAAGAAAAGAAGAAGAAACAAAAGGTGCGGATGCTTAGGGACGGGAATGCAGATGCAAATAAAAAATTGTGACCGATTATCTCCGTCACTAGTCCTAAAAATAAAAAAAATCTATTTCTTAATTAAATTATTAATGTTTTTTAAATTAAAATATTATTAAATAATACCACGTCAGCAATCTGTTAGATTTTGGACGGAAGTTGGACGGAAAACCAATTTTGCAACCGGGTGTAAACGTTAGGGATGTTTTTTGCTAATTTTGAAGTTTGGGGACGATTTTCACAGAAAGGCCAAAGTTGGGGGACCAAAAGTGCAATTAAGCCAATCATATACTTAGTATTGCTGAAATGGTGTAAAAATAGTTCAATGACATTTGTCTTATAATTAAATACTTGTGAGAAAACTCCTTTGTAAGCAAAATGGAAAATCTGATAGCCCCTTGAAACATTTTGGATGGTCAGAAATGGCAACTGATCGAACACAAACAACAAAACTTTCGTAATCAACTCTAAATAAAATCTAATCATAGGGAAACTGTCACGAAAATATGTAGTGCCTACATGGTACTTGCAAGTTGATATATCAGAACCAACAATGATATATACACACCTCATATTTTATACACTTCATTTCCACCTATTTTTATTTCTATCTCTCTCCTCTTATCATCTATCACATCTTATACTTTTTTTCTCTTACTTTTTCTTTTCTTCCTATCTCTCTCCTCCTCCACCTCATCTTTGAGGTGTGAAGGAACCATTATTCATATCAGAACTCCTGTAGAAAAGGTTTTCCATTCAACTCCTTATAAATACCACATTCCCTGAGTTCATTCAACACAAAAAGTACAAGAATCTAAAAATCATTTGAGAGAACATTGCATAGTAAGGGGATGGGGCTTGGGGAAATATGGTCACAACTAGGCTCAATTATGGCTAGCATCATGTTTGTGTACGCCATGTTTGAGAGGTTCTTCCCACCACATCTTCATATCTATGTTCGAAAATACACACACAAACTCACAGGGCTCTTCTACCCTTATATCCAAATAACCTTCCCTGAGAATACAGGGGAAAAACTCAGAAGAAGTGAAGCTTACACTAAAATCCAGACATACCTCGGTGAGTACTCATCTCAAAGTGCCAAAAGACTTAAAGCTGAAGTGGTAAAAGATAGCCAATCCCCACTAGTTCTCAGTATGGATGACAATGAAGAGATCACAGATGAGTTTAAAGGTGTCAAACTCTGGTGGGCTGCACACTACAGCATCAATAAATCACAGTCATTTTCATTCTACCCTTCTTCAGATGAGAAGAGGTTCTTTAGACTCACTTTCCACAAACGGTACCGTGATCTCATCACTACTTCTTACATCCAACATGTGTTGGATGAAGGCAAGAAAATTGCATCAAGGAACAGACAGTTGAAACTGTACACCAACAACCCTAGCAACGATTGGTCTAGATACAAAAGCACAAAGTGGAGCCACATACATTTTGAGCACCCTGCAAGGTTTGAAACACTGGCTATGGATCCAAAGAAGAAGGAAGAGATTATAAACGACCTTGATGTGTTCAGAGATGGAAAAGAGTACTATGCCAAGGTTGGGAAGGCTTGGAAGAGAGGGTATTTGTTGTATGGTCCACCAGGAACTGGCAAATCAACCATGATAGCTGCCATGGCTAATTTCATGAACTATGATGTGTATGATCTTGAATTGACAGCAGTCAAGGAAAACACTGAGCTGAAAAAATTGCTGATTGAAACATCCAGCAAATCAATCATAGTGATTGAAGACATTGACTGCTCTATTGATCTTACAGGCCAAAGGAAGAAGAAGAAAAAAGAAAAAGATGAGGATGAGGATGAGGATGAGAAACCCAAAAATCCTGCTAAGAAAGCTGAAGAAGAAGAGAAGAAGGGCAGCAAGGTAACACTATCTGGGCTGTTGAATTTCATTGATGGGATTTGGTCAGCATGTGGGGGAGAGAGGATCATCATTTTCACAACCAACTTTGTGGACAAACTTGATCCTGCTTTGATTAGGAGAGGGAGGATGGACATGCACATAGAAATGTCCTATTGTAGCTATGAAGCTTTCAAGGTGCTTGCCAAGAACTACTTGGATGTTGTTGATGATTCACATAGCTTCTTTCCCATTATTGAGAAGTTGCTGGGAGAGACCAACATGTCTCCTGCTGATGTTGCTGAGAATCTGATGCCAAAGTCAAGAACTAAAGATTCTGATACTTCCTTGAAGAATCTGATTCAGGCTCTTGAGAATGCTAAGGAGGAGGCCAAGAAGAAGGCAGAGGAGGAAGCAAAGAAAAAAATTGAGGATGAGGAAGCTAAGTTGAAGGCTGAGAAAGATAAAGAAGAGTTGGCTCAAGAGAAAGAGGTGAAAACAAATGGAAAATCTGGGGAAGGGGTGAAAGAGAATGGTACCACTACCAACCATAAATTTGAGTTATGATATGTATGGTTGAGCATCTTCTTAGTATAATAATACATGTATTATATGGCGTGATCAAAGTTTAATTAGTTTTAACTACTTTTCCTTCCTTTTCAAAGTAATAAATTGAATTGATTGCTCAAGGGTCATGTCATGCATCTATTCTATGAATGATGAGTTCTTAAGATGTTTTGGGCTAACATGGAAAAGTTGTTAGGTTTTTGCTTTTCCTCACAACAGTTGACTCGGTGTACATTAAAATTTTCTAAAATGTTCATAATACAAGATAATATAATTCAGCAAGTTTATACTACTAATTGAAAAATCATCATCATCATCATCATCACACAAGAAAACAACTAATAAGTAAGGTTTTTCTGCAACCAAATATCACATTTGACAGTAATGTTGGAATAGATCACCACAATGTCAAGAGATTAGAAAATAAAGTCCCTTGAATAGAAAATAACATAAAAAGCTTCAATTTGAAAAATGGTTGGAACCTGATAGACAAATTGTGATTACTAACAAAATAGTTCCTTTAAAAAAAAATCACCAATTTTGTGGCAGGCAGCAACTGGACTGGAGACAGAGATGCATATTCAATTCAAATGGAGGGAGTACAGGACACATGCTTTACCTCAGTGAGAGTCACAAGAATAGAGGAGACATAGACATGGTTCTTGGTCGCGGACTAGCGAGCTTGTGAAATAATGAGAGGGATCCATTAACTCCAAACTTACTTCAAATCTTAGTCCTCAATTTTATTCAAAAGTAACAGCTGAGATCCAAACTTACTTCTGTAGGTTTCTCGAAGAAAGGGCACCCTATCCCTTCAAGCTGCAATTTTGTGGGATGCTACTCTACGCGGTGGTCATCATCTCAGCACCCGTTCTCCTCTATCGTCCCTCCCGTATCTGCTTTTGCTGTCGTCACCAAAACTACTCTATTTCTGCTGCTCTGTTTTGACTTAAATCATGATTATGAGTATGCTATTGTGTGCTGTTATGTATTTCAGGGAAGCCATGAAGAAGTTGCAGACGACACAGAACAAGCTGAAAATTGGTTCTCTTCCGCTTCTGCTCAACGAATATGTGGTGTGTATTTTACATAGTTTTAGGTTTCTCAACTCATTTACCTCCTGTTGTTGGTTCATTATACTCCCTTCTTTTCCTAATTGTGATTGTGATTGAGATAAGATTGGTGTTTGATCTTCCAATTTTGTATTTTGTAGGCAATACAACTCTTTAACTAAAACAATTTTGCAATAAAACTCTTTAGCTACTCGTGGAGACCATAGAAGAAGAACCCAGACATTATCAGGGGCAGAATTAATTTAGTTTTGTCGGAAAAGTAAACTCAATCACTTCAAAAATATAGTTTACTAAATCATAATTTCAAGTAATGATTTAACAAGTTTCCAACACTCCTTTAATTTCTTTTTTATCTCTTTTTTCCTTTCAGCAATTTCGTTAGAGGTACTGGCTGGAAATTTGAACCGGATCATTGGTTAGTGAGGCAAACTATGTACTGAGCCATATAAGTATCAAGCAGCCTTATCAATGTGGACTGTGAGGAAAAAAATTACTCGATAATTTGAATAAGAGATAGGAGTTAGAGGGTCACCCATAGTAGTACTTTCTACACTACGAACTTGTAGCTATACACAATTAGCATGTAAGGTTTGAATTGAATATAGACAATTAAGCTGTTTTTGAACTTTATTAGTAGTCATTGATTTAGCTTTTGAGCCATTGTAATCTTGCTTGAAGTTTCTTTACGAGTCTGTTACAAAGTAAAGTGTCTTTAAGAGTTAGTTAGAAACTCCATTGTTATAACACTTTATTAAGAGTCATTGAGTATGCTTTTAAGTTTCCATTAGTTACAATTGTAATCCACTCAATAATTAGAAAGTCTAATGTTATTGAGCTTTATTCGGAGTTATTGAGTAATATTTTAAAGTTTTCATGAGTTACAATTATAATCCATTCAATTGTATAGCAGTGTTCAGTGGCCTCTGATCGCAGCAACCAACATAACTTCATCACCAAGATTACAAGCTTTAATAAAGTGGTCATCAATCCAAACATCACTGTTTTAGATTAACTTCTTCCTATTTTAATTGAGATGGCCAACATTCCAAATTAATTGCAGAGGCATTTGGCAATGCCCTTCTCCAAGCATCAATCTGATTGATACAGAAAAACTGAAAGAATGATTTTTTTGAGGTGTTTCCTATCAAGGAATCATTGAGTACTACAATTAAACATTTGTAAATGCATACAAGATGTCTGTCTTTTCATTTTAACCTTTTTTGTGTTGTGGTCTGGACTATTGACAAAGATTTTAGCACTTAGCTCTTAGTTTATCAATAGTGTCCTGTTCTATTAGCTAATGTGTCCCTGAGCCTGTGTTCTTTATTTGTTTGAGAAGATATTACTTGAATGACCATTTTTACTTCTTAAAAAAAGAATAATTGTAATTATATTTGTGTATTAGAGTATGAAAGCAAACTTTTGGTCATTAACTCCCTGATCCCCTTTTTTTATAGGTAAATGTTAATTGTTAGCAAATTAGTTCATTCACTCGGGTTTGAACCCTGACCCTTCACCTTTAATACCCTTCGTTTCCCTTAGCTCACCAAGTGAGCTTGTGAGCTACCCGTCCCACTAATCCCCTTTCTTAAAGAGTTTCAAAAAACTGGAGTTGATCAAACATGCTGATTTTGTTGAGGTAAAACTTTAGTAAAAACTTAAAATCTAAGCATTAGCAGGGACATGAGTAACAATAAGACTCTTGGTTAGGATTCTTCATGTATTTTCTTTATTGCTATTATTCATAGATGTTACTTTCCCAGCTTTTGGTTTCTTCTCTAAGGATAAAATAATGAATTCGATCTACAAAATTAAACCCCATAAAACTAACTAATATTTTCTCTATTTGATTTATTTTATTTAAGGAAATTCATTAGTGCAATCATTATTCTCAATTTAATTCTCAGTGAAATAATTTTAGTTGCAAAAAAAAAAGGTTTTCTCAATGTCTATTATTAGCTCATATATGTTACTTCAACCTTATGTAATAAACTATTAAATTGTTATATAAAAAACTAAATTAAATAATGCAACATTTACGTAAACTAGGGCAAAAGCCAAAATAAATATTTTTTTCCATAAAAAAAAATCAAACACATTCATCACAAAAAAACAAACTTACACTTTATGTTTTCTTATATCTAAATTAATTTTTTTAATTCATAAATTATCTTTTAATAAACACAAAATACTACAATTTTAAAAAATCACCCGATAAACAAAAATAAATATCCCCGATGCACGGGGTTAGTAATTTTTTGTTTATAGTCCGACTTTTTACAAAATTTGTGTTTTTAAAAATATATTTTATGAATTAAAAGAATAAAATTAATTTAATATATAAGAAAAGATAAATTTCAAATGTTAACAAAAAAAGAAAAGATAAATTTCAAGGTGTTTTTTAGGGATGGATGTGTTTGATTTTGTTTAACTGTTATAATTATATCTAGATATTAGTTGACATGCATTGTTAGTGAAAAACACATCGACAATCAATCTCATTATGCTCTATAGGATCAAACAGTTATATATCTTTTTAATTTTAATCAAAACAAAAACAAATTTCTAATATGACATAAATTAATTGGATGCACGGGTACACTAAAATGCATCAACCTTCATTAGATAAGAGTTCATTTCAAATTTCAAAGAGATAATTTCTTATAACACTCTCTTTTGCCATGACAATCAACACAAGTCAATGACAATCATTAAAAAAGGTGGGGTTATATTTGTCAAAACCAGTGTTTTCAAATGACAAGTTTATGTAGCATTCTCTAGAGTGACGCATCACGAATGATTAAAAGTCCTCATTTGTGATAGTGATGGGAACAATTGTTATAGTACTTCAAATGTAGTTTATAAAGAAGCATTTCGCAATATCATATGAAGAACATCTTTTTACAGAAAATGTGCAACGATACGCTCTTAGTTTTATTCCCAATATAATTTTTCCAAGTAAACAAAAAACAAAAAAAAAACATTTAGTGGTTATTCTTAGCACATACATGTTACTGTAATAAACTATTCAATAGATATAAAAATAATATCAAACAAATATTTATACGAAAACAAGTACAAAAGATAAAATTAAAATAGCAACTAAAAAATCAAATATTCACTACACAAAAATGAATATCCCCGTGCATCGCACGGGTAAAAGTACTAGTTGTACATATAATCTTAATCTTTTATAAATTATTTTAATCATGTAGGATGATGGATTTGAAAAAAAAAAATTGTATGGTTAATGCTTGAATTGTTAAATCAAATTCAGTTAATGTTTGTGACAGAAAGTGCATCTCCTCATAATTTTTGTTGTTGTTAAGGAAATGCTAATAGAGATTAAACATTCGTGCAACGTTGTAATTTTAACCATTCAATAACGTATGTTTAGCCAATTGCTCATATAAAATGTTATTAATAAAATTAGATGAAACTAGTGTTTTTTACCCGTGCGTTGCACGGGAAATATGTCTATTGTATTTGATACATTAATTAATACTTTGATTATTAAAAATATATTAAACAACGAATGAAATAGAAAAGTCAGAATTGATGAGTATAGTGGACATAAAGACTTCTCTTCTAAGCCCGATTGAGACCAAGAGAAACTCGTTTCACATTCTTTGTAAATATGAAGACGATAACACAAATCATAGATATAAGGAATTATCAACATATTAATCTTAAAAAAAATTAATGTGATAGTAGCACAAATTAGGATTGTGTAAGATATATCATAAAGTATAACATTATTGTGTTTATTCCAACTAAGTATGGATGACAATGGGTAGGTACTATAGTACCATCTCCATACCCGCGTTTTTAAAAATTACATGTACCCGTCTCCATACTCACGTGGGTATCAACTCGAAGCTCTCCACCTTTAGACAATTCAATGTCATTATAGGAAGCTATCCATCTTTGCCAAAATCTAAATCTATGGATGACAATGGGTCTCAAAATCATAGGGTACCCGTAAAAAATATCCACTATGGGTAGGGTAAAAAACCGCTAAATGGGTATGAGGTTGAGTATAGATAATTACCCGCAAAAAATAGAGGGTATGGGTGCGGGTATGGGTACTATAGTACCCAACCGGCCCATATCCGCACACACATGTTATTATTATTATTATTATTATTATTATTATCTTAAGATAAATTAAGATAAAATCAAGAAATAAACAACCTAAATCATAATCAAATCTAAACTTTAAAAAGGTACTAAATAAAGATAGATAAAAACTACCAAAATCTAGCAAATCACAATAAAAAACTCATAAAATCCTGAATTAAATAAAAATATGAAAATTCAATAAAAATACCATAAAAATTCATTTATACTCTAAATGTAACTCAAAAATAAAATAAAATATTTCATGAAATTAAAATTAAATAAATAATAAATAAGGATAGATAAAAACTATTAAAATCTAGCAAATCACAATAAAAACTCATAAAATCCTGCATTAATTAAAAATTCAAAAATTCAAAAATTCAATAAAAATTAATTATTATACTCTATAAATAAATGTAAAATAAAATAAAATATTTCCTGGAAGTAAAATTAAATAAATAATAAGATAAAATTAAGAAATAAACAACCTAAATTCTAATCAAATCTAAAATTTAAAAAGGTACTAAATAAAGATAGATAAAAACTACCAAGTCTAGCAAATCACAATAAAAACTCATAAAATCCTGAATTAATTAAAAATCTGAAAATTTAAGAAAATTTAATTAATATACTCTAAAAGTGAATCTAAAATAAAATAAAGTATTTTCTGGATTTAAAATAAATGATAAGATAAATTAAAATAAAATGAAGAAATAAACAACCTAAATCCCAATCAAATCTAATATTAAAAATGGTATTAAATAAAGATAGATAAAAACTAACAAAATCTAGCAAATCACAATAAAAACTCATAAAATCCCGAATTAATAAAAAATTCGAAAATTCAATAAAAATTAATCAATTTATTCTAAAAATAAATTTAAAATAAATTAAAAGACCAAATCTTATCTTTTAAAATAATATCAATCAATTATTTTAGAATATATAAAATTAAAACATATATCAATTGAAAATTATATCTTCTAAAATAATATCAATTAATTAGGTTAGAATATATAAAATTAAAATATATATCAATTGAAAATTATATCCTCTAACAAATTGACACGTGGAATAATTTTTATGAGAATTAATCTGGGAGCGACATGTCACTAACGTGGCCTGTGGGAGCGACACGCCATGCTAGAAGTTGTTCTTTTCTAATATATATAGATAATGTATTAAGGGTCCGTGCATAGCACGGGTCTTAATCCTAGTATTTTTCACATAGTTTTATATATTATTTAGGATATTTTGGTCATTTTAAGTCACTTTAGGATTATTCTAGACATTTTATTATTTTATGTGGTTTTTAGTAATTTTCTATATTTTTATGATTATTATTAAGATTTTATTAGGATTTAAGTTATTTTACTTATTTTATTTTTAGTTGATAAATTTTATTTTGAATTAGTATCTTTTAAGTATTTTATTTTGCTAGTCTTAATTTTTTTTTTATTTAGTTTTATTTTTTTTATTTAGTATTCTCGGAACAAAATTAAACTTTCCATACTAATTCAAAGTAAACTTTATCAAATAAAAATAAAATAAATAAAATAACTTATATCCTAATAAAATCTTATAAAAAATCATAAAATTGTGACCTAAAATGACCAAAATATCCTAAATAATATATAAAATTGTGTGAAAAAAATATAAAAAAATGGCCTTAATCCCGGGTCATCAATAATGAAGTCTTTTTTAACTTCGACCTAGAAAAATGACCTAGAGTAAATGGACTTACAATTAAAAAGTCATTTTCTCTTGAAAATTTATGTTATGATTCTATATTAAATATAAATCCCAACAATATTCTTTATATAAAAAATATTTGATTGTATTCTTTCAAGCTCGGTGTTTGTTTCTACACCCTTTGTTACATTACTTGTTCCAAAAGTAAAAAAGAAAGAAGAAATATTAGTGTGGAAAAATGTAACTATCTTTTGTTGGGACTCCGTTGTTTGCACACTAATATAGCATACTAGTCCTTGTCTTTAATTTGTTGGGAAAGATATATATTTTTTTTTGGTTACAAGAGGAAAATGGGAAAGATATATATAGGATAAAATATGCTGATGCGTATTTTTATTTTAATATAAGTGGTTGTGTAACTGCAAGAATGGCACCATAATATAATCATTTACTTTGTATTGCTGAAATGGTGTAAAAAAATGTTCAAATGTCATTTGTCTTATAATTAAATACTTATGAGAAAACTCTTAAACATGTATGCAAAATGGAAAATCTATAGCCCCTTGAAACATTTTGGATGGTTAGAAATGGCAACTGAACACAAACAACAAAACTTTCGTAATCAACTCTTAACAAAATCTCATAACAGGGAAACTGTCACGAAAACAAGCAGTGCCTACGTGGTACTTGCAAGTTCATATATCAGAAGTCAGAACTCATGTGGAAAAGATTCTCCGTTCAACTCCTTATAAATGCCACATCCCCTAAGTTCATTCAACACAAAAAGTACAAGAATCCCAAAATCATCTGAGAGAACATTACAAAGTAAGGGGATGGTGATGTATCACAGCTGGATGCACGCTTCGACGATGACGTCGCTCGTCGGATGAGCCCGATTGGATTTTAGCCTATTTGAATTCGTCTCAGGCCTGCAAAACAAAATTTAATTAGTGTTTGCGCTTCGACGATTACGTCGCTCGTCGGATGAGCCCAATCGGATTTTATCCTACTGAATCCGTCTCGGGCCCGCAAAACAAAATTAAGTATTTTATTAGGATTTTATTTATTTTTAATTAGAATTTTTTAGGATTTTATTTATTTTTGGTTATAAACTTATTTATTTTCAATTAGGATCTTTTAGGATTTTATCTATTTTTTGTTAGGATTTATTTCTTTTCCTATTTAAGCACTTGTAGGGCATAGCCATTAAACAGTTTTTGATTGATAATAAAACTCTAAGAGTTTCTCTTCTTCTCTTGTGGATTCCAATTTATTTTCTAGGGTTTTAGTACCGTCCTAGTACGACTTCCGCAGATGGGGTTTGAGGAAATATGGTCACAAATATGGTCACAAGGAGGTTCAACTATGGCTAGCATTATGTTTGTGTACACCCTGTTTGAGAGATTCTTCCCACCTCTTCGTATCTATGTTGAAAAATACACACACAAACTCACACACAAACTCACAGAGCGCTTCGACCCTTATATCCAAATAACCTTCCCTGAGGCTGAGAGCACAGGGGAAAGACTCATAAGAAGTGAAGCTTACACCAAAATCCAAACATACCTCGGTGAATACTCATCTAAAAGAGCCAAAAGACTTAAAGCTGAAGTGGTAAAAGATAGCCAAACCCCACTAGTTCTCAGCATGGATGACAATGAAGAGATCACAGATGAGTTCAAAGGTGTCAAACTCTGGTGGGCTGCACAGTCAGATAAAAAGAGGTTCTTTAGACTCACTTTCCACAAACGTTACCGTGATCTCATCACTAGTTCTTACATCCAACATGTGTTGGATGAAGGCAAGAAAATTTCATCAAGGAACAGACAGTTGAAGCTGTACACCAACAACCACGGCAACAATTGGTCTACATACAACAGCACAAAGTGGAGCCACATACATTTTGAGCACCCTGCAAGATTTGAAACACTGGCTATGGATCCAAAGAAGAAGGAAGAGATTATAAACGACCTTGACGTGTTCAGAGATGGAAAAGAGTACTATGCCAAGGTTGGGAAGGCTTGGAAGAGAGGGTATTTGTTGTATGGTCCACCAGGAACTGGCAAATCAACCATGATAGCTGCCATGGCTAATTTCATGAACTATGATGTGTATGATCTTGAATTGACAGCAGTCAAGGAAAACACTGAGCTGAAAAAATTGTTGATTGAAATATCCAGCAAATCAATCACAGTGATTGAAGACATTGACTGCTCTCTTGATCTTTCAGGCCAAAGGACGAAGGAGAAAAAAGAAAAAGAGAAGAAGGGAAGCGAGGTAACACTATCTGGGATGTTGAATTTTATTGATGGGATTTGGTCAGCATGTGGGGGAGAGAGGATCATCATTTTCACAACCAACTTTGTGGACAAACTTGATCCTGCTCTCATTAGGAGAGGGAGGATGGACAAGCACATAGAAATGTCCTATTGCAGCTATGAAGCTTTCAAGGTGCTTGCCAAGAACTACTTGGGTATTGATGACGATTCACATAGCTTGTTTCCCATTATTGAGAAGTTGTTGGGAGAGACCAATATGTCACCTGCTGATGTTGCTGAGAATCTGATGCCAAAGACAACCACTGAAGATTCTGATACTTCCTTGCAGAAACTGATTCATTCTCTTGAGAGAGATAGAAACAAAAAGAGGTGGAAATGAAGTGTTTTACAAATGAGGTGTGTATGGCGTGATTGAAGTTTAGTTTTAACTACTTTTCCTTCTTTTTCAAAGTAATAAATTGAATTGTTGCTTAACTACATTTAAAGAACTAGAATTGCTGAATTGTTCTAGTTCTTTTAGGCTATTATGTTTTTTTTTTTCCCTTGGATGTTTAACTCACTTGAGAGAGTGTGTTCTCAAGATCTCTTTTTATTTTAATAAATTTTCATTAAAAAAATATTTATATTCACGTCAAATTCGTGTTAAAAAAAAAAAGAAAAAAATGGTTGAGCATTCACATCGGTTTTTAGTCTAATACTTTTCACATCGGGTTTTAGTCTAACCGATGTGAATAGTATACTTTTCACATCGGTTTTTTGTCTAACCGATGTGAAAAGTATACACATTTCACATCGGTTTTTTTGTCTAACCGATGTGAAAAGTATACATTTCACATCGGTTGGCTGACTGAACCGATGTGAAAAGTGTACATTTCACATCAGTTGGCTGACTGAACCGATGTGAAAAGTGTACATTTCACATCAGTTGGTTGACTTAACCGAACCTTTCACATCCTTTCACATCGGTTATAAACCCGATGTGAAAAGGTTAGGAGATACCACATCAACATTGTTTACATCGGATAAAAACCGATGTTAAAACTCAAAAATACCCGATGTGAAAACTAGTTTTTCTAGTAGTGGTCATTCTATTTTATGAATGATGAGTTCTTAAGATGTTTTGGGCTAACATGGAAAAGTTGTTTTTCCTCACAACAGTTGACTTGGTGTACATTAAAATTTCTAAAATGTTCATAATACAAGATAATATAATTCAGCAAGTTTATACTACTAATTGAAAAATCATCATCATCATCACACACGCAAACAACAAATAAGTAAGGTTTTACTACAGTTAAAAAAAAGGTTTTTACTACAACCAAATATCACATTTGAGTATTTGGCAGTCACGCTGGAATGGATCACAACAATTTCAAGAGATTAGAAACTAAAGCCCCTTGAATAAAAAAAGGTAAAAAAAAAGACAGAAAAAGCTTCAATTTGAAAAATGGTTGGAACCTGATAGACAAATTGTGATTACTAAAAAAAAGTTCCTTTGAAAAAAAAAATTCACCAAGCTTGTGGCAGGCAGCAACGGAGACAGAGATGCATATTCAATTAAAATGAAGGGAGTACAAGACACATGCTTTACCTCGGTGAGAGTCACGAGAATAGAGGACTAGGCGATCTTATGAAGTTATGAGGAGAGATCCATTGACTCCAAATTTATATTATTCCAAATCTTGGTCCTCAATTTTATTCAAAAGTAATAATTGAGATCAAAATTTAAAAACTATCGTGTGACCACTCATATTGCAATTTACTTATTTATTTAAGCAGCATTTATTGCACTTTGCACTCCTTTGTCATCTTGACATTGCATATACATTATATATGTGAGATGCTCCTATTTCAGCTGACTAAATGACTACTCGACCCACCATCATCCTTGTCGGTCCAAATAACTACATGATCAAGTGACCATCAAACTTGTCTGCTGGAATGATCAAATGAGAATTTTTCACACTTCTAACCAATTGGCTTAACCACATTTTCCAATTACCTCCGTGACTATTATAAATATATGTTTGATGGTATATTTGATCAAATTGTAAGTTAATCATAACACATATTGCTCATTAATAACTCTTCTAAGCTTTGAGAATTTATTCTAATATTGAATTGACTTAAGCGTTGGCATTGGTAATTGATGACTCAGGATTTAAGGTTATTATTCTATATACTTTTCACATAGTTTTGTTTATTATTTACGATGTTTTGGTCATTTTAAGTCACTTTAAGATTATCCCACGCATTTTACTATTTTTATGTGATTTTTAGTAAATTTCTATATTTTTATGATTTTTCTTAAGATTTTATTCGGATTTTTTATTTTATTTTAACTTAGTGTCTTTTTCGTATTTTATTTTGCTAGTTTTAATTTGTTTTATTTCGTATTCTCAAATAAAAGGGGCATATATTGATTTCTAATTTGTTTTATTTAGTATTCTCGGAACAAAATAAAACTACAAAAATAAAATACTAATTTAAAGTAAAATTTATCAACTAAAAATAAAATAAATTAGATAACTTAAATCCTAATAAAATCTTATAAAATCATAAAAATATACAAAAATACTAAAAACCACATAAGAATTAAAAAATAAATGGAACAATCCTAAAGGGACCTAAAATGACCAAAATATCTTAAATAATATATAAAACTGTGTGAAAAATATATAGGAAAATAGTCTTAAATCTCGGGTCATCAATAATGAAGTCTATGTTAACTTTGACCTAGAAATATGACCTAGAGTAAAGGAACTTACGATTAAATTAAAAGTCATTTTCTCTTCTTGGAAATTTATGTTATGATTCAAAATTAAATATTTGATTGAATTTTTATTTTATTAAAATAAGAAGAGTAATTTTAAATTTATTATTTATTAAATACTATATTTTAAAGTTAAAGATAGTAAACTGCATGGGTGACGGATTAGTGCACTGACTGACTATGAGGTGAGAGATTAATCTTATAGATACCAATAATGAGGAAATATTGACTAAGATAAAAAAAAGAAAGTATGGTAATTTAAGTTAAGAAAACTTTTTTCTTTCTCAATATCTTATCTTTTATTTGATCGAATTCCTAACTCTCGTGAATGAAAGAATTTTATTGGTCGACATCTTACCACTTAGTGCACCGAGACTAGGCGATTGATTAGTCTCACAACAATCGGTTGTGGAAATACCTCGGTTAACATCGAAAAAATTTGATCCATATTTTATCACCTTTAATTTATCTTATAATTCTAAATTAAAACACTTTATTTATATAAAAATATTTGATTGAATTTTTATTTTATTAAAAGAAGAAGAAGAATGTTAATTTTTTTTTTGATGTTTCCCCACAACTCCAGCGTCCGGAGAGCTGGATCAAACCAGATGCGGGCTGGGTAAAAGCTAATGTCGATGGAGCTGTTGGGTCTAATCTTGCGGCCAGCTGCGGGGGGGTGTTCCGGGACGCAGCAGGGAGATGGATAACCGGCTTTAGTCGTAACCATGGTACTATGGCAACAGAGAGCGCCTTCCTCACTGAATTACTCGCGGTGGCAACGGCTGTAGAGCTAGTAATAGCCTTGGAGATCCCTCAGGTGATAGTAGAATCAGATTCCATGGAGGTGGTGAGTTTTCTCTGCTCTTAAGATATATCTTCTCATCGGTATGCACAGATAGCATCGTCTGTTCTTCACCTTCAAGCAATTCACGGAAGCTTAGTTTTCCAACATGCACCAAGAACAGCCAACTACCTGGCGGATTATATTGCCAAAATTGGTTTGAATCTCCCGTATGGGACCCATAACTTTGATAGTCGGCTTTTGTACCCAAATGGTATAATTTATTTTGGAAATTACAGCTTTGGGGTACTTTTTTTTTTATTTACCAAACTAGTATAAATCGTCACTGTTAGTGGCGATTCTATTTTTTTTTTACTTTTTTAAAGAATCATCAATGCTATTGGCGTTTTTGTTTTTGTTTTTTTTTCGTTTTTTAAATAAATCGCCAACCATGTTGGCGTTTTCTTTTCTTTTTTTTTAAATTTTTTTTCCCCTTAAAATCGCCAACACAGTTGGCGTTTTCTTATTTTTTATTTTATTTTATTTTTCTTAAAATCGCCAACACAGTTGGCTTTTTCTACTTTTTGTTTTTTTAATTTTTTTTAAATAGTAATTAGAATGATATTTAATCAATTTTAAAAGACCATATGAATATTTTTATAAATATAAATGAGAATTAGAGTAAAGCTAAGACAACTATGTATAAACAAAAGTCACAATTTTACCTTGGAAATTTAAGAAACAACTTAAGAAATCTTCTAGTAAACAGAAGGAGCTCAAGTGTTCAATCCAAACATTTGTATGTATTTGTTGTGTAAGAATATGCTTATGAAGGTGCATATTTATAGGGTCTTAATATATTAAAATATAAAATAAAAAGCCAACATGATTGGCGATTTGAAAAATATTGGAGGAAAAAACAAAAGGTAGAAAATGCCAACTGGGTTGGCGATTTTAAGAAAAAAATAAATAAAAGGAACGATAAGAAAACGCTAACTGTGTTGGCGATTTTAAAGAAAAAAAAAACGCCAACATACGATTTTAAGGAAAAAAAATTTTAAAAAGAAAGAAAAGAAAACGCCAACATGGTTGGCGATTTATTTAAAAAACGAAAAAAAAAACGCCAATAGCATTGGCGATTCTTTAAAAAAGTAAAAAAAAAGAAATAGAATCGCCACTGACAGTGGCGATTTATACTAGTTTGGTAAATAAAAAAAAAGTACCCCAAAACTGTAATTTTCAAAATAAACTATACCATTTAGGTACAAAAACCTTGATAGTCCGTTTGGTGAGTGTCATACTCTTCTTAATAGAGATATTGTCATTAGTCCTAGTCCTAGTCCTAGTCCTAGTACTGGTCCTTAGCTAGTCTTGCTTTTCGGGGTTATCCCCTCCTTGTAACCAAGAAAAAAAATCAAGCCTTCTCTAAATGCTACTGTACTATAATTATCTGGTGATTCGCAATTATTATATTGCAAATTTTTCCAAATCTTATTCATTTGCAAAATTATACTCTTAGACTTGCAATTACCTCCTTTATTTATATTCATTAAGGAAGATTTATAAAGTTACAACATAGTGCCACTAAAAGAGTAAATTTCGCCAACTTAGGTTGACACAATTGACCATAAATTTCAGATTGAACTCTTACCTTTTTATAAATTGAGGGTTTGAACCATGTATCCAATAAAATCTCAGTTTGTGGTCTTCCCAACATGTCACTTATGTCAAATTGGGTTAAGCTTGTGCCACGTGGGATGTGGCGTGGATCACTGAGTTGAAACAAGTATAAATTACAACTTGTTCGGACACATAAAATATTAGACAACAAAATGAAATAAGAATCTCTGCACATGTTTTGAAAAGTTATTTGATGTACAACAAACAAGTTAAATTATGGCTTGGTTAAACAAGTTAAAATTTTGACTTCTTATTTTTTTTCCTCCTTCCATTTATATTAACTCCATTTATTCACACTTCTCCTACACTTCAACACACACAAAATTAGCCATCTAAAATCTCTGCAATCTTAAACTCTTGTTAAGTTTTTTAGTTCTACCACAATTGTGAAGTTGTTGCTTTGGTCTATTACAATGGTAGAAAATTTTAAGGCACGTAAAGTCAGATGTTTGAAGACGAAAAGAAATCCACTCGACTGAAATACGGTTTAAGCGTGAACAACTTGAAAAGAAAAGAATTCATATTAGGAGAAGATACTATTCAAATTCTCTCTCACTATTTGAATAGAAGTGAAAATTTGTGTGTGACAAAGTGTGCGACAAAGTGAGTGATTTGTGTGTGTGAAAAAACTCGTGAGAGGGTGTGGTGTGTGAAAATGTGTGTGAGAAAGTGTAAGTGAGAGAGTGAAAGGGTGTGGTGAAATAACTCGTGAGAGGGTGTGGTGTGTGAAAATGTGTGTGAGAAAGTGTAAGTGAGAGAGTGAAAGGGGCCGTGTGAAAATGAGAGTGAAAGTGAGTGTGTGAAAATGTGTGGAGCCAAGCTACCCATGTGAGCCAATCAGATCAAACAAGTCAAAAGAAAAACTTATTTGACCATGAGTCCATGACAAACCTCCTGCCCCACACAGTATCTCCTCACATCAACTAAACATGTCTCATGTCTCACACAGATTATTATTCTCCTTTATTTTATTATAACAGGTTAAAACTTCAGCATGTTTGAACAAGTCAAAAATTTGAAACATCCGAACAAGTAATAATTCAAAAAAGTAAATTTCAATATTTGGAAATTAATTACCGTGTTAAATGATTTTTTTGGAAACCCAAATTAATAGATAAAGAGTAACGGGCAAGGCAACAACCCAGTACTGCAAAGTCTGTTACAAGGACATGGAAAACCCATAGCAAACTCCAAAAGCCATGTGAAAATTAATTACCGCGTTAAATGATGACAGCTTTAATATACGGTAATGGCTAAAAAACAAGATAACATCAGTAAAAACAGAAAGTATCCTGGTTCTCTTCATTTGGTAAGATTATGACATGAATTGATCAGCTGCACATGGATAGCAATTGAGAGGTTTGATTCAAATAGGAAATAGAGATAAATTAAATAGCACTTGAATGCCATTACCAACCCAAGACACTTGCAATCTCAGTCGAATACTAATAGCGTGGTGTGAATAAACCAAGGAAAAGAGATTGATTTTGGTATTAGTCTTATCTCACAGAAAATGTTTGTTATTAGTTTTATCTCATTGAAAAAGTTTGATATTAGTCTTATTTCAGTGAAATGATGTTTAGATATAGGTTCTTTATTTTAGATTAGTACTAGTAACTTATAACCAAAAGAAAAAAAAAAAGCTTAGGACTAGTAACTATTATGATAGAGAAATATTCTCATGAGATTCAAGTAACTCCTTTATATATAGTTATCACTTATCACATCCCCTGAGTTCATTGAACGAAAAAAACTTCTGAGCAAACATTGCAGAGTAAGGAGATGGGGTTTGGAGAAATATGGTCCCAACTAGGATCCATTATGGCTAGCATCATGTTCGTGTATGCCATGTATGAGCAGTTCTTCCCACCTCATCTTGACATCTATGTTCGAAGGTTCACACACAAATTCACAGGCATTTTCTATCCTTACGTCCAGATAACTTTCCCTGAGTTCACAGGAGAGCAACTCAAGAGAAATAAAGCTTACACTGCGATCAGAACATACCTCAGTGCAAAATCATCAAAAGCAGCAAGAAGGCTTAAAGCTGAGGTGGTGAAAAATAGGCAGAACCCGCTCATGCTTAGCATGGACGACAATGAAGAGATCATGGACGAGTTTGAGGGTGTCAAACTCTGGTGGGCTGCATACTACACTGTCCCTAAGTCCCAGTCAATTTCATGGTACCCTTCTTCAGATGAGAGGAGGTTCTTAACACTCACTTTCCACAGACGCCACCGGGAGCTCATCACTACTACTTACATCCAACATGTGCTGGATCAAGGCAAGGCGATTGCATCAAGGAACAGACAGCTGAAGCTGTTCACCAACAACCCCAGCGATGATTGGAATGACTGGAAAAACACCAAGTGGAGCCACATACCCTTTGAGCACCCTGCAAGGTTTGAAACACTGGCAATGGATCCAAAGAAGAAGGAGGAGATTATAAACGACCTTGAAATGTTCAAAACAGGAAAAGAGTACTATGCCAAGGTTGGGAAGCCTTGGAAGAGAGGTTACCTACTTTATGGTCCACCAGGGACTGGGAAATCAACCATGATAGCTGCCATAGCTAATTTCATGAACTATGATGTATATGACCTTGAGTTGACAGCAGTCAAAGAGAATACTGACCTGAAAAGATTGTTGATTGAAACCTCCAGCAAATCGATCATAGTGATTGAAGACATTGACTGCTCTCTTGATCTAACAGGCCAGAGGAAACAGAAAAAGGAAATAGATGAGAATGAGGGTGAGAAAACCAAAAATCCTGTTAAGAAGGCTGAAGAAGAAGAAGAAGAGAAGAAGAAGGCAAGCAAGGTAACACTATCTGGGTTGTTGAATTTTATTGATGGGATTTGGTCAGCATGTGGGGGAGAGAGGATCATCATTTTCACAACCAACTTTGTGGACAAACTTGATCCTGCTCTCATTAGGAGAGGGAGGATGGACAAACACATAGAAATGCCCTATTGCAGTTATGAAGCTTTCAAGGTGCTGGCCAAGAACTACTTGGGTGTTGTTGATGATTCACATAGCTTGTTTCCCATTATTGAGAAGTTGTTGGGAGAGACCAAGATTTCACCTGCTGATGTTGCTGAGAATCTGATGCCAAAGTCAAGAACTGAAGATTCTGATACTTCCTTGCATAATCTGATTCAGTCTCTTGAGAATGCCAAGGAGGAGGCCAAGAAGAAGGCAGAGGAGGAAGCAAAGAAAAAGACTGAGAATGAGGAAGCGAAGTTGAAGGCTGAGAAAGATAAAGAGGAGTTGCCTCAAGAGGAAGAGGTGAAAGCAAATGGATAATCTAGGGAAGAGGTGAACCAACCATTGATTTGGATTTGGATCATATGCATGAGCTGCATCTTTTTATTTTGGCTTTTAACAATTATATTTCATCTTCTTAGTATAATGATAGATGTATGTTATTATTATATTGCGTGATCAAGTATAGTTTAGACTACATTTAAGAATGATAAACTGAATTGATGATTCAAGGGTCATGCTAAGATTTTATGAACTTGAAAGAAGCGATATGAACTTGAAAGAAGCTCAGCATGAACTTGGTTGTACTTGTCCCATCCAGGTTCTGAGTATAGCGATTGTTATTTATTCAACTTTGATATATTCACACTTTTTTTTCGTTTTCATCCCATTTTCAAACACTTTCTTTTCTTATCTCTCTCTTTTTTCCCCATCACATTGCTATCATATCCATCAGTTCTCTCTCTTCTGTTCATATCTCTCTAAAAGTGAAGGTGGAATTGATGTGAATAAAACATTTTCCCAATTTATTAGCCAAGTTTTATGTAGAGAATGGATGGAGTATTAACGATGAATATGCACGCGGAAACACAAACAGATTAGCTGACCATTTCATATATAGGAATAACATAAATGTGGACAACTGCTTGCGTTCCTTTATTATGAGCATCCTTAGCGTGAGATAATAAGATCAGTAACATCAATTAATAGTTTTGCTTTAAGACATGAGCAGTAAGAGAAAATATGGGTTGTTTTGCAGAGAATATTTTCCAACATTAAGTAAAATTAATAGTGTAATGCCATGCTTGTCAATTAATAGTTTGGTGTGCAAGAAACGAAGGAAAGTTTCTCCATGCAACTCCTTATAAATACCCCATCCCCTGATTCATTGAGCAGTACAAAAAGTATCAGAACCAAAAAATATTGTGAGAGAACCTTGCCGAGTGAGGGATGAGGATTGGGAAAATACTATGGTCAAAACTAGGCCTAGGCTCAACTATGGCCAGCATTACGTTTGTGTGCGCCATTTTTAAGATGTTTATCCCACATCATCTTCGTGTCATTGTTCAAAAGAAATTTAGGGGCCTTTTGTACCCTTATATCCAAATAACCTTCCCTGAGTTCATAGGGGAAAAACTCAACAGAAATGAAGCTTACACTGCCATCCAAACATACCTCAGTGAATATTCATCTAAACGAGCCACAAGGCTTACAGCTGAAGTGGTTAAAGATAGCAAGACCCCACTTGTGCTCAGCATGGATAAGAATCAAGAGATCACAGATGAGTTCAAAGGGGTCAAAGTCGGTTGGGCTGCACACATGATCCCCAAAGCACATTCAACTTCATTGCACACTTCTTCAGATGAGAGGAGGTACTTAAAACTCACTTTCCACCAACGTTACCGTGATCTCATAACTTCTTCTTACATCCAACATGTCATAAATCAAGGCAAGGAAATTGCATCAAGGAATAGACAGTTGAAGCTGTACACCAACAACAGCAAAGATGGGTCTGGACACAAAAGCAGAAAGTGGAGCCACATACGTTTTGAGCACCCTGCAAGGTTTGAAACATTGGCTATGGATCCAAAGAAGAAGGAAGAGATAATAAACGACCTTGACATGTTCAGAAATGGAAAAGAGTACTATGCCAAGGTTGGGAAGGCTTGGAAAAGAGGGTATTTGTTGTATGGTCCACCAGGAACTGGCAAATCAACCATGATAGCTGCCATGGCTAATTTCATGAACTATGATGTGTATGATCTTGAACTGACAGCAGTCAAGGAAAACACTGAGCTGAAAAAATTGCTGATTGAAACATCCAGCAAATCAATCATAGTGATTGAAGACATTGACTGCTCTCTTGATCTTACAGGCCAAAGGACAAAGACGAAAAAAGAAAAAGTTGAGAACGGAAGCGAGGTAACACTATCTGGGATGTTGAATTTTATTGATGGGATTTGGTCAGCATGTGGGGGAGAGAGGATCATCATTTTCACAACCAACTTTGTGGACAAACTTGATCCTGCTCTCATTAGGAGAGGGAGGATGGACAAGCACATAGAAATGTCCTATTGCAGCTATGAAGCTTTCAAGGTGCTTGCCAAGAACTACTTGGGTATTGATGACGATTCACATAGCTTGTTTCCCATTATTGAGAAGTTGTTGGGAGAGACCAATATGTCACCTGCTGATGTTGCTGAGAATCTGATGCCAAAGACAACCACTGAAGATTCTGATACTTCCTTGCAGAAACTGATTCATTCTCTTGAGAATGCTAAGGAGGAGGCCAAGAAGAAGGAAGAGGAGGAAGCAAAGTTGAAGGCTGAGAAAGATAAACAAGAGTTGGCTCAAGAGGAAGAGGTGTAAAGTAATGGAAAATCTGGGGAAGAGGTGTAAGAGAATGGCACCACCCACTAATTGGGATTTGGATGTGCTGATGCATGCATTGATTGCGTCTTCTTAGCTAGTATAATGGAAATAATTATGTTGACACCCGAATTCAAACCACACCTAGAGAGAGAAATAATGATATGATTAGTGATGTAAAATGTTTCATATCTAAAAAAATAAGAATGAAAAGATAAATTGGATATCAATATATATGAAATGTTTCTGATATGATCTATACAGTCAGCAACAACAACCAATACAACACAGGCAGAGAAATTTTCTACAGCAATGGAAAGATAAATTGGAAACAACAGAATCAAAGAGAGTGTACCTATGATAATTCCAGAGTGTCTAAGAGCAATATGAATCAATGGATTCAGAATCTCTTCACTGTAAACAAGAAAAAAATACATTAGATGAGTTCAGAGTTCCTCTCTATCCTTTTTGCACACAATTAATTTGATGCAAATATGAGATTTCTCATATATATTTTGGAAGAATCAGTGAAAATAACAGCTTATCATAGCATCTCGATCGCCACATGCTAAAATAACTAGAAAAATTGCTTAACTTATCTTTCATATTCTGGAGTACAACTCAAAATGAGTTGCTAAAATTCATGAGCCCAACAACACTTCTCAGAATGTTGGAGTGATTTTTCTTCATGGGAAATCACAAACAATCCATGCAAGAGTAGAAATGAAAGATTAATAAGATGGAAGATAGGAATCTACGTTAACGTCATCATGTTGAGCTAAATTGGATTTTGCAACAGATCAGTATTCTGCAACTCCAAGTGCATAGCGGCCAACAATTTCACTTTTACTAAAAACGAAAGCGAGTTATATAATTGTTTACTTTCCAGATTCTAATAAAAATAAAACTACATTGCAATCATGCTCAAGAATTGACAGACTCAGTATATTGATTGTTAGCTAACTAACTACTAGTGCTAACAGCAAAATAACTATTGGAAAAGATAATATTAAACCTAATATTTACTATATAGTTATCTGCACTACATTTTATCACACAAAATTATTGACTCATACTGATACCAAGCTAACATACTTATAATTCACATGCTTACAAAGCTGTAATAACAGATATGAGAATGGAAGAACCATTCCAAGTTTTTTTTTTTTCCATTTCTGCATTGATTTAGACAACACAATTTAATTTCATACCCATTTTGTGATCTCACTCCAACAGAAAGAATTGAAACAGCATATAATTGTGAATGAAAAATGAATGTGGCTGTGGTTCTTCTTTAAGTTAGGGTTTCATGATTGGTGAATGAAAAATAAATGTGCAGAAAGAAGAGAACAAGTTACCTGATGAATGAAGTAGCGAAGGAATCAATAAGCAGAAATTTCCATGGTGAGCATTATGGAACGGCGTGAATTGGTGGAGTATAGAGGAGAAGGGAGAGCGCACTACAGTGGCGGTTAAGTACCAATAAAATGCCGGGAAAAAGTAACTGTTTTTTATTTTGTAGTTAAGATTTTTACCGACCTTTATTCGTGAGACCTGTTAGGGAGATGATGAGGAGCCCAAACCCAAAGGACCAATATGCCCAAAGAAACCAACAGGATTTGTTTATCTTCTCTACTAGTTTAGTTTGAGACTTTGTTTTTTTAGGTGATAAAGCCTACTTACTTTTGTGGGAAGTACTAATTCTAATATGACCGGAGATATTGATTATAGAAAATCCACTTCATGCTACTTGATTAAATTTGCAAGGGTAATAGTGACATGATAATCTAGATTGCAAAGGTGTGTTGAATTGTTTACTGGTAAGGTAGAGTTTGTCCCATTACATATGCATTCCAGGAATTTCTCTAGTTGAAGAAATTCTTGTAGGAGCTTGGTTTTGTCCAAGACAAATACTTGCTATTTTGGGATAGTCAAAGTGCAATTCATCTTGGTAAGAATTCAACTTTTAATTCTAAGTCCAAACACATTGATGTGAGGTGTAATTGGATACGTGATGCATTGAATGCTTGGTTGATGGAATGAGACAAAGTTCATATGATAATAATGGTGCTAAAGCATTCTCGAGAAGCAAGTTTGAAACTTGTTATGAGATCTTCGGTTTGGCGGTCATCTCCATATAGTTGTAAGGGGGAGATTTGTTAGAGGTCTTTTGGGCTCTCTTCCTATATGGAGAAATACCCAAATATGTCAAGCTCACTTATCTCGCTCTAGTGGAAATAGGTCAGACCAACAACAGTGATTCCTGTTTTTTTTTTTCCTGATATGCTCAATTCTCTATTTCATGATGTCGCCTTGTTTTTGGCTTGTTGTTGAACACGATTTGTGTTGTGATTTAATTTGTACCTTTATTTTGATTACAATGAAATTTGATTGACCGACTTGTACATGTGGTTTTATACTTCTCACAGTGAGACTATTTTTCTACTTTAAAATCTTATTGTCTTTTCTTTTTGTGATTTTTAGTTGTTGCGAGTATTTATCATTGCTCTTCACAAATTGTTTTTTTTTTGCAGTACTTCACAAATTGTTACAAGTTAAGGAAATTATTTTCCACTAAGTCATTTTTTATTATGTTGAATTTCTCATCAACAACCTCCCTGGCCGAATGCATAATAATCCAAGGAAAGAAAACAAAAGTAAAAAAGATACATGTGAATGTGAACAAGGAGTACTGGGTCAAGTCAACGAACAATAAGTGCAGTTGCAGTTGGTGACAATTTTGGCTTTTGCTTATTAGCAATGTTGAGTAATTTCTCTCCCATCACTTGGATATCTCTCTTGTGTGGTGTTAAATGTGAATACAACTTGTTGAAAATTGTCCTACCTGCTTCAACATACGACAAAGCAGGGAGGCAATTTCCAATGCTTGATGACGAAGCTTCCTTGTAAGTTCTTGCTTATAATCTTTGAAAAAAAAATGGAGTGATTTTCCTAGTAACCAAGTACTAAAAATCAATGAAACTCAACATGGAATCTTAACAACACAAGATCTGAGAAACAAAACCAAACCACTTTATATAAACCACACTCAACCAAGACCAAAAACACATAACATTAACCATGAGGGAGCTATGGTCTCAAATGGGGTCACTCATGGCCTCAGCTGTGTTCCTCTACACCATCTTCGAACGTTTCTTCCCTCGTCACTTCCGTGACCACCTTCAAACCTACACAACAAAACTCACAAACCTCTTCTACCCTTACATCCAAATCACCTTCCCTGAGTTCACAGGTGAAGGACTCAAAAGAAGTGAAGCATACACTGCAATCCAAACATATCTCAGTGCAAATTCATCTCAAACAGCTAAGAAACTCAAAGCTGAGGTGGTCAAAAACAGCCAAACCCCAATAGTTCTCAGCATGGATGATAATGAAGAGATCACAGATGAGTTTGAAGGTGTTAAACTCTGGTGGCGTGCAAGTAAAACAAGCACAAATCCACAGCAATTTTCATTCTCTTATCACCCTCCACCAGATGCTAAAAGGTACTACAAACTCACCTTCCACAAGAGTCATCGTGAGATTATAACTAGGCAGTATATCAAACATGTTTTGGATATGGGGAAGGAGATAGAAACTAGGAACAGGCAGTTGAAGCTGTATACCAACAATCCTAGTAGTGGTTGGTATGGTTACAAATCTTCTAAATGGAGTCACATAGTGTTTGAGCACCCTGCAACTTTTCAGACACTTGCAATGGAGGGGAGCAAGAAAGAAGAGATATTGAAGGATCTTGTGAAATTCAAAGGAGGGAAGGAGTATTATGCTAAGATTGGTAAGGCTTGGAAGCGTGGTTATCTTTTGTATGGTCCTCCGGGGACAGGGAAATCGACCATGATTGCCGCGATTGCGAATTTCATGAACTATGATGTGTATGATCTTGAGCTGACTGCTGTTAAGGACAATTCTGAGCTGAGGAAGCTGCTGATTGAGACGCCGAGTAAATCGATTATAGTGATTGAGGATATAGATTGTTCTCTTGATCTTACTGGCCAGAGGAAGAAGAAGAAAGAAACAAGTGAGGATGATGAAGGGGTGAAAGATCCTGCTAAGAAAGCTGAAGAAGAAGAGAAAAAGGGCAGCAAGGTAACACTATCTGGGCTGTTGAATTTCATTGATGGGATTTGGTCAGCATGTGGGGGAGAGAGGATCATCATTTTCACAACCAATTTTGTGGATAAGCTTGACCCTGCTCTCATTAGGAGAGGGAGGATGGATAAGCACATAGAATTGTCCTATTGTTGCTTTGAAGCATTCAAGGTGCTTGCCATGAACTACTTGGATGTTGACTCACACCATTTGTTTGCTAGAATTGGGAATCTGTTGGAAGAGACCAATATGACACCTGCTGATGTTGCTGAGAATCTCATGCCTAAGTCTATTGATGAAGATGTAGAAACTTGCTTACAGAGTTTGATTACGGCTCTTGAGACGTCGAAAGAGGAAGCAAGGAAAAAGGCAGAAGAGGAAGCAGGGTTGAAGGAAGAGAAAGAGAAGGAAGGGCCTACACAGATGGAGGAGAAAATCAGTGAAAAAACCACAAAAGATGTGAAGGAGAATGGTTTTCATTGATTAAGTATTTGGATTAACAATATGTAATTGAGCTAGTTAGATTTAGTAGTTGATGATGTATTATACTACCAGTACCACTACTACTGCTAGTACTGGAAACATCTACCAAATTTATGAAATGTATTTTCTCCACTAAATAGCATTACTGTTGTGTTGTTCTATCTCTGTTTTTCTTGTCTTTTGGTCTTTCATTTTTTTTTCAGGAAACAAATTGGATCATTCCATTCATGACTTTTGGAGATTTTAATTGAGCAGTCCATTCAAAAACTCTACCAGCAAATTTGGTTGCTTAGGTTATTGAGGTATGACTGCATTTGAATATAAACTTGGAAATGAAAAACATAGTTGCTGACACCTTATCCAGATTATTTTTTCTACCATGGTTAAAATCTAATAACCACTTTTAAGAGAAAGTAAGGCTAGCAATTAAGTTAGATCCATACTGGGGGAACAACTTTCATTATGTTTCTTTAATTAGCTTATAAAAAAATTTACAAGGTAATAAAATAAACTTATTTACCCAAATACATGTATTTAAACTTATAAACTAGCTAATCAATGGCTAGTTAATTCAATTGGCACATGCTTGATTGACAGAGCTGTAAAGGACACAAGTGTTAGAAAAAAACAAAATTGAAACTAGCTAAGTCTCAAATGGGATGGCAAAGACAGCATGTGCTACTGAAAACATGCAGTTTTGACCGTGCATCTCATGATAATGAATTTGTATCATGTAAATTTTGTTTGTACTAATAACAAGTACACGAGAAACAGATGACCTCTAAGAATATAACAAATGAAAACTGACTTCAAAACAGAACAAGAGAAAAACAAGGAGGAAATAACCAGATGAGATGAAACAAAGTATGGGTGAAATTTGGGGTCTAATTGGCTCTAAACTTGCAAGCATATTGTTTATGTGGGCTATGATCCAAAGGTATCTTCCTAATCAGTTTCATGCCCTCATAGACAGATTTTTTTCAAAGAAACTAGCCAACTTGTTCAACCCATATGTTGAGGTGAGGTTCTTTGAGTACACTGGTGATTACATGAGACGCAATGAAGCCTTCTCTGCCATTGAGCACTACTTGGCTTCAAAATCCTCCAACCAGTCAAGGAAGCTCAAAGGTGAATTTGTCAAGCAATCTCTGGTGCTCAAGATGGATGAACAACAAGAAGTCAATGATGAGTTTCAAGGAATAAAGCTTGTATGGAGTCTCAAGAAGATAGTCCCCAAGACTACTTCTGTATCATTCATTCCAGCTGATGAAAAAAGTTACTACCTTCTTACGTTTCACGGCAGACACCGCGGTTTAGCTACCGGATCTTACCTGAACCATGTATTGGGTGAAGGTAAGGCCATTGGACTCAGTAAGCGGCAGAGAAAGCTTTACACCAATTGTGTGGGGGACGGTGATTATGAAAAGAGTAGAAAGTGGAGCCATGTGATTTTTGAGCATCCAGCATCCTTTGAAACAATTGCAATGGATCCGGAGAAGAAGAAAGAGATCATTGATGACCTTACTACATTCCGCGAGGCGAAAGAGTATTATGCTAGGATTGGAAAGCCTTGGAAGAGAGGCTATCTGCTTTATGGTCCTCCAGGGACTGGAAAATCAACATTAGTTGCTGCTATTGCTAATTTCATGAGGTATGATATATATGACATTGAGCTAACTAATGTGAAAACCAATGCAGAGCTGAGGAAACTTTTAATTGGAATCACATCCAAGTCGGTTGTTGTGATTGAGGATATAGATTGCTCACTTGATCTCACAGGTCAGAGGGAGACAAATTCTGAGAATGGCAAAGGTAAAAAGGAGAAGAATGCAGTTACTTCTCTGAAGGAACAAGCTGCAAGTACAGCAGATAAGAATAAAAGCAGCAAGGTCACACTTTCAGGACTGCTGAATTTCATTGATGGGATTTGGTCAGCTAGTACTGGAGAGAGACTGATCATATTTACCACTAATTATGTGGGGAAACTTGACGAGGCTCTCATTCGTAGAGGAAGAATGGACATGCATATTGAACTTTCCTACTGTGGATTTGAGGGATTCAAAGTGCTGGCAAAGAATTATCTAAATCTGGAGTCTCACCCCTCATTTGGCACCATTTGCTACTTGTTGGAGGAGAAGAACATGACCCCTGCAGATGTTGCGGAAAACTTGATGCCTAAGGTAGCTAATGAAAACATTGAGACTTCTCTGGAGAGATTGATCCAAGCCCTTAGAAGTTCCAAGGAAGCGGCACGAGCAAAAGCTGAGAAAGAACAAGGGAACACAGCAACAGAAGAGTCAAATGAAGAGGAATCATCAGAGGAGGAGAATGCAGAAGATGTTAAACAGTAGGAGCTTCTGGAAAACACTGATAATGCTTAGTATATGCATCAAATTGTTGTTTGTTGTTGGTTATTACTATATATTTACTCCTAGACTTACTAATATATTTATATATCAGTAGGAATATCTCTATGCATTATTGTAGCTATATAAGTGGGCTTACCTTAAACATTGTTGTACTGAATTACAGACTCAGAGCATCTATTTGTATTATTATAGTTAATTAGTTATGAACAATGTTATGCTGAAATACAGACTCATCCTTTGTGCTTCAGACATTATAATAGAGTATGTTGACTATTTAGTATTAAAAAGAGACTAACTATGAATTGTTATTACGGATTTTGAAGTTTACATGGAAGACTATAGAATCACATAATGAGTCAATGAGTAACTTTGTTTGAACATAGATACAAAGACATGATGAGAATCGCGGCCTTATATTCAACAGAAATTAATAATAGATGTTGTGATATTAAATATAGACTAGACTAAGACCCGCGCGATGCGCGGACGAATACAACTGACTCAATATATTGTTAATTTCCCGAAAATTCTTTACCATAGTAATGATCGTTGTTAAGACACTCAAAATGTATCACTACATATCGCGCATGAGTGGGGAAAAATGTATTACTACATGATTTAAAATATTTTATTGAAATTAAAATAAACTTTTGATTTAGAAATAAAATAGTATGTAAATTGCAGGAAATGGAATGTAAGCGTTACATAGAATTACACTTTTTATTCTTTTCCTGTCTTTTTGGCTTCCTCATGGTGTTCGTACCACTAACTCTGGTTCTCTTAGATGTGTTTGTCATGTAGATTTGAATTGAAGTTTGTTCTTCATCAGAGGATGTAATGCCATCTGTCTCCTTGATTTCTTCATGATCAAATGATACACGTTGTGTAAGCTTTGTCGGGGCTACCTTGTTTTCTTTTTAAACACCAATGGTTCTTCTTCATCATCAGATGATATTTGTTGTGTAGACATTGCTCCTTTTATAATCAAAGGAAAGATATTTAGTATTTAGTTCAAAGTTATTAAACCAATTATTTAAATATGATGAAATGGTTGAGTTGTTTACCTTTGGTATTGTTTTGTGGGTATCGAACTATAACAAACCAGTCATGAGTGAGATCTTGGAGTAGATTGTGCTCCATGTGTACTTTGTTCTGTGGGTATTTTTCCTGAAATGGGGAAAGTAAAGATCATGAATTTCTATTGTGAATAGTGAGTGTGTTGTGTTTGACTATTTATAATAATTTTACTATGGCCATAATGTATATGTCCTTTGTGGTGCATGAAAATGTAACTGGCCTGTTTTAAATAGTGATCATTGTAATTTTTTGTAATGAATTTTAATTAAGGCATTTATTTGTCATAATATGTGACTAAATATGTTACACAATATTGTACCTGTCAGTTTAATTTTACCAAATATTAAGTGAAAGGAAATTAGTGGAGAGATATTGATAAGGACTGTTAGATTTGAAACTTTCATGTTTAAACTCATTTCGTACCTGTCCTGGCAGCTCTGAGAAGTCCAAAGACCATGCTTTTTAAATGGTTTCAAGTATATTGGTACCTGAAAAAGTGAAATTAACATAGAAGCAAATTAGGAAAGGCAGAGGACATAATTATGCATTTCATCTTCTATGCAAGATTTAATATTGGATAAATTATGTAACTGCAGAGTATATATAGAATTTGGGAGTATAGTGTTTACTTTTTTCAATTTTTCTTGCATTTATTTGTTAGTTCAGAAAAGAAAGCATTTTCCTTTTAAAGAATTAGATGAAGGAAAAACAGATAGTATAACTAATGAAAGATAAACAATGACCACATAGTGCTTCCATTGTGTTGAAAATATGTGCATAATGCTACTCACATGTAGAAAGATTGTTTAAAATTATATCATAAAGTGGCATAAATTGTTGATATATAAATAAGAAAATTAAAACCTTGGACAATGAAAGTTAACTTTATGACTCTCTCTTTTGAATTTAAACACCACTTTCAAAATAGGATGGAAGATAGGTTCCGTATCTACTTTTGCCAGACCCTAGAAGTAAGGACAAGCCAAGTTCATGTAAAACTCCAACACTCGCATAAACAAATCAAAATCACAGTTTTACAAATACAAACTTACTTATCGTGAACCACTAAAGAGTACAAGCACATTGTATTGCAGATGTCTTATTTCCTGATATAGAGAAGCTGTCTTCCAAAGGGTTAGACACGGTTAAAGTGTTAATCTTAGATCTTTTTGTCATTTTACTTTATGATGAATATAAAAATTTGCAGGTATGATATTCTTTCCATGCTTCTTGGTCGACTGTTCCCCATGAGCATTGAGTAAAATGTACATTGTTTTAGCCCTTTCTAATATATATCCTTTTAATGACTTGCCTTGATAAAAGTTAATTTCTGTGATAGAAATCTGAGGATCCAAACGGAGGAAAAGTAGAAAATGATACCAGATATGATTTACTTGATTTTTCAAAGTTAGATTTTGAATTTAAGGAGCCCTATCAGATGGAGAAAATTTCTTGAAGATGAATCTAAGCTCATATTTCAGTGGCCCTTTATTTACTTGAATCAAGCAGATTGAGGAGCAGACTGGAGAAGATTCTAAGGAAGCTGAACTTGAGAGAAATAGAGACCAATGGCTAGATTATTTTCTATTTGTACATAGACATGGTGTAAGTAATAGTCAATGCCAGACATGTTTCTATTCGTTAATGCCATGAAAAAAGTTTCACGCACACTATAGTTATCATACAAAAACACAAAAATAAAAGACATTGATAAATTGTCATCAAGAACATGTGACAAAGTCTACATCCAATATAATATAGCTAGCTGTAAGAAGACACTTAATCCATTTCCAAAATCAAGCAACAAATGTAAAAAAAAAAATGTCTCAAAACATACCATCAGAAGAAGAAGCATTTCCAATGAAAGCGTGAGCAAGCAATTCTGCATCCTTTCCAAGATGGGCCTTCAAAAATAGAATCTTTCGAAGCAAAATCATTTTGTGTGGTCTAACAGCTCTATTCTCTTTGGACTCCCTTCCACGACTTCTTCATTTCCTCCTCGCTTGAACCTCTCTCCAAACATCTTCTCGACACCTTGAAATCCAACGTCGGTTCCATAATGAAATTAAACTCACCGAGACATCGAAGAATCTCTACTATATGTGCAGTTTGTGTATCCGGTTTCTTTGCAACCATCTGCATGCGCCTCTTTAACCTCTCTAACTTGCTCCTTAATCTACAAAGGTCATATTCAAATTGGGGATAAATGTATCCATAGACATATTCACGATTATTCACGGTGGTGCAACAACAAACAAAGAGAAATAATGCAAATGTGGATTGAAAGTAAATTCAATTTGCATGTCTATGTACATTGATACACATTACAACACAATATCTATTTTGAATCCCTTTTCAAAGGTTCAAATTTGAATCCCAGCAAATTTGCATCTATTTAAGTGAATGCCAGAAATTAACAGAATGTTCTTAGAAATATAAGTGTGTTAACTCTTATTGTATATTCAATAGCTGTTTAGAGACATTCTTAAGAGAACAGATAAAAAAAATGCCAAAATAGTATGGGGGAAAACTTCTAAAAGAAGATTGTAACTTATATGTAAAAATTCCTTATCAGCCATTACCTCCTATGGACAAAAAGCCATCAAAATAAAATAAGGCTTGGATTGTGCTTTTGGAATGAGTTACTCATCAACCTTAAGATATTTTCCTCTTCTGACAAATGCAAGAGAATTATGTGCAGGACATTAGCTTTTTAGATAATTAACTCAGTCCAAGAACCACTGATTGCATAAAGAAATACAGTATTAGTAGGTAGTGTACCTTGTGTTGTATCTGCACTTAGTTTTCAGGCCCGAGTTTTCAGAGTACTCTGTCGTTTCTCAGACAGAAACAGCATGCAAGGAGTGAAATTGGAGTAGTTAATCAAAATCAAAAGTGCTGGTTTCACGTGAGTAAGTTGAAAGAAGGTGTGGGAAATGCAATGTCCCTACATTATGATGGTTGTTGCCTCAATTGTGAGAGGAAAGGCCTCATTTGCGCCTATGCCAACGGAGTCTCCATCCTTACTTCTAAATTGGATGCTTAGGCCGCCGCTGCTGCTGCTTCGGTTCAAGCACATCTTCCAATAAGAAAGAGGCTTTGGGAGAGGGTTTCCGGAAGGAGGATGCGAGCACGTAATCCTGATAGTCGATGATGGAGGAAGAGGAATTGCAATCACAGAGGAAAGAAACTTAAGCAGTCAATTTTGTGTAGATTTTCTGTGGGTAGGCAAGGAATGGTCGAGGGAGAGGAATAATAGATGACTTGATGGAGCGAGGTTAGATATTGTAAAATGAAGCAGGGTATGTTCACACGTCACTCTAAAATCTGAGGTGGCAAAATTTGCTAATAAAGAAAATGTGAGGTGGCGGCATTATATTGCGCGCTTCACAATTAATATATTATAATAGATTTGGCAACTGAAGAGAAGTATCTAATTACTCTAGTTTCGGGCATTTGAGAACAATTTTACACTTTAATTCTGGTTTCTCAGAGGGTATTCACATACTGTATTCTGCAAGTAATTGAAGAAATAAATAATAACAGTTTAGTAGGTTTACAAATTACAAATTTGTCAGTGAGCTTTTATGTTTGTTCCTCAGTGTAACAAAATTGTATCATTCTATGAGAAATGTACTTACATACATACATACATACATAATGTTATAAAATTCGAATCAGTCACAAGCTCAGTTGGAGTATTGAGTCATTAAATCATTGGTCCAACCAGTTTAGAATTTACACACAAACAGAGGTATCAGGTTCGAGTCTCTGTGAATGTAGCTCTCTTAAATACTTGGTAGAGAAAAGTTGTCGCTCGTATAAGTTTTATGCGCCTCAAATAAATTATATTTGGAAGATACTAGTTTAAATTCTGATGTAACTAAACAATAAAATAAGTGGGCCGGGGTAGGGGTCATCACTCATCAGCACTTTTGGCCTTTTAGAGGTGCGGAAAATTGATAATTTTATAAATAATACTTTACTCCTAGAAGTTCATAACCTTTTTCTTTCCTTTCTTATATAAAACTACCAATGAAGTTTTTCTTAAGAATATTTATATTGGCCTTAAAAATGACTGAATGACACATAAAGCACTTGTTCTGATGTAATCCAGGTCTGATTTCTTCTTATCTTGTCATCTTTCAACCTTTCTAAGGACCAACAGTACATGGAAATGTAAGCATTAGAATGCCACGATTTAGGATACCTAACCAAAAAAATTCCTATTACTTCTTCTCATAAGGGTAGCCTTAGGCAATGGTAAATAGTAAAAAATATTGTCTCTAGAATTTGAGTTAGACCTAACTTTATAAGATTGAATTTTTAAGATCTATGATAAGTTGTGATGCCGTATTAAAATTTGAGTTATATCTAAATTTACCTTAAAAACTACTTTAGAGGTATACCAAAAAAAAACTACTTTAGAGGTGAGGAGCTCTCCGATTTATAATGACTAATTAAGTCATATCTTTAGTTCAATATGAGACAAAAATAATAGTTTTTCATGTAAAAAATAAGTAAAACTGCGTGCGTAAGTAACCTAATTTTCGAACCCCTTCCTAGCCTCGCGCACGCGGGAGCTTTGTGCACCACTTTAATTGCTTCTTCTAATCAGATTAAGGAATCTGTAGTCGGTGATATGATGACAATTTAGTATAAAACAACCAGAGAGAAAGCTGGCTTGGCTTCTACTTTTGGCCGACATTTGAGGATGCAGACAAACATGCCAATAAACTTTCTTACATGACAAGTTTTTTTTTTTTTTTGAAAGGCAAAATTCTTACATGACAAGTAATAAAAGATTCAAAAGAGACAAATAAAAGCGTGGCTAAAGGTACATGCGTGGCCACTTTTGACACCTTATCACATATATGTCCTCCACCTTCTATATAAGACAAAGCCTTAAATACAATATCTGAATCCATTGCACAAGAAGGAAACAGAGAAGAGCTGAAAAAAGGGTAAAGAGAAGTGAAAACTCAGAAGATGTTTGCTCACATAGGATCCGTGCTTGCTTCCTTGATGTTTGTATGGGCTTTGTTTCAGCAATATTTTCCTTATCCACTTCGCAACCAGTTTGAGAAATACTCTCAAAGATTGTTCACTCTTGTCTACCCTTACATCGAAATCAAGTTCCATGAGTTCACTGGGGAGAGGCTCACTCGGAGTGAGGCTTACTCTGCCATAGAAAACTACCTCAGCTCCAAAGCCTCCACACAAGCAAAGAAGCTCAAGGCTGAAATGGGCAAGAACAACCAGTCTCTTGTTCTCAGCATGGATGATCATGAAGAAGTAGCTGATGAGTTCAATGGAGTCAAACTCTGGTGGGCTTCTGGGAAGAAAGTTTCCAAATCAGAATCACTTTCGTCACGCCACCCTATGACTGATGAGAAAAGGTATCAGAGCCGATGGTTACGTTAGGACCCTAATTATCTTTAAGGGAAGTAGGAGCATGGTTATGAATATATTTACACATAACCACATTGGTAAAACAAGTAAATCACATTAGTGATTTATACTACATTTTTCATCCAAAACTTAAAGTATTGCGAGTATGAAAACTTTTTTTATGTAGGACTTATTTATATATATATATATTTTTTTTAACTCGTACTTGAAATCCCAACAGGTACTACAAGCTCAGTTTCCATAAACACAACAGAGAAGTGATTTTAGGTACATACCTGAATCATGTCATAAAAGAAGGTAAGGCTATTACGGTGAAAAACAGGCAGAGAAGGCTTTATACTAATAGTGGATCTTACTGGAGCCATGTGGTGTTTGAGCACCCTGCAACATTTGAAACACTAGCTATGGATCCAGAGAAGAAGAAAATGATCATTGATGATCTCATCACATTCAGCAAAGCAGGGGAGTTTTATTCAAGAATTGGAAGGGCTTGGAAGAGAGGGTATTTACTCTATGGACCTCCAGGGACTGGAAAATCTACAATGATTGCTGCCATGGCGAACCTGTTAGGCTATGATTTGTATGATCTAGAATTGACTTCTGTGAAGGACAACACTGAATTAAGGAAGCTGCTGATTGAGACATCAAGCAAATCTGTAATTGTGATTGAAGATATTGATTGCTCACTTGATCTAACCGGTCAGAGGAGGAAGAAAAATGAGGGAAAGGAAGAGGAAGAAGAGAACGATCCAAGGCGAAAACAACCAGGAATGGAAGAAAGAAATGCCAAAAATGTTCAGGTAACTCTTTCCGGTCTTCTGAACTTCATTGATGGATTGTGGTCTTCTTGTCGTGGAGAGAGGCTGATAGTTTTCACAACAAACTATGTGGAGAAGCTGGATCCTGCATTGATTCGAAAAGGTAGAATGGATAATCACATAGAGTTGTCATACTGTGGATTTGAGGCATTCAAGATGTTAGCTAAGAATTATCTCAACATTGAATCACATTATTTGTTTGGAACAATATGTGAATTGCTGAAGGAAAGTAAAGTCACTCCAGCTGATGTTGCTGAGCATTTGATGCCCAAGACTGCTTCTGGGGATGTAGAACTTTATTTGAAAAGTTTGATTCAAGCACTAGAATTGGCAAAAGAAGAAGCCATGTCAAAATCTGAGTAATGTGCGAGAAATTAAGTGTGTTTGGATCAGCGTTTGCAGAATTATTGACTCGGACAGAATTGATACCGACAGAATTGAGTATTGTAAAAGTGAGTTAAATGCACAAAACTGAAGCAACCTCTAAGCAAGATTCTCATTGGACTGGAAATTATTCATAAGCCAAAGCAACCAGAAACTACACGTCAGGGTGATCAGTGATGCAAAGTAGAGTCTACTAAGATAAAGAAAGTGAAAGGAGTGGCATAGTGGAAGGGAATGAGTAAGCAAAGCACATTATATATACTCATTCTGTTGCTTATAACCTTAGAAAATTATAGAACTGAACCTTTTGCTAATTGATGACCTAATTAACTCAACATCCAACATATATATGCTGGAAAGATGGGACTTTGATAGAATATGTTTCAACTTTATTATCATTTGGCAAGTTTATGCCATTTTCCTTCATAATCAATCAAGCACTTCATCCTCAGCAGACTGCACTATATAGGGGACTGCTTGTTTAGTCTATTTTTTCCAGAGATTTTAGGTAAAATGTAAGTTATCTCTTCATTAAAAAAATGATAGTTTCAGAAGCTATTTTTCACCGATTCAGATTAGTTTAAGAAGTTATTATAAATATTTTAATTTTTTAAAATGTAAAAGGATCTTTTTGTGAAGTTTGAAATGAATAAGTACAGAGAAGAAGGGTATCAAAAATACATAGTCGTGTAAACTCTTTTAAATATATGTGAATTTTTTGAATATATATGAAGACACAAATAAACACAATATTTCACTTGACATTATCATATCACTTGAGATAACCCTAATTCTATCTGGAAAGCATAAAATGCAAACGAACAAGCAACATCACCAACTAGATGTAGCACAACTGGTAGATAGTTAAGCTCCTCAAGCATTTAGTCTGTGGTTTGATCTCTAGGTCATGCGTATTGAGAAACATTTATTGGTGATAAATTTGTCTCACAACTATCAATATATATATATATATTTTTTGGTCAAAGGATAGATATACATTAATTAACGCTTTCAAAAAAATAAGATATACATTAACTAACACTGAAAAAATAGGCCTAATTTTTTTTTCAAAAAATAGGCCCCATTCAAAATCAAATTGATCCCTAATGAGCCTATTATAAAATGTAAAGCCCAGTATCGACGCATACTCTTGTCCATAATGAGCTGAGCTGGTTGTTAAGTTGTTATCTGGATCTATGATCCTTTGACCAAAAAAAGATTCCTACAATTTTACTTTTGGACCTCTTTTTTGAAATGTATTTTTGGACCTGTTTTCTTAACATACTTTTGGACCTTGATTTACCCTCTTATAGTCTTATGTTATGTACACCACCTGAAATTTTCATTCCGGAAACATCGTATCATATTCGAAAATAAGCTTCAGAAAACAAATATATCTAGTAAAAATAATTTTCAGACAAGTTGTAAACATTTTCCGAGAATTAAACTTTAGAAAGTGTTTGACTTTTTTGGTAATTAATTTTTGGTAAACATGTTTTCTGTAATTTCAAAATATATGTTTGGCCATCATTGTGGTACCTCTTGACTCTTGTATTAAGGGGACACCGGTGTCTCCCTAATTTTTTGAGTGAGATTATAAAATTGCTTCTTAAATTATATTTCAATTTCGAAAGAAATTTCTTTATAATTTTTTAGTGAGATTACAAAATTATCTTTAATTTATATTTCAATTTCTAAAAAATGTCATTCCCTACTTTCTCTTTTTTGGCACCACCGTCCACCATCAGCGTGAATTTTAGTAGCATAAAATGAAAGCTACATAGATTCAATCAAGAAAAACAAAGAAAAACACATGGAAGAAAAAAGTTCTTTGTTTGTCAAATCCTTACATAACATTGGTTTTACTTTTACACTATTCTTTGTTGGAATGAAAAAATAAGTCTAGCTTGGGCACCATTGAAAAAAAAAAAGATTCGGATCAGTAGATTTTGTACTAAGGCCCAGTTTGGAAGAGCTTATTTGAGCTTTCTTACAGCATAAGCTCTTATGCCAGTGTTTGGGAGGGCTTATGCAAACAACTTATGACCTGCCATAAGCTATTTTCAGCTTATTTTCATAAGCTACTCAGGATAGCTTATGAAAAACAGCTTATGCTTATATACAGCTTATTTTTAATTTATTTCAATAAATTTTTAAAAATAGCTTATGAACAAGCGCTTATGTCATAAGCGCTTATGACCATAAGTGCTTAATTAAGCTGTTTTTCCAAACGGGGCCTAACTAGATCCGAATATAGCAAGAGAAGGTAGAAGAGACTTGAGCACTACCAAAAAAAGAGAATGAGCCTGAACGAAGGTGGACGAGATCGCTAACCAAAAACATGAAGCACTGATTTGGAATAATCGCTGAGAAAGAGGAAGGAGTGAACTAGTGCTTATGTTTCCACGAGGTCTCTGGAGGTGATGGTTGTGGTAGACGGTGGTAGGGGTTGGGAAGAGAGACAAGGGAGGACACCTATAAGTTGTAGCTGCAGTGTTTATGTTTGAATCTCTATTTCTATGCGAGCACAAAGGGGAGACAAAGAAAAATCTTAACAAATGCTAACAAAAGAAGAAGCTAAACAACAGATTCATATAAATCAAATAATCTGAAATCCCTATCGCAGGGGAGACAAAAACATTCATTCTGAGATAACCTCAAATCCCAACCCCTAAGGTGAATAGATAGTGAGAACAGTTGTTACCAACATTCTTTATCTTCATCACTTTCTTCTTGCATGCATCAATCCTAGTACGACGGAGTAAAGGGCTTTGCGCACGGCAGATATATGGCTAAGTGGACTTCACCGGAACGTTGACGACACGACAAAGATAAAGCCCACACAAGGCCAACGCAGTGAAAGAAGAGTGGGTTCTCATGGATCCAAAGCTCCCCTCGCGACGGAAGCATATAGTTGTTGTTCGTGATGGCGAGGGTGGCATAGTGAAGGTTCCTACTCAGAGAGCTTGGGCTGATTTGGGTTTGAAGCAGCGAATATATGGTTCATTATGTTGCCAATGCTTGAGTGGGGAGAGAAAAGAGAACAAGACGAAGGTGTTTGACGATTGACGGGGAAGAGATAATGAAGAGGCTAACTGAAGCACAAGGACAAGAAGATTAAGGATCAAGGTGAAGTGGGTAATACACTAAGAGAGGGAAAGAAGCGACGACGAAAAGCTAGAGTTTTAATCATTGAAGTGAGTGAATGAGAAAGTTGAGTGAAGTAAGGCTAGGGTTAGTGTTGTGGCTGGAACTACAGTGCCGCCCTCGTAAATGGGCTTATGGTTCCTCATCCCTCGCTCGTAGTCACTAGTTGTAGAAATGGGCCTGAGCTCGTATCACTATTCGGTCGGTTTGAACAAACTGGAGCCCAAATTAAAACCGATCGTGCCAACTCATTTCGTTCATCCGACCCAACCCAACTCATTCACTGAAAAATCACTCATTTGCTTGGGTACGGTTCAGGACGGTAGTTCGTGGACCCCCTGATTCCCGGTACACAAAACCTTGCATTTGAGCTTTTAATTTATAGTTATACCATTTCTCCAGCTAATATAGTTGTATTAACATGCAAAATCGTGATTTGACAAGGAAGCGATATCTTTCATTGACTAATCATTGACGAATTAAAAAATAAGCTGTTTCAATTCATTACGATAACATTGAATTGAACAAGGGACACTTCCAAGAACCTCATGGTCATTTAATTTTCTTCAAATTAACATTATAATTAACGTAGTAAACTGCTTGTAAGTTTCTTGAGGGAAATGATGACATTGTATTAAAACATCCAAACTTTGAATATTCGCACCATTCTTCTATTTTTCAGAAGCCCTTCCAAACTGCGGGCAACTTCGCAGTAATTCGTGCATGTGATTAAAGCTATATGGACAGGGAAAACAGTTAAAAGTATAAGAAGAAATTAAAAAGACCAAACACTGCATGTTTCACACTTCTCGTAAGTCTATATAAACATGCATCCATTTATACCTTGAAGTAACAGGCAACAACCATTGCAAATAAGCTAGGGGATATGAGGGTGTTCTGTCGCAGGAGTGATGGCCCCAGCTGTGGTAAATATATTTATGATATGAATATTGTCATAGTCAGCGCCATCCTGCTGTGACAGAATACCCTTAAACCTCTATTCAATCAGAAGTTGTCATGCTCTTTCTTTCTGCATACAGTTCATTATATTCAGTACATGTACTTACAACGTTGTAATATTGATTACATTTATCATAAATTTTTTAGTCTTAAATTAGCCAAGTAAGTTTTAATTTATAGTTATATATATTTAAAGTTCTTTTAAAAGTTTTATCAAACACACTCTTTCTTTTTATGTCTTTGATCACTATTCACTACTATTGCTAGTGCATCATGTATGTTCTTGAATTGAATGGTATGAAGAAGGTTTCTATCATCAAGTTAATTGTATCTATAGGTTCAAGTGTTGCTGTTGTTGTAACTTTGTTCTACTTAATTTAGTGTTGTTTGCTAGCAGACTCCAGTTTGTCAATCATTGTTGTATAATTAAAACAACCTCCAAATCCTCCCTCTAAAGTCTCTAAAGCATAAAATATAACTTTCAGATCTTCCCTTTCTTTCCTCATATGATCTGGTGGAAAGACCTAGTTCACATGTGAAGTGGGCTCCAAGGTTTCTGGCTTCAAAGTTTTCACGCCTGCTAGCTGCTATAGTCATCATGTGTGATTTGACAATTTCACCAATCATCAAATAAGCTCCACAGAAATATATAGAGTTTGGCACATTAGAAAAGTATATATATTTGCTGTCCCACCATGGATTCGAGGTCCATATATATGATGAGCTATACCAGGTGGCGGGTCTCAGGAACATATACATTCATTAGTTTACCAGAAAGTATGCTTGGTTTTCAATTAAAAACCACATTTGGTACATCAAAATTTGAGAATGCGCGTTGTACGGCCTCATAACACACGAAACATGGTTTGGGTTTTGTTAGATATATTAGGTTTCTTATATTATTTAGGTCTAAGGGTAGCTTAGTCTTTTAGCATTTTTAGTACTCCCTCCGGTCCTATTTATAAGCATGAAAGAGAAGAAAAACCTTGGTCCTTTTTATAAGAACTAAATGAAAGTTTGAGCTATATTAATTAATTTTTTCCAATGATGCCCTTATTAATTCTAACTTGTAAAATGTGTCTCATTAATTATTCTCTCTATTTCCCACTTTCCAACACTAATAACAAAGGGTAATTTTGGAAGTTTATTTTGATTTCAGACAAATTTAATGCATTTTATCTAGTTTAACTACATTTCTTAAACTATGTGAATTTTTTTTTTTGTTGCTTATAAATAGGACCGGAGGGAGTATTTGTCTATTTATAGTTGTTATGTTGCTATCTATTGTAACCTGAATATTCACAATGTAACCCTAGCTGTTTCACGTTCTCTCTTTCTCCCTCTCCCTTCTTTCTTTGTATTATTATTGTTAACACAGTTGAGTTTAACTTAAAACCAAACATGCATGTATGTAGTTGTTGGAGAGATTATTAATTTTCTGCATCTTTAATCCTAGCTGCTTTTGGCCCTTTTGATATTTTCATAATTAAATCGCACAATCATTTCAAAATCCGTTTAATATAATACATACATAAAATTAATAATATGACTGGTTCTGTTATATTAATTTAATGTAACCATCAAAATTATCTGTAAGCTAGCTTCTGTGGAGGTAAATGCCATCACCGAATAAGCACTCAAGTTATAATTAACTAGTCTTTGGGTATTCACTTGCAAGAGACTGACTCAGAGACCCACCTCCCTTATAAATATGGTATTCGAACATAGAACAAATTACAGGCATGTATGAATCAGAATGAGAAGAAGGAGATAGCTTGCAGAAAGAAAAGTTCAGAGAAGAAATGTTTAGGGACTTCTGTCGCGGGAGAGATGACACGCACCTTCTGTTACTTTAGTTAGCACTAGCTAGTTACGCTATCATCTCTCCTCGGCTGAAGCCCCTTTGCACTTTCTGTACATTTTTCCAAATTCACATTCTAATTTGGAATCTCAGATCAATTGAAATCATAGAGCCAAGGTAAGTAAGGGCATTTTATATATAATTTCCTTCTGTTTTTACCTGACAGAGTTAGCAAAGCAATCTAGACTTTAAATGGAATTGAACAGGTATTAAGTAGCTAGTGAATTTGATCAGTTATCCAGTCTTCAAGTGATCTTGTTAGCTAGCGCTGGATATATTTAATCCCCTTTAATTGTTATAATGTTTTTGTTGATAATCCCCTTTAATTTGATTAGAAGTGGTTTTCTTGCTACAGCTAGTCAACTGGATTAAGCATCTAATCTGAGGAGGAATCATTCATGAGCTGGTATGTAGGGCAATGATTAGAGCTCTTTTACACACTCCATGCGTGGGAGTTTACTGTTATGAATTAGATGATGATTAATTAATCTATCCTGATGAAATTCCTGCGTTTCATGTGAATCCAAAACCAATGATTGATCGAGTTTTGCAAAGATATATTCCAATCAAGACTAGTGTTTTTATTTTTTGATCTTTTCCTACTTCTTATAATTAAGCTCTAATCAGGTGGTGTCATATCTGTAATTGGACCGTTAGGGTATTGTGTCCATCAAGTTACTAATATTGTGTCCAGGTCTTAACATTTTGATCTATTGCTGACATGAGTTGCTGACATGAGCCATTCACTACAAAGTAAAGTGTCCAGATGCATCTCCCTCACCTCATTATTAGGTGCCTCAAATTCTCAGACAATACAGTATTACATTTGACCTACTTGGCTCTCCGGATATTTTTTGATATCTTTTTCTAATTTGTCAGATTTTAAAAGTAGAAAACGGTTGTACAATACTACACTTTCTACACATTAATCATTTCCCCACACACTTTTCTTTTATTTCATTGTCTCTCTCTCTTTGTTGTCTTGTGCATAGAAATTGTATGACCAGACAGAGGCTCTCATATATAAAAAGAGGGGTAAATTGTCACTTTGGTCCTTGAAAGTGTCCACCAACTTCACATTCGTCCCTGAATAAATTTTATCCACCTTGCGGTCCCTGAATGCGGCGAATGTCATTCATATTGGTCCTTCTGTTAAAAAAACTTTAACGGACATTAAGGAATTTATTTTTTATATTTTTTTTCTAGGTGAAAATCATTAATTTAAATTTAAAAAAACAAATTAACTAAAAAATTGATTAATGACAAAAACTCAATTAAAAATCAAAACACGAAATCCTAATCACCTTCTTCCCATCTTCTTCTTCCTACTTCTTTTTTCTTCATCTTCTTCATCAAATACAAGAAAAAAGAAAAGCCCTATCAATTATAGCCATTGACAGACAAGGAAGAAGGAAAAGATCAAAAGACAAGATTGCAAGCTTAAGGATAAAGGAGTAAAGCCCTGTTGCACTAGAAGAACCCGATGTATAATCAAAGCACACCATCCTCCAAAAAGGATAAGATAACTCAACAACTTGTGGTTCCAAGCATCACAAACACACGACTAGAAAGGCCAAGAGAAAACCCACCAGTAGAAGGAAGACAAAAACATAGCGTGGGTAAAACAAGGCACATGAATTTACAGCAGAGCAATGAAGGAAGAAGGGTGCATCTGCCAATATAATGAACAACTCAGATCAAACCCACTGCCACCACCCTCATCCCCATCGCAGAAACCTCCCTCCACCGCACCCCATCGTAGAAACCAACCGCCACCGCAACCCTGGCCACAAAACCCAGACCGAACCCAGCTCCATCTCCTTTCCCAACCGCCATCGCAACCCTACCGAGAAGGTGTTGTAGTGGGGAGAACAAAGGTTTGATTGAAACTTCAAACCAAAAGAGGAAAATGTTGAAACTTTTTTGTGGGTTTGAAAATCTCTACTCAGATTTGTGGGTTTGGAAATTTCATTAGGTAGAGAGAAATGGGTTTCGGTAGGGGTGGGGGATGGGGTTTGCGGTAGGGGATTGGGTTGCGGTGGAGTTTGATTGTGATGGAAAAATTGGTGAGGATGATGAAGAAGATGAGAAAATGGAGATGAAGAATGATGGTGATGGCTGGTGGTTAGGATTTTTTATGTTTTAATTAATTAAATTTTTAGTTAATTTGTTATTTTAATTTAATTTAATGAATTTTCAGCTTTAAAAAAGGAAATTATTAACGTCCGTTAAGTTTTTTTAACAGAAGGACCAATATGAATGACATTCGCCACATTCAGGGACCGTAAGGTGGATAAAATTCATTCAGGGATGAATGTGAAATCGGTGGACACTTTCAAGGACCAAAGTGACCATTTACCCATAAAAAGAGTGTTAGGTGGCGTTGTTACTGTCTTGGCAGGGAAAATGTTGAAAAAATCTTGAAAGAAAAACCAATTTGGAAGCTCTTAATTCATTGGAAAGCAATTATCCAGCATTGTCATTAAAGATTAGCATAGATGTATGACCTAAAAGCCATACACAAACGACGCCTCAAGCTTGGCTAAGAAATTTGTCATCACGTTCCTCTCACATAGACAATATGCTCAAACTTAAGCTCCCCAACCTCTTTTAAAAAGATCCCGAATATTACGAATAATAGACACATACAGAAGGGATATCTTTTTGAACTTGGGAAAGCACCAACAAAAAACAAAAAAATATCATTTTTAAAATGTGAAAATTTTATAATTTCGTTTTATTTTCTTATTATCAAGTTTTCAAATATATGTAGATATATATCCATATGATATGATATAGTTTCTTATTCAACGATTTTTTAGCATATATGATATGATGACAATTTTACTACTTTGTTCCTATATAATGCTAAGGGAAGAGATATATAAGAACATATTTTTTTCTTCTTCTAAATGGACAGTTAATAAGGAATCAATGTGATATATGATACGAGGACAATTTTATTCTTAAAATTAGCAATATGTTGTATAGGATTTTTTTTTCTCATAGATACACATGGATTCTTTTTTTTTCCTCAATTTTTAGTCACATTATGACTTATAGCCTTATACCTTTTTTTTTTGTTACAAGAGGAAGGCGGCTTATACCTTATTTAAATAGTGTTGAAATATGATTTCAAATAAACTTTGAAATTAATCTAGGCTTTTAATAAGGTTATGGTAGACTTGGAAAATGACCTACATCAAGTCAAGGATGAGTTGGAGCTTAGTTTCAAACAAAAAAAAAGGGATGAGTTGGGCTTGAGTTTCCATTAGCCTATAAGTTTGATGATTTGTTTTTTTTTTTTATACATCGGAAAGATAAATTGCACCCGCCAGGAATCGATCCGTAGACCTCCCCTACCCAACCCATTTGTCCCTCAACTCCTACCATTTGAGTTATCCTATGGACTGATGGTTTGTTTATAGGTGTGTTTGTTTTAATATAATTTAACCTGTAAGTATTATGACCTATTTACAAATAGGATTGTGGAATTACTTAAAGATTTTGCTGTGAAATAATACCCTTTTTCTGTAGGCCAAGAAAGACTTTAAATAAACTTCAAAACGGCGTTGGTTAACCTTCAACGAAATGTGAAAATAAACCTTCAAACATGTTTGGCACAATGTTAATGAGAACCAAAGTTACCCGATTGAAAAGCCAGTCCAAACACACCCTAAAGAGCGACCACCTGCCAAGGTTAAAACTATCCCTTTTATATAGCACTAAATCCATCCAATAAATCACTGGTCTGAGGTTATTCTCTTGTCAAAAACAAAAATAGTTTGCTCCATTCTCTATATATTTCAAAAACCATGATTCAATTGGTACTTAAATATCAAATTTCTCAGAACAATAGTGCAGTGCTTTGATCATCTTTGACTCTGTTAAAGAAATGTTCAAGGGGTTCAAGATGCACTTAACCTGAGAGTTTTCCCATTAATTAAAGGTACATGAATATGATTAGTCGTGACCACAATTTGTGAGTTGACCTAGACCAAAGACAGGTAGAAACTTTTCCACAATGGGGAGCTTGACATGGCCAAGGAATGAAAATTGATCGAGTCAAAAAAGCACAACCAATTAATCCTCTAAAACGAATTCATCACATTAACATATTCAAATCTCACATTCCAACCATGACAAGTCCTGGCTATATCATATTCTTGTATGATTCTTGAAACCTACGTAAAGGGAAAATAAATGCAACTAGAAGTAACCATATAGAAAATATTCCAATGTGTTTGGCACCCCAATCATAAGAAGATATGCATTGACTGAAGGGCAAAAGAAAAGTTAGCCATATAACACCATCAATTGGAAAAACATATTAATAAAAGAAAAATAATACATAAAGTGTTTCCCCTTCCCACCACCCCCATCCTCTTTATCCCTTTCTTACTTGTTCCAGAGGTACAATATATGGCAGCAAAGGTAGAAACTTCAACACTGGTCAGTGCTCAATGTTTCACTGATTGGTTGGATTGAGGTCAGGGCAAGTAAAAAGAAGGAAGGAAGTGACCACTGGCTACAGAGTAACGTGTAACATCATATACAACATAATAATATTACAGTGTGTGATCCAACTCCATAGTCAATTTAAGTTCTCACCAGATTTGTCTCACTTTTTCTTCTCAACATCAAAGACAATGTGTATACTTTCACTATTTCTTTCCTACTGGAATCAAACACTAATTTACTGATTGTGCTAGTGTAAACTAAAGCCACTGGCAGGGAAAATAATTCTAGAATGCTGCTGCTGTTACCTCTTGCTTCTTCTCATTTGCATTGTCGAGGCCGGAACTTTTCATTTGACAGCAACGAGCTGATTAATGTTTCGAGCCTTTTCGAACCTTGGCTGGGCCTCAGGACTGTGGTGTTACCGATCACAGAGCAGGGATCAGTGCCATTCTCCCTGCTTCCTATGCACCAACCTCCAGGAACAGGCATTCCAGCACCTCTGGATAATAGTTCAGAATCAATTTGGTCCAATACTGGATCTTCTCTGTGGAATTTCCTTGCAAATGGAGCGTTGCTATCAACCATGCTTTTCATGTCAGCAAGTATAAGGTAGTGAGGATGTTGCTTGGGAGGATTGTCCCAAGAAATGAAATGTAGATCACTATTCACAGTTGTGTTCCTGAACTCTTGTGCATTACAAATAACTGTGTGGAAGTATCCTTCAGGGGAAGATATGAAATTAGAATAGTACATAAGAACAGTCCGTGGTAGGTTGTCCCATCCCCATATGCAGTAGTCAATGAAAGATCTTGAAAGTGCCATCCAAGCCGAACCTAGCAAGACAGAAGTGTTAGTCAATCATTTATGATAATGTTATCACTTCTTAGGTGAATATAACCTAAACTTATATTTACTAGTACTAATTACAATGTGTATACAACTAAGGAGATAATCTCAAAGCACCAAAATTGAATGTATGGTGCAAGATCATCCAAAATGGATCAGTTGGGTTTGATCCAATCTAGGACACCAAGAGGATTGTTGTATTAGCACAGCTATACTTATCACAGTGGAAAAGCAAGATGCCCATCTCAGACTCAGTTCAATAATTTATTGGAAACAAAAGATCATTAATCCTGCAGGATACACACTCCCATCTAGCTTCCCTATTTTGGGAGAAATGTTAAGAGCAAGAATCTAAAACACCATATGTTATGTTCATGCCCAATAACCACCCCGCTGGAAGAAAAAGACCATCTTACCAATAACTGAAAACAAAATGTATCCTGACAAATAAGTTGCTCATTAAAGGGGATAAAACTCCTGCGGATGCACTTTGAATTAAATCAAGGGTGAATACATCCTTCTTTGCTCACTTTGAAGACAATTTCGCCTCAGAGGACTTCTATCTAAGATAAAATTTAGATACCAGCAATGTTTACACCTTCTAGGTGTGCAGTATTAAGTCAACCAATGCAAAATCAGATGCTGCATCAATATTAGCCCAGGTTGAAGAACAGATTGTAAACAGAGCAAAGTAGTTCTTTGCCTTCTTTCCAGAAAATCAGCATTACTAGGAGATTCATTTTTACTATTTCTTTCAAAAGCTTTACCCCTAGAGAACAGATAAATTATGTTTCAAGCAAAGTGGCATTATCCTGTAATTCCCATATCTAGATAGGAAATTACAAATCACAATCACTATATTTGAAATTTACTGTAAATTAAATCACCAAACACCCAGAATCAGTCATGCTGTGCTCATATAGCTATAAAAAAGGCAATTAATTACCAATAATATATCCTTGCACCCAGATATAAGTTTGCAACATTCCAAGTGTTACAACACTCTGACCCAGACAAGACAGATTGAACTTCTCGTTCATTCAGTTATTACTTATAAAGTATTAACACACAGAAATGCGTACAAATACAATACAGCAAGTCATACAAAATAACCTACATTCATAAGTCCTGAATCATTAAATAGATAACTACATATCACAAGTTATGCTTTCCGACATGCATAGAAAACACACAACTCAAGTGACGACACTATGAAATTTGCACACAGTTTCCTTAAGCTTCAGCATTTTAGATGCCTCACAACCTATTAAAACAAAGATTCCTACTAATGCAGAATAAAGCCCCAAGCAAGCTAGGACTCAACCCTGGTCAAAGCTAAAAGGCAAGGCTGACAATATTAAAAAAAGTACAAAACCTCTATGCAACCAACCACATAATATCTAACTATCCATCCACCCTTAGGGGAAATGAGACATACATATCTTAAAAAAGAAACCCAAAGGCAATAGAAACAGACAAGAAAATGATATTTACCTGTGAAAAGCTTGAAAGCTGTTGGCCTACTCCTCTTCTGTGTAATCCAGAACACATCTTGCTTCTTAGTCATGTACAACCCCGGATCAATGATAATCGGCCTCGCCCGCTGATGACTAATAACCAACACATCACAAAAAACACCAATCACATAAACAACTTCATAGCTATATGCATAAAACAAGATATAAAACAACATCAACAAAAAAATCACAAAAACTCACTCTTTCCATCCAATGTCACTAGTATGATCGATGAAATTAAGATCACGAGGCAAGTAAGAAAACGTGTGCAGCAGATCTAGCCATCATCCAAAACCAAACATCACATAAACATAAACAAAACAAAAATAGAAACAATTAACCAGAAACAGAAACAAAAACCAACCATCTTGTGAGACAAGGGGATAATCAGAGGCACTGAGATTGATAAACCAGTCCCAATCCCCACACTCCCGGAGCAAAATCGCCGCCGCATGGAGGGTATTCGCCACCATGGTAGGCCCCCTATACGTAACCAGATTCGCCTTCGCGATCATCCTCACATTCCCAAACCGCTGGAACAGCGGGTTGCTCTTCACAAACTCGTGCAGATCCGCACGCTCCTCCGGCGAGGCCTCAAGGTCCAAGTGCAATACATATTGATTACGGGGGTGGTACAGCGCCAGCAGCACACGCTTCGCTGCGGCTCCGTCTCCGGCGGAGCCGGAGATTAGATAAGCAAACCGCGGCGGAGGAGGGAGGTCGGAGATAGGGAGAGGATGCAGCTTGGATTCAACGAAGACGGAGTAGGAAGCGGTGACGGAGCGGTAGAATGGGAGGATCGGCGTGCCTTGAGGTGAAGTGAGGGTCACGACGAAGAGGAGAAACAGGGAGAGGATTGAACCAATGGCGAGAGGGAACACCCATTTGCGTTCTGCAGAGGAAGATTGATGGTGATGATGATGATGATGCCTCAAATGCATGTAATAGTTTTTCAATTTCTTCATAGTAGTGAAATTTGGGGGAATCCCAGAAGAGAGAAAACCCTCTTCTCAGATACCCACAAGTGCTAATCACCAATTCGGAACGTGGTGGATTCAGAAAGAGGTGAAAGATTTGATTTTGAGGTGGTGGGTGTTGAGAAAATGGTGATGGAAGTTACTCTTTCTCTCTCCCACTAGGGTGAGAAATTGAGAATGAGAGATGGAACAATATAAACTAACATCAACAACAGTTTAAGGTTGAGAATTGAGATTGTGTTTTTCTTTTCTTTTTCTGTTTTGTTTTGTTTTATGTGTTTTTTAATCAAGGAGTGATTGAAGGTAGAGTTTGGTGTGGATGTTTTGAATTCACTCTTTGTAGTTTGTATTAAGAAGAAGATTAGGAGGGTTGAGATTAGATGAAGAAGATTAGGATTAAGATTAGATGAAGACATTCAGACAAAGACTACTACCATTTTTGTATTGAGATTGGTAATTGTGTGTGTTTTTTTACCTAATATGTTGTTGTCTATGTCTTGATGGAGCATGAGCGTTGATTAGAGGTAATTAATTAAAAGGGATGGGTTGGGGAAATTAATGTTATGTTATTATTAGTCATAATAAGTAGCTTTATGTAAAGAAAACTGTGCTTTATCCAATGGAAAGAGTGTTTGGTTTAAAACATGAAAACTGGTAAAGAGTTGGGTGATTAACCGTTTAGCAATATTAATTAAGAAAGTAACAGTTTGATTGATCAAAGAGTGTTTGTGGAGGAAGGTTAATTCAGGAATAAATATGGTATTATTATTATTATTATCTTTAAGTGTATAGAATCAATTACATTTTATGATTTTTAATTAATTTTTATGTTTAAGAGCATTTGAATCTACGGATTATCAAGAGGCTGAAGACTCTTCGCTTACGCGGCTCACCATCGCTTGTTGTGCGTGCTGCAATCTGGCCGCCGCGTGCGAAGATGAAGCTAAATGTGGACGCTGCTCAAGATACAATGGGCTAGCTGGACTCGGGGTGCGGTGATTCGTGACTGTGGAGGCTCGGTGCTAGTGGTGGAAGCCTCAAAGTGGTGTGCAAACTCGGGTGTTGCTTATGTAGAGGCGAAAGCAGCTAAGTGTGGCATGGAGCTAACTTTACAGCATAATCTGCTATACTTGTATGTTGAATCTGATTCGGAGACGGTGGCCAAAGTGATTGTTTGTTTAGGGAGTTCTCTCATAGCTCTTATCTCTCTATAATTGTTTTAGGCATTTGCAGGCTTGCTTTTTTTTGAGTTCTATCTCATTTTTTCATGTTAGTAGGGTGGCTAATAAGGTTACTCATAATTTGATAAAGCTTTCTCCGAGCAACTCGGGTGGGGTTGGATTGATAATCTCCCAATTTGTTCCAATGTGTCTAAATTTTCGATAATTCTAACATTAAACCTTCCATTCCACCTTCTTCTTCTTCACATAGGCATCTTTCATGAACTTCTCTTTCTCATAAGGTAAGTGAACATTTTGCAAAATGATAAAAAAAAATTGAAAGCAAAAATCAATTCAAAAGGGGAGCAACCCATTTACTTGTTTCAATCTTTCGCATCTAAAATGTTATTGTGAAATGTATAAATTTTATTTAAAATGCGGTATTTGTTTTTTAAATAATATTCTACAATTATAAATGTTGAATATTGAGATGACAAAAATCTGTAAATGAGTGAAGATAATAGTTTCACGGTTTTATTAGATACCAACGATATCTAGACTTTTTTTTATTCTCTTAGAAGTATGTCTACAACCATACAGTTATGAAGGATAAAATAAGAATCATCACTATTGAGCTATTTCGATTGTTGATTTTCTTATAGTACATATTACTATTAATAGTTATGATATTTATTTTACTCTTTAAAATAAGTTGGTGGAATTTAGAGAATAACCAACTTTAAACGAGTCAACTCCCAAAACTACAAAGTAGTTCTAATTTCTCATCTTCATTATTAGCGGACTGAAAAATAGCAGGTGATCATCAATCAATACTTTCCATTCAGCCTAGTTCACATTTTCTTTTTTGAAATTAGCCTAGTTCACATTGGTATTTGGTAGGTAGATAGATATATATTGATATATCAATTAAATACACGTACCTTCAATTTCCAACATTTCGGTGAACGATTATTCTATATTTCTATTCCAATGACCTCCTAACGTGGACCCCATACAGTTTTTTTTTTATAAGTAGGAAAATTGGACCCATTACAGTTTACAGAAACCATTCTCCCACCTTGCTAATTAATTAATTAATCCTAAAAACATGATCGCAGCCGTTCAATTATTTTATTCTCAACCATTCCATTTCATTCCACTTTCCCTTTCAATATTTTGTAAGAAAAACTTGGTTGCCTTGTCAAATATCTCGTGTATAATTAAATTGAAAAGATAAAACATCCTTCAAAGTAGATAGACACTTAAAGGTACGTTTTGTTTTTTATGTTTGCAAGTTTTAACCGTTTTCTTATCATTTTTTTTTGTTACAAACATGGCATATTTGATATTTAATGCATGTGTTATGTTCGAGAATCAAAATATTCAAATATATCTAAGATTTGAAAATAATGGTTGCCAATGATGGAGGTTTCGAAATCCCAATGACCTCATTTGTAGTATTAACATAGTAGGAGCCTACTAAGGTCTAATGTTTAAGTTAAGGTTTGTACTTTTGATAATGAGCTATTACTCTCACTAATCACTTTCTCATAATCAAATTCAAATGTATCCTTTTGAAAAAATTCTACGTGTTGTCATTCCTATTTGCTAGTTTTTTCCCAAATTCTTTAATTCATATTTAAACAGGGATAATGATATGTATAGGACATAGGAAAAAGAACTCCCACTCATGCTAATGAGAGAGATAACCATTCACTTCGGCCATGATTTTGTTGGACCGCAAGAGGATAAAACTCCGGGGATCATCCACATTGAGCTAACATGAGCAAATCACAAGTGGATTGGACACCACATTTGTCACCCAAAACCTCAAGGCATTAGGTGTATGAGTCCTCTTACTTATAAAATGTTCATTACTCCCCTAATCTTCCAATGAGAGACTTCATTACTCACATGACATCCCAACAGGTTTTGTCTCCGAATCATAACTCAAGTGGTAAGAGTTATGAGACATAGAGTTGGGGTAGAGAGGTCCAAGGAAGGAATCAATACCTGGTGGGAGAATTTATCTTTCGATGTACAAAACAAAAGATTAACTAGTTCATTCTACATTTAATTGAACTATCGTTATTCGGGTTTCCGGGTTTTAACCCGCGCAGACAGTTGGCCCTAACCTATATTCCCCAACTCTACTATTTAGTTATTTAAAAAAAATGAACTAGATCGACCGTTGTAACCAATTAAACTAGAACCGGTCAAGTTATCGATCCATTTGAAGGGGGAAAAATCAAACCGGGTCAAAATAGGTGAATACAACTGAAATGATACCATTGAACTAGCTAGGACCTCACCAATTAATATTTAATAAAAGTTCAAAATTTTATACTTTCCATTAATAATTTTAAAAAGTCATTTAAATAAATTCATTATGCCAAGCTAGAGTACTCATATATATGAATTATAATTTTTTATTAGTCTTATCAAATATATAATAATATTATAATTTGATTAATTTTTTTAGTCTTATCAAACCCACTTAATGTGATCATCGAGTCTCAAGGAGATTCATCTCATGATTGCCGGTTGTGGAGATACTTTGAAAAATAAACAAAACAACATGAATGAGGCACTCTCCCTACATCAACATGGTCTTTAATTTGTTAGCGTTTACTTGGGTTGCAATCCATATAAGAAATTTTTATGTGTGTAAAATAAATTATGTATAAAATGGTTTGAATGTTGATAGATGCAACCCATTTTTTGTAAGTATGTGTTTTTGGACGATGACTCTTTAGATGAGTGTGTAATAGGACTGTGTGAGCATCTTGGTTCATTTCAAGTAAGCTTGCAAAATTGGTGTTTCGTCACGGTGTGCAGACACCAACTTGGCACACTCTTGTTTATGCTTTCATGGGAACCTCAAAAGATAATTCCATAGGATATGTAAGTATGGTGTCCCTCTTTTTGCTTGGGAATATTCTTCCTTGTGAGATTAGCAACTATAAAAGTTATCAGTCCCGGCGTCTTGCTCATACTTCCACCCTTTTCACCTAAATCACTCAATTGGTGGTAAGAGATTGAGGTACACTAGTACTATTTTGGATTGATATATGGTTCTTATCTTATGCATTGTTTTTTCTTTGCCTATCCTCTGCTTGTGCTACAATTTATGTGTGACTTTACAGGCTTGGTTTCTTGATCAACTTCCTATCTCATTCTCCCATTGTGGAATTCATGGGCCAAGCTGCCATTACTATTGTGTTGCAATAGCTTAAAGGCCTGCTAGGCATAAAAAGTAAAATCAGCCCACAAGAAGGTGTGGATGGTTGGCAAGCTTGTGGGTTGTACGTTGGACGGTGGGAACGAGATTGCTATCCATGGCCTTGCAGAGGAAATGAAGGAGTGGTGGCTGATGAAAGGATATTTAATGAAGAGGTTTTCCTCCACTAACTACTATCAAATCCCTTTCAAGACTCAATCGTAGTATAGTATCGGGTTTTGTCGTCTCCACAGGGATTGTGTTGCTACGTATTAATCTCACTAGCTAGATGTTGGATGATCGATTTAACAAGTAAAATGTGATTTTATGTAAATAAAAGAGAAAATATATTTAAAGCGATAAAAGAAGTTTCACGGAGGCAAACAAAGAAGAAAGTGTATTTGGAAAATGAGTTCACTTGATTTACTACTTATTATCAACCAATATACTCTTATAAGATGAAATTAACATTTAAGATGCCGATAAGAGCTATTCACCCACTAATTTCTTAGCTAAGTGAATCTACCAATTAAGAACCTAGCCTTAATTCCTTAAGCCCTAGTGATCATAAAAGGAGCATTATAGCACATACCTACTCGATAAGACATTCCCAAGCTCTGTTCCTAACCTAAGAAGTTCATGTCCTAGCGGATAGAATCTCTGACTGTCACTCAAGAAATTCCAATAGTTCCTACTAGATAATCATATCTAGAGAGGTGAGTATCCCGACTAGTCACTCGGTTTAGACCTCTTTACCAACTCATGATATTCATACCTAAGAGTTAATGTCTCCTATTGTCACCTAGAAAACCTCAACCCTACCTAAGACATGTCTTTCTTAAGATGACTGATACAAGAGTGGTTTCTCTCATTAACTAAACTCACACCAACTTTTCAATTGTCATGCAAATCCTAAAAATCATCATATTGGCAAAAAATACATGACCGCGCAAAGAGAATTAATAACCTAAGACATAGGAATTTTTCCCCTTTTCTATGAACTAAGTCTACATTAACTCATATCAATTTCTCAATCTATTTATGAATTAATATAAACTCTTTAAATCACCAATTAACCAATTGAAGCATTAAACATAGAGAGAAACACCAAATAATGAAAATCCATACTTATAATTGCATAAAGATGTATTGAATAAGAGTAAAATCAAACTACATCATCCCAAATACTAAAATAGAGTCAAAACATAAAAATAGGTAAAGAGAAAAACAAAACCCAAAATAGAACGGAGCCATGGACGTCCGGAGAAGCTGTCACCTCCTCCATGGCCCTGACACCGGCCCTCAAGGGAAATTGCCTCAAAGTCTCCCAAAGGTGTTTATTAGGTTTTGGAGAAAAGAAAGATGAAAACCATCCCAAAAAAAATAGGTTAAAAACTGATTTTATAGTGAATTTCGTGTTCTGTGCGTTTTTTGTCTTTTTCTGATGCAGAAAATGATCCTGTGTGGTCAGGTACACCATAACACGGTACACCCGCGTGAATCTAGCGCGTTGAATGAAAATCTTGCAAATTTGGCGTGTCTGGTCCATGATTTACGGTGTACCGCGACGCACCGTACGGTATCCCATGGATCTGGTACGTTATTTGCCTGGTCTTAACACGTGGCGCGATTCCACCGTGGGTGCACGGTAATCTTGTGCATCTGCGTCACACCGGATCTCAGCGTCCATAATTCTGTTTTTTTTCATGAATTCTTTCTTTTTTCTCCAAATCTTCTTCTAAAATAAAACAAATAAAAATAGATAAGAGATAAAATAAGATAGCACCTTAAAATAAAATTATATAATCCTAAATTAAAGTAAATAAATCCTAATAATAATTAAATAGAATATAAAGCTAATTTAAATCCTAATAAAATCTAGAAAAATAATATAAAATGTAGAAAAATACTAAAACTAAATAAAAATATTAAAATGCATGAAATAAGCCTAAAGTGTCTTAAAATGACTAAAATATCTTAATTAATATATTAAAATGCATGCAAATAAACTAGAAAAATAGCCTTAAATCCCGGGTCATCAGTGACCGCCCTTAGTGTTGGGGTTGCCCTTAGTGTTGGCTTTTGGCTTTGGTTTAGATATTCTTGTTTGGTTCCTTTGGTTTTTCCCTTTATCATTGAGGCTCATGCTGTTTATATAGTGATTAAGTGTTTGTGTATTCTTGAGGATGGTTGGGGTTTTGGTTTGTGTTCCCCACTATCCTTTTTCCGAGCTTAGTCTCTTTATATTGGGACTTCAAAAGAAAATATCGTCAAGCATCCGTTCAAAGAAGCAAACTTTACCTTAATTATTTGCAAAAATCTCCAATTCTCCATGACCGTTTTCCTGTAGTCAAACTAATAGCTCATGTCATAGACCAATTCATGTCATAATAAAATGAAACACAAATTAAATTTTTGATAACATGTAAAGAGATAGGACTTGGATTGAATCAAAGAATTGGAACGTGTAAATTGGCCTGCAGGTATAAGAATTTCCATCATTTGAGACTAGCACTTACAGTTAAGTCCATGACTTCCACTTTGGTTCTATATCTTTCCAGCCACCAGCCTCATTCAGCACCAAAATTCTCCATACTCTAGCAGTTCCTGTATCAATGACAAGGGTACACAAAAATTGGCTTTGAATTCATCATACCTTTCTTTCAATTTACACTTGACACTATTCTCTTTTAAGAGGAAAATGGATTTTTCTTTCTTTCTGTTCGAGGAAGAGAATATTAGACATAAATAATTAAGATTACCATTGCTGCTCCGGTGACTCAGGCTCTCAGATCTACTGTTAGCAAAGGAAAAAAAAAGTTTGTAAAATTTTCGCATCAAATTGGGTTCATAAGAATTTTTTTTAATTCAATTAAGTACAAAGTGTGCCAGCCGCTGATGTGTCTCAATTTTTTCACCGTCACATTATTCACGTGGCTTTTATAATTTTTTTTAAAATAACAACCTATGCCACATGATATGATTAAATGAAAATCAACATTAATTCCTAATTAAGTCCTAATTAACTAATGTCAGCCCCAATTAAGCCCCGAATTCCTAATTTGGACCCTAGTTGTGTGGAAGAAGATAGAGAGCCGAAGAGGGGAGGAGAGAACAGTGGTGTTTGCCCTGAAATCCTCCAAACGTTCCCCACCTTCGTCTACTCCTCCGTCACCAGCCATCTCAAAGATCCAGAGCCCTGTTTGTCACGCCAATCTCAACTACAGCTACCATGGTACCCCTGATTTCGCGATCTGGGTTGTCGACAAGGAGACTGACGCGCCGCGAGATTCTCCGCGACACAAGGACGACCATATCAAGATCTTGAAGGCGGAGATCGATCGGTTGCGTGACGGTGAGGCGGAGCTGAGGAACGTCGCAGAGGAGAGAGAGGCAAGGATTGAGGATCTGGAGAGAGAAGTGAAGGAGCTGAGGCAAGGGAACACGGAGAAGGAGATGAAGGTGAGGGAACTAGAGCGGATGTTAGGGGTAGTTCAGATGACGGAGGTGGAGGAGCAGAGCAAGAGGGTTAGGGCGGTGGCGCGTGATAACACTCGCGACTCGCCTGTTTCTGCCAATGTGTTCTCTTCACTTTGTTAACCCATCTGAGGCAGATTTGGTTTGCTGCATAATAGATAAGTTTCGTGGAAAGTTGACAAGTTGGAAGGATGGTTTTTGCTGGCTTGAACATTGCTAGGATAGATGGTGTGTTTTGTGTTCCTCTTTTTTGGTTTTGTTTTGGCTAGTTTTAGCCTCTCCATTGTTTTTTGGGTTTTGGGTGATGTGAAGAGGAAGAGGAAGATGAAGGTGTTGAAGAAAGTGATTATTTCTGGGTTTGAAACATTTTTGCATTGTTTTAATTTGGGGGATGTGTATTCAGTGGGTTCATTGCTACGTTAAAATGCTAGGGTTGATTTTGTAGAAGGTTTTTTAGTGGTGGAACTAAAGCTGTATCTGATTTAGTTCATTTCCCTTTTTTCTTTATCATTGACCGTTAATTTCTCCAAAAAATATTGGTTAACAATTAATCAAATTAGGGGCATTACTATGATTAGGGATTAATATTAAGATTAGGTTTTTATTTAGATTAGTTATTTTATTAAGTTTTTTTTATGCTTTAATATGTGTGTTGGAATTAAAAAAAAATTAAATTTTTTTTATTTAAATAAAATTAAAAAAGCACGTGGAATTGCTCAGTAGGATAAAATTGATGACTGGCAGCATTTGGCCTTAATTGAATTAAATTTTTTTTTAAGGACCCAATTTGATGCGAAAATTTTACAGACCCTGGAACTGGTTCCCTTTACAATTTCAGGGGCCTTTTAATGTATTAAGCCAAAATTTAATGTAAAATAAAGTGCTTAAATTTGAGTGATGTTGGTATGTTGTATTAGCCATGATAGTATAAGCTTATATAACACATTATGGACTTATCCATTATTTGATGTTAATATTGTATTGTATGAGTTTATACATCAATCTTCTCTTATACATTAAAATGATGAATTATTTAATCCACCCTATAGTTGATGGATAAGACATGATAAAAGTGTAAGCTATAATATACATCTAAATATTAATCCACCGCCACCATCACCACCCTCCACCATCGCCACCATCACCGCCCTCCACTATCACCACCACCATCCTCCACCACTGCCACCACCACCCTCCACCGCCACCGCCACCACCACCCTCCACCACCACCACCACCACCACCACCACCCTCCACCACCACCACTCCACCACGGTCATCGCCACTACCACCTCCCCACCACTGCCACCACAACCACTGTCGCCGCCACCCACCTCTACCATTGTCACATCCACCACCATCATCACCATCATGTTCCACCGTCACGACTACCCAAACTACCACAGCCACTGCCACCACCACAATACTATCCACCAACACCATCTACCACCACCACCCTCCACCACCACCACCGTCTCCACCACCCTCCACCACTATATACCGCCACGACTCACTACCACCATTACCGCCACAACCACCTTCCTCCACCCACCATCATCTTCAACACCACCCCAAACCACCACTGACATTGTCGCCACCATCTTCTACATTACTGCCACCACCACAATATTGTCCATCAATACCATCCACCACCATCCTCTACCGCCATCGCCATCATTATCGCCACGACCCACCACCATCTAAACAACCACAACTACCTCCCTCCATTGCAATTTTATAGAAAAAAATTGCTCTTCTAAAATATTGAATTTTTAACAAAGCCACACAGTGCACCGTCATTATCTCTAGAGTAGGGGTGCAATGTTTAAATATGACAACAGATAGACAAATTTGTAAGCATTATGATTAACATTGAAACTAGTTATGTATCACATTCTACTTCAATACTTATTTTCTCTTTTATCTCTATTTTTTCTTCTGCATCGTCTTTATCTTATCTCTCATTTAATTTAAGTTTCCTTGTTTCTTATCTCTAATTTGGTTTGAGTGGCTTAGTGATGTGAATGAACACTTATTCAGTTGAAACTACTTTTACAATTTTTATTTATCATTCCAAAGGTAAATTTGAAAGTAAGATTTTTGTTTCATTGACTGAATCAACTAAGTTTATCTCCTAAGTAAAACTAAGTTTATCAAGTTATCTAGCTGTTTCTTTCAATTTTTTCCTCGTTTATAATACATGTTTATCCCCACATATATACAAATAAAAAACCGGAATACAATATAATATATAACCAAATCTTAAACAATTAAACGCCTACATACGTTAAAAAAAAAGTCTACATATTCACAAATCACAATACACTAAAATAAAATTATTAAAATGTCTATCCTTCTACTCCTCTTGTAACCCCGAAACAAAAAAGCATTCATTTTTACGATCGTGTTCAATGTTTTCCCACGATGAATCCTCGGTTGATGTTGGCTCCTCACTGCAAAATGAAAATTGCAACATCGATCAAATATTGAAACACCTTTAAAACATGAATCCATGCCTTCTAAAGAGAACCATATAGGAAATCTATTAATAAAATAAATCAATTTATACCTAGATTTGCCCGTGTTTTCAAACACATTAAATGACATATATTGAGAAATGTCAAATTCATTGCAATTGGATGGTCCTTCCACTTCCATCAAATTCAATTTCGCATATTTTGCGACTATATCATAATTTTCACCACCATAAGTGTTGAGAGCAGATTTTGCTTCTATGATGTCAGAACCAGCATGAGTAATTTCACTAGATGTAGACCCAATTATGTTAAAATAATTAGTACTGATTGCCCTAGGAACATCTTGTATTGAAGTCAAATTAGGTTTTGCATCTATATTTCCACCAGAATGATCCATTAAAACAAGATTTTGATTTTGTCTCGGATGATGATGAGCTTGTCTAATGAAAGCTAGCAACATTTGAACATACCGAAGTTCTTCCATAGCCTTGTAAACCAAAGCTTGATACTACAAAATAACACCATAGCAACCATGTTGGGATACTTGGCACGAATATCTGTTGGGAGTTGTGCAGTTAGTGGAATATAGAAAAGATAGGTGGCTCAACTAAGAGTGTGGCAATGGTTAAGAGCGATGGTTGCTGACTTTTCGTATTCTTGCACTACAAGAAAAAGGGCTTTTTGCGGCGGTTACTTTGCGGCGGTTTCAGAAAACAGCCGCAAAAAATTGTCTTGCGGCGGTTTACACGGCGGTTCATGCAACTGACGTGGATACATTTACTTCGCGGCGGTTGTAAGGAGTATAGCGGCGGTTCTTAGGTTTTTTTTTAATCAAAAAATGTTTTCATTGTCCCTAAAACATTTTCACGAATTTTTTTGACTTTCCCTCACTTATTTTCCTCTCTCAATCCCTAATTTCTTCCTCCAACCTCACTTTCTCTCTGTCACATTCTTGGTTTCCCCTAATCTGTACGTTCACGCTTGCGGACTCTGGTGACTGAAGAAGCTCTTCCAGGTTTGTTCTCTTCTCTTCTCTTCTCATCTCCTCTCTCGCGACTGGTCTCTCTCTCCCCTGGTCTGGTCTCGCGATTTCACTTTCCCTCTTTCACAATCCCTAATTTTGATTTCTTCTCCCCTCATAATTGAAATTGTTGTGTCTGGAAGCAGGAGTGGTGGACTGAATCAGGAGCAGTGGCAGTTCGGTAGTGAATCAGGATTGGTGAACGGTAGAGCTTTGTGTTTGACAATTTCTAGGTTCGTTTCCCTCATCCCCTTGTCTCTTCCCCTTAACCCTTGAAAAATGTGTGTTCTTTCTCTAAGAGATGTTGTTTCTTGAACATGTATTTGCACCTTTCATTTAAATGACCTATGTCATGCAGTATGAATATGGTTTTGTGCAATTTGTGTATGGTATTTGATTTGATTCTTTCTAAAGTCGAAAAGTAGAGAATCCCTATTTTCTTTATCTTTTCCCATTTAACCTGCAATATGAACTATTCTGCTAATTTGTGCTTGAGTTGAGTTAATCTAAACCAGGAAATTTTACATATTTATTAAATTGTCCTTGATACTCTTTGAAACCCTTGCTCAACTCTATCACTAGCTTATACCTTTCCTTTTCACCTCACTATTTCAGATAGATTCTCTTTTTTTTGTTCCCCTTTTTTTGTAAATATTAAGGAACAATGTCTACATGGTCTAAACCCCATATATATTCAATGTTTTGTCTATGACCTTATTTGATATGTTTTTCTTTAATCAATCATCACCTTCATAGGTTGCTTTTTGTCACTGAGGAGACTAATGGTGTTAATGTTGCTTATGTCAGAGGGAACTAATTGTGGCTTATGTCAGAGGGAAGAAGAAACTGTCTTACATCTTTTCTCCTCATGCGAAATAGCGTGGGAAGTATGGATGCGCATCTGTAGATGGTTGGGGATTAGCTCTGTTCTGCAACACGAGCCGAAATCACTTTTTCTTCAGTTTGTTTCCATTCTTGGGCATGGGAAAAACGAAAAAATTGCAGCAACTATGTTCTGGATTGCTGCAATTGGAGCGTTATGGTCTCATTGGAATAAAGTTGTTTTTAATGGGGTGGTGGTAGACATTGACAATATCCTAGAGCTGATTAAATTCAAGGTTTGGCTTTGGTTGAAGTCGTTGGGGAGGAACTTTCATGAATCTAATTCAGATTGGTTATTAAACCCGATTTGCTGCATAAAATCCTTGTAATTTTTCTGCTATTGGCCTACAACACAATAGATGGGAGCTAAGCTGTATGGGATCTACTGTAGGGATAGACTTTACGAAATAAAGGAAGGGAAAGATTGCTGAATTGTTTGGCTCACGTGTGGAATACTGAATTGTTACTGTTGCACTTTTTTCACTTTCGTAGGAGCTGCAGAAAATTCTTTTGGCTTGCTGCGTGGTGGAGGATTTTGGGATCATTGCACCTCGGCTTTATTTAAGGGGAAGAGGCAGATTTTTATCTTTTAATGTGGTGGGTATTCATCTCTTCATAGGAGTGCTGCACTAGGATTCTTGCATCATATACTACCAATGGATACCTTGAAATCTTTGGTGAACGATGTGGCAGTGATGTTTTGGTCGCTGGAGGAGAGTTCTGAATCTGATTTAGTTTTGATTTTATCTTGGACTTCATGGAGGTGTTGCTTTAGTTCTGAATCTAATACTTGCACAAATCAATTGTTGCATGTTTCTTTTTTTTTTTTTGAGTACAAAGCATTGCTTTTTTCTTTGTTATAACCATAAAGTTGTTATACTACTTACAGTGTAATTTGTTAATACTTAATTACTATTTCTATTTTGTAGACAATTTGACATGGGAAATGTTCATGTACTTAGGTAAACCCACTGGTAGGTGTAGAAAACAACTCATCTAAACTACTTTTTTGTTTCTCCTATGACATCATGATATTGATAGCAATTTCATGCATGTTTCATGATTTTAATTCCTTATTACTGAGTTGAATATTGTTATCCAGGATATTGTGCCCAATGGCTGTTCAGCAACTGTAGACTCAAGAACGTCTTTGTTGGCGACTTGGTGGGTCCAACAGTATGAAACCGTGAAGAAATGCTTATAGAGTTAGACTGCTGTAGATTTTTCATTCCTTGGTGTTTCATGACCTATGAAGAATAGTTTTGGGATTGAACCTCTGACCAGATTGTTTCTGATTTTTCTCCTGTAGACTGTAATTACTATGATAAATCAAGCAATTGGAGCATATGGAGTTGCAAGCCAAGAATGCAAGTCCGTTGTTGAACCGTATGGATAAACAGTCTTGGAATTGCTCTCGGCTAATGTAAGTGCCACTTTTAATTCAATCTTGACTTCTTGAATAGTTTATTGATTAGATTCTTGTAATCATTGCCTTTAGGAAAGATGCTGTTAGTATAAATTGTAAGGTTTGTATTATAAATATTACTTAGCAAATTGAGTTGTTCTGCATTTTGATTTTTTTTCTTTCATTTTCCTAACTTTCCAGTGGAATTAATTGTTCTTGTTGTTCTTGACTTGAAAGTTGTATGCAATAGTGAGCTTTGACTTGAAAGTGGAGAAGTTCTTCTGCTTGCTATAGCCTCAAGGTACTTAACCTTCTCAGATCCTTGTTTATTTTTCCTTCTTCATCTCTTGACTTTTGAGATAGAACATGTTATTGTATTAATTGGTTTGCTTAGTGGAATTAATTGATTTAGACTGTCACTCTTTTTCGCTTTGTTGAATAATTTTTCTGTTTTTGGACGAAAGGAAGATTAAATTTACTACTTGAGAGGTTATCAAAAGAACTTACCGGAGGCGAAAGAATTTAAAATATATTTTTTAATTAAATTCACTACTTGCGGCGGTGGTAAACCGCCACCAATTTGGATAATACTGCGGCGGTTTAAACCGCCGCGGATCGTGTTAGAAACTCCATCAAACAAAAGTATACTGCGGCGGTTTAAACCGCCGCAAGTTGATAGATGTCTTTAGCGGCGGCTATTCCAGTGGTTGGTTCAAACCGCCGCAGAACGCTTGGCGACGCTAGTAACTGCGACGGTTGACAAACCGCCGCGATAAGTGTTCTGCGGCGGTTAAGGCCCTGACAACCGCCGCAGAATGCCCTTTTTTTTGTAGTGTTGGTTTGAGTGGAAATTAGATCCAGTTGCTTGTATCCTATCCTTGTAAAACGTATGTTTGAAGGCGAGGGAAGGTGGATGCGTGACATGCATGAGCTATTTGTTCTGATGGGTTTGATTTGTGGATTTCTCTCCTTATTTGGTTGTACTATTCGCTTTGCTATTTTGCTGTGACATTACGACATTAGAGCAAAAGTGGGTGTGATGGCTTTTATAGTACTTAGCTCATGGTGTCTAGTTGTAAGTCTATTTCTTTTGCCTTTGTTTTGGCATTATTTTTTTGTGTGCTGGTTTCTTCTCATTTTGATGTTATGGTTCCATGTGTTTTGTATTTTTTGTTTTTCTCTTCTAGTTGGTTCTATATTTTGACTGGTTCCTCATTGTATTCGGATTGCACCCTTTGTACTGTTGAATGCATCATTTTGATGTTATGGTTCCATGTGTTTTGTATTTTTTGTTTTTCTCTTCTAGTTGGTTCTAGTCTTTTGACTGGTTCCTCATTGTATACGGATTGCACCCTTTGTACTCTCGAATGCAATATCTTAGCTTATAAAAAAAATGTTAAAATTGGTCTTTGAGTTAGTTCTGCCGGTAGAACTAGAGTTGAATTATAACTTGGTTTCAATCAACAAAGCCCTTGAGGCGTTACATATTTGTGTGTGATTTTCATGATCATGGATTAAGGAAAATTTTCATCATAGACCACCAATGTTATTTGGTTAATTAGGTTAGGTCCCCAAATGTACTTCACAGATTCAGGGGTGTCTCTTCTGTTATTTTCTGGCTCTGAAATTTCTAGCTAAAGTAATTTAGTATCTTCCTTGGAAAGTGTCAACGCACACTTTGTTAGGCATTTGAATATTAGTTGATAGATAGCTGAACTCTTTAAACATTTAATTTAGGGTTTGTTTGAATTGTGTATGGAGAAGGATTTGTTGGAAGAGGGTACCCACTTAATGCGATCATCGAGTCTCGAGGGAATTCATCTCATAATTGTCGGTCGTAGAAATACCTTAGAAAACAAACAAAAAACATGAATGAGGCACTCTGCCTACATCAACATGGTCCTCAATTTGTTAGCGTTTATATACTTGGGTTGCAATCCATACAAGAAATTTTTATGTCTGTAAAATAAATTATGTACAAAATGGTTTGAATGTTGATAGATTCAACCCATTTTATGTACATATGTGTTTTTGGATGTTGACTCTTTAGATGAGTGTATAACAGGACTGTGTGAGCATCTTGGTTCATTTCAAGTAAGCTTGCAAAATTGGATCCCTGTGAGCATCTTGTTTCATTTTAAGCAACTTGGACTTATTGGTTCTTCAGATAGATGGATAATGATACAATGCATGAGAGTGTAGGCATGATAGGAGCACGAGGCAGTTTCTGGTAGTTTTAAACAGTTAGAAATGTGCAAGACTTCGTTTTTTCTGGCATCGAAACTTAGTAGCCGTTTTACACTGCCAGAAATATGTAAGGCTTATGTTTTTTTTCTGGTACCGCACATTAGTGGCGGTGTAAAACCGCAACTAACTGCTGCTCGTGTAACAGTCTGTCGGGCCAAATAACAATGCTGCAGATAGATATCCCCTCTTCCGTTATATGACTTGTTTTTCCGTCACGGTGTGCAGACACCAACTTGGCAGCTTTGTGACTCTTAATGTTTATGCTTTCATGGAAACCTCAAGAGATAATTCCATAGGATATGTAATTATGGTGTCCCTCTTGCTTGGGACTATTCTTCCCTATGAGAATAGCAACTACAAAAGTCATCAGTCCCTGCGCGTCTTGGTCATACTTCCACCCTTTTTACAGAAATCACTCAATTGGTGATATTAGAGTATTGAGGTATACAGTACTATTTTGGATTAATTGGTATATGATTCTTATCTTATGCATTGTTTTTTCTTTGCCTATCCTCTTCTTGTGCTACAATCTAGTATGTGTGACTTTACCGGCTTGGTTTCTTGATTAACTTCCTATCTCTTTCTCCCATTGTGGAACCATCACTATTTTGTTGCATAAAAATTAAAATTAGCCTCAAACCTTTTTTTTTTCCTTTGCTAACAGTAGATTTGAGAGCCTCTAGTCATCGGAGCAGCATTCTTGATTCATATATGCCAAGAAATGCGGTCTTCAACGCCTTCTTTGGGTTCAATGGTAATCTTAATTATTTATGTAAAAAATCCATTTTCCTCTTAAAAGAGAATAGTGTCAACTGTCAAGGGTAAATTGAAAGAAGGCTTAAATACTTTGAAGGTCCCTAAAATTGTATGGCGTACAAAAATAAGTCCCTGAATTTTTTTTTCCGATTCCGGATCCCTGGAATTTTTTTTAATCAAAATAGGTCCCTACCCGTATATTCAGCCTATGTGGCTCTATTTTTGCACAGTCATCGATTACACGTGGCTTTTATAATTTTCTTTTATTACACATAGGTGCACCATGTGCTTTTGACCTGCTGCAGCAGGTTTTCAGGTTTTTTTTTTTAAAAAAATCAAAACATATTCAATAATCACAATTTTAATGTGCAAATTTTAGGGTTTTCTTCTAAGTTTCCAGAAAGATCTGACAAGTTTCCAACCACAGCCGCCGTCCCCTCCTTCGCCACCGCGCCGGCGAATTTTCCGGAGAAGAACTAAGGGTTGGAACCTCTTCTACTCGCGGTGGGGATCATCGTGGTGGTGTTCGTTTCTTCAAAGGTTTCCGGAATCGGCCGGAAAAGCCATTTACAGGTGGCGGTGGCAGCGGCTGGCGGTGGTGGAACGACGATATGACTTAGGGGATTTGTTCCGGACGGCGAGGGGAGGATGATGGTGGTGGTGGTTTCTTCAGATGGCTCGTGGTTGGCCGGGATCGGAGAGAGAAAGTCACGGTGGTGATGGGTCTTCCATGAACAAGAAGGACACCAACACTTGGTATGATCTGATTTTTCTTGGTTTCCTGGGTTGTTTTCTTGTTGTGGGTGTGGCTGTGTGAAATCCAACTCTCTCTCCGAATTCCATGAAACCCACAGCCAGTCTCCAACGTCGATTGCCTCCGCTTCTCCGCCACTCAGAGAAAGAGAGATTCGGGAGAAATTTAGTAACGAGATCGGGAAACCCAAGATGGAGGAAGATTGGATGAGATCGCTTGCAGTGAGTAGTGAAACTTTACGTGTCTTTCCCAAATTGAGTTTCTTTGTTGAGGTATATATGTTCCGGGTGGATTTTGCGGTTCTGCAATTTGTCCCCTCTATCCGTTTTGGTAGTTTTGCTGAACCCAAGTGCTTTTTTATGGGGTAATCAAATAGTGCTCAAATCCTCGATCTCGTCATTTTGCTGAATCTTCATCTAAATTTAATTGAGCTTTGGCAAATCTTAGGTGTTTGATGGTCATGAAGGACCTGAAGCAACAGCTTATATTAGAAAAAAAATGTTATTAAAGTTCTTTCTTGGATGTGCTTGGTTTGGAAGCTGGGTGACAATGGAGATGATGAATTTTTTCTGGATTTTATGTTGAAGATGATGGTGAAGGTGTTAGAAGAAGATGAAGAATGTTCTGGGCTTTTAATTTTTTATTAACTTTTTTATTTTCGGATTTTAATTTTTAAGAATTTAATAAGTTGTAGATTTAAAAAAATGACTAGGATATATAAAAAGCCATGTGGTTATGATAACAGGGTAAAATTTGTGACACATAGGCTGAAAATACGGGTAGGGATCTATTTTGATTAAAAAAACATTTTAGGGATTCGGAATCGGAAAAAAAAATTTCAGGGACTTATTTTCATACGCCATACAATTTTAGGGACCTTCAGAGTATTTAAGCCTTGAAAGAAAGGTAAGATGAATTCAAAGCCAATTTTTGTGTACCCTTGTCATTGATACAGCTGTAATTAAGAGTCTCAAATGATGTAAATTCTTATACCGGCCAATTTACACGTTCCAATTCCTTGATTCAATCCAAGTCCTGTCTCTTTACATGTTATCAAAAATTTAATTTGTGTTTCATTTTATTATGACATGAGCTATTGGTTTGACTACAGGAAAACGGTCATGGAGAATTGGAGATTTTTGCAAATAAGGTAAAGTTTGCTTGCTTGAATAGATGTTGGACCATATATATTGGCTCTTTATGATCTTAATTAATTAAGAATGTTGAGAAGTATTTAAGATACACTAAAATTTAATGTAAAATAAAGTGCTTAAATTCAGTCTCACTTATAATTCATTATGGATTTATCTATTATTTGATGTTAACATTGCATTGTATGAGTTTATATATCAATTTTCTCTTATATATTTTTTTCGAGAACAAAAGAGCTTTATTAATAAGATAGAAAAAGAGTACAACCCCCGAAAGGAAGAAACCCCCAGAAGAAACGAAAAAAACACCCCCAAGACAATACACAAAACCCAACTGAAGAATAAAAACGGGAACAAGAGAAACACCTAAGCCCTAAGGACCAACTAAAAACCTCAGACCAAAAGAAATGGCACAAGGAACCTATAAGCTAACTGGCCAATTTTCCTTCAGGTCCTTGGCCAGTCCACGAATGACCTCTTCATCACTGCCGGGAAATACCAAGCATGCCGACTTACCCAAAAACCAAGCCTTTGTAGCACGAGTAAAGTAGGGGCCAGAAGGAGATGGGGAGCTAACCGGCGTGGGAACCTTCGAATTTTCCTCGGAAATGGATTTTTTCGGGCGACCTCTTGGCCTACGAAGAGCACCCGCAGAGGCATGCTTCCCCGCATGACTCTTCTTTGGGCGCCCATGACGTCGGGGCCTCGGAGGTGAAAACTCCAGCTCAGGAGCCGCATGAAAAGAATCCATCTCCACCCAAGGAGAAGGACACTCATCAAAGTCCTCCCCAACAGCAGCGCTTCCGGCTAGACCACCGGCTCAGAGCCACAAGCACCTGCAGAAGTAGAACAAGAGCCCACCTCGAAGCTCGACGACAGTGAATGATTTAGAGCAGGACCCCCCCCCCCCAAACCAGCACCTCTGCACCCGAAAATGAAAAACCAAGCGAGTCCACCATGGCTGAAGAGTGACAATCAGCCACCACGTCCAAAATCCCAAGGCTCCTAGAACTTGAACCAGTTGAAAAAGGGACGGAAGGAGAAGGTACAATGGACCTTGAACACAACATTTTAGATGTAGGCCCCACGCATGACCAAGGCCACCTTAGGTCCATGAAGAAACGAAAAAAATGTTGCATCACATGAGTCCCCTCTTATATATTAAAATGATGGATTATTTAATCCACCCTATATATGATGAATAAGACATGATAAGAGTGTGATGTATAAGATACATTTAAATATTAATCCACCGCCACCATCACCACCCTCCACCATCGCCACCACCACCATCACCACCACCACCACCCTCCATCATCAACATCACGTTCCACCATCACAAACACCCAAACCATCGCAGCCACTGCCACCACCACAATACTATCCACCAACACCATCTACACGGCCACCCTCCGCCACCACCGTCGTCTCCACCAACCGCCACCGCCATCGTCATCGCCACCACCACTACATACTGCCACGACTCACTATCACCATTACCTCAACAACCACCTTCCTCCACCCACCATCATCACCATCACCTTTCAACACCACCCCTAAACCACCACTGGCATTGTCGCCACCATCGCCCTACGTTACTGCCACAACCACAATATTGTCCACCAACACCATCATCCACCGCTACCGTCACCATTACCGCCACCACCACTACCTACCACCGCAACCCACCACCACCACTACAACCACAACTAGCTTCCTCCATTGCAACTTTATAGAAAAAAAATTACTCCAAAAATATTGAATTTTTTACAAAGCCACGCAGTTCACCGTCATTATCTCTAGGGAGTAGGGGTGCAATGTTTAAATTATGACAACAGATAGACAAATTTGCTAGCATTATGATTAAAATTGAAACTAGTTATGTATCACATTCTACTTTCTTAGTAGTTATTTTCTCTTTTAACTCTCATTTTTTCTTCTGCATCGTCTATATCTTTTCTCTCATTTCAGTTCCCTTGTTTCTTATCTCTAGTTTGGTGTGAGTGGCTGACTGGTGTGAATAAACACTTATTCAGTTGAAACTAAACTATGGAGCTTATTTACTTTTTCAATTTTATTTATCATTCCAAAGATAAATTTGAAGTAAGATTTTTGTTTCAGTGACTGAATCAACTAAGTTTATCAAGTTATCTAGATGTTTCTTTCAATTTTTGCTCGTTTATAATACATGTTTATTATCACAAAATATATACAAATAAAAAACCAGAATACAATATAATAAATAACCAAATCTTAAACAAACAAAAAAACTCAAAAAAAACAAAAAAACAAATCTTAAACAATTAAACATCTACACATTCACAATTTACTAAAATAAAATGATTAAAATGACTATCCCTCTACACAATACACTAACAATACACTAAAATAAAATGATTAAAATGCATATCCTCCACCCTCTTGTAACACCCGCAACAAGAGAAAAGCATTTTTTAGGATCATATGTTTTCCCAGGATGAATCCTCCGTTGATGTCGGCTCCTCACTGCAAAGTGCAAATTGCAACATCGATCAAATATTGAAAAGCCATGGCTCCTAAAGAAAACCATATAAGAAATCTATTAATTAAATAAATCAATCTATACCTGGATTTGCCCGTGTTTTCAAACACATTAAACGACATATATTGAGAAATGTCAAATTCATTGCAATTGGAGGGTCCTTCCACTTCCATCAAATTCAATTTCTCACATTTTGCGACTATATCATAATTTTCAACAGCATAAGTGTTGAGAGCAGATTTTGCTTCGATGTCAGAACCAGCATTAGTAATTTCACTAGATGTAGACCCAATTATGTTAAAATAATTAGTACTGATTGCCCTAGGAACATCTTGTATTGGAGTCAAATTAGGTTTTGCATCTATATCTCCACCAGAATTATCCATTAATACAAGATTTTGATTTTGTCTCGGATGATGATGAGCTTGTTTAATAAAAGCTAGCAACATTTGAACATACCGAAGTTCTTCCATAGCCTTGTAAATCAAAGCTTGATACTGCAAAATAACACCATAGCAACCTTGTTGGGGATACTTGGCACGAATATCTGACTCATAAATAATAGATTTCATAGCCTCGTCCCTTTCATCTGGCTCAACCTGCTTGAGAATTCTGATGATGTTAGACACCCCAAACAAACGATGAGCGTTGCTGAACATTTTGGGCTTATCAGCAGGGAAATAGGGAGATAGAGCGCAATCCTTTGCACATCTTCTTCTTTGGTATTTGCAGGCAGCACAAGCCTTGTTAATACCTCCTTTCATTTTGATAACCGATAAGCCCCTTTTTTCTTGCTAAACAACCCTAAACCTTAGCAAGGTAGAGATAAATTCATGGACTGTCAATAATATATATATTAATCACTTTTTTTGTTTTTCCAATGTTAAAAAAATCACTTTCTTAAGCAACACAAACAAACAAAAAATGGCTAGGGAATGAAAATTTAACACATGTTAAATCAATAACTAATTTATTCTATTAACAACCGTATATTCCCTTTGAAATACCGTATAAAATTCAGTTCAATTATTGTTTCAGATTTGTAAAAATAAATCACGTTTTAATTTTTTTTTCAATTTTTTAGCTGTTGGTTTAAACTTAAGAAAAAAACTGATAATATCAGATCATCACTATCATCATCATCGTGGATAACCAATGTAGGGAGATTGCAGCCATTTGTACATGCCCAATTCTAGCTTCTCTTTCCTGCATGTTTTTCTTCATTAACTCTAAGTTCAACTCAAATTTCAAATTTCAAATTTCGAACCTGTCCATAATTGTGGAAATATTTAATGCTATAATTAAAAAAATATTAGCATTGACTCTTTCCCATAAATTTCGAATCTACACCCTTCTTTTTATAATATATAATAATTATATTATTAATATTTTTTAAAGTGATTATATTATTGGTTTCGAAAAAAAGTGATTATATTATTATTATTGGTTGAACTGATTGTTTTTTTTTTTGAAAGTGGTTGAACTGATTGCTTGATTATGTGATTATGTGAGGTGTTAGAAATTATATTTATGTGCATAGAATATGTATATTCGATGGATTGTGATTTTTGGTGAAAGGAAAAAAAATTCTTAATTGTTTTTTTTTTAAATCGGAAAGATAAATTGCTCCTTCCAGAGTCAATCCTTGGACCTCCCCGCCCCAACCCATATGTCCCCTAGCTTTTACATTTGAGCTATCATTCGGTGACATTTCCTTAATTGTTGAGTATATGTTTGATGCATGCATATTTTCTTTATGGAAAATATTTGTTTGAGTAATTTTATTGGATGAAAATCATTTGAAATGAAAGTAAGTATAATTATTTTAATCTTTGTGATTTTAGAGAGAGAAATAATTATTTGAATTATATTGAATTTTAGTGATTAAAAATAAGATTTTCGAGAAAAGAAAATACAAATGGTATTTGTTAAATAATATTAAAATCTGAAATTTTTTTTGAAAATATTGATTTAGAGGTAAAAGTGGATTTAAGAAATTAATTTGGTAATTTTTAGAATTTATTATGAGTTGCCAGTTTTATATATAGTTTCTAAGTATATAAGGTTTTTTTGTTGTTGAATGGAGGGCCACGCCTATAGAGAAAACTAAAAACGAGTCGCGCGCGGAAAAGACACCCGCTACATCACAAACAAGCAAATTCGAACAACTAGAGGGGAGACTCCTAAACATGAGTACCCAATCCTAGATCACGACCTAGCAGGTTTGCCAAGCAATATGCCACCTGATTAGCCTCACACCAAGTGTGAACGCATCGCACCTCCCAACTCTTTGACATCCACTCCCGAATTTGGCCATGGAAGTGTAGGGGTGATTTTTTTGTTTGAAATTTGGCAATAATTGTGAAAAATTAGAGGAGAGATAAATTTTGAATTGATAATTAGAGGTAATATCTTTAGATACTATTTAAAATATAATTTCATTTATTTTAAATAAATGTTACTAGATAATTGTTATTTTCGAATATTTTATTACAAAGATAATTACCACATGTCCTAAAATCAAAATGAGGAGATTGAGCTGAGAAATTTCTTGGTTTTGGTGTGCTTAGGATGAGAAAATTTTATTTTAAAAAAATGATAAATTATTGGTTTAGTTTTCACTTAATTTAAATTAAAAATATATATTTTCTTGGTTTATTTATGGTGTTAAAAAATCATATACATTATATAATTAATATTTTTTGCTTGGGAAATAAGTGGATGAAAGTTAATGGATTATTTTTGAAGCAATCTAGAAGAGATAAGTTATTTTGAAATAAGTTGAGGTTATTTTCATCTTTTTGTTATATTATTTTCATATACAAAAATTATCCCTTAACTTTGAATTTATGGAGTTAGAGATAGAATTATTTAAAACTTACCTTTTAATTCAAGATTAGTGTCATCTTTTGAGAAGATGAAGTATTTTTTTTTTTTCAAACCTAAAGATGAGTTGTAGGAAACACTGAAATTAACAACTCTAACTTGTAGTGTGTGCTTGGGGAAGGGGTTAGAGTTTAGTCTTCTGTATATAGGGTCGTTTGCTTCATAAAAAATCATTCACCTTGAGCTGCTTCTCACCCTCATTAAAAATACACTTAAAGAATCATCAAACCTCAAGCTTCCTTTTTCTTTCCCTTACCGAAACCTCATCTCCTCTCTCTAAGAGTTTAAGTTTTGTTTCTTCCTTTCCAAGTAACAAGGTTATGATCCACTCTTTCTTTCCTTTTGATTCATAGAGCTTTTTTGTCATTGTGGTTGGACAATTCTCTTCATCTCACAAATTCCTTTAAGGAAGTTATTTTCATGAAAATTTATGAAAAACCCTTACTATTTTTTGTAAAATTATATGTGAAAACATGATTAGTTTTGCTTAGAGTTTTTGATCTGAATTATTTGAGTTAGCCCCTTGCTTGTTTGGTAAGTGTTGTTTGAGCGCTTAACGACCTTAGACAAGGAAGGTGGATCACCGTGTAATCTATGATTTGTTTCGTGTGGAGGCTATGGAGATGATACCAATAATGATTGATCGTATGATCAATGAGAAGCTTGAGGCGGTGAAGACGAAGATCTATGACTTCTTCTTCGACGTGAAGGCTACTAGAAACTCTAGTTTTATCTTCTCGTTATCTAGTATTTTTGAATTATTGTTTCTTTTAGTCTTGTTGAATGCACATGGGTGCACATATATTATTTTGAATTTTGATTATATCTATATAGTTTGGGTATTGTTTTTAAAACTTGAATTTTGAAAATGACTTTATTTCATGCGAGACGTCAGATTATCTTGTTGATCTTGTGATGTGAATTTTTGAGTTGTTATGGCTAAGAAAATCTTGGTACTTAGGTTGTCTGTGCATCTCACTTCCTGTGAACTTCTAAGATGAACAATTACTTATGAAAACAAGAAGTTTTTAAACTTAAGTTTTTGCAAAATTACCTTGTTTTTTAAGGATTACAAATGTGATCCCTGATTGAGAAATTAAGGCGTTACACCCATAAATGCGGGATTCAATGCTAATATGATATTGCACACAATTTTGTTAAAATAATTTATGAATTTTCAGGGATTTTTACTTCAAATTATTTTCATGTTAAATTAATAATATAGGAGAAATTTTTATATGATTTTAGTAATTTATTTAAATTTGAAATTATTTAAATATAAGGATTATATGTAATAATAATAATATAAAAGGATGATAATCTAATATGTTGTACGAATATTAGAATATAAGTTTAAAAGCTCTCACAAGAGTGAATATTTTACTTGAAAAGATTAAAATATTATCATATTAAAACTAATATTATAAATAATTTATAATGTAATTTCATTAGTTTTTTGTCAATTGTTTAAATAAGTTTTGGAGTATGTATGTATGTATGTGAAGAGGTTGAGGGGAGAAAGGATGGTGGAGAGGAGATGGAGGAAGGGAGAGATGGTCTTAATATAATTTATTTACTATAGGCTTTGGACCAAACTAGAATTGACTTTTAACAAGGAAAAAATTAACATGATAGGAACCTATTAAAGTAGGTCCAACCCTCCTTGTGCAACCTTGCACAAAAACACTTGTGCATATGAGGGGATCCATTAGCAAATTAACTAACCTGATCCTAGCTAGTCGTGCATGGATAGGAGAGGTGAACTAAAATTCTTTCAACAGCTTTTGCACCATTTTAGAAAAACTCATTCATGATTGATCTATCCTCCTCTAATTAGACATCATGGTTCTAACCACGCGCAATTAACACGTCATATACATACAAATATTTCATATTCCATCTTCAACCATTTTCTGTTATCTTAATTCATATTGTGTTCTCCTCTCTTCCCTGTTGCCTCCAATTCTCATCATCATCATCATCAACTCCATTCTGATTCAGCGTTAGAAATCGGAATGGAATTCTTCCAAAAGGCCAAAGTGGTGCGCCTGAGAAGCCACCATGACAAATACATGTTGGCTGATGATGATCGTGAAACCGTGTACCAGGACCGGAACGGTTGCTACGGCAACGCAAAGTGGACGGTGGAGATCGTAGAAAATTCGAATTGGATAAGGTTGAAGAGCTGTTATGGGAAATACTTAACAGCCTCCAACATGCCATTTTTGTTGCGTGGCACGGGGAAGAAAGTGTTGCAGTCTCTTCCCAAAAGGCTAGATTCCTCCGTGGAATGGGAGCCTTTGAGAGAAGGTGTTCAGGTGAGGCTAAGAACGCGTTACGGCCAATATTTGCGTGGCAATGGAGGGCTTCCGCCGTGGAGGAACACCATTACACATGATGTTCCACACCGGACAGCGACCGCGAATTGGGTTTTGTGGGATGTGGACATTGTTGAGCTAAGACCACAAGCCCAAGTTCCGAAGCCCAGGCCTAGGCCTACGCCGATTACACCACCACACCGTTCTCTCAATCCAACTCCAACAGAGCTTTCTCCTTCTCCTTCACCTTCTCCATCATCCCATTCAGATTATGAATATGGTCAACTTGTTAGGATTGATCTCAGGTCGCCTAGAACACCCGAGGTATTACTCAAAAAAATATTATATTAATATAATTAATCTTCTCATTTGTATCAAATTTCATGAGAAATTTTACTATGAAGGTGGAAGAATCAGATCATGAGTGCCGGTCACCCATGAAAGAAGGGAGGATTATATTTTATGATGTGGGTAATGAAAATGGTGAGGTTGATGATGCTAAAAAAGGGGCGTTTTTTACATTTAAAGGAAGTTGTGTGAATGAGTTGAAAGATAAGTTGAAGGAGGAAATAGGACAGGATGATATTCTTGTGTGTTGCCGCAACCCATTGACGGCGAAACTTTATCCCCTGCGGTTACAATTACCTCCTAACAATATTGACATGCATGTTGTTGTGGTTCCTTCCTCATTCAAAGGTACATACATGTTTCCTTTATGCTATGTTTCTACCTCATAAGATATGATTCTTTGATCTCAAACACTATATGAAGATACAATTTTCATCCTGGCTTATGATTTTGTTTGTTCTGTCTTGTCTCTGAAATCACCCACCAGCTAAATGAAGCCCTGGGAGATCATAGTTCTCTGTTAGCAATTGATAATGTGTCAACTTAATGCACATTTGCTAAACTAAAACTACAAGGTGGAAGCGAGGCAACTTACAAGAGATTCAAAAGAGGAGGCAACTAGTGTCACTAAAAGGGAACAAATTTTTTCAAGTGCTACAAAAGTTGTTGTTGGACTTTATTTGAAATGTAATGTAAATTGATGAATTCCTCGTATGTATAATTCGTTTTTTTTGAAATGCTCTTATGTATAATTCTTAACTAGGAATTTCTGTTGTTATTGAAACTTGAAAGAACTAACTATTGACATAACCGGTATGAAGTGACAATTTTTCTAGAGACTTCTCTCATTATTTATACTTATAGTCCCTCTCTAAGAGAAGTGCAGATCAACTCTTCCCCTCAATTTTTGCAACAAGCAATGTTAGTGGAATGAGAAAAAGAACCTACATGTTGAGCTTGCAGATATTTTAGAGAATGTTTATCTCTGAGACTTTCTAAATATCCTTCACATCATGACAATTACTCTTTTTCTTTAATTTAATTTTTTTTAAAAAGGAATAAGAGACCATATAAGGCTTCTAGGAATTAAAATGGCAATTACAAATCAAAGATAGTAAAATTTTAATGAGGGCAATACAAGTATACAACATAGCACTAACAAATATTAGTACAATACAGAAAATGTGAAAAAGTTGAAAGAAAAATAAAAAAAACCCTCATCGCTGCGACATTGAGAAAGACTTCTAAATTTAAAGAAGAGAAATGTATACTACGGAGTATGAAAAAAGAAAGCTAGGGCTTGTTTGTATTATATATAGTTTAGGTTATGCGTGAAAGTTCGTTTACTTAATCCTACAATTTTCTTCCTACGAGAAAATGTGTTTTTTCGGTCCTAAAGCGTGTGGTTTAAATTTCCTAGGTAGCTTCTGAAGGAGGCCTAACTTAACCCAAAAGTACCATGAAGGAGGCCTAACTTAACCCAAAAGCTAGCTCAAGAGTTAAGGTTTGCACAACCATATATAAGCAATTGCTTGGCCACATCTCTAGCCAATGTGGGACTCTAACACACCCCCTCACGTCCAGTGTAGAACATCTGGAGCGTGGAATGAAACGGGTGGCCCAAATATGGGAGATCTCCACAAATGGATCTAGGATAGGGGCCCAGGCCCATGGTCAAACAACCATCAGCTCTGATACCATGAAGGAGGCCTAACTTAACCCAAAAGCTAGCTCAAGAGTTAAGGTTTGCACAACCATATATAAGCAATTGCTTGGCCACATCTCTAGCCAATGTGGGACTCTAACAGCTTCAACTGAAAAACAAACACACATTAAGAATTTCTAAGACTATATCACAAACTTGAAATATTTGTCTATAGCCCAATTATGTGTTTGTTTTCATGTTACAATGTTTTTCCATGTCGGATGAGTGAATTTCAAGACACGTTCAGCAGACATAATGAACTTATTGAATTGTCGGAATGTTCGTTTGCGTTTCTCGAATGACAATTCAAACACAAACTTTAAAGTTCGTAAGTGTTAGTGTTTTGACAAAAAAAGACATGTATATATCTTGTCCAAAAAAAGGTATGTGTATATCTTGTCTAAAATGATGTTCTCCTTCCTAGCAACAACCATCACCATCACTGTATTGGAGACTATGCCACCACCACCACCATTTTTGAAAACAAAAGATTCACTTATGTTCAATTTCCATTGTCGTTGACACCGCCTCTCTATCTGAAGCTAGTGGTGCCGCCATCGGTCAACCCTGGAAGCTTTAGAGCTAAACAAGATTTGAACTAATCAATGAGAAACAGGAAAAGCGGCATTGTTGTCTTCCTCGCACACCACTGGCCCTCCAAAACCCAAGCCACACAACAAGCACTACAAGAACAATTAAGAGTTTTCAAGTTTATGGAAATGTTGATGCTTGTTTTTCGGGAATTGCGAAACCAGGAACACATATCATTTATTACTTTTTAATTCCAGATTTTCAAAATCCAAAAATAAGTAACTTTGTATTATGAAAATTATGCCTTCCGATACAAGAAGGAAATTCATTTCGGGTTTTATATTCCGAAACAAATGAAATGAGGTATGTTTCGGGTGTTATTTTTTTGAAACATTATCTTACCCAACTTCACAAGTTTTTGACCCTAATAGTGAACTCAAGTGAGGGCATTTCAATATTTTACTCTATTAAAAGAGGTGAAAAATTGAGTGATAACTCTCATTTGAAATTTGTGTGGAAGATTGAATTTGAAAGAGTGCAATTTCACAACCTAGAGGGTGTTTCCATAATTTGTCAAAGTTTACGGGTGTAAAAACAAAACAAAACCACAGGGCTCGAGCATTACGGGATGAGGTGAGACCATGGCACTGGCAGGCATAATACCCGTGCCGCGTAGCACCGTAACCAAGTACTTCGCAGGTTCTTCTCGACAAGCAAACCGCTTCCTCTTCTATCTTGGGTTTTCCTCACCTGTTCCCACCAATGTTCACAAACGCTCAAAACTTGTCTTCTGTTTAACCACCCAAGCTAAAAAGGTTCGTACTCTGTAGCATTTTTGTTCTTAATTCCAGCTAAGATTTCAAGACTAACATTGTGTTCTTTGTTATTGTTGTTGTTGTTGTTGTTTGTGTATTCAAAGGAAGAGGTGTTGGTGGTTGTTGGCGGTGGAGCAGCAGGGGTGTATGGAGCAATTCATGCTAAAACTGTGGCACCCAACCTCAGTGTAGTGGTTATTGAGAAGGCAAAGCCTCTCACCAAGGTCTGTGTCATATGTGGATAGTGCTATCATGTTATATTCATTTGTGCTGTTTTCTCATGGTTTTGTTTGCAGGTCAAAATTTCTGGCGGAGGCCGCTGCAATGTCACAACTGGCCATTATGCTGACAATGTGGTAATCCTGCTTACACATATATTTGTCTTATGACAATAAGCGCTTATTCATAAGCTAATTTGAGAAACTTTTCGAAATAAATTGAAAATAGGTTGTAGACTTGTAGTTAAGCATACACTCTTTTCGCAAGCTAATATAAACAACTTATGAAAATAAGCTCAAAACATCTTATAGGTAGGACATAAACTATTTACATAAGCTTTCCCAAACACTTCGATAAGTGCTTATGCTATAAGATAAGCTCAAACAAGCTTTTCGAAACAGGGCCTAACTACCTTCATACTTGTAGAATAACACTATTCCTTTCTGGCATCAGCATTTTATTTATTTATTCTAGGTTTTGTTTTCCTAAAAGAAATAAATCAACAGCAGTTAATTTAGTTTATTTGTAATTAACTGCAGATCATTCTATTGGTTTCTTTACTTTGAGTAATTGATCAAATTTTGTCATGTGATTTTAATCATTGACGATTTCACAATTTCAATCTTGGTAAAAGGCTCATGTTATTGTTTTTGTTTTGTACTACTTACATCTAATCGCTTTGTTAGGCTTTGGTCTAGTGGTATTGTTAAATGGTAACTTGATGTTTGGAAGATGATCAGTTTATAGATTTTGGCAGAAAACTATCCTAGGGGTCACAAGGAACTGAGAGGATCTTTCTTCAATTCGCACAGCCCTGTGGATACCATGTCTTGGTTTACCTCCCATGGAGTGGAGCTGAAGGTTGTCTCCTCTTAAAAGCTGTTTGTTTCTGTTTCAAGTGTACATTTCTGATTCGTAATTAACTGTTCGTAGATTGAGGATGATGGTAGGGTATTTCCTGTCAGCGATAGTTCCTCTTCAATAATTGATTGTCTCATGTCTGAAGCAAATAGAACAGGAGGTATGTTGACTTAGTAAGTAATGCTTTTAGCTTCTTGCATCCTGTGGATCCTGGACAATGAGGCCTTGCGTGTTTAAAAACCACTGAGAATTCTGTAACTTGTTTCTTATGTATTCTTAAACCCCACCAGTCATTGTTACAATGTGCGGTTAAAAACCTCTGAATCTGAGGTTAACTTCTGGTCCCTAGGTAAACATGTTGTAGCAGATGAATCAGGTTTCTTCTATTTTTAGTTTTTTTCAGTGGTCTCGGTAAACATTAGTTCAAGATTCATTTTTTATTAAGCCAAAATGTTACATGGTTATACCAATGGTGGCAAGTTAAAATCTCTGTTTTCTGTTCTACTTCATAATTTACTAGGAACATGTAAATTTAGCATCTCAAAAGTAGTTGAAGGACTTGATCTTTCTTAGTCAAATTGTCCATTTTTTTTCACTTGTTTGTGTCAGTTTTACATTCATTTGAATTCAGGATTTACAATAATGTTATGAATGTTCAAATTGTCAATGCTGAACTGTGTATTCTCAATTAGTTTCTATGCAGACCAAAAAAACTGTAACAGGAGTGTCTATTTTATCTAATGGGAAATTCCTTCTTGAGGTTAAGCAACAACTAGCTGATCATGCTGAACATGTCGAAGCTGATTATTTATTGATTGCTAGTGGTAGTACCCGACAGGTTGTGGTGGATAATTGATTTATTTGAATTAATATGCATGAATCAAATCAGATTTTCTAAATAAGTTTCTTTCGGTCGCAGGGTTATACTCTTGCATCTCAGCTTGGACATTCTATAGTGGATCCAGTGCCGAGCTTGCTTACATTCAAAATCGAAGACTTGCGTTTGAGGGAGTTGTCTGGGGTAAATTATCAATTTGTGAAGCTGTTTCTTTCTAATCTCAAGAAATTTCCTAGTTCATTTTCTATACCTTTTTTCCTTTTCTTGGCCATAAAAATATTTCTATATAGCTTGTCAACAGAAGCATGTTTGTCTACATTTTGTGTGTTAATGGGAATTTCCCTCATTTTTACGTAAACTGTTGATTCAGAAAGGGAAAGCACTGCATAAAGTATGACATCCCTAAAGCTTCTTTCACCAAATTAATGAAACATTGCCAAAAAGATAAAGTCTGTTACAATTCTAGAGCATACATTGAGGAGTATGAATGTGGGTTGCTGAAATCAATATGTCCGCTGAACAAAGCTGTGTCTGTTGAGTAATGAATGGTTTTCAATATACCCTGGTGGTTGTTTGTTATGATAAGTGGATTGGAGAGCAGGAGGTGGGAGGATAGTTGAAACTTCTACACCACCTATTCTACATAGTACTTGCTTAATTTAATACTGTCCTTATTCAAGGTTTAGGTTCTGATAATTTCACCACATATATTTACCGAACTGTTTTAATAACCAAGATGGAGTCATTGAGATTCTGTTTAGCTAGACACGGGTAAAAAGCTAGCTCAAAAGGTGAGGATTGCCAAAGCCTTTATAAAGACTATGTTGGCCATATTTCTAGTTAACATGAGATCGTAACACCCCCTCTCACGGGTAGAATGGGACACATGAATCTTAAAATTTGAGCTCGACCTAACTCAATCTTAAAAGTTAGCTCGTAAGGTGAGGTTTGTGACACCTTTATAAGGACTATTTTGGTCATATCTCCATTACATGTATCTTAGCAATGAGATTCAAACTCTTTATTTAGAACTGGTGATTATATAAGTGGAACAAGTGTTTCTGATTAACTCAAGTTTCTTTTCTGTTTCTTTCTTTTAACCTCTAAATTTCTTACCTAATTGTCAGGTTACATTCCCTAAAGTTAAAGTGAGACTAAAATTGGATAGCATTCAAAGGAATATACCTGAGCTTGCACAGGTATATTTGTCATTACTACATATCAAATAGTGTAAAGCGTGTATGCTCAATGTTTTGAAATTTTAGGTTGGACCCATGTTAGTTACACACTGGGGACTCAGTGGACCGGCTATTCTTCGGTTATCTGCTTGGGGTGCTCGTTATCTGTTTAGTTCAGGTTACAAAGGTATATGAAAGTCTTTTCCCTTTCGCTGTGTTTGGAATCTTTAAAATCATCATGGCATTGGAATGAATTCTCGTGTGAATCTGGTTTTAAATTATCCTAGTTTAAGGCTTTAATTCATTTACCAATCATTGTGTTTGTAATATCTCATGATTTGTTACTTTTAATCAGATTTGTAAATCATTTTCATTCAACTGAATTCTTTTCATTTCTAAAGCTTTCCCAACATAGGGTTTGTGCATTACCTGTTTTTCCTTTTACAGATATTGTTGTCATTTGGATGCAGGGAGACTTATCGTGGATTTTGTCCCTGATCTCCATCTAGAGAGTTTGAAGTCGCTTCTTACTCATCACAAGCATCAATTTGCGGTAAACTATGGTTCTAGTACTTTCTGTAAAATTCTAAAAACCTGCATTATTCTGTATTAAGTTGGGAGTAGAAGGTGGTTTATATAACTTAGTCAAATGGTGTTCTATGACGGTTAATATTTTGTCTAAATCCTTTATCTTACTGGACTTTATATGGATGTTATGCCATTTAAGTGAACAGTAGTTTTGTTTTGGGTTAATATTTGGAATGTCTAGTGTGAGTCGGCAAAATGGAATTGCATGAACTCTATCTTCATATACTTTGTAGGTTTAGAATGACGCTGTATCAAGAGAAACTGCCATAAATTTCCTTTCCATAATTTGTCACTCAAGTCCAGAAACTAGCAATAAATTCAATGGAGTTTGATCACAGCAAAAGATTGTGTCCAGTTGTTTTCAGAATGGTTGTAGAAAATTGTTTTGCTTGTGCCTTTGCAGAAACAAAAAGTACTCAATTCATATCCTCCTGTATTTGGCATATCAAAAAGATTTTGGAGCTATGTGTTGGAGCGGCAGGTTTTTTAGCTAATTAGCTATCTCTAATTCTTTTAGTAAGTGTGTATTCCAAAGGGAAAATCTTTACTTAACATTTCATATGTAGGGTATAAGTGGAGATATCCTATGGGCTTCCATTTCAAATAGTTCATTGATGTCCGTCGGCTCTTTGCTAAAGGAATGCATGATTGAAATTACAGGCAAAGTAAGATTTCCTGACTTTCTGTTATATTGATTTTGTGATGCATCCTTGTTATAACATATTTTCTCTTCTGTCCTAAAGGGTCAATTCAAAGATGAATTTGTCACTGCTGGCGGTGTTCCCTTATCAGAGGTTTTCTCTTTCTCAATCTTTCTCCTCTTTCCCCTTCAGTTGGTTAGAAATATAATTGAACTGCATTTTTCTTTTTGAAGATTTCACTTAAAACGATGGAAAGCAAAATTTGCTCACATTTGTTCTTCGCCGGAGAGGTAACTTAAAACTTGTGTTTCTTATTTGAACTTTCAGAGGATTAACAATTAATTGTAAGGTATGGTAATCTAATGTCTATTGCAGATACTGAATGTTGATGGAGTAACTGGTGGTTTCAATTTCCAGGTAAATACATGTGACTTTAATTATGCTCGCTTATTTGACATAAGATTGTTAACAAGAGAAATGCTAGCAACACACTCTTTTAAGACACACTCCAACACACTCATTATTATTGATTTATTCTTGGAAAGTCAACACATTATTTAAGAAGTGAGCGAAATGTGTTGACTTTTCGTACGCACTCTTGTAACTTGTACACACAGAATCCCCATTCCAAAGTTGTTACTTGTTAATAAACAATAATGTGATCTTGGACATGTCATAGTCATGTTGGATCGTTGACTTATTTCCATGCAGAACAATCTTTTTAGGCTTGAGGTATATTCTTGTTTGAAATTTCACTTCAATTTCAACTGTCACTAGATACTGTCGTTGTGCTTTTCCTGTGGTCACACAGTTGACGTATTCCTTTGAAATAGCATAAGCTCTATGAAGTTTCCTCTCAATATTCGAAGCATAAATCTAAGCTATTTTGATAGACACAGTGAAAGCAGTCTCATTCTCCCAATTATTTAATAGACAGGGAAAGTGAGCACCTCATTAAATTGATAGTGTAACCATCGGGTCTATGGTGGTGGTTGCTCGTCTCGTCCCCTAACCATGAGGTTGAGGGTTCGATCATTGCCCATGGTAATGGAGCACATTTCGTGGTTAACCGTTTACCTCTTAGTGCAAGCACTTGCGGCGAGGTCGCTACTGTCGGGAGTAGATACCCTAGTCTCAATTAAGAAAAAATGATACTGTGCTAATTTTTTTTTTTGGATCAGATATGCAAATAGGGCTGTCTTCTATTGAAATTTGAACGTGATTGCAATTAAATGAATTTTAAGGTTGCCTTCTTTTACAATATAATTCATTAATAGTGTGATTTGCAATAAAAAGGAAAATATATGTTTTTTTTTATTAGGTTATTTATTATGTTTAATTCATAATAAATATGATAGTAATGTTTATATTAGGTATATAATCATTAGAAATGCAGCATAATTTGGGGGTCCAGTTTTCGTAGGAGCCACTGGCTGGCTCATTCACTTTTTCATAAAAAAGAAAAGGAGTAAAACTCTATTAATTGATTGATGGTGTACTCTAGACTTAAGAGCTTCATCCATTTTTCTTTGTTCTGTATACAGAATGCTTGGTCGGGAGGATTTATTGCAGGAACCACTATTGGTGGATTAGCACTTGGCTCTAATCAAGGTTCAAAGTGAAAGCTGATTTGTAACATCATGCTTTATTGGGACAACTTGGTTTTTCCTTTTTGGGTGTCCTGGAACAAGAATATTTATCTCTTTTTTTTATGTACATTTCTTTTTCTTTTTTGCAAAAGATTTTGTTTACACTATCATTAGGTGGAAAAAATGTGAAATGAGAAGAGAGATACAACGAAAGAGAAAACAAATAGATGTGATAAATGATACAATTGAAGATAAAAATACAGAGGTGGAATGAATCATGGTTTTTTTACCTGATCATGAGGTTTTTCATTTTTTACATTTGATTTTGAAATTTTCCATCCAAAGTAGTAGGAAACTGAAAACTTACTAATCTTCAGTCACTACCACCCAAGTGCGAAGAAAACGGTTTCAAGTTTTGACCAAGCCCAATTATTTCATGAGGTTAAGAATGAATCTTTTTTTTTTGAAAACAGGTTAAGAATGAATCTGAATGACATGAATTTCGCTGAAAGGAATTCGGATAATCAGGTGGCATGTGATTGTGGTGCAAGAAATCCATTTGAACTTAGAAGGATTGTTTTCACTCCAGCTATAATCTAATCTAATCTAATCTAATATTATATAGTTTGAGAGTCATCAGAATCTTATGTGTCAGCAATCTAGAGCTTCCATACTTTTAGGTACACGTGTCAAGCTATCAAAATTCATGACATTTTCAATATGCAAACTTGATAATTATTATACACTAACTACTTTGGAAAATACACTAAAGAAAAAAAAAATAAACTAAATTCACACGTATGCTCTCAATTCTACATGTGGCCACAACAAACCACACATGCTATTAATTTTAAAAGTTAGTTACTCTTTTAAGAAAATCATTTTAAATTTATGGCAAGTTTTTTTTTAACGAAATTTATGGCAAGTTTAGTTTCTTTTTTGAAAGCCAAGTTTAATTCTTCACTTCAGAGTTATTTGATTATTTTTTTTTTCCGATGTACCAAAAAAAAGAGTTATTTGATTTTGCATTATTTTCGAGTGAAACAGTGCAGATTTTTTCCAACTATATGTCACTATTCAATGAATCTATTATTTTGAAAAGTTCAATTTACTGGCATTTGCTCTACAAAATTCTCATAACAAACTATGTAACTGGGAAATCAAAAATATCTCATTTCAAATTAATTGTTAAAAAAGCATATTGTTATGTTCTATGAGAAGATACAAAATACATGGGTCATTGATGGTCGTACTATCACTCTCATTGTTATTTAATTTTTCTTTTGGTTTCAGGTAACCTACATTGTTGTTAGACCTTGATCGCACATTTGGCCGAGCAATTCAAGCACCATAACCATCAATATGTTGCTTCTCAAATTCTCTCAGAGATCTATTCAATATATAGACCAACCTATCTTCATTCCAAGCTATTTTGGACCTGTTTGCAAGATATCTTTTTTGGTTTTGATTTTAAGTTGCTTTACAATATTCCATGTGATTTGAATGCTTTGTGTTTGTTTGTGAACACGTTAAAAAAATTGGTTTTTTAACTGTGTTGTGTTTAATGCTGCTAGGTCTCTTGATAAATCCAAACTTGCTTATAAGATTGTGTGTAAGAGAAGGGGAACATAGAAGCTTTCAAAAATCATACAAGAGAAAACAATGTCTGATGAAAGGAAGGAGATGACTCATTAAGAATTGAGATTCTTGCTACAGCCAACCCTGAATGAGAAGGGAGCTACTCATTGAAAGTGGTATTTTTCCTTAATTTTGTTGATATAAAAATCTACCAGTGGGCAAATATTCTGATTGTGTGCACGCATCAGTCTTCAGATGGCAAATCAAAACCTTTTTCCTTTTTTTTTTTCATTCTTTCTCATATGGAGTTGGGGAGATTTGTGAATTTTTTGCCCATTTCGGTTGACACTATGGGGAAAGGAAATCAAATGCACCTATGTGCCACTTAGTCACTTCAAGAACTACAAATGAAGGTGGAGAGAGGCTTTTTGATTCTTGGTTTTCAATGTAAGTTCTTCTAATGGGAGCTTTTACTAAACACCAATATTAAGATTTTATATTTATGGAGTTTTCAATGTAAGTCCTTCAGCAGTAGCTTACTTGATTTTTCTTCCCTTTTGGCAAAATTTGATGTAATTGACAGTATTTGTTGGGGAATTTTTACTTTCGCGGGTTGGCCTCTTCAAAGAGCACAGGAGTAAGGAGTTCAATAAGCAGGTACCACAGACCGGTCAAATCCAATTAATATTCAAAGAATTTCATTTTTCTATGATAAAGAGCTCACACATACAGGAAAATGATAGAGTGAAGAATGATGTTTTAAAACTAGTATCATTTTTATATTTTTTATTTTTGGCTCAATAAAAAAATTACAATCAAATTTTAGGTTCTTCCAAACTAAACTTTAGGTACATAATAAAAAAGTATTTATGACATTGTTATATTTAAAAGTAATATAGAATATCTATGCAATGTCCAAGTATGTGTACCAACCAAACTTTGATTAATAAGTCCAACGAGAAGTTGAAAATTCAAATCAATATCAATAAGAAAAATATTTATCAATCATATTTGGAAAATACAAAGAGAAATTGAAAAAAAACCGGTTTTCCACTTTCAATCATTAAAAATTAAAGATTTTATTGTTTTTGTAACAAATCCATAATTTTGATTTTTTTTATAGGCCTTAGTTTTGAAATTCAAAATTTAAATTTTACCTCCATCTACCGAGTGGCATATTTTAAATTCAAATTTTTTATTCATCTTGAAAATGCGCCAGCATTAGAATTCGAATAATTGGAGACTTGTCTTTTTTTTAAAAAAAATGAATGCTGTATAAAGTAATAAATTTTAATATTTATTTTATCATAAAATTTGAAATGCACCACCATTCAAATTTAGCTATTTAAAAGTTTATGTTTTTGTAAAAGTTTTAGTATTTCTTTATTTATTTATTTTTTAAAAAATAAATATTTTATTGATTAAAAAATGATACGTCAGCATTTCCATTAGTCAACTAACAGAGATGGACGTGTGAGCTTCAATCGACCGTTTTAGAAACATGAGGAAGCTTGACCGCACACGGGAGTATGTAGTTATATGTTTCTTGGGTAACTCACTTAGTGAGCTAAGGGAAATGAAGAGTATTGAAGGGTCAAGGTTCAAACCCTATAAAGGAACTAATTTACTAACAATTAACAACTAACAACAAACATGTACCTATAAAAAACTGTTTTTTTAGACTGAAAAAAAAAGTTATTTATACATTGCACAACATTGCATAGATACACACACTATATTTTATTTTTCTTGACTGTTCACCCCGTGCAGGGCACGGGCACGAATACTAGTTATCTAGGTAAACAATGTTAGGAGTTGCTCCTTAAAAAAACGTAACACGAAATTAATCAGCCGCCGATATAGGGGGAACTGCAATGGGTATGATTGCAAGAAATTCCAGTGGAGATGTTATGACTGTTGCTACTCACGGGCCCGTTGGCGCTCCTTCTTCCCTTGTGGCGGAGGCCATGGCGTTCCGGTGGTGTTTGTCTTTGGCTAGAGACCTTGGATTCTTTAGAGTGCTTCTTGAGACGGATTGTTTGCAACTCTTTGAGGCTTGGAAGCAGAACAAGCATGGTGCATCTTATTTATTTTCTGTTTTACATGGCTGTAGAGACTTAGTCTCATCTTTTATTTGTTTTGATTTATCTTTTGTTCGTCGTTCCGGTAACTCAGTAGCTGATTTCTTGGCAAAGAACTCCTCCAAGTTTCCCAACGTTGTTTGGCTTGAGGAGGTTCCGCCAGTTTTAGACCATTTGGTGGCTTCGAATGTACTAGCCTCTATGGCAATTTAATTTTAATATAATGTTATCCAGTTTCAAAAAAAAAAAATAGCCGCCGATATAACTTCACGACACACTTTGTATCAATAGCAATTCATGCTCGGGTGTCATTTGGACAGTTTTTTTTATTTATTTTCCGATATTGTCATTTCACACCTTGTGAAATCCTGATTGAATTAATATATCCATGACAGTATTTGTCACAAGACAATTTTGGTTGTTCCATCAAATTTTTTTTATCCCAAACTTAAGAGCATCATTACAATTGTAAACAAACTCTCAATTGACAATTGAATCACATTTGACATGCTTTAGTATCAAGTCCTTTCTAAACATAACTTTTCCAAAACAATACTTTCAGCGTACTACACCCCGAATGTAAGAGTACATCATTTAAAAGTCCCCCATCTTAGACATTACCTCTGATGAACACAACATCATAACCAAGTCATCATGCTTAGTAGCCACAACATGACCCACGCCATATTACGCCCACAAGCCCCACATAGGAGTACCTCATTCCAAAATCTCCCATCTGAGGCACTACCTCCAATGAGTGTGGCACTAGGGCTAAGTCGCCATGCTTAGTATCTTCAACAAGACCCATGCCAAATTACACCCACCGAGCCCATAACGTAGGGGTATCTCTTTTAAAGTCCCTCGTCTATGCATTGCCTCCATGAGTGTGACACCAGGATAGTCACAATTCTTAGTACATTCAACATGACTCACACTAGATTACGTTCACCAAACCCGAGACATAAAATTACCTTTTTTCAAAGTCCCTCGTTCAACGTGCTACCTTCTACGAGCACGACACTAAAGCTAAGTCACAGTGCTTAGTACCTTCTTATAAAAAAAAGCAATGCTTAGTACCTTTGACAATACTCATGTCGAATTACTCCCAGCGGGTCTCAGGTATAAGAGTGCCTCATTTCAAAGTCCTCCCATTTGAGGCACTGCATTAGATGCGTGTGACATTAAGACCAAGTCACAATGTTTAGTACCTTCAACATGTCCCACACCAGACTACACCCATCGACCCCTGGGTGCAAGAGTACCTCATTTCAAAGTCCCTCGTTCGAGACACTGCCTCCAATGAGCGCAACACCAGGGCCAAGTCACAGTGTTTAGTATGTCCACCGGGACCCGCGTCGGATTATGCCGACTAGACACCAAACGTAGAAGTACCTCATTTCAAAGTCTCACGTCCGAGGCACCGCTTTGATGAGCTCGACACCTAGCAGATAGATTGCACCAGTAGACTACACCCATCCTCACGGTCGACCATCAACTCTGATACCATTGTCATAAATTGCACAATAGAAAAATATATCAAGAATACAATCGCAACATAATAGTTTAATGTGAAAAGCTCTAAAATAAAAGAAAAACCACCATCATTATCTTATACTGGCAACCAAAGAAACCGTATGGAAATTTTTACAACACACATACTTTTCTCTCTATCATCCAAATGCAGACTTTACTGCGCTCGCACTTTTCAAAACAAATGTCTAAACTACATCTCACAGATGAAGCTCACTAGTATCTTTACCTAAAACCAATTGGTAACATTAAACCCCAGAGGAAGATCTCACTATCTCCTAGCCTTTACCATAACTATCATCACAAGTCTCACCTGAGATAGTGATAAAGAAATCAACTAAAAGAAACCTAGCTAAAAGTTGGGCTCACTTGGATCATGTAAACCAATTCAACTTGGGCACCTTTTCCCACCTCTCTCCCTCACTGTCTACTTCCAGGAAAAAGCTCACCACCCTCCTTTCCGTTGCATATTCCAGAATCTCATGATGTCGATGACCATGACTAACCACGTGTCATATCAGCAAAAAAATAACGACACTTTGTTTGTTCTCACAACAATATATAGTATATATGTCGTGACGCCACAGAATATGAAAGCTCTCTCTAAAAAAATCATTAATTAACAATATCTGTTATAGATTTTTAAATATAATTTTAGTATATTCTCTATTATTATTTTTTTGTTACACAGGAAGATGCATATTCTCTATTATTAAATTAATTAATAATAGATACTGTTAAAAAACTTAATTAACTACATATGGGTCTTATTAAATAAAAAATTAAACTAGTTTTTTTCGTAAGCCGACCTACATGAAACTACTCATATTTATCTAACGTTAAGTAGATAAATCTCTTTAAATAAATACTTCTCCGTATGCACGGTTTAAACACTGGATTAATGCGGGTTTAATTCCTGGAGGAAGTGTATGTTATGAATTACACAGTGAGTCACTATTATCGACGTTGAATATCCGAGAAAAAAATTCACTAATTGTAAAATCATGTAAAAAGCATGTTGAATTAAACAAATTTCATTTTCTCCCTGAAGTTGAGCTTGCTTTACTTTATAGGAGGAGTCACAGTATTCTTCACTCAACACAACAGTGTCCATAAATTTCTCACATCCTTCTCTCGTGTGCATTTTCTCTCCCGGAATGCGCGGGGATTCAGTTACAGCGATGCGGTTCCGTCGCTGATTTCGCGCGTTCGCCACATTGAACCGCGAAAAGCGAGGTGGTTGCAACTCGAAACTCGAAACTTCAAAGCGTGAGTGAATCGCAGCACTGTGTCAGTTCATTCGTTCATTCGCGTCGAGATGGTGGTGGCGGAGAAGGTCAAGATTGGCGTCTGTGTAATGGAAAAGAAGGTGAAATGTGGCCCCGAGGTTCACTCTTTCTTTCTGCTCCACCCTCCAGCGTTTTCTCTCATTTTCATTTGCTTCTGGTTTTCTTTTTTGAGTTATCGGTTCGGTTACGGTGGTTTGCGGTGGCGGTGAGGTGGTCGGAGGAATGTGTGTGATCGGTGGCTCTGTTTTGGTGTACTCACTTTCTGGATTGTATTTTTGCAGGTTTTTTCGGCGCCTATGGGGCAGATTTTTGACAGATTACAAGCGTTTGGTGAATTCGAGGTAGGTAATGGTTTATCGCAGTTGATTTGGAATTAGATTGTTCATGAATGGAAACTGTAGAGTTTGGATTATTCAATTTCTTCCATAATGTGCAAAATCTTATGCAGTTTAGTCCATGCTTTTGTTTTTGAGTTTAATAGTCCTGCAAGTTTTACATATTTTATATTATATATATATATATGTGTGTATGTATAATTGTATATATATAATTGCATGTATATAGAGAGAATGTATAAATCCACTGAAATAACAGAGTTGGTCCATTATGGTTTTGCTTTCCATTTTTCATCCTTAATATTATATTTATTTGTAGGTCATACATTTTGGTGACAAGGTGATCCTTGAAGATCCAATAGAGAGGTACTGTGCTTACTGCTTAATTGCAATAGCTGGAAACTTGCTCGAACTCTGCAATTTTGGTGAACAACATTTGTGGTTTATAATTACTAGTGAAAATATATCAAGTAAAAAATTAAGCCGGATATCAAACTAAACGTGCTCTTGGTTTTGCAATTTTCTTTCGGAGAAAATGACGGTGTGCCTCTGATAGCGTTTGTTTTATAATCTTGTCTGTTTTAGATAGATAAGTGTGAGCAGTGAGCAGTGAGCACTGATGTTGCTTTACAGCTCCAATTCAGATTTTTCAAACTCATGCTTCTAAATTCACTGCTTAAGTTAGGAGTTTAATTTCTTCCAATTAAGGTGAAGATTGAGTAGTTTGTGATGTGGCAGGATGATATATGTTTGCACTTGGAATATATGAGTTATAGCTGGATTATTTTTATTTTTGTCAATGTCATTTCTGAATAATAAGTTCAAATATTATGTGATTTCAGCTGGCCAGTTTGTGATTGTTTGATTGCTTTCTATTCGTCTGGATATCCCCTTGCAAAGGCTGAGGCATATGCTGCTTTAAGGAAGTAAGCTTGTTTATTTAACAACTATTTTTTATTCATATCTTATGTATTTTATTAGGAATCAGCTTATGTATCGGATAAGGTAATCAAAATGTGATTATGCAATTCTAAGATGTTGTGGAAATACTTATAGGCCTATGATCAATTATACCCATGATGGTAAATAGCTGATATAACATCAAAGTGCAGTATGGTAACTTTTTGACAATCACCTTCTGAAAAAGGAAAAAAGGAAAACTTTGTTGGAAAAAAACAAAGCTTTGTTCTTTTTGACAATCATTTTGTGCTTTGCTCGTGGATGTTTTGAGGGGATTTCTATAATTGAAATGGAAATTGAAGAGATTGAACTGCTTCTCTGTTTTTAGAGCAGCTTTGGGATGTTATTTTTCTTTTTCATGAGGGTTATTCATCTATCCTCAGATGTAATTTCTCTTTTTCGAACATTATATTCTTTTATACTAGGAATTGTTTTTGGTATTGTTTACATGGAGAAGATGCAATGAGGGACGATGGGTTGATTGTAACTTGTAATCAATTCAGTAGGGGGGGGGGGTAGTGCTGCAGCCCACGGAGGTCCGTCATAGTGCGGTCCAAAGAAGGGTCGGACCCATTACGGTCCTTTTGTAAGCAGCCTTACCTTGCATTTTCTGAGGCTGATTCCACAAATCGAACTCATTACCTCATAGTCACATGGTAGCAAGTCCATGGTGGTAGTTGGTATGCAAGTCCGTCCTTTAACCTGGAGATGGGATGTGATATTGAATATTGCTGGCTGCCAAAATTTGTGATCCTATCGAAGTTATGTTTGATAAAACTGACTAATTTAGTGCTAAAAGTTAGAAATTAAGCACTGACTTGTATCATTTCAAGTTAACAATTAATTACCAATTAGAAGTAAACTTGATTTTACTTAATTACACATTAACAATTAACAGCAGAGCATGATTAAGCCTTGATAAAATCACGCTTAACATTACAAACTCATTTTTGGGAGCTCGCACTCCCCCAACATGCTACCTAACTTCTAGGAAGATTTTAAATCTCCAGTGTATCATTGAGCATTGATACACTATTGGTTTTCCTTCACCTTCTTCCCCCTGGGTGGTTCTCATAATACTGAATCTAAGAATATGAGGAAACAGTTTTTTTCCCAAATTTAATTGGCTGTACTGAGTCATTCTTATTTAATTGGCTTGTAGAATCATTGGTCTATTACTCAAATTTACAGTGAACTTCTTCTGTTTTTATTGGTTTCTGGTTTTCAGACAGTGGTAAAACTCACTAAAAATGTGCATTCTAGAATAATTTCATAAGAAGATAATCTCTCCTTTTCAAATACATTCATTTGTTGTTTTTGTGGTATAGTTTCTTAGAATTTTTGGATGAGAAGGTTTATAGATCTAAAGACTACTCATGCAATGTAATCCAGGCCTTTTCTTGTAAATGAGCTGGAGCCCCAATACCTTCTTCATGACCGAAGGAAAGTATATGAGGTAAGTGGGATCAATTTCTGTTTACCGTTTTCTTCTTCTTTTTGTTGTGTTCTACATTCTATGTAAAAATCAAATGTGACGGGGCCTTTTTTTTTGCTTGTATGCTTTGTAATGTACTATCTGGATGTAGCAAACAACACTGGTCCTTCACATGTTACAAATCATGGGTTTCTCTTCAAGGGACTGGCCTGATCTGTTTGCTTTTGTTCATTAGAAATTTGATTATTATGTGTCGTTTATAGTGTGAAGCCGCCAAGACATGAAAAACTTCAATTTGAGTTTGTGATTGGTTTCAAGTGTTGCTTAGGAGGGAGAAAGAAAAATGAAAAAAAAAGAAAGTATTTTTTAAAACGGTCTTGGACTGTTCTGTCTGTCTGTCATTTCTATCCCTCTCCCCAGCATGTTCATTTAAACATGGTGAAAGTCCTATTTTGCTTTTTCTTGGTGATTGTGAATATATGACCAATTACAGTCAAAATACTTTATGCTATTTCTGTTATGATATATAATGTTTTAATCATGTTCCATTTCGGGCTTTAAGCGTCTTGAAATGTTTGGAATTCCTGTTCCAAGATATGCCCTTGTAATTAGGGAATCCCCTTACCAACAACTGGATTACTTTATTGAGGAAGAAGATTTTGTTGAGGTTCATGGTATGCGATTTTGGAAGCCATTTGTGGAGAAGCCTGTTGATGGTAAGCTTGTTTCTTGTATACCATAGTGAAACTCTTTAATTTGCTACTTGTTTCTTTGAGTTGATTGCTACAAACTACAAAATCACTGATATATGTCATGGACATTGCATTGGCTTGATTTCATGAGAATAATAATTTGGGGGTGAACCAGTGAAGTTCTTTATTGTTTTTATTTCTATTGACCTTATTTGTACCATGGAGTATGAGTGCAAACACAAGATATGCAAAGCGGAGCTACAAATACTCAGAAAATATAAATGAAAAATATAAATTTCTAGCACAAACAGTTGGGAATACCTAGCTAGCGTTCACACTTCATACGTGATAGCTGACATGGTGTACCATGTAAATAATTGTTCATCATTATCTTGTTTAGTATATAAGAAGTGTTAAAAGGATAATATAATGATGAGGAGTGCTAGAAAGACACCCTGGTTGTATTCTTCACATCTGATTATTCGTAAAATTGTACTTTTAGTATTAACTTTGAACTATTTAGAGATTCTAGACCTTTGGTTTAAAATGATTTTAGAGGAAAAACCATTGAAAAAGACCTAGATATAAAATGGGCTTTCCTGTAACTTTGTTTTTGACGGAATACAATGACTTTAGCTGATCCATCTATTGTTATTGTTGGTAAAATGAAAATTCCATATTAGACTGCCTTGATCTTCCTTTTACTAATTTATCATTACTATGGAGCTTAAGGTGAACTGCAATTATGAACCTTAGATAATATGATGGGAATTGGAATACAGGTTGAAACTGTTTGCATCATGCTACTCTGTTGGCATAAGCATAACTTACGACTATATTGGCATTTACTTCTTAAAGTACTAAAGCAGGTTTTGCTACTTCTGAGTGAAGTTAGCTAGTATCATTTCTTGTTTTATCATATAATAAATGAATGGAGGTTATATTCTCAAACTTTCCCTTATTGTGAAAATATTATTGGATTTTACATGCGCACAGCCGCACACACCCAATCGAAAGTATATTTTCTCAAATTTGGTAATAACTGTTATTTTTGTGCCTTTGTGAAGCTGATAATCACAGTATAATGATATATTATCCCAGTTCGGCCGGTGGAGGTATGAAGGAATTATTCAGGAAGGTGAGCTTTAGGCTGAAAACTCACTCTCCATAAGTAGACGGACCACGGATGCAAAATAGTACTGTTAACATGAAATGTCCTAGAGGACATTCTTTTTCCAACGGACTTGTTGAAAAAGGTCGTGACAATACTGTTTTGGTCACTGTACCTTCCTATGTAACCAACAGGGGTGAATTTTTGTTAGCTCTAATCAATGTAATAGGCATCAACCTATTATCTTTTTAAGTGGGCGGGTTGACTGGGTTGGGATATTCATGTGCTATTTCCGGTGATTATATTGCTAAACAATATTTAGAAAACACATATTCTATGTTATAAATATAAATCAAAAATATTTCTCAGCCTTCGCCTTAGTAACTTGAGCGTCAAATAGATTATTCTTCAACAAGCTTTGTAATAATTTCTGGTTTTCCTTACTTTCTTTCCTTACTTGGTCTCTGTATTCGGTATTGTATAATCTTAGGTTGGCAATAGGTCCAGTGAGTTTCATCCGGATGTGAGAAGAGTGAGGCTTGAAGGCTCCTATATTTATGAGGAATTTATGCCAACTGGAGGGACAGATGTTAAGGTTTGGCCGTTTTGAGATTTATGTTGCCCAGTGTTATTTTATTTTTTTGAAATACTTTTTAATGGATTTGGAATGATTCTGTCTTGTTTCTTCATACTTTTAACCATAGGTGTATACGGTAGGTCCTGAATATGCCCATGCTGAGGCAAGGAAGTCTCCTGTTGTTGATGGTGTTGTTATGAGAAATCCTGATGGGAAGGAAGTAAGTCGCAACATCTCATCTATTCGGTATCTTTTCCGGTTATCGTTGTGATCTACATTATGTTTGTCCTTGCCTGTCCATTTAGTATTACGAGATGATCATTTTATCAGTTGATACTATGGAAAGATAAAGTCTTCTTAGCTATCGCATTATTTTCTGTCAAAACCTCTGGTTTGAAGTTTTGCTGCTTTAAATCTTTGATTTTAATATAAATGTCAAACAACCAATTATCCCAAAAGCTTAATCTGTTGGGTATGGGCACCTGAATGGTTTTATATTATCTTCTAACACGCCCTCTCACGCAAGAGCCCACTTGGGCTTGAAGTGTGAATAATGCACAGGCCCACCTACCATGTGCTTAAATTCCATTTTTTATTAGATAATGAGGGCGGCAAGGATCGAACTCTAGACCGCTTGGTCACAGAGGCTTTGATACCATGTCAAAAAACCAATTATCCCAAAAGCTTAAGCTACTGGGTAAGGGCCACCTGAATGATTTTATATTATATTCTAACAAGAAAGATTAGATGATTTGGTTTCACCTTGTTGCGTTACTTTTCTTATTTTGGAAATATAGATAAAAATCAATTTTGGTCGGACCATTTCTTGTGTTGGAAATATGCTTAAAATTTGTCAAGTCAACGAAAGTACGAAACACTAAAAGGAAAAATCTTTTTAATATTATTCACTAAACCAATCTGTATATAAGTGATTATAATTTATAGGCGTATGCCAATAAGGAAAATAAATGTGAAATCTTTCCTAATAAAGAAGAAATAGGACAACTATTCTATCCTAAAGTGGTGCTATTTGCATTATTTACAACACTTTCTCTAAGCAGAAGGATATCAGTCATTCTTAGCTTGCAAGTAAGTTCTTGGAATCGTTCAATTGACAAGCCCTTGGTCAATACATCGACTAGCTGGAGCCTATAGGACTCTAGGAAGAAAATATGATGTTACTATCAAACCACTATGCCACTACTCCTTAATGAAGTGGAGAATGGGAAGGTGAAATCTGGTTGGTGTAAAATAAAGTGACTTGAGATCAGAGTATGCTGGAATTGTGTGTTTAAAATCTAAATCAGACCACACATGGGGGTATATGTATGCTAATTAGTTAGTAGTGTTGATTACCGTCATAATTAGTATTGTTTCTCTGTTAGAACAGAAATTGACTCTACAGATGCACATTAATTGCCAAAATAGTTCAAACAGTGGAACAGAAAGGCTTTGATTTCACTTCTTGTAGCTTGCTGAAGGGTAGGAAATTACTTTGAACTAACTTTTATACTACAAGAGTGGTCAAACTTTGAGTGAAACATAAATAAATCTCTACTTTCAGCCGTCTGACATTTTGTTGTACCAAACAAATGTGATTTAACTTAATTCTAATTCATCAGGAAAGCCTGAACCTTGCTTTTTAGATTTTCTGTAGTATACCAGGAACCAGCCTCGCCTTTGCTCTTTTGAGTGTCTTTGAATGTGTAACTTGGTTTTTCTTTTCCGCTTTTGTTTGTAATTGTTAGTAACTGTTTACTTTCTAAACAAGTGAACATCCAATAGTCATTTTAGTCATAGATTTTAAGTGGATTTATAAAAAGAAGTAAGAACAAACATCTACCATTCAGAACTAGGCTAGAATCTTGCTTGAAACAGTAATTTTGACTTTCATGGTGAAGCATATTAATAATCTCGTTTGGCAGGTTAGGTATCCAGTGTTACTGACTCCCGCTGAGAAGGAAATGGCAAGAAAGGTCTGCATTGCATTCAAGCAAGCGGTATGTTGTTTGAAGTGGTAACTTCATGTTACTAAAAGATACTGTTTTTTTTTAATGTGTAGTGTGATTATCTTCTTAAAAAGGGCATCTGGCTCCTTCTTTATTCAGTTACAATTTTTTTTTTGTTCAATTTCTGGACTGATTGGTAATCCTAGTGTATATTGAAGTATTGGTATTTCGTACTGTGAAACTGCCATTCCGTCTTGCCAAATGCCAATGGTCTTATTTATATTTCCCAATATATGTGTGTAAGGGCTTTCTTTCATTGCTGTAGATTTAATTGGAAATATTATAGCTCTTACTTTTACATTTCTAAGGAAATACTAAGTGAGCATTTAATATTCTACTTTTTGACTTTATCTGAAGTTTCGAGTCCCTGGACTTGATCCTGGGATCTAACTATTATGGTAGGTAAGATGTAGTTTTGTGAAACAAGTTTGCACAATGTTTTCTGTATTGAAGTTTAACGCATGTGATATTTTGCTAATAAGGTTTGAAATGGCTCATTGTTTGTGACTAAAAGAAAATAATTGTCTGTTACTCTTCTTGTCTTGGTGTAAATTTTCTTGTTGTATGCAGGTTTGTGGATTTGATCTCTTGAGAAGTGAGGGACGCTCATATGTTTGTGATGTGAATGGATGGAGCTTTGTTAAAAACTCACACAAGTAACTCTTTGTAATTATTAGATTTTTGGCTGTGCTTGGTTTTCAATATTGGTAGCATGGTTCAAATTACATAATTAGTTGTTCACTTTCTTTCTAGTAATTAGAGAATCTTAGGATGGCCTCTTGTTGGGTAGAATCCTTAACATATATTGGAAAAGGAAGACTATAATACTTTAAGAATGTTAATGATACTGTGAATGATCAGCCGGAACTTCCTACTATCATAACCGATTTGAATTAGGTTTTAGAATTCTATTATCTGATCCCATCACATAAATCCCAATATGCTAAAAGCAACATTTCTTATGGTTGTGATTTTGATTAATATGCAAATCTGGTTGGTCTCAGGATAAGAATGTTGCAAAATATTACTCCTATATTTATCCAGGGAATCAGATCTAATATAATATTTTCTATGAATAATAGTTTGATCACAAGAATACCTGCAATCTATTTATGGAATGTGTAGCGCATTACACTCAGCGAAATGAGTGGCAGAAATAAAATGCTTCCAATTCAAATGTTAAAGCAGTAGTGATATTAAGCAAGGCTAGATTTGATTTATGCTACTAGCAATTCCTCCTTGGTAGGAGATTGGTAAGAATCACGACACTAATGCTTCGGGCATTTCCTTGTCTTTTAAATGGGGTTCTCGTGCTAAACTTTTGTCCAACCAAAGTTAAACCCAAAGGAAGATATTTTGAAGAGGTATCTAGGTAAACAAGTCTTTAAAGGGTCTCTTTGTCTCTTATATACACTGCTTATGATTTCACAATGCATATTAAACAACATAAATGTCTCTAAGCTACATATTAAGTATTGAGTTTCCTTTTTTGCGTTTTATTCATTGATGATTACATAGTGATGAAAACTACTTCAGGAAGAAAAATTCCACTTTTGCGTTGTACTGTAACAACTGACAAGGATTAGAAATTTTAAATTCTTTTGCATGTTGTCACACCACAAAATAAAAAAAAAATGAAAAGAACACACATCACACATCTTTAAGGAAATTGATGTTATATTTTTTATTGTGCGTTGTTTGTTTCTCAACATGTTTATTCTGGTGATAAACACATTATTTACCCTTGATGCTACTAAAGGTATTATGATGATTCTGCCTGTGTGCTGCGGAAGATGTTTTTAGATGCAAAAGCACCTCATCTTTCTTCGGTGATTCCACCAACTTTGCCGTGGAAAGAAAATGAGCTAGTTCAACTTTCTGAGCCACTAACTCGTCAGGGTAGTGGTATTAATGGCTCTTTTGGAGAATCTGAGGAGCTACGTTGCGTAATAGCTGTAATTCGTCAGTATGTTCTATTCTATTTTTTATTCTATAATTTCAATGTGATATTATTTCCTATATACTCTTCTCTTTTGGCAGTGGTGATAGAACCCCTAAACAGAAGGTGAAGTTAAAAGTTACTGAGGAAAAGCTGCTTGATTTATTGTTAAAATATAATGGTGGCCGACCTAGATCAGAGGTAATGCTAAATGGTAGTGTTTCAGTAAAATTATATTACATTTTATTTGAGATACTTATTTCTTAACCTTCTATGGATGATCAAATGTTCTTTTGTTTATAGACAAAACTTAAAAGTGCTGTTCAGCTGCAAGATCTGTTAGATGCCACACGAATGCTGGTTCCTCGCACCGGGTATTTAACCTGCATAAGCTTCAATTTTGGTCGTATTAGTCTCACATGTATTGTAAAGCATGAGTTTTGAATTTATTATATCTTGGTATTCTATTTAGACCAGATCATGAAAGTGATAGTGAAGCTGAAGATATTGAGCATGCTGAAAAGCTCCGTCAAGTTAAAGCAGTTCTTGAGGAGGTTATGAATTCTCCTGACAGTGTTTCTTGTATAATACTATGCGTCATTTTTTGTTTTGTTATAAAGTCACTAGTAATTAACGTTTAAAAATAAATTAATGTAGAGCATAAACTCAGTTTTTCATCCCACTCCTGTGTTAGAAATAATAATTTAAACCATTCATGTGCCCTTACCCAACAGCTTAAGCTTTTGGGATAATTGGTTGTTTGACATAGTATCAGAGCCTCTATGACTAAGTGGTCTAGTGTTCGATTCCGCCACCCCCAATTCTTCTAATAAATAGTTGAATTTCAGCATGTGGTAGGTGGGCTTATGCATTATCCACGCTTCAAACCCGAAGGGCTCTTGCGCGAGGGGGCGTGTTAGAAATAAAAATATAGAACCATTCATGTGACCCTTACCCAACAACTTAAGCTTTTGTGATAATTGATTCTTTGACACTCTGCATTAAATTATACCTATATTTTATTGGGTTTGTTTTTAGATGTGGTTTGAAATTTCAGTTCTATATTAGCTGTAATCATTATGGAGTTTGGAATGTGTACTCTTCTGAGATAAAGGAAAATCTATTGGTTAAGCTTTTTGGCTAAATGCACTGTCTTCCTGCATGGCTGTAGATTAGGCAGGAAGAAGGAAACTGAAGTATATCTTCCTACATGGGCTGTTGAAATTAAAAATATTGATGCTGTTTCTCTTTTAAGCATGATAACTTGCTAAACCATGGGGAAAAACCAAATACCCCACTCCCATATCTACATACACCATCCCAGATCGGGTATCTTCCAAAACTACCCTCAGGAGTTTTAAGCTTCCACAATCTAAAATGGGATGCTATTTTTATTTTTTACGTTCTGCAATCCAAAATGCGGAATCTAAATTTACAAATCACATTCCGCAATCTCCTATTTATGGCATACAAATTCACGAACTTTAGTACTGCAGTCTTATTTGCGGTGTAGTGAAATTACATATCGCAAATTTATTTGCTGTACAATAAAATTACATTCCGTAATCATATTTGCGGTACAATAAAATTACATTCCGCAATCTTATTTGCGGTACTTTGAAATTACATTCGCAATCTTATTTGCGGTAGCTTAGACTTTTTTCAAAAAGTGGGGATGGTGTATGTGGGGGTGGGGGTGGGGCATATAGTTTCTGCCTAAACAAGATAGCATATACTCCTGGGTGGATCCTTTTAAAGCCTGAATAATTGCAGTCTTGATTTTTTCTTTTAATTGAAAGGTTTGAGGTTTCATTTGTTTGCATTTTCTCCTCATTGTCATTTATCAGGGAGGACATTTCTCTGGCATATATAGGAAGGTTCAATTAAAGCCACTAAAGTGGGCCAAAGTGACAAAAAGCAATGGTGAAGTTGAAGAACGACCCGTTGAAGCTCTTATGGTTCTTAAATACGGTGGTGTTCTTACGCATGCTGGCAGAAAGCAGGTTCAGATTAAGAGACATATAAAAGAATTGTTTCTACTGAGACTTTGACTGTATTGCTATTATTGTTGAAAATAAATAGGAAATTTTCATATATAATCTTTCCCAGTTGTGTTAATTACTTTCTTTTTGCAGGCTGAAGAACTGGGAAGATATTTCAGGAATAAAATGTATCCAGGTAAATTTCAATTAGCTATTCTTCAGATAAATGTCATAAATTTAGTTTTCAATTTCTTTTATGTGCTAAACATGTTTCTGGAATTTATTCTCATGTAACCAGCTGTAAATGCAAAAGCAGCGTTATGATAGGATAACAAGATTGTTGGTTGTGATTGCACTGAGTAGCTTTTCTAAATTTTTAGATTGGTTTTTTCTAAAATTTATTTGTTGTGTTCTCATCGGTACTATGAATGTGTGCTTTATAAAGTTTCTTCTTCCCCATCACATTTCCCCAAAAAAATTCTGTTAGCATATCTTGAAAGTTGAAATGGTTTGGTTTTAGGTTAGTTTAGACAGCCTTAAGTAGCCTTGTATCTCGCATTCTTATATTATGTAGCATCTACTTGAAGTGGCCTGTACTCTGTATGATAAAAGCAAATCTTTTTTGTGGTTTAAAATTGCAGGGGAAGGTACTGGGCTGCTTCGTCTCCATAGTACATACCGTCATGATCTCAAGATTTACAGCTCTGATGAGGGTCGTGTGCAGGTATGCTCTAAGTTGCACTCTCCTTGCCAACATATCATAAGAAGGCTTTGTGCGCGGGGGGGGGGGGGGGTAGCTCACTTGGTGGGCTAAGGGAAATGAAGGGATTTTCAAACCCTGGCGAAGGAACTAATTTACTAACAATTAACAACTAACATTTGCCTATCCAAAAAAAAAAAAGAAGGCTTTGATCTTTCTTCTTGTTTCATGCCTAGATCGTTAATAAGCCTAATTTATCCTTTGACATCATATGTTAGTCAATTTTTCATGGCTTGTGTTGACAGATGTCTGCAGCTGGTTTTGCCAAAGGTCTCCTTGACCTAGAAGGGCAGCTAACACCAATTCTGGTTTGTGTTTTTTCCCTGAGAAATTATTTAAATCAATTTTTTTGGTTTATGTTTGACTGATCTGGTGGTCTTCTTTTAAAGGTTTCCCTTGTTAGCAAGGACTCCTCAATGTTGGATGGGCTTGAGAATGCGAGTGTTGAAATGGAAGAAGCCAAGGTTTTTAATCTCTTTAGTTATTGTATTGCCTGCCTTCTATGTTATAGACATGTCAATGGTTGTTAATATTGATTGTGGTTGGAAACTTAAGGGCATATTTAGTTTGAGAAAAAGATTCCATTTCATTTTTTAATTACAAAAATGACAACTTGATTTCAATTTTGTCTCTTGTTTTCAACAATTTGTATAGAAAACACTATTAACAATAAATGAACAGAAAACAAATATTTGAAAACAAGAAACAAAGTGGAAACAATTTGGTAGTGTTGCACGTAAAATTGAAAGCATGAAATTAAAATTGAGCACATCTCATGCAAAACAAGCCCTAAAGAGATTTATTGCTCAAATATAAGGTAGTGTTTGGCATGTGGATAAATAAAAACAGAATAACTTATTTTGTTCTGTTCTCTTTGGCTCCACCATTTTAATTGGGGCCAAAAAGTACCACTTATCTCATCTTAAGTCCTATTTTGGTTTGCTTGTAATATGCACCAAATATATAACACAACCTATATGTTCTGTTGTGTCTTGTCTTAATCTGTTTACAAAATGCTACTTAAGAGATGGATGGATACTTGAATCTGTAGTGGTTTCTTTTTTATTCTACATCAACTACTGCATTGAATTTCTTCACAACCAACAAAGTTGAACAACAAATTTGGATAGGTTTTTTAATAATCATTTTGTGTTATGAAGGAGGTAGATAATACTAGCCGGCAATAGGAGAATCAAAATGGCATACCTTACCTTTGCTGGAGAGTTTAGTCAACTTTGGTCAACAATTTTGTATATGTTGATTTCTTTGCGGCTGAATAAAACTATTTTTCCAGTATGTGTTTGAGAACATATTACCAAACATGCAATCATATCTAAAAAACTATATGGTGAATTGCTTAACATGAAAATTATTTTATTATAAAGTCTTTTTGAAGCATACAATTCAGTCGCTTGTTTTGGAATGTTGAGGAGAAAATAATTTGTATCGAAGAATTATGCTGAAGTTTAAGGGCTAAATCCAGAAAGTAGTCGGAGAGAAAAAAATTGAAAATAGGAGTTCAACTGGGCTGCATGGAAATAGTTTTAAGAGATCGACAGTGTGTGTGGGAAGGAATTCCAATGAAAAACTTTGGCATTATAGGCATTATAAATTTATAATAACATTAACACCACAAAACCAAATTTGAAATAAATTATAAAAAATAAGCCAAGCTTGATAAATGTTTTGATTGATTTGACATATATAATACTGTGTTCAATAATTGGGACTTTGTCTCAAATAATTTGCTGGCAAACAGGCTAATCTGTAGGCCACATGTTAGAGTATAATACAAAACCATTAAAGTGGCCCTTACCCAACAGCTTAAGCTTTTGGGATTAAGTGGTTGTCTCACATGGTATCAGAGCCTCTATGACCGAAAGGTCTAGAGTTCGATCCTTGCTCCTCTCACTTTCTAATAAAAAAGTGGAATTTAATTAAGCACATGGTAGGTGGGCCTGTGCCTTAATCCACGCTTCAAGCCCAAAAGCTTAAGCTGTTGGGTAAGGGCCACTTTAATGGTTTTATATTATACTCTAACATGCCCCCTCACGCAAGAGCCCTTTGGGCTTGAAGCGTGGATTAAGGCACAGGCCCACCTACCATGTGCTTAATTAAATTCCACTTTTTAATTAGAAAGTGAGAGGAGCAAGGATCGAACTCTAGACCTTTCAGTCATAGAGGCTCTGATACCATGTGAGACAACCACTTAATCCCAAAAGCTTAAGCTGTTGGGTAAGGGCCACTTTAATGGTTTTATATTATACTCTAACACCACAAAATGGCGAGTCCGAATTACTTACAGTTGGTGTCTAGTGATTATGCATTTAATAACTCTTTTATCTAGTAAGACTTGGGTATCACTGGAAGCCTGATATACCTTTTATTTTAGGCTCGATTGAATGAGATTATTACCTCCAGTACAAAGACAGATGATGTCAATGAATCACCTGAATTTCCTTGGATGGTTGATGGAGCCGGATTGCCTCCCAATGCATCGGAATTACTTCCCGAGTTGGTAATGTTCTTTAATGTAACTTTTAATTATAGTTCCTTAAACCATTTCCATTGTGATTTGGAAGGCTGGATAAAATGCACTTCCAGAATTAGGGAAATTAATGTATTTCTCTGAATGTGTTTACTTTATTTTAGGATTTCCATGTTTAGCTCTTCAAAGCTTGTTTCTGCATTTATTGAGTTAACCAAAACTTTTTATAATTAATCTCAATGTGATTGATTTTCTTGTTTTGGTATGAAAGTTTTTATATTTGTTGTTTCCTGTATATCTATTATTTCTTGATTGTGGCTCACTAAAGATTTATTTATAGATTGGTAATGATATCATTTCCAAACTTTGTTGTGGCATAAGTTGTTGCAAAATTAAATGTTTCTTGCTAAATGCAAATGGTGAGGTAGATAAGTGGCATACGAATCAAGTTAAAGGCAATGGATGGCAGGATAGGCATAGCCTGACGATAAGATGTGGGATTAGTATTTTCGTTTTTTTTCACCAAAATAATATACAATGTCGCATTGAACTTTTGACTATGAGAAACAATTCATTGGTTTTAAATGCATTAATAACATTTAAGACTGAAAAGATATTATCTAGGAACATTTGCACCATGAATGTACCATCTCAAAAGCTTAAGCTATTAGGTGAAGACACCTGAATAGGTTTAAATTATATGTCCAACTTCTCCCCCTTTTCTCACACAATATCCCTTTGAGCTTGAACTGTGGACAATGCATAAGTCCGCATACCTTGTGGTTAAATTTTAATTTTTATTATTAGAATGAGGACGGCAAGGATCAAACAATAGACCACTTAGTTATGGAGACTTTGACCAGGTGGTTTAGAGATCGATCTTTCTAATAGAACGTTAAATCTCAGCACAATAGTGGGTGAGCCTGTGTATTGTCCATACCCCACTCTTCAAGCCCAATGGACTATTGCGTGAGGGGGTGTGTTAGAAATATAATATAAAATGTTTTCACCTACACAACAGCCTAAGCTTTTGTGATAGCTGATTTATGACAGTTTTCAATTTTACTATAATGTTAAACTGTTATTGTGACAATGCAACTAAAGCTAGTCTAGCAAAACTGCAGATTGAGAATCTCTTATTTATTTCTTACTTTTGCCCCTATGGGTATACATTATCTATAGGTAAGGTTGACAAAGAAGGTTACTGAACAAGTACGAGTACTTGCAAAAGATGAAAATGAGCAACTTACAGAAAGAAGTTTATATGATGTAATTCCTCCATATGACCAAGCAAAAGCTCTTGGCAAAACAAATATAGATGTTGACCGGATAGCTGCTGGATTACCTTGCGGCAGTGAGGGATTTCTATTGATGTATGCTCGTTGGAAAAAGCTTGAAAGGGAATTGTATAATGAACGCAAGGAGTAAGTTTTTCCATCTTTTGGCTTAATGATATTGCTTTTCTTTTACGTATTTTATGTCTGATATTAGATGTTCTTAGAATTGGAATGCTATTAATAGTAATACATGAGAAACACTACTTACATACATGCCCAAAATCACATCTGAATTTTTCAAAACTAGATATTTCTTTCTGGAGAAGTTAAAACTCGTCACATACTATTGTCTTTTAGTTTATAACGATGTTATTTATATCTCTCCTTAATCCATGGTTGATGTTATTATTAATTCTTAAATACATCCATCTTCAATTAAATTATCTCACTAAATTATTTTTCTTCTTTTTAGTTGTATTTGTAGCACATTAAGAAACTGAAAAAAATGCTTCTAATTAGCATTATGGCTTTCCTTTTATGAATCAAAACTGCTTTTAAATATTTCAATTGAAATTTTCCCATGACAATTTCATTGACACTGTCACGAATTCCTGTGTTGCTTGAGTAGCCAATGGGCCTCTCCAGTTTTCTGGTTGTGTATGTAATAGATTAGCATACAAACTGATGATGTGTTTCTTGCACAGGCGCTTTGATATCACCCAAATTCCTGATGTTTATGATTCATGCAAGTAAGTTACCTTTTAGATAATGTTTTTATGATAATTTAGTAGCTCATTTCCAACTCTGCCATATATATCCAACGTTGGAAATAAGGTGATTGTAAAAAAAATTCATGGGTGTCAATTTTTGGGAGCTTGTACATAGATTTCAAAGGGAAATCTTATATTCCAGTAGACTTCTTTTTTTGATATGATAATAGTATTGAACTTTATTTTTGCTTTTACTTTCCTGTCACCCTTCTTGGATTCTTGTATCAGGGAGCTAAGAGCTCAACTTATTCGGCTAAATGTGGCAAATTTTTTAAAAGATATAAGAAAAGACGAACCAAGGCATATGATCTTCATATTCAATTACATGATAAATGTTCAATTATTGTTGTTAAATCATTAATGTTACTATAATGACAATAACAAGGCCTTATAATAAACACATGAATTTTAACTAGGCAGCAAGCTTTAAATGTGAAAGTATTATTTGAGGAAGACTCACCTGTTGAGCTATGATCAACCAAAACACTTTAACCCCTTTTATTATATGTACCTGTTCATCAGTATCTGTTATGTGGAGAAGTTAAACCTATACCTTTGAGTTTGAGGCAAAAACTGGAGGCTTCATTGAATTATGTAATTTTATTCTTTTTTTAATGATAAGTTTATGTTGACTTACATTTTACAGGTATGATCTCTTGCACAATGCACATCTTAACCTAGAAGGACTTGATGAGCTTTTCAAAGTTGCTCAGGTATGTAAAACTGTGTTAGCAAGAATTCTGCTCAAGTAAAATTAATTGTACTTGTATTAGACACAGATTGACAAGGAACAATATGAAACCACTTGACATACTCCTAAAGTATACTTGTTGGTGACTCCTTAGTGGTGATGCGATGTCATTTGGTTGTTCAAATTTCATACTGTGCTAGAAAAATGCTCCTGTTTTGGGTTTTGTGGATCACATAGATCACCTTCTATTTGGACATAGAGTTGTCTCTCATGTACTGCTGTACCCTTTTTTGAAATAAAATACTATTATAACTGTCCAGTGTGAGCGCTCATCTCATCCAATAAACCTATCTCAATCAAATTTTGAACAGTATTTTGGGCTTAACCTTTTTTAAGTCATAACTATTGCTTGCAAAAATAAAACCCCTTTTTGTACTACTTTCCTCTATTTATTTATCAACTATGAGTGCTTGGTCCAATCTCTTTGCTTTCCTAATTGCTCTACCAATATATTTGCAGATGCTTGCTGATGGTGTAATTCCAAATGAATATGGAATTAATCCAAAGCAGAAACTGAAGATTGGCTCAAAGGTAAATGTTTGTAATGAGACTTCCAAATTTCATTTAACATCACAAATCTTTAAGCAGCTATCCTAACTTCCCTTCTGCATAATATTTTATTCGGTATACTTAATCCACTGCAAAATCTTAGAATCAGCCACCGAAGCCAAGAAGTCTAAACTTAAACTATATCATCAGCATTGCTACCTCCCAAAACAATCTCATCCAAATTGATATTAGTAGTAGAAACACTTTCAAACCTTCAACAACGGTAAATCATAATGTTTTGTCAATCTTGGGGAATTGATCAAATTTGAAACTTCAAAATATGTTTCACAAACTGCTAAAGCAAGAAAAAATTGAATCTCTAGTATATGTTAAGCAAAAGAATCTGTTTCTATATAACTTCTGGTAATTGGAGAACGCCTCATAAAAGGTTCAACATCTGTTTCTATGAGGGTTATACTTATAGCCATTCCATGTTGCTGCCACTTGATTATAAGATTAGTAGCCCCATGATTTTCCAAATTCATATTATAGCGACATTTATGATTTAAATGCTACCATCCTCTGATCCCAAAAAGAAGAAACAACTGCATCGTGGGATAAGAATTTTTAAACTGTATGTGATAAGAACCTTGGGAGAACCACACCACAAAAGCTAGCTGTTGTAGTTGGAGAGCCCAAGGCCTTATAAACCCCACATTAGAATCCCATACTTCCAATGTGGGACTCAAGTCCCATACCTTGCAATGGGGTCCTAACATCCCACCACGCTCCGCAGCCCCGGCGCCCACGCGGGCTGGCTGTGCACTAGCCCCACGACTAGTCCCGGGCGAACACTGCAATGCCGGCGTCACCACCCGCGCCGCTCGTTTGCAGCTCAGAGACATGGTGGAAGGCTCTGATACCATTGATAAGAACCTTGGGAGAACCACACCACAAAAGCTAGCTGTTGTAGTTGGAGAGCCCAAGGCCTTATAAACCCCACATTAGAATCCCATACTTCCAATGTGGGACTCAAGTCCCATACCTTGCAATGGGGTCCTAACAGTATGCTAGGCTAAGGATCTTTATTACTTTTTCTTTAGAGCAAATAATTTAACATTTATTTCTCAAATTAAATGCACTGTTTCTACATGTGCACTCAAACTTATAGCCACCTGATTAATTTGTTTTTACTATTTCAATTCAGATAGCTCGTCGGTTACTGGGAAAACTTTTAATTGATCTGAGGAACACTCGTGAAGAAGCTATTACTGTTGCTGAGCTAAAGAATAACCAAGACAATAATTCATTATCTGTAAAAATTGAAAAGGAAGATGCAGAGGCCAAGTCAAAAATGTTCTATAAGAATGATGAAACACGAAAATCCAGCATGAGCGATAAATCAATGGACCAGGATGATGATGACGATAAAGAGACCAAATACCGTTTAGATCCCAAGTGAATATCAAGACCTCATGATTTTCTCCATTACTATGATATGTTCTAATCTTTTTATTTTCCACCAGGTATGCAAATGTGAAGACACCTAATCGTCATGTGCGAACACGCCTATACTTCACATCAGTGAGTGCAGTATTGTGCTATTAAAACCATGTCTGGATATTTACTTCTCTTTCTTGCGAGTGATTTAACTAGGGTAAACATTAACTGGTATTTAAATAAGCAAGTGTAAGCTCATTGTAATTTTATTTTTACCGAGAATCCACTGTAATTTTCCCAAAAAAAAATCACTATATTGGTTGGGGACCCTGGTTGTTAAAAATTGAGATATTTATGTTAGTTTTTGAGGAATTAAGACTTGTCTAGTTTTTTACCAAATGATCCAATTATATTAATATAACTTTTGTAAGTATGCTTAACTATATAGCATTTATACTTGGTTCAAATTTACTTTACCAATCCTTGTATGGGCTCAAAATCTTCATATAATTAAATTAAATTTTCAAACCAATGTATATTAGGCCTTTGCAGTGTTCAAGCTTTAAGCCTAAAGGGATCTTACTGAGGGGCGTGTAAGTGTTAGATATATAAAATCATTCTTGGGGTATTACCTCATGGTTAAGCTTTTAGGAAAACTGGCATTTGACTCCTTCATTGGTGAAATTTCACCTATTTTCATTCAAGCTCTATTTTCTTTATACAATGGTGGCTACTGATGCAAAAATGTTGCCAAAGATGTTTCAAGTATTTGTTCTGAAATTCTGTCATTGACATTCTTAAGCATAATTTTCATTTTATAAGTCCCTTTGAAAGAATCTGTTCAATTGAAGTTGTTCGGTTCATATTGTATTGATTATATTTTATCTTAAACAGAAAAAATAGAACAAAGCTCTTATGTAAGAACTGGTTTTAAATGTTCAAATTATATTGAATCCTCAATCACAAAATCCATTTATCTAAACAGGCGCATGCAAACAGCCTGATTCATAGAATTTTTCTGAAAATATGATTTTGACGCTCTTTTACTTGCCTTATTTTGTTGACAGGAATCCCATATCCATTCTCTCGTAAATGTTCTTCGATATTGTAATTTGGATGAATCTCTTCAAGGAGAAGAGAGTCTTGTTTGTCATAATGCTCTAGAGCGACTGTGTAAAACTAAAGAGCTTGACTATATGAGTCACATTGTGCTGAGGATGTTCGAAAATACTGAGGTTGGTCATTTAACATTAGACTTTGGTCATTTAACATTAGACTTACTAGTTTCTTACTATACTCTTAAGTTTTCAGCATTAAATGAATTGGTTATGTCATTACAGTTCCGTATTTGCAGTACTTGGGAACTGATCCTAAGAGTAAAGTTCTCAATATCATGACAGTCATAACTGTTTGTCTTGAGTTATGTAATGTGTAAATTATATATTCTATATTAGTCTTTATTGAACTTCCTTTTGACTTTAAAATCGCAGGTGGCTTTAGAAGATCCTAAAAGGTACCGCATAGAGCTGACCTTCAGCCGTGGTGCCGATTTATCCCCCTTGGAGGTAATTATATCCCATGAAATATATTTTGTCTAAGAAAACTTGACTAAGGGGTTTGAACTCTTTTCATGTGCTAGACTAAGAGAGCCAAATGATAAAATTTGTCCTACCAACAACCTCATACTCAAGGAATATCAGTGAATATGCTGTTTGTACATGGTGAACTTGTTTTTCAGTAGCTAATTTTGTTCTGACATTGTTGGCAGAAGAATAATAGAGAGGGGGCTACATCATTGCATCAGGAGCACACATTGCCTATTATGGGTCCAGAGAGACTGCAAGAAATAGGATCATATCTAACACTAGAAACTATGGAGAAAATGATTCGCTCATTTGCCATGCCTGCAGAAGACTTTCCACCAGCAACACCTGCAGGATTTTCTGGCTATTTCTCAAAAGGCGTTCTTGAGCGTCTGGTCAACCTTTGGCCTTTCCATAAGAATGCCTAATGGAATATAGTAAGCTTGAAAATATTCTTTCTCCCTCTCCTTTAATCTGTCCTTTCTCATTTTATTCAAGGTAATTAGGGGAAATCTTGATCATCCAAAGTGAGCCTTGAGCTCCTGCGGAAATTTTTTTGGACCTAACATTTCTCAACAGCCAACCTATAAGGTCGATCATAGAAAGTATGAGTAGTTCTATTCTTTATTCTTGATTCAAATGAATAAGTACTAATAAATTGCTACCACCACAATAATTTGTAACATGTGTTATATATGGTGCATTTTTGGGAAATAGAATCGATTTTTTTCAATAACAAGATGGGCAGCTGATCTCTATGATTTCTTAGAATCAATTTTGGTTTAAAGAAGCCACTCTGTAGCTTTTAGAAAATAGAATTGATTCTTAAGGGGTGATCTCTATGTAAATAGCCTGTTTGGATGCGTACCAGAGATCACTTATTATTTAGTGCTCTTTTTAGTAGATAAGTTCTGATAAGTGCCCTCCTAGATTTGTAATATATAAATTATGGAATGCTGCCTCTTAGGCAGTTACGCCGCCATTTCATCAATAGTATATTGTTCTTTTTTGTCTCAATAATATATATTGTTCTTATGATGCCATTGCTAACGTGTCTTTCTCTCCGTTCATGTTTCCAAATCATAGAATGACAAATGTAAGAGCATAAAGCCAAAAAAATCCTTTCCATCCACTTAAGTATTCTTTCTCTATGATTTTATTTAATTTAATTAGTGTCCCCGAAAGATAGCTCAAGTAGTAAGAGCTAGGAAGACAAGGGTTGGGTGGGATGAAGGGTGAAGGGTCCCGGGTTCGAACCCGGAGGAGAGACTAATTTACTAACATTTCTAACAACTAACATTTGCCTATAAAAAAAAATTAATTTAATTAGTAATTATTTACTTTGTACCCCAGTTTTCAATTTGAAGACATCAACTACAAAATGGAGGTAAAATAAACAATTGGCAAATGAAAGCACGAATTAAGGCTTTGTTTGGTTGGGAAAGAAAGTAAGAGGAAAGAAAAGTGGAAGGAAAGAAAGAGAGAGGAAGGAGAGAGAACGGAAAGGGAGATGATTTCGTGGGTTGTTTAGTATGAGTGAATGTGGAAGGAAAAGTGAGAGGAAAGAAAATGAGTGTAATGAATAATTACTGTTTTATCCTTTACACATACATCTTTATAAATAATTTAAATATCATACTTTAAATGAATATTTCAATTTAAATGGGTTTTAAAAATAAATTCTGAAAACAAATCTACAAATTTAATAAAAAAACTAAAATAAAAAATTGTATGGTATCTTTCAAAGTATACACAATACATTTTATATTAGAAATTACTGTTGTTATCGTATTATATATTAAAATATAACATAATATTTACAAATTTATTATTATAACTTACATTACATATATGTTAGCTACCATATGGGCTAACGTAATAAAAAAATGATAAGCTACCATAATAATAAAAAATGGATAAGCTGGGTTTTGATAGAAATAAATAAAGAAAAAACAGGGGTACTTTAGTCATAGTAGTTAAAATAGGGTGTCATGACACTTTTCCGTCCGATTTGGGAAGAAAAGTTTTTGAGATGGGTCCCACAGTTTTTTATCTTTCCTTTCATGTTTAAATTGAAACCAAACAATGGAAAGAAAACTTTTTTCTACCTTTTCCTTCCCCCCTTTCTTTCCTTTGTTTTTTTCCACCGTTCCAAACACAGCCTAATGGTTGGAGTACAATTCAACCCATACGCATTTGATTTGTCTATCTTCAGCCACTGATAACCTGTCTTGACTTGAGGGCCTGAGTTAGATTATGTGCCATTATTTGTCACCAAACCTGAATTTGTTGCTTACATCATACTATTGAGTTGTCACAAAAAACAACCAAAGAATACATAACACGAGTTTGACTGTCTTAAATAAGCGCAAAATGTACCACATCTCATGAAAATACTTCCCTCATCTCCTTTGTCCCCTTGTGAAGCTGGCTAGAAAGGATAAGCAATGTACCATAATAACCACATGCAATCATTACAAGCAAGTAACCTGTAGTACTAGTCAAGATTCCACTAACCTTGGATTATTGGCCCCTTGAAATCCAAATGAGACACGCCACTCCGGGGCACTATATTGTATTATTTTGAAAGGTTTATGACATTTCTTAATACTAGTTTGTTTCTGTAAATTTTAACACAATCCAAGTCCAGGTGAGTGACATAAGATTTCTTGGATTTGGTCAATCTGTGAATTGAAAATTACAATGATGTCATGTTAATATGTAAATACCAAATCCTTATTTCAAGAACGTTGAAAATCACGATTTCATCAAAATCAAACCTGCATTTTTGGAGGGTTTCATCTACCGTAAACTGACACACGGTACTTCAGTTTCATATGTACCGTTGGATCTGATATTTTTAAATTTTAACGGTTCAGATAAATTAGCATTAAAATAATTCATTTGTTAATTATATCTTAATTTACAAAAACACCCTTCTTCTTCCCCAACCCACCCCCACCTTCTTCCCCAATCTTGACCATGATTCACGTTCTCTAGAGTGCAGACCCACCCCACCAACTTTCCTACTCCTCTCCCTCCCCACCCCCTTTTCCTTCCCCCACCACATTACTAATAATTATTTTTCTTTTATTTATAGTTGTCCCTGATTCTGTGGTGTGGTTTCATAACCTGTATGGACCCCAAGGGAAAGGAAGATATTACAAATACTTTTGATTTCAATGAAAAAGTGTCTATTTTGATTTCTTAAGCATCATAAGAGAACGTGAATCAACAGTAGGGAACGATCCATTCACTTTCTTCAAATGGAGTTTCCCATGACCGCTGAGGGTGTGGAGAAATTCAAGGAGGTCATCTAGGTTCAAGCAAATCGGAGCCACCCCCACCAAAAACCAGATCCATAAACACAACAACTTCCACCCAAAGCCTCCCCCACCAGAAACCCGGATCTGAAAATTCAGCAACATACAAACCCTTCATCCTTCCAAATACCCACTTTCAAAAACGCAAAAAAAATTCAAGCTCAATTGGAGTTTCCCCCACCAAAATCCCAGATCCAGAAACAGAGATATTTAATAATGAAAAAAACTCAAGCTTTTTTGTGCTCTAGTTTTGTTTTCTCAGATACTGAATAAAGCAGGTGATGAAGAGGCTTTTCATATGCAGAGAAAAAAAATCAAAACGAAAATGAGCATCAAAATGCTAGATTACAACCCAAAGTCCCAAAGCATTAAGCAAAAACGTAAATTAAGTTTGATTTCAGAAACAAAATGAAGTTTGAGCACAAAGCGTTGAAGAAGCGGTGGTGGTGTAGGAGCAAATGGTGGTGTTGGGACTGTGGAGATGATGAGGGAGAAAGACGAAATTTTATCAGAAATAGGGGATATTTTTGTCTTATTACTTTAAAAACGAAACTGAAGTACCGTGTGTCAGTTTAGACGCAGCCGGATTTTTGTTAAGTCATATATATCCAACTTTTATATTGAATACCACCGTACGTATATATAATCAAGCAAGCAATGAAGGGTGCTCACGTGTCTAATCATCCATAATCTCTTGGTTTGTCTTTTGCAATGTCTAATCATCCATATTCTCTTTGGTAGCGCTTCAAGCATGGCTCATCATTTTAACAAGAAAAAAAAAGGCTTATCATGGTTCGAAAGGCTATTCCATCTTTTGTTTGATTTTTTACTTTTGATTAAATGAAAAACTCGATCTTAAGTGTTAATTTAGTTTAAAAAATACTGAGATGCAATAGAAGGAATTTTCTAGGGGTACAAAATAGAACGACTATTTTCAAATTTTTGTAGAATAAATTTTAAATTTTAAAAATTCATTGATATTTTTTAAAATAATAATAAACCATACATTTATATCTTTCCGATGTAAAAAAAAATTATACATTTATCAATAAGGTCTAGCGCAACTAATAGATAGTTGAGTTTCTTAGCATTCAGAATGCGATCCGTGACAGTGCGTATAAAGAAGAATTTGTTGAAAATGTCTACTCATGTAATGCGCGATATCCAAGACTTCTAAAGAATTAGTCTCATGATAGGTGAACGGAATACATTCCAAAATAAAAAATAAAAGATACATTTATTTTAAACTAAAATGCGCTTTCATTTCATTTTCACTAATTTTTCTTTATAATTTGCTTTTCTTTTTCTATCACATAATTAGTCGTTTCACTTCTTAATTATATCATGTGGAGGTAGCATATTAGTGTGAGTTTGTGAGGATACTATTTTCCAAAAAAAGTTTACGAGTAACTGAAACTTATATTTTTATATTTTATATTATAGAACAAGAAATGCTTTAGAAAGTAGCAGAATAAGACAACTGAGGAAAGCAATGAGGACTATGTGTTTTTATAGTAATAAACAAGTTTAGACTCCCAAAAGAATAACACAAGTTCGATTGGCCGGAAAATTACAGATTTTTTAACAGATGGTGACAACTGACAACCATTGAGGATAAAAAGAGGAGGAAAAAATTTGTGGAATAGAATGATGATATATTAGCCCTACATTTCCGCTTGCACTTCAGATAAATAGGAATAAGAAAAGATAAAATGTGATATAATATGTGATATAATAAAAAATGTAAAAAAAATAATAATAAAAGTAATGAAAATTATATGAAAGATAACGTGAAGTGTATAGATCATTACTATAGAATAGACTTTTTTACCATCATAGTGTAGTTTTGGAACATATTTACCATTATAGTGTACCTTTTTTTTTATTTACCAAACTAGTGTAAATCACCACTTAGAGTGGCGATACATATATTTTTTTGTTTTTTTTTTAAGAAATCGCCACTTACCGTGGCGACACTTTAAATTATTATTATATTTTTAAGAAATCGCCGGTACTAGTGGCGACACCTAATTTTTTTATTTTTTTGACTTTCTATTTTAGTGACGGAAATAAATCCGTCACAAAAGCCTTAAATGAAAGCAATCAGTGACAGAATATGAAGAAAGAAATTTTCCGTCTTACGTCCCAAAATCCAAGAGAACAATATTAAATAAAATAGCGACGGAAATTTGAGAAGGGATTCTACCGTCGCAAAAGGTTAGCGATGAAATATCTTTTTTGTGACGGATAGTTTTTCAATCCATGTTCTGTCACTAATTCTTTTAAATCATATACCAGGATTTTGTGACGGATTTTTTCCGTCACTAATATAGAAAGTCAAAAAAATAACAATAAGGTGTCGCCACTACCCGTGGCGATTTCTAAAAAAAAATATTAATAATTTAAAGTGTCGCCACTAACAGTGGCGACGACTTCTTAAAAAAACAAAAAAAATATATATGTATCGCCACTTAGAGTGGCGATTTACACTAGTTTGGTAAATAAAAAAAAATATACACTATATAATGGTAAATAACTAAATATGTTTCAAAACTACAATTGGTGGTAAAAAAGTCTATAGAATATTATAGAAGTAGAGTGTACCTGGAAGGGGTACATGAAATCTTCATTGAGTTGCTTACCATGCTGTCCATTTAAAGCTGCCACTTAGAGGGTTAGGACAAAATAACACCAAAGCAAACGAAACGTCACAGCATATTTCTATTCTATTATACTGGAACTGAGGTGAAGGAAGGAGAAAATTCTGTTTTAGTGTGATTACACTGGCTGTTGAGATCTTCACATAAAGCTTACACACCTGACACCTTTATTGTTGTCTAGGACCTAGAGCTTAGCTTTTGGTTCAGATGGCTGACAAAGAAGATGCCATGCATGCAGTTTTGAAGGAAGCTGTGGATTTGGTACCTAACAAAGCAGCCCATTACTCTGTTTCTTTCCCCTGTTTTCGTAGAATTGTTTAGAGTTTGAAATGTTTTGCATTTGGTTTTGTACCATTTTTTTCAAAAAGATCATTCCTCTATCTCTCTCTCTCTTTCTCACTGATCATTGGTTAGTGAGTGTTTCTGGGTTTTGTTTCTATTTGTGGTCTTGGGAATTTCAAGTTCTGTTCTGTTATCTGCAAATTTTGTCTCCTTTTATTGTTCTGATTATGCCTCTCTCTCTCTCTCTCTCTCTCTCTCTCTCTCTCTCTCTCTCTCTCTCATTCAATAGCTTGGATTTGATTGCAGGAAAGCGTGCCAGTTGAGGAGGTGTTTGAGACTCTGAGGTGTGATTCAAATGGACTGACAACAAAGGCTGCTGAGGAGAGATTGGCCATCTTTGGCTACAACAAGCTTGAGGAGAAGGAGGTCTTGTCCTTTAGTGTTTTGACTGTTTTCTTGTTTGTTTTGCTTTTTTCTCTTTTGTGATTGCAGATGTGAAACAGATAAATTTCCCCTTATTGTAATGCTACAGTAGACACTACAAAATGATCCTATGATCTGTTGTTTAATAAAATTTGTCTTTATTCTTTGGAGAGCTTTGAAAGAGGTTTACTTCTTTTTTGTTGTTTGTGAGGTTCTATGGCTTATCTTGTGGATTTTGCAGGAGAGCAAGTTTTTTAAGTTTTTGGGATTTATGTGGAATCCTCTCTCATGGGTCATGGAAGCAGCAGCAATCATGGCCATTGCTCTGGCCAATGGAGGAGTAAGCTACTGAATACTTGTACTCTTTAATTTTTTTGAAAATTTATTTTAGTTTTTGAATGTTTGGATGCACAAAATAGTGAAAAAACTATTGAACATAGTTGTACATGTCAAGGATAGAAGGTTCTTTTGAGTTTTAACATTGTATTATACTGTTATATTTTGCACAATTTTCTGATATTATTCTTCATTTGGAAATGGATTCTGTGCGGTCAAGGAAACCCTACATTCACGCAGTTACACAACTGATTTATATCCACCATAGGATGAAATATATGAACCGACCGATTTTGGTTGGATGAATCAGATTGTGTGACAGCATGAATGCAGAGTATCCTTAACTGCAGGGAACCTAATCCATCTTCATATCCTTCAGGGCAAACCTCCTGATTGGCAAGACTTTGTTGGGATTATCTCACTTCTTTTTATAAATTCAACAATAAGTTTCATAGAGGAGAACAATGCTGGTAATGCTGCTGCAGCTCTAATGGCTCGCCTAGCGCCCAAAGCTAAGGTATTAGTTACTAAAAAGCAGATATGTTTGTTGCTATAACTTATTTTTGGATTTTGGTGTAAGATTCATGTAAGAATCAATATTTGATTCATACATTTTTTGTCTTTGTTTATTATGCCAAAAATACTTATTCAGGTCCTTCGAGATGGGAAATGGAATGAGGAAGATGCTAGTATTCTTGTTCCTGGTGATATAATTAGTGTTAAGTTAGGAGATATTATCCCTGCAGATTCTCGCCTGCTTGAAGGTGATCCATTGAAGATTGATCAGGTGCGCCTTGTTGCCTTTTGCTGTCTTGTCTTGTTTATGATATCTTGCTATCATTTTCTCTTTGTTGATCTCTTAGTTTCCGGTTCGGGTTGCAGTCTGCACTTACAGGTGAGTCTCTTCCAGTCACAAAAGGCCCTGGTGATAGTGTTTATTCAGGCTCTACATGCAAGCAGGGAGAGATTGAAGCACTTGTTATTGCAACTGGAGTTCATACCTTCTTTGGCAAGGCTGCTCATCTTGTTGACTCCACAAATCAAGTTGGCCATTTTCAGAAGGTAAAATGAGGATTCGGATTTAATATAGTCGATTGCACTGCACTCACAAATTTAGGTCTTTCGATCAAGATTAGACAGCTTACATCTTTAGATGCATTTATATTCAATTTATTAAATCAAATAGGTACTGTTTGATTTAATCCAATGGCTCATAATGACTGATTGCACTGACTGCGTCAAAAAGTGACTGCAGTCAGTTCAGGTCTGTAAAATGAACTTGAGTCTTTTTAACTTTATCCAAAAATAAGAAGAAAGGGCCTTCTCACGAGAGAAATATAAGTTAAATGTCATTAGAATTAGTTGCAGGACTAAGGACTTCAAATATTAGTGAGTCAGAAGTCATAACATATAATGTAGAGAACTTATGGACACAAAATGGTATGTGCTTAAAAAGTTGATGGTTTTCAGGTTGTGGAGCTGTAGCGTATGATACAATCTTTGCACATCAACAAGCTTCCTTTTGATTTTGCTTTCTTCTATATATGAAAAAAAAAATGTTTAACATCTATACTTAGCATTATTTTGGTTCCTTAAACAGGTCCTAACTTCTATTGGGAACTTCTGCATATGTTCAATTGCTGTGGGAATGATAGTAGAGATCATTGTCATGTACCCTATTCAACACCGGAAATATCGCCCCGGGATTGACAATCTGCTAGTGCTTCTTATTGGAGGAATTCCTATAGCCATGCCTACTGTTTTGTCAGTGACAATGGCAATTGGATCCCACCGTTTATCCCAGCAGGTAGACATTAGTGCTTCTATTATAAGTGCTTATTTCAAGTTTTCACCAACTAAATGTTAATCTCTATTAGTTATGCTTTTTATAATTATTGCAGGGTGCTATTACTAAAAGAATGACAGCCATAGAAGAGATGGCAGGTATGGATGTATTGTGCAGTGACAAAACTGGAACTTTGACTTTGAATAAACTATCAGTTGACAAGAATCTTATTGAGGTTAGTAGTAGTCAGTTTTGTCTTGCTTTGATTTCTGATTTTCTTTGTGGTATTGCTACACGAGTGTTTTTAATGTTTTATGTAGGTTTTTGCTAAAGGAGTAGACACAGATACTGTTGTTCTCATGGCTGCTCGAGCTTCTAGAGTGGAAAACCAAGATGCTGTAGATGCTGCTATTATAGGGATGTTGGGAGATCCAAAAGAGGTATAATATTCATTGGCAATAATATTTCTCTTTTTCTTAATGCTAACAAAAAACATGCTCAATGAAAACATGTTTCTTGTGTTTAGTGCAGCTAGTATAACACTAACATTATAAAAAAAAAACTGTTTTCATTTCTTTTTTTTCTGTTTACTACATGCAGTTTTCTGCTCTAATCACCACATTTCAAATATCTAATATATTTAATTTACTGAGTTATTAGGATTTAGGATTATTAGTTACTGTAGTAGGAGATTTATATTGGGGAAAGTATTAATGTAGTAAGGTCTATTTCTATACATTTGTTAAAATTATGTACAGAAGTATTTACTCAATCATATTCTGTTTCTTACCTCTAGTATCTTCATCTTAAATATTTTGTGTATGACTTTTTCTAAATTTTAGGCAAGGGCTGGTATTAGAGAGGTTCACTTCCTCCCCTTTAATCCAACTGACAAACGGACTGCTCTAACTTATATAGACCCTGATGGTAAAATGCACCGTGTCAGCAAAGGTGCACCTGAGCAGGTAACTTGAGGAGCCAACTTATTACTTGTGTTTAATGTTCCCACATGACAATGGAAGTGATTCATACATTTCATTACTGTTAGATTTTGAACCTTGCACGCAATAAATCAGAGATAGAACACAGAGTTCACGCTGTCATTGATAAGTTTGCAGAGCGCGGATTACGGTCTCTTGCAGTAGCCTACCAGGTACATGTTTATTATGCTCTATCTTTTGGTGTGGAGGGAGCAAATACAAGTTACATTATTGCTGACTACATTGGTCATTATATCACAGGAAGTTCCTGAAGGAAGGAAAGAGAGCCCAGGAGGGCCTTGGCAATTTATTGGATTGATGCCTCTTTTTGACCCACCTAGACATGATAGTGCAGAGACGATACGAAGGGCATTGAATCTCGGAGTAAGTGTCAAAATGATAACAGGTAACTGCTTGAATTGCGTTGGTAAATTATCAAACTTATTGTTGGTTAAGTAATTGGAGTTAGGCAAAATTGCACAAAAAGGAACATTCTTGCTCCTGACATAAACTGCAGTTGCAATTGCAATTCTGACTAGTGTTAACATTTTAGCTTCTTTTCTATATGTCTGGTTTGCATTTTTGTGGCATGGTTTGTGCAATTAGTTATCTTAGTATAACCATGCTATTATTTTCTCTTGTAAATGTGTCGCTTCTCACTTGTGCTTTGGATATAATTATAGTAATTTACATTAACTTTTACAAATAAATCCAGAAAGTCGTGTTAAGTTTTATGGCCTCCCTTCATGTGTCTATTAACAGGGAATTTGCATATGGTTTTTACTCCTTTGTGAAGTCACAATGTATTTAAGTTGAATTTTGAAATTAGTGCTTGTAGCCTGACCTTGTCAATACCTATGCATGAAAAAATTGAAATTATTCAGAGATTTGGAAGCATTAATAGTTTGGTTTATCTAATTGACATATTTCTGAATGATGTTTTTGTGTTCTATTTCTTCTAGGTGACCAACTAGCAATAGCAAAAGAAACAGGACGCCGTCTGGGAATGGGAACCAACATGTACCCCTCATCGACTTTATTAGGCCAAAACAAGGATGAAGCAATTACTACCTTACCAGTTGATGAATTAATTGAAAAGGCGGATGGATTTGCTGGTGTTTTTCCAGGTACATCATCTTTCTTTTCTCTTTAAATTCCAAGCATTTAGAAAACATATAATATTCCTGACATTCAATTTGAAAACAAGCTAGAATTCTTATAATATCTTGGAGAAGTAACTAAATGGCTCAGATCAGATGCCACTTTCATATGATGTTGCTCAGTTTTACTTTCATTTGCTTGAATTGATGACTTTGTTTAACACAGAGCACAAATATGAGATCGTGAAACGTTTACAAGCTAGGAAACATGTATGCGGGATGACTGGTGATGGGGTTAATGATGCCCCTGCTCTTAAAAAGGCAGATATTGGGATAGCTGTTGCTGATGCAACTGATGCGGCTCGTAGTGCTTCTGATATTGTTCTAACAGAACCAGGTCTCAGTGTTATCATTAGTGCTGTACTGACGAGCCGTGCAATATTCCAAAGGATGAAGAATTACACGGTGAGTCTACATTCATTTCTAACCTCTAATGGAGTTTGGTTTTAAGTTGAACACATGGTAGTTAAGGTGAAATGCATGACTCAGCTACCATCTGATGACTTTAGAAAATTTAATATTCTGCTGTATTTTCTTATCATCTAATAGCATCATGTCTAAAATCCTTTAATGCTCCATTTTAGTTAAATAATGATAATGATGATTTTTTAAATTTCAGATTTAACTTATTGATTTCCTTTTGTACAGATCTATGCAGTTTCCATCACAATCCGTATAGTGGTAATTATATAGCCTTAGCTTTACTATTACCTATTGTTCTTGTGCTCATATGAATTTGATTACTGACTTCAGAATTTCTTCTGTGACAGCTTGGTTTCATGTTACTGGCTCTCATATGGCAATTTGATTTTCCACCATTCATGGTGCTGATTATTGCAATTCTTAATGATGGTCTGTACCTTATTTTTCAACGCTAACCTAGTTTATCCCTTTTTATTAGTAAAGTCATGGATATTTTTGTAACCATTGCAAACTAATTAGTTGCCAAAGAGTGCTGCTGTTTCTGATGTCAAAACCCCTTATTACCTTTTTCTCTCCTTAAATATATGATATGTTGAATATTTCAGGTACCATTATGACAATATCAAAGGATAGGGTAAAACCATCTCCATATCCAGATAGCTGGAAGCTGGCAGAGATCTTTACCACTGGAATAGTTCTTGGTGGTTATTTGGCTATGATGACAGTCATTTTCTTTTGGGCGGCATATAAAACAGATTTTTTCCCTGTAAGAAAACTAGTCTTGAATCAAATTAATGGTATTCATGTGTGTCAAGGGCCAAATGAAACTTGTCCATATCCAAAGCACACCCTTATAAGCTTTTTTGGATTTCGGATGATGATTGCTGCTGACTTTCCATGACTAACTTTGCTCAATTGCCTGTACTGATCCTCATTGAGAAATTTTGCAGCGCAATTTCGGGGTCCCAAGTCTTCAGAAAAAGGATGTGGATGACTTTAGAATGCTTGCCTCAGCAATATACCTGCAAGTTAGCACAATTAGTCAAGCCCTCATATTCGTTACACGGGCGCGGAGTTGGTCTTACGTTGAGCGTCCGGGTTTGCTTCTTATAGCAGCTTTTATTATTGCCCAGCTGGTGAGTAGCTTATTTTTTCCTCAACCAATTCTGGCACTCATATGCTACTTACAGTAGTTTCTCCCAAGAATTGATTTTGACTTTAGAACCAAATGTAGAAGGATTTCCACACATGCTATTAATAACTTGTCCATCTTCTTTGATGAGTAGATAGCTACACTGATTGCAGTTTATGCAAATTGGAGTTTTGCTGCTATTGAAGGGATTGGATGGGGTTGGGCTGGTGTTGTTTGGCTTTATAACCTCATCTTTTATATCCCACTTGATTTCATCAAGTTCATTACTCGATATGCCTTGAGTGGCAGGGCTTGGGATCTTGTTATTGAACAAAGGGTATGTGTAATGTGTTCCTGTCTTCCCTATCAATTATATTGATTAATTCAACATTTGAGCCTGTTGCTTAATTTGTCGAATGCAATCTTTGTCAGATTGCTTTTACAAGGAAAAAGGATTTTGGAAAGGAAGAACGCGAACTTAAATGGGCACATGCACAGAGGACACTTCACGGCCTTCATCCACCAGAAACTAAGATGTTCAATGAACGTAAAAATTACACAGACATTAATCAGATGGCTGAAGAGGCTAAAAGACGAGCAGAAATTACAAGGTATGCATTCATGTGTTTATGCTAAACTATGATGATCTCCTCTGAGGTAGTTTTCCTTAAAATCAAGATTAGGCCTAACACTACCCCAAAAACTAGCTTAGAAATGAGAATTGTTCTACCTTTTATTAAGACTTATTTGGTCATATCTCTAGTCAATGTGAGACTTTTCTACCGTCGCCTGTATCCATAACTTCTTACATGTTGCATATTCCCATGGCATTTATGGGGAATTTTCATAAAATAAAATGCAAAGCATGTTCAGATGAAGCACTCAAGGCTCTTGTGAACTTATGTTAAGATTTTTTTTTTGGCAGACTGAGAGAACTGCATACTCTGAAGGGCCATGTTGAGTCAGTGGTTAGGCTGAAGGGACTTGACATTGACACAATACAGCAAGCATACACTGTCTAAAAGGCAGACTTGATGTTGTAACAAATATATGCCTTAACTTAAACCTATAGCACAGTTGTTCCTCCACACTGCACTCTATATGCTTGTTCCTGGCAGTTTTGCATGGATTGTGTGTGGAGGAAACACTAGGTTCTAGGATATTGAGAGTAGGATTCATAATATATTAGGGGTGGGACTCGTATAATTTAATAGGATTCCTTATGAATTTCAATCAATAAGAGAGTGATTATTGTAGAAAGTTGTTGACAGAGTATTGCTAGCATTTCTAATTTGTGTTGTGTCTAGAAAGACATGAAATTATCGATAGAGTACTCTAAAAAGTTTAAGACCCGTCTATGTGCACACCAAATAGCACTTATTAATTATTTAGTGCATTTTCTAGTAGATAAGCTCAAAGAAGCCCGTATCCAAACGGGCTCAGTAGTATTGCTAGCATATTGCTGCTTCATTGGTACATGCATAAAATGATTCAATTTTGAGGAAAAATTTATTGGATTAAGAAATAGATACTTTAAATGGATCTAGTAAAACACAAAGCAGCACAAACAACAAAATGAAAACACAAAAGCAATCCTACGACATAACACAAAACTAAGAAACGCAAAAACAGACGCTCTAAACCTCTCTAGATGATTAGCTCTAAGATGTCTCACACAAGCATGCAAACCCTCATCAGTACTGGAAAATACAACTCCGCATAATTTCTCTGCTATCAAGACCTGGAGATCCTTCTTCTTCTTCGTAGGCCGACCTCACCCTTTGTGAACAAGCGAGAATAAACAAGTTGTTGACAAGTAGAAGCAGATCTTCAAGTTTGTTGGCAGCTTTCATTGCAATACATCAGCAATGTCATTCGTTATAATCAGTACAAGCTTCAACTAGAGCACTATTTTCAGAATACTGAAAAAATACACCTGAGTAGATACTCCTCCATATACGAGATGTCACACACATCTCAAAATCACATAACTTTCTTAAAGTTTGATCTACAGGATCATAGCATAGTGCTGCTTCTTCACCTACAAGCCAAACCAATATTGATTTCTCTTGTTTTACTGGGCAAGCAATGTTAAGGCCAAAACGATTGAAGCCTAAATTCATGAATGGAAATTCAACTCCTAGATCAACACGGTGCCTCAATAACCAACTAGAGTAATCTTCCTTAAGCTCAAAAATATCAAAAATATCAGTTTTGTTACTAAAATCAGTAACCATCAAATGCAAACTCCCACCTGACTCCCCAAAATAAAAAAATTATCGGTTCTGCCATTCTAACAGGGGCATTGGGAAATTTTTGAGACACTGAGTATCAACATCAAAATACACCGAGAACTCAGCTTTATTACACCAATGAATAGCACCATTGCAGTAAACAGCATTAGCAGGCTCCAGTGTAAATGTTGTAGAGAGAAAAACCCCAGGACCGATCCATGAACGGGTTTTGAAAGAATATAAATTGAAGACAGATGGAATCCGTGAACTCTGGCCACCCCGTGTTGCAATTGAAAAGACTTTATAGTATGGTGATATGTGAGGTTCAAAAGCAAGATAAAGGTCAATTATTTTACTCTTTCCTGAGAATGGGTGGTTACTCAAAGTGAGAGTGGTGAAGTCTTTGGTGACAAGGTTACATATGAAGTACGTGGAGTCATTATGGCAAAGGAGAAGACCGTTGCATGAACGAATGACGATGATTCTAGATTGGTTGAGGAAATTCAAATTGAGAACACGAACGGTTGGGGTTGTTGTGGTAAAGGAAAAGATGTGTGATGGCCGGCCATCGGCGTTGGGCAAAATAAGGGAAGTGGGGTAGCGTTGTTGGTTACGAAGGGAGTGAGCGTGAAGGAATTGATGGTCAGAGATGAGTATCAGTCACTGCTTTGAAACACACTTTAATCGAATAAGGGATTTCAACGACACTCGAAGAAGGATCTCCCACATAATGTCTACACTTCCGACCACATTCTCAGCTGGGCTTGCACTTAATTTTGCATTCTAATTTGGCAACCACAAGGAAGAGAAAAGAAAAAATAAACAACGGCACTTAGATGAAGTGAAAGCAAAAGCAAGTCTCCTTGTAGATTTTGTACCACTCTTTTCTAGGACATCTCCAACGCCGTCATCATCATTATAATATACTAAATATTCATTTGGAAGATGAAAATTTAGTTTTTGCACTAACGGCCATCGTTTGTGTATGGTAAAACCAAATGTTCTCCAAACCGCCTCACACGGTGAAAGATAGCGACAATCATAATATTGCTTTACCTCATCAACTTGTTCTTTCGCTTGTGCGTCGTTGTCCTGATTTGAAATTTCAAGCATTGCTCGGTCTGCCCCCCTTTGTTGATATATTTGAACAAATATTTTATAGCATTGGACTTGTTACAATACTCCACATTAATGTGAGCTTGATACCTCATAAGGAGTGTGGGATTGTAAGGCACAACATACCTGCAATGAAGAACATGCCGCATGCAGATTACGATAGTAATAAATAACATATATGAGCTATATTTAATTTTTCAACGAAGTTATTTTTTTCAAATTGGTCTAAATTTAGTGTACCCACAATGCATATTAAAACTGCAAAAAAATTCATACCTGTTGTCAATTTCAATGTCTTTTTTCTTGATCACAATCTCTGTTTGCCTTCTTCTATACTGCGGATAGCCTTCTTCGTCAATAGTGGTGGTGTTTTGAAATTTATTTGCAAAGAATTTAGTGCACCTACCCTTCTCCATGCATGGTGATTTTTTGTTTGCACTACCACACGGTCCCTGTATCATGAAATTTGAAACTATAGCGTGCAACTTGGGATATAACACTGGATCAGGAAGCTCGGCAGAGATTACTTTGTCAATGTCGTCCCCAGTCTTCAACTTATTCTCACCTTGCAACCAAATCAGTATGTGCGCGTAAGGAAGTCCTCTTTTCTGAAATTCTATTGTATACATACCTAAAAAACCATATTAAGGATTAAAAAAGTTTCTCTAACAACTTCACATGATCTTTAGCTAATTACAACTTACAATCATATTCGTCTTCTCAAAAGAAGAAGAAAATTTAAATAATTCAAAAGAGAAAAATGAATAGAGACGGGAAACATTATAATTGAGCAATGAATTACACAACATAAGTGAGGCATAGTAATGCAGATGCGAATAAATTACGCACCTGCGTCCACTTTTCCAAATATATGACCATTTTTGAAATCTTTCATCAGCTGGTTCACCTTCATCTTAAAAATGCGAACTAAAATATCTGGACGCTCATCTGGCTGAGATCCTCTTGACTCAACAAACGGCTTGATCCTCTCGTCCCGTTAAATGTGGCTTTTCTTATTTGACAAAAAAGAAACCAACAATTGTAATAAAATTTGTAAAATGAACGGAGGCCAGCCCATCCATCGGTTATTGCAGCAAAACCATCATGAACTTCATACTTCAACACTAAAGTTTTTCCTAGAGGGTCAACAATGTACCATGTCCCAGCAGTCTGAAGTTTAAGCCTCATGATATCATATTCACTAATCAAACCATAGTCCTGCAAATTAAAACGAAAACCTTAATTAAGCTGTAGACAATAGAAAATATATAAAGACCAATTCATAAAAAAAATGTAGGTAAAGAATAAACATTCCCCATATGATGTAGAACAACAAAGTTCTGCATCTCCATGATCAAAACAAATGCAATAAAGGAAAAAAAAAATGAACACCCAAAGGCAATGGGTATTGTATTGGTGGTTGAATTGTTATGATGATGTCAATTTATACTACTTTGATTACGTAAAGGTGGATTAATTGGAAATAAATATTTATATTTTTTCAATCAAAAACACACTGATTTCGTTAGCTATTTTCCATATTTAACAATGCTACATATTATTGTTGTTGACTTTTAGTAATAAAACCATTTTCTTTAATTAAAAAAAAAGTTAAACGGGTTAACAAAGGAAGAGCCTAGTGTGAAGAAGGATGCAGTAACACTGCTCGGTAACCAATAGTATGTAACAATGCTCGGTTATAACACTGATTTTGTAATGAAAAAAAAAAACAAATTCTGAAAAGTAACGGTTAACAAAATTTTGTTTTTGACTATGAAAAAATAAATGTAATTCCAAGTAGTATCATCAAAAAATTCCATATTTGTTATTTTCATTAATGCATACATCAAAAAAAATTGTATTTACTTATTTATTGTTTAATGCTGTAATTAATGTCGACCAATCAAAAATGAAGGATTTGGACCAATGAGAAATAGACATGTGGAAATTCAATGAAAACACCCAATAATTTGTCAATATTTAAATTTTAAAAACTGAATAAATTTTTTTTAAAACATTATAAGTTTGGATTTTAAATAAATTCATTGGAAATTCTATCATCAGTTAAAGATTTATAAAATCCAAAACTCATCAATGTAATATAATTTAAATATATTTCTACGAAAATAATTTGCTACCGTAAAAAACAAAAATGATTTGTTTGATATTTAATTTTTAAAAATTTATTTAAATATGATTAAGTCTAGTGTTATAGGAGTACTAGCAGTTAGCCCGTGCATTGCACAGGGTTTTAACTTTAATATATACAAAATAAACATAAACAAATTTCAGTATATTAAAATTATTTTTTTATTATTTTTTCTTTTTCAAAAAAATAAATAAAAATAATAATTCTAAAACTGATTAAAGGAGATATTTTAGGAGATTGAAAAAACTATAATTTAAAAATTAAAATTAAAAAGAAAACATGTGAATGAAAGATAATGAAGAAAAGATAAATTAAAAAATTGAAAATTAAGATAACTAATAAGTGATGACATGGCTTAATGAGAGAGTGAGATTTTTGTGAGAGTGCTTCTCTGATGAGAATGAGGTCTCTCTTTTATTAGATAACAGAGTGGATGTTTGAAACTTGAATAAAGTTATGTATAACATATACTAGTATTGGTGTGCTGAGATGTCAAGTGTCAGTAAAGAAGTCCCACTTTGGAAGATTTGGAGAGTAATGAGCACTTTATAAGTGAGGGGATCCTTACACCTAATGCCTTAAGGTTTTTGGTGAAAGATGTGGTGTCCAATCCACTTGTGGTGTGCTCATGTAAGCCCAATATGATGATCCCTCAGTTTATCCTCTTGCGGCCCAACAGTGGTATCAGAGCCGATGGTTAGTGCGATCATGGTGACGGCTCCTTGTGTTGAAAGTCTTCCTAGCAATGGTGGCTAGGCGGTGTGTCCCGTTGATGGAGATCCAACAACGGTGCAAGTATTTGGAGATTGGAAGATTTGGAGAGTAATGAACACTTTATAAGTGAGAGGATCCATGCACTTTGTATCTTCATGTAAGTCCAATGCAATGATCCCAGTTTAACCTCTTGCGGCCCAACATGTTGTACGATGCATGGGTATGAAAGACTAATCCGATGAGAATATATAAGAAATAAAGAAACTGAACAATGAAAAATAATAAAATTATGAAAGATACAACTGGATGAAAAATTGGAAAGAAATATTTCAAATAGTCATTTTGTGGTATAAATCTGTCGAACCATGAAGATCATGCATTCTAAAAAATTAACTGAAAATTATAGCCTGAGCAATATAAACCCTTTTTTTTATACATCAGAAAACTGCCTGAGCAATCTTAATAATATATAAAGCTCATCCACCAAAGTGGGTCACATTATTATTTAATTTCCACATGTTTTCATTTCATTGGTTGTTACTATTGAATTTCCAAATGTCCTAATCTTATTGGTCCACATTAGTTAATTTTCATTGGTCCAAATTAATGAGTCAATAAACCAATAAATAAATCATTAAATACCACATGTTTATGCAATACGTTTTCAACACTAAATTTGAGCGTGAATCATCATTTTGCATTTATTTTTAATGTTTATAAATGTAAATTTTGACAAAATTAATTGAGCACAATCAATAAATTAACTCAAAAGATTCATCTTCATTTGAAGGAATATGTCGATACGTTTCTATGCAATTCATAATCAAGAATTAATATTTGATCTAAAAATTAGGATATATCTATGACCTCCAATTCAAATTCAGTTTTGAATTCAAAATTTTCTCATTCAATCTTGAATTCAAAGTGAGTCATATATTGTAACCTAAATGCCACATGTTTTTATCCTATTGGTTGTTACAATAATTTTCCAAATGTATGAATTTGATTGCTACATTTTTTTTTATAGGTAAATGTTAGACCATCTCCAATGGTTTCAACATTCAACACCCTCAACATTCCACTTTTTCTCTTCCCAACACTCCACATCACCTTCTCTCTCCAGTTCAACACTTCATTCAACTTTTACCCACTCCAATGGTTTTTCATTCAACACCCTACCCCCTACCCCACCACTTTTTTTATTTCATATTTTGATTTAATTTTATATTTTTCTTTTTATGATTTCATAAAATTAAAATTTTCGATAAAAATTAAATTAAATAAACTATTATCGATTTAATTTAATTTAATGTTTTTTTATTTTTTAAATTAAATTAAATTAACGTAATATTTTTTTAACGTAAATTAAATTAAATCACTTAACAATTTAATATTTTTTTAAAAAAATATACACAATAATTTATTTTATTTTATTAACTTCAAATGGAAGAAAAGAAACTAAGCACACAATAATATATTTTATTTCAAAGCAAAGGGGATAATAGAAAGATAATAAGATGATGAAAAACTTGGTTTTTTTTCTGTGTCCAAATCAAACGAACCAAGTCTCTATTTATAGAGAAAAAAAATCATGAATTTTGGTAAAAAAATTATATTTTTAAATTTTTTTTGAATGAAATAATTGAGTTGGAAAGATTATGATAAACGAAAATCGTCCGGACCAATCAAACGGAGCCACGTGTTGATCTGCAGCCCCTCTCTCTCCACTGGGTCCCACACGCAGGTTTCACAAGTGTTGAATTTTTTCAACTTCTCTCTCCCCCTTTCAACTTTCAACACCTCCATTACAATACCATTTCAACATTAAACACCATATATTCAACACCATTGGAGATAGTCTTAGTGGTTAGTTGTTAGTAATTACAAATGCTCCTCCTCAGGGTTCGAACCCTGGACCTCCATTTCCAACACTTATTTCTACCCTTAGCTCAACCAAGTGAGCTACCCCTCCCACCCTCTAATTGCTACATAAATGACACATATAAAATGTCAAACAAGATATCGTGTTTTATTCCAATTGTTGGATGACTTGATGCAAGTAATATTCTCATTGATTAAATGCTCATAATTGATACCATTTTTTTCCAATTGGTGAAGTAAAAGTCTGATGGGTATATTATCATTCCTTTTTAAATTTAACGAAAATTGTTAGTAACTATACATGTCAATCACGGTTAAATATAAACATAACCATTGATATCGTGTTTATTTAGAGAAAAATATTTTTTTTTCATTCACATTAGTGACTTCAGATATAACACACTATGAATTCAATATTCGAATCTATATCCAGAATCAAAAGCTTGGAAGATAGTTGTTAAATTACTATGACTATGGAGAGTCTCTAAAGCAAAGCAGTCTGATCAACCTGACTTTATCGAAATGCTCCTCATGAATGTTAAGGTTTGTTTGAGAAAATTCATATTTATTTTGAAAATTAATTTTTTGTAATTATATTTTTGTAATTAGATGTGAATTTTAAACCAATATCGGGAATAAAAAATTATTTACTAAATAGATAAAAAAAATTATTGTGCATCATTGATTTTTTTAATTTGAATTTTTCAAAATTTATACAAATTAAAAAAATATTTTTATTTTAGACCCAAATCCTAACTAAATTTTTTACCATTTATAATTGAAATTGATAACGGGTATGTTATTTACAACAGTTGTAAGAATATTAATGATGAATTCAATCTCAAAACCTAATGATGTTTGGGATGCATGTTGACTTCTCTTATTAGAAGGCATTCTACACCATAAAAGAAAAATATTTCATGATCCAGGTATGTAGGTTTTCAAGTTATATTATTAAGATTTGAAATGTTGCTATAATAATATGATTATTTCTTGAGATTTAATTTAAATGAAATTCAAAAATTTAGAAAATCACGTTGCGCATGATAATTATGCAAAATGTGTGAACATTATTAGTTATATTCGATACAGTTAAAAAACATTAGTTAATCTTCCTTCTCGACTGTTGGACTACAAATCGCACATGCTGATTTGAAAGAATTATGTATCATTGAAATTGAGAAGTTGCTCCAAAGAAATGGTAGGTCATTAAATGTTTACCCATCTTTGCCATCTCCAGAATATGATGAAGTCCTGCAATTTGATAATAGATTTATTGTCGATGAACTAAACTATGACAAATATGCATTAAATGTACAATATGAAGAGTTGCTTAGTATGCTTACACCTGAGCAAAAGTATGTATATGATAAGGTTGTCACATCAGTGTTTTCAAACGCAGGAGGCTTCTACTTTTTATATGGCTATGGTGGAACCGAAAAGACTTTTGTTTGGAACACTTTATCTGCGTCACTTAGATCTAGAGGACTAATTGTTTTTAATGTTGCTTCCAGCGGCATAGCATCATTACTCTTGCCAGGAGGCAGAACAACTCATTCTAAATTTTGCATTCTATTAGATGTTACAGAGACCTCAATATGTAATATAAAGCAGGGAAGTCTACAAGCAAAGCTTCTGCTTGAAATAAGCCTTATTATATTGGATAAAGCTCCAATGTTGAAAAGGTTTTGTTTTGAAGCTCTTTGACGTTACACTCCGAGATTTAATGAGGTTGAAAAATGAAGACAACGTACATAAACCTTTTGGAGGAAAAATAGTAATACTTGGAGGTGATTTTAGACAAATACTACCTGTAATAACTAGAGGAAGCAAACAGGAAGTTGTGGAAGCTACTGTAAACTCTTCATCATTGTGGAAGCATTTTAAAGTTATGAAATTGTCTAAGAACATGCGTCTAAACATTGGAGGAAGCATTTTGCTTTTGCCGATTGCACTCGGATAGCGGCCTGGGCCGTCCTGGAATGGGAAAAAAATGAATTAGATGGACTGGACTTCGATGGGCTTTGTTTGGAAAGCCAAGAAAAGGTGGCATTTCCGGGCTTTCCAAAGCTGAAAATAGATCTGAATGCTAACATTGGGCTAACCTTCACTCCACTCCAATAGAATGGGGAAACGAGCAGAAGCATATTTTGTCTGCCATCCCTCAGGGCAAATCCGTGTTCATCACAGGCTCTGCTGGGACTGGTAAAAGACGGTTGATGAAGCAAAAGAAATCTAGGAGTTTGCAGATTGGATTCTTAAAATTGGAAATGACGATCATTTTGATTCCAGAGCATGAAAGTATGATGTTCAAATCTCGCCAGATCTGCTCATCCCAATAAGTCCCGACCCATTAATGGAATTGATCACACAAAATAAAAGACCCGCAATTCTTTTAAGATAGAGCAATATTCGCCGCTAAACTGGAGGTAGTTGAAATGATAAACACTTACATGCTTGGCATGGTAGCTGCACCATAACATGAATATCTGAGCTCCGACTCTACCTTGCGATCTGATGAGGATTCTGAAATCCGGGGTGAGTGGGTTACTATAGAATTTTTGAACGACACAAAAAGTTCAGAAATCCCTAACTACAAACTATTATTGAAAGTAGGTACTGCAATCATGCTTTTGAGAAATATAGACCGAGCAATAGGTTTACCCAATGGAACCAGGTTAATTGTGGATGAACTTGGTGAACATGCTATTGGTGCAACTGTTATCACGGGAACAAATGCTAATGACAAAGTACACATTTCAAGAAGGAACTAAATCCATTCTAATTCCAAATTTCCAATTAAATTTAGAAGAAGACAGTTTTCAATTGCAATATGCTTCGCGATGACCATAAACAAACGCAAGGACAAACACTATCTTAGGTTGGACTCTTCCTTCTGAGGCCCGTCTTCACTCATGGCCAGTTATATGAACCTCTCTCTACAATACGCTCAAGAAAGGGTCTTAAACTTTGTATAATGGATACAAAGATGGCACCCGCGCGGGGTGGGGACATGGAGTGCCTCTCTACTCCCCATCCCCGCATCCCTTCTCTGTCCCCAACCTTAGTCCCTATCCCTGTGGCGGGGTGAACCCCACCTCCCCACAGGTCCCACGGATCCCCTAGGGATCACCAATATATCATTAAAAATAAAATAAAAAATACATAAATTTATACCTGGACCACAAATGTTTAAATATAGAAACCACATATTTTTTTTACCTCAATAACATTTTTATCTTCATTAAAAATATGTTGTTCAAACTGAAATTTTGAAGTACCTAATCAGCTACGTTTATGATCTTTTTTATTTTTTTATTAGCTACTTGACTTTATTATTAAGGGTATTTTTGAATTTTTACCTATGCACATAGGGCGGGGAGGGTGATCCCCACCCCCATCCCCAAATTTGTCTCGGGGGGATTTCGTCCACACCCCACCCTCACGAGAAAAAAAATTCTCCAAGATCGTGTCCCCAAATGGGGCAATCCCACAGGATCCCCATGTGCAGGTGAAAATTATCATCCCTAACCGAATGAGTCGGGAAAACAACAGATCAGTACTGTTAATGTAGTGTTTAAGGAAGTTTTTAAAATTATTTGATATATACAACACAATTTCATTTATTTATTTCATTTTTCTCCTCATATATTATTATACGGTTGACTTATTTATAATTTAAATTATATATATATATGAAAACTAATTTATTTATAAAAAAATTCTATCATAAAATTCCGTGCAACGCACGGGTTATTGCACTAGTATAATAAGGAAGTTTTCAAATAGAAAAGGCAAGTGAAAATATAAAATTGGTATCGAATTAAAATGAAACAAAGCCATTAAGAGAGAGTCCATATATTCTTTTCCCATTCAACAAAAGAAGAGAGTCCATATATGAAGCTCTTACCAGAAACGCAACACGTAAGATAATAATTAAAAAGTTAACTATTTTGAAAAAAGAAAAATTGAAATAAATTAAGGAAGATTTCAAATATTACAAAATTCAACCTTATAAATTACATCGGTTCTCATTGAACAGACTTTGCCTTCATCATCCAATGCAAATATTTTCAATCCTTCTTTGCTTATAACTCTTGAAACTGCTACGTACAATTGCCCATGGGTAAAAACATGGATCAGAAGGTATAAATCAACATGGGCAAGTTACCATCTTTGAGCCTTATTAATTATCATTGCAAAATACAATGGTAATAGAATTGTCTCCTTCGAAATTTGAATGACAAGCTAGAGTTAGACATAGTCATCATTGAGATTAAAATTTAGGCTTAAATAAGTTTTTGGTCCCTAACCTTTACTAAATGCTTGGTTTTTGTCCCTCGTTGGAGCAAAGGTGGGTTTTAGTCCCTAACCTTTACCACAAGATTAGGTTTTGGTCCCTCCGGAGCTCTGGATCAACGCCGGAGCTCCGGTGGCCCATGTGGCATGGCCACATCAGTTTAATGAGCTGACGTGGAATTTTTTTTCATTTAAATTAAAAAAGGAAATTAAGCTAACTAATTAAAACCTAATTTACTAACCTAATTAAATTCATATATTCATTCTCTCTCACACATTCTCTCTGTTACCTCTCTTTCTCACCATCACTATTTTCTCCTTCTGCTTCAATCAAGCAACACCTGAACACCACCACTCCTTCTTCTTCCTCTCGACAGCCACCACCCCATCACAACCAGTTCCTCTCTTTCCAGCAACCACTGTCGCCTTCCTCCTATGTTCAGCGAACTCCAGAGCAACGGGCACCACCATCACGCGACACCACTGCCACCGCCAATAGGTCCAGCAGTCGCGAGCACAACCGGCACCACCGCGGGCTTATATTCCTTGGGCGAAGACCCATATGGTGACATTTCAATCCAAAGAACACAAGGAGAGAGATTTCTGGATCTGGATCTGGGTTTTAGATCTGGGTCTTTTTGGTTTCATTGCAGATCTAGGGATTAAAGTGAAATCTTGGCTATGGCTTAAGTGTTTCATGCAAGGCTTCATGTTTTCTTACTACGCGTGGGATAAAGAACCTGGGGTTTGTCTATCTGGTTTGTGATTCAGAAGGTTGCCAACTATAAGGTGTTGTTAAATGGGATAGGGACGTGAAGGGCAGATGTGTTTCTTGGCCTATTTTTCTTTTTCTTTTGGCTACATCTTTCCCCTGTGCTTTCATATGGCAAAATTGTAATGCTAATTGCTAAGAGTGATCTGGAATTGCAGAGCCCCTCTCCCTCCTTTGGTGACCTTAAGGATGAAGGAGATAAAATTAATTAGTTTCAGTTTGTTTTTAGTTTTTTAAATAATTAATAATCTAATTAATAAAAAAATTAAGATAAAGAATAAAAAATTATAATTATAATTTAAATGAAAAATAAAAATAAAGTCCACGTGAGCTCATTAAACTGACGTGACCATGCCACATGGGCCACCGGAGCTCCGGCGTTGACCCAGAGCTCCGGAGGGATCAAAACCAAATCTTGAGGCAAAGGTTAGGGACTAAAACCCACATTTGCTCCGGCGAGGGACGAAAACCAAGTATTTAGTAAAGGTTAGGGACCAAAAACTTATTTAAGCCTAAAATTTAATTCCCATGTCTTTTCCTATAAGAATAAAAGTACCAATAACATTTTTCACTAATTCATTGATTATGAGTCTAGTCTCGTTACACAAACTAGCAGTTTGATTAATGTTTCAAAGCACATAACTCGGACACAAACTTTAAGCAACAATTTATGATTAGGCAAACTTGTGCGCTTGCATGTCTGTGGTTTTTAACTGTGGGCATCATGCCAGGAAGTTGGTGGGCTTATCATGAATTAGGTCGGGGTGGCTCGTGATTCCGGGATCTCGTAGGAAATGCTTTTTTTACTCATTGTTGGGACGGGTTAAAATTGGACTAGAGAGAGGAGGAATGAAAGACTCTAATTTTACTGGGGATTCATCACTAGCTAGGGCTTTCGAATCAGAGCATGGGCATCTGCAACTAAGAGCGAACAATAGATTGTCGATTGAAGAGCCAAGTCAGTAAACTTCTATTGGGACTTCTATTGATTATTGATTCGCCGGGATGGAACTCCTAGCTACTTGTATGATGGGGGCCCATGGAGATGCAGGAGCCGCCAGCCGGATCGTCCAATAAATGATAGGCCATATGGATAGGCTCATTAGACTAACCAGTACTGATCCTTGGCCCTACCTAACAAAGAGATGTCCCTAAACTCAAATAAGAGGGGATTGGTTGATCGGAAAGCTCGGGCAGGAGTTGGACATGATTGCGAACCCTGCAACTTCAATCTCACAATCTTCATCACACTTGCAAGTTGAGTTAGAGCTCAAGTACTCCTTATTTTCTCCTAGAACTACTGATAACATGAATTCATTAACACTCACTTACAACAACTTCTAAAGTTTGAGCCAAGATAACTCTTTGTTCAAAATATGCAAAGTTATTCATCATTGGAGTCAAATTTAGAATTGCGAAGTTAACCAATGAGATAATGCATCAAGGGAATCTAGTATGAGGAAATCACATGGAATTTCTATTGCGGCTTCTAAATCAACAAATTTTCTCACTCGACCATCTCATACTTAAGAATCCAGGAGGAAAATTCTTTCATAGCTTTATTTCAAATAGATAAAATAAAGAAAATGACATTCAAAAAAAAAAGGAAATTATTTATTTTGAAAAAAAATAGATGAATTGATTTATTTCAAATTTTAAAAAATAAAATAAGATAAATGAATTCAGTTACATTGAATTTCAAAAAACCAAAAATAAAATTACATTTTAAAATTTGGTAGATGATATTATCTCTATTTTCATGCAAATCCGTTTGATTTATCTATTTTTAAAATTTTTCTTTGATGGGTAAATATTGAATTACATGTATTTTTTAAAATTAAAATATGTGTAATTGAAATAAAAATTTAGTCACATATTGCACTTTTGGTCCCCCACTTTATTCAATCGTGCGATTTTGGTCCTTAACAAAATTTATTAGCACTTTGCGTCCCCCACGTTAACTTTCATTTGCACTTTTGGTTTTCCGTCCACTTCCATCCAATATTTAACGGTTTTTTGTTAAAAAATTAATTAAAAATAAAAATAAAAATGAAAACCCAGAACATTATGAATATTCATCTTCTTCAAGCATCTTCTTCATCATCTTCATCTAAAAACCCAGCAACCCTCACGTATGTCCCCAAGCCATGGCTTCAAAGCAGCACAATCCCCATCATAAGAGGAAAAATTAGCACCCATATGGCCATATCAGCACCCCCAAACCAAACCCCTTAATCCCCCAAATGCATAACGCACAAATTTCATGCATTCAAAATGAGAATTCCACCCAAAACTTGAACGAGAACCCTGAATTTGTGAGCATACAAGTCAGTGTTACTCTCGCCATGGGAACACGAAAGAGAAATCATGAGAGAAAGAACCCAGAAAATTACCCCTTCAATTGTCAACAGAGAAACATCAAACATGTCACCAGCTCAAATCCAAATCCCACCCTAGAATCCCCAAACCCAGATCTGATTGGTTCCTCTTGGTTCCTCTATTTCCCTATCGGGATTCGACTTTGCAGTTCATCCACCTACTGCGAACCTTCTTCAACATCCTCCGCCACCGGGAGCACTCGTTCTTCAGTTTGTAATTCAGTTTCTCATTGGGGTGCTCTATTTGCATTTCTTGAAAGGTGGGGTGTAATGGGATTGTAGCTTTGTTCTGAGTGCTGCAATTATTTTCCTCTTTTTATAAGCCTTATGTGAACACGTATTGCACAAGGGCATGGATCAAATCTGGATTTGGGGATTCTAGGTTAGTGTTAGGGTTTTTTGGATTTGGGGTTTTTTTGTTTTGTTCTTTTTCTTTCCTTCTGTTCCCTTTATGAATCTCTGGGTTTTGGTTTTTGTTTTTATTTTTAATTAATTTCTTAACAAAAAACTGTTAAATATTGGATGGGAGTGGACGGAAAACCAAAAGTGCAAACGGAAGTTAACGTGGGGGACGTAAAGTGCTAATAAATTTTGTTAAGGACCAAAATCGCACGATTGAATAAAGTGGGGGACCAAAAGTGCAGTTAAGCCTACACTTAATTAGTATTCAAAGACATACTAACCTTCTGTCAAAATAAAACATTCTAACTTAATCAAGTAAATTTTAAACTAGATGAATGATTTACCAAACACACTCTATGTTGAGGGTGACCTTTAAAGATTTTATCATCTTTTTTTTTTCCAAAAACTAATACATTGGAGTGTGTTTCGTTAAGGCGAAATTTGAGATTATTTCTACAAATTGAAGGAAAGTCACCAAACCCGGGCCACATACTGACTTAATCCAACCTTTTAAATGTCCGTGATAATGATTGATTCCATTGTCTCTTTGCCTCACATAACATCCAAAAAAGTTAGTCTGCCAATGAGTGCCAATGAAAATGAAATCACTTAATACATTTGAATTCGGATTCAAGAAATTACAATGACATATATTTTTAAATTTGTATAAAATGAAATTAATGTTTTTTTATTTTAAACTAATGGTTTATTTTCTTCAATCACTACTTTGGTATTTTAACAAATTTGTAAAACAGAATCTAGCTGTTATTTACAATGATTGAAATTGAGATCGAATTCAACCAATGAAAAAAAAACGTTAGCTGCCACTTAAGACATGAGATCATCCAGCTCACTCCGTTGCACAAACATTGTTGTTTTAGATCTAATCAAACATTCTTATTCCAAGAGAAACTCAAAACGGAAATCATGTATATTTGATCTTAAATGGATAAAAAGTGATATGAGATCATCCACTCCGTGCCGCAGTTGCCCGACACCACTTTTACTCTCACTCTCACTCTCACTCTCACTCTCACTCTCAAACCTGAGGAGGAGGAGGAGGAAGAGGAATGAGAGGAGAAAGGGAGAGAAGGGGCTGAATCAGACGAAATAAATTTTGGAAACACCTACATTTGACTAAGATTGCCACATGGGCCGGTGGCTGAGCAAAAAATAGATCACATGCTCTTAAAATTTTTGAAGCAACGAAATGGGCTCAACATTTCCAGGAAAGCAAAATAGAAAGGAAGACATTACAAACCACAACTTGTCTATTGGGAGTTGATGCAGCAATAGCAGGAAAATAAAAGAAGTCTGTAAAACAAATGCAGCCCAGCAATATTAAATTTAACTACGATATTTCCAAGCTAAGTCTGTAAAACTGATGCACTTTCAGTGACTAGATTTGATACGAAATCTGGAATGCGAGTAATAACCAGCCCGAATTTATCAGGTTTGTTCCTTGATGGATCAGCTTCGATCGCTTCTAAATCTGATGCCAGTATCCCAACAAGATTCTGCAACGGTAGGCAGCAATGATCAGTACCACCACCACCACATAACACAAAAAAAATAAAATCAAAAATTTTGAAACATGCATGAATAGAAAGAAAGAAAAAAAAAAGAGAAACTTACGAAGAACATTTCATGTGGACTAGTTGCAACACAGCAAATTGAGGGTTTACCATCACAAAGAATAACTCTGTTGTCATGAAGGAGAAATGCCATGTAGGCAGAGGACTCAGCCACAACAGCGGCTTTCTTTGTATGAAGAAAAAAGCTCTTAATGACATCGGCAACATCATCAAAGTCATTAAAATGAGGAAGATATTGACTTGGCTCATCTATGAGATAGATATCTGCAGGCTGTATGTATATGTATGTATGATAGGGAAGGGAAGCAATGAATCAGAAAATCATGTTATGAAGGTAGGTATTAGCACTAAATTAAATGCAGAAACTAAGATATAATACTACCTTAAAGAGACAGAGACATATCTCAAGTCTATGCAACTGTTGAGGAGAAAGATTGGCAACTTGTTGGTCCATGAAGTGAGGGATAAGAAGTGGCTGCATAACATGTGATTCAAAGTGGGGATCAACAATATCATGAAACAAGTCTCTGACAATAGCTGAAGGAGGCAAAGGGTTAATGTTGTTCTGAGGCATGTATGAAACATTGAATTGAGGCATTTTGCCATCTACAAAGTCAGGCTTCAATTCACCAGCCTGAGTAATACAATTACAAACAAATGAATTAGACAGTTGAATAAATCTATATTATGTTATGATTAAATGAATACATACCAGCATCCTAATAAGTGTGGTCTTTCCTGTCCCCTTGAGACCCTGAATGACAATAATTTCAGATTTTGTAAATTCTCCATCATTGACATAAAGCGTGAAATCGCCTACAGTTTTGGTCATCCTTGGGTATTTGTATACTGCTGGAGCCTGCTCCTCCTCTTGCACTATTGTAATATTGTGTTGTTGGTTCTCATCGTTGTATACTGCTGGAGCCTCCTCCTCCTCCTCCTCTTTCACTGTTGTTGTAATATTGTGTTGTTGGTTCTCATCGTTGTTTCCCATACTTTTCTACGCTGATCTGATCTGATCTGATCTGATCGAGAGAATAAGAGTTAAAAAGAGGGTGTCGTGTGTATACTAAAAACCCTAAACATTTCTCGATCGTATTTCTAGGGTTGTTGGTTTAATCCATTAATGAATCGATAATCGACCTATCGTCCTATCAAAATATCTTCCATTTACACAAATTCCAGAAGTAAAACCAATTCAGAAACAAATCGGTGAAGCAAAAAAACAAAAGAGGAAATCGGTGAAGCAAATAACACAAAGGGAAAACCTTCTTAATCTCCGATCTGGCTTTGGTAACCTCCGATCTGGCTTTGATAACCTCCGATCTGGCTTCGATAACCTCCGATTCGCTACCACCGCACCGCAGAGAGAGAGAGAGATGATCAGGTTTTCTCAACCCGTCAAGGCAAGGGAGATGGAGATATTAGGATTTGTTTGGGTTTACTTTTCACACACATGACCATGGGCTGCATTTTATTTTCTTTTGGGCTCACTTTTCACACACCATTTCATTTAATCCTATTCAAAATTCCGATTTCAATTCCAAAGACAAAGAAATCCTTTAATTTTATAAATCGTATAAAACTGTTTCACTTTTATAAGTATCAAAGAAATAAAGATAAGATAAAAAAAAAAACAAATTACAATAGTTTGATCTACCTAAATTGTCAAATTAGTCCATGTGTTTGTAAGCGAGTTTAGTTTTAGTCCCTCTAAAAAAAATGAAATTTAGTGGCGGTCAAAAATCATCAATAGTTTGATCTATATTGTTTTTAGAAGATATGCATTTTTAAATATCTAGTTATCTACTTTTATTTTTTAATTAAGATAATATCACTATCACTTTAATTTGTTTGTTTGCATTTTGCCATCATGCAGGACCCACTCTAGGCCAATATTCTTCTTCATTGCTATATTGACAACATATAAGCAAGAACAACACAATGATTCTCTTTAACTAAGGTTTCGGGTTTGAGTCTTGTCGATGAAAAAAACTTTCGCCGGAAGAGTTAGTCTTACCTTGATGTGAATGTCCCTGACTCAAACAATATTATCTCCAAAAGATCACATATCAATATCAATATCAATATCAATATATATATATATATATATATTAGAACAGAAGAAGTTTATTCTCATTAAAAAAATTCCATATCATCAATCAATTATACAATCCATATCAATATCAATATATATTAAATAACTTCTCTTCTGTTGTATTATTTTATCTTGAAACCGAATTTTAAAATATTTGCTCTAATTATCAAAGATTTACCTATATTTTTTTTGACAAATAAGATTTACCATACTAGTTTATTTCCAAAACAAATCTTGAAACCGTTTTCATTATCTCTTTAAATTAGGAAAAGTCTCAAGCCTAATTTACTGCATATTTACAGGAATCCCTTATTTTTTCTTTTATTCTTTCTCATGATCTACAATATAAAAATAAAATATTTAGTGCTGAGATTACAATCTATTAAAATTTTACAAGATTTTCCTTAACTATCTAAGATACTAAATCAGTCATTTCTTCCCCTATATATCAACATATATTAGAAAAGAATTAGATAGCTTCTCTTCTGTTGACACGTGTTTCCTAATTCCAAAACAAATCTTGAAACCGAATTTTAAAATATTTGCCATAATTATCTAAGATTTAAACGAACTCGCATAATCATGTTCATGATTAATTGATGTATCAAATACAATGACATATTCCCCGAGCAACGCACGCGAAAAAAAACACTAGTATATTAGAAAAGAGAAAGGGTTAGAAGAGCAAATTGGTGACATGCCAACTCCTGCTGCATTCTGTTCCATGTGTCAAGACAAGGTTAATTCTCATAAAAAAAAATACACGTGTCATTCCATTAGACAACTTCTCTTATGTTGTGGGTTACACCAAAAAAAAGTCTTTGGCAAAAAATTCTAAATATTATGAAATAAAAAAATCAAATACCAAAAAGTGTGAAAATTTTGATATTTACCACAATAGGGTGTTTTTGGCCACATTGGTGTTGACGTGGCAGGTGGGGTGGAATTCGCCCCACCCCACGCAAATTCTTCACAAAAAATTTGATGAAGTCACAGATTTTGGCACCTTTTCCAGCGCACTAAATTTACCTCAAGCTAGGCGAGTTCAATGTCAAGTACGACTGATGTGATTGATGTTGGGAAACATGGTGACATAGAGGCGAATTCACTTTACAAAAAATTCAATTCAAACGAGGCGAATTTCTTATCTTCAAATGAGGCAAAAATAACACTAAATTCGCTTCAAATGAAGCATTTGAGTATTTAAAAAAATGAGTTGCTATCATTCATTTTGTATAATTACGTATAATATACAATTGTTCCGGTATGGAACTATCCTCTCGGGCTAATCAATTTAGAACGAAAGGAATGCAAAATAGACAAATGAAAAATGCGTGAAAATGTTAGATCCCCCACCGCCTGGGTGGTGTCTGTCTTTTATAGCTTGGTTTTGACCTGCTTGGGATCATGGGTTGCCCGGCCCAATAATTGTACAAATAATGGGAAGCTCAATACATCATAAAGCTGATACGCCCGTATCAATACACAAGCCCACAAGACACCAAGTCTTAAAAGCTTTAAGACGAAGTGTGTCTTCTGTTCAAGCCCACAAGTAATCAACTCACCCAACACTACACAAAGACTAACAAGTAATTGACACGCCCAAAATGTGCAAAGGAAATAATGGGCACACAGGCTCCAAAATTAAAATTTTAAAAGGCATAAAAAAGCTAAGTAGTCATTCCTTTGTCATTTCAACTTTGTTGTTACTTCTTGATCTTTGTGTAGCGCGTGCAAGTTGACCCAAATCGTCTCTTTGCATCAATCATAGCCTCACTTTGTCATTACCATGATTAATTTTCTCTTTCTCTAAACCATGATCACAACCTGCTCTCATAATACCACAAGTAATAATGCACAATACTTTGAAACTTGAACAAAATAAAAGTTGAAGAATTAAATATAAATCAATAACATGGAACACACTTACTTCACATCGCTTGCACATTCATCCATGCTCTCAGTGTAGTGTATCCTTTGTGAGATGAACTTTATCATAAAAAACAATATTGTTTAATATCGCCCCACAATCTTATCATTTTTCTATCAACTATTCTTTGAATCATAAGGCCTTTGCATTTTTGACTTAGTCAAAATTCACATTTTGATCTTAGTCATAATCTGATCAGACTTTCACTATCTGATACAGTTAGGTGCTTGCGTGGAGACTTTGTGCTTGAATTGGGTAAGCTTAAACCAATCAAGGTTGTGCTTATGAATTCGTGGTCAACTGCTCTCGTTTTAAGAGTCTTACTCAATTGTCTGACATCGCCCAATTGATAGACCTAAGTTGGAAAAATGACGAACATGCTTGTTCAAGCAATGTTTTAAAAATTTATGCCTCGTTAAAACTCTCCCGCCCGGGGTAGAGAAAAGAGTTCACGCCCGTTGTTCTTTTCTTTTTCTGTACATAATGTTGTATGCTTTGACTGTTTTTAGTCAACTCATCATCTGTCAACTCATCATCTTGTTAGCAAAGATAAAATATAATATAACACATTGACAATATCAAAACTAGATGTTCCCATTCATGACAATTTTTCAATTTAATTGAATTTTCCTTCTTACAACTGGCCAAATTGTAAAAAGAAAGAACAATTAAATTGAAGGGTAACTCTGTACATTGCGTTGGTAAGTTTGCAAGCATTAATCTGCTATCTCTTTTATTCACTTAAGTTTCTCACTTCCCACTACTTGAGTAGTAATACAGTTTGAGGAACAAAATAATCACCTCCTCTATTTAAAACCGCAGCTTACCACTAATCCATCTTCACATATAATAACACTCAGTGGGTGGACTAAATTAATTTCATAAGATAGTTACTCTAATCACTTTAAAATGGATATAGAAAATTATTAACAAACCACTCCACCCAATGTTTTAATTTTCCCGCCCAAGTAAGAAATTAAAAATTGCAATAACAAAACATAATCCTAATACTTGCACTCACTTGAAAAGCATACACTTGCATTCTTTCAAAGAAGAATTTCGACACAGGAGCAGTTCAAGCATATATATACAAGCATCATGTGTGTCACAAACTCATCATGTAAATGTAACTCGAGAAAAAGAACATGTTTTAAGCACAGATCTTTCAAAAACAGTATTAGAATAAAGATCCTTCAATCAATAAAGAATTAACCCTAAAAGAAATAGAGTCAAAAAAAAACCTGATTTACGGATAGCATGAAGCAAATCAACTCTGCCATAAAGGAGCTGATAGGCGAATCGACCTATGGTTTAAGGCGGCCAAATCTCGCAACACACATTCTTTAGAAGGAAGCGATAGATTGGTACACCAGTCATGGCGTTTCAGGCATTTCACCTCTCCGTATAAGGACTTACCATGACAATTCTTATTCCTGTACTTTTCAACACAAGGTTAAGGCAAAATATGATATTGATTTAATGTGCAAAAACAAAGATTTTGCAGCTCAATCACGTTTACTAGATATACTCCATTCTTTTCAAGATGAACATATGGGCTTTCTTAAAGTTTGTCAACTGGCCTTGGAAAATAACAAATGCTTCACTTTCAAAGAACACTAAGTCCGAATACGAAATGCCAGAATCGCTTGTAGTTAAAGTCATTAATGAAAGAGATTCAGTTTCGAATAAATCATCACATTGCATAGTAGTGGAATCATATTTAAACACTGTTAATTTTACTCTTTGAAACATTACCAATCCAAGCAAAATATTCAACAACAATCAGTTTAAACTCAACCACAAATTATAGGAGTTTAGCAAGTAATAGCACAAACATTCCCAAAAGGCCAAGATTATGCATGAACATATAACATGAGTGAGTTTGAGGGTACCACTTCCAAGGATATGTAGGGGGGTCCATGCAGTAGGAATGGATTCTTCGAGTCCAACAAACATTGCAAGTCTCAATGAGATCATCAGGGCCCCGAGTACGACAAACTACACAAGCGCCATCCTGTGACGATTGTAAAGGCAAAACACAAACAATGTGTCAGTGATGCTAAATGTGCATAAACTTCCAGCAAAAAAGTAGATAATACTGAATTATTCGAACATAGTTGACGAAAATATAAGAAGCCACAGTTCTTGCAGATTTATTAAGCAGTTTTGCACACGATCTCCACAATTGAAGATACTTTTTTATTGTAAGATTGCTAGAAAGTGGTAGATTTTGTTTTTAGGGGGCTATGAGATAATCTTAGATATTTGAGAGCCTCCATTGGAAAGTCACAGGTACTCTCGGTTCTTCCCTTCTCTGTGGAGAGATGAACAATGCATTTAGGGGAATTATCCCAAAGATTGGCCATTCACAACAATAAAAGAAAATAATCATCTTTTTTCAGATATCTTATCATAAACAAATTAACAAGATATATCAATGGTTTCATATTATACTTCTAACATATCTTTCTCGGGATTCTTACTGGTACATTTATCAACATAATCAACCACACGCTAATAGCCCATTAAAGTTCAATATACAGGTAATAAGCTTCACAGATCATGGGGATCATAAACTACACGGTAAGGCATAATTCAGCAAACATTATCAAAGTGGAATCCTACGTTACCAAACCATGTCCAAGATATCACAAGGCTTTTAGAGAGAATGCCCAGAACAGGCAAGCCAAATCACTAACAAAAAATATTCTCAGTGAAAAAGAAGTTGCCAGCTCATGTATCATTATATTTTTCAGGCAGAAAGATTTCCTTCATTTCAAACTAATGGTAGTTGCAAACTTGCAATCAATCAAACTGCGACAAATATGAGCCATCCAAGTTAAGCAAAAGAGTAAGCGAGTCATGTTAAATTCTTCAAGATAGTACGGCTCACATTAAAGGCTTTCGGTAATTCAGAAGCACAATACTAAATAACTTAATAGTAATCAAAATGTCAGGAACATAAAAATTCCAAAATATAAAACTCTACAGTATTTTATAGTAACAAAACACAAGGCAGCTTCTCATTCTAAACCATACATAGTATGCACTGTGTCTAGAAGTAGCTAGAGATAGCCACAAGAAAGAAATAGCTAGAGATGCTGCTACTTTGATTTCAACTAATATGAAAATAGAAAGAAAACAAGACCTACATAGCACACCAATGAATATATTTAATGGACAAGCATACCTCAAAGCTATTATCTGGTAATTCTTGATCCATGGAGATAAAAGTAACTGAGGCCAAATTGTCACATGGGACTGTCTGGGAGTTTAATTCTTTATCAGCTGTGGCTGCATGCTCAACTATCTTGTACCACGCAAAACTGGCCTTGCACAGAGGGCAGGTTGATATTTTTCCCATTGAGATCTATAAATATAGAAAACCATTATGAAAATGAAAGAAACATTCAAATGACAATTACAGAGTGAAGCTCTACAGGACAAACAATTCTACATAGTCCATTCAACGTTCAACATGAAAACCACGAGTTATTGCATGAGAAAATTAAAACAACAAGAAATACTACAACAAAAACCTTTTACTTAAAATAAAGAAAAATGTAACAACATCCTCTTATAGTTGAAGATAATAAGATATAACAGAATGAGAAGCCCGTGTTTTATTTTTATGACCACCAGACTTCTAATCAGTGTGTCTACTTACCACTTTTATCTATCCATACTACAAAATTGTTAACACAAAAAGTTAGTAACTCTTCACAGATCATATTACATGGACTTCATAGACTTACCATTGCCTATATAGAAAAAAAAGAAAGTAAAACGATTTATTATTAAAGATTCTGACCCATTCGACCTTTATTTAAGTCTTTTTTTGTTAACCATACTCTCTATTCTCTAGGTTTATCCAATTCAGTGTTTCTTAGTGAGTCGCGATGCGAATAAATGATCTATGTACATATATTTTAATCTTATCTGTATAGTAAATTTTGTACCAGAGCTGAAATAATTTAATATGCAAACAAATTGAGCGTCACGGCATTGTGCCATCAATCTTGCAAAGAGAATTCAAGAAGTAATTTGAATACTGATGCCACAGATAATTAAATTCTTCAAATATAATTTTTTGAAATCATCAAAGTTGAAGGGGGAATTTTTAGAACCTTAGGATGAATAACATTTATACATAGTTACATACACTTGCATATTGGTTGAATTAAAAAAAAAAAAAAAGATGCAACAATGTCAATTAGGTGGCTCTTTAAATTGCCAATGAGACATCAGAGACGAAATTAGTATTGGTTGAACAAATTGGTCAGAATTTAAAACACTCTAGAACACAACTTTGAAATCAATTCAAAAGAAAATGGCAAGCAGCAAAGACTTCTATACTAATCATTAATCAATGAATAGATTTTTATCTCAAGACTGACAAAAAAAACTAGAAAAGAAAGAGAAAAGGCATACCCTTTGATGAGCCCATTTCTGGATGCATGTCAAACAAAACGTATGTTCACATGGCAAAACCCCCAATGTTGAACTGAAATCTTCAAAACATATAACACATGACCACTCATTTGAAATAGGAGAGCCAGCAACATTATCAACCTGATCACCATCAATGAACTTTCCATCACTGGAACATAAATCTATTGATGTTTGTTCCACAGTTTGGGGATCTTCTATTTGATTTGAATCTGTGATCTGTTCGATGCCATCTGAACTTCCATTCATCGCTCTATTTTGATTGCATAATCTAGCATCAGGTCCTGAACTATTTTCTTGAAGATCGTTAACATCAACACCACCAGAAAGGCTAGAGGTAGCTGCAGCTTCAGTGTGTAATCTATCTCTATCCATTCTGCAAAGCCGGTCATCTGGGCTTAAATCCAAAATTACAGGATCCGACACCACTTCATCAACAACCTTTTTCACAAACTTTTTTTCCTTGCGAGAAGGTCCAGCTGCAGTACTAACTTCATTATCACAGGAAATATTTCTTTTTACCTTCTTTAGCCGTCTAGATGAGTGCAAACTTGTCTCCTCGTACTTAAAAATGGAAAATTAGGATAAAGTAAGAATGACAGACATTCCAGAAGAAAGGAAACTTACTTTATGACTCATTTACTTGGTGTGCCAATCTAGCATATTGCGTCAAAAGGTATTTAAGCCCCCTTATATGGATAGGTTTAAAACAATTTTCACTTACGATTGTGTAATTGCACTGAAAACACACATGCAATGTATTTAAACATAATGCTATTTTCAAAAATATAGTATGTGCAAGTACTTTGAAGCACCTGGAATGAGGAAAAGGATTAAAAGATTGTCAAAACAGTTCTTTCAGATATACAGCTAGTTTATATTGTTCAGTATGTTGCATTAGCTCCTTAAAAGTACCTTCATACTTATGGCAAGCATATGACATACTTTTCTTTAGTTGAGCACTTCAGGGAGAAAACACTACATGGTAAAGTATTTGTGAGAAAAGCAATCATGCACACAACAAATAGACAGATGTCATGAACTAGTTATACCATATATGTCAAAGAAGTACTTCCTTAATCTATGCATTAGTAATGTAACTAGAAACCTGAGCTGGTACCATGAGAAAACATTAGATTCGAATGGAACACCTATGGCACGTAAATAACAATTTGAGTTAATGATTAAGAATCGACTGTTAATATATGATACTTGTGGCCAACTCAGAAAATGATGCAATGTGTTTATGAATCAAAGCATGCGAACACAGAAAATGTACATCATAAAGATTAAAAACGAGCAAGAGGAGAACAGAGACAGCAGAGGGCCTATTGTTACCTTTTTCATTAAACAAGAATCTTCCAAAACATAACTGGGAGCTCCAAAACTGATGACTGTATTTTGCCTTTCAGACTCAATATCACATAACCCATCACTAACCACTTTATTCTTTATCCAGCTGTTCGGTCCAAAGGAGGCTGGAACTTCCAGTAACAATGGCCCTACTTCTTGTCCACTGAAGATAACAACAATACTAATAAGTGATCATAAGAACAAGTGTTCTCCAAATTTTACTGCATCGCAGATTATAGGGAAGGGAAGTAACTAGTAACCAGAAATCCTACATAATCAAGTTATAGGGAAGGGAAGTAATTCTCCAAGTTTAAACTTGGTTAGAGATTGTTATTCTGTTAACCTTTCTGTTACATCATACATTCATACATCAGCTAAATAAGTGTGCACATACTCATCTTACAATGCAATTCAGTTATCGTTCAGTTCAGATTACACTTCAATCTTTCTTACTCATCAGTCATCACTAATACCTTTAAAGCCTAAAGATTGGTTATGTACAGTAAATTTTAGGTTAAGCCACAACACAGCTTAAAGCAAACCTTGCCAAATCAAATTGATCAAATTTAAATATTTTTCAAAAGTTATTCTAATTCATAAAAAGGTAAGTTCTCATCTTGTTTTCTTTTTTCTTTCAAAACCCAATGCACTCTGGCATAACTCCACTAGGAAAAAGTTGACTCTTGTTAATGAAAAAAAACCAATGCTCATAGAGTTTTGAAATTTTTTAATAGGCCCTGTGACCTCGAATCAGATTAGTGGGGGTTTAACATGATTTCTAGAAAACAAAATTCTCAATTCAAAAAAATAGACAGAAAGACTGAAATAAACAACAAACTCACCTTTGCAAGGTATAAGAATCTATTGGTAGGCGCTTTCCTTCCCTTATGCAATCTTCAATCCAGCGATGGTTGACTACAGGTATGCTAAGCCTTCTGGCAATATCATATTTCTTTCCTTCAAACTTCTAACACACCTGACCAGTCCAACATGAAATATTTTACATCATAAACAGAATAAGGACACAAAGGGCATTAATCTTGGTACCACCCCTTCACATTCTTATAAGTTATACCGTCCCCCATTTTGCATTTTTCCACAAACATGATTGCCAAAGGTATGGTTTTGTATTCCGCAATCTTAAATGCGGTATGTAATTCTTTCCCGCAAACATAAGTGCGGTAAATTTGAGCAGTAAGAGAATGTGTGAGGATGGTACCAAAACTAATGCCCAGACTCAAATGCGATAACACGATCTACTCAGTAGAACTATAAGTTAGTTCAATTCTTCACCGAAAAAAAGGAACTTGAAGATAAAAATGAAAAACTCACGAGGTGGGTTATTGATTTGGACATGGAGCCGATGTAACTGCCGCCGGCATAGTTAATCAGCTTGATGAGATTGAACCGCTCCAATCCATGGTAGCCGGTGACCGTCGCCACAATCTTTAATCGGACAAGCTGTAAATTCAGAAAAATTCAATAGAAAACGGTGTCAGATGTGAGAATTGGGGGCAGATCGGAGCTAAAATTATCAGAAATCGCGATGAACGGAACCCTAGCACAAAGAATTATGATCATTTTGTTGGTGAGCTAAATCATCAGAAATCGCAATGAATCGGAACCCTAAGAAGGGAGAGAGACCGTGAGATTGAGTAGGTTGAGGAAGTGTGTGGTCTACATTTTCTTCTTCGGCTTCCATGGCAGTCTTCAGAGTGCAGAGAGTGTTTGCGGGAAATGTGAAAATTTTGAATTTTCGAAGCAAAACCCCACGAGGACTTCTCTATTTATAAAGAAAATCAGAAATGCTCTGGTTAATCCAATCCAAACCGAATATTTATAAATATATACAATTTTATTTATACATATATCATTTAAAAAATTACTACATGTTTATATTCTAATGTGTTTGTATATTTATTAGTCTCACTATGATGTGGATGTTCCCGACTCGTACAAGATTGCCTCCGAAGAAGGACATCTGTCTTACAAAAAAAAAGATAGGGCGGTGGTCAGAATGAAGACGCCAAGTTCTCCATATTAGCCTCTGAAATCCCATTCGCCAAGCAACATCAACTAGAGCTCTATCTAGTCGGTTGTAAAGAGAGGCTTGTTACTGGTTCTGCTGTACCCAAGTAAACTTGCAAGTGATTGCTCCAAGGTCCATAAGGGAACAAGAATTCAAGGTATCTAAGAAACTTTGAGCCTAGTTAATAAAGGAGGAACCCCTCATTACCTCAGAGAAATAAGAAACATCATTGAAGTCATCAATTTAGCACCAAAGGGAATGCACCCTCCCTCGAATAGTACAAAGGTAGCACCAAACAAACACTCTAGCAGCTGAGATTGGGCTCACATAAATAGCACTAAGAGACCATTTATGCTCTTGGGTTTTCTAAGACCGTAACACATTAAGGGTGAGTATCCACCATTGTAGCCAAGTTAGCCAATGAATCCTTAATGAGCACCTAAACTCTTCCAACATGACCCCTAGCTTCAGCAATAGAGATAGGCTTATAACGAAGGACCTTCCAAAACTTCTCCACCTTACCAAACATGTAGCAAGTTTCAACCATAACTACAACAGACGGTTGGAACTTTTCCAACAGGTTCTTCTTACATCTTCTTGAGGCACTACTAGCAGTACCTCTAACATTCCATGAAATGTTTGAGAAACTTTCAAAACCAATCATTGACATGGATAGGAAATAGAGGGTAAAGCTCTACTAGCTAGTTTCCTTCCCTAAAATGGGGTATGTATGGAAGACATCCTTGATAGGTGGTTCTGTATCAACATGCCCATTAGCACTCACAACATCTTGTGCACATACATGTTGCACATAGAAAGAAAAAGAGTCCCTCAGCAGCGTATCCATCGGCTTAACCCCCATAAAGGGTATCCTAGAAGAAGGTTTCAGGCGAGTAGGCTTTGAGGAGGAAGACATTGTTGCTACTTGGCCAAATGAGGACGCAATAGTCATTGAGAGGTTCTGGGGATGTAGAAAATGGCTGGTAAACTCCTGAGCTTGCTCTGTGATGAAAGAATTTTTACCACTCTACTCTCGAATCCCTCAAGACTCAATTATAGTATAGTAAAGAGTTTTGTCGTATCCATAGAGAATTACTTACAAAAATATCGTTATCCAGTTAGATTACTCAAGCAATGAGTGTTTTCAAAAGATTGATGATTGTTTAGTAACCAAATGCACTTGTAACATAAAACAAAGATTGGATATCAAGATGAAAAAATTGTTGGTATTGGAGTTACCATTTAACTACTCATCATCCTATGATACTATATGCAAATTCATTTATATCCATGATTCATCTAAACAATTCCTACCATATTTCATTGATTCCTCATATAAGTGGATATCTATAACTTACTTTCCTAAACATTGATTCCTCACATGTATAGAAAAACTAAGTTATCTTTAAGCTAAGGTGTTTAAGTGATTAATAAAGCCTAATCCCATGCCTATACATTAGGTTTATTAGATGGTTAATCCGAGGTCTGACTATAGATGTTGTAGATTTCGCTCTTACGTCGAATCAAGAAATATATTCCAGGTGCGCAACTAAAACATATCATTAAGAACAAGAGAAAATCATTGAATCATGAGATAGAAACAACATTTTCATATAGAAACCAAGAAGAATACTACATAGTTAATGGCTATATCCAAAATCCAACAAAAGAAACTTAGCAACCCATGACCATGGATTGCTTCAAGATTACAAGAGAAGAACTAAGAGAATAATGAAGATCTATGAAGTTCTTGAACCGCTTCCAGCTCTTTGGATGATCAAGAATCCTCCCTCTAAGGCCTCCTTTAAGTTTTGGTTGAAGCTCTCTCCAAGATCCCCAAGTTCTGATATGTTTTTCACTTAAAAACTGAGTTTTATATAAAATACTGCTAGAACGCCGTTGAGCGCCAATGTTTTTTTAAAATAAGGGTTTTCTAACCACGTCTAAGTGCTTAGTGTCGACCTTCTCCAGAATCTTCATTTTCACTAGTGCTTAGTACCACACCATTCTTAAATCATTAATTTGCATTATAACTTGGATTTTTCTTGGATTTTCTTTCCTAAAACAAAACTCGAAATTAATAACACAAATTAAGCATATTTTAACTACAAACTACATATTAACAAATACAAACCAAAAAACGGTTAATCTAATAGAAACTTCTCATGCTTCACATAAAATAAGTGCCTAGATTGCAACGGAAACTGACACTTATCACTCAGGTACGTGTTCCTTACGCTGCGTCTTTCTCAAAACGTGATTACCCTTGGCTGCCGCAACAGGAAACGTATTGGGGGAAACGTATCGGGACACGAAAGAAAAAGAGAAAATCTAAGGAAAAACGTAAGAAAATATGAAAGTGAGGAAAAACGTATACGCAATCGATGAATAATTAATTTTTAAAAAATAATGAATTTAATACATGTTCATTGTATCGCCATCAATAAAGGTTATTTTAAATATTTTATTTTTGTAAAATCTACATTTTAATTGTTAAAAAATATTTTTCTCAAGTATTTTACAGGTTAAAACATTAGTGAAATAGAATATAAACGATAAATTATGTGGTAACCATCACTAGCTTATTGAATAAAGCTGTTACATAAGGAAGTTTTCACTTGAGTGTGATGATTGTTTTCCTGATGGTCCCCCTTAGAAGCGACCCTACATAGATAAGAACGTGGTAGGTGGTACTATAAAATACGAGGTGGTTCTTCTTCTCAGTTCTCACAGTTCATCTTGACACAATCATGGCATCATCAATATCCACATCAACAAGGTCTTGTATCATGCTCTTGTCTCTCTGGTCTTCTTCTACTTGCTGAGTTCATCGGATTCTGTCGTGCACGCAAGGTTCCTGTCCCGTTTAACAAAACCAGACCCAAATAATGCTGCCTCCACCGCTCGTTGGTTGGTCTCCCTCAATTCCTGGGGCGTCCTGAAGTACTCTCTCTTTCTCTCTTGATTTCTTAACTGATTTTGACTAGAATTCCTTTCTCATGACTTCTTAACTGATTTTGAGTTTGGTCAAATTCAGTTTGAGAGAATGAATTTGTGTTTGGAATTGATATTGATTTTTGTTTGCTGTTGAAATAATTGGAATTGGTGTTCTGAAAGTAAGCTATTTGATTAGTTTTATACTCCATGTTGCTCAAGTCTTTTTTTTTTCTTTATTTCTTTGCAGTACTATCTCAATTGATTTGGGAGGAGCACCCTTTGGGTAAGCATTTCCAACTTTTATTATTATTTGATATCTTTAGCCTTCTAAGCATGTTCAAGCTGAATCAGAATACAACTCTCTTCAAACTGAATCAATAATACCTGAGGTTTACTTACTCTTGGGAGAAAAAAAAGCTAGTTATAGGATTTTGTGTTACATGCTCACATAATGGTTCAGGCCAATGAAGTATAAATGTTATCAAGATAATACTAATGTTATATACTCTTTTTTTCTTTATTTTATAGTAAAATTAGATTTATCTATATGCAGGAATGTGGTGTCATTTAGTGATGGGTTGCCTAAAGATGGCAGTGGCATCCCATACTTTTACTTGACAGCTCTAGATCCTACAGCGAGAAACGCATTCAAAGATCAAAGAGCTTCATTCACAGTGAGTGAATACCCCCTTGGGACCTGTGGCATGATAGACCCAGAGAATCCAACTTGCTCAAAAATTACTTTAACGGGGAAGGTGAGTGAAAAAATGAATCCTATTGTATGCAGTATGTGTGATCACAATGTTTTTCCTTCACTAGTCTCCATCCTGTTGTTCGCACTATATTATGTGCTAAACGCTCTATTCCTTTTGGCTTGGTATATGGTGTCCTAATTTGTAAGAAAAACAATTTCACTGTGTTATTATCCCACACATGGTGTAATACTTTTTATATTTATAACCTGAGCAATGCTACCCTAAAGGTTCTGTCTCAAGTTGTCCCAAATCCCCTGCCTGTGGAGGATTTTCTCAAACGACAACGCCAAAGAATGATATAATACTGAACATGCTTCGCTTTTCACATATATACTGTTTTACTGATTGTCTCACAATTTTCAAGTTATCTTTGAATTTGAAAAGTTAACAGCACAACAAGAAGTCAGGTATAGATGGTGAAGCACTTTTCTGAACTTGTGTATATCATACCATAAATATCTCCTTCATATATGTGTGAGTTTGGTGAAAGTAACTCCATAAGCATATAAAAAAAAGTTTCTTTTTTACCCGATTCAAATTTTAGGGAATGAGAAGTCTATTGATCTGTTAGTTCTGCAGAATACCTTTTACTTTAAGAAAAAGGGAAATCTTAAAGAAAATGCTCCTGGTTTTCTCTACTAATTAACGTCGGGAATTGGGATTTGACTACTCTTCCTTTGTGTTTCAGCTGAAATTGGTTGATGAAAAGTCCGAGGAGGCTGAATTTGCTAAAAATGCCTTGTTTTCCAAGCATCCAGAGATGAAAGGTACAACAATAACCAAACCTTTTCTTAAAAGTAAGATTGGCTATATGAATCGAACCATACATAATTGCCCAAAAATTGTTGAATTAGAAGCATTTATTCTTTAATTTCCCATGCCAATCTTTGCAAACCTTCAAATTCAATTACCACATTTCTCATTATGTATATCAGTTGCTAGAATCTGATTTGCTGCTATTTCCTCCCCTCCTATAATGTTTAACAGGCTGGCCTCAGGATCACGACTTTCAAGTCTTCAAGTTGGAAATTGAAGATATATTTTTAATTGATTGGTTTGGTGGTCCAAAACCTCTCACAGTGGAACAGTACCTTCATCCCCACATGTAAGTATTACACCAATAATAGTATACTGGAAATGGCATTGACATAGCATGACACCCCCTGGGGGTAAAAACCCTTGTACTGCTGGAAGTGTTGGAAATTAATGAAATTAGTATCATTTCTAAACTTCTCATTTGCATATATTTGTTGGGATTTGAATCTTTTCTTGCTCTCAAATAACAGCCTTGTTGGAAAGAAAAAGGTAATCCTTCTATCATACAAATACTAACCATGATCTGTTATAAAATTTACCGGTTATGTAAAAAATATACTTGCCTTCCTCTCTGAAGTATAATCAGATATTGTCATTCAAAAATAAAAGAGGACCTTTGGCTAATTCATGTTTGCTTCTCAACTCAATCCTATCATGGATATATGAAATGATGAAACAACTTGGTTTTTGCTCTAGAAGGGTCTAGTGACCTAACAAGGGTTACATACCAACGCATAAATGGAGAAGCAGAATTTTGTTTTGTAGCGTTAAGTTTGATGTGGATTGGGGTTGAACTCAGCGAGTATCCAAATACACACATAATTCATACAAAATATCAATATGCCTATGTGACACATAATCATGAGAGAATCTCCACAATGCATTATCCTGATAATGAAAATCAAGGGGATTTGCAATTAAATGCACCATACAACATCCCCAACTCAATGGGGAATACAACCACCTGAAATTGTATAATCTATATCTCTAGGTAGATTAGTTTGGTCCTTTCTTATCTTCCTCTATCTTCTAGCTAATTACTCTGTTGATAGTTGGAGGAGTGTCTTCTGTTTGTAGGTATCATGCCCTTACTCGTGGAAGAGGAGCTAGCTCAAACCAGAGTTCAAACTGGAGAAGCTTCATTTCGGGCTTGCTCTTCTAATTCATACTCCTGTGGTGTGCTAGTATTTGTAAAAAAATGCACTATTACATCCCATTTTATGTAAAGATGGAGACAGATTTGAATTGATCATTCTGATTATGTGCCCCCATATAAAAGCTCGGCTTCTTTGTATCGAATTGTGATGAAATGTACCTATGGCGTGATATACTTAAATAATTGACAGTATGTTGGAATGAAATGTTGAAAAGCATGTCTAATTGTCTGCAAGACTACAACCACAATATAGCAGAGGAAACAGCATTCATTGTAATTGTAGATAATATGAGGCAAAATATAAGAGCATGCTTCTACAACGCCTTATTGGGAATGGTGGCTATTAAACGTCATCAACTTTAACATGCACAATGTGTTAACGGCCAAACATAGATAGGGACTACTATGACCGACGTCAACACTTTTAAGGTTTTTTTGAACCATTTCTTAGTTCAAGGGACTACTATGACCGGCCCCAACATTATTAGGGACCGGTTGTTTTAAAAATTGTCCCTTTTTATAATCAAAGTATTCTTACAGCCGATAGCTAAGAGACTAAACTTGTGTTCCACAGTTAGTAAACTATGCGGTAGAGATTGTCCAAAGAGTCTTTTTTATTCACAAAAGTTAGGGATTGAAAAAAAAAATCACTATATCAAAGAGTTTTTTTAATCTTCTCAGTGAATAGTTAAAGTGCCGTTGAAATATTAAGAGTTTATTTTGATATGTGAAATATTTATGTCACTTTACTCAAAGTCTTATAAGATATGGAATTTTTCACTTTTTAATGATCATTGAAAAATTGAAGAGCCAAAATTAATAAGAGAAATAAGTGGTATATTAGGAAGTTGCAACATCATTATTCTCAAATTAGAGCTCCGATCTCCCTTATGTTTTGAACACTGTTAAAAACCTCACTCCCTCGAATGAGCAGTGTTATTAATTTAAACAGTTGCAGGAAAATGATTAGTGGAAAATTTATCTTTTGGAGTGATCATATTTAGTGCTAAAACCACCCCTTTAACTTTTATTAGTTATTATTTAACTAATAATTTAATAAACCTAAACTAATTATTTGTGCCTTTTGGAATTTCCTAACTCATATGAACCATATAATAATAAACATTTTTTATATATCTTAATGGGAGGATTGAAACTATCAAATAGAATTTCAAGGGGAAGGGATGGTGAGAAGGTTATTTTTTCCTTTGATATCATATTTAATATTAAAACCACCACCATCAAATTTTAAGGATTAAAAACTTATTATCAATTATAATTTAATTAATTATTCTATAAATTAAAACTAATTATGTGTGTCTATGTAAATCTGTAACTGATAATTTTGGTAACTTATATATCATTATGTAAAATTTTATTTTCAAAAAGTGAGTGGAAAACCAAACAGCTAAGAAAGACTCAAAAGAGGAATGTATTTTATTTATCATTATTTATGAATGTATTTTTATAGTAAAGGAGGAATTGGAAACAGTAAAATAAAGAAGAGCATACTAATAGGCAAAACAAAGTCAAATAAAAAACGTAAGTATATATATTTAGCATCAGACATAACGCACAAAAGATAAAACCTCAACACATAATACTAACACCAAATTTTATCTTTAGCAACAACATATCCGTTGAAATTTCATTTGCACACACTGCATTGTTCTGTGTCTCGTCTCGCTATCCATCTAACAACTCAGTCTCTCAATGTTGCTTCATCACTGCTCTTGTTCCCTGTTCAATTCCCCAAATCCAAAACCCGACCCACCAATTTCATCATCCGGAGCTCCGCCTCCGACACCCAAACCCGAACTCTCCAACGGCTTCACCGACCAACCACCCGCCTCCACCTCCACCTCCACCTCTACTCCCTCCTCCGCTTCCGGGCACGGGAATCGCGCGAATGAGTTGGAGAAGCAGCGGAAGGAGAGAAGAAGAAAGAGGGGAAAGTGCCGACGCTAGCGGAGCTGAGATAATGAGGTTGACGACGCTAGGGTTTCAGATGAAGGTTGGGAAGGCGGGGATCACCGAAGGGATCGTTAACGGGATTCACGAGCGGTGGTGAGGATTGTTTGTGATGATATTTGCAGGATTAACATGAAAAGGACTCATGACTTGTTGGAGGTAACACAACAAAAGAATGAGAATTTTATTTTTATTTATTTATTTGCTATTTGGATTGGATAGATACTAATCAATGAAATTGGGTTGTTACTTGTTACTGTGAGAATTGGAACCGACTTTAGTGCACAACAAGAAAGCTTAGACACCTCAATTCCAAATAATAGTCTTTGTATTGATTAATGTAGGAGACTTCATGTTCATGTATGCTTGGATCCTTCTGGTTGTATGTTGTAATTTTGTGTCTTGCGTCCGGTTTTTGAACTTTATATCAATGTATTGATCAAAGTATCACAATAATGAGGTATAGGATAACAATGTATTATATCTATCATGACTGAAGTTAGCTTTAAAAATATTGATGGTCTCATCTGCAGCTGCAGTGCTTTTATTTTACTTTTGTGTTTTATTATATTTTTTATGTTTTGCATTATACTCATGATTGCATTGTGTTGTATCCATGTCTCTTGTTATGTTTAGGCTTTGTAAGTGGACATATATTATGAAAGCGTTTCTCTTTATATTTTTTTAATATTTTGTGCTAATTAAAATCCTTGAGATGTCCTTCAAAACTGTGAGTAGTTGTAGAAAATCCTATGTAGGACAAAACTGTGCGGCTCACTCTAAACTCGGAAGTTACTAAATTTGCATGCTGATTCTTTATGAACGAGTTTTCTGTCCATGATCAAGGGATTAGATTGACACTACTTTGTATGGCTTTGCAAGATGAGGGGGTCTAGTTGTTAAGGTGGCATTTGTTTCCAAGATAAACTATATTGTTTAATTTTTTTTTATCTATTTCCATATATAAATTATAAAAAAGTCTCCTTATTTTTACATGCTTTCTTGTTTCCAAGATATTATTGCTTTGTTCGGTTTAGGAGAGAAAGCGAGAAGAGAGAATGTGAGAAGAGAGAAAGCGGTGAGAAGCGAAGAGATTTATAGGTTGTTCGCTATAATAGAAATAGAGAAGAGAAAGAATGAGCTGTTTGTTCTCTCCTTTTGTTTGGTTGGGTAGAGAATGAAAGAGATGAAGATTACCTTTGTATGAAATGGCATCTCTCTCTCTCTCACACACACACACATAACAAAAAAGGTGATGAGCTCTCTTTCGGCTGACTCTTTGTCTCGCTCCTATGTCTTGCCGTTTTCTTCTTTAACAAACGCAACATATGAAAGAAACGGCAAAAACAAAATTTTGTTGGTTTACCTGTTTTTATAACTATTAGTGAAAGTGTATTAACTGAAGACAAAACATAAAATATATCAAGTACCGCCTAAGTTTTCAACCACGGGAGGATTTCTTCTATCAACCAATAGTTGGAAGGGGTTATATGCATTTTGACCTATTCTTTCCTGCAATATGATTAGGGTGCCCTACGTATAATTTTCTGACTATAGCTTATAACACTGATTGTCAGAGAAAAACTGGAGGACTTGTTGTTTGGAGATCGGGAAGTAAGATAATATTGTACAGAGGGACTGATTATAAGTATCCTTACTTCCTCTCAGATACGGTTTCGAGAGATGAGCACATTGGTGATGCTGAGCAACATATGGATCGCAATGATGAAAATTGTGATGAAAGAGAGAGGCACTCATCTGAAACAAACTCAGAAATATATGCTGGCCATAGTTCAAACTCCAAAACATCAAAACCAGCTTTGATACAAGGTGTTGGTACTCCAAATAAAGTACGATTTCAACTGCCAGGTGAGGCAGAGCTTGCAGAAGATGCAGACAGCTTATTAGTGGGGCTTGGGCCACGATTTACTGATTGGTGGGGGTATGAACCTCTGCCTGTCGATGCTGATCTTCTACCTGCTGTTGTTCCTGGATATAGGCAGCCTTTTCGCCTACTTCCATATGGTGTGAAGCCTAAACTGACGGATGATGAAATGACAACTTTGAGGAGACTTAGCAGACCTATACCATCCCATTTCGCATTAGGTGAGTTTGTCTTGCTTTTTCTTATCTGTCATTGTGACCAAAATTTAGTTCAATGGCTTTTTTTGTTCTTTTCTTTTATAGGTAGAAACAAGAAACTTCAAGGATTGGCTGCTGCAATTATTAAGCTTTGGGAAAGATGTGAGATTGTCAAGATTGCTGTAAAGAGAGGTGTGCAGAATACTAACAGTGAGATGATGGCTGAAGAGATAAAGGTCTGTTAATTATTTATTTATTTGCTAATAATTTTCAAATTTAGCACTTGTGGTTCAATATTATGTTAAATAGAATACACCTGCTCATTTGGGTGCCATATGTTATGAATGAAATTACTGCAGTTAACTACTATTTTTCATCAATGTCATTTGTGAATTGTTTGGGAACATTAGCAAGGATATTTGGCCTTGTTAGGATCCAGAAATCCTAACGTGGAGAAACAGAAGAGAAAGGAAGATAAACGGAAATCTTTTTGTATTTTTATTATATAAAAACTGGAAAATAACCAAGAGGCTGGTTCCTCTTCAAGGGCTGGTTCCCTTTACAAACTCAATAATCTAATCCATGACTCTAACCTAAGGAGGGCACTCCTATTTATAATAACTAATCCTAATATCAATAACTTAATCCCTAAGAAATACAGAAGATATACTACTAGAATAAGAGATAACATCCTAATATAAAAGATACTATAAAGATAGATTCCTAAATTAAAATAAATTAAATCCTAATATAATTAATCCTAACAATACTCCCCCCCTAAAATCAACCTTGTCCTCAAGGTTGGAAGTAGCATAGTAGATCCAATCATCTCCTCCCGGGTCCCATTGTAGGCGGCAAACCGAGTGAAGCGCCAGAACAACAACTGTCCAAGTGTCCATATCTGGCGGCTTTGGAGGAGGTCGCTCGGACAACACATTGAGGAACCATAGTTGCATCTGCATTGAGGGCTCGCCCCTCCGCGTCGAGAATTCATCATTGTCCACAAAGCCCATATTTAATTGTGCACTCAGATGTTTGGAAATGCCTGCATTGCCAAACTTTTCAAACATAGCAGCATTCACAGTCAAAGACATCGGAGCGTCTACGAAAGAGATTGTGCTTCCAAAAAGCTTAATACTAGAGAAGTGGGGCATATTGGCAGCATCTTCTGTGAGACCTTCAATTGGCAAAGGAGTGTCTTGCTTGGACTCATTATAAATCGCAGAAGCAAGTGCAACATGTTGATTGCTTGAGTCCTCCTTCAGTAAGTCTTCGCTTGAGTCCTCCTTGAGTACGTCTTCTGCTGCCACCAAAATACTAACAACGATTTCTCCATTGGTGTGAGAAGGAGGTCGATAAGAAACGACATCAGCCGGTGGTTGTCCCTGAGCTAGTTGGAATTCGATCTCTCGTGCAAGCTCTATGGCGTGCGACAGATTGGTAGGGCGTAAAGAACGCACCCGCCACTGAATCTGTGGCTTGAGGCCATGTAGAAAATAACCCAACAACAACTGAAGTTCCGACAAATTTGGGATTCTGGTCATCAAAGCCTCAAATTCCAGCACATAAGTGTCAACACTACCTCCTTGTCTAAGAGATTGGAGCCTCATGGAAATAGTATTATAACGATCGTCACCAAAACGCCAAAGCAAGAGTAAGATGAATACATTCCAAGAAAGCTTGAGATTACGAAAACAGTAACAAGAAAACCAATGAGTGGCTGCTTCCCCGTCCATGCTAAGGGATGCCAATTGCAACTTATCTAGATCCCGCAAACGGTGTACCTTGAAGATTTTCTGGGCTCGAGCGATCCAGGAAACCGGATCCACCCCGTCAAACTTGGGAAATTCCTGGACAATAGTCTGCCATTCTTCCATTGAAAGGACCATGATGGCAAGAACTTCTGGAAATAAAAACAATAAATGCCCAGAACAGCAGTTCAAAGTGTAAATGGACACGTGCGTGCAAAGAAAACCCAAATCGGCAGATGAACAGTGGCGTGAACAGTGCGCGGATGAACAGTTCTGTTTTTTTTTTGTAGCTAAGTGACAACTGGAAGTGGCAGGTGCGGTAGAGTCAAAGAGGAAGGGTAATGGTGCGTGCGGTGGCAGGCGGAATTTCGATCCGGCAGGTCGGACCAATTGTTAGGATCCAGAAATCCTAACGTGGAGAAACAGAAGAGAAAGGAAGATAAACGGAAATCTTTTTGTATTTTTATTATATAAAAACTGGAAAATAACCAAGAGGCTGGTTCCTCTTCAAGGGCTGGTTCCCTTTACAAACTCAATAATCTAATCCATGACTCTAACCTAAGGAGGGCACTCCTATTTATAATAACTAATCCTAATATCAATAACTTAATCCCTAAGAAATACAGAAGATATACTACTAGAATAAGAGATAACATCCTAATATAAAAGATACTATAAAGATAGATTCCTAAATTAAAATAAATTAAATCCTAATATAATTAATCCTAACAGGCCTTGGATGGTAGTTAAATTCACATTTGTCGCCATTATTATGTTTTTTATGTTCATGCTGGTGGCTGAAATGAAGTACCTAGAACACTGTCGTTAAGGGAAATAATCTCTGATTCAAATCATTAAATAACCTCTGATTCACACCATTAAAGTAAACTTTTTCCGGTACCGTACCCGTATCCATGCAACCTAGCCTTTTAAATGAGTTGCCTTTCTGGTCTTGCAAACACACCTCTTAAGTTTTATGTAAATGTAATTGTTGAGATAGTTCTTTAGAGAGAACTTTAGTAAGACTGAATCTTGTTTTAAAAGCAAAGCGATAAATATCATATTATTATACCTCTTCAGCTTAGTAAAAGGTCTACTTTTCTGCAGCATCTAACTGGAGGAAGTCTACTTGCTCGGATAGAGAATTTATCGTCTTTTATAGAGGAAAAGACTTCTTGCCAGCTGCAGTATCTTCAGCAGTTGAACAGCGGAGGAATATTGGATTATACAAACTAAAGGCAGAAAACAGTTCGTCAGTTACAGTCACTCCAGATTCTGAAGGAAATGGGGTGACATTTCAGAAAAATACAGAAATCTTTAAAGAAGGATTGTTAACTAAAGCTAAGGAAGCTATTAAATTCAAAAAGACTAGCATCAAATTGTCAATGGATGATTTTTCATAAACTCCAATTTGCTGTTTTTCGCTTGTCTTTTAGGAGTTACTGGCGGTATAGCTTTCACATACAGGCATTAGAGAAGAAAGCAAAAGCTGAAAAACTTCTAGCAGAGCTGGAAAATGCAGAGACCCCCCAAGAACAAGAAATTGATAAAGAGGGTATTACTGAAGAAGAGAGATACATGCTGCGGAAGATTGGCTTGAAGATGCAGCCCTTCCTTTTATTAGGTGACTCTAGAGTATGATGTTTGAAGATCACAGTCACAGATAGTTAACTGGTCTAAAATTGGAAGTAAATTAATGAGACCTTTAAAGCTATTTAAAATACTTGGCTTAGATCAAGTCTATTCTTGACAATTGTCTCTTCGTTCTCAGGTAGACGAGGGGTTTTTGATGGGACAGTGGAAAATATGCATCTTCATTGGAAGTATCGGGAGCTTGTGAAGGTAATATGTAAAGAGGGAAGTCTGGAAGCTGTCCATCAGGTAGCTCAGACCTTAGAGGCAGAAAGTGGTGGAATATTAGTGGCAGTGGAGAGAGTGAGCAAGGGCTATGCAATCATTGTTTATCGTGGAAAGAATTACAGTAGACCTGCTAGTTTGAGGCCTCAAACACTCTTAAATAAAAAGCTAGCATTGAAGCGTTCTATAGAGGCACAGCGCTATGAGGTAAAATCTCCTTCATCAAGTTGTATTCGCCTAGGAGTGTTAGCTAATTTGTTTTCTACATATCCTTTTTGAAAGAGCAAAAAAGAAGGGTAAGATGGGAGAGTGATTTATTTGGATATAGGCTGGTTTGCCTGAGCTTTAGAAAAAAATCTTTTTTATATATGCTTTTAATTTAAATTAGTACTTTATTTAATTTTTTAACTGTTATTTAATTTTGTAAAAAAGATAGTTGTTCAGAAACAACTTTATAGCTTAATAAAAAAAGAATTTTTATACTTCTTTTAGTCCCTTTTTTCAATTTTTTTGTAGAAATGAAACACAATAAAACACTCAATTCTTTTGTTTAAATTTAGAAAAGGGTACACCCAATGTTCGTATAGTAGCAGGTGGAGTTAATGTTATGTTAGCTGTGGTGCCTGCAAGTGACTACTGTGTTGTGGCATGGTCTTGAACCTTTTCATTTTTTATTTATTTACTTGCAAAGGAATTGACTGCTAATCTTATATGATATATGCCTTTTTCCTCATTTCTTGCAGTCATTGAAGCTTCATGTTTTGAACCTAGATAAAAACATAAACGAATTGAAACTTCAAATGGTGAGTGGTCCTTATTTTATTATTATTTTCCTGAAATACTTTTCCCCTTGATTTCAATGAAAAAATATTGATTATTCACCTAACCAGGTTAAAGATGAGGAGGCTAATAGTAAGCAGATGCCTGAAACGTCGAGATCTGACTTGGTGAGCTATCTCATGTTGCTTCTTTATTAACTCTATTATCTCCTTTCCATGTTACAAATATGAGATTAGCAATTTTGGTACATCAAGCCAAAGAGGATGGAGGCTAGGCAATCCATTATGAATGCTTACTCTTTTTAACGAGGACACATTCAAAGTATCTAATATTTGTTTCTATTTATTATGCTACATGGATATGTAAACGCATTATATTTAAACTCAACATACGTATGAATATTTCTTTTTTAATTGTTTTTCTGCAAGATTTTAATGATGGAAAGTTTGCCCTTTTGTAAAAAAAACCTCGACAGATTATGCAGAACTCTGTTTCTCTGTCACCCTCTCTCTCTCTCACACACGCATTGTAGAACATATTCAACATCCATCATGTGTGAGATCCTCTGTTTATTTTTTTTGTGGTACTTCCAGATTCACTTTCTTTTGTCCAATTACGAAGGCCGCTGATTACATGTGAGGTGATTAATTCAAAATAAGAGTAGCTAACTATAGCATTCTTGCCTAGGCGTAGGTGTCTAATAAAATGTAAAAATGTCTCAGGTGCTACTGACATGACCTAATTCTATGCTCGTGTTAATTACCTATTTTGCCATGACTGAAGCACATGATTTAAATGAGTTTCTTACATTGTTGAAATGACAACTGACTGTATGAAAACAAAAAATGAGTATTTTAATACTAGAAATTTATTAAGAATTATTATCCCAATGACAGTTATTGGAATGGTTTCCTAAATTATTAAATTATAACATCTGAAATAGTTTTTGGCATAATTCTAGGTTACAGACAAACATGGAACTTGTACAAATTCTACAAGTTGCAATTCTCCAAAAGAAGCTTCTCTTGACAATCAACCAGCAATACAGGAGCAGCAGGTTGAGCTGATTGATGGTGGTGGAGCTCGTCCAGGTGAATTAGGTTCCTGGGCTGGTTCGATTCATAAAGAAACACAGGCAAGCACATCATGGCTTTGACTGATGAAATTCGAAGCATTGTTTCAGTTGCTTTTTCTGTTGATCCAGGTGCCAAGATCCTATCCTGGATTATTATCTGGTTATGTCAGGTTTACCTTTGACATGTTTTTGGGTTCTTGCTTCTCTTCTAAATATTGATATGGTATAATTAACATGGGTTTCAGCCGGACGTAGTGAGTGATTCTGTGGTGGATGCTGGGCACTGTGTCTCTAATGAAAAAGAAATGGAATCATCAATCACATCATCAAAAAGTGATCCTGAACCACCAGCTTCAGTTATAAGTAGGAGATCGAATGTTTTACCTTCCAGATCTGTATTTCTTTCCAACAGAGAGAGACTACTTCTTCGAAAGCAGGCCTTACAGATGAAAAAGCGACCTGTCCTTGCCATAGGTATTTTTTTCAGCTTTATTTTCTTTATGGCGACAATGTATGCCCTATGTTGTCTTGACACTTAAGTTTATCTTTTAAGTTTTAAATTATGTGATCTTGCTAATAGTGTTTGACTGGAGGGGAGGGGAGATATTTTTTAAAATCTATCTTATTTGGTTCAAAGTTTAGGAGAGGGTGGGAAGGAAATGGAGGGGGCCAAAGCCCCTCCCAACTCAATTTTTGTCTCCCCCCTTCCCCTCCCCTTCTCTCCCCTTCATTAAAACCCTTCCCCTCACCTTCCGTTCTTTGATTAAACACCCCATAAGAGTTTTTGTTTTGTAGCATGCAGTGTCAGTTCCATCTTTTATTTTTTATTTTCTGCATTAGCTAGAGACACAATAGCTTGTTTTAGAAGATTAAAGATAGCTAACTAATTGTTAGGGTTCCAAATATTATTGGGCCTTTTGGGTCTGCTTAGGCCAGTGTTTGGACCGCTCCTTGGGCTGTCTGGGATTATTTCATTTCATTAGTATTAGTTACTCCTTTTGGATCTGTTTGGTTGAGTCTTTATTTTATTTTGGCCGAGTCTATTTTTTATTAATTAAGTTGGGCAGTTTGGGCTAACCTTATTTCACTAGTAGGGTTGGACTATTATAAATAGGAGTATTAGCATTAGGTTAGTTTTCATGCTTTGATTATTAGAGTTTGTAAAAGGGTTTCACCCTTGGAAGAAGGTTCACCACCTTCTTGGTTTCTTTCAGTTGATTTCAGATTTCCATTCTCTATTCCTATCTTTATTTGCTGATTACTGTTGGGGTATTTCTATATTCTAACGCCAATGCTCTCGGTTCAGATCCTTGGTTAAAAAAGTGGACAAAAGTACAAAACTGTTAGGCTTTTTTGTCTCACTTATTGTGATTGTAACTCGTCAATTGATATCAACATGTTGAAAAAATTCCATTCTGGATGATGTGTCAAGTACATTCTGTCCAGATAGCTCTGGAACTGCTTTTTCCTGCTTTGCCACCGCCTCTTATATTTCTTTTGTATTTTCCTGAAATGGAAAGGAATGTCATCATTTTTTTTGCTCTATGATCATATTTTATCCTCAGGAAAGAGCAATACTGTGAGTGGTATTGCCAAAGCAATCAAGACTCACTTCCAGAAACACTCTCTTGCCATAGTTAACGTCAAAGGAAGGGCAAAAGGGACCTCAGTTCAGGAAGTGGTATTCAAGCTAGAGGTGTGCAACTGCTGAAATTCATTTCCCTTTTTTAATATCTTCCTTGGTGAATTATTCTTTCTTGTCTTGGGCAGTAAATATTCTCCAAATCCTGAAGTTTGTTTTCCCTAATCCCTATTATTCTTGCAGCAAGCAACAGGTGCTGTTCTAGTCTCTCAGGAGCCTAGCAAAGTAATACTTTACAGAGGTTGGGGTGCAGGAGAGAAACCTGGCAATGGGAAAAAAGTTAATGAAATGATTAAAGAGGAAGAGGCAAAGCCCATTGTGTCTCCTGAGCTGTTGGAAGCAATCAGAGTAGAATGTGGGTTGCAGTAACAAATAGAACATAGAGAGAAAAATTGGTGCAAGTTGACGATAGATATTAAATTTTTTTAGGGTGTCAAACATATGATTGTAGTGAGAAGGAGAACACCAAACAGTGTTTTCTTGGACTTCTTGTTACCGTCACTGACAATGATGTATTGATGCAATGTTAATGCAATGTTCATTACCACAGCACGTTGGATGAAATAACTTTTTTTCTTCTATTTAATGACTGAATTAGGAAAGTAATTAAGCAAACGCAAGGAGATGAGTGATTGAACAGAGATAGTTTTTCTTGGATTGTTGAAGAAGATGAATGTTTGCGGAAATGTTGGAAAAATGTTTGGATTTCGGCGTTGGCTTTGGGGGTTGGTTTCTGAGTTGTATTTTTATTTGAAGAAGGTGAAGAGAATGGAAAAAAGTGAAGGGAAATGGTGGCTGAGAATGGTGTTCTTGGTAGGGAAAAAGATAATCTGAGGAAAAATTAAGGACATGGTGAGATGGAGGGCCAAGTAGATTAAATTTGGCCACATGGATGCCACTAAGAGAGAGGTGACGAGGTGTCAATGTCTGATGTGGTAAACCAATTTTTATAATGGAGACTGACCGCAAGGACTGAAATGACCAAGTTTTAAAATTTTGGTGACCGATTTATCAAGTTCTAAAATTTAGAGACTAAAACCAAAAAACCCTATATTGTAGGGACCAAACATTTTGTCAAGTTAATTTAATAAAGGACCAAACAAACGGAGTTACATTATTTGTCAAAATACCAACAAAGGAATCATTTATATAAGGATTTAGAAAATTATGAAAAGTACTGAAATATATTAAAATTTAATTTTTTGTTTTAAGATGAAATTAATTTTATGTAAAATCCCTAGAATAAGTTTACTTTGTAACTTAATATATATATATAATACTCTCCGAGCTAAACATTGAAGCTGAAACTGAGGTTGAACTGAATAACTTCTCTTTACAGGCTGATGTCAAACTTATTCAGCAGAACATCACACCATTTGGAAAAGGAGGATCTTCTTGATCCTTTGTTCTAACATTGTCGATCATTTTAGTAAACGCCACTTAGACATGTATCAATATATAAATAGCAGGATTAAGTAGTATCGAATTACGATTAGAGGGAGTGAATAGTGTGAGTGTGTGATCAATGTCTATCAAAGTGAATCTACATCGTGTAAGATCAAGCGCCCCAAACAAACGTAGTTTTTTTCACGTGCACACATAATTTTCTCTCTTCATCAAGGCTATGGAATCTCTCTATCTCCTTTTGATTCCTTCAGCCATGTCTTCCTTTTAGAAGCTCTGGAACTTTCAGTTATAACCCCCAAAAAGTTCTCCAAGAGTGAGACACACAATTCTCAATCGACCCGGCCCAGCCAACTTGGTTGCAATAAATTAAATTTGGCCACATGAATGCCACAAAGAGAAAGGTGATGATGTGCCATCAATGGTGATGATGAACCGTTTGTCAAGTCATTCTTTTGTTATGGAGGAAACTTCAGACTCAAATGACCATATTTTTATTAGTTTAGGACTTAGGATTTTCAATCATGCAAGCATTATTAAGCATGTAGCAAGCACATAGAAGTTGTTCAAGTTAAAAAGAGGACTAAACAGACGAAGATACATTATTTGTCAAAACACCAACAAAGGAATCCCTTTATAGGGATTTAGAAAATTATGAAAAAGCACTGATATATATATATATATATATGTGTGTATATATTTAGTTTTAACATGAAAATTATTTCATGCAAAAAAAAATTTCCCGTAAAATACGTTTACTTTGTATCTTAAATATAAATAAATATAATATATATATATATATATTTTTTTTCTAATTTCTTGTATACAATACTCTCCGAGTTATACATTGAAGTTGAGATTGAGGCTAAACTGAATAACTTCTCTATACAAGCTGATGATAAACTTGTGCAGCACAACAACACAAGACATTATTTGGAGAAGGAGGATCTTGATCTTTTGTTCTAACATTTTCAATCCTTTTAGTAAACGCAACTTAACATTATTAAGACATGCATCACTATACGGATGGCAAGATTAGGTAGTATCGGATTACGATCCGAGGGAGTGAACAGTGTGATTAGTGCCTATCAAAGTGAATCCACGTCGTGTAAGATCAAGCGCCCAAATGGAGCGTAGCTTTTTTCACGTGCACAAATAATTTTCTCTCTTCATCAGGGCTATAAAATCCCTCAATCTCCTTTTGATTCCTTTAGACATGTATTCCTCTTAGAAGCTCACAAACTCTCAATTACAAATCACAACTTGTCTATTGGGAGTTGATGCAGCAATAGCATGAAAATAAAAGCTAAGTCTGTAAAACAAATGCAGCCCAATCTGCACCAGTAAAACAGCGAAGACAGCAACCAGCAACAGCAAACAGCACCAGGAAAACAGCAACAGAGACCAGCAAACAGCACCCGGAAAACAGCAAAACAGCAACAGAAACCAGCAAACAGCACCATAATGACATCAAAACAGCACCTAACCATAAGAAATTGCAAGAAATTAATTGCACCCTATGCAGTAGATATAAAACACCAACTACTCCTACCCATAACCCCCTTCCCCTTGCAGAAGATCTAAAGGAACAGGCCTCGTTAAAACCTTACTAGGGAAAACCTAGAAAGGGAAAAGAGTACCAATTCCCAAAGATCAAAATGTACTCTACAAGGGGAGAAAATACAAAAAATCCCATAACCCAAAAGTACCATCCAGTTTATAACCATCAAACCAATATACTGATATACTATTAGCACCAGTAAAAATCAGTGATGTCTCTCCTCCAAAAAATAGAATCACAATACTGCAATGGCCTACTCCCTTCAATAAAGCACAAGACGCAGCAAAAGAAAACACAAGCCACCTGCAGTAACTAAACGCAATTCAGATGTGAGAAAATAACCAGCCCGAATTGATGAGTGTTGTTCTTTGATGGATCACCTGGTAAAAGCTAGAGGTCTGACTCGTCCCTAAAATATGTTCCAAATTCTGCCCTTGTACTCCAATGATAGGAGATCACCTTGTAAACATTAATGAAGAAATATGGATATCTACTGTCAAAGTACCCGTAAAAATCATGTCGGGTAGGTCCAAGCATAGTCTGACAGGCCAACAAAAAAAGATTATAAGCAAACAGAAAGTATAAAACAAATAGAGAGAGAAAACAGAAACAACTGTTGTAAGTGATAAAAACCTTGATATTTGAAGGCAGACTTGGAAGATGAATAGACAGGTTTCTTATTGCCTTAAGCAGCTCGACAGGACTTTGAAAAACATAATTTCTATTACGGAGATAATCACGTACAAATGTGGACAGCTGAACAGACCAATCAGTGCCCACATCAATGGCATCACAGTCAGTTACAACTATATTAGAGTACGCACAAATTTTCAAATGCTCGTAGACTTCCTGAAGAAAATCTAATTTTTTACGGGTATCCCAAAACAAAGGATGTAACAGAACTTCATTTAGATTCAGCCTGAATAACAAAAGAGAGTTAGAATTAAAAAAACACAATGGAATAAATAAAAAACAGGTACGAAAACATTTGAACTCATCAATGCATGAAAGTGTAGAGCATATGCATACCTTGTGCTAGGAATATCTTCTACCAATTTAGATATCAAATCTTGGGCTATAGGAGAGACTCTGGTAAGATTTGTGGTACCGCTTAGAATATTTGCTTCACGATCATGAATACCAAATGGATGATACCCACCAGACATGCAGAAATACAACACACAACCCAAACTAAAAGTGTCCACAGCACATGTTTGGGGTTCCCCGTTTATAACTTCTCGCGGCTGCCACCCAGAAGTGCCACGTCCTGGAATCCAATACGTTCGGATTAGCTCATTAAAACCAACAGTTATGTCAATCTTTAGAGGAAAAAAAAAATAAAATTGTACCAACAACATTAGACCCTATGAAAGATCCAATGTGATGAAGCAATTTACAATTGCTCATTCCGGCAATTTTCACCCGCAATGAGGGATTTCTGGTTACGAGGATACTGTTAGGCTTTAAATCCCTATGGACGATGCCCTCATGGTGCAATTCAGACAGTCCATCGACTATTTGCCTGTACAACAAAATTTAACATGAGAACTGTTGGAAATATTAATTATAATAGGAGCAAAGAGTTCTTACTTCATCAAACTCAGCAACAGTGGAGAAGGAGCTCTTCGAGGCCTCAACAGAACTGGACTTTTATCTCTCTCGACCAGATTCAAAAATTGCAAAGACGTATTACTGATGGCCGGGTGAAAAGGCGTATCAGAAAAATAATAAATGAAGTCGCCAAGTGTGCAGCCACATCGTTCCATAGCTATGTACCGAGCCTCCAAGGTCCATTCATGAGTAAAGTACTTGATGATGTTAGGACAATTTCCCCTTCTGGTCTTCAGGAGAGCTTGAATTTCATTTTTTGCGATGCTCCTATTGACAACCCTCTTAATAGCAGCAGGGCGTGTACCAAATGTGCCCTTATACACAGTACCACTTCTTCCCTCTGCAATTGGGTCATACTGTGTTCCTAAGCTTTCGAATCCTTCCATTGGGATTGGGCCTATTGGAGGCATGGGGTCTGTGGGTGCAGATAAATCTCTTAGAACAACGACTACAAAAATAACTACAATAACTAAGAGAGTAATCAAACACCAAGAGGATGATGACGATGGTTCGTCTGCGTCTTCCCCATTGCAACGTGCAATGAATAAAAATGGAATGAGAATTCCAAGTAACTGTCTGCACACCCCATTGGCCACTGGTACAAGAGCTGCAATGTCATATCCCTGAAACACATATTAGCAGACACAAACTGGTTCTCATTTTTGTTTTCTCTTTCGGCAATCTCTGATACCATGGGATTTTATTTTTCTACTTTGTTTGCAATTGATAAACTGCAAATAAAGCAGTAAACTGCAAATATGGAAAACCTACGAGCATGAAACAGCAGACTATACCTTGGATGAGTTGCAAACAGTTTTACATTCCAATCCATTAATTACTTTAACACCTTCCATGGCAGAGCATATCGCAGAAAGATCATCTAACTTCCCATATTTGTCCTTGTTCCTGAGTAAATCAAATAAAAACCAGAAGCTTATGTTTTCTCAAATGAAAGTTGAAAATGATTGGTAATCTAGCCAAGTAGCTAAAAGTATGCATTAAAATCCACAACGAAAATGTAATATTCAATTGTGGTAAAAGATTTTTTGAACCTAACATGCTTTCATCAATTGGTAACTGCCATCCCCCTTGTCATCAACAGTAAAAGAGAAAAGCACCAAACTAAAAAGATAAATCTTGCAGCATGTGTACCTTTGCAGTAAAATGCAGTGGGGTTCCTTTTTGTCATGAAGGACAGACAGAAAATCATTGTGCAGATAAAATGAAAAATTCGGATCAATAGAAACGGCAGACAACTCAGGCTTTTCATTCATATAGTCCATGAGCTGGATGGATAGTCGCGGGGGGGTAGACGACTGCAATAAGATGACAATGGAAAACAACATTAACCACATATAATAACAATAACAATTTGGAAATCAAGAACCCATGCTCCTATTTGCATATCTGATTTTTTAGGACTTGGTGGGAGGATCACGAAGGACCTACACATTGAAAACGATATATATTCTCCTCATGAAGGATGACATGCGCATTTGCATGATATACTGACTCATTTAACTTTCCAGGTTTCCGAGACTTTTCAAACTCATATAATTGGAGAAGCTTACTGTCTTTGTCATCGGTTGCAACAGTTTGAAGCTGCAGAGAAGGTAAACAATTAGAACCAACATAGGAAAATGTATCATCAGCAAGTAGAACATTAGTCAGCTAAACAAAGGAACATACCTGTCTGATTAATTTATATATCAATATATCCAATGTGAAAGACTGGTTTCCATTTATTGCTTGGCTCTTATCTTCAAACTTTGAATTCTCAGCAGATCCATCAAGCAAGTTGTACAATGCATTCATAAATCTAAAAAAAGAACATTGATGATCAATCCAGAAGTGCAATAAGCACTCGAGAAGAGTTGGTACAAGTTGCGAAAAACTGTAAATGTACCTTGAATAAGGATCAGGGGAACTAGCAACTTTTGCCTTCCATTTCATTTCAGCACTCATTGAATTTGTTTTCGCTGATAAGATCCTCTCATAAAGAATCTGGCAAAGTACAAAAAAGTGACTGACAACCACACCAAGGAAGAAATCTTAATATAAACAAGAAGTAACAACACTATCCTTACTTGATGAAGCCTAAAAAGCACATAGAAATCGTCATTCCCGTAAAACACCCTTGAATCCTCTATTTCTTCAGGAAATAAAACTGCCGATACATGCTTTGTGAGAGGCTTCACAGACGAAAGGAACCTCTCTGACAAAGGCAAAGATGAGCCATCCCCTCCACCTTGGGCATCACACATCCCCTCAGCTTCACCTTCACTCTCAGCCTTACCATCAACATCATCATGTTCTATATCATCCTCCTCATGGTCTTCCCGGAAGCATTCATCGCCAGCAGACTCACTGCCTGAGACATCTTCCCCAGCTTCAGAAACATTTTCACTGTCCTCATCATCAGCATCTGCATCATTATCACCCCCAGTCTCTGGACCACATTCTTCCTCTCTATCTCTGGACTCATATTTCCTTCTTTCAATATTGTGCTTTGACTTAGCCATTGACTGTGCATTTGAATCTCCATAGGCAACAAAGTTATCTTCCTCGGAGTCACCATTTGGTGATAATTCACCCTCTTCTTTTTCGACTTTGCAAGGCCCAGAAGATTCTTCATGGCTTTTGACTTCACTGTTCTCAACTGATACCCCATTGGCCACTGCTACCGGAGCTGCAATGTCACCTCCCTGAAACACAGATTAGCAGAGACACAAACTGATATCAGTTGGAAACAAAGTAGAAAAATAAAATACCATGATTTCAGAACTGCTGAAAGAGGGGAAAAAAAAAAAAAAGGAGAAAAGCAAGTATGTCTAAACTGATAAAGTACTTTTACTACAATAAAATAGGTGAAAGTTCAAATTTGCCACAATAAAAAAACTCATACCTCCACCAATGGTAAATTAACAGTCTGAGACTTGGCTACAGAGTCATCAGCATCAGTAGGTCGAGATGGAGCAGATACACAGCCTTGCAATAGAAACAAAACTTAGTATTCTGACAGAGTGTACAATTAATTCAAAATGAAGCAAAAAAGAATTGAATTGAGTAATAACATAGACAGATAAAACCAAAATCAGAGATAACAATTCCGCAGCTATGTTGTCTACAGACCTGGAGACACATCTAAGTTGGTTCTGTTCAAGCTGTTTTCTCCTCGAATTGCAATAGATGGATTGTTTATAACTCTTTGCTCATCAGAGGCAAATTGTTTACTCAACCCAGAGGCTTTATATCTGCATTCTACTTTTTTCAGCCCTTTATCCATTAATTGATCATGTCTACAAACAAGTTCACCACCAACAGACCCATTTTCTTTATCATTGGAGGCTACACTAGTCCAGTGAATATTCTTCACTTCAGTGACTCTACCATCACCTTCATTCTTGTCAGATTTTGGTAACCTTGAATTTGTTGAAATAGAGTCTCTGTGTGGGCTTCCATGACCTCCTACATTTGATGCAGCAAAATTGCGACTACTATGCCGTGCTTTCCTGTCCTGAACCCTTTCTGTCCCATGAGATTGGGAAGTAACACCAAGCATCGGCTCCAAGAAGGTACTCCAGAGCCTCATAATCTTATTTAATAATTCTTTGCCTGAGAATACCTCCTCACATGAATACCGAACAAGTTTATACAGGTCTTCATGAATCCCACCATCCGAATATTCAAATTCCAGATGTGGAATTAGAGGCTGTCTAGTTTCAGCAGCAATAGACTGAATAATGTGATCCTCTTGCTGCAGCTTCTCTTTGATTTCTTTAATCTCAGCCACTAAAGCTGTATGTTATCAAACATGGAATATCAGAACAAATGAAAAGAATGATACAACTGAAACCTGTAACAAAGTACAATATTGACAACACAATCTTAAGCTTTTATAAGATTGTCACTGATAAATTCTAGTAGAGGGCGAGGCAAAGGCCTACTAAGGCTTATCTATTGCTGCATGTCTCATCAGCGCCGACCCAGTGTGCATGTATACCTAAAACGCATTATAAAGTAATTTTTTAAAATTAATTAAAATAAAATGAGAGGCCTATTTTTAGGACATGAAGGGCTTATTTTATAAGAGATAAGAGACTTGTTTCTTAGGAGAGACAGTCATAGTACGATGAGGGGCCTAAAAATCTGCATTCTTAATTATTAGTACACGTCAACTAATTAGTAATTTAATTTAATTTTAAAATCCTTTTAGATGAGGAGAGAATATTAGGAAAAGTATTGTGATACTGGGTATAAATAGATAGCAACACATACTATATGACCCGTTGCTTCTATGGCTACAATGGGCAATATTGTGATTGTGGGTATAAGTAGATAGTTTGGAGCTAGGTGCTTAAGTACAAAGTGTTAAATTCATGCTTCTAGTTCTAGGTGCTTATGTACAGTTATATAACGTCAATGCTTTTCAGGAACTAATGAAAAATGTGTCCTATTGAGCCATGTAACTTTCAGTATGATACTTCATGAGTTCTACCATGCTTTATTGATGCATGTATATGGAGTTCATGGCAAGTCCAAGCAATCAAATTTACATGAAGTACAAATATAAGTAATAGCTAATAAACTTACAACGCTCTAAGAAATCTTTAAACTCATCCATAAGATCAGAATGCTTTCCAAGTAAATCAGTCACCTGAAATGTAAATTTTGACAATGATAATATTAGTGGCAACAGATAATACTCTATATGTTTATTCACAGATCTTGAAAACTGTACTATAAATGCAACACTCTAACGATCTAACACGAGACCACAAATTTTTCTGTTACCATACGCAAGCCCCTATCATTTTCTTTTCTGCTTTGTGTCAATACTGACACAGAATAAATACCAATTGATTTAATAAAGCAGCATAAACCATCAGTCAAAGCATTAAGTAGACAAAAATTCATGTAAAGGGGGAGAGGAACACTTCATTGCCAGGAATCAAACCTGATTCGTAGGTAGTGGGAGTCGCGTGGCACGGCGCGACTGGAGGTCAGCGGAGGTACAGCCGCCGGTCATTGTAATCAATAACAACGTTAATGGCTTCCAATCTCACAGAATGTGCTTGAACAACGAATGCAGTAGACTAGGGTTCCAAAAACGAGTACTCGCAGGGAAGAGGAAGAGTGTGACTGTGTGCGCGGGAGAGAAGAAAGTGTTACTGTGTAAGAAAAGATGGTTTAGATTTGAAATGACGGATTATAAATCTAAAAGCTGATTATTAATCTGAACCGCATGATTTTAATCGACGGCTGTGAAGCTGTGGATTGGGGATCAAGTAACTTCCTTCATGTCCTTTCAAAAAAAAAATTGATTTAGCTCAAATGCCCCTGTGTTTATTTCCCTTCTCTTTCCATCACGACTTTTTGTTTACTGTCACTCACGCTTTTGTTTGTTTGTGAGTATTTTGAGCGGAAGGATTATACATTTAACCAACCACAATTCTCTCTATTAATTACATCATTCTCTATTTAAGTAGTATAATTTAATAATTGCACATCATACTAGTAATAAAATTAAATAAGAACAATTTAGTCAAATTATATTATCAATAATTGTTTTCTTACTATTTATGTCACAACCTTAAATTACAAATTTTCTGAGTAATTAATAGTACTATGTAATAAACGTATACTGCACATTATCAACAGTAAGAATGTAATGATTGTCCTTTCAAAAAAAGAAAAAGAATGTCATGATTTGTACAGTATATATAACTCGTAATTGTACATTGTTAATGATGTTGGAAATGTAAGCTTGAAAGGTTGCAGATGATAAATTGTTTGGAATGTATTGTAGGTAACTTGTAGCAGGTTGGAGTAGTGGTGTGGGTAATGGAGAAGAGATGAATATGCTGCAGTAGGATGGAATTATACTAACCAAAGATTAACTAAAAAGTAAAAACTAAAGCTAAATTGCATAAATAGCAAATAAACAATTCAAAATGCATATCAATTCAATTTTTTGGGTTTCATTCATCATTAGATCCTAAAATTTATTGTTACAGATGATCCCCTTAAGCTAAAGACAGTATACAAGTGTCAACATCCCGTTACTAAAAACATGGGGATCAATGTCTGCATCCTGAAACAAGTCTTTGACAATAATTGATGATCCTTCTTCTAACATAGGCATAGGGTTAATCTTGTGAGGCTTGTATGAAACATTGAATTGAGGCATTTTGACGGGTTAATCTTGTGAGGCTTGTATGAAACGTTGAATTGAGGCATTTTGACTCAAATAGGATGCTTTGTCGTTCTAAAATGGATGAAGGTATTGGATTTGGGGAGTTCAAAGCTTTTAATACCTGCGTTGGTGGGAAAGAATTGGTGAAGGATTCTTAAGACTTCAGATCCTCTCCGAGCCAAGATCTTTTAAAGCGGTATATCCCCCACACCCTTGTATGAAGCAAAAAGGGTTCGAGTTATGCTTGAACGATTATTTTCAATACAAGGTGGGTGTTTGAGGAAGGGGTAGAATGGAGAGTTGGTAATCACCAATCTATTGATATTTGGAAGCATGTTTAGGGTCCAGTTTAGCCCCATTATTAGAGAATATCTCTAGTTGGGTTTGTATCGCGTGCGTACACTTGATTTAGACACTGTTCTGTGCACTGTTAGTTTGTTAGAAGCAATTGTTCTGTACACTACACTGTTTGTTCGTTAGAAGCAATTAGCTCAGTTTCAGAGGCTTGCTTGAGAAGCTTCCTCTATTCTATATAAACCGACATTGTATTCTGATTTCACGTAATTAATGAGAATATTCAGTTTTTTCCTTATTCTACTTTCTTATTCCCATCAACAACTAAACTCAATTACGCAATAAACGAGAATCTAGCTGTTATTTACAATGATTGAAATTGAGATGGAATTCAACCAATGAAAAAAAATTGAGATCGAATTCAACCAATGAAAAAAAAACGTTAGCTGCCACTTAAGACATGAGATCATCCAGCTCACTCCGTTGCACAAACATTGTTGTTTTAGATCTAATCAAACATTCTTATTCCAAGAGAAACTCAAAACGGAAATCATGTATATTTGATCTTAAATGGATAAAAAGTGATATGAGATCATCCACTCCGTGCCGCAGTTGCCCGACACCACTTTTACTCTCACTCTCACTCTCACTCTCACTCTCAAACCTGAGGAGGAGGAGGAGGAAGAGGAATGAGAGGAGAAAGGGAGAGAAGGGGCTGAATCAGACGAAATAAATTTTGGAAACACCTACATTTGACTAAGATTGCCACATGGGCCGGTGGCTGAGCAAAAAATAGATCACATGCTCTTAAAATTTTTGAAGCAACGAAATGGGCTCAACATTTCCAGGAAAGCAAAATAGAAAGGAAGACATTACAAACCACAACTTGTCTATTGGGAGTTGATGCAGCAATAGCAGGAAAATAAAAGAAGTCTGTAAAACAAATGCAGCCCAGCAATATTAAATTTAACTACGATATTTCCAAGCTAAGTCTGTAAAACTGATGCACTTTCAGTGACTAGATTTGATACGAAATCTGGAATGCGAGTAATAACCAGCCCGAATTTATCAGGTTTGTTCCTTGATGGATCAGCTTCGATCGATTCTAAATCTGATGCCAGTATCCCAACAAGATTCTGCAACGGTAGGCAGCAATGATCAGTACCACCACCACCACATAACACAAAAAAAATAAAATCAAAAATTTTGAAACATGCATGAATAGAAAGAAAGAAAAAAAAAAGAGAAACTTACGAAGAACATTTCATGTGGACTAGTTGCAACACAGCAAATTGAGGGTTTACCATCACAAAGAATAACTCTGTTGTCATGAAGGAGAAATGCCATGTAGGCAGAGGACTCAGCCACAACAGCGGCTTTCTTTGTATGAAGAAAAAAGCTCTTAATGACATCGGCAACATCATCAAAGTCATTAAAATGAGGAAGATATTGACTTGGCTCATCTATGAGATAGATATCTGCAGGCTGTATGTATATGTATGTATGATAGGGAAGGGAAGCAATGAATCAGAAAATCATGTTATGAAGGTAGGTATTAGCACTAAATTAAATGCAGAAACTAAGATATAATACTACCTTAAAGAGACAGAGACATATCTCAAGTCTATGCAACTGTTGAGGAGAAAGATTGGCAACTTGTTGGTCCATGAAGTGAGGGATAAGAAGTGGCTGCATAACATGTGATTCAAAGTGGGGATCAACAATATCATGAAACAAGTCTCTGACAATAGCTGAAGGAGGCAAAGGGTTAATGTTGTTCTGAGGCATGTATGAAACATTGAATTGAGGCATTTTGCCATCTACAAAGTCAGGCTTCAATTCACCAGCCTGAGTAATACAATTACAAACAAATGAATTAGACAGTTGAATAAATCTATATTATGTTATGATTAAATGAATACATACCAGCATCCTAATAAGTGTGGTCTTTCCTGTCCCCTTGAGACCCTGAATGACAATAATTTCAGATTTTGTAAATTCTCCATCATTGACATAAAGCGTGAAATCGCCTACAGTTTTGGTCATCCTTGGGTATTTGTATACTGCTGGAGCCTGCTCCTCCTCTTGCACTATTGTAATATTGTGTTGTTGGTTCTCATCGTTGTATACTGCTGGAGCCTCCTCCTCCTCCTCCTCTTTCACTGTTGTTGTAATATTGTGTTGTTGGTTCTCATCGTTGTTTCCCATACTTTTCTACGCTGATCTGATCTGATCTGATCTGATCGAGAGAATAAGAGTTAAAAAGAGGGTGTCGTGTGTATACTAAAAACCCTAAACATTTCTCGATCGTATTTCTAGGGTTGTTGGTTTAATCCATTAATGAATCGATAATCGACCTATCGTCCTATCAAAATATCTTCCATTTACACAAATTCCAGAAGTAAAACCAATTCAGAAACAAATCGGTGAAGCAAAAAAACAAAAGAGGAAATCGGTGAAGCAAATAACACAAAGGGAAAACCTTCTTAATCTCCGATCTGGCTTTGGTAACCTCCGATCTGGCTTTGATAACCTCCGATCTGGCTTCGATAACCTCCGATTCGCTACCACCGCACCGCAGAGAGAGAGAGAGATGATCAGGTTTTCTCAACCCGTCAAGGCAAGGGAGATGGAGATATTAGGATTTGTTTGGGTTTACTTTTCACACACATGACCATGGGCTGCATTTTATTTTCTTTTGGGCTCACTTTTCACACACCATTTCATTTAATCCTATTCAAAATTCCGATTTCAATTCCAAAAATATCCTTTGTCCCAAAAATAAAATTCCAAAAATATCCTTTAATTTCTTCATCTATCCTTTCACTCACCGCCACCACCACCCTTAGCCACTAAAATTTGGGTAGACCATCAAGGCAAGTACCTTAGGCCCAACAAAATTGTACCTATATAATATATACGACTGAAACTTGAGAAATGTTATAGAACAATGGAAAAACGGGTTATCTTAATTGCAACGTGAGAATTAGGAAGTGTCATTTTAACAATTATTAGTAATAGTGTTTTATATTAACAAATTTATATTTTTCAAAAAAAAACTAATAAATCGAATATATGCTCTTTTTACATTTTCAAAATTGAAAAATTAATTTGTGTTTATTTATAACCATTATTTTTTTGTGACTTATATATCTATAGTAATATATATAAGTTTGTTATCACTCATTGTTTCTTCTCTCCATATTTTCCATTGTTTCTATATGAAGTGAATTATCCAAAAATGTTGTAAAATCCCTTATTGTTTCATTCCTTGCGTTTCAGGTTCTATTAAAACTTTAGGTTTTTTTTCCAAACATATATATTGCCTATAAAATTTTATTGACAAAAAACATGCACATGATTTATTGTCAAAGTTGACTAATTTTGTATTACATGTGCATCATTTCATAAAAAAAATATTATTATCTATATTCGAGATTTAAAAATATTATTTAAAAAAATTATTATTTTTTTGTTAATATTATCTTACATTTTTTGGAAAATCATCTATTGGTTAAAAATAATGTCTTTTTTCAAAAATAATTCGTTTTATTTTATACAAATATTATTTTTCAATAATATGTCGTTAAAATATTTGCTTAATTTCAAAAAGATGTTAATAACTTCATAAAAATAAAATATTGTGTTTAGTTAATGGGATTGAAAAAAAATGTGTCAAAAATAGTTGTAAGAAATAGTAATAAAAATTGAAAATAGATGTGATGTGCAAAAAAATGACATATTTTTTTAGGGAAATTGATTGATATGAGGAATTCACATGACATAATGTTCTAGAACCTTTAGGCTTTCGGGGTGTTTGGGTGCTTACTGACTTCGTCAGTTTTTTTGTTACACTTGAGGAGGGTTATTATCTTGTCAATATCTTCACCTTTCTAAAAAAATTTGATATTCTGGTAGAAAATCTTCTTTTAATATATAAGATAGATAGATAAATTGTTAGCGAATAATTTTGTTTGTATTTTAAAAATAAACCTAATCTAACCTAATAACATTATTGAAACAAAATACTTTACTCACATTTTTATCATCACGCAGTCAATTTTATGATGGGTGGACAATTTGGTTGTTTAATTTTATAGTTTTCAAAATTTAATGATATTGTTTGAAATTATAAAACAATTAAGTTTTCAATATTATATATCATAATTAAAGTCCCCGAAGGATAGCTTAAGTGGTAAGCGTTGGGGACATGTGTGTTGAGAGGAGGAGGTCCAGGGATCAATAATTGGAGGGTGTAATTTATCTTTCTGTTGTAAAAAAATATTGTAATCATATTAATTCATTTCGAATTACATATGATCAAACTATGGTAAATTTATGGTAAAATTTGAGAAGTGATTACCAAGTTTAAAATAAAAATATAATGCACATTTATTAGTAATGATTTATCTTTCAAATTATAAAAAAATTATTTTTTTATTATTTTGGACTTCAGAAGATCAATGGTATAATTTAAGATGAAGGTTTCTTTCTAGCAATCATATTTTTCTTCATTGCTACGTTGTGTGGCAATTGTGGAGTGCCATTAAGAATATAGAAGGCTTGTTGTGGTTATCTCGGGTTCTCTTAAAGCATTGGCTAATGAATGGAACCATCTTGCTGCTATTTCCGATCCCTTGCTATGGAACCCATCTCTCTATGCCTTAGTTTGGTCTCTCTGGATGAGCAGAAATGAAAAGTTGTTCAAAAATAGAGTTTTCAAGGCTTTTGAGGTGTGGGACTCGCATCTTGTGAATGTTTCATGGTGGACCAAGATAGTCTGGAAGGACTGCCCCTATGATTCCTCCTATTTCCACTCCAACTTCAGCAATATAATTGTGTGTCAATCAATTAAACCGTCAATAGTGGTTTTGTGGTCCCCCTTCCATCTGGGTTGTTGAAGTTTAGTGTAGACGACGCTTCCTCTGGTAATCCGAGGCCTAGTGGTATTGGAGGTGTTATTCATAACCATAATAATGTCATATTGGGTTACTTCTTCAAAAACATTGGGCATTTGCAGTAAAAGTATAGACAATCATGCACGCCTTAGGCTATCTACAATGGTTTCAACATTCAACACCCTCAACACTCCACTTTTTTTCTTCCCAACACTCCACATCATCTTCTCTCTCCAGTTCAACACTTCATTCAACTTTTACCCACTCCAATGGTTTTTCATTCAACACCCTACCCCCTACCCCACCACTTTTTTTATTTTATATTTTGATTTAATTTTATATTTTTCTTTTTATGATTTCATAAATTTAAAATTTTCGATAAAAATTAAATTAAATAAACGATTATCGATTTAATTTAATTTAATGTTTTTTTGTTATTTTAAATTAAATTAAATTAACGTAATATTTTTTTAACGCAAATTAAAATGCAAGACAACAAACTAAGCACACAATAATTTATTTAATTTTCTTAACTTAACACACAAATAACGTAATTAAAATGCAAGACAGCAAACTAAACACACAACACACAATTGATTTGGATCTTGAAAATGGTTGGGATTTTGGTGGTTGGATGATTTGGATCTTGATAATTGTTCGGATTTTGGTAGTGGGAAAATTGACTTGGATGTTGATAACTGTTGGGATTTGGGTAGTAGTTGGGATTTTGATTTGGATGTTGATAATTGTTGGGATTTTGGTGGTTGGAAAACTGATTTGGATGTTGATAATAGTTGGGATTTTGGTTGGAAGAATTCTGGGTGTTGAGATGGCTATTGTTGGGATCCATTTCAAAGCAAAGATGATAATAGAAAGATAAATAAGATGAATAAGATGATGGAAAACTTGGTTTTTTTTTTCTGTGTCCAAATCAAACGAACCAAGTCTCTATTTATAGAGAAAAAAAAATCATGAATTTTGGTAATTTTTTTAATTTTTTTTTATGAAATAATTGAGTTGGAAAGATTAGGATAAATGAAAATCGCCCGGACCAATCAGACGCTGACACGCGTCCTAGCCGTTGCACTCTCTCTCTCCTCTGACGCGTGCGTGGCACGCGCCTGTCGGTGCCCAACCGACGCGTGCCACGCGTCCCACTACCGCCTGCACTCGGACCCCACGCTGCCAAGCCTGCAGCGTTACGCGCCTTGTCGGCGCGTGTGTGGCACGCGCCTGACGGTCACCAACCAGGGCGTGCCACGTGGCTCCGGAACCAGTTTAAACAAGTGTTGAAATTATTCAACACTTCTCTCTCCATTTCAACTTTCAACACTACAATTAAACACCACTACAACCCACTTTCAACAATCAACTCCCCCATTTCAACACCATTGTAACTAGTCTTACTGTTCTGCCATCAATTCATGCTCATTAATATTTTAATCGAAAGTAACTCTACCTTGGTAGTAGGGTGGGTTCTTTCCCCATCAAGGAGACTTCTTGCCTTGCTCAACGATCTCAACCATATTGATTTTAATTTTCTATCAAAATTAAAAATGGTATTTTATTCGTAACACTAATACTAAATTTTATCTTTAGCAACAAAATATCCGTTGCAATTTCATTTGTACACTGCATGTTTCTTATCTTCCTCTATCTTCTAGCTAATTACTCTGTTGATAGTTGGAGGAGTGTCTTCTGTTTGTAGGTATCATGCCCTTACTCGTGGAAGAGGAGCTAGCTCAAACCAGAGTTCAAACTGGAGAAGCTTCATTTCGGGCTTGCTCTTCTAATTCATACTCCTGTGGTGTGCTAGTATTTGTAAAAAAATGCACTATTACATCCCATTTTATGTAAAGATGGAGACAGATTTGAATTGATCATTCTGATTATGTGCCCCCATATAAAAGCTCGGCTTCTTTGTATCGAATTGTGATGAAATGTACCTATGGCGTGATATACTTAAATAATTGACAGTATGTTGGAATGAAATGTTGAAAAGCATGTCTAATTGTCTGCAAGACTACAACCACAATATAGCAGAGGAAACAGCATTCATTGTAATTGTAGATAATATGAGGCAAAATATAAGAGCATGCTTCTACAACGCCTTATTGGGAATGGTGGCTATTAAACGTCATCAACTTTAACATGCACAATGTGTTAACGGCCAAACATAGATAGGGACTACTATGACCGACGTCAACACTTTTAAGGTTTTTTTGAACCATTTCTTAGTTCAAGGGACTACTATGACCGGCCCCAACATTATTAGGGACCGGTTGTTTTAAAAATTGTCCCTTTTTATAATCAAAGTATTCTTACAGCCGATAGCTAAGAGACTAAACTTGTGTTCCACAGTTAGTAAACTATGCGGTAGAGATTGTCCAAAGAGTCTTTTTTATTCACAAAAGTTAGGGATTGAAAAAAAAAATCACTATATCAAAGAGTTTTTTTAATCTTCTCAGTGAATAGTTAAAGTGCCGTTGAAATATTAAGAGTTTATTTTGATATGTGAAATATTTATGTCACTTTACTCAAAGTCTTATAAGATATGGAATTTTTCACTTTTTAATGATCATTGAAAAATTGAAGAGCCAAAATTAATAAGAGAAATAAGTGGTATATTAGGAAGTTGCAACATCATTATTCTCAAATTAGAGCTCCGATCTCCCTTATGTTTTGAACACTGTTAAAAACCTCACTCCCTCGAATGAGCAGTGTTATTAATTTAAACAGTTGCAGGAAAATGATTAGTGGAAAATTTATCTTTTGGAGTGATCATATTTAGTGCTAAAACCACCCCTTTAACTTTTATTAGTTATTATTTAACTAATAATTTAATAAACCTAAACTAATTATTTGTGCCTTTTGGAATTTCCTAACTCATATGAACCATATAATAATAAACATTTTTTATATATCTTAATGGGAGGATTGAAACTATCAAATAGAATTTCAAGGGGAAGGGATGGTGAGAAGGTTATTTTTTCCTTTGATATCATATTTAATATTAAAACCACCACCATCAAATTTTAAGGATTAAAAACTTATTATCAATTATAATTTAATTAATTATTCTATAAATTAAAACTAATTATGTGTGTCTATGTAAATCTGTAACTGATAATTTTGGTAACTTATATATCATTATGTAAAATTTTATTTTCAAAAAGTGAGTGGAAAACCAAACAGCTAAGAAAGACTCAAAAGAGGAATGTATTTTATTTATCATTATTTATGAATGTATTTTTATAGTAAAGGAGGAATTGGAAACAGTAAAATAAAGAAGAGCATACTAATAGGCAAAACAAAGTCAAATAAAAAACGTAAGTATATATATTTAGCATCAGACATAACGCACAAAAGATAAAACCTCAACACATAATACTAACACCAAATTTTATCTTTAGCAACAACATATCCGTTGAAATTTCATTTGCACACACTGCATTGTTCTGTGTCTCGTCTCGCTATCCATCTAACAACTCAGTCTCTCAATGTTGCTTCATCACTGCTCTTGTTCCCTGTTCAATTCCCCAAATCCAAAACCCGACCCACCAATTTCATCATCCGGAGCTCCGCCTCCGACACCCAAACCCGAACTCTCCAACGGCTTCACCGACCAACCACCCGCCTCCACCTCCACCTCCACCTCTACTCCCTCCTCCGCTTCCGGGCACGGGAATCGCGCGAATGAGTTGGAGAAGCAGCGGAAGGAGAGAAGAAGAAAGAGGGGAAAGTGCCGACGCTAGCGGAGCTGAGATAATGAGGTTGACGACGCTAGGGTTTCAGATGAAGGTTGGGAAGGCGGGGATCACCGAAGGGATCGTTAACGGGATTCACGAGCGGTGGTGAGGATTGTTTGTGATGATATTTGCAGGATTAACATGAAAAGGACTCATGACTTGTTGGAGGTAACACAACAAAAGAATGAGAATTTTATTTTTATTTATTTATTTGCTATTTGGATTGGATAGATACTAATCAATGAAATTGGGTTGTTACTTGTTACTGTGAGAATTGGAACCGACTTTAGTGCACAACAAGAAAGCTTAGACACCTCAATTCCAAATAATAGTCTTTGTATTGATTAATGTAGGAGACTTCATGTTCATGTATGCTTGGATCCTTCTGGTTGTATGTTGTAATTTTGTGTCTTGCGTCCGGTTTTTGAACTTTATATCAATGTATTGATCAAAGTATCACAATAATGAGGTATAGGATAACAATGTATTATATCTATCATGACTGAAGTTAGCTTTAAAAATATTGATGGTCTCATCTGCAGCTGCAGTGCTTTTATTTTACTTTTGTGTTTTATTATATTTTTTATGTTTTGCATTATACTCATGATTGCATTGTGTTGTATCCATGTCTCTTGTTATGTTTAGGCTTTGTAAGTGGACATATATTATGAAAGCGTTTCTCTTTATATTTTTTTAATATTTTGTGCTAATTAAAATCCTTGAGATGTCCTTCAAAACTGTGAGTAGTTGTAGAAAATCCTATGTAGGACAAAACTGTGCGGCTCACTCTAAACTCGGAAGTTACTAAATTTGCATGCTGATTCTTTATGAACGAGTTTTCTGTCCATGATCAAGGGATTAGATTGACACTACTTTGTATGGCTTTGCAAGATGAGGGGGTCTAGTTGTTAAGGTGGCATTTGTTTCCAAGATAAACTATATTGTTTAATTTTTTTTTATCTATTTCCATATATAAATTATAAAAAAGTCTCCTTATTTTTACATGCTTTCTTGTTTCCAAGATATTATTGCTTTGTTCGGTTTAGGAGAGAAAGCGAGAAGAGAGAATGTGAGAAGAGAGAAAGCGGTGAGAAGCGAAGAGATTTATAGGTTGTTCGCTATAATAGAAATAGAGAAGAGAAAGAATGAGCTGTTTGTTCTCTCCTTTTGTTTGGTTGGGTAGAGAATGAAAGAGATGAAGATTACCTTTGTATGAAATGGCATCTCTCTCTCTCTCTCACACACACACACACATAACAAAAAAGGTGATGAGCTCTCTTTCGGCTGACTCTTTGTCTCGCCCCTATGTCTTGCCGTTTTCTTCTTTAACAAACGCAACATGTGAAAGAAACGGCAAAAACAAGATTTTGTTGGTTTACCTGTTTTTATAACTATTAGTGAAAGTGTATTAACTGAAGACAAAACATAAAATATATCAAGTACCGCCTAAGTTTTCAACCACGGGAGGATTTCTTCTATCAACCAATAGTTGGAAGGGGTTATATGCATTTTGACCTATTCTTTCCTGCAATATGATTAGGGTGCCCTACGTATAATTTTCTGACTATAGCTTATAACACTGATTGTCAGAGAAAAACTGGAGGACTTGTTGTTTGGAGATCGGGAAGTAAGATAATATTGTACAGAGGGACTGATTATAAGTATCCTTACTTCCTCTCAGATACGGTTTCGAGAGATGAGCACATTGGTGATGCTGAGCAACATATGGATCGCAATGATGAAAATTGTGATGAAAGAGAGAGGCACTCATCTGAAACAAACTCAGAAATATATGCTGGCCATAGTTCAAACTCCAAAACATCAAAACCAGCTTTGATACAAGGTGTTGGTACTCCAAATAAAGTACGATTTCAACTGCCAGGTGAGGCAGAGCTTGCAGAAGATGCAGACAGCTTATTAGTGGGGCTTGGGCCACGATTTACTGATTGGTGGGGGTATGAACCTCTGCCTGTCGATGCTGATCTTCTACCTGCTGTTGTTCCTGGATATAGGCAGCCTTTTCGCCTACTTCCATATGGTGTGAAGCCTAAACTGACGGATGATGAAATGACAACTTTGAGGAGACTTAGCAGACCTATACCATCCCATTTCGCATTAGGTGAGTTTGTCTTGCTTTTTCTTATCTGTCATTGTGACCAAAATTTAGTTCAATGGCTTTTTTTGTTCTTTTGTTTTACAGGTAGAAACAGGAAACTTCAAGGATTGGCTGCTGCAATTATTAAGCTTTGGGAAAGATGTGAGATTGTCAAGATTGCTGTAAAGAGAGGTGTGCAGAATACTAACAGCGAGATTATGGCTGAAGAGATAAAGGTCTATTATTTATTTATTTGCTGATAATTTTCAAATTTAATCAAATTTAGCACTTATGGTTCAATATTTTGATAAATAGAAGTGCCTGTCATAGAATACACCTGCTCTTTTGGGTGCCATATGTTGTGGATGAATGAAATGAAACTACTGCAGTTAACTACTATTTATCATCAAGGTCATTTGTACATTGTTTGGGAACATTAGCAAGGATATTTGGCCTTGGAAGGTAATTAAATTCACATAATTGTTGCCAATATTATGTTTTTATGTTCATGCTGGTGGCTGAAATGGAGTACCTTGAACACTGGCATTAAAGAAAATAATCTCTGATTCACATCATTATATAACGTCTGATTCACACCATTAATACAAGGATCTAGATACCATGTTGAGAGAGAAGAAATGAGAGACATGACGGAATCTGTGTGTGTCAATTGGATAGTGGAGTATAATATATATACTAAAGAGTCATTAATACAAGGATTTACATTTATCCTTATTACTATAATCAGAATAATATACAACACCTGATCAATACCTAATCATGCTTTGTAACACCATACATATGGACGTATCCAACTAATCATGCTTTGTAAAGATCAAGAATACAGTACGATCTATACTTGACATTGTGTATTTATCTGTACCCTACCAGTCTTTTGTCTCCTGGGCTTTCAACGATCTCCCATCTTCCATTCTTTTCTTGTGATTTTATTTCCTCATTCATGGCTTGAACCCAATTCTTATCTTCTAATGCCTCTTGTACTAATGTTGAGATTTTGGTCAAGTCAACGGCTGAAATGAAATTTTGGTGTTGCAAAGATGTCAAGAGACAAATTGAGAAACAGGGCACTTTGCACAGGATTTTTTTTCCTTTTCCTTAAAGCAATTGATAAGCCATCGGAGTCAGAATTAGAAATATGAGAGGCAGTCTTCTTTATTTCCTTAATTTGAGGTGACTAATTTTTAGGTGTCATTTCCATGATTTATTGTTTTCATTTCCTAATTTATTGAGTCAACAATATGGACCAATAACAATCAAACATGTGGAAATTCAATGTGAGAACCAATAGGTAAAAAATATGTGGCATTTTTTATTATTTATTGAGTCATTAATATTGACCAATGAAAATTCATCAATATGGACCAACCAATAACTTACATTTGGAAAATCATTGTAACAACCAATAGGAGAAAAACATGTGGCATTTAGGTTTGCAATATGATCCACTTTGGTGAATGAGTCTTAGGGCTCGTTTGGCACGCCGTATTAGGCATGATAGTATAAGCTTATACAATACATTATGAGTTTATCCATTGTTTGGTGATGACATTGTATTGTATAAGCTTATCCATCAAAGTCCCCTTATACGTTAAAATGACGTATTATTTAATCCATCATGTGAGTGATGGATAAGGCATGATAAGGTTGTGACGTATAAGTCACCATCACCACCACCCTCTATTGCTGCCAACTTACACCACCATTGGCACCACCACCACCACCACCACCATCCGATCACCGCCGCCGCCGCCACCACCGCCCTACCGTCACCACTGGTGTTGCCACCGCCGCCGCCGCCGCCCTACCGCCACCACCACCATAATCGCCGCCACCACAACCCTATCGCCACCACCACCATAATCGCCGCCACCACCGACACCACAACCACCACCCTATCGCCACCACCACCACCACCACCATTGCCTCCACCCTCCACCGTCACCACCACCCTACTAAGCCGCCACCGCCTTACTACCACCACCACACCCTATCGTCGCCAACACCACAACCACCATCGCTGCCACCACCGCCACCACCGATGTTACCGCCACCACCACCGCCGCCCCCCTACCGCCACCACAACCACCACCACCACCATTGCCTCCACCCTCCACTGTAGCCGCCACCGCCTTACCACCACCACCACCACCCTATCATCACCACCCCCACAACCACCATCGCTGCCACCACCACCACCAACCTATCTCCACTATCACCACCACCGCCACCAACACCAACCTACCACCATTGCCACCACCACCACCAACCTACCACTACTTCCATCACCACCGCCACCACCGTTATAATCACCTCCATATTTGATTTTTATTTTATATCATTATTCAATACTTCATTAAACATAAAATTGCATTAATTTAAACGATATGGTAAATTATACAGTGTATGTCCAAACGCTGGATAGTATAAGAAAGTTATCAGGGCTTATACTATCAGGCCTAATACTATCAGGCCTTATACTATCAGGTCTTATACTATACGTCGCACCAAACGGGCACTTATATATTATTAAGATTACATCAAAGAGAAGAAAAGGCCGTAGAGAAAAAAAAATGACCCACTTCTCTTTTTTTGTTAACTATAAGCCTGGCCCATCCCATCCCAAAATCCCATCTCACCCATGACCCACTTCTCTTCTTTCTCACCTATGACCCACCTATCTTCATCCGCACACACACAGGCCACAACACACGGTTTCTGGAGGGGTAAATAGCCAAGTTGGTCCCCTAAATGTATCAGCCACCATCAAGTTAGTCCCTAAACTTCTAAAATGCATCCCGCGGTCCCTAGATGTGGCAAAAGACATTCAAGTTAGTCCCTGACGTTAAATAATGTGACGGACGTTAACGGAATCTGACATGGATTTTTTTTTTGTGAAAGCTGAAGCTTATGTGGCATTTGAACTCAAAAAATTAATAAAATAAAATAGTTAAACAAATAAGAAAATTACTTCAGTAAATAAAAAAATTCTAACCCTAAATTAATCTTCATCATCTCACCATCTTCATCTTCATCACCACACCAGAACCTCCTCCCATTCTGCTTCCAAATTCAAATGGGTTGCTGCTTCAGCAAAGTCACAACCCAAAACCCACAAAACCGAAAAGAACCAGTAGCAACCCCATGTGAAATCCTCACTCCCCAAATCAAATCCAACCCATGAAGAACCCCCACCACCGGCAGAAGAGGAATCATTGAAGGAGGAGTCGCTCATCCAGATCGCACCACCACCGCTAGAAGAGGAGCCGCTCATCCAGATTGCACCACCATCGTATTCAACATCAACATCAGATCTAAAACCCCCCATAAACCATTGCTTGCAGATCTGGATGAAGTTGTTGTTGGGGGAAATGGGTTATGGGTTCAATTTTTCTAGGTTCTGGCCTTCTGGGTTCAATTTGAATTGTATGGGTTATGAGTCAGAAATCGGAGGGGAACATGGGTTTTGGATTCAATTTTTTTGGGTTCTGGGTTCAATTCTTTCTGGAATAGGAAGATAATTTTTTTTTCCTTCAGTTACTTTTTACAGATTCAACCGATAATTGCTTCATCAAGGGTAGTGTTGGAGCTTAAGGATGTTGAATATCAATGGCATGCGTTTATTAAAAATGGAAACACGGTTTATGTTGGGTTACTATGGATTCCTGCTGTTTTGATTTATCTAATGGATATCCAGATTTGGTATGCAATATATTCATCTTTGAAAATGAAATTGTGGATTTTTTGGGAATCAAACCTTTCTCTAACACAAGAGGGAACAAAGGTTTGATTTTTATCAACGAAGAAGACAAGAAGAGGAAGGAGGAATATGAAGGTTTTGAGTTTTGTAGGTTCGAAAGTTTGAAGGTTTTGAGTTTTAAGATGAAGTTTCTGAGTTTTGTGAGTTGAAGGGTATGAGGTTCAAGTTTGAAGGTTCTGGGGTTTGAATTTGAAGATGAAGATGAAGATAAAGATGAAGGTTATGAAGAATGAAAATGGATTAGTGTTAAAAACAACCAGGATTAATTTGGGGACTTTTGTAAAAATGGTGAATTTTACATTGGGGACTAGTTTGCCATATTCAGGGACTAATTTGACGTCCTAACATTCCAATTCCACATAAGCATTCCAGCTGGGAAAAAAAAATAAAACAAAAAAAATTCGTTAACGTCCGTCAACATTATTTAACGTTAGGGACTAACTTGAATGTCTTTTGCTACATCTAGGGACCGCGGGATGCATTTTAGAAGTTTAGGGACTAACTTGAAGGCGGCTGACACATTTAGGGACCAACTTGGCTATTTACCCGTTTCTGGAGCAAACCCATTTTCTCCTCCTTCCTTTGTCCGCTGTCGGCCGCCACTCGCCAGCCCTCATGTAACATCTCATCTCACCCATGACCCACTTCTCTTCTTTCTCACATATGACTAGAATCTCGAGATACTTAAGAGATAATTAATCTTATACGAATAAAAGTGAAGATGCAATGTAAACAAAAAAAATTCATATAATTAAATTTGATAAATTAGTTTTCCACTTACTAAATTAGATCGAAAAGACCAAAAAAAAAAAAGATTCGATTTGTTTCTTCTTTACCAAAGTAAGCACCTGACACATCAATAATTTCAATTTGTCATTAACTTGAGTTTGGGTTCCATTTTAATTTCCATTTGTGTATCTTCTATCCTACAATTAAAGGATTTGAATTCACTATTCATGGTAAACTTTTTTTGTACGGGAGAGTATATTGGGCTGGGCCTTGCTATGCTATTCTCCTTGTTTCCCTTTGATTCAACGTGTTGCTTAGATCATAGCCTAATTTCTTGGATAGCTTGCTGCTGGCCTTTCACCTACTTCATCATCCTCTTGAAGTAGCTACCTCTGTTCCAGAACCTTCTCTCGGTAATAGTTGTTAAGAGATGTTTTGCTATCTAATATCCAGTTAGTTGTACATGAGCTCTTCCCACAAATGCTTGTCGTCAAAGGAGGGGATTGGCGACCTCTGCTGCTTGTGTTATTTGCAATAATGGAGACAAATTTGACTCCCTAAATGCAATTACCTTGGTGAATTCTGCTTCGAGACATATTTATGCTTCTCTCGTTTGGGATATTAAGTATTTATTATGTTAGGAGGATTCGCGGGTGGAGGTATATAAAATATTATTTATTATTATTATTATTATTATTTTAACTAAAGCTCCATCACACACAAAGACACATAGCTGAATGAGTCAAACAAAACAAAACATGATCCAACACTACAAGCACCACAAACAACGTTTACATTACCATTCACATTATTCACCCCATTTCACACCCAACTCTCTCTCACTCCTTCGATCTTCCACTCCCAAAACCTGCTTCAATTCCATTCTCATTCTCTGCACTTCCATCGCCCTCTCCTTCACCAACGCTGATTCCGCCTACGCCTTCGTCGTCACGCCGCCGAGGAAGTTGCAGTCCGATGAACTCGCCACTGTTGTCTACATCACCAACCTTGCTGTCAAGTAACCTTTTTAGTGTTCATTGTTGCTGTTTTAGGATACCCTTTTGCTTTGTTTTGTGTTTTTGAATGTGGGTTTTTGTGTTTAGGCAGGATGCGTTTACGTTGGATGTGTTGGAGGTTCCTCAAGGAAGGGAATATTGTGACCAATTATCACGTTATTCCGGGTGCTTCTGATCTCAGGTTGGTTGCTTCTGCATTAGACTTGTACTCTATGCATTTTGTTTCTAGTTTAATCATTCCTGACTTGAATGCTATTTGTTGTTGTCTTGTTGATGATTGAATACAGCATTACTGACTACGTCATGAATATGACAATCTGATTCTTATATTGCAGTTTGGACTTGACCACACTCTTACAACTGGTGTCATCAGGTATGAATTGAAAACCTTAAAGTGAATATTTAAATGTAACTTTTCACCTCCTCATCAACTATGAAAAGAGTTTCTACTTTGCTATTCCTTTTCCTTTTCTCATGTGGGTTATACATGCTAAAACATTTTATTTAGGTGTCTAAAAATAGCAATGATAGTCATCTTGTTCTCAATGCGTTCCGAATATCAATTTTTTTAATTAGCAGCACTAGGGATGACGACTGGAAGACATTGACATTCATCACTTTCATTAACATCTGTCTGATGTTTATGCAAAATTTAAGTAAAATAATGATAAATGAGACTGCATCCATTGTACTTAAAATAAATAATGTGACTGCTTCAAGTTTCAATCTGCATACAATTACTCACAAATAAAATAAATGAGGGGGAGTAGGGTTCAAGAATTAGACAAAAAGACATTTCGTATTATAGAAACTCTTGTGAAAAATCGTATTGTTCTTCAAATGGTGCGCCTCTAATCCCTTTGCTGAATTAAAGACGAGTCATAGTTCCTGCAACATCTTCTCTTCTTTTTCTTTGAAAGTTCAACTTTAAGCAAGACAAATCATATGGTAAATACATATTGTTTTTTAAACGCATGCATGTTAAACACATAATATACTTATGCTGAAAAACTTGGGCGAGAAATGTTTGATTTATTTTATTACAATTTTCCTTTTGTATTGATTGTATTTTTTGATACATAATTCTCAATAGTGGACTTCGGTGAGAAATTAGTTCCGCTGCTACTGGTCGTCCAATTCAAGATGTTATACAGACAGATGCAGCTATTAATCCTGGTAACAGTGGAGGGCCACTCCTAGATAGTTCTGGAAACCTCATTGGGATAAATACAGCTATATACTCCCCATCTGGTGCATCCTCTGGTGTTGGATTTTCTATTCCACTGGATACTGTGAGCTTTGACTCTTCTCTTTCTTTGCCTAATTCTTCCTTCACAAAGACATCTTTCCATAGAAACACATCTTTCTTTTTTCATATTTTCTATAATAACTCACGTGCTTTTTATTTTATATATCTAGGTAAATGGCATTGTTGACCAGTTGGTGAAGTTTGGGAAGGTGACAAGACCTATTTTAGGTATCAAGTTTGCTCCAGATCAGTCTGTGGAGCAGTTAGGGGTAAGTGGAGTCCTCGTCTTGGATGCTCCTGCCAATGGTCCAGCCGGAAAAGCAGTAAGTTAATTCTTTATATCTGTAAATGATGAAATTCATTCTTATTAGAGTCAAGCCAAAAGCTCTAATAGTAGCATGGATTACATATTACCATAAAAACATCCTATTTACTTCCACCAAACCCACTCAAGCTTGCCTCAAATACTGGTCCAAGGACCTATACAACACTCATTTTTCTTATGTGTAAGCTTCATTTATATGGTGTCTTATTTTATGTTACTCATTGAAATGGTTGATTTATTTTATTACAATTTTCCAATGGTTAGGGATTTGGCTGATGGAGCTGGTCAAATTTCTATTTTGTAGGGCTTGCAATCAACAAAGCGTGATTCATATGGTAGACTCATTTTAGGAGACATCATAACATCTGTGAATGGTACGAAGGTTACTAGTGGAAGTGATTTGTATAGAATTCTTGACCAGTGTAAAGTGGGTGATAAGGTATGGTGCTGATCCATTTTCTCTGTACTCTTGTGTCTGTTTGGAATGTCTCATTTGTTAATTTCAATATAAGGTATAGCTTTTTCCATTTGAAAAATTCTTATTAAAATCCTGGGGTTTCCCATTAAAAAAATGGAACATGTTCAAATTTGATTGATCTTTATGTTTAAGGATATGGTTGACACAATAATCAGCAACAACAACAACCAAAGCCTCTTTTCCCATTAGGTGGGGTCAACTATATGGATAGCATTATGCCACAATGTCCTACAATGAATAATGACAGGCTATTTCATTCTAAATCTCTCTTAATTGTTTAACCTACAACTTTTCTTGGTCTTCCTCTTGCTCTAGTTGTTAGATTATCCTTTATCTGGTCTGCCTTCTTTACAGGTGCTCCTACATATCCAATCCATTGATGACCAAACCACCTAAAGACAAGACCGCTATCATCTTTTATACAATGAGAGCTACCCCAATTTCCTCTCTGATGATTTCATTCATAATCCCATTGTCCTGTGTGATCATTCCTCCATCAGATTATAACATTAGCCTTACTTTCTTGTTGGTTCTTTACCGTCCAATATTCTATCCGTGAAGATTTGTAGGTATTATAGCAGTACAGTAAAAAAATTCTTTTAAATATGTAGTTATAGAAGTTCCTCTACATATTAAGTTACATTGCCCAATCTGAAGCTGATCAATTATCCTAGTTTGATACTTAAGATGTTAATATTCAGGTGACTGTGGAGGTTTTGCGAGGTGACCACAAGGAGAAGATCCCTGTCATCCTGGAGCCAAAGCCAGATGAATCATGATATGCAAGTCATTCAGCGTGTATATACACATTTCTTGTGCCAGGGAATGCAGCTGTTTTGTGTGTATTCTTAGGTTGTTTCCCTATAAAGGATCACCTAACTGTAAATATGTATGTACTACAGGACTGGCACCTGATCGTGATCATCCATGAACTTTTTGATTACTAAACTTGTTGTAACTAACCACGTCTACTTGCCCTAATAGAAGTTCAGAGAAAAGCGAGAATGATAAGAAACATCATGTTATTCAATCTATGCTCACTGCGGTGACGATTCATATGGAAACTGGTTATGTTTGCATTATTTTTTTTGGGTGAAATGGTTTTTTGTTTCTGTTATCATTTTTCAAAAAGAAAATCTAGAAAAGGGAAGTCAGAGTATAATTGAAAGTAATAATTATGCCAAAATTGAAATAAGCCTTTGAAATTCTGCGGTGAAATGTTTTTTTGTTTGCTGTGTATAGCCAAGTAAACAAAAAACAGATTGAAATTTAAATCTAATCTCTAAATTTACTAATTTGATTTTAAAATATAGATATATTATGAATATAAGAAGGTAGAGATTTTCTCTTTGTACATGTAACATGAGAGGCAAGGCCCAAGCAAAAGAAAGACTAAAGCACTGCACTACGAAGAAAAGAGACTCCACCCATATAGTCAACTGGAAGTCTATGTTCTGATGCACCCTGATCATATGTATCTTTGTTTTGGCATCGCTTTCTCTATTTATCCACCCGCCTATTATAGTAAGTAACTAAGTAGCTATTGATTGGTTCATTCCGTTTGCATATTTACTTAATATATATATATATATATATATATATATATATATATCCTCTATATATTGAACACAGTAGCTTACTTTTAAGTTGCTGCCCTGAAACTTTCTTTGAGCTTGCATTCTTTTTTCTGCAGGAGCAGGAAAGAGCATTCACTGACGTATGTCATTGTCTCCCATGTTTCTTTTTTATTTAAAACTGTGCTTCCAGCATTGAGATTCCTACACATTGTGATTGTCCTATCTGATAGAGGAAAAGCTTGCCTAGGTATGTTCTTGTTCTATACCAGACACGTTGAAATTATGCTTGCTTTTAATCTATATAAATGTTGTGGGAACTTCTAACTCTTGTTTATTGTCTAAACTACAGTCTTTCTGGTCATGCCAAGTGTTGGTGGCATGGCTTGATAGGTCTTAAAGTCATAAACACAATGAAAACTGATGAGAGTGTTGATTTTAAGAGCATGTTAGATGCATTGCCAAGTTTTGCAGCTCATGACAATATTACCTGTAGTTTGGAATTGTAGTGTTGTTATCCATTGATAGGTATGCTTATGTAGAAGTTTGACGTTACTGATGTCTGATGTGCATAGGTAGCCAGTTTTTCGCTGTTTTACTCTGCTTCTAATGAATGGTGGAGCCAGGTGTGTACATTGCAAGATCAGACCAACCCCAAGAGCTTGAGTCGCCAAAATTCAGCTTCAGTCTAATTTTAGTATCAGAGCAATGCAGCTCCTTGATCTGTTAACTCATTTTTCATGGTGGCTCTTGTCCGATACAGAGGATCTCAAGTCGTCAAGGATGATTGGTTTGGGTAAGCAAATTGAGGAAGGGCTATACTATTTGCATGACGCATCGATTTTCAAGACAAACTATTCAAGTACATTCAACACTTTCACTTAGGGCATTTATCTTAGGATGCAAGTTTTGTCTCAGTTTTACTCTTCTATTCCTGTATACAAAACTGGTGTTTGTGATATATGTCAGGTAGCAAAGCAAAAATGCTTACCATTTTCGTATTAGTTATAGTAGAGCCTCTAAACTATTTGAATTCATTCATCTAGAAAAATAGGGTCCCTATTCTACTTGTTCAATTCATGGCTGTAAAGCATAGCATATCTAGAAATACTATATCAACACCTAGTTTGTGGGGAAGGCATTACTATTTCATTCCAATTTGCCTAAAAAATGAATCTGGATTTTTTTTTATTGTACCCTACATATGCTTCCTTAATATTAGTGGATGTGAATTAAACCTAAGGAAAGTGTTAAATGCACTCATTAAATTGTAATGAAGTAGAACTCTTGCAATGAGGAGGTTGATAATTAAGTTTTTTCTTTAGGCTTGATAAACATTCTTTCTTAAAGAGGTATATCTCCACACAACACGCCTCTACTAATTATAAATGATAGAAAATTCATCTCTATTATTATTCTGTAAAATACCACCATTATTATTGGTTTGATTACTTAGCACATTCAAGTGTTTTTGCTTTGTATCTTGTGAGAAAAGAAATCGTTGAGAATTGTTGAAATAAGTCAGAAATATATTTGAAGGAAGTTGCGGTGTCGCCAGATAATGAAAATTTCGTCCCAATTGGATTTACAACTCTTATTAAAAGAAGACATACATGAACCCAGTTCATTGTTTCATATATATAGATAGATGATATATATGAATATCATAAGATGAAGGTAGCTAGGCCTCTTCATCGCAGACACAGGATCTCTAAGCATGACCCTATAGCTTCCAATGCAGAATTGTGGCCACATCTTTTACCTAACAAACAAGAAAATTGCAGTGGTGAAAGACCATACATTATTATTACACAGTGCTCCTAATTTTCTTTGCACAAAAGGAACGACTTCAATATGGAAAGTGATGGAGAATCTCCATTTACATTTATTAGGAAATATAGCTTGTAAAGAGGGAAATCACATAGTACATTTTAGAGAGGAGAATACTTAGGGAACCAAGATGAGGTCATTGATAATGGTTTTCACACGGAGAAAGAAGAAGCCAGGTCAAACTGGAGGCTCCAGAGCTCAAAAGATCCCTTAACAAAGTCATAGTATCCTCCTTTCAGTGCCAGAGTTTTGTTCACAAGGCCTTCTATCACAAATGGGTAGCTTAGCAGGTTTCCAAGGGAAACATTCACAGTTTCCTGCACAATACAATCCAACTTAACTTGTAAGTAAATTATCATGTATATTGCAGTTGAACATTATGTACAAATTAGTGAAAGATATTAGAAGATATGAATCAAGCTCGTGGCTTTTATTGCCTCATACCTTCTCACAATGTGTGCAGAGCTCTCCAAAAGGTGCATCCCCATGTTTTGCCTTCACCTTGGCCTTTGCAGGTAAACCAATGCTGACCCAGTCCTCAATAAAATCACTGCACACAGAAAATCAGAGATAAAAGAGTAAAGTTTCTTACTGAATCATGTCGGGATATATATAGAATGTCTAGTTCTCTCTACCAGAACCAACTATTCTAAAAGTTTAAGCTGTTTATGATTCTATATTATGTTTCTAATACGCCATAACTCATTGGACTTGAAGCGTGACCAATGCGAAATTATACTTTGGCTGAAATTCAATTTTTTATTAGAATAATGAGAGCCAGTAAGGACTGAACTCTAAACCAATTGGTCAAAGAGGACCTGATACATTTTACTAGACACTGAAGAATTTGTGCTTCAATTATAATGTCAAGGGGTGAAAAATTGCTGGAGGAGTGTAATTTTTGTGCAAAGTAATGACTTACGTAGAGGTGGTTCCATCAAATGGGAAAGACAGAAGCCCCTTAATACCACCACAAGCACTGTGTCCAATGACCGCAATGTTGGACACCTGAAGGAAAATCATTTGGGTTAAAAATTCTTGATAAATCCCAGAATCATCAATGTTGACAGTATGCTTGAGATTGTGTGCAGTTTTGATATACCTTGAGATGAAGAACTGCATACTCAATGGCAGCCCCAGATCCACTGAATTTTGCCTGTATAAAATGAAGAAAGTAACCATTTTAGTGAATTGGATTAAGACAACTAAACAAGGCAAAAAAGGCACTTTTTTGTATGTACTGAAAAAAGACCTGGTCATATGGTCGAACCATGTTAGCAACATTTCTGACCACAAAGGCCTCTCCAGGCTGGAAGTCCAGCACATGAGATGGGCAGACTCTTGAGCCTGAGCAGGCAAACACCATATACTACAAAGAAAACCAAGCAAAACAAAGTTAGGCTTCAAGAAATAAAAAATCTCCAATCTAATAGTTTGTTAGATTATGCGGTTGGAAGCTTCATAATCACTTCTAAAGAGAAACTACAAAGCATAGTAACTTCTGGGATTGACGTGCTTTGAATTAATTGTGTCCACCGCCAATCCAAACATACTATCAATGCATGCTTAGCTTTACAAAGTTCTCAAAATCATGGTTTAGGAAAAATTAACAGGTTATTGCTACTTTTGCCAAAACCATGGTTCTGAGAGGTCTCCAGTGCAAATTCAAATTTCAACAAAGTTCCATTGTGTAAACAATTCGTCACAAAGTTAAGTACCGGTGGGCTCTGGCCTTTGGCAAGTTCTCCATACAAAGCTGGATTTTTGCTGTGGAAAAATTAATGAAAAAGAATGAGAAAGCTTAAGCCAAAAGAAAGGTAGACTATTATGAAGGTAAGGTATAATATAATGACTTACTCATACAAGTGTCAACATCCCGTTACTAAAAACATGGGGATCAATGTCTGCATCCTGAAACAAGTCTTTGACAATAATTGATGATCCTTCTTCTAACATAGGCATAGGGTTAATCTTGTGAGGCTTGTATGAAACATTGAATTGAGGCATTTTGACTCAAATAGGATGCTGTGTCGTTCTAAAAAGGATTCTTAAGACTTCGGATCCTCTCCGAGCCAAGATCTTTAAAGCGGTCTATCCCCCACACCCTTGTATGAAGCAAAAAGGGTTCGAGTTATGCTTGAACGATTATTTTCAATACAAGGTGGGTGTTTGAGGAAGGGGTAGAATGGAGAGTTGGTAATCACCAATCTATTGATATTTGGAAGCATGTTTAGGGTCCAGTTTAGCCCCATTATTAGAGAATATCTCTAGTTGGGTTTGTATCGCGTGCGTACACTTGATTTAGCCATTGTTCTGTGCACTGTTAGTTTGTTAGAAGCAATTGTTCTGTACACTACACTGTTTGTTCGTTAGAAGCAGTTAGCTCAGTTTCAGAGGCTTGCTTGAGAAGCTTCCTCTATTCTATATAAACTCGCATTGTATTCTGATTAAACGTAATTAATGAGAATATTCAGTTTTTTCCTTATATGTATTTCCTAACAAATGTCTTTCTTAAAACTTTTAAGAACACGTTAAGTGAGTAAAACTCTCTCAATAAATTATTCTTCATACGCCGTATCTAGAGATCAAATCCTAGACTTAAAAGGTTAAGAAGCTCAGCTATTTAAGCGTTGGATTAGATGTTGTTGGTATTTTTTCATATTTTATAAAAATAAAACTTGTGTATTATCAATAAGTTAATAAAACTTGTGTTTCAGGTTGTTGGCTCTGTTGTTGGAGAGGCATCAAGTGTGTTTGACATTGCGTCTGATAGGGTGGATTCTGTGGGTATGTCTCCTTCTCAGTCCCAGAATTGTGTTTATGAGCGCGCTCAGAAGATGTGGACCGTTGGCAAAGAGTTAGGGCTTGTTTGGGATGGTTCTGATGAGGAGGTCATTGAAGGATGTGTGTAACATCTCAGGCATACTCACCCTAATAAGTATGGGTCCCTGTGAGGCTCTAGTTCTTTGTGATTTGGGTTGTTTTTCTTTCGCTTTGCTTGTTTTTTTTTTTTTGGATTATTTTGGTCAGATTTGGGTTCTTATGTCTTATTGGACAAGTTTTTTCTTAGGAAGTTTTAAAGACAGATTTAGGGAATGTTGTACTTTTTTTCGTTCCCTAAAATTTTTCCCAGGAAGGTTTTAACGAGGCACGTGTCCTAAGTGTGGTCTTTAGGGTGATTTTGTTTGGTTGAGTTTATTGGTTTGTCATATCCATGAGAGAGTTATTTTCATGAAATCTTATTTAATAATATATATCTTTTGCTTTAAAAAAAACAACGTGTCTTATGATGAATGAATGGTGGTGCTTGTGCTTCCAAGTCTTAAATTACATTGACCAAATTATGGATGTTCATTTTGTAAACAATACATATTGTCACTTTAATATATATAATGACTAGGTTTTTTCTTGATAGATTGGATTTCCACATGGAAATATCAACATTATCTGTGGAATAATTTAGAAGGAAAAAGATAAAAAAGTCATATACAATGTTGTTAGTTGCAAATAACCAAGTGGCAGAAACTGTTCCCAAAGAAAGAAAAAGAAATGGTTGTCCCTTTATCTCTCCTGCCCGAACTGCCCTATCGCCTACTTTTCACATTTTCAAACCTGCCCGACCTGCCCGTCGTGGAAAAACCTTTCCCTCTGTCACAAGCACTCTCTCTTTCTCGCTCCCTCGCTTTCCTCTCTCCTCTTCCTCTTCCTCCAATACCGCACTTTCTCTTTGGAATTTGGACTCCATTCACAACTGGGTTTCTCTCATTCTCTCTGTTGCTTCCATTTTCATCCTTCACCACTCACTCTGCATGTGTTGATCCTTCAAATTCTTCTTTTTTGTTCAGTGTGTGTTGGGTTTCAGATTGTTCAATTATTTGATGGAATTGGTTTTTCTGTGTCGGGTTTGAGTCTTTTGGGGATGGAAACTTGATTGTGAGAGTTTTTGGAAGATGGGGTATGGGGATAATAATGCAATTCAAGCTGGGAGTTTGGATGTGGACAAGTCAAAGGGAAGCAAGAAGAAGGTTGATGATGGTGCAAAGAAGGAGAGAGGATGGTGGTTTAGATTCAGTTTCTTTGGGAGCTGCATACCTTCAAGACCAAAAGTTGATAGCTCCATAAGTGGCACTAGTACCCATAATGGTAACTTTTTTTCCATACCTTAGTTGTTTAGCACCATAGAATGTATTTGTCTTCTACTTCATATCAATTTTGGGTGCCAAAAATAAAGTCTAGCTTTACTTTTTTGTTCTAATATGATCTATGCTAACCTTTTTATGTTTGAGATTGCAAATTTATTTAAGAAAGAGCATGAATTGTGAGTGATGTGAATTATTAATGTCTTAAGGAAGTTGGTGTTAGAGGTTTAACTAATTTATTTGCTAGCATTTAATTGTGGTTATCATTTTCTATTTTTAGGTAACAGTATCAAGTCAGTGATAACTCAATCAGAGGAAAACAAATCTGGATTTGAAAAAAATACAGAGGAAACAGAGGCTCCTCCAGAGTCCTCTACAACAACTAGTAATGAGGAAAGCATTGCTTCCACTCCAAAATTATTCAGTGAGGAGTTGAAGGTGGCTTCTAGTTTGAGGAAATTCACATTCAATGGGCTTAAGGTGGCAACTAGGAATTTCAGACCAGAGAGTCTTCTTGGTGAAGGAGGGTTTGGTTGTGTCTTCAAGGGTTGGATTGAGGAGAATGGAACTGCACCTGTGAAACCGGGGACCGGGCTTACAGTTGCAGTCAAGATCCTCAACCACAATGGACATCAGGGTCATAAAGAGTGGCTTGTATGAAACATATCCTTCCCAACATTTTGCCTTTCAAATGTTTTTATTATTTACAATTCTTGTTTTGTTAATGCTCTCTATTTGTCTTCACTTCCTCCCAGGCTGAATTGAACTATCTTGGTGATCTTCTCCATCCTAATCTCGTTAAATTGATTGGTTTCTGTATCGAAGATGACCAGCGATTATTGGTTTACGAGTTTATGCCTCGAGGCAGTTTGGAGAACCACCTCTTTAGGAGTATGCTACTAACCTTTTTTATTTCTCTGGTTATCCTTTTTTTCTATTGCATGTCTTCACAATATTTGTCTTGAGAGTTGAGACATTCACCGATTCATATTTCTATTTGCATTTGTTCTTTCTGTTTGGCACTATGCTGTAATAAACTTTCATGTATAAGGATGAATTATTTTTCTGGTGTTAACCATGTTTGATGTGCAGGGCCCCTGCCTCTTCCTTGGTCAATCAGAATGAAAATTGCACTCGGTGCTGCAAAAGGTCTTGCTTTTCTCCATGAAGATTCTCAGAGGCCCATAATATATCGTGATTTCAAAACATCTAATATTCTTTTAGACGCGGTATGTAAATAAACTTGGCAAGCAGATTTTAATATTTCTTACTCATCCTCTAACTCGAACTAAAAGAAAAAATGTTTTTAGGAATACAATGCCAAGCTTTCTGATTTTGGACTTGCCAAAGATGGTCCTGAGGGGGAAAAGACACATGTATCTACAAGAGTTATGGGAACATATGGTTATGCTGCTCCGGAGTATGTGATGACAGGTGAGTTTTGAGCCCTCCTTTTACCTTTTTAAGTGTTAATGTTTCTAAACTTCAATACTTGATTACGCAATTTAGACCCGAGACAGTAATGGTATCTGGAATTTGCATATATCTATAGTTTTAAACTAAATGCTTTCTTTTATGCAAGTTTTTGGGCTGTTGTAATACTTTTGTGTCACATATGAAAATTTGAACTAACAAATGCTAATTGTTTGTCAATTGCTTCTTACATTTTATTTTCTTTCTCCAATTAGATTGTTTCATGTTAACTACACTCTGAACCAAGTTGTCATATGTAGAAGAATTTAAAATTATTCCTGTAGAAGTATGGAATATTATAAATTCTGAATATGTTGGGTTCACATGAGATACACAAAATTCTCATCTCTACACTGTAGGTGCATATCTGGTTATTTGGTATGGTCCTGTTGTTTCTATGCTTTATCTGTAGTTTGTTTGAGATATCCTTTCAGATTTGGTGAAGTAGATACCCAAATAAATACTACTATACCTGATGAATCCAGAGTCTACAAACTTTTTTGATACAAAGTGGCAAACTATTTATGGTTCCCCATCTACATCACACCGCATTAAGCCCTACGAAGTGTTTAGAATGGAATATTTAGTGGTCTCCCAAGTTCCTTCCACTTCTGACTCTTCATCCATCTACTCATTGCATATCTACACATTACTCTTCGAGGATAAATTAAATCATCGGTTTAAACTATTAAATGTTGATCAAAATGCTAGGTACTAAACACTACGTATAAAATAGCGCTTTTCAAAAAAAAAAACCTATGTGTAGTCATAGCTAAGATTAAAGATTAAACTTAAAACCTTATGTGAGAAACAAAGGATGGCTATTATATCAATATCAAGCACTACACTGTGGAATAAAAAATGGAAAATCTACCACTAAAATCCTTTGCAAATACTCTGACATATCAGTGGCAAGCTGGCAACCACATTTTACCTAATGATCACTGGATTATGGATATCCATTGTGATTGATATATTCATTTACCATAGATTATGCACTATACTTTTGATATTAACCTGAAACTACTAATTCTGGTTAGGACATCTGTCATCAAAAAGTGATGTCTACAGCTTCGGAGTAGTGCTACTTGAAATGCTCACTGGTCGGCGGTCTATTGATAAGAAAAGACCAAATGGGGAACACAATCTAGTGGAGTGGGCAAGGCCTGTACTCGGGCACAGGAGGATGTTCTTCCAGATAATAGATCCCCGCCTTGAAGGTCACTTCTCAGTTAAAGGGGCACAGAAAGCCGCCCAGCTGGCTGCGCAATGCCTTAGCCGCGATCCAAAAGCTAGGCCTTTGATGAGTGAAGTGGTTCACACTTTAAAGCCTTTGCCAAACCTCAAGGACATGGCCATCTCATCTTATCACTTTCAGACTGCGCGAGTAGATCGAACCATGTCCATGCCGAATCATAAAAACGGTATCAGAACACAGTTGGTATCTTTACCAAAGAAGGGTCAACCTTTAAGGATCTTATCAAGTCCAAATTGTCCAAATGGTTCTCCATATTCTCGTTATAGCAAGTCCCCAAAACCTGTTGGGTAAGAATCACTATTTAGTATCTTTAATTTGCTTCTCTATTCATTCAGTTCCCTCAAATTAGGCCTTCACTTAAAATCTTCTGTCATTACATGATCTCAAATAAGGTCAGGCCACGTTAGTTTATATAGTAGGGACTGGATTGACAGAAAGGGGAAGAGCAAACTGTCTTATACAGCTCTCAAATAGAGAATTGTTATTTACTGAACTTGTTTTTCTTCCACCTTATCACGGGTTTCTTCCTTTCAGTGTATTTTTGTAAAGAAGAAAAAGAATGTGGTGTTAACTCATGTTAGTCATAGATTTTTACATACTCATTCGACAATATACATTTTTGTGGAAACTTACTGATGTAACTAAATGTTGTACGAGAATCGTGCTAGAGTTTTGAACAACTTATAGCATGTTTAGATCAGCTTCTCTTTCATCAATCAATTATGAAATCTAGAAGCTACTTACAGAAGCTTGTATGTAATTCTGATTTCAGAATCAGTTATAGAAGAGTTTCCAAAAATGCACTTAAAAAGTGCTAGGTGAGCAGTGTTTTTTTCTTTTTGGTTTATTTTGAGGGTTGAATTGAATGTGTTGCTTGTTCAGAAAGAGCTTTGGTACTTTGTATAAGTGATGATTTGTCCATTTCAATTTTATAAGACTACCTTTATTTGCGTTCACAATCCAGCACTAGACAGGTTGACACTTCAGGTGTTCTGAATTTATTTTCTCATGTTGAACTCAAAATGCATACGCCTATACTGTTGTTCTCACTTGTAAATTGTAATGCAACTGCTTACATTGCACAATAGATAAGATATAAATGTAAAAAGGCTATACATTTTTCTTAGGGCAAAAAGTGATACATTTTGATTCCATTAAAAAGAGTGAAAGTAAAGATGATATATAAGTTTGAAGGTTTGAGATCATATTTCTGAGAATATAATTTTCAGGTAAAATTTGTAAATGTATGTTAAGTATTTGGTAGTTCTGAAGATATTTTATAATAGAATGTGGTAAAACCATATAAGTGAAAAATTATATTTTAAATAACTCTCTTTCTGATGGTAATATAAAATTCTTAACCACTTTCATGGAAATCGGATAAAGAGAATTTGACAGTTATTTGATTTCTGAGAATAACTTATACTTGAGAAGAAGTATTTGTTACCTTGTAATGAACATAGGAACATTCATTTGCAATCAGAGATTTCTGATAGTATTGAAGTTCCCAAACAAGTTCACGTACGTGTCTTCAACTACTCATATATATATTTCTGATAGTATTGAAGTTCATGTAAGAGTTGATCTGATGGCATCAGTTGACATTACATGACCAATCTTTCACAAATGGATAATGAACCCAGGGATGCATAGTTGATACTTTTGAAAGATCAACGTTTATCCTGTTTTCTTTTATTTCCAAAGCATCGCTATTTTGAGCCTGTTTGTGTCTGTATAAAAAATAAGTGATTTTCAAGTTGTATATAAATTGATTTTATTTTCAGTGATTTTTTTGAAAAGCATAAGTTGATTTATGTTTGTGTATAAATATAAAATTGTTTTTCACTTAATAATACACTAGAAATAATTGATTATTTCTGTTTTTTTTTTCAATTTTTGCTTGTTATATATCAAAAGCATACAAAAACTGTTTTTAAACCAACTGGCAAAATATATTAAGCAATATAAGGCATAGAAATCAGTACATCACTATCAATCAAAAGACAACCACTAACAGAACGTCTTCTACCTATATCTGGTATGAATAGGTAGAAGCGCTAAATAAGAACATCCTGGGAGTCCCTCTTCCACCAGAAGAACAGAGACAACAGTCAGTCTCAAAGCACACTCATCTAAAGTCAAGCTCTACCGCTAACAGCAACGACCACTTCAACGTTGTTGCCTCGCCTTGCAAGCTCGATAGACAACCACGGGATAGGAGGTGCCTGCCGCCATCACCTCCCCACGTTCATTTCTCGCCACCCTAAAAACAGCTTAAAAATACATAAATGATTGTTTTTTAAAACAAGTGATTAAATCAAAAAAATAAACAATAGTAGTAATAATAACGGACCCTTAAATTAAATTTATTGTTTTAAGTTTTAAGAGTGACATTCTTAAATAATTGTCAAACCACCATCCTTGAATAATGACCCATTGTTTTAGATTTCATCTTATATGAGAAGACAAAAGCAAAACCTTCTGCCACCCTTTGGGGAGGATAAGAGCAACTCCAATACCAAAATCCTTATTTGGTTTCTTAACACACTATTCAACACTATTCATGTGGGCCCATACTGCCACATCAGACTTAAGAAACTCCTAAGAAACTGAAGCAGATTTTGCTCCAACTCATGATTTCTTAAATTACTATTTGAAGGGTCCCACCTGTATCCCACCATACAACATAAATTTATAATATTTATTTTCACCCAATTTAGATTTAAATTTTAATACTAAATCAATACTTCAACTAAAAAATAATTTAATTAATATTTATACGAATTTAATTTAAATTTAATTTTACTTAATGGAAATATGTTAGAAAATCGGTAAAACCGGTCAAATCTCGCCCAAACGGGCAGAAACCGGCTATAACCGGTCAATAACAGTGGGATGACCTGCTAAGCAGGTCACCCACTATATATTCATCTTTTCCTCCTCACTCTCCACTCTTCAACCCTAGCCGCACCCTCTTCTTCTTCCTCTCTTCTCCCTTTCTCAATCTGGATTCCTCAAGCTCTCTCACTCACCTTCTTCTTCCTCAAGCTCTCTCCCTCACCTGCATCACGCCTCCTCTTCCCCTTCCTCTCTCCCTCACCTGCATCACCTCCTCTCTGCTCCAGACCCTCGACGCCTCCTCTTCTCCTTCCTCTCTCCCTCACTTCTTCTCCCTCGATCTCTCTGGTCCATGCCTCCAAAGCCCCAGGCGATCACCAAACAACAACCGCCGCCACCAAACAACCACCACCGCCACCATACAGCCTCAATCCGCCCCCCACAACCCCTGTTTCATAGCTTCAAAGCCTTGAAGCTTGCAAAAATTCTTCCTTTTCACACATGCAAGATTAATGCTTTCAGATCAGAGCTTCCAGAACTTCATCAGAGACTTGAAGAATTATTTATTTATTTATGTAAATTTCAATTTTTGTGTGTAAAGTTTCAATTTTTTCATGTAAAGTTTCAATTTTTTCAATAAAATTGCAATTTTCGTCCTCTGATTATGTCTCTGTTGGACTTGAATTGTTCAATTTCATCCTTTCTGTTTATTTCTTTCTGAAAGCTGATGGGGAATGTTGGTGAATAAGTAAGAGAAAATTTCTTATTTTAATTAAGAAACTGAAAAAGCAGAGTTGCAACTCTGCACTGTAGTTAAGAACCCAAAACTGCCCACTAAGCAAGCTCCAATAGGTTGGAAAATTAAGAAACAGTCCTTAGCATCTCCAGTTGGTTTGAGAAACCAGCGTTGGAGATAGGAATGTCAAAATTACCTACACCCGTGGATACCCGCGGATAAAAATCCGCTATGGATAAAATTACCCGCGCTCACGGGTATCCACGAATTTATTTAATGGATATTTCCAATATTCATATATTAATGGAGCGGGTATAGATATAGATGTATCCATACCCATGGATACTCACCCGATATATAAAATACTAAAATATCTTTATATATATACATAGATGTATACTAAGTCTAATATCTAGTGAATTTGTGTTAGAGTTATGGTTCTCCTTCAAGTAAACTTATATATCGGTAATGGTGAAAAGAAGTCCTTTAGACCCAAAAAATGGTAGAAAAAAGTATTTCCCTTCACACATTGATTGACTGTAAAGTCTAATCTTAAATTTTACTTTTAATATAATTTTCTTTTAACAAATACATGTGAATTCATTTATGTTTATGAGTGTCGAGGTGCCCATAGATATCCACGGATATTTTAAAATCCGGTTAAAACTCACTTAATGGATATCCATGTGGACATGGAGCGGATATATGTATAAACTTTTACATATAGAGCGAGTGGTGGGTATATACTATTCATGTCCACCCGTACCCATTAACTTCCCTAGTTGGAGATGCTCTCATCCCACCAAACACAAGAAGGGAAGCTTGAGACTATTGAGGCTATAACATGTGCAACACTGTTAGCATCTCTCGCATGAGATAAGGTAATACAGGTGAGAAACTAGAGGCTAGTCTATTTATTAACTATACACATATTTTATAGAATTTTGATTTGGTTTATTTTTTTAATTTTACTTAACTTAATTATCTATTAGTTATTATATTTTTTATTGTTATTGAATGATGCATATGTTCCCTGAACTAGATATGTGGTTTTGGTGGTCCACTAGGACCCCACCAATAGTTACAATTACAGCAATCTTCGAAGAATGCAAATTAAGTTGGCAAAGAGACCAAGACTTTGGGTAATTTTTTAGGCTTAAATACTCTGAAGGTTCCTGGAATTATATGCCGTATGAAAAAAAATTTCTGAATTTTATTTTCCGATTCCAGATCCATGAAAAAAAAAATTTAATCGATTTAAGTCTTTACCCGTGTTTCATGCTTATGTGGCTCATTTTTTCACAGTCATCAATTTCAAGTGGCTTTTTTTTATTCCAACTGTGTTAATGAATTATAATTAACAAATAAATCTTAAAATTAACCCCTAACTAATTAATCCCTATTTTTGAACCCTAATCTTTCAATCTTCATCTTCATGTCAAATTTCAATTCCTATCAACCAATGATTCAAATTCCTATCAATCGGTGATTCCAATTCTCACCTCCAATTCCCTCCCCCCCCCCACAACATCTAGACCCTAAATTTTATTCCCAAAAGTCCCACTCAAAATAAGGGTGAAGATGGATGGATATAAAGAAGATGTGAAGAAGAATAAAACCCAGAAACATAGAAGAAAAAACCCAGAAGTGAAAAACCCATATCCAAATCGAGCTTCAATTTTAGGTGACCTCTGTGACTTTGGGTGAACGACGACGACCATAAAACAAAGGTCAAGATCACTGCCGAGAAGACGATGGATGAGAGGGCGAGCTTCACTGGCGAGGCGTGCCACCGGACGCGTTTGAAGATGCGGTTGAAGTAGGAGGGTAGGAGGCTTTCCCCATGTTGAACTTCCCCGTTGTGGGTTTGTTCTTTCATCTTCAACCAGAAATTAGGAATTGCTGCAAAAAGGTTGTGTTCTTCTCCCTATTTGGTCATGTATCTCTTTCTCTTGATCTGTGAGGGTGAAAAGGTTGAGTCTTTAGGTGTAAAGGTTGGATCTTGGGTGCGCTTGAAGGTGGGAATTAGCGCTGGAGTTGCAGAAGCTGGCGAAGATGATGGTACTGGGCATGAGATCAGGTGGTTATGGTGTTGAATCTGGGTTTGAAGGTTTTGGAGTTGATGCTTGGATGAAGGAGTGGGTTCTGCCATCGTGTGATGTTAATTTGGGGCTATGAGTAAAATGTTTTAAGATTTAGGTTGAGGAATTAATTTTAAACTTAAAATGTATAATGATTATTTATTAATCCACGTGTAATAAAAGAAAATTATAAAAACCACGTGGAATTGATGAATGTGCAAAAAATGAGCCACATAAATTCATGAAACACAGGTAGGGACTTATTTCGATTAAAAATAAATTCAGAGATCCGGAATCGAAAAAAATATTTTAATGACTCATTTTCGTACACCGTACAATTCCAAGGACCTCCAGAGTATTTAAGATTTTTTTTTTTTCGTTTTGGGTTCTTTTTGTCTTTAGAAATAGAATCGATTTGTTATACACTTGACCGGCCACTGCCAATTTGCAGTGTCTAATTTTGTAATACTTTTTAAGTTTTAATAAAATTACTTTTTTTCAGAGACACTTTCAGCAGTAAATTAATAAAAAAAAATATTATTATTGATAAGGTCTAGTCCAGTAAAAACAAGAAACTAACGAACTACATATCTAGGAAAAACAAAACCTGTAATATCGTGAAAAAGTACTACTACCATGAGGCTCATGGAGCCCCAAAGGAATAAGTGAGCTTCATTGGCCGAAATGTCCGTAACCTTATTATACTTATTAGTTTCTCAGAACACATGCTCAAAACGCAACTTCCATTGCCAACTCTTTCTATGTCAAACAACCACTTATTCCAAAAGTTTAAGCTGTTGGAAAAGGGCCACTTTAATGGTTTTATGTTATATTCTAACACGCCCCTTCACGCAAGAGCCCTTTGGGCTTGAAGCGTGGATAAATGCACAGGCCCACCTACCATGTGGGTAATTAAATTCCACTTTTTACTTAGAAAGTGAGGGAAGCAAGGATCGAACTCTAGACCTCTCGGTCATAGAAGCTCTGATACCATGTCAAACAACCACTTATCCCAAAAGTTTAAGCTGTTGGGAAAGGGCCACTTTAATGGTTTTATGTTATATTCTAACATCCTATTATGATTTATAACAAAAAAATCGACAAAACATTTAGTAATGTTTATTCTCACCAACATGTGGTTGATTTAAATAACTATACATACTTAATTCTTTTTAAGAGATATTTTGGTTTCAAACTGCTTTGAACATATTTGTCTTTGATGGAGAATAAATTTTTTTTTTAAATGTTTATACCTCATTGCTTTCTCGCCCTTTGGCGCATGATTCGTGCTTCTCATTTGAGTTTGCCAAAGAATTTCATGAAATGCATGGCTGGCAAATGAGGTGTCACTAGCATACTTCAATAACTAAAAAACAATTGAACTGATCCAAAAGGAAAAAATTAATGTATACCATACCATTTATATCCCTTTTGCGGGAAAATTTGGTGGTATTTATAGTTTCTCTTATAAATAACAATTTTCTCAACATCAATTTTTTTTTCTCATCATAAATATATTAAATATATGAATAGTTTTAATATTCCAAAATAAAAATTAATTTGAAGAAATCCTGAAGATAGAGCGAGATATTAGTAACCGGCCGTGAGATACCTTGAAATAAAAAAAATTAAAAAAAAAAGTATGAGATGAGTTTTTAATTAACTTGTACCAAATTTGAAATGTCAACCAATCTGAAACGGATAATAGGAGAAGACATTGTAGATGTGAGATACTCCGCCAAAATAGTTAAAGATAATAAGACAGGTTATGACTTATGATGGTGATATAATGGATGAGGCTTATGCTTATGCAGTTATGCTGATGATTGCTGGGAAATTTCGCACAAAAATGGAAAAGTCCGTGTGACATAACCTAGACACGCCACTTAACTTCCATCTGTATTTTCTCATTGTTTATTTCTTCCTCTATACTTTTCCATTGTTTATATAAAAATTTGGATTCAACTAATTAGCCACTCCTACATGGAGTATCCTATATTCATTAGTTTAAAACTGCAAACAAAACAGATGTGGCCTTAGAATTTTGGAACACGCAACATCATGGATATGGAATGAAGTCAAGTCTTCAAAGTAGACAAATAATTTCTTAGGACAGTTGCACGATAAAGGTAGATATGCTTTTTAAAGATATTATATTAATCATGTATCGATTAGGTGATTTGTCCCCAGTTGGTGAATATTTAGGTTAGGAGAGGGAGATTCAAGAATCAATTCTAACTTATTTATGAAAAAGTAATTTTATATCCGATCAAATACAGATTATCCAAGGCTTATCGGCATAGTGTGATGGATGATTGTAAAATGCTTATGCAAGGCTTTGGTGGCCACTATCTTGTCCATGTGAGACTTTAATGGAATATGAGTGCTGATTTTATGTTTAATTTTTTTTTTTAAATAATGTATAGATTGAGGAGGGTCTTCCCGATTTAAGTCCAACTGTATTATTTTCCTTATCTTTTTTCTGATCAATAACTTTTAAAGTATGATCCAAATAATTATCATAACTAAATTCAAATCCATTATTATTATTATTATTATTATTATTATTATTATTATTATTATTATTGTCTTACCATTTTAGGGAATATTACTTTTTAACAAAGAAAATGTGAAGATGCACATTCAAGAATGGCGTGATCATCAAGTACTTGCATATTTGGGATAAATGATTCATTTGGATTCAAAATCACGCCTCTTTATTAATGGGTGGTTTTTTTTTAAGGAAGGCTTTCATTCATATGAATCATATGTGTCCACAAATAATGCTTCAGCCAAGGCTCTTGGGGTTTCATCCCACCAAATCCTGTCAAGGTTTTGGATTTAAGTTTTGTGGATGAAAAAAACTACTGCTGAAAGAATTAGTCTCACTATAATATGAACGTTTTTTGCCTTAGAATCATATTACCAGATACCCGTAAGCAAAAATAAATGATTAAGAAAAAATTACTATAGAAAAGTTTTTTTAATTGAACTTTTTTATTAAAGAAACATAGTAACATAAGTTATTTGAAAATCCACTCTACATATATCGAAAACATCAATAAATAATAATTAAGTTTGAAAGAATGAATTATTTTAAATTTGAGTCAAGTCATCTATAAATATATTTTTATCAAACAGAATTCATGCATTAAATAAAATTAATTTTGGTACAGAAATATACATTTTTAGTTGGAACGAAAAACAAACGGCTATCTATATGCATTTGGTTGGTTGTATACTTGTATTTTCCTATTATTATATGAGAAAAATGGTTTTTCATTTCTAATTTATGGTGGACAATCGTTATTTTTTTTTTGGACAATCGTTATTATTATCTTATGCAAGACACCGTGGTCCTCTTAATTAAGAAATTGATATTATATATTCTTCGTGTTCGTGGTGGGTAAGTAAGAGAGTGACAATTATATTATTTTGTCTTATTAAAATTTCCCCCTCTTTTTTATCTACAAATAGTAATATAATAACACCCACAGAATTAGTAAAAACAAATAACGCGTTTTACTAAAATAAAAAAAAAAAAACGAATAACAAATATGAAAATGCATTATAAAAACCCTAATTCTGTAATAAAGAAATCCAATCTTTGCGTCTCTCTCTCACTGTGCATCGAAAGGTGAGATTTCTCTTCTTCTCTGCTCGCTCGCTGAATCAACCACTTTCTTGTCCCTCTGTATCTTCTTCACTGTGCGTGTCACGTTCTTCAATTCAATTCTGTGTTTTCTGTTCAATGATTTCTGTTCCTTTTTGTGTTTTTGCTTTATTGAATCACCGCTAACTTGCTTCTTAAGAAAATTGTCTTTAGTTTGAACCTTTTTTTGCTTTGATTTGGTTAATTTTCTGGGTTTCTGGATCCGGATATGTGATGTGATGGGCAATTCATGTTTAGCTGAGGTTTTTGAGTTCATGGGTTTCTTATAATGGGTGCTTTTTTTTTCAGGAAAACAGAATTTGAACAATTGTGTGTTAGCTTTGTATACTGTTTGCTGTTGGGTGTGTGAATTTTCAATCCTAATGTGTATTTATGAAAATTCAATGTTTAGGGCAAGTAATTGAATTTTGTAACTAGTCAATTTTTTATTTCATGCATATTGTTCAGTTTTATTGCTCCTTCTGTTACTCTCTTTATAGTCAGAGATGCTTGAAAATATGAACTTGGTGTTGCCTGAATTCTCATAGTCATACCCTTTCTTCTTAGACTTTTTACTGTTTCATTGAAATATTTGTGGTGCATTTTTTACATTGAGGGTTAATCATCCAAACTTTTTACTGTTAACTAATCCCCTGATAGTCTCACTGTTTCATTATTCAGTATGCATATATCTTTCAATGGTTACCACCTACCAGTATTTGCAAACTATTGGCAAAATGTGAATTTTCATTATGTGTAATCTAATTCATGAGTAGTGCTACTCTACTGCAGAATTGAAAGATGGGTCAAGCATTGGGATGTGTTCAGGTGGATCAGTCAAATGTGGCTATCAAGGAGCATTTTGGAAAGTTTTCTGAGATTCTGGAACCTGGATGTCATTGCTTGCCTTGGTGTCTTGGGTACCAGATAGCTGGGGGACTTTCACTACGTGTGCAGCAACTTGATGTTCGCTGTGAGACAAAAACCAAGGTTTTTGCTGCTTCCTTTCCTCCACCTACCTTGTTTCATGGTGCTAGTTTTTTAGTTTCCCTGCCCCTGATCTGAAGTAATAATTTGTGTAATGAAAAAGATTACTTGGTTTTTTCTGTTAGTATGATTTCTAATGACTTTAATTAAAATTGTGAAAATGTTCTGTGTACTAAATATTAGCCAATTAATACATGGTTGATGGTGATTATTTTCCAACAAGGTGATAACAACTTTTTCTTAGTCAATTTCCTTCTGTACCTCCAAGAAATCATTTTTACCTCAGGATTTCGAAAAGCTATTGTAAAATCTGTTCATTCTAATTATGGGTGAATATGCACCATGTGATTTATTATGATTGTTGTTTGAGTTTACTGTCATTAACAGGCCAGGATGATGATTTTGTCACTGTGGTTGCATCTGTGCAATACTATGCTGTGGCTGAGAAAGCATCTGATGCTTTTTATATGATTTGTTGTTTGAGTTTAACTGCTATTAACTTGTCAGGATAATGTTTTTGTCACTGTGGTTGCGTCTGTGCAATACCGAGCTGTGGCTGACAAAGCATCTGATGCCTTCTATAGGCTCACCAACACAAGGGAACAGATCCAATCATATGTTTTTGATGGTATGTAGAGTGAATTTTCTGCTTCGTTGTACTATTGAAATGCATACCTTTAATTGTCACATAAATTTTCTTGATTCCTTTGTAGTTATTCATCATTTGTGAAGCATTTTATTTTGCAAGTGTGTTATAATGTATTTGATAAATGTGTGGGGTTGATTCTTTATTTAACTGCTGGTATTTTCCAAATCTTCAGTTATCAGGGCCAGTGTGCCAAAGTTGGAGTTGGATTCTGTCTTTGAGCAGAAGAATGACATTGCCAAGTCTGTTGAAGAGGAGCTGGAGAAGGTGTTTATTCTTTTTTACAATCACTTTTGTTTCTCTTTTCCTTATTTATATAAAATATTACCTCAGTAGATCTTTGAAGGTTGTAATCAATTATCGACAATGTATCAGGCTATGTCAACCTACGGATATGAGATAGTCCAGACCCTCATTGTTGATATCGAGCCTGATGTTAATGTCAAGAGAGCCATGAACGAGATCAACGCAGGTAATATATTCTAGTTCCTATGGTGTGGACATTTGCTTTTGTTCATTAATATATTTATGTTGCAACTTGCTCTTTCAAATTGCTGTAAATTTGCATAAAGTATGCTTCAGATGTTGTGCCTCACTGTCAAGTTTTCTTATTTTGTGGTGAATTGTTTGCAATTTGCTCTTTCAAATTACCATTAGGTTTGCATGAAGTTAATTTTTGAAATGTGCATTTTTTAAAAAATCATAGTACTGTCTATGTTTGTGCTATTGCACTGAAGACAAACTTGTCTTGTAGAAAGTCTGTTAGGCCTTTTAGTATATTTTGTTTGATGATTGCGATTGTGACCATACCCTTATCCATTTTGCTATGTTATCAACAGCTGCCAGAATGAGGTTAGCTGCAAATGAGAAGGCTGAAGCTGAAAAGATTCTGCAGATTAAGAAAGCTGAGGGAGAGGCAGAGTCCAAGTATCTGTCAGGACTCGGTATTGCTCGCCAGCGCCAGGCCATTGTGGATGGGCTGAGGGACAGTGTGCTTGCATTTTCTGAGAATGTGCCTGGGACATCAGCTAAAGATGTCATGGACATGGTGCTGGTGACTCAATACTTTGACACCATGAAGGAGATTGGGGCATCTTCAAAGTCCTCATCTGTGTTCATTCCACATGGCCCTGGTGCAGTTAGGGACATTGCTGTGCAGATCCGCGATGGTCTTCTTCAGGGCAATGCTGCACACATTTGAGATGAAGGTTTTCTGGAATGTAGATAGCATATAGTATGAAACTATGAATGCTTGTCAGGTTTTCTTAAATTCTGGTGAATTGTCGATAATAGATAACAGAAGTACCTCTGCTGTTTAAATGATTGCATCTTTGCTCCTATTATACTGTGCAGCTGAACGCCTAGTTCTATATCATGAGTGCTATAGTTGCTATTTTGAACGTTCCTTTGGATTAGTCATTGTTTTTTGGACAAAGTTATTAGTCATATTATGAAAGGGTTGTTATTAATATCCCCAAAATACACTGCGTTATATGAAAATGTATTAATTCTTTGTTTTCCATATTATTTATTCAGTGCATACAGATTCTCCTCTCTTGGCTTCTTGAAAGAATTTTTTTAAACACGGCATTTAGAGAATGAAATATGAAAACGATCCAAGTATTAGTATTTTATGAGTAATAATTCTTTCATCCAAATTCTTAAAGTTTTGTTTAAATTATTACACACTCTTCCTTTTAGAAGAAGCTTAATTAATACTCTCTTGCCCTCTTATATTAAAACTTACACTCTCCCACCCGTAAATGAAGCTTAAATTATAGTTTTCTCCTCTCTTATTTCAAAATTTACGCTCCCCTCCCGTAAGAGATAATAAATATGCATATCAATCTTGAAGTTAATTGGCATAATTTGACACCTCCCATAAAATCGTCCTGTACTTTAGCCCCATGATTTTCCCTGTGAAGATTCTCCACATTCCACATTTGTTGGAGGACATTCCTTGTTCGACACAACCATTTTGTTGGAGGATATCCTGGCTCAAATGATTGATATTTTTTATGAAAAGAAGGTGAATGATAGTCCTATAGAGCATGTCGAGCACAAAGCTCTCCATTGCTTTGGATGCTGGAGCAGCTTTCAAAAGTGTGATGCTCTATTTTTTCATCAAATCACCTACACCAAGTGCTGATGATTACTGCCCTTTGGCCGAATGCCCCACTGGTCGTGGTGTCATCCGATCACCTACACCAAGTGTTGATGATTACTGCCCTTTGGCCGAATGCCCCACTGGTCGTGGTGTAGTTGTTAAGGGATGTCCTAGACTCTAATTTTCATGTATGAAGCATTCAAGATAGGTTTTCTGGGGTTGATATCATGTGTGACCCTTGCTTTTCTAAACGAGTTTTTCAACTATACAAATAACTCTCTACGTGTTTCTTTAGACCCAACCCAACACTAGTATTTCTTTCATGTTTGGAAAGCTGGTTGCAAGACTTCCCATCAAGATATTCACAATCCCTTTCACCAAATGCACTTTCAGTATGAACCTCTTGGGCCTTTCAATTCAAAAGAGCATGCTCTCATCTCAAACTTTGCAAGTTGTCGGTCTAGTGGAGTTTATGCGATCAATGTGTGACCCTTTCACTATGAACCCTAGGTCATTCAATATGTCGAGCTCATAGCTTCAGTAACTGATGATCCTAATGAGGGATCATTCACATTGAGGACAGGTTTTCTCGGGTTGTTATCATCTATGACCCTTGCTTTTCTGAACAAGTTTTTCAGCAACAAATAAACCTCTCTACGTGTTTCTTCAGACTCAACTCTAGTTGTTTCCTTCCTATTTGGAAAGCTAGTGGCTGCAAGACTTCTCATCAAAATGTTCACAGTCCCTTTCATCAAATGGACTTTCACTTTGAACCCTGGGCAATTTAATAACATCACATCAAACTAAGAATGTCTAATTTCGATCCTCTGTACTAGTAACAGATATTTATTATATAGAGTTAATTTTTTTTTGGCAAATGTGAAGTTGTAAATCATAAATGAATATCATTTCATTCATTAATGAATAACAATTCATTCATATTTATATTTCTCTTCCATCTTCCATATCATCTCCACACATTTCTCTTTCTATCTTTCTTTTAATATTCCTATCAGATCATCTATTATTTCACTCATTTCTTCTTATCTCACAAGGTGGAGATGAATTTAAGTTCTCAACCAAATTGTTCATCATAACTAGAGGCAGACATACACTTTGTATATAGGGAATAGGTTAAAACAGATGAATTATTTTGACTGAAGGGGAAATGGATTACTCGGTTTTTGAATCTTTACTTTGCTGTGTAAAGCTTCTAACACAATTAGTTCAAAAAACTGTTAACTGGAGTAGTTATTTATTGTGATGCAGCCTTCATGAATTGATGACTACATATTTATCTCCATGCCTACAAAAAGATTCATATACAAGAGCGCAGCTCTCGAAGTGTTTGCCTAGCTTAGTATACAAGTGTATTAGCAGACAGAACAATCCATTTTCTGACCTCCACTTGCTAAATTCAAAAGGATCCCAGAGATTTTTACTTACAGGAGTAGGGAGAAGGCATTTCAAAAGCAACATTCAACATTTTTCAAGTTTGAGGGCATTTTGGTACAAAGAGACAAGCCAACAGAATTAAAAGCAACATTCAACAGCCTTCATACAAATTACAGATCCTACAAATAGTGAAAGTCATGCAATTTGTAAAGAATAATGAAGCATTTTTTGGCTGGATACTGCTTATAACAATTGAAATCAAAAGAAAATGAAAGCAACAAATATAAAGGTCATCATCACATGCAAAGAAATAAAAAAGGAGAATACTGCAGACACCAAACAAATAGATTTCCAAAAGGCTGTGGGGATTCACAGAGTAACATTTGGTTTATAGAAATAATCCATTGCTTATTTATACAACGTTGAATTGCTCAAATGCAACCAAAACATCATGAACACTTATGTCCAATAGAACCAGAACCAACCGCAAGAAAATTCAGTCTGAGAGACAACTATGTGCTTTGCTAATGCCTACCCCAATGCTCTTGCCATAATGGCTCAAAATTCCGACCCTCAAGGATTGAGAGCCAATTACCTAACCCAATCTTCGTACTTTTCTCAATGGCCTTAGTGTCAACCTCACCAGAAATGGTGAAGAATGACTTGGGAGTTGGGACGCCACTCATGCTGGATATATATGGTGGCAATGGTGCTGGTGACTCAATACTTTGACACCATGCATGAAGGAGATTGGGGCATCTTCAAAGTCCTCATCTGTGTTCATTCCACATGGCCCTGGTGCAGTTAGGGACATTGTTGTGGAGATCCGGGATGGTCTTCTTCAGGGCAGTGCTGCACACATTTGAGATGAAGGTTTTCTGGAATGTAGATAGCATATATAGTATGAATGCTTGTCTGTTTTTCATATTTTCTGGTGAATTGTCGATAATAGATCATGGAAGTACTTGTACTGTTTAAATGATTGCGTCTATACTCCTCTAATATTGTGTAGCTGAACGTTCTAGTTCTATATCCTGAGTGCTATAGATGTTATTTTGACAAAGTTAGTAGTCATATTATGAAAGGATTATTATGAATTTCTCCAAAAGACAAGTGCCTGCGTTATATGAAAATGTATTAATTCTTTTGTTTTCTATATTATTTAGTGCATACATATTCTCCTTTCTTGATTTTTTGTAAGAGCCACGCTAGTTTGAAGAAATTTTTCAAACACGGCATTTAAAGAATGAAATATGAAAACGATCCAAGTTTTAGTATTTTATGAGTAATAATTCTTTCATCCAATTTCTTAAAGTTTTAGTTTCAAAAAAAAAAAATCTTAAAGTTTTGTTTAAATTACTCTCTCTTCCTTTTGGAAGAAGTTTTATTTATTCTCTCTTGCCCTCTTATATTAAAACTTACGCTCTCCCTCCCCTAAGAGATAATAAATATGCATATCAATCTTTTAATAATGATTTAAATCATGGTGAACGAGTCTCCGAGCAATTTTAAAATATCATTAAAAAAATTAATTAAATTAATTTTGAATATCATTCAGAATATTTCCAATTATGTTTTAAAAATATTGTATTAAAAATGTCAATTGTAAAATTTAAGTGTGGTTTAATAAACTTTAGGAAGGTGCAAAAAAGTATTTAAATAACTAGCAAAGAATAAATGAGTATATATTCGATTTGATTTAATATGTAATCTCATGAGATGTCATACACAAAAAAGACGTGGTTTTGTGAGAAAAGAGTTAGATAGCTTTATGAAAATTAATGAGATTTTAAATTTAATATATAAGTGGATAGAGCTCTTTTTTTCTTTCTAATTAACAATGCTTGTTTCAATTAAAAATTCCTTTAAATTGTATGTTATAATGCTTTAGTTTTAAATTTTAAGGAGCCTAATGCGGGTGCTCTTCTCCACAAAATTTGTATGATACCCACCCTTTTGTTAATTATAAATTTATAATCCTTATTTTTTCAATGACTCTGCTCTCCTCTCAAATTCATTCTAAGAACAACATATTAAGATGACATACAAATAAGAAAAGAATACCATGAGTGTGCCTTATTTGGTGTTTACCCTGTCAGCCGATTGTGAGTGCCTACTGCCTAGTCCCAATTACCATTATTAATTAATGGATTTACCTAAAAGAATGTCATTAATGTTTTTATCATGTCAAACAATTTGTCGAATCAGTATCATTAAACAATATTAGTGTTATTTTCATACCTATGAAATATTTTTTGTGGTCAATAGCTGATTGTACAGCTGTACACTTGCAACGAACTTTTTGAAGTTTCACTTGTAACGTTGAGAGATTGAATTGGTCATAGTGCTGCTCATATTAGTTAAAGTAGTAACAAGGACCTGATCAAACTATGCATAATGAATGCCTTTTTTCTCTCTTAACTGATCCTCATTTTTCTGAGAAACAAGGATCTAATCAAACCATGCATAATGAATGCCTTTTATCTCTCTTTACCGATCCTCATTTTTATGAGATTTGTTGCTTATCTCAAAGATAAAATCAACACCATTCCCATTTTCTCTCTTAACCGATCCTCATATTTCTGAGATTTGCAGCTTATCTTAAAGAAAAAATCAACACCATTCCTATTTTCATGCTAGCAATTGTCCTTATAAAAAGGACTCTACAGAGGGTGGTTATTCGTTCTTCATCCACATTCCACATTTATAGGAGGACATTCCTTGCTCCACACAACCATTTTGTTGGAGAATATCCCTCGCTCAAATGATTGAGATTTTCTATGAAAAGAAGGTGAATGATAGTCCTATAGAGCATGTCGAGCTCAGAGCTTCAGCAACTGATGATCCTAAACAGAGAGCATTCACATTCATGACAGGTTTTTTGGGGTTGACATCATGTGTGACCCTTGCTTTTCTGAACAAGCTACAACTACAACCCTCTACGTGTTATTTCTTTCATGTTTGAAAGTTGATGGTTACGAGACTAGTTGTTTCTTTCATGTTTGGAAGGCTGATGGTCGCAGGACTTCCAATCAAGATGTTCACAATCCCTTTCACCAAATGAACTTTCACTATGAAACCCTGGGCCGTTCAACTCAAAAGAACATGCTCTCATCTCAAACTTTGCAATTTAATATGAAAGAGCATGCTCTCATCTCAAACTTTGCAAGTTATGGGTCTCGTGGGGTTTATGCGATCAACATAATGTGTGACCCTTTCACTGCGCTTTCACTGTGAACTTTGGGTCATTCAATATGAAAGAGCATACTCTAATCTCCAACTTTGCAAGTTGTGGGTCTAATGTAGTTTATGCCATGAAGATAAATGTTTGTGTAACATTATAGATGGCTGGCACAAAGAAATAGTCCTGTAGATCATGTGAAGCTCATAGCTTCAGAAATTGATGATCCAAATGAGAGATCATTCACATTTCAGAAACTGATGATCCAAATGAGAGATCATTCACATTCCGGACGGGTTTTTTGAACTCTAGTTGTTTTCTTCCTAAAGCATCTTGTAGAGCATGTGAAGCTCATAGCTTCAGAACCAAATGAGAGATCATTCACATTTCAGAAACTGATGATCCAAATGAGCGATCATTGACATTCCGGACGGGTTTTTTGAACTATAGTTGTTTTCTTCCTAAAGCATCCTGTAGAGCATGTGAAGCTCATAGCTTCAGAAATTGATGATCCAAATGAGAGATCATTCACAATTCAGAAACTGATGATCCAAATGAGAGATCATTCACATTCAGGACAGGTTTTTTGAACTCTAGTTGTTTTCTTCCTAAAGCGGGTGCAAGACTTCTCATCAAGATGTTCACAATCTTTCACCAAATGGACTTTCACTATGAACCCTGGGCAATTTAATAACATAACATCAAACTATCTTCTGTACTAGTATAGATATTTATTATTATATAAAGTTAAATATTTTGGGCAAATGTGAAATTGTAAATCATAAATGAATCTCATTTCATTCATTAATGAATATCAATTCATTCATATTTATATTTCTCTTTCATCTCATCTCTACACATTTCTTTTTCTATCTCTCTTATATTCTTATCAAACCATCTATTATTTCACTCATTTTTCTCAACCAAACTTTATTCATCATAACTATAGGGAATAGGTTAAAACAGATGAATTATTTTGACTGAAGGGGAAATGGATTACTGGGTTTTGTATCTTTACTTTGCTGCGTAAAGCTTCTAACACAATTAGTTTAAAAAACTGTTAACTGGAGTAGTTTTTATTGTGATGCAGCCTTCATTAATTGATGACTACCTATTTATCTCCATGCCTACAAAAAGCTTCATATACAAGAGCGCAGCTTTCAAAGTGTTTGCCTAGCTTAGCATACAAGTGTATTAGCAGACATTTCTGACCTCCACTTGCTAAATTCCAAAGGATTCGAGAGATTTTTACTTACAGGAGTATTCAACATTTTTCAAGTTTGAGGGCAACTTGGTACAACGAGACAGGCCAACAGAATCAAAAAGGGTAATACAAATTACAGATCCTACAAATAATGAAAGTCATAACAATTTGTAAAGAATAATGAAGCATTTTTTGGCAGGATGCTGCCTATAACAATTGAAATCAAAAGAAAATGAAAGCAACAAGTCAATAAAACGGTCATCACATGCAAAGAAATAAAAAAGGAGAATACTGCAGACACCAAACAATAGATTTCCAAAAGGCTGTGGGGATTCAGAGTAACATTTGGTTTATAGAAATAATCCATTGCTTATTTATACAACGTTGAATTGCTCAAATGCAACCAAAACATCATGAACACTTATGTCCAATAGAACCAGAACCAACCGCAAGAAAATTCAGTCTGAGAGACAACTATGTGCTTTGCTAATGCCTACCCCAATGCTCTTGCCATAATGGCTCAAAATTCCTCAAGGTTTGAGAGCCAAACCTAACCCAATCTTTGCACTTTTCTCAATGGCCTTAGTGTCAACCTCCCCAGAAATGGTGAAGAATGACTTGGCACGCCACTCATGCTGGATAAGAGCATTTGCCTTGCCAAGGTTGTTGACGCGAGCCTTCACAGAGGTCAATGGATCTAATGCATGCTGGGTGCCAAGTGTGAGAGTGTTCTCATTGGTTGAGAATCTATGAGTTACCTCAGCACCAAAAGCTGTGTTGGTCAAGGGATTGACAATATGGTAGTATGAAGCATTCAAGGCATCACCTTTGTCATTCCTGCATAAAACAATTCATCACATCACCTCACATGAGCTCAATCAGTTCAAATACAGGCCTGAGGAAACACTACCACAAAGCTTCATCTTTCTACGTGAGGTAGGCTTAGGCTAAAAGTATACAGAAAACTCAAAGAAAAGAAGGGAGAACTAGTAGAATGGAGCATCACAATGTTCATTAATCAACTCAGAATCCTTAGAAAAATGCAATACTTTTTTCCCAGTCATCCATGAGCAAAACAAGCTCAAGGTTAATTTAAAAACTCCCAAGCTCCCACATGTAAAGGCTAACTTAAAGAAGTTGAAATTAAATAAACAGACAATTAGAAACCTCTGAGAATGAGACAACAAGTACTCACACAGTCAGTGAGGCAATCAAATCAGCTTTGGTGAAGTTCAATCCAGCATTGAATTTTGTTAACTCCCCAATTTTGGTATCAAAAGAAAGATCAGTACCAACGGCAAGTGCATTAGTTCCTACAACACCAGAGAAGTTGACAATTGGATTTGGTGTTAACCCAACGCTGGTGCTTATGCCAGCATAGTCATGCAAGTACTGAAGTTCCACCTGTTAAATAGTGAGGTTGGTTTCTCAAATTAGTAATTCCTACTTTCCAGTGGACTCAAAGCTTCTAATACAAAAATGATAGACGTATCTCACCTTTCCAGACCTTTGATCAGGAACTCTGAAGCTAAAAATAGCCTTGAGGCCAGGAGCAGGCTCATCAACAGTGACAGTAGTGAAGAGCTGGAATGTATATGCATTATTAACTTTAGTAAAAATAAAAGCAATATATAGCAACGAGCATAATATCAATCATCATGTAACATGCAATAGAAAGAAAGGAGCATATGATTCAAGTTTATATTGCCCCCCAATATCAATCACCATGTATAGGCATAAAAGCCTGACATGGCACTCCCTTAAAATCAAAACAATACACAGGACACAAAAAAACTCTTAAAGCAGTCCATTTCCACATTGCTTGCATCAAAACAAATTTCAGAATATTGAATTAGACTAATAGTAAGTAATGAATTATAATATGCCCACATGTAAAGACCAACAGGTCCCTAACCCATATAGGCTCATTGAATCTGAAATCAAAATCAGAACAAACAATCTTTATGTATTGAAACTTGAAAGTATAATGTGGATATTTGTATAATGACAGAGGTAATGTATAAAATAAGAAAGAGGGAATTCAACAAAGCCCTTCAACTTCAATTGTACAATATCATAAACCATAAATTTCAGAATTTGTTTCAAAATCTCCTACTTCTAATTTCTTTAGACAACCCTTAAATTGGCATTAAGGAATTCAACAGTAGTTCTGTGCAACTGCCCTATCCCTTCTATCTTAAATTACAAACTTCGAAGTCAGAACATAGAAGGGCTTGCTGGAGTAGACTAATCAAAAAGCTGAGTGGGCGCGCACACACAAAACAATTACAAATTGAAAATGTACCACAGAAAAAGCCAGTCAAAATTAGAGCAACCATTTAAACTACCATGATAAAACAACAAAAATGATGGTGAACAAGTACAGAACACCCCAAAAAAGCAATCATAAACTTACATTAGAGTCAGTGTCCACTTTGAGATCAGTGGTGATGTTCTTGTTCTTCAACTGGGTATTAACATCAGCCACAAAAAGCTCACCTTTCTTGATCCCAGATGAGGTTATAGCCTGTATCAGCAACCAATACACAAAGGGTCACAAAAAAAAGTATCATTCTCACAACCATGCATCAACATTCAACACCAAGCAACTAGTCAAAACCCCAAAATTCACTTGAATAACAATAACCCACAACACAGTAAAGCCTTCAAATACAACAACCATACCCACCACCCATTTCCAATAACAACAAAACAATTCCCAAACAGAAATGAAATGAAGCAAGATTAATCAGAACTGAAAATGAACCAAAAAAAAAAAAAAACTTACAACTCCAGTAGGGGAATAGGTGGTGATGGTGAATTTCTGGTCACTGTGGTAGTCCTTGAACAGAAGATCTGCAACCAATCAAAACGAAAACAAGAATCTCAGATTACAATTTCTGAAGAGAAGGATGGGTGAAGAAAGATGAAGGGTGTACCTCTGGCTCTCTTGCCGATGTCAGTGTAGAGACCGGGACCCTTCGCCATAGCTTCTTCGCAGAGAATTGGAAATGGCGAGGACGATGAGCTATGCGGTGGAAAACCCTTTGGGAGAGTATATAAGTGTGAGCGGAAGGGAAACCCTAATTTCAGGACTCGGTTTCGGTGATTGTTTTTATTTTTATTTTATTTTTTGGGTTTTAGATGTGGGGCCGTTTGATACGTGAGACATTTTTCGTGATAATATCAGGTGTAAACGAACATTAGTATAAAGAATTAAATAAGCTCTTCTAAGAGTTTAATGATAATTTAGTTGTAGTAGTTAATTAATATCAAAACATAAGATAAGCATGCATTATATCTCAACTAATGCATTATAATTGTGTGCATTAGGTTGGATTTTCTTCTATCAATTTTAAAGTTTGAACAAGATAGCATTTACTCCAATGTCTAAAACCCTTTATTAATGAAAACTTAAAAGTTAAATTACTCATGTTCTACAAAGGGTGGTTCTAATCATATGGATCAATAAATGTACCATTAAGTTATGGTATTTCATATTCAGACTAAGTTTTAGTAATCACAATAAAAATTTGTTCGTTTCTCCGCGTCAGCTTTAAGGGGATGTGTATCCACCCATCTAATTGGATCAAGGAATGTAATCATTTGTCACGATATTTTGAGTCCAGACAAAGTCTGGATAAGAAAAACATAAGTACGTCTTCTAGGCTTGGTGCTTTAGGGGATTGTGTTCTTATATATCAAGATGGTCGACTTTAGTGGTTGGCTTAAATGATTGTGCTCACTTGGAGGCCCAAACGACCAAAATCCAATGGGAAAATCTAGATGACGAAGTTGCGTGCTCATAAATCGTCGCACTTATACATGAGGGGACCGATCCATAATGAAGAAGTAAATGTTAAAAAGCGTTGGAGTCAATACTCCTTATATCCATGGCAATGTTATAAAGGTCGTGATTAGAGGACTAAGAAAGGGATAATTGCACGCGTGAATCATTTATGTAATTAGTATTAGCATGTTATAGAATAAAGAGCTTGGCCCTGAGTAAGGTATGCTCATTCTTTGTTCCATAGGGCTGAGTTTGAGTATTTTTAACCTAGCTTGTACCTTAGGCTCATTATCGAGTTGGCAACTTCGGAAGGGTGAATTTGTTAGCAAACTGACAACTTTGAGGACCTATTTATTTGTATTCAGATTGAAAGGGCATTGACAATTTGACATATTAAAATAACCATATATCCCCTTAATTTGGCACTCTTATGTCTTCCTTTTTGTAATGGTTGTAGGTCTCTCATTATCAGTGACTCACTTATGTTGTATTTCTAGGTGAATGTGTTTGCAATAAGACAATGAATCCACATATCTTTTATTTCTCTGTTGAATCAACAGTTACACAATCTATACCTCTTATACTTGTGCAATTTGTTCTTAACTTTCATTACTTTTTCTCTGACTATTAATCAGCACTGAGTACTGACAATATACAACTACATTAACTGTTAATTTTACACCAATGCAACTAACAGTTTTGTCATTGTTCCTGGTATAGTGCATCACAGTGCTAAGAGGACGTAGTAGGTGAGCGCCACTGGCAAGGCAATGAGCATTCCCAGTAAGACCCTGTGACCAAAACAAGAGCAGCATCTAAACACAGGCCTATATATGCAAAGATTATCAAAGATATGATTTTGAAGTAGTGCTTACCCAGTGCTTAAAATGGCTGGATGGACATTGTACTCTCTGGCAAAAACAAAAGGAACTATTCCTTGGGGTAGAGCTGCCTGCACAAGCAAAATCATATCATAAATATGTTAAGGAGAAAGAGGGAGCCAAAAACAAGAGAGCTTGAACACCATGGACCTCCAAGACCAAGAGAACCTAACACCAGATCTTAAATTTCTTAAACAATGAGAGACTCCAAATACATACGTGAAAACCAAACAATGTAACCTTCCATGACCTGAACAGGAATACAGAAAGAAAAAATTACCTGAACAATTGCCACTTTGAGCATTGTATCTCTTAATCCAATCACAATTGAAGCTACAGCCATTAGGGCAGGCCCAACAAGAAATTTAAGTCCTATTGCCACCATTGTCATTCTTGGCCCACATGCTATAATGGTGGAGTTTGATGCCATAAATAAACCTGTTAAAATTTCATTCAAGAACAAGACCTTCTAATTCAATGCTTGAAGTCAATTATAATGTTCAAAAAGTTCATAAAAGGGAACAATTAATCCACTCTCTTACCTAAGCTGAAAGTTGCCATACCTAGACCTCCACTTGACAATATTGTTATTGACTGATTAACAACATCTGGCATATGTACTCCCCACCTGCAACAGGTTAATTATCGTTATTTCTGATCCAATGATCAAGAATTATAATTGTTCACGCAGTGAACCAGGAGACCGAGCTAGGTGAATTGAATCCTAATAATAATCTCCTATAATGTATTGAGTGAGTTAAAACAAATGTTCCATAAGGATTTGTGACTCTCCTCTTTCCAATGTGCTCACCTGAAGTGGATGCTGGACCAAATAAGACCAATAAAAGTTGCATAGGTATTAGGGTTTTTGATCAACTTCTTCCCCACTTTTGTAAGAATGAGCAAGATCCTTAATTTCCTTCCTGGTCTATGTTCTGCTTCTTCCTCTTCTTTTGATTGTAGCTCCTGAGAAGTCTCACTTTCTCCTTTAAGCAGAAAGCAAGAAGAGAAGAAAACATAAACGCCATCACTTCAATTGAAGTAATGTATACAACCTTAAAATTGATTTTATGTGACATTTGTATCTGAATCTTGTACCATATAGATGAAGGACATACATTAGAATGACACAGAACCAAATAGGACAATTTGTCAATATTTAATTGCATTTAAGAGGAATAGTTATTCTGAGAGTCAAAATGAAGATAGAAAGAAAGAAAAGAACAGAAAACAGAGAAATTTAAAATATGTTCTGACCCCACTTTGATAGATTGTCATAGATTACTTCAGTTGACTAAACAAGAATAATCTGTGGAAGTTATATATGCTTACATTATTTAAAAATGAAGAGAGGGTCATCAAATCCCTAGAAAATCAAAATCAGTTTTGGATTTAGGTTGTGCTAGACTGCTAGTTGGAGTGAAAATGGCAGAGTAAAAAATGAAGAAACATTGTTCATTCCTCCAATTCCCACCTTTTCTCACTCATATCAGCCACACCCTAACAACATGTTTGGATCAGCTTCTCACTAATCAGAATCAATTCCATCACCCAGAAAGCTACTCGCATAAGTTTCTTTCTAGAATTAATTTTAGCTTCAGAGTCAATTGTAGAAGGATTTCCAAGTCTAAGATGTAAATTAACCAAATCTAAATCCACACCTGTGCCTTGAGATGGTGGTGTTGCTGGCATGGTCCTTGCAGGAATGGCTGCATCGAGCTCGTGAAGAAACAAGAGCAAATTGTACCAGATCATGCTCTGCAAGAAAATAATCTGGGGAAGCAAAGCATCAGCTTCATCCTTATACATAGCCTTCATGAGTGGAATCCCCAGGATCAAAGTATTAGGAAGTGTTGACAATGATAGACCGGTTATGATCCACTTTAAACCGCCTCGAGCACTGATCTTAATGATTAATGTTAAGGCAAGAATTGCAAGCAACTTCTGAATACAATCTGCATATATGAGCTTGAGGCTCATTTTGTAAACATTGTTAGAAGAAATCACTTGGAATGACAACAGTGGGATTGAGAAATTGGCCACAAATTTATTTATGCCTGAACATTGATCTGGTGTGAAGAGCTTCCACCATTTTACAGAGATGAAGGCTAGTATCATGGTCACATATAATGGGACAGTGGCTGTCACTACATGATAGACATCACCTAAGGAAATCATGATTCCTAAGTATTGAAAGATTTAGGAAAATCTACAGCTTCATAAGCTATCTTACATGTGTTTTAGGCTACTTTGTTGAATTTTGAGTTACTAAGATAGAATAATCTGTTTTGGAAGATGCTTCTTCATAGTGTGGTATCAGGCTTTTCTATTCTTTCTAATATCAGAACGACTTGCTTTTCTGAGCCAAAACAATGGATGAAAAGGCCTAGTTTTGGTGATTAGATTGCTAATTTCAGCTTCTTCTTTTTACACCCTAATTTTTGTGGAATGGTTTATATATTTGAAATTTTAACCATGGCTTTATGCAAGTGCAGTGTGTGTGATGCACATAATTCTTGTTTATTTCCCTTTACGATGAATCTAATTTATTTTTTTGGGACATCATGATTTGATAATTATGCGATCAAAAAGGAACTTAATAATCAATAAGAAAAAGTGAGGGCATTTATGTCCACCTGAGCTTTAAAGATAGATTCTGATTTTGTCTTGGCATTACCTTTAGGTTCAGAGGCTCTTAACAAAGGAGACCTACATTAGAATTGTATGCCGACCAAGTTCATAAATCCTAGTCGATTATTCATGATAGGCCAAGGATAAAAAAATTTCATGTGCCCTATTTTTCATGTACCTTGTCAGCATTTGCCTCTCAATAATATTCTTTCAGGAACAAGCTAAGACTGCAGTCATTGTGGCAAAAGAGAAATTTTGACTTATAGTTTATCTTAGTTGAATGAGATTTCTTTTCTCTTTATATTTATGTGTTCCTTAAGAAGCTTTCCAATGATGAGAAGGAAGAATAAAGAAGTGAATTGTGAGTGAAGTAATCAAGGACTTGATTAAGAACAATGGGAAGAGGAATAATTTCCTAATTTTGATAAAAAAAAAAAAAGTGCAAGAATAAGTGTTCCAGCAGGGAATTTGGTGCTTTGCAGAGCGTGTGTTTTATTGCCACAAAAGACTCATCATCTCTTTCTTCAGATAGTCTTTATATCAGAATACACAAAGCCATAAGAGGTAATGAAGTTCTCAAGAGCTCCTAAGCTTAATGCCTAAACAATGACAACTTGACTATCAATCCACAATTGCAGGCTTTAATGTTTCCAATGAACTTCTACTGATAAATTATTAAACTAACAACTTTTGAGTTTCAAATTAAGTAAGTAAGAGGTTTGGACTTATTGAAAATGAAGCACAAGTTATGTACTTGTTCTAAGAATTCTTATAGTATAGTACTATAAGAATATAAGATAGTTGGGCTTCTTGAGAATTTATTTCAGGGTTCAATCAATGGGTAGTGTGTGTGGAGAAAAATTTGTTGGGAGATGTCTATCAACTTAATATGATCTTCGGCTTTCGAGGGGATTAGTCTCATGACTGTCTCCTGTAGTGATACGTTGGTGCATCTAAAAAAAATAGTATAGTACTATCAAAGACTTGAAAAAAATGTTGATAAAATGAAAACTTCTGCCTTTAACTTCATATTAAAAGATTACACATGGATATTTATCGCTTTGGAGGAAGAAGCATGGAATATGAAAAGTTGCCAATTTCAAGGAATCTTGGCCTATAATATTCCATGTCTATTATGCTGTTTGAAGAAAAAGAATGGTTAATTATGTAATCTCCTTTCCTACTGCTGAATTTTAAGTTATAGCTGCTGCAAGGGGTGCTTCTAAATTCACCCTGCTACTCAGATTATTTAATGTTAAAATCAGTATTCTATAAGCAATTAAATAACCTATATTATCATTGTGCATTTTTTCAGTAAAGCCTTTTTTCGTGGTGATTCTGTATGAAAAGAACTTCATCAATTCGAGCTTTTGCTTTCTTTTTATGTCTTTAGGTATACTAATTTAAAAGAATTATTTTTTGTTTATAATAATTCAGGGTACTTGTAGGGGGGTTGATTACTTAAAGCACATTACCATTCCTTTCCCTACTTTAATGTTTAAAGAGCAGGCACTTTAATTTTTCTTCTCTCGTTTTTCTTTTGAGTTTGCTGCTCAATATCATCCATTAGATACTTTTTATTGCCCATATCTTATAACAGGGGTCTTCTATTTAGGAGAAAATAATCACCCTTCAATTAATTAAAGTGAGAATAATTAATTCATCAGATAAAGCAATAGTAACCATTTAAACCCTTTTGTTGTCCAATTAATCCATATCAAGCTCCTATATTTTCTCATGAAATCACTTGTACAACATTTATAGAAGGAACTATGTCCACCAAGCAACCAAATGCATTTAGTTTTTCTTAATGATAATACCTCAAACATGTTGGGAACAAGAGGATAGTTGGAGAAGCACACCCATTAGAAGCACTTGCAAACCCTCTCAATGCAATTTTTACAAGGAGAAAATTGGAAACTCTCTAAATAAACCACAACTATCCAAAACCCCAATACTCCCAAAGGACTAGAGTTGTGGTGATGAAGAAAACTAAAACTAACTTCCTACTTCTTTTTTCTTCACACTGCTTGATGTGAGACTTGAATGAGTACCCAACTTTGACACAACAAAACATTCATGAGTTAAAATCCAAACAAGACGTGTGTGTGTCAGTGTGTGAAAGCAAAGTACCAATAAACAAATTTACAAATAATTTGAAACTTTTTCATCTTATTTCTTATCATCTGAATCTAAGAAACAACTTCTCTTTTTGTTTCTCTCAGAAGGTCACAACATGTTTACTGTAGAAGGTAAATGTACAATATTCATCCCCCTAAACATAGTGCCACTTCATCCTATAACTAGAGGATTGCCATATCTTCTACAAGGTGTGTGTTAATTATAAACAAAACAAAACAAAACAAAATACAATGATATAATATACAAATTTCTAACAAGGCTTGCCTACCCTGCAAGGAAGGGCACCAGCATTCTTTGTTAGCCTGCTGACATGAGACCCATCTCTTGGTTTCATCATCAACCCTTTCTTGAACGAACCCCTACTAATCGGCGCCCCTGAAGGAATAAACTTAGCACCATTCATGAACAGGTCCATCTCCGATTGCCACTGCCAATGCTTCCACACATCAGGTCCTGCATAGTCCCTGTGCGTGATCACCTTGGCAGCATCATTGTTCGGAGCAATGAAACGATTCCCCTGGCTCAAAATCGTCGGCCCCGAGCTACCACCAATCGCATACATCATCCAATGAGTATAGTCATTGTTCAAAACATGAACAAAACCCCACCTACACCTCGGCATCCTCTGAATCAACCCTTGACCGAAGTGGTTGAACGCCAACGTCACCTGCATAATCTTATCCCCGTTGTACGAATCGCTAGCTCCAAACAGCATCACCTGCATCAAACACCATCAACATTTCATTTCCGTTAGTACTATTTCAATGACACATTTTCACAAACACCTCATCTGCACAAAAATCCTCACTCACATCGTTATGCTTAGTCATGTGACAATTCGAAATGGTGACTGCAGTAGAACCCTGAATAACATCAACAAGACCATCCTCACAATCAGACATGGAAATATGATCAACCCAAATGTTCGACGATCCAAAAATCGAGATAGCATCACCATCACTCCTTGTTCTCGTTCCAACATGGTTCCAAGAATCCCTCATCATACCACCAGGCTTAGACTTCACATTCTTGATGCGAAGCCCGTGGATGATGACATTGTTCACAAACTGCATGGTAATCCCGGCGCCGTCGCGAATCTGAACGTTGGCGCCGCGGCCATCGATGGTTTTGTCGGAGGAAACCAGAAGCTCCTGGTTCAACGTGATGACCATGTTGCGTTGGAAGATGATCCACAGTGGGCCTTTCTGGACGACGCCGTAGCGGAGGGTTCCGGGCTTTGGGTTGACCATGTCGTTGTCGGAGGAGTCGGTGACGACGTAGATTGGGCCGCCGAGGCCGCCGGTGGCGCGTCGGCCGAAGCCTTTGCCGCACTTGGCGAGGCGGAAGCGGTCGTTGGCCCAGTCTTTGCGGCAGCGCCAGCATTTGTCGATGGGGTTGGTGGCGACGCAGCGTTTTCCTCTTCCGCGGCGTCCTCCTCCTCCTCCTCGCTGCCTTAGCTCCCTCCTTGTGTCGTTTGTCTGCTCCAACGCCCTACACATAAGGAAATAAGAGTTTTTATTTAATATTTTTATTTAAATCTTATCTTTATGAGAAACTAGCTTACTTATCACTAGATTAATATTTTATTAGTAATAAGAGTATTATTTTTATGTAGGTATAGAACTTCTTTACATTAACCTTCAATTATTTATGTCACACCATTTTAAACTGTTACATTATTTACTTCTAACGTGGCAAACTATCATTTGATGTCAATGTGAAATCATTGTATGTTAGTTTAAAGAAGTTTTACATTGTAAGTGCATATATATTAAATCCATTTTAAACATATTTTCAGAAGAAGAACAAAAAAAATAATGATATGAATTACTACATGTTTTGCAATGATCTAAATTCTCTCGCGCAAACTTTCTTTAGTTTTGTCGAGGTTGAAATTTTGTAGTTATTGTCTCTTCATACTTATTAAATATGCGAGACACGTTGAATATTTGTAAAGAGGTGTATAAATACAATGTTTCACTTTAGAAAATCATAATTCATTTTTGTGTTACAATCAATAACGAGATGTCCTATCTTACATTCCATACAAATGAAACTTTTTTAAAACTAAAAGTTAGTTCAAATGTGTCCTTAAACAAATTGTGAATGTGCTTTTTATCATTTCTCTTTCAAAAATTTAAATAAAACTTAACATGTATGAATAATTGATGTTGAATAGATGAATGTTTATTCTCATGCTTATTCAAGAACAAACTTGAATTTGGAAAAACTATAGTCAATTGAACAAAGATCAAAATGAATAGCACGTTTGAATGTAAGAAGAATTAGTATTGGTACTTACAAATGAACGTGTAGGTTAAGCTCAGCTGCAACTTCTTCAGGCTTTGGCACATAGGAAGCAAGAGCAATTTGATAGGCTTCATCAGCTTGTTCTTTAAGAAAATCATCAAACTCAGCAATGCCAGCCTCAACAAGGCATGGAATGGTAATGGAGAAAGTTACCAAGACTATAAATGCAACCTTAGTTGCACTTCCTGCCATTATTTCTCCCATGCCCATTTCTTTCTTCTTTGTTTTTTTTTTTCTCTATCCTTTTCCCTGCTTATCCCCTTTTATATCAAATTTTATTTTTTTAACCAAGGTCTTGGAATTAGTTAAGCACAAAATCAACAAGACCTTGGCAAGGCTATACCAATTAAAACCAAGTTTGTTTGGCCCTTAACATAGTGCTTGTGTGATATGCTTAAATAACGATGGTAGCCCTTGAAAGGTTGAAGCTAATGCTTCTAAATTTACACCGTGAAGAGTGGAATACCGTTCTGTATCCTACGGAGTATAACAGTCTCAAGTACCAAACTCTGTTTATAGGGATATTGGCTTGAAAAAGAAAAGACACTATTATCTTACCACCATTAATTTTTGTGTGTCTAAGATGCTTTGTTACATTATTGTCCAATCAATGTAGTACATTTTTTGGTGATAAGAGGAAGAGATTGTCCAATTTACATGTCAATATTCTTTAATTTGAAGAAAGGTTGGATATTATTATATGTTATGAATCACTTATTGCCAGCCTTGTTTTATTTGATTGATGAAGAATAATTCTCATGGGGTCTAAATTAATTCCCTGAACTCTGTAAATTTAGAAAAGTTGAGGTTAACATTTTTTTTTGTTACCATTTTTTTTGAGGTTAACATTCACGCACCACTTATTTGTTCATAAATCACAAATTATATGATAAGTTATTTTTTGAATACTCTTTTGCTGAAATTATAATTGGTCCGTTAATAACGGGAATGTTATAATAGTAATAATAATAATAATAATAATAATAATAATAATATATTATTATTATTATTATTATTATTATTATTAGTTTTTAGAAGAAAAATCAAACATTAAAGTGGCTAAACAACCACTAGCGCATAGTACACATTTTAACTGAGCTATAAGGGGTTTTGAATCATATGCGGACGAGACGAACCAGCCTTTGAAAAAAGGTGTGATGTTGACCTAATTGAGCTTCTAGGGGTTGAAGGAGGTGGCTGGCGTGGTTGTGCGCAGTGGTCGGTGGCAATTCGACATGGTGAATGTGGAGTGGAAGAAAGGGAGGAAGTGATTTCATTGACACTATAAAATAAATATTATTACATGCAATTAAAATTTACTATTTTTTTAATATTATATATTTTTGAAACTTTATCTTCTGAGTACTCATAAAAATAAAAATGAAGTGTAAAAATAATAACCAAAATTTCTTAAATTTCCAAAAGATATATAATTTGAAGCAGTCTTAAATATTCACTCTTCTTATTGCAATAATGTTAAGATGATTTCCAACAAAATAATAAATCGCATAATGTTCATAAATCATAATATCCCAAAGACAATATAGCATCACAAACTGAGACATGAAAAGAGTTATTAAAAATATAAAAGAAATTTCAATGTACTTACAATAGTAGTTATTTATTTTATTGTAGCTATTTGTTTATATACAAGTTACTTCAGACCTTCCACTTTAATTTATCATGTTTTCTCATAATTTTTGTAAAATTTACAACCCAAGTCCTCTGTATGCTAAAAACTGAACTAATGGATTTCATACTCTCCCATTTCCGATGGGTACCGAAGCAACGCCCTACATATAATCTTAGAATTTACTATTCAATTTCATTATATGTAATAACAGACCGGTCTAATTCAAATTGTTTATCTTCCCACAAGCACGTACATAGCATGTGTTTGGCCTAATAACAGATAATAGTGAAATAACACTGAACCACTTAAAAAAAAGATAGCTAACACAATGTGAAATCATTTGGGACTTAGCATTCTTCATATGAAATTCTGTTGGTGCAAAAAACGATAAATTTTGTTGATCTGTTTCAGTCGGCCACAAACTTGTTAATTAGAACAACATTAGCAGATCTGGTTACTAGTACAAATATCTAACAATACTTACTAAGCACCTAAGCGTAGCCAACAAAGGGCAAGCTAACAAACTTTCAATATCAGAGCAAAAACCTTAGGGACTGTCAGATTCATTTCCTGAATCAACATTCATCGGTTGTGGATTCTTGTAGCCACTAATCTCATCCATATACCGTTTCTTATCGGCACGGGCTTTTACCTCATATGGTTCTTTCTCCTCCGCTGCGCATTCAACACACAAAAACTTAGTCATAGAACATAATAGTCAGTGGAATTGCATGAAATGAAACAACATGAAACAAGCCATACTTGACATCTTTTTCCATTTCTCTCCAAGTACTCTCCCAACATCCGTAAATGAAATTCCAGGATTAGTTTTCTTTAGATTCTGTCATTGAAAAAAAATATTAGGAGATAAGAAGTAATGAGAAATAAATTCTAATTGAAAAATCGATCATTTCCAGTAGAACACACCTCTCTTTCCATTTGCGAAAAGAACATGAAACCAGACATTGCCCTCTTGGGTGCATTTGGGTCCTTTTTCTTCTTCTGTTTTTTCTTCTTTCCATCTTCATCAGCATCTCTTGGCTTCTTCTTAGAAGTAGATGCCTTAGAAGGCAGATCCTTCTTTGGTTCCTTTTTGGCAGGCTTCTGAAAATAGACCGCTATTAGGTGTAAGGCTGGAACACCAAAGACTTAAAGAGTAGAAAGAGAGGTATCACAAGGTAATGAAGGCAAATAAAAACAAACCACTTGCCTCTTTCTCATCACCACTATCACTACCATCAGAATCATCCCCCCCAGAATCATCAGTAGGAGAACCTCCATCATCCTTGTCAAGAACAAAATCTTCATCCTGTTGACATTTGCCACTGATTAATAACATAGAAGCAAAAAGACTCTTCAAAGTTCCAGACATTGGGTGCCCCAAAAGAAAAAAGGGGAAAGTAGAGCAACTTGCATGCGGACTGAAGAGACATGCTCACATTAACAGATGACAGAGCAAATGCACACAAACACATAGTGAGCAAAACAAACAATACAAGAAACTAAAAAGGATAGATTAATTAACAGGAGAAAGTTCAGCACCGAAAATGCAAGCTTCAGAATAGGAAAATAGTAATGTAAGCAGAATTCCAAGCTCACTTAGGTTTTCTCATGCCCAAATATTTAAAGAAGCGGTTGGATATATAAATAAATGTCGTCCCCTCGATTACTGAAAAAAGAATACTAATTTGCTAACTGTTACCCTTGAGCTAAAGAATAAAATCAAATACAGATTTGGGTACCTCCTCATCACTTTCATCTCCACCAGCTTCATTTTTAATGCGCTCTAGATGTGGATCAACAGCATCATCATCATCATTCTCAAGAACTTGAGCCATACCAACAGTTGGCTGGGCACCTCCTAAGTTCATAATTTTTAAGCCCTTTTCCCTGTATGCGCAGAACAAAAATAAATTGTTTAGGATTAAAACAAACAATTAATTGTAACAAAGTAAAATTTGACAATGAGCTAGTATACCTGATAAAACTATACAAATTATGGTATTCATTTCTCTGAATATTGCGGAAGAGATGCTCTTGCTCAGATTTTAATCTGATAAGAAGGTCAAAATAATGCATATTTGAACCACCGGCAGCATGTCGCTCAAATTCTACATAGTCAACCTAGTAGGAGATGATGAAAAAAATCAAAACCTCCAATGTATAAAACGTATGTCAAAGAGTGGCTAGCAGATATCTGACCATCAGTAAAAAATAAATGGATTTTACCTCTTCATGAAGAATAAGAGTGGGAGGTTTAGGTAGGAAAAAGAAGCTCTTCTCAAGGGGATACAGAATTCCATCTTCAGCTTTCAAAGATGATTTCACTGCATAACCATCTAGACAACTCCTAAATTTTCCAGGCTTGGTAACTTTAGCCCCAGATAAGCCACGTAATATTGTGGTGAACACTTCATGGATTAGCCCCTGATTATTGAATTGTGAATGATATGTATCAATAATGGCATCACTATGCTCTTTATTTACACAAGCAGCCTTTGCGAAGCAGTATCTCAGGGGTTCTATATCAGTAAAGCAATTATCAACAGTTTAAGCAATACCTTATAAGACAGCTCCAACTTGTCCTTGTACTTAGTGTTATAAAGATCTTCGTTTATTGCCAATTCACTTTGAAAAACAACATCAGTTTCAAACTATACAGGAATGAGCAAAATATGTTAGGTTCAGAAGCAAGCAAAATATGTATCACCTAAATTGAGAACCATAAAACAGTGAGCAATTACCTGCATCACAATATGAGGGTACAAAGTTTGTCCTTTCCGAATAGGGGGATCAAGACTAACAATGACAAAAGTATGTGGCTGATTGGACTGCAGATAAACGTTGAGATGCGAAGTTGTCAGTGTACTTAACAGGTCAAGATAAAAGCATCAAGTATAAGAGACATGGTTGGCTGATTGCACTACGTTATCGTTCACTTAATATGAAAACAAATGATCAGGAAATAAACCTTAGGAAGTAAAAATAGGCGAACCACACTGCTATATTGGATTTTAAAATCATTAGCCTGTCCTTGAAGCCGCAAGAATGACAGGTGTAACTCAACACTGTAACGTCCTCTGCACAAGAATACAAATTTGCATTAATAGGGATTAATCCTTTTTCATGAAAGGACATAAATGCAAGCATCAGTATACAATATAATTTGAAAGAGGATCACCTTGGTGTAAGGACTGCAATACCATCAAATGTAACAACAGAATCTTCACCTCCAGCACCGACATCAGCCATAGACATTATTTTATCACGGAAAACCTGATACAAAAAAAGAGTGGGCAAATGTCAGTTGCCTAGAAGTTACTATATCGCGCGATATATAAAAGTCATGAGCAAACTGACCTGAGCAGGAGTATGATTTTCATCGCCAACATACTGGGTATTGGAATTTGGTATATGGAAACTTAACTCCATCAATGAATCTTTCTGACATCATAACATGAACAATATTAGACCATAAAAAATGCAAACCCATATAAAAACTATGAACAGCAGCATGTTGTTCAAGCCAAAGCTTGGATGAGAAAGCAGGTTGTTCTATATGAAATTTCATTAAAACATCAAAGAATTTATGTGCACGTATATACAGATATACCTCATTAGCTCCAGTTGTGTCATCCACATGGAACTCCAACATCACATCATTTTTCCCTTGAAGCGTCGTTTGAGAGACATCAGCTAAAGACACCTCGAAAGATTGCTTTGAACCAACCATGAATGCCAGCATATTTCCTGAAATGTAACTAGAAGCATAAGTACATACAGTGGTAGTATGACTGCACAGAAGAAGTCAGGTCAATTCCATCAAAGAAGCTTCACCACGAAGAGAAAGACTGCATTTGATTGGCAAAAGGAAAAAACAAAACAAGAATGAGATGAAATTCCGGTTTGAGAAGCAGCTCCCAGTCCCCTCCCCCCTCCCCCAAAGGAAAAACACTTTCCTATCTTAACTTTTTCATGCTTTCCTATCTCAATTTTTTTCACTTTTGTACATCATGTAAATATAAAATTGGAGGCATTGGTGGTTAGATTTATTGGAGACCTAGAGTACAACAAAAAGAAAAGAACCAACTTTTGAAATGGTTAAAAGAGAAGTAACAGCACATAAGATCTCACATATTGAAATTTGAATCCATCCTGCACTATACAAGAATATATACTGTATGTCAAAAAAACAAACTGAATGATATCAACTCAGTTCCTTTGAAAATAAGAAACCGCTTCCCCTTGCTTACATACCATGTCCTCACGATGGTGCAATGTCAAACAGAAAGTGATGTCAAACTACTTTTCCCCAAACACTATTTTTAGAAGTATAGCAAGTAAGGATTACAAAGAGAGATGTCTGATATATGCAAATGCATCATGCAGATAATATTAGTTGCAAGACAAAAGTGATTTCATGGAAATATCAACAACCATTTAGATCAACTTCTCCCCAATTGCGCCCACTAACAGAAAGCTGCTTCTCATCTACAGATATTCCAAAGTTATTTTGGAAAAAACTGGTCAAGCTTACAACATCCTGCAAAATATGTATAAAAATATCAACATATGAAACAGCTTTTGATTAGCAATCCAAGTATAACTAATCAATATTAAGATCTGTCAAACTGTTAATCATAGTTATCAATAGCGCGCGATAGTGCCGTCGCGTAGCGTAGCCTATCGCGGCTGCGAAATCTCGCTATTCGCGGCCAATAACGGCCTTCCCTTGTGTGGGATTTCATTTTTGGGGGTCATCCGACAGGCCACGATCCGCGATTGACTCCAAAAGGAACAAAAATTAGAGACCAGACCATAAGTTCAAAATCCATTTTTCTACATTAAATATATATATGTAAATGCACATTCCATAGAGGCACAGATTAACCTGATCACGGAATCCAGTAAATTTGTAGTACAGCCCATCTTTGATCTGAACACCAAGCTGATTAGTCCTTGGAACTTTCATCCATGTGACCCCCATTATATCAGCTTTATCAATCTCAATTGATTTACCACCCCCCTGTCTTTTCCATGCAATTCCTCCAGAGAATATTTTTATCTGCCCTGGATTCTGCAAACCCATGAAAAAAACTGTCATACATAACTTCCAGTTTCAGCCACATACCCACAATTTCACTAGAAACAAAAATCATTTCTTTCCTATTTTTTGTCAAAAATAACAATGAAATAGGTAAACTTGGCCTCATTTTTCAGTCATGGCTAACAAAGTACACACATTAGGGTTTTCACTGATTGACATTTTCACATGGAATTAAATAAAAAATAAAAAATGCAAGATAGCGAAATTTTCAGGTAAAGTGAAATCAAGAGCTATTAGGTCAAAGAAATGTTAGTTGAAGCGAGATGAAAAATTAGGGTTTGGAGCGAGATTAACAGTTTCGACGAAAGGGAAGGAAAACGGAACCAATTGAGGGTGAGAGAGAGAGAGAGAGAGAGGAAGAACTGACCGTGCCGCCGCGGCCGCCGAGGGTGATGTTGTTGAAGAGGTGACCACCGTCTGTCATGGTGGCGAGTGAGATGAAGCAGATTGAGGTGTGTGAAGGTACACAGAGAAAAGCGAAGTTACCGCCACAGACCACAGTCTCTTCTCTGTATATAGAGAGAGAAAGGAAAGACGCAATATGGCGCCACGGAAATATAACTCTTTGAGACACTCAGTGGGCCGGGCTTGTTTAATCTTTTAGCCCAGCCCAGGTTTAAATAAACCAATTACATTTACATCAAGTGTGTGTCGCAAAGAGTGTTTGTGAGAGGTTTTTCATTCTATTGTTATTAGAAGGGTGGTTTTAGCAACAGAATGCAGATTAAGTGAGAATGTGTGTTTCCCTTGCTGTCAGATAGGGTAAGACAGAGATCGGCAAGAAGGGCCTAACAGGAATTGATAAGACCTTCACGAACACCAATGAAGGTTTTGTTGTGTGCTTTTGCTAAGAGGTGACGACATAAGGAGACGTCACACTTACACCTTCCATTTGGAGAGATGACCACCGTGTTATGTGACGTGCCATATTGTGCATGTTTGGTTTCAATTCTAACACTTCTGGATGTGAATCTATCTTTCTAAAAGTAATTATTTGTTGCTTCTACTAGCTGTGGATCACACCTAGATGTGGATCCATTTGAATTTTTCAAACACACATAGTTTGCACATCCCTGTCACTTGGTTATTTTTCTCACGTCTCACTATTGGTCGAGATGAAGCAACTCGTTGTTTGTGTGAGTTGTTGGGAGTGACATGTGTCAAGGTGGCCAAGGAGCACAACCATGCCCTCGAGTGCTAGTCCGAATGAGTTGGGTTTGGGACATGTGTGACACACAACTTATATCAAGGAATTTGACTACAATAGTTAGAGCATATTTTCCTCCAATTGGTTGGTTGCACAAATTTTTTAAGATAAAAGCCATAACTATGTGGATGTTGTCTACTAGGCGCTCATCAAGGACCTAAGAGCAGCTAGTACATGTGAATAGGTTGCACTTGCCCTTATATATTTGTATGAACACCTTGGTGATGAAAGCTTAATCAAACAAAAATGCTCAAATGCTCAGAGGTCACATGACCCTCTTGCAAGTTTGTTTCTCCCTCCAAGTACACAATGATGGTAATTCATCAATTTGTAATATACCTATTATAATAGATGTTTATGTTGTTATTACAAGGTTAAGTCAATCAACATTTTCTGTAGTTTGTATTCTTCATGAATATTAACCCTAATTGCATGTGATGAACATATGTTCAAAATGATTCCTCTCGCGACAACTTGATCTATATGACATGGTCATTGATACCTTCACCCAGGTTCCATATGCTTATGAATGCGTCCACTATCCTTTCCATAACGTTGTTGTGTACTCAAAATACATCTATTGTGCCTACATGGCACATCATCATCAGTAGGAGAGGGTGCTTAGACATTTTAAATGCGTGGAAGAAGTCTCTCATTTTCCTCATGTTGTTACTTGCACGAGCCTACATGTGACGTGACAAAGTAGTGGAAATTGGTTGTCATACGACACTCAAATAGTTGATTGAGGGACTCGAGTTCCAATTCTAGGACAATGCATGCTTGAATACTTTGTGTTGCATCCCCATATCTCAATTTTACACATTTTTTCATCCTATCAATTTAAAAAATTATAATTTAATTGATAGTTATTTTATTTGAAAGGACCAAATTGATGAAAATTGCATTTATTAAGGTCTGAAATAGGATTTTACAGAAATCTGTAATAAACCAAGAAGAAAAAATTAGTTGACTCACCAATACTAGCTGCTACTACGATCACTTCACTACCTTCCTGCAACTGCAACTAAATCACTCACTGCCTCCCTCCCTAAACCCATTTTCACGGCCAAATGTTTCACACTCCGGACCCATAAATCTCTCCAAAAACCAATCTCCGCCGCAGCACCACCATGTCATCCACCACCACCACCACCACCACCCTATTTCTGGTGCTGTCACTGGTTGTTCTAAGCATCGCCGCCGCCCCCATCATCGGCCTAGACTCCTTCCTGACCCACCAATCCCGCATCGACCCTCGCGCCTCCAACGATTCCTTCCTCTCCCTCCCTTCCTCCATCAAGAAATCCCTCTCTACTCCATCACCTCTCTCCCTCTCCCTCTCTCTCCCTCCCATCCCCATCTCCCTCTCCATCCACCTCATCGGCGACTTCCCCTCCGACACCTCCTCCCTCCTCTCCTCCTTCCTCTCCCCCTCCTCCGCCACCTCCTTCCACGTCATCACCCCCTTCGACCACTCCCTCTCCCTCCAACACACCCTCCACCTCCATGTCACCCACCACCCCCCTCTCTCCTCCCAAATCTCCCAAACCCTCCGCTCCCTCCTCCACTCCACCACCGCCTCCCTCCGCTCCACCCTCCTCCCTATCCCCTTCTCCCCCATCGACGAAATCATCAAGCAACACTTCCTCTCCTCTGAACCTCTCCACAACCAGCACCACCTCTACCTCATCAACCTCCCCAACTCCGATCCCAAACCCTCCGATCACAAACCCTACGCTTACACCTACTCCCCCTCCGCCGCAGACTCCTCCCCCTCCTTCACCAACTGCCTCGGCACCTTCTGGACCTCCGACCAACGCTACTTCTGGATCGACCTCGCCGCCGGACCTGTCGACTACGGCCCTGCTATCTCCGGCGACGGTGTCATCCCTCGCGGCGAGTTTCACCCCTTCGCTACTCTCCACTCCCTCCGCCCCAAGTCTGACAAGGCACTCGTTGCTGACATCGCCTCACTCATCTCCAGTGCCTACCAGGTTTTTCTAGCGCCCTCTTTGAGAATCCCTGTGGTTTTTGATAATACCCTTGTTGTTCAGTTTATTCATATTTACTCCGGCGAGGAGAAAGATAAGGATTTGAGTGGTTTGGATTGGAAGGCAATTGAGAAGAGCTTCAGGGATGAGGGTAAGGGGAATGGGCTTCTTTTAGGGGATCAGAAGTTGAGTTTCAATGTTTATGATATCAAGTACTCGGAGTGCCCCGTTTGTTCGTTCGCGGTTTCTAGAGCGATGAATTCGTTTACTTCTAGGTTCTTGTTTGATAACTATACTTTGATTGTGAGTGAGTATTTGGACTCCAAGCGGTTGCATCAGATACTGTCAGATTCGGCTGATGAGGTCAGGAAGATGGGTGGGGTGCCTGAGGAGGATTTTGGGAGGGTTGTTCCTGTGTATGTCTTTGATTTGGATCACACCTCGCTGCTGCTTTTGGACCGGTATCATCAGTCTGTTGCTTTTAAGGACATGGTGATCGCGGTTAGGACCAGGAACACCCAGACTGTGAGTGATTATAGCTGTAATGGGCGGCATGTGTTCACGCACACGAGGGAGCTTGAGCGGCCCCTGGTTGGATCCATTTTGCAGAGCATGTGGGGGGTGTCGCCGACACATATGTCTTGGAGCCCTAGGCACAATAGTACTTTGGTGGACTACACTTGGAGTATGGGGCAGACCCCGTTTGGGCCGTTCTCCCAGTTGTCATCCCTGTCTTTTGTGCAGAAGGATGCAGCAAAGAGGAATGTTCTGTTGACGTCTTTGAACTATAGCATATCGAGTGCTATGGATGTTCTTCAGTCCATAGAAACGCACGGTGGGGACAGGAAACTGCTCAAGCAAAAGCAGCATGCTGAGTTTGTCCAGAGATTGAACCTCTTCAAGTACAAGCTCAACAAGGCGGTATCTGCATTGTCGCATCTGGATTTTGAGATGGCTTTGTTTTACTATAGGTCTTCTGATCATGATCTGTATGCCATTCACTCCATCGTGTATCACGCCTCTCAAGAAATTGAGGCATCCCTTGTGTGCTTTAAGGACCCTGCATTTCCCTGGTTTTCAGCTTCAATGTCTGCAGCGGCTTTCCTTGCTCTCTCTTATGTTTATGCAAAACGGGATAAACTTTTCAGAAACAAAAGGAAGCAATTTTGATGGTCTCAGTAGAGGAAGATGTTTGTATGATTTTAAGAAAACACAAAACATGTATCATTGTACAAGAGGTATGCTGATGGACTTGGTATTGAGATTTCTTGAATTGTTAACACACCACTTGGACCTGCGGTTTTCCTACTTGTTCATTCTCTGTGATTAGGCTGTTTTCTCAGGTTTATGTTACCTTTTTAGAATTATAACATTAGTTGATTACTACTATATGCATGAGTAATAGCAGAACACAAGTATATCAGATATCCTAGTATTAAGTCTGAACATAATTGAAGATAGTTCAATCCTGATCCAAGATGACAAATTCCATTAGCTGATGATAATTGTCTTGCCTATGATCTCTCCACTTAGTAAAGCTGGATCAACTTGAAAACCAATGGTCTCTTATTCCTGAGTGAGTTCATGCTTTGGGTAGTGTTAAATATCTGTGTGTCACACTGTTATGAACAGTACTATGCTGAAGTTGCTAAAGCAGCAATTCAACCTTTAATTATTAATTAAACCCCCTTGGCCTGCATTATTTGTGCTTTCAATTTTCAAATGGTTCATTAATTTTGCATCAAGTAAATAGAAGTGGATAGTACCTTCGGTATTTCAGTAAAGTAAAAGTGTGGTTTGCAGTTGCTTGGAAAGTATGTTATACCAATGGTCGCATAAACAATTTACCTGAGTTTCACCTCTCCGAGCTTGGTGCTTGATGTTTGAATTAAATTAAATGATTAAATTTTGTTCTGCTATACAGAATTGATGAGTGGTCCAAATTAATGCTTCATTATTTTCTTGATAAAGGCTTGCAGCCGCAGGCATTTGGACCTCTTTAGTCTAGAGAAGTTGAAAGATGTAGTAGGTTTATGGCTAAAGGTAAAGACATACACAAAGTTGCATTCTTGTGAATTCCTTTCCTGTGTGAATAATCTTCATTTTTCATTGTATCTGATAACATTTTAACCTGGCTTCCCTGCATAGCAGCCTGTCCCTGGATTTTATTAGAAAAGTGGATCTTATTTTATTTCATTTTGTCTTGTTTCTTTTCATCATTGGAACATTGAGTAGTACACGATCATTCATTACAAAAAAAACTGCTTTTAATTTTGGGTTGAAAAATAACATTTTGTACTAGTTTTCCTTATTACACTTCCTGTGGGAACTGGCTTAGAAATTAAGAAAATTGCTTTGAACCGGTAACTTTCCAGGAATCAGAGTTTCCCTTCTGATTTCTTATAATGTTACATGAAACAAAAGTATCTCGTAGTATGCTTTTCTGAATAAGGAGAGGTTATTGAGAAAGTTAATTAAAATAATAAGGATAAATATGAGAATTAAAGTGATAAGCTATAAGTTCAATTTTCTGAAAGATTACAAGCTAGTGGTGAATTGGTGATATACTCTATTTTGCCAAACAGCTTTATTTTTAGTTAAACAAACTTATAATCTAGTCAAATAAACTTTAATCTAGCTATAATCTATTACCAAACATGCTCATAGCCAAGGGATTTTTATAAGCTATAGGTGCTTTCATCTCAGGCTAGATCTGTTAACTATGGCTTCCATATACATATTCCGGGGTAGTCAAGCATATAAATTTAACGACTAAGTGGATCATTATTTTGATGTCCAAAACTGGAAGTAATTCAGATCTACGCACCCAAGAAATTCAGTGTTTCATAGGAATGCACAATTAGTTATCTTCATGTTTCCTTCAGCAATGGTAGTGTGGATTATCTAGCACTTTTGCACCTTGACTTTGAGGGCTGACACTTCTCTTTAATAAACTGGACTGCATGTCTCCTTGCATTTCTAAGTTGTCTCTGTTGGGATTACAGAAAGGTGATATATGACCAGTTCCATCATGAAAGATCCCAGCCAACTCATCATCACTAGCTGCATGCGGCTGTTGATCTTTTGTGTCTTCCCCATCAGTTTCATCCTCAGATATGTTCAAATTCTTTTCAACCAATTCTCTGAATACTGTAGAGCGAAGAAGGAGCCCAAGTGCAGTTGGAGAAGATGAGTTAGGGCTGGAGAATTGGTATGTTTTGTTCTCGAACACTTCATGCTTTTGAGGGGAATTCAGATACTCCGAATTGTAAGTAGAGCTGTTAATGGCCAAGGATTTGTACCCTTCTGTGTTTGCCACTGTCTGAGACTCCTGTACTACTGTTGGTTCTAGTTTTGTTTCTGAGATATTTCCTGCTGAAAGATTTAACCATCTTATGTAAGTACTCAAGTCGAAATTGGTCACAGCACTGATCCCTCTGCACTCGATGGCCGCTATGTCATAAGCACGAGCAGCTTCCTCTTGGGTCCCTATGTTTAGGAAGATCCATAAATTTAGTTAACAAGATGTCTTGAGAGGTTAATGAATGAAAGAAGCATAGGTATGTTTGTGTGTTTGTGCATGTTTTGCAGTCCCATGATAGGCTATGGAGATTTAACTTACTATAGGTGCCAAGGTAGAGATATTTGTTTCCAAAAACCCTCCCAATCCTTGCTTCCCATCTACCATTGTGATGGTGCCTGCAATATATTAACCATTTTTTAGTAATTCATCTTCATCAACAATGATTCAGAATACATATAGTATTCAACCATCATTAGGAGTATCACCTTGCAACACCCCTATACTTTGATGCACCTCTTGAAAAGCCACTACTCTTTCTGCAAGAAATGGGACAAAAAAAGTCATGTATGGGTGAAGTGGTCATGATAATGTTCCTAAGTCTTTCATATGGATGACTGCCCTATGTATTGCTGACACTAATATCAGGAAAACAGTTTTCAGGTACTTCTCATCAGTACCAAAGACAAGATCAATAGTCTTACTTACCTCCTTAGAGTAGCCAAGTACTCCTCTTTTGTCATAGTTTGCATTATCTCTATCTGTTTCTCATAATCTGAAATCTGTTGGAAGTACAAGTAGCATTAGTTGATTCATCTGCATTTTAGCTTTAAGTAAAGATGCATTCCATTATTTCTTAGATAAAAACTATCATCATACAGGAAAATTGGTGAAAGTTGATGTTCCCCAGTACTTCAGTGCAGCTAGATCATATGCTCTGGCTGCTGATTCTTCTTCATCATAAGCCCCTGTGATAGTTGAATGATAGTTTATCTTTGTATTAGTGATTATCACAGAGATCGAAGAAAAACCTAGGCTTGATGACCAAGATACTCACCAAGGTAAACTGTTGGTGTCAAGTGACAATTCCAATCCATGTTCCAAAGACAAAGGTTTGAACATGAAAACACATTTCTATGTTAGAAAGGATAAACAAATGCTTTCCAAGAGAAGACAGGATCCACAAATGAATGAGAAAAAGTAAGCAACAAAACAGCAGATGCCAAAGCCTAAGGAAAGTGATCCTACCTTGCTTCCCTTTCTTCTTTTGGGTCATGTTCCAAGAGAGCTTGTCCCATAAGTGTGCTTCATATCTACCCGTCCATCTATGTCTGTTCAAGTTCCAACTATGATTAGCAAATGAAAAAGAATAACAGAAGTTGATGCTTAACATCTATTTGAAACTAAAGCAGTAAGAAACCCCTTCTCTATAACCTGCTGACACCCCTAAATCTTGAACTTCTCTTTGTAGTAGTGTTGGTAGTAGAATTTTGTTCAACTTGTTGCTGTGGCAGCAACTGTTGCTTTTGACCTTTGTTATCAGCTGGAGGAGGCTCTCTTCGCCGTCTCTTGGCACCCGGAGCTACTTTAAACACTTCTTCCGCCATGGACATCCAGCTCTTCCTCTTGTTCTCTTCATGCTTTATCACTATTTCCATTCTTTAATTGTGATTTTCTGTGTCTTCTTTTCCTTCTCAACAAGTGTCCTTGACTTGTTGAGTGTCTAGGTATATATTCTTAAAGTATGCATGCTTGTTTTGGCCTTGTTATGCTTTTGTTTTTACTGCATAAATGATTGAAGTTAAAAACAAGGGGACGATGATTACAGGGGGAATTTGAGGGCAAACTTGTGTTGTCCTTTTTGCCAGCCGAAATCCCAGAGTTTTGAACATATTATTGGTTGTAAAAATTAAGATATAGCTGCCATTTGAAAATATAGAAAGATACATACAATCTTTTCAATTGTAAAAAAAAAACTTAACCATATCCAGTTGACATCTAACCATTAATTTTTATGTGTTTAACAATTAAAGATAAAAAAAAATGAAATCAATGGTTAGATGGTGAAAATTTACATGGGCAAGTTTTTTCAAGAGATTTTTTTTCTTCTGTAAACCACTCGATATCCGGTCATCCTTTGGATGCTGACTACTTCAAATTTGGGATTTAGTCACAGTAAAGCTCATAATCCCTCCTTCTGGGGTTATTATACGTGGATTGAACCTGAGAGATCTTTCGACACATTTAACATGTGTTGTCAATTGAGTTACCTTCGTGGGTCCCTATTTTAATTTAAATTAAGTTTGTAATATTTATTTAATGTTTTATTCTTGTAGTATTACGTTTTTGTATAAAATGCTCCACGTACACATCAGATTAACATGCTATAAGACATCAGTTTACTAGATTTTTTAAATAATTTTTAAATAACAACTGTTCTATACCAGCATTGGTCAGTTCTTGCAAGAAAGTTCAGCAATTTATTTTAACTTATAGTTCAAGTTAGCTTAAAGGGAAATCAAGAGGCAGACAGGGTTAGCTCAAATTACGTAACTTTGATAAGTTTCCGGGTTGGTAAAATAAGTGCTTCTGAAAAAGGTTACTTGAAGTAGCTTTTGTAAATAAAGAAGTGATTCTTGAAGAGCTCAACGCGAAATCAAATATGTAAATAGCACGTAAATGTGAAACACTCGAGGTTTTCCAACCAATGATGTTCTACTTTTCTTATAAAATCTGTGCAGTGTTGAATTATAATTAGGAAAAGTTGTGTTAAATAGAAAAACTCGTGCTCTCAAGTGTTCTGCATCCTTGCCTTTTTATTTAATGGAGTTAAAAAATCTGTTTAACAGAAGTTTGCTTCTGTAAAACCACGCCAACACTTGTTTTGGAATTTATCTCTAATTATTCTTTGAACAAAATTGTCATAGTGATCTTCGCATAGGGGTTATAAAATGTTGATTTCTAATCTATGTGCTCTATATCCCATCTCTTTCAAAAGGGGAATAAAAAATTGATGTTAAAAAGTTGGTTGACCGAAACCAAACAAATTGTTAGTAAAGTGCAAATATATTTCACTCTTTGACCTCAGCAATTTCATTGTGAGAAAAAAAAAAGGCTTGAACTTAGAAGTGCGCACACTGTTTTCTTGGATATATCATTCCTAATAGAATCTTGTGGAAGTATAGTCTATAAAATTTGCTTCCCCTACTTTATCTCAAATGGACGGGATTTCCTAATTTCAATAGCACATTCATTGTCATTCATCCTGTTAATATATTACTTGACAGCTGCTACATCTCATCTTTATATACATGTCTTGTATTTGCATTTAGATTAATCCTATGTCCATGGACTAGTTTTTTTAAAAAACAACAATGATTTGTGTATATACGTATAATGTTGACCACCAATCAACATACACAACAATCTGCAGAGTATATAAAAAGAAGAAGAAAAAGAACATGGTTTTTCTCTTTAAGCTTGTAAGCATATATGAATGGAAATTGTCTCAAATGGGTTAAAACAAATGTCAAATGAGGCAAGGTTAGCTTTAAGTTTATGCATGCAAATGAACAAACAACTTCAAACAGAATCAAGTCAAATTCTATAACATATAAACACGAGTGAAATCATAAAGGAAGAGAATGATCAACCACAATTAAAGTTGTGATGCAATTATGAACCAACCTGTACTTTGAAATTATGGTCAGAAACATTATTTCAAGCTATTGGGATGTAAAGTAATGATTAATTCACACCTCACTTTCTTTTTCATCTTAACATCAATGTACGGTTGTACTTCAAAGTTCAAAAAGGTTATTTCCTATCATTCTTATCAGAGTAGTCCTATTACTTCATACACCCTTGTACATAATTCACAATTCATGCAAAAATTAACAAATCATATTTTCTATTTGAATTTACCTGACTCGTGCTTAGGTGGGTCTTTCTACTAGAGGTATAAGCATTTCATAGAAAACCAACATTCTGACAAAGTAAACAGGAAATAAGATGATCTATACAAACTTTGGGAGCCACCAAGATCACAAGTCATCGCTGCTACCATCAGACAGAGAATTCCAAAATCTTGAAGGTGGGTTGTCTACTTGTCTTCTGTTCTGGGATAAGGTTTTGTAGCATTGTTGAAGTCCCTGAAACGCAAAATACCCAAATTTCTACAATAGCTAGCAGTGATAATTCTACAACCATCTACAGCCATTGCATCACAACCCATATCTTTAGACCCTGAAAAGCAAAGCAAGGGCCTAATCTTCACACCAGTATCAACTTCCCATACGTTCACGCATTCATCAATACGGCCCCCAGTAATGATTTTGTATGGATCCATGTGTAAGCAAGTTACTGGCCCACGATGTCCACCCAACTCGGATATCAGTTCTGGTTTTACTGGTTCTTGATTTCTCCTAATATCCCAGAGCATTGCTCTGAAGCATTTAAGTTTTTGTTAGAGCCCATTAATTAAAAATACCAACTAATTATAACATCATAATTCATCAAGATTTACCATTTCCACAGTAAAAAAGTCTAATAGACAAGCAATTCAATAATTTAGATGATTAACCACAATAGCTAAGTTTTGTCTCTCATAGTCATACCTGTCATCACTGCCAGTGCATATTAAATATTTTGAAGGGAAAGCGTCAAATGAATACAGCTTTGATGGATGCACAGCTATGGTGATGACTTTGTGCATTGTCCTTAAATCAACAGCAGTGACAGAGGAACCAGCTGCCACATACAACAGTGATTCATGGCATTTCATGTTTACAGGTGCACCAGAAAAAGAAGTCCCCACACAAGAAGATGATGATGTAGCTGTATCCCAAACCCGTACCTATCAGAAGCTCCATAATTAATTGTAAAAGATTAGCCTAAGTTTGGAGAAAATAATTAGGATTTAATTTCAATTCATTGATGACAGTTTAAAGTTTTTTACAGCATCAGCAAATCATATGGTGAAACTCTTGATGCATGTGTCTATATGTACGGATGTATGTATAAAGTATAAACCTAAGCTTAGCTACTTTAATGATGGGACACTTATTTGTTAGCTGCTAGTGTAAACTGTAAAAAATTTCACACTGAATGTGAACAGAATTTAAACTCAAATTGTTTACAAACAGTATGTTAGCAAGCCTGACCAATCAGCAACATTAGAAGCATAAAACAACATCCGCATGAACTTTGTCGTTTTTCTCAAATGGTTATGGCAGAATATAAGGTTTCAAACATAGGCCTTAACTGGAGCATTGAAGTGGAAGAAATATCTAAAAAGTAAGAACTTCCCATGGTTTGAAGCCACAAGTAATACGTCAGATTAATCAAATAGTGAAGGAATAATGCTTCAATACTGGACAAACAAAAATGTTCATTTAGTACTAAGGAAAAAACGCTCTAGATCTCTGTTAGCTTCCCCTACGAAAACTCTTTTTTGGAAACTGAACTTCACAGATAACTTTTTCCTCTTTTAGATTTTAAAGCAAACACAAACTTATTGATCAGTACCTATAGTCCTATACATAAATTTATGAAACACTCAAAGCATGTTAGGTAAATTAACAGCGTAAATGAAAATTCAAAATTAACTAGATAGACAAGTAAATTGACATGACAACATAAAAGACAGGAAAACACGAACCTTAGAATCTCTTGACATGCTCACCAAAAGCGATGTTTTGTGCCTGAAAATGAGGAAAGGAAGGATTTATCAATACATTAGCGCTTGGCGAAAATGATTAACATGGACACCACTCACTTCACGCATTGAGGAACAATAGTAGTAATGCATAAGCATACTAAGCAAGCAACACATCACAAATGTACAATTTTCGCCTCTTAAGCAAAGCAGTATTAGTTGACAAATTATGTATATACATACACCACCACTAAACACATTTGGATAACCAAATTACTTTCTACTTCATCCCCAATACTGATGAGTGATATTAGTATATGAAATTATGAATCACAGTATTCAACCATGAATTCGAGACATGTGTCAAAATATGAATTTAAATCAACTGTATAAAGAATGTCCCAGTCAATACTATATCTATCTCTACAGAAAAAATCATGACCAGCCGATATCAGTCAAAATAAAATACCACTAAAAAATCAATATGAGAGCATGCTTGTCAAGTTCATTAGTCAACTCTTGGACTTCAAAAAATTTAAGACCCTAGGACATAGAAACGTGTTGCTATTTATAACAACAGTAAAGTCTTTTCCTCTAAAGTGGGATGCAAATTGTATATCCATGTCAAATATTGACAGTTTTGTGTTGGCTGTTGACGAATATGTTAATGTTTGTAGAAAAATAACATTCTAAAGCTGGTTTTAGCAAAACCGAGAAGTTCAATCTGTACTCTGCAGCATCTCTAACACCAGCTAATCTCCTAGGCAGAGTACAAGAGAAATTATAAGAAACCTTAGCATTGAAAAATATTGCATCCCTAAATTACATTATATCCATAAGACAAGATACAAATCAACAGAGTAAATACAAAATACTTTTTATAAGATGGCCCTCCCTTCCCTATAAGAATTAGAATAAAAGTTAGATCATAAGTTTGAAATGCATTGGTGCATAGCATGCCTACCTAGTACCCACTCAAGACTTACCCAGCCAGATTAAAATAAAAAGGTAAAGAATAACATAATTAATTTACCAAGATGTCATCTACATTATTCAAAGATAGCGTAGGTGGAAGGAAAGTAAAGTAACAGAGTAGCAGTGTCAGTGAATACTTTGACGGGTCAACTCATACCCGGCAACTGACAAAAAATTTACAGGTTTTACATGCCCATAGAGTGTAGCCTTCAGAGCATGCTTTCCTCGTTCGCCACTTGAACCAAGGGACCATAGTCGAACAGTACTATCTTCCCCTCCACTAGCCAATACTTTGCTGCTACCCTCTCCCAACAATTCATTTGAAAGTGACAATACTGGACCGTTATGACCTCTCAAGCATCGCAGGCAAGAACCCTACAACAAGACAAGGATGAAGACACTCAGAATATGTTTGAGCACTAATTCTGAATTGAGAAAGAAATTCTATCGCATACACTGTTTGATCCAGATCCAGAGCCAAGGCTCCTACAGAGAGTATTTTATCTGCTATAAAGATTCAAATATACTTCTCACATATCCCCCTTACTTCACTAAATTACTACATATATTTTTGGTACATAATTACTACATATATTAATAGAGATAATTAACTTCCTTTTCTGCCAATAACTGCTCTACACAACAGTTCTTTAATTCTTCATCTACAATAACTGCCCAACAACAATACACAATAACTAACTAACTAATAACTACCCTCCATTACGAGGGTATCATCGATACACCTGTAGTACCGAAGACTTAGTGAGAAAAAAATTCAGTTTTCTTCTACTATAAATTTTAAAAAAAATGAAAAAAATGGTAAAACTAGCCATTCATGGAACATGTGTCATTGTTTTAACAGAGAAGTATATACTACAAGAGTAGTGTAGATTTTTCCCTACATTACACAGTAACTTACAATTAACTGTCTTACATGGCAATTCCCTTATTCCAAACTTTTCTTTTTGTGTCAAGCTGTTTTTTTATATAAATTTGTACTTATTTTAACCGCTATGCGTCTTCCGATATTTGCCCACGACGCTATCCGCTATATGAAATAGCGGATTTTAACAACACTGGTTTCCTTGGACTTGCACCCAGTGACACATCCTCTTCTAATTCCACAAAGTCTCGGACTCTTATCAGAATAAAGAAGAGGTATTACATAAGCAATATCTTGTTCCAATATTGGGAGGTGTGACTGTGTACACAGTACACTGCAAAAGTGCTTCCAAGAAAAAAATTTGCCAAATGTAAATAGTGCTTTCAAGGAGCAACCACAAGTGAACAGATAAGCTTATCTTAAAAAAGCTTTTTATTTTCTTCTTGGTTTTGTTTTGATTTTCTGTAGAATACATACAACACCAGCAATAGAAAATCAGTAACATAAATCAACTTAAAATATTTTTTTATTTACTTTTGATCCTACAAAAGTGCAAAGAAATAGGGGTAAACATGTATCTTATACATTCCATTATCGACCTTCTCTACCAGTCTACCAAGCATTAAGATTGAACATGATAACATTTCTCCATCACTCTCTATTTTCACTCACCCCTATACATTCTATACCTCCTACAGAAATCATCGCAAACATAACGGTGTAAAATAGGATTAAGAAACATACACATGGGCCTCTCAAATATTGCTTAAACTAAGCATTACCTTCCACCACAGACGAATGGAGTGATCACAGCTTGAGGTAACCAAAACATTTTGCTCCCCTTGTGTTTCACCTCGACACAGAGACATATCATCGTGGGAAAACAACCTGTAGTTTGATTATTTCAGTTAAGATTAAGCCAATTTGCTCAGAAATTTCATGAACTTTCAGTTTTTAGGCAAAAAAGATATACAATTACAGAAAGTGGGGCTAAAAATACGACTAAAAAATTAACCAATAAATACAAGGAGAACTACTTATGCCTGTTTAGATCATTCTATGAATCAAATACAGCTGATTAATTGACCAACCAAAAAAAAAATCCAACAAAGTTTACCTCATACAGGTGATTCTTGCTCTATGATCACTTAATGTACGAATAGCGAGTCCCAATTCCTCTTGATACGCATCCAAATTTACCATTTCTACAACTGAGCCCTAGTCACCAAACAATCAGCCGAACGAAAGCAAATATCAGGACAGAAAAAATCACCTCATTTATCTCCTTGATTTTGAACCTTTACACAACAACAAAATGAAACTTAGGTACAATTTTCATAACCAAAAGTAAAATCAAGAATCTCAAGACTCAGGCCATCAAACATGAAGAATAAATTCCTGAATTATACGCATGTAACTAACTAACTGGCAGCATCATAAATACGCATGTTCTTAGCAAAGAAAATTTTGTGTATTGATTTACCTGCGCGGAGTAAGCGTGGTTTTCATGGAGGAGCAACTGTGTGAAACGTTTTGGTTCTAAAAGAACGTCGAGACCTAAAGGGTCGAAGAACTTGAACTGCTGCGAGTCTGTGTACCTAGCCACGTACAGTTCCCTTCGACTCCGATGCTGCTGCGAAGAAGAAGAAGAAGCGCGAGGTATTTCTTGATGCCAACGCTCCCTGCAACAAGAAATTCAGTGAAAAGAGAAACGAGAGAATTTGAATTGATGAATGGAATTGAAGAGAGTTGCTACGTGAAGAAGCGTTGCCAGATGAAATCGGAATAGGCGACGCGCTTGAGTACGGTGGAGGTCATCGCCAGACTGCACACGTCGCGGGGGTTGAGGAAGGAGGCGCAGTGACCAAGGGTGTCGTCGTTCAGATCAGTTACGGTTGTTGCCGCCGGTGTCGCCGGTGATTGCGACTGTGACGGTGACGGTGGCGGTGACGTACCCGCCATTAAACCCTAGAATTGTGATTTTGAGAGTGAATGAATGGCGGGAAAGGCAAATTGAAGTAAACATAGGTTATGTTTGGAGTGATGAGTACATAATTCAATATTGACATTATGTATGAAGAAACATGTTTTAGAAGATATCTATATGTTTAATGTAATTCGAGCTTTAAGAGATTAATCTCATAACGAACAATAGTTGAGATACCTAAGAAACAAAAAAAAAATATTTAAGTCAATTATCTGTATTTTTACACTAGCGGACCACAACGCTTTAATTTTATGTTTTAATCTATGATTTTTATTTCACTTGTATAATTACTAGTGAGACACTTACTAATTCTGCAAATTCTCATGTTGGTCTCATCGATTAATAGTAAATGTGGGTTTATGTAATTTAATAAGATTTATTAAAAGATTACTTAATATATTAATATATTTTATAAGTTAAAGTGCGTAAAGCCTCACTTAGAAATCACTATCTCAAAGATATTTTAGATGAACGAACTACGACGCTCCATAAAATGTGAAATAACATATTAATACTAAAAACTAAACTATGTTTAGCTAAACAATCTGCCACCAAATTGTATTTCTTAAAAATATGTAGGAACTTGATCCCACACATGGGGGAAACTACAAATGTTAGTAACCAACTTTATATAAAGTCTAATTATTAAACGCATCACCCGTCAATAGCTACAAGAGAGTAACTCTAGCTCAGAGATCTCCCAAGTACCAAAATCCTTCAAAATTAACTCCACGACCATTCTGATAGCCCGCAACTAGATCATCAACAAACAAAGAGTTTGAAGTTCCCAGCTTATGACAAAAGCATTTGATCCACTTGTCATTGTTTTCACCAAGCACACTCCTGAGTCCTGGGCACACCTCCACAACTAACTTCTCTACTCACCTGAGAGACTCATCATTCATCAACACTGTTTCAAATGTTAATGGAATCTTTGCAGGGCTTTCATTGGGACGCGAACCCTGCAGAAGGGAAGTGGTGGGGGGAGGGTTGAAGAATTTTGTTTGGGCATGGATGGAAGAGATTAATTGGAATGAGAAAAATAATTATGAAAGCAGATAGTGGGAGAAAGAGGAGGGTGTGGAATTTGAAGAATCAGCTTAGGAGAGCAGAGAACCTGGAGTTTGACGGGGAGAGAGGACGAAATATTTTTAAATTAAAAAACAGAAAAAATGAGAAAATGACATGTGTATAAGGGAAGGTGTTGGTGTTGCCACATAGGGTTCACAAGTAAATGGACAAACAACTTTAAATATAATCAAGTCAAATTCTACATAACATAAACACAAGTAAATTCACAAAAGAAGGAAGAGAATGACTGAATGATGCAACACAATTAAAGTTGCGATGCAATTATGAACTACGTGCATAATAGACTTACAAAATAGTGTTTTGTTAACATTCGAAATATACATGATACACACGAAGAGAGTGGAGAAAAATAAGATGTATGAAAGATAATGTGATAGAAACAGAAAATAAAAAAGAGTAGAGAAGATGAGTAGAAGAAATGAAATTAAAAATAAAATAAAGTGTGAATGAATCCTTAAAATAATGACTTTTAGTCATTAAAATCATTTAAATCTTAACATCTATGTACGGTTGTACTTTAAATGTTTTTTCCTATCATTCTTATCAGAGTAGTCCTTTTACTTCATACATCCCCCTTGTACATAGTTCATAATTCATGCAAAAATAAACAAATCATATTTTACTATTTGAATTTACTTGAGTCGTGCTTAGGTGGGTCTTTCTACTGAAGGTATAAGCATTTCAAAGAAAACCAACGCTCTGGGAAGCAAACACAAAATAAGTTGATCTAAACAACTTTGAGAGCCACCAAGATCACCACTCATCATCATCATCCTCATTGTCATCGTCATCTTCATCTTCAGAATCATCGTCATCGTCATCGTCATCGCTGCTGCTACCATCAGACAGAGAATCCCAAAATCTTGAAGAAGGGCAATCTTCTATTTTCGTGAAAGGTTTTGTAGCGTCGTTGAAGTCCCAAAAGCGCAAAAGACCCCGATCTTCACAATAGCAAGCAGTGATAGCTCTACAGCCATCTATAGCCATGGCATCAAAATTAGATCTGCCCATATAATCTTGCGTTAAACAGGAAAGCAAGGACATTGTCTGTACACCAGTGTCAACTCCCCATACACGCACCATTTCAGCGCTCCCAGTAACGATTTTGTATGAATCCATGTGTAACATAGTTACTGGCCCGTCATGCCCATCCAACTCTGTTATCGGATCTGGTTTTGCTGATTCTTGATTTCTCCTAATATCCCAGAGCATTGCTCTGAAGCATTTGAGTTTTTGGTCAGTGCTCATCCATAAAATATATCAACTCAATATTACATGATAATTCACTAAGATTTAGCCATTTTCTAAGTAAAAAGTAAAAACAACGAATGGACAAGAGCAATTCACTAATTTAGATGATTAGACACCACAATAGCTAAGTTTCTTCTCTCAGTCATACCTGCCATAACCTCCAGTGCATATTAAAGATTTTGAAGGGAAAGCGTCAAATGAATACAGCTTTGATTGATCCACAGCTACGGTGATGACTTTCTGCATTGTCCTTAAATCAACAGCAGTGACAGAGGAACCAGCTGCCACATACAACAGTGATTCATGGCATTTCATGTTTACAGGAGCACCACGAAAAGAAGTCATTCCCACACAAGGGGATGAACGAGCAGAGGATGATGAAGCTGTATCCCAAACCTTTACCTATTAGAAGAACCAAATTAATTGTAAAAGAAGAGCTCAAAATTTGAGAAAATTATTAGGATTTAATTTCAATTCATTGACAGTGAATTTTTTTTACAGCATCAGCAAATCATAACCTAAGCTTAGCTACTATAATGATGGGACACTTATTCATTAGCTGCAAGTGTAAACTGTAAAAAATTCACACTGAATGTGGACAGAATTTAAACTAAAATTTATATTTTTTCTCAAATGGTCATGGCAGAATATAATAAGGTTTCAAGCATAGGGCTTAACTGGAAGAAATATCTAAAAAAGTAAAAAGTACTGGAGCATTGAAGTGGAAGAAATATCTAAAATGTATGAACTTGCCATGGCAATCAATTTGAAGCTACAAATTATACGTCAGATTAATCAAATAGTATATAAATAATGATTGAATACTAGAAAGACATAAATATTCATTTAGTAAGGAAAAAACACTCTAGATCTCTGTTAGCTTCCGCTAGGAAAACTATTTTTTATAAACTGAACTTCACAGATAACTTTATTCCTCTTTTAGATTTTACAACACACACAAACAACTTATTGATTAGTACCTATAGTCCTATTGAAACAATCAAAGCATGTTAGGACAGGAAAGGAAGAATTGACAGTGTAAATGAAAATTCAAAATTAAGTAGATAGACAAGTAAATGGACATGACAACATAAAAGACAGGAAAACAAGAACCTTAGAATCTCTTGACATGCTCACCAAAAGTGATGTTTTGTGCCTGAAAATTGAGGAAAGCAAGGATTTACCAATATATTGGCACATGGCGAAAATGATTAATATGGATACCACTCACTTCACCCATTGATGAATAATTGTAGTAATGCATTAAGCATACTAAACAAGTGACATCTCAAAAATGTATAATTTCCCCCTCTTAAGCAAAGCAGTATAAGTTGACAAATCATATGAATACATACACCACTAAAACCACATTTGGGAAACCAAATTACTTTCTACTTTCTCCCTAATACTGATAAGTGAGTATATGAAATTATGAATCATAGTATTCAACCCATGAATTCAAGATATATTTTAAAACATGAATTTAAATCAACTGTATAAAACAAGTCCAAGTCAATACATCTCTAGGCAAAAAAATCATGACCAGCCCAAATCAGTCAAAATAAAATACCACCTAAAAATCAATATGAGAGCATGTTTGTCAAGTTCTTTAGTTAACTCTTGGACTTCAACAAATTTAAGATCCTACGACATAGAAATGTATTGCTATTTACAACAGTAAAGTCTTTCCCTCTTAAGTGGGATGCAAATTGTTAATCCATGTCAAATATTGACAAAGTTTTGTGCTGGCTGTTGACAAATATGTTCATGTTTGTCAAAAAAGAAAATTCTAAAGCTGGTTTTAGCAAAAAAAGGAAAGTTTAATCTGTACTATGTAGCATCTCTAACACCAGCTAATCTGCTAGGCAGGTTAAGTGAAAATTATAACTTATAAGAAACCTTAGCATTCAATAATACTGCATCCCTAAATTACAGTATATCCATGAGACAAAATACAACAAATCAATAGAGTAAATACAAAAGAATTTTTATAAGATGGCCCTCCCTTCCCTATAAGAATTAGAATAAAAGTTATAAGTTTGAAATGCATAGGCACATAGCATGCCTACAGCCTACCCACTCAAGACTTACCCTGCCAGGTTAAAATCAAAAAAAAAAGAATAACACAATTAATTTACCAAGATATCATCTACATTATTCACATATAGCATTGGTGGAAGGAAAGTAAAGTAACAGATTAGCAGTGTCAGTGAATACTTTAACAGGCCAACTCATACCCGGCAACTGACAAAAAATTTACGCCTTTTTCATGCCCATAGAATGTAGCCTTTAGAGCATGCTGTCCTCGTTTGCCACTTGAACCAAGGGACCACAGTCGAACAGTACTATCTTCCCCTCCACTAGCCAATACTTTGCTGCTACCCTCTCCCAATAATTTATTTGACAGTGACAACACTGGACCGTTGTGACCTCTCAAGCATCGCAGGCAAGAACCCTACAACAAGACGGATGAAGACACTAAGAATATGTTTGAGCACTAATTCTGAATTGAGAAAGAAATTCTATCTCATACACGGTTTGATCCAGATCCAGAGCCAAGGCTCCTACAAAGAGTATTTTCTATGCTCTAAGGATTCAAATACACTTCTCACATATCCCCCTTACTTCCCTAAATTACTACATATATTTAAATAGAGATAACTAACTTCCTTTTCTGCCAATAACTGCTCTACACAACAGTTTTTTAAGTCTCCTACTACAATAACTGCCCAAAACAAGTACACAATAAATAACTAACAAATAACTACCCTACATTACAAGCGAATCTTCAATACTCCAGTGGTACCAAATACTTTTATTTTTAAAAAATTGAAAAAAATGGTAAAAATAACCATTCATGGAACACGTGTCATTGTTCTAATGGAGGAGTACATACTAGAAGAGTATTGTAGATTTTTCCCTACACTACACACTAACTTACAATTAACTGTCTTACATGGCGATTCCCTTATTCCTTGTGGAGTAAACCTTCCAAATGGTTGGTTTGCTTGGACTTGTATCCAGTGATACATCCTCTTCTAATTCCGCAAAGTCTCGGACTCTTACCAGAATAAAAAAGAGGTATTACATAAACAATATATTGTTCCAATATTGTCAGAGGTGTGCAGACTGTACACTCCGAGAGAAAAATTGCCAAACGTAAATAGTGCTTTCAAGGAGCAAGCACAAGTGAACAAATAAGCCAATCTTAAAAATTCTTTTTGTTCTTCTTGGTTTTGTTTTCTAGTAGAATACTGAACTTACTCTACATACAACACCAGCAATAGAAAAATCAAATGGTAACATAAACAACTTAAAATATTTCTTTTATTTACTTTTAATCCTACAAAAGTGTAAAGAAATAGGGGTAAACATGTTACTTATACATTCCATTATCGACCTTCTCTATCAAGCATTAAGATTGAACATCACGATGTTTCTCCATCACTCTCTATTTTCACTCACCCCTCTACATTCTACCTTTCCTACTAAGATGCATCCCAAACATAATGGTGTAAAACAGAATTAAGAATGTGTACATACACATTGGCCCCTCAAATGTTGTTTAAACTAAGCATTACCTTCCTCCACAGACGAATGGAGTGATCACAGCTTGAAGTGACCAAAACATTTTGCTCCCCTTGTGTTTCACCTCGACACGAAGACATTTCATTGTGGGAAAACAACCTGTAGTTTGATTATTTCAGTTAAGATTAAGCCAGTTTACTTAGGATTCCATGAAATATCAGTTTTTAGGCAAAAAAGATATGCAATAACAACTCATAAAACGCAAGACAGACAATAATTCCTGGAGTGTTAGTAGTGGCACCAGGCTACCAGCCAACAAGAAGCCCGCGAGCCACGCTTCATACTATTAACCTTTCGCCCTAAGCTAACAAAATAAAGTAATTTCTAATTTCTAATTATTGAGCCAGAAAGTATGATTCCTTTTGGGTATTGAAAGAATCATTAATTTTTTAGTTTATGCATACCTATGACAGTATGACTACGTGTTAGCAATTTACTTTGTTGCAAAAAGCGTGGAATATCATATTACATATACGCTGTACTTCAGCAACCTAGAACTTTGAAGGACCCTTTTCAATCAAAACAATAAATATGATTATAATATAATAGAAAAGCATCAGCAGAAAGTTTAATGTGTATTGTTAAATTTCAATGCTTTGATTTCCAGTTAGTAATAGATTCTTTTTTCTATTAGCATTTCCAGAAATAGTTATACAAATGAAAAGTAAACAAGTTTGGTTACAGCTCTCGTGTAACATCATTTATTAAATTCAGAAAGTGGAGATACGGAGAATTTCTTATGCCTGTTCAGATCATTCTATGAATCAAATACAGCTGATTAATTTACCAACAAAAAAAATAAAATTCAACAATGTTTACCTCATACAGGTGATTCTTGCTTTATGATCACTTAATGTCTGAATAGCGTCTCTCGATCTCTTTTGATAGGCATCCAAATTTATCATTTCTACAACTGAGCCCTGGTCACCACAACAATCAGCAGAACGAAAGTGTGAAGAAGAAGGTATCAGGACAGAAAAATTCACCCCATTTATTTCCTAATTTTAAACCTTTACGCAACAACAAAATAAAACTACAGTACTATTTTCATAATTAAAAGCAAAAATAAAATAAAAAATCTCTCAGAGACTCAGACCAAACATGAAGGATAAATTCCTGAATAATACACGTCGAGGAACAAAATGCTGTTGGACTATTTGCTATTCTTTTACAATTAGAAAACATCGCCTTCAAATAAAATAACAATTTTATGGTTGAGAATAAAAATAATTTTATTTTTTCTCAAAGCAAGGCAATGTAACTGGCAGCATCATAAACCAGCATGTTCTTAGCAAACACAAGAAAAACAGAGTAGAAAGTAACAATTTGATAGAGAAAACATTGTGTATTGATTTTCTGAATTGTGCTTGATATACATAAGCTAGACGATTTATAGTATTCATTTCACACAGCTAGTAAGTAACTGTCTCTGAGCATTTCCATTCCATCCATGAGTTCTTATTTTGGGTTCTCAGCTCTATTTCTGTGGGTCCAAAGTGTCACATAAGATATAAGCAGCCGATGCAAATTTCACGGCAACCACGGGTTCTTATTTTACTTTTGGTTGGGTCTCACAATACCTTATATATTTATATAAGTCGTTGCTGAATGAGAGATAAAATATAATTTTTTAATCTACAAACTCAAAAAGCAAAGTTACTTGCAGAGGCAATTGAACCTTATTTTTAAGAACTAAGAACTACAGCTCAGCATTCTCCTATAGGGGGGAAATATAGCGACTTGTTCTTAGCTTAAGAACCTAAACTAAAGAACCCCCATTGGAGATGCTCTAACAAACTCACATTGTATGTTTCTAACTAACTAACTAACAACTCCAACTATAGTTAGGCTAACTAACTGGCTCAACTCTTTCTACAGCTTTGCTAGCACATTCTACATCAGGTTTTACCATGTCCAATACATGTACCGGGAAAAAAAGTAAACAGTCAAATTAGTCCCTAATTTTATAAACGAGTTTGATTTTAGTCCTTTGGCGGAAAAATGGCATTTAATGACAGTAAGAACAGCCAATAATTATAAAAATGACCGCTACTAAACATTATTTTTCCGCCGAGTAACTACAATCAAAATCAGCGACTAATTTGACCACGGTTAACCCGAAAAAAGAAAACAGTCAAAACACTCACCCACCTGCACGGAGTAAGCATAGTTTTCATGGAGGAGCAACTGTGTGAAAGGTTTTGGTTGCAAGTGAATGTCGAGAATGAAAGGGTCAAAGAACTTGAACTGTTGCAACTCGGTGTGCCTAGCCAGGTACAGTTCCCTGGCTCCATTTCCACTCCAATGCGAAGGAGAGGCGCGAGGTATTTCATGCTGCCAGCGCTCCCTGCAACAAGAATTTCAGTTCAATGAAAATGGGGAAAGTGAAAAGAGAGAATCCGAATTGATGAATGGAATTGAAGAGGATTGCTACGTGAAGAAGCGTTGCCAAATGGAATCGGAATAGGCGAGGCGGTTGAGGGCAGTGGAGGTCATCGCCAGACTGCACACGTCGCGGGGGTTGAGGAAGGAGGCGCAGTGAGCAAAGGTGTCGTCGTTCAGATCGGTTATGGTGGTTGCCGCCGGTGATGGCGACTGTGACGGTGGCGGTGACGGGCCCGCCATTAGACCCTAGAATTATAATTATGAGACTGAATGAATGGGGGAAAGGCGAATTGTGTTTTGAATACATTTTCTATTGTCCGTGCATCATCATTTTTATCTTTTTGAAATAGTTTAACATATTTTTTTTTACTTATTAAAAATGTGTTCACTCTTTTTAAAATATAATAACTCAATCACATTAAATATATTGAAAAGTGTGTTGTTAGAATTTCTCGAGTGTGTAATGAGATTCGTGTCGTGTGACTTCTGTTGGAAGTGTGATGACTTTGAGATGGAGTTGCGTTGCATATGGGGTTTATTGCGAAAAGGGTTAGCGATGGTGGCTTCAAGTTGAACAAGGGGAGCGGTGGAGAGGAAGGAGAAGGAGGATTGTAGGTGACTGGGGTTGAACTGAGGGAGCAGTGGGGAGGGAGGAGGAGAACAGTGCGTAGGGGGAGTCTAGAGATCGATTCCTAGCGAGTGCAATTTATCTTTCCGATGTATAAAAAAAAAAAACTTAACCTGCTTTACTTAGAATAGAATGTCAAAAGGGGTTATGTATATTTGCACAACTTTTTTCTTGTGTACCATAAGGAACCCAAATGTGAGTTAATTTATATAATCTAATAAGATTTATAAAAATATAGACTTAATGTTAGTATTTTTTATAAGTTGGAAGGGTAAAACCTGAAAAAGAAACTGGATCAGAGAATTCTTAGAGGTTACTACCTTAAAGATATCCTAGATGAACAAATTATAACACTCCATAAGATATGTGAAATAAAACATGAATACTAAAAGTTAACACATGAGCATGTTTAGTTAAACAATCAACCACCAAATTGTCTTTCCTAAGAATATGTTGGAACTTTTTTTTTTGACTGGAAATTTAACATATATTAACTTGACCTCGGCAATACATTCGAAGCAATAAACGAGCGGATACAAGGGGGAGTACAACCTAACCAAATCTCATCTTGAGAAACTAGCGCACGCTTTGCTAGCCAATGAGCAGCACTATTAGCCTCCCTAAAAACATGAGAAAATGAAATACAAGAAAATAAAGGCACCATGCATAACAACTCTTGAATTAGAAGATCAATGTAAGCTCCACATGCTCCCCTTGTTTGCACCTTCAGAATCACAGTCTGACAATCAGCTTCAGCACAAAGGCTCCAAAGACCCAAATCCCGAGCCAGCTTCACACCCAATACAAGGCCAGCCGTTTCTGCCATCTCCGGTGACCACGCGCGCTTATCCTGCTTGCAACATGCGGCCACGACCATCCCTCTATCATCCCTGATCACAGCTGCCAGGCCCCAATCGTTGTCAGCTCCCGCCGCATCAACATTTAACTTATAATACCCCGACGGCGGTGGGCACCAGATGCGAGAGGAAGGCGGTGAAGCAGAGGCTTGAGCGTGCCCACCCAGCTGCTGTTGTTTGCATTTGTACTCATGAAGCTCCTGGATTGCAAACAACGCTACATCAGTCACCACACTATCTTTATTATCAAAGCATAGCCTGTTTCGAGCCCTCCAAATAGCATACGCCACCGCACACACACCTTCCACCACCTCACGGGGTGTAGTCTCAATGAGCTCCAGAAACCAGTTCACAAAAGATCCCACTGGATTATCCTCCCAAACAATTCCCATAATGGAACTAAACCACGCCTGCTTGGCCCAGGGACAATCTCGAAGCAGATGGTCCAAGGTTTCTTCCACCCCAACACAACGAGGACAAAACGGAGAGCAATTAACCCCTTTGTTCCACAAACGTTTCCGAGTTGGGACAATATTGCGAAGAACTCTCCACATAAAATGACCTTGTCTTGGCAGAACCTGTAAGTTCCATAATTTCTTTCAACCGCTGTCCACAGTAGCTGCAGAAGCTCCCTCAGCTTCATGTCTCCCCCAGGCTCGGATACAATGGTAGGCATACTTAACCGAGAATTGGCCATTAGAAGCATCAGCCCATATCAACTTGTCCTCCGCTTGTACGTTCAGCACAGGTATTTGGAGCACTTGACTCGCTTCAAAAGGGAGAAAACAGTGTAGCACACGTTCCCTATCCCACTCATTCCTATCCCGATCAAGCAGTTCAAACACATGCGTAAACTCACACCTGTGCGGCCTACGAGACCATACCTTGTGCCCATGCTGAAGAGGAAGCCAATTATCATCCCAAATACCTCACTACCATGACCCACGCGCCAGAACGAACCTTTCTTAACCACCCAACGAGCCTGGTGAATGCTCCGCCATGTGAAACTAGGGCTATGACCAAGAGACGCCTATAAAAAATGTTGCCTCGGGTAGTATCTTGCTTTTAACACTCTAGACATAAGAGAGTTGGGGAAATGACATAACCTCCAAGCCTGTTTAGCAAGTAAAGCATCATTAAATGCTTTGAAGGATCGAAAGCCCATACCTCCCTCCTTATTTGGTTGGCACAAAGAGTCCCACCGAATCCAATGAATACGCCTCTCCCCATTCTTGCTTCCCCACCAAAATCGAGCAATCATATTCTCTATATGTGTACACAAACCCAGCGGAAGAGAGAAACAACCCATGATGTAAGTTGGAATTGCCTGAGCCACAGACTTGATCAAAATTTCTCTTCCAGCAGCAGACAAATAGCCCTCCTTCCAACCCTTAAGTTTCTTCCAAACTCTGTCTTACACGAAATCAAAGACTTGCTTCTTAGATCAACCAACAAATGTATGGAGACCAAGATATTTGGAGAGACTTTCAACAGCCTTAACCTGTAAACAACCCTGCAGGGCATCTTTACAATTTTCTTCCACGTTTCAGCTAAAAGAAAGTTCAGACTTATCCAAATTAATAAGTTGGCCAGACACCTATTGATATTCACCAAGAATAGCATTAACCACATTCGCCTTCTGGTTATTAGCACGGAAGAACACTAAACTATCATCCGCAAAGAAAAGATGAGATATTTCAGGAGCTCTAACAGCAACACGGAAACCATGTAAACTGCCATTCGCTTGGGCACGTAAGTAAAGCCCTGACAATACCTCAACACATAAAATGAACAAGTAAGGAGACAGTGGATCACCTTGTCTCAACCCCCTTGAAGAGCTAAAAGAATGACATGGAGATCCATTAAGAAGCACAGAAAAGCTAGCAGTAGTCACACAACGCATGATCAGATCAATCATCACCTGAGGAAAACCCATGGAAACCAAAACTGTTCTAAGAAAACTCCATTCAACATGATCATACGCCTTCGCCATATCTAATTTAAGACCAACATATCCATGCTTTCCTTTCACCATCTTCCTCATATGATGAAAAGTCTCAAAAGCAATCAAGGCATTATCTGTGATCAATCGTCCAGGCACAAAAGCACTCTGAAACGGCCCAACAATCTCTGGGAGCCACAATTTCATTCTGTTTGCAATAGTCTTTGTGATGATCTTGAAAATAACATTACAAAGGGAAATGGGTCTAAACTCCTTTGCAAATGAGGGCTTCTTCACCTTAGGGATAAGACAAAGAAAGGTCTCATTGAATCACCGAGGACTTTCACCTTTGTTTAAAGCACCCAGAATAGCATTAGTAACCTCCTCACCAACAATTGGCCATAATCTTTGATAAAAAAAAAGGGCAGGGAGACCATCTGGACCCGGAGCAGCAGTGGGTTTAATTTGTTTCAGGGCTTCATAAACCTCCGCATGAGTATATTCCATGCCCAGCAAATCTGCCATAACTGGAGTCACCCGGCCTTGGACCACCTCACAGGTGGAAATCGCCTCCCTTGGAAAACCTGTGGAAAAAAGATCATCAAAAAAATAAGTTAGTACCAAAGCCACCTCCTCCTCCTTCTCATAGAGAACACCATTCGAATCTCGAATAGAATCCACCCAATTCCTCTCCTTCCTTTGAGATGCTTTTTGCTTGATGGGCATATAGTGAGAAATGGCACTACGAATGCTAGTAACTAGCTCTATATAAGGTCTAATTACTAACGCTTCCAGACATGGATGAACATTAGGCATTTGCCCCCACATTATTTATCAAAAACATACTAATGATACTAAGATATTTAATGTTATGTTACCTCACACATTAGAAAATGCTCCACACAATAGAAAATGCCCACACACTATGATATACACTATGATATATTTTAAAGTTCTATTAGTAATATGTTATATTTTTAATGTTATGAATTTATGTGTGTATATTGCCCCTACAACAATAAATTTATAGATCCGTCACTAAACGCATCACCCACAAATAGCTATAAGCATCCTTCAAATTTAATTGCACAACCATTCTGATAGCGCACAACTAGCTCATCAACCAACAGCGAGTTCCAAGTTCTCAGCTTCCGACAAAAGCCTTTGATCTACTTGTCATTGTTGTCCCTTCGGCTTGAGAGAAAGGGTGATGTGTAATATAAACAATTAGTCAATGTCTCTCATAATTAATCCACGCCTTTAAATTTTTATATATAACCACTTGATTAGATTTAGGGTGTGTTTGGAAGGAGTGAAAACAAGAAGAAGAGAAAAGTGAGAGTAGAAAACACAATTTCCACAGAATTTTCTCTCGTTGGTTAAGTAGAAAACATGAAACGAAAAGAATATTTAAGGTGAGACCCACACATATTATTTTCATCTCAAAAGTTAAGAGAAAATGTGGGGATGGGTTTATTGTAGTTAATTTACCAGAATACCATCTGCTTTGTATTTTAAAATAATATTAGAAATAAAAAATATCAATAAATGGTAATGGTGCGTAATAAAATATTAGTAACTATATTTCTTAAATTATATTTTTTTTTTACAAAAACTAATTTATTATAATATTTCATTTTGACTCAAGGATAGTTATGTCATTTATGTTTTTATTTTCTTTCACTTTTCTTTTCACATTCTCTCAAACCAAACAACCTAAAAAGCATCTCATTTTTTATTCCTTTTCTTACTTTTTTTCTTTCTCTTAATTTTCTTATGTACACCAAACATACCCTTAGCTCGAGGAAAGCCGGAGAAAAATTGGCTGCAGAGAAAATCCAAATCCATTGAACACACCTCCGGCCACAACTAACTTCTCTCCTCGGCCTGAGTGACTCATCTAACATTGTTTCAGGCTTTCAGCTGCACGCACCCAATTCAACCTTTAGAAAATAGTAAAAAATATGATAGTGCTCTTATATTTATACTGTTGCCTGCCTATATGTTAGCTAGAAACTTAAAATATGCACTGATTCGTAAACTACAAAAATCCAATAACCAAATCATGGACCGAATCAAATCTTTGCATGAAAACACTAAATATTTACTAGTACAAGGAAACGTTGTCATTGTTTCCTTAAAACAGGCATAAACATTTAAACTATAGGAGCTGAGTGATCGTGTACTCCTTAATGAGAGCCAACCAATTTGTGACACAGACGATAGTGCTAAAGCTTGCTGGGCTTTATTTGCAAAAGGTTTTCTATTGAGTAAATGATTAAATTGATCTAAAAGTATGAGTTGTTAGCAAGTTTGTTATAATTAATTTAATTTTAGGCTTAATTGCACTTTTACTCCCTGATCTTTCACCTTTGTGCGATTTACCTCCCTCATCTTTAAAATGAGCGAATTCCCTCCCTCTTCTATTAATATGTGCGATTTAGGCCCTTCCGTTAGTTAGCCGTCCAATTACTAACGGCGGTTGCTATTTTCACCCTCCCTTTTACTAACCACACCCCCATATCAGAAATAAAAATAAAAATAAAAATAAAAAAAGGAGGTAAATTGCACAAAGGTGAAAGATCAGGGGGCAAAAGTGCAATTAAGCTAAAAAATAAAAAAATAAATGAAATAAATGAAATAAATTAAATACAATTAATAGAAAATAAAATAAAAACTGAAAAAAAATATTTTTATAAAAATCAAAGAAAAAATAATAAAATAAATGAAATAAGTTAAATACAAATAATAGAAAATGAAAAAACATTTTTATAAAATAAAAAAAAAGCTGAAAAAAATATTTTTATAAAAATCAAAGAAAAAATGTTTTTATAAATTCAAAGAAAATAAAATATTTTTTTAATTGAAGATAGAAATTTAAAAATAAAATAAAATAATAATTATTTTTAATTTAGTGTAGGTGGTGCAAATAGAAACAAATTCTTCTTTTATTTTATTTTTAAATTTCTATCTTCAATTAAAAAAAATATGTTATTTTCTTTGACTTTATAAAAACATTTTTTTCTTTGATTTTTATAAAAAAAAATTCAGTTTTTTCTTTGATTTTATAAAAATATTTTTTCATTTTCTATTAATTGTATTTAACTTATTTCATTTATTTTATTATTTTTTCTTTGATTTTTATAAAAATATTTTTTCAGTTTTTTTTAATTTATAGTTTTTTTTATTTTCTATTAATTTTATTTAATTTATTTATTTTATTTTTTATTTTTATTTCTGATAAGGGGGTGTGGTTAGTAAAAGGGGGGTGAAAATAGCAACCACCGTTAGCAATTGGACGGCTAACTAACGGAAAGGCCTAAATCAAACATATTAATAGAAGAGGGAGGGAATTCGCTCATTTTAAAGATGAGGGAGGTAAATCGCACAAAGGTGAAAGATCAGGGAGCAAAAGTGCAATTAAGCCTTAATTTTAATGTTACAAAGTGTCAATCAAGTTGATAATAAGAACTAATTTAACCGACATTTTACAGCATCGAAAATTTAATGAATTATTTTCTTATTTCATGAACGAACTTGTTGTCAGCTGTTTACATTTTTAGGAACCAACTTTGCCATTATGTTTTCTATCTTATTTGGTTGGACTTGAATCAAATCAACTAATGTGACTCGTGAGGGTATTCAAGGGTTTCGATAAATTAAATTGTTTATAGTATTAATTAACTTGTACGTGCTGAAACAAAGCATCTTTGTATGCTGTCAAGGGACCAGTTTCCTGTCCAAATGCGTGCCAAATCCGCCTTCTTCAGGAACCAGGATCTATTTTGGATGTCCCCAGCAATTAAAATAAAAAGGACTCTTATGATCTTATCCTATTAATTGATATAAATTGAAAGACATTGATTAAGAGGTAATTAAGAAATAGATCTAAAAAAAAAGAGGTTAAGAAATAGATGAAAAGAATTAATGTCTTCCTTATTGTTGTTGTCTCATGACATATTGAGTATTGACCAATAAATTATTGGTTGATACAATAAATATCATGACAGATAATAATTAATGAGTTTCAAAAATTACACTTTAGTGATAAAAAAATGACAACATAACTTTCTAAATTAGATAGGAATGGAAGAGTTACCCTAAAAGAAATAAAACTTCCTTAAGGTCTAAGTATTTTGAAGGTTTGGTTTAGTTCTCAGAGTCCAAATTGAAATTGAGATGATAAATCCAACCTAAAGATGTATTTATATGTGATTTGAGTTGAAAAATGCCCGACCATTCAATTAAGGATTATTTTAATGAGTTGTTAATCACTCGTCGCCCTTAATGGTCAATTTTTTATAGGTAAATGTTAGTTGTTAGTAATGTTAGTAAATTAGTTCATTTTCAGAGTTCGAACTTTAGATTCTTTACCTCTCATCCTACTTAGCCCTTAATGATCATACATGACATGAATAGGATTGTGCAACTTTGCATGATATAAGTGCGTATTTTTTGAAAAAAAATATACTTTAGCTTTAGCTTATTGTGTACATATGTATCACTTGAGACTAAATCATCGCTTGACCTTGACAACCACCAATTTTTATGTTTCAATATTTCCACATTGCCACCTGGAATTTGGTGAATATTTCCACACTGCCATCTTTTGGAAGAGGAAAACCATCCAATTAGCTTTAATAGGACTAGCAAATTGCATCTTCCATTGCCTGCTGGCACATGCTGCTTGATGATTGAATTGTATATGCAGCTAAGACCATATACAATGGCTAATTCCTACCCCACTTTTTCTCTTCCCAACACTCCACATCATCTTCTCTCTTCAATTCAACAAACTTTCAACAATTACCCACTCCAATGGTTTTACTTAACTCTCAACACCCTACCCTACCCCACCACTCACCACTCACCCTACCCCACCACTTTTTTATTTCACATTTTTATTTAATTTTATATTTTTGTTTTTATAATTACATAAAATTACAATTATCGATTTAAATTAAATTAAAACAATAAACTCTTAACAATTTTTTTTTAAAATATAGACTCTAATTTTTTTTCTTAACTTAAAATGCAAGACAACAAACTAAGCATACAAGAATTTATTTTATTTTCTTAAAATAAAATGCAAGACAACAAACTAAGCACACAATATCTTAAAATGCAAGACAAGGAAAAACTAAGCACACAACACACAAATAACGTAATTAGTACGATACAAATCATCTTCAATCCTGAGACATTCCAAACTTTGCCCAGATGTGCTTCACTAGATCTGCTTGTAGTTAATGATGAACATTTGAATCACGCAACTCGGATCTAGCACGCACATGATTTGCAAAAGCGGGTAAAACCTCGGTCGAGTATGGTTGCTGTGTACTAGATCCACCTTCCCCAGATTGCTCAAAATCGGTCCAACGTTGAGCATATGAATCTCGTTCATCCTCGACAATCATATTATGTAATATGATGCATGACCTCATAATGATACTCAAGTCATCTATGTCCCACAAGCGAACTGGTTCACGGATGATTTTAAAACGAGCTTGAAGAACTCCAAATGCACGTTCGATGTCCTTCCGACATCCCTCCTGAACTTTTACAAATAACTTATCTGGTTCACTTTGAGGAAGTCTAATCGTTTTGACGAAAGTTGGATAAGAAGGATAGATACCATCGGCTAGATAGTATGCCATTATAGGGACGTTGATTCACAAAGAAATTCACAGCTGGAGCCTTTCCCTGTTCCACGTCATCAAACACTGGTGACCGATCTAAAACGTTTATGTCGTTCAACGTTCTAGGACATCCAAAAAAGGCATGCCAGATCCATAGGTCATAAGTTGCAACTGCTTCAAGAATAAATGTTGTGGTTCCCTTATCCCATCTAGTAAATTGACCTTCTCATGCTTTAGGACAATTTTTCCACTCCCAGTGCATGCAATCAATACTCCCGATCATGCCTGGGAACCCCCGCATGTCATTAGCATGTAGTATTCTTTGCAGGTCTTCTTGGGTTGGTCCTCTCAGGTACTGTTGCTCATACAATCGTATGATTCCTTTACAGAATCTACGTAAACACTCCAATGTTGTAGTACCTCCAATTTTGATGTACTCATCGACCGCATCTGCTGCCACACCATATGCTAACATTCGCATTGTTGTGGTACATTTTGCTAAGGGTGATATACCTTGTTTATTGGCTGCATCAACGCGTTGGGTGAAGTAGTTATCACTACTTGAAAGGTCATCAACGATTCGAAGGAAAAGATGTTTTTGCATCCGGTACCGACGATGAAACATTGCATCGTCATATGTAGGCTCATTGGCAAAGTAGTCGCCAATTAGCCTCTGGTTTGCCGCTATATGATCTCTACCGAGATATTTTCTACTACGAGGTGCAGTATCTTCTCGTATTTTTCTTCGACGCTCTCTAAATCGGTTGAGTACATAAGCTTCTTCAATTTGACTATTTTGAATGTATGCTGCAAGATCAAAAGGACAATCAGATGGATCCATTTTTTGTGAAATTTGAAGTAGATTGGAAGAGATTTGGGATATTGGTACATCAATGGATCTATGAGTCCATATAAGTAGGTACATTGAATGGTGGTTGAGTGCCGGATCTGAAATAAGTTATCAACCAGAGTTAATTATCGGAAAATGACAAGATTCGAATTGAGTGGTACATATTCAAACACAGTTACCCGAGAATTATAAAAGCCAAACACTACTAACCTAACACCACGAGCAAATTATTAAAGCAAACACTACAGACTTGACACCACTGGTGGATTTGAAATAAGTTATCAACCAGAGTTAATTATCGAAAAAGGACAAGATTCGAATTGAGTGGTACATATTCAAACACAGTTACCCGAGAATTATAAAAGCCAAACACTACTGACCTAACACCACGGGCAAATTATTAAAGCAAACACTACAGACTTGACACCACTGGTGGATTTGAAATAAGTTATCAACCTGAGTTAATTATCAGAAAAGGACAAGATTCGAATTGAGTGGTACATATTCAAACACAGTTACCCATACATTAAAGCAAACATTATTACATAGCTGTCACCACTTGAAAATTATTAAAGCAAACATTAAAGCAAACACTACAAACTTCACACCACTGACAAGTTTGACCGAATACAGACAAAGACTCGCTTGAAATTAATTTCCAAATAGCTCTTTGGACAACTGCTCTAACAACTCTTTCTTACGGTCACTGAGATGCTCTTCCGAAGTTAGCTTTAGATACATACTAACTTTCTTAGCATTAGTCTTCTCTTTCATCGCATTAGTCTTCTCTTTCATCAATTCGTTAGTCTCTGCTTGCACCGATGCTATCTTGTCCAATCGTTCAAGCTCTTTCTCCTTGAATTGGATATAAGAATCCCACTCTTTGTCCACCACCTCGTCAGCTTCTTCTCTAATTTTCTTTTTACTCTTTTTTTTAGCTGCCTCCCTACCCATTGGACGAGGAATTGATCCTATAGAGTTTGAGCCACTTGCATCACTGTCGTGTGATCTCTTAGATCCACTACTTCTCGAGCCACTATTTCCTCCTACCTGACTACAAAAACGTGGTTGATCACGGAGAACGCGCCATTCTTCCATCAAAGTAAATTGACCAATCTTCCCACTTGCGTATAATTCCTGCGCTCTTGCGATAACATCATCCTCCAACCAACCGCTTCGGTGCTCACGCTTAGCGCTATCATAAGCGCCAATCCATTTACCCAGTCTTGTGTTCATATAATTCCAACGGTTTCGGCAGGCAACCCAATCGCGCGAAGGATCGAATGAGCAATGCTCATTACAATACTCAGCAATATCTCTCCAAAATGTTTCTCCTTTCTGGTTTCTTCCGACAACACTGTTTGTTCCACAATTAATCCACCCACTAATTAGCACTAGATTTTGTGCAGTGTTCCATGCGGGTAAATGAGCTTTTTTGCTCTTAGGAGTGATTTCATTGACTTCATTATCAGCTGACCCGCCACCAAGATTGACTTGTGTTGAAAATTTCGGAAATTCCGGTACATCAACACTCAGAAAATTTTCAGGAACCACTGGCATATAACCACTAGACTGGGGTGTTTGAGATGAATATCTCACAGATCCATAAGATGGATGAGAGTTTGGAACAATTGATGACTGGTTAAAATTTTGTATGTTTTGAGGAGGTTGGTACGAAATTGATTTGGATCTGGATAATAGTTTGGATTTCGAGGACGTTGGTTGGAGATTTGATGTGGAACTTGATAATAGTTTGGATTTTGAGGACGTTGGTAAGAAATTTGATTTGGATCTTCATAGTTGTTGTGATTTTGGTTGTAAAATAGGTTGTTTGAAGAATTCTGGGTGTTGAAATGGTGATTGTTGGGATCCATTTCAATACAAATGCTAATAGATAGATAAATAAGATGGTGAGAGAGATAATAAGAGAGTGAAAAAACTTGGTTTTTTTTTTTCTGTGTCCAAATCAAACGAACCAAGTATCTATTTATAGAGAAAAAAAAATCATGAATTTTGGTATAATTTTTTTTTTCCAGAAAATATTTTTTTTGATGAAATAATTGAGTTAAAAAGATAAGGAAAAAGAAATCCGGAGTAACCAACCAGAGGAAGCCACGTGGCAGGGGCTGAAATTTTTTTTTTATCTCTCCTGCAGACAAGGCGCGTCATGTCTGCGCGTGTTGCACACGCGCCTGCGGTGGCCACTGGCCTCGCGCCACGTGGCACACCGCAAGCTCTTTAAACTTGTTGAAAATTTTCAACAATTTCACACTCTCTCTCCCCTTTCAACCAATTTCAACAACCATTAAACCTTTTTAACAAAATTCAACAACATTAAACAACACATTCAACCATCCATTGTGGATGGTCTAAGAGGTTTGAACTCAAAATCTGTGTTCTTCTTGGTTGTTTACTGTACTAATTAATAATTCACCTTTAATTTCTTAACCCGTTGTCATAAATAATTCTCATGATATAAATATAATACTGTTGACATAAGTATCTAATTATGGAGTATTATTCACTCAAATATACCGAAAACAATGTCAAGATTGGTTGATAATTAATATGTATTTTTTATAATTAATTAAGTATATTATTACTGTAGATTATTGTCCAGTTGTTAATCACATGTTCAAATCCAACACGAAAACTAATTATTACCCATAGTGGTTGCAAGGGATTAATTTTGTTGAAGAACAATGACTAACAAGCTAAGTAAGATTACCTATACAAATATTAGCTTATAAAAAAAACCTATACAAATATTAAATTCGCATGTATGCACTTGTATATATAGTTGAAAAGTGCAAAGAAAATGTCTCATCGGCAAATCTTGAGCCAGTAGAGTGGAGGCAAGTTGGCATCTGTGACTGATCGAGTTAATACGAAAATATGTCTTGTCATTTAACTGATAAATAAACATTTAGTGACATGTTTAATATTGTACACTATTAATTATCATAATAAATTATAACTTTGCTGTTTTTTACTATTGTTTATTACTCCCTCAATTCCAAAAATATTTTTGTTTAAGGTAATACTACAAAGAGTAAGATGATAATCATATACTAATATTATTAAAATATATTTATTGATTAGTTTTATTAGTATCACGTGCAACCATGAAATTATACATCTGATAGAAAAGAAGAAGAATTGCACTTGGTTAATATAAAAGTGATAAATGAGAGAAAATACATTAAAAGGTGGTATAATGAAAAAATTTAGAAAAAATGTTTTGGTTTTATAAAACAACAAACATTTTAAAAACTACGAAAAGAGGCTAAAACAACAATTTTTGTCGAGCAGGGAGGAGCACTTGATATATGTGAGTCAAATTAAATCCGCTAAAAAGAGGCAATGCGTGTGTATTGGATTTAATGTTGAATGATCCGCTGATAGAGATGAATGATATACTTTGCCAAAATTAAATCTCTCATAGTCATACCCGTATCAATCAAATTTTAAACTTGTCTATTGGGATTTGGGGGAGCAAGCCATGCCAAGTGTAGGGGTTGGAGTTAATTATACTTAATTTTCAATCAACATCCATTATCAAGATAAACATCAGGCTTTAAGTTAATTTCATTAATTATCTTTAGTACTAATTGTTATCTTAGTGTAAGGTTAGGCATTATGTTAAAGATCGTGGCTAATATTATATATTACTCCTTTCGTTTCTAATTAAATGTTTATAAAAAAACTCATATTAAAGAGTGTAATGAATTTTGTTAATTTTTATAATAATATTGTTTTCCCACTTTATTTATTGAAATATATTTTATCTTTTTTCATTTATTGTTTCCACAAGACATTAGTACTTAATAAAATATTAACTAATACTATTTGAAAGTTTTAAGTGGACATATATATAACAACACATTTCTTTTCAATTTTCCATGTGGGTAAATGGTCATATTGGTCCCTGGATGTTCGCACCGACTTCAGAATCGTCCCTGGATGAATTTTATTAGGCTCGCGGTCCCCAGATGTGACAAAAAATAGTCATATTAGTCCCTGACGTTAAAATCCCCATAAAAGTCAACATTATCTTTCTAATTTTCTTTCACTTTGGTCCCTTTCTTCTTTCTTCCACCCTCTTCACCCCCTGCTTCCATCATTTTCACCAAAACTCACCCCCCATCATGCTTCAGAAACCCAGAATGTAAACCCACAATCTTCACCTCCTTCATCTTCATCTTGTTCATCTTCACTTTATTCATCTTCATCCCCTTCTTCCATCATCTTCACCAAAAACTCCTCCCCTTATTCTAACCCTAATTTAATTAATAAAATTAATTTCTCCCCCAAATTAAACTCAATTCCCAATTCAATCACAATAGCAACACAGTCTTGAACCCAGAAATCATCAAAAATCAAATTCATTAATCCACCCCATGCCCTACTAGAGTCATCGCTGTGTTTCTTCTTCTTCCACTCTGTGTTTCCTCTTACGTTCCCTCTTCTTCCTCTCTTTGTGTTTCTTCTTTCTCTTTCACATGTGCAATTGAAGCCAAACCCAGATCTTCACTGTGATTTTTCTTCAACTACCCATTGGGCTTCAATTTCAGCTTCTCCCACTGATTTAGAACCTTACACAACTTCTATGATGAAGTATTCATTGTTGCATGTGTAGTTCTAATTCCTCACCTTTTGGAACTCACTTTCGATGCATTCATGTTGCAAAGGAGAGAGCTTGATTCCTTTTTGGTCATGCCCACTTGTTCTTCAAGCGGAAGATAGTAGAGGTGAACCCTTCTTCCACCGAATCCACAGCCAACAAACCTTAGTTCACCGCTTCATTGTTGAAATCTGCCACTCAACTTCGCGTCTTCATGTCGGGTCTCAAGAAACCCAAACCCGATTCGTCTGCTTCGAACCCATTACCAACCAAGAAGAATCGCCACCACCACCACCCCCTTCTCCACTCCTCTTCTCAAGGCACACTCCTCCTCTCTCCTTCTTCCAGCACCCCCAAATCCTAAATCAACTTCCACCTCAAAACCCTAAACCCCCAATTCTACCAAATCCCCTCCGAAATGGGCGCGTGCTTGAAGGCGATGAGGAAGACGAATAAGGTCGACGTCGAGATCTGACGGTGGAGAATGGGTTGGAAACTGCAGATGATGGAAGAAGGGGATGGAGATGAATAAAGTGAAGATGAACACGATGAAGATGAAGGAGGTGAAGATTGTGGGTTTACATTCTGGGTTTCTGAAGCATGATGGGGGGTGGATTTTGGTGAAAATGATGGAAGCAGGGGGTGAAGAGGGTGAAAGAAAGAAGAAAGGGACCAAAGTGAAAGAAAATTAGAAAGATAATGTTGACTTTTATGGGGATTTTAACGTCAGGGACTAATATGACTATTTTTTGCCACATCTGGGGACCGCGAGCCTAATAAAATTCATCCAGGGACGATTCTGAAGTCGGTGCGAACATCCAGGGACGAATGTGACCATTTACCCTTTTCCATGTTGTTGGTTACCTTGAATTGGTTTGGGTTTTCTTGGTTTTTTATTCTATGGGATTGTTCTTTGTTGATAAGTGATTAATTAGCTTTTTTTGTGCTCTAGTCACCTTCTTACCCTCTGTATTCATCAATGCTTTGTTCCCAAAACTTCTATTTAATACATATTTTTGCTTTTTTTTAAGGAACATATGGATAGAGTATATAAATTTAATTTTACAATATTTGTAAGGGTAGCTAGGATAAGACGAAGCATGTGTATAGCTAGGTTTTGACTTTTGATCTATTGTTGACCGAATGCGACCCACGGCCACGGGACAACGTAGGATTGAGGAAAAAAACTTGTTTTTACGGAACCGCAATATATAGCTGCCTCAAAAGCAGGAGATGATTCTTTGCATATATATTTCCCAATTTTTGTCTTATGAAAATATGATGACAGCCATATGTCACTAATATATTATTTGAAAATTTATGTAATGTTTTTTCCATCATAATATACCCAACTAATAAATAGCCGGTCATAAGTCATAACCGTTTATAATCAATGGTAGCATTTATCGTTGCCTTATGAAATAAGATACTGCCTCAGCGCCCAATGGGAAAGGAAGAGGCTTATAATTATAAGAGAAGCTATGAAGTCGAAGAAGAATCAACTTTACTCTGACACTGATCTTATACCTTAAATTTAAACTATTGTTTCTAACGTTTTAGATTTGGAATTCAAGAAGTATAATTTTTTTGTAATAATAATTAAAATCTAAACATTATTATTGATATAAAAGTCCATGTTTCAAACGGAAAAACTATAATTTATTAACAACTTCTCTTATTTTTGACATTCATTTTTATGTATTTATATATCATTTTCAATTAAATCATTTATCACATTTCTACGTAACAAATTCAAAACGGAAGCTTACTAAAAAATTAGCTTGGTGAGTTCTGCGAAGCACACCATGCATCTTGATTGATTGATTAATATAAAAAATTAAAAGCAAGATCCTAGTGGCAACAAATAAATTATTATTTATTAACCCTTGAGGTACCCCACTTCTTGAGGGGCAAATTATAATCGAACGAAACCAAATCTTTTTTTTTTCAATGAATATATATATATATTCTGTCTTTACCAATTTTTATATACAGCCACGTGAAAACGGCATGGACGAATGAAGCGTCGAAGAAATAAAAAAACAGCCCAGAAAATAAAAACAATGTATATTAATTATACAGACGAAAATTGAAAAATAAATCTTTTTAATTTTTTTTAAACTCAAAATAGTTTTCTTTATTTTAAATTGTGAAGCGTCCCCTGTCTTGTCTTCTTGGAAGATGAACATACTAAATAAGTATGAGAAGTTGTGCTTTGTTAAATTAGTTTTGAATTCCTTACCCGTTTTCTGTATATACTATATAGGTTGCATAGCTACCATCTAATATTTGTAACTTAATTGATCAGTACACACATTTTCTTTGGAGCTCTTATGCGACCAAGAAGGGATGACATCTCGTGAGTTGGAATAAAGTCACAATTGTGAAAATTTGTGGTGGCTTGAGTGTGAGATTGATGTCGAAGAGTAACATAGTTTTGCTTGGTAAGTTGGTTTGGAAGATGTCAAAAGATTCGGCTGTTTTTTGGTTCGGATCCTGAAAAATATTTATATGAAGAATATTCATCTCTTTGACTACAAAATTAAAGTAAATGTCTTATATACTTGGTGCAGCATTGTTCGAGCTAGGGATCACTTGTGAGATGTTTTTTTTTTCATGTTACAACAAGTAAACTCGTCTCTTAGGTATCAAAATGAGCTTGGCTTCAAGCTCTCTATAACTTTGTTCCTTTTGTCCATGTCAATGATATTGAGTTGTCGGTAAATGATATTTGGGAGAATGGGTGGAATTGACAAGGATTTTGGAATATTATTCCTTATGAAATTCAAAGCTTGGTCAATGCGGCCCAGGTCCAATGGGCAACTATTTGATGATGATTGGAGATGGAATTCAGCATTAAGTGGTCGCTATTCAACAACCTCAGCGTATGCTTTGCCGAATCTTTGATTCAAGAACTATGTTGACCATCCCTTGTGTATAGAAGCTTAAAGCTCTAGAGAAATACAAATTTATCTTTTGGCTAGCCTTACACCTAGTTTTACCCTCAAATGCACACTGCTTTTATTGTAAAACTGCAACTAGTCCAGCCTGTACTCGTTGTTCGCATCCTACAAAAGACATCCTTTACTGCTTAAGGGATTGCCCTCATTCTAAAGAGGTTTAATTCAGGCCTGGTTGCGATCTTTCACTTATGTTTTTTATGTTGAATAGCTGGGATTGACTGGTTGGAGTACTTAAGCAAACTTTTTTTTTTTAAAACAGTACTTAAGCAAACTTAAGTTGAAAAATTACTTCATCACGTATAGTGGATATGGAATGAGTTCAGAAGTTTGGGTTATTTGACCCTTAAGATTTGTTCAATGTAGTAGTATGCATGACACTTTCGCACGTTATGTTTCTAGGGACGTTACTTTGTAGGTGCACATTAGTGATCGTTGGACAACACCTGATACTGATTGGTTGAAATTAAACACAAAAGAGAGCTACAATAGAAGTAATTCGGGTATGGGCACTATTAGGATGCTTCGAGATCAAAATGGAACTTGGGTCGTTGGGTTCTCTAGCTTCGAAGGCCAAGGGGATGCTTATTTGGTCGTGCTGTTAGTTGTTATTCGTGGCCTAGCTTAAGCTTGGAATGTTGACGCACGGGAGCTGGATTGTGAGCTTGATTGTTTGGACGTTGTTAATGGTCTCACACACAATGACTCTCTTAATCTTCATTCTTGCGCAACTTTTATGTCTAAAGCTATAAAAGTTTGGTGCAACAAGACTAAGAGGTTGTCTTTCAATATGTCTCCATTGATTTTAACAAGGTGGTTGATACTTTAGCTAAGTTGGGATATTGGGAGAGGGAAAAGGAGTATTGGATTTATCCTCTTAGGAAAGTTCTCGACCTGTTGGATAAGGGATAATTGTTTTTCCTAATTGTTTGTTTTGTTGTTATTTTGTTTCCAATCTAACAAAAAAATTTGTGAAAGGTAAAAATAAACAACTGTTTTGGACTTAAGGGAGTAGTATTAATATAATATTCCGACCCATATACAAATATTGAGACGAGGACCTGGAAGATGAGCAAGATGTATACAAAATTACCCCAAGTTTATAAGGAAGCGTTGCTCTCCATCCCCCTTCTATCGATGATAGGTTCAGTGATTTGTGGGGCTTGGAATCCTAAAACTAAAATGATTTTCTCAGCTTATCAACGGTTGGATGATAATAACACTATTATCAGACCTGTTGAATCCTTGAAATGGTTTTGAAAAATCAAGCCTCCACAAAAGATTAGAGTGTTTCTTTGGTTGATTATGCATAATGTGTTCCAAGTAAGCAATCATCACTTTCGGTGTAATCTTGCTTCTTCGCTAGGTTGTTTAGATTTTCACATCATGATAAAGACATTCTCCATTGTCTTTGTGATTGTCCGCACTTGAGGAAATTTTGGTTACGCTTGAATGCTTTTACTTGTATGAGCTTCGCTATAATGAATACTCAGGCTTAGGTCTATGCCCAAGTAGGGGGGACACACCTCTCTCTCTTCGTTGCTGCAGTTTGGAGAGAATAAATGGACCGTCCACTCAACCCGTAAATGGACGAGACAAGAACATGTTGACCATCTGCAATTTCTCTAGCAGCAACATCATAATTTTGTTGTTGCCTCTCGGTGGTCAGCATTGCCTCCAGGTGTTGCGTCACTTTGGTTACTGACGGTACCTTTAGCCCGATGAATTGGCTATTGGCCATGGGAGAATTGGTTTTTAACAGCTATGGAACATGGATTAACAATTTTTATGCAAAGCTATGTCGGTGGAGATGCTATTCGTGTAGAGATTAGTGATATGAAGCACGATCGTAGTTTTCTTCGGAACATAAATATTATAAAGTCATTTTGAAACACATTGTTTGAAGCTTGTTGAGTCTTAAAACAATGATAAGTGCATGTTCTATATACATGCATGAGATCTCCTTTACATTCTTAGAATTATCGAACATAACTATGATGTCACTTTTACCATGTTCCTCGTGAAGCTAATTCTCCAACAGACTATATGAAATCAGTGCTACTGTGCAGCATGACATCACTATTTCGGACTCTCCTCCGAATAGGGCTAGTAGTAGTTTGTTGTTTTCGATTATTTTCATTTATTACCATATAATAATATTATTATATCTAAAATTCATATATTAATGTTCATAATCCCTTTTGAAAAATGTTGATAATAAATGATAATGAATATAATAGTAACACAAAAATGCCATATCATCACATAATAATATTATATAAATATAAGAAAAACCCGCTGTTGAAACAGCCCACTGGAATGGCAAACATGGCCCCTGGTTTTCTGATTTCCTTTGCTAAAACAAACTGTTTTTCTCTCTCAACTAACCCTGCTTCTCCTTCTTCTTCCTCTTTTATATCAATGTCAATCCTCAATCCAAACCCATCTTCACAATTTTCACCTCAACCTCAGCACAGTGCACCACAACTACCAACAACAACAACAGCAACAGCAAAATACCCTGCAAAAACTGACAACAGTAATCAAATTTCATCATCCTTATCTTGGTTCTTTATTTTGCATTTTGAAGTGATTTTCGGATACCCATTTGCCTGAATTTGAGTTTCTGAGCTTTGTTTTTTCATTGCATTTTCAGTTGGTCCGCAAAGTTGAGACCTTTAATGGGGATTGAGAGGACCTTGGCAGATATAAAAGGGAGAAGCTTCTGTGAATTGCCGAGAGAAACCATTACTAGCAGCGGCTCTAAGCGGAACCGGCGGCGTCAGAAGAAGATGCCGCCGGTTCAGAAGCTATTTGACACTTGCAAGGAGGTTTTTGCTTCTGGGGGAACAGGGTTTATCCCTCCCCCTCAGGACATTCAGAGACTTCAAGCTGTTTTAGGTACGAGGTTTCCCTCTTTTTGGATTCTGATTGTGCTATGTTGTTAATTTGTCATGTCAAAATTTTGATCTAGAATGAAGATTTTGTGTGGTTTTCTTCTTGTTGCAGACTCAACTCTAGTGTACTACTTGTGAATTGGCTGGAATTTTTCCCTTTTCCATTGGAATTATAATAATTTGGTTTTGCAATTTGGACCCTGTGTGGTCCTGACCAATAGTTTTTTGTAGAGTGTGATTCCTAAGAATCGAACTTTTGAGATAATCTATAATTTTGGAGGGATATTTTTTCAATTTTTTGTCTGTTTTTGCTTCAATTATACAAATTGAACCAATTTCTGATGTTACCTATCACCCTGTGTATTTTTTAGGTTGTTTTGGGGGTGGGGTGTTTGTGCTTTTTTATGTGCTAATAGTTATTTACTTCCCTGGGAGTGGGATGTGATGTGCCTTTTGTGTCTTCACATGCATGTATTTTATATACTCCGAGGTTTCTGCAATGGCTATCCAAATAAAAAAACAAAAGCTTGTCATGTGCTTGTTGTTCCCCACTACATATATATTTGCATTAAGTTCAGTTTTCAATGTGTTGTCAAGTCCTTGTTCTAATATAAACGAGACATCAAGCATCACAACCAATTTGTCTCCCCTTTAATTTCCACCACTTTCCTTTTCCATCCCGCCTTCTGTTCCCCACACATCACCCATCATATCTCTCATTTGTCTCATTTTTTGTTCCTATCTAGACCTGTGCTCCTCTCTCACATTTGTTAACAAATGTGTGGATAATTTGGTTTCACTAGTCCTTAAATTAGGACTTTTTTGATGACAATGAGCTACATTATTGGCTTGCATTCCATATTGTTTGGTAGGGGATAGTGAATCTATGGGCTTCTTACCAAGATGAATGTTCTTGGATTTGTTTTTATGGTGATGATTGTCAATGTGGATAAGAAACATTGTCAAATGGCTAAAGGAGGTCTAGGACAAAAAACACATTGTTTAGTGGGAGTTGTTAAGCATAGTCAAAAGGGTGATGTTCTGTGCTGGTTTTATGTCTGGACATGGAATCATATGGGCTTTTTGTGCAATATTCTTTGAAATCATGCCACTCACTTAACAGTTTCCTGGACCACAAGTTTACCTGTGCAGTAAATTAAATTAATTATGCAATGTTTGCCTCTCTTTATATTCAGATGCAATAAGACCAGAAGATGTCGGCTTGAAACCTGATATGCCGCATTTCCGGTCAAGCTCCGCTCAAAGAATTCCAAAAATTACATACCTACACATCTATGAGTGCGAAAAGTTCTCGGTATGTGAGCTAACCTAAACTACTTTCGTATTAGTGCATGTTTGGAAAGTCGTTCAAAAATCACAGAGAAGCCAAAATCACGGTGGGCAGAAGCAATTTTTCTCAACTTTTGCTTCTATCCACCATAATTTTAGCTTCAGTGTTGTTTTCAAACGTGTTCTCGCACTAATTAGCATGATATGAGTTTGTTGATGGTAACCACGTTATATTATGTTATGTAGATGGGAATATTTTGCTTGCCACCTTCTGGGGTTATTCCCCTTCATAATCACCCTGGAATGACGGTTTTTAGTAAGCTTCTTTTTGGAACTATGCACATCAAATCATATGATTGGGTCGTTGACTTGCCTCCTGAATCTCCTACCATTGTCAAACCCACAGAAAGTGAGGACTTAATTTCCTGTTTTGTAATCTTTCCATATTGTACTATCCTTTACTTCTTATTTATGATGCTTTCGTACACTGGTACTTTTTCCACTGTAGGATGGATACAAGTTTAAATTTAGAATAGACATTAAATAGAAAAATAAAGTATCTTTTTTATGTGGGAAAATATAGAAACCTAGAAGGAAAATGCCATTGCCAAATGCCAAGTAGCATTGTGGTTGGACAAACCTATGATATGTTAGACATTAGGAAACGTCTGTTTTTTGTTTTGTTGCTGTAATGATATTTAGACACCTATGGACTCTACAGACACCTAAATAGTGCAGGACCCTCTTTTCTCTTCCTTTCTTACTCTAGGTGTATGTTGGGTGTCTCCACTACACGGATGTTAAATGAATTATTTTCAATCTTCTTAACTTCTTTTGTTATATCTGGAAAATGTAAAAAAATGACCTTTTACATTAGCATGTTAAATTTTTTTTTCTTTTTGACAATGACTAATGAGCTAGTACTGGTTGGTAATTTACTTATTTTGTAGTATTTTTTCCCTTTTTAATTTTAAATTTGGTCTTCCTAAGCGTAATAAAAGCAACTAACTTTGATGTTGTACTTATGCAGATCAGGCTCTTGAGATGCGGTTAGCAAAAGTTAAGGTTGATGCTGATTTCACGGCTCCTTGCAACCCCTCTATCCTGTACCCTGAGGATGGGGGAAACATGCACTGTTTCACAGCAGTGACAGCGTGCGCGGTTCTCGACGTTCTTGGTCCTCCATATTCGGATTATGAAGGCAGACACTGCACATACTACAATAATTACCCCTTTTCCGACATTTCAGGTAAATTGCCACGAAATTCATGTGTTTGGATACCAGTTGAAAGCGACGTTTTCATACTTTTATTCCATTTTATGATGAGAGTTTCATTTAATTTTTATCTTGGAAGTTAATGCTAACTACACCTTTTATGAAATTTCAGTAGAAGGAATATCCATACCAGAAGAGGAAAGGAATGGTTATGAATGGCTACAAGAGAAGGAGCAACTTGAAGATTTAGAAGTTGATGGAAAAATGTACAGCGGCCCAAAGATTCATGAGAGCTAATCATTTTCTGTCACCCCAATACACAATCTTCCTGTTCTTGTGACCACATGTTGCTTTCAGATATTCCTACAGATCCATTTTCTTTTGGTTTTTGCAGTCAATGTTGCGGATTCGATGCCGCCTTTTTCGGTTCAGTAGAGAACAATACATCTGTGTTCTTGTACTTTTTTTCTTCTTCTTTTGTTTATGGAACATTAGGCACTTGACACTTGGTGCTGTTTTCAGTCTATAGTTCTTGTGTACATACCAAGAAACAGAAAAGGGCAAAGGAGATAATGCTGCACAGGAAAATGAAGGGGCAATGAAATGAACTAGTCGTCTGAAATTGAGCCTCATTTTTAGCATGTTTAGATCAGTTTCACTTTCATCAGAATCAATTGTGGTGTCCAGAAGCTACTTATAGAATTTTTTCCCCAAATTGATTTTGACTTCAGAGTCAATCTAGAAAGATTTACAAACATCTACTATCTTAGGCTGGCGGGTTTTACATTTAATTTTCTTTCAGATGATTCAGAGCTACTACACAACTGAAGAATTTAGTGAATTGGTGTAACATACTTCAGCTTATACTGTGATTGGAAATAGAGATTGTGTTGAGTGCTAATGATTCCTAGCAAGGCTTCATGATTTTTTTCACCCAGTTTTTACTTCTTGGTGTTTCGATGTTCATCTAGCCCTTTTCTAATGGAAGCACTTGTACTTTCTCTAATTGAAGCACTTTTCAGTATGTTATTAGTCATTTAGTGGGAAAAAAAGGTTCCTACTAGAATTTCGGTCTGAATTTGTATCATTTTGTAAAAGTTGTTTGGGGAGCATATTTGGTATGAAGATTTGTTTCACAATGAGTTGTTCTAACTAATGATATTGGTCTTTAAATAAAATTTTCAACAAAATCAATCTCTTAACTTAATAAGTATGAGGTTTTGGTCCCTCCACCCATTTTAGCGATGATGTGTCATGCTGCCATGTAGGCTTTTAATGAGGTAAATTATAGAATTCTATTCAGGGACCAATATTATAATAATTCTTACGTGGAGAGAACCAAAATAAAATAAAAAATAATAATTTTGCATCATACTCCATCATCTTATTCCATCTTCAACTCTTAATAGTTTCAAAATCAGCCCATGTGTATGAGTTTGGGACTCAAGTGTTGCAATTCCGGTTAGCAGAATGTCGTCATCTTTTATACCAAGACACTGATGAGACTTTAGCCTTGCTTCCCGCTCCTGTGGTTTAGCGTTGTTTTCGCTTTGTAACCATGCCCCTCCATGTTAATTTTTTTTTAAATAACATATACTAGTAAATACTTCGTTTTTATGAATTTTTTTAACGTCATTTTTTTGAAATTATAAATACTCAAAAGTGAGTTATACTCAGGGAAAGAAAAACCTTAAAAAGTAATTTATAAAAGTGATTAATTTAAAAAAAAAATTATAAAATTGATTTTCTCCTTGTTGAGTTCGCGGTGGGCCACGTTGGCCAGGTGATTTCGGACGCCGGTGGCGGAACGTGACACCAGAAGGAAGAAATGAGTGTGGCGGCGGAGGTGGTTTCGTGGTGGCGCGAGAGTGGTGGTCGTGAATGTGGGGTTTAAGTCGCATGGTGCTGGAGAAGGGGTTCTCACCTTGTTGGTAAGCTTTGACGGCGGTACAATGGAGCACCGGCAGAGGAACTCCGGCGACTGCTAAGGTTTGTTTCAATACTCTTTTTACAACAAGGGTCATAGAGCAAATTGGTAACTTTGTTTCAAAGTGAAATTTTTATTCATACCATTAGTTTGATGTCACTTACCCATTATCAAAGTTTCACAAATTTCCCAGTTGGTGGATAACACTCATCGGGAAAATCGCTCAACGCTCCTACCCACGAGTGAGCCTCTGCCGGCCTCCCCAGCATGCCACTGACGCTAACGCCACCCGGCCCGGTAGTCTGAAGGTGCTTTCTCTCCGTTCTACTATTTTTTTAAAATAAAAATTCAATGATTTTCCAAAATTTGGAAACTTCAACGAAACCCTGTAACTGCATTATTAGTATGGGTCCCTTGTTGACTTCACAAGTCGACACAAAAATGTCTCTTCTCTTTATTAATCTTCTAGCATGATACTAGTCTTGCACTGAAAATCTGCAATTCTCAAACTTTTGTATCTTCATTTTGTGAGGAGAAACTTAGAATATGGCTGAGGCTGTGCTTGAAATTGCTCTTGAGAATTTGAGCTCACTCATTCAGAAGGAGCTTGGCTTGTTTCTGGGTTTTGATCAAGAATTCAAAAGGCTGTCCAGCACACTCACTGCAATCAAGGCAACACTTGAAGATGCAGAGGAGAGACAATTCACTGAGAAAGCTATTAAGGATTGGCTGCGAAAGCTGAAAGATGCTGCTTATGTCCTGGATGACATCTTGGACGAGTGCGCCACTGAAGCATTGGAGATGCAGAATGGAGGATTCATGTGTGGTTTATAAGACAAGGAACAAATCTCTTGTTGCTTATCCTCTTTTCATCCCAAGCATGTTGTCTTCCGTCGTAGAATTGCTAAGAAAATGAAGAGGATAAGTGAGAGGTTAGATGAAATTTCTGAAGAGAGGAGTAAGTTTCATTTGACTGAGATGGTTACCCAGAAAAGAGCTGAGTGGCGCCAAACCACCTCCATCATTGCTCAACCTCATGTCTATGGAAGAGATGAAGATAAGGATAGAATTGTAGACTTTTTGGTTGGTGATTCTTCGAGTTTCGAGGACTTAGTGGTCTATCCAATACTGGGTTTGGGTGGACTTGGAAAAACAACACTTGCCCAAATTGTCTTCAATCATGAGAGGGTAGTCAACCACTTTGAACAAAGAATTTGGGTGTGCGTTTCGGAAGATTTCAGCTTGAAAAGAATGACAAAAGCTATCATAGAATCAGCATCCGGGCATGCCTGTGAGGATTTAGATCTAGACCCACTGCAGAGGAAACTTATAGATTTACTGCAAGGAAGAAGATATTTGATTGTTCTGGACGATGTGTGGGACGATGAACAAGAGAATTGGCTGAGGTTGAAATCTTTACTGATACATGGAGGTAAGGGTGCTTCAATTTTGGTCACTACTCGTCTCCAGAAAGTTGTAGCCATCATGGGAACAATGCCTCCTCATGAATTGTCAATGCTATCCAATGATGATTGTTGGGAATTGTTTAAACAACGAGCATTTGGACCGAGCGAGGTAGAACGTGCAGAGCTTGTGGGCATAGGAAAGGAAATAGTAAAGAAGTGTGGGGGAGTGCCTCTTGCAGCAATAGCAATAGGAAGTCTCTTGCGCTTTAAAAGAGAGGAGAAAGAATGGCTCCGTATCAAGGAAAGCAAACTGTGGAGCTTGGAAGGTGAGAACTTTGTCATGCCTTCCTTGATACTAAGTTACTTGAACTTGCCCTTAAAATTGAGACAATGTTTTTCCTTCTGTGCATTATTTCCCAAAGATGAAATAATAAGCAGGCAGTTTCTAATTGAACTTTGGATGGCTAATGGATTGGTTTCGTCCAATGAAATGGTGGATGCAGAGGATATCGGAGATGAGTTATTTAATGAATTATATTGGAGATCAATTTTCCAAGATATTAAGACAGATGAATTTGGCAAAATTACAAGTTTCAAGATGCATGATCTTGTTCATGATCTTGCTCAATATGTTGCCGAGGAAGTCTGTTGCAGTGCAGTTAATAATGGTATAGCTGATGTGTCTGAAGGAATCCGGCACCTATCATTTTATAGGATAGCCTCATGGAAACAGGAAGTTAGTTCAATCCAGTCGGGTCGATTCAAATCTTTGAAGACCTGCATATTAGGGGAACATGTTTATCTATTTGGGGGTCGTTCAGTAGAGGCATTGAAATCTAATTCTTTGCGGATGCTTAACTACCACCGCCTAGGAAGTTTGTCAACTTCAATTGGTCGTTTCAAATATCTAAGACACTTAGATATCTCTTCCGGATCGTTCAAATCTCTTCCGGAATCCCTTTGCATGCTCTGGAATTTGCAGATTTTGAAATTAGACAATTGTCGTTATCTGAAAAAGTTACCTGCTAGTTTGGTACGCCTAAAAGCTCTACAGCATCTATCATTGATTGGCTGCTATTCTTTATCAAGATTTCCCCCTCAAATGGGGAAGTTGACTTGTCTAAGGACTTTAAGCATGTATTTTGTTGGCAAGGAAGAAGGGTTCCAGTTGGCAGAATTGGGACGGTTGAACCTTAAAGGACAACTTCACATCAAGCACCTGGAGAAAGTAAAAAGTGTAATTGATGCTCAAGAAGCCAACATGTCGAGTAAGCACCTGAATAATTTGCAGTTGTCATGGGGGAGAAATGAAAACTGCCAATCACAGGAAAATGTTGAGCAGATTCTTGAAGTGCTTCAACCGCATACCCAACAACTTCAAATTCTTGCTGTGGAAGGATATACAGGTGCATGTTTCCCACAATGGATGTCCAGTCTTTCTCTCAAATATTTAAATTCTTTAGAACTTGTGGATTGCAAAAGCTGCTTAAACCTTCCGCAGCTAGGGAAACTACCTTCTCTGAAGTATCTAAGTATATCCAACATGAGTCGTGAAATAATATACTTATACGAGGAGTCCTGTGCTGATGGAATTTTCATAGCTCTGGAATCTCTTATACTGGAGAAGATGCCGAACTTGAAAAAGTTATCAAGGGAGGATGGAGAAAACATGTTCCCGCACCTTTCAGATCTTGAAATTATTGAATGTCCTCAATTGTTAGGGCTTCCACGCCTTCCATCTATGAACAGTCTAACTATACGGGGGGAAGGAAACCTGGATTTACTAAATTCAATTTATCAATTTGGTAGTCTTGAACAGCTATATTTGGGAGGAAACAAAGAGCTAACTTGCTTTCCAAATGGGATGCTAAGTAACCTTTCTTCTCTAAAGAGACTGCACATTTTTGGGTGCTCCAAACTTGAGGAGTTACTCCCAAATGAAGTCGTTAACCTTGGTGCTCTCCAACAACTGGACATAAAACATTGCCAGAGCCTCAATTCATTAACAAATGGAGTATTGCAAGGGTTGCACTCTCTCAAGAAATTAGTTATTGTGGGGAGCATAAGTTCAATATGTCAGCAGGTTTTCAATACCTTACTTGCCTTGAGCAGTTGGCGATTCATGGTTGCTCAAAAATTGAAGGATTACAGGAGGCTTTACAGCATGTGACTGCCCTGAAAACCTTAATATTGTCTGATCTTCCAAACCTAGTATCCCTGCCCTCCTACTTGGGAAACCTTGGCTCGCTTCAAATTTTAGCTATTTCTAAGTGCCCCAAGTTGACGTGTATTCCAATGAGTATCCAATCCCTGAAAAAGTTGGGAATTTACGGCTGTGAAGAGTTAGCGAAGCGATGTCAGCTGGAAACAGGGGAGGATTGGTCAAATATAGCTCATGTTCAAGATATTGTAATACAAAACAGTGGAGCGCGCTTCTGCTTGTGCGGATGGGGTGATGAGGAACATAAGGCTGCAGCTTTATTCAAGAACGACCGCCCTCAAGAATTAGAAGATCTATATCTCCATTACGCACTGGCGCAATTAGTATGATATGTTTACAGTTTGTTGATGGTAACCACCTTATATTATGTAACGTAGATGAGAATATTTTGTTTGCCATCTTCTGGGGTTATTCCTCTTCACAATCACCCTGGAATAACGGTTTTTAGTAAGCTTCTTTTTGGAACTATGCACATCAAATCATATATGATTGGGTCGTTGACTTGCCTCCTGAATCTCCTATCATTTTCAAACCCACAGAATGTAAGTACTTTATTTCCTGTTTTGTAATCTTTCCATATTGTACTATCCTCTACTTATTTGTGATGCTTTCGTACACTGGTACTTTTGCAACTGTAGGAGGGAGACAAGTTTAAATTTAGAATAGACATTAAATAGAAAAGGATAGTATTTTTTTAATGTGGGAAAATATAGAAGCTTAGAAGGAACATGCCATTGCCAAGTAGCATTGTGGTTGGACAAACCTATGAAATGTTAGTCATTAGCAAAAATCCCTGTTTTCTTTGTTGCTGTAATGATATTTAGACACCTAGGGACTCCAGAGACAACTAAACAGTGCAGGAACTCCACAACTCCACATACACCTCATTTTTCTCTTTATTTCTCTTCTTTTATCATATAAATCATATATCATATTCATTACTTCCCTCTCTTCTCTTCATTTCTCACTCTAGGTGTCTGTTGGGTGTCTCCCCTATGCAGTTCAATCTTCTTAACTTCTTTTGTTAAATCTGGAAAATGTAAATAAATGACTTTATACATTAGCATGTAAGAAAAGAGAAAAGTTCTCATTTTGACAATGACTAATGAGCTAGTACTGGTTGGTAATTTACTCATTCTATAGTAATTTTACCCTTTTAATTTTAAATTTGGTCTTCCTAGGCTCCTTCTTCTCCACTAAAAAACAGAAAACATTATAAAAGCAACTAACTTTCATGTTGTACTTATGCAGATCAGGCTCTGGAGATGCGGCTAGCAAAAGTTAAGGTTGATGCTGATTTCACGGGTCCTTGCAACCCCTCTATCCTTTACCCTGAGGATGGGGGAAACATGCACTGTTTCACAGCAGTGACAGCGTGCATGCTTCTCGATGTTCTTGGTCCTCCATATTCGGATTATGAAGGCAGACACTGCACATACTACAACAATTACCCCTTTTCCAACATTTCAGGTAAATTGCCACTAATTTCGTATGTGCTTGAATACCGGTTGAATGCAACGTTGATAAACTTTTATTCCAATCATGATAAGAGTTTCGCTCAATTTTTATCTTGAAGTTTAGTGCTAAGGGCACCTTTTATGAAATTTCAGTAGAAGGAATATCTATACCAGAAGAGGAAAGGAATGGTTATGAATGGCTACAAGAGAAGGAGCAACTTGAAGATTTAGAAGTTGATGGAAAAATGTACAGCGGCCCAAAGATTCATGAGAGCTAATCATTTTCTGTCACCCCAATATCTTCCAGTTCTTGTGACCACATGTTGCTTTCAAATATTCCTACAGATCCATTTTCTTTTGTTTTTTGCAGTCAATGTTGCGGATTCGATGCCGCCTTTTTCGGTTCAGTAGAGAACAATACATCTGTGTTCTTGTACTTTTTTCTTCTTCTTTTGTTTATGGAACATTAGGCACTTGACACTTGGTGCTGTTTTCAGTCTATAGTTCTTGTGTACATACCAATAAACAGAAAAGGGAAAAGGAGATAATGCTGCACAGGAAAATGAAGGGGCAATGAAATGAACTATTCGTCTGAAATTGAGCCTCATTTTTAGCATGCTTAGATCAGTTTCACTTTCATCAGAATCAATTGTGGTGTCCAGAAGCTACTTATAGAATTTTTTCCCCAAATTGATTTTGACTTCGGAGTCAAACCTAGAAAGATTTCCAAACATCTACTATCTTAGGCTGGCGGTTATTTACATTTAATTTTCTTTCAGATGATTCAGAGCTACTACACAACTGATGAATTTTGTGAATTTGTGTAACACACTTCAGCTTCTACTGTGATTGGAAATAGAGATTGTGTTGAGTGCTAATAATTCCCAGCAAGGCTTCATGATTTTTTTGTCTTCCATTTAGGCATGCGTGCTATAGTCGCTTCTCTGTCTACAATAGATTACCTTCATTAGTATCAGATTAACTAACATCCCTCCATGATACCATCTAATACCAGAGATGTTGATACTGCTTCTGCAATGGTTAGTTTCTTGCATATTGTTTTCATTGAATTATAATTGATGATGTACATGTTTCATTGAATAGTTATTTCAAATTTTTGCAAGGTGAGTTTAATCAACTGAAGAGGTGATTGTGTATAGCTTTGGATGAAATAGGTCAGGGGACCGTCAGTGTCATTAGAGGTCTGGGTCTGGGTAGCCCTCTGAAACATGCAAGCTATAGTTAAGCAGAGCATACACAATGATTTGGTGTACCGGAGGTCCAAGAAAAAGAATGACCGCAGCACATCTAGCTCTAGATTTTTTGAATTTTTGTGATTATGTTGTTGGATAATTATGTCAAATAATTTGTGTTTTATCTTTGGATAATTATAGTTGGATAATTTGTGATTAAGTTATTAGATTTGTGTTTTAGGTTATCTTATGTTGTGTTATGTGTTGTTTGTGTTTTATGTTATGTTAAGGTGTGCTGTGTTAGAACAATGTTATAATAAAATTGGTTCATGCAACTTTAATATCACAAGTAATAACAAACCGCGCATAAGAGTGCGGAACACTTAAATGTGCATAATTAATTTTTGGAAAAGTAATACCACACATATAAAGTGCGAAATTACTTTATGAAAAGTATGTGTGGGAATGTAAGGATATTTTTCTCATCAACTTTGAAGCCCGAATTCATGACCAAAGCACAAGGAAGGATCGAACTCACGATCTCAGGAGTTCAAACATCTACTTTTAATCAATGCGACTAACTGAATGAGAAAAGCAGGCAGAAGATTAAGAACTTTGCTCACCAATTTTCCCTTGTTTGAATTTCAATTATTAATTTGCTCATTCCTTTTTCTTTGGTGGATTTGAATTTTGATCATGATCCTATACAAAATTGGTGCTTTCCTTTTCTTAACATCATCCAGTTTTGATCATCAAAATGAATGAGCAGCTAGCGTTTGGATCTTATTTCATCTTCGCTGGTTTATATGGATGCATATATATTAATTACCAACTCACCACCTGTGTATGAGTTCACAAGAGCACTCACTTTGCCATTGGAGCCCAGTTTTTATGCTCCATCTTCTGTAATTTCTCTTCTTAGAACTGGTTTCCTACTTCGTTGAACTGGTTTTATATTATATTTACACAAACTTTATTTTTAATAGTTTCGCAGTGTGCCACGTTGTAGATGGGGTAGAAAGTGGTGGTCGTGAATGTGGGGTTTAAGTCGCATGCTGCTGGAGATGGGGTTCTCACCTTGTTGGTAAGCTTTGACGGCGGCACAATGGAGCACCGGGCCAGCTCCGGCAGAGGAACTCCGGTGACTGCTAAGGTTTGTTTCAATACTCTTTTTACAACAAGGGTCATAGAGCAAATTGGTAACTTTGTTTCAAAATGAAGTTTTTATTCATACCATTAGTTTGCTGTCACTTTCCCATTATCAAAGCAAATTTCCCATTATTAAGTTGCTGGGCAACCCTCGGAATATCCCGACGCTCCTACTCCAGTGGGCCTCAGTTAGCCTCCCTAACATGTCATTGACGTCTTGCCCGGTAGTAGCTAGCCTCCCCAACATGTCACTGACATCCTGCCTAGTAGTCTAAAGGTGCTTTCTCTCCATTCTACCATCTTTGTAAAATAAAAAAATTACCCAGATTTTTCAATGAATTTCCAAAATTTGGAAACTTCAACGAAATCCTGAAACTGCATTATTAGTATGGGTCCCTTGTTGACTTCACAAGTCCCCACAAAAATGTCTCTTATCCTTATTAATCTTCTTGGCTGATACTAGTCTAGCACTGCAAATCTGCAATTCTCAAACTTTTGCATCTTCATTTTGTGAGGGAGATGGCTGAGGCTGTGCTTGAAATTGCTCTTGAGAATTTGAGCTCACTCATTCAGAAGGAGCTTGGCTTGTTTCTGGGTTCTGATCAAGAATTCAAAAGGCTGTCCAGCACACTCACTGCAATCAAGGCAACACTTGAAGATGCAGAGGAGAGACAATTCACTGAGAAAGCTATTAAGGATTGGCTGCGAAAGCTGAAAGATGCTGCTTATGTTCTGGATGACATCTTGGACGAGTGTGCCACTGAAGCGCTGGAGATGGAGAATGGAGGATTCATGTGTGGTTTATCAGACAAGGTACAAAGCTCTTGTTTATCATCTTTTCATCCCAAGCATGTTGTCTTCCGTCGTAGAATTGCTAAGAAAATGAAGAGGATAAGTGAGAGGTTAGATGAAATTTCTGACGAGAGGAGTAGGTTTCATTTAACTGAGATGGTTACACAGAAAAGAGCTGAGTGGCGCCAAACCACCTCCATCATTGCTCAGCCTCAAGTCTATGGAAGAGATGAAGATAAGGATAAAATTGTAGACTTTTTGGTTGGTGATTCTTCGAGTTTCGAGGACTTAGCGGTCTATCCAATACTAGGTTTGGGTGGACTTGGAAAAACAACACTTGCCCAACTTATCTTCAATCATGAGAGGGTAGTCAACCACTTTAAACAAAGAATTTGGGTGTGCGTTTCGGAAGATTTCAGCTTGAAAAGAATGACAAAAGCTATCATAGAATCAGCATCCGGGCATGCCTGTGAGGATTTAGATCTAGACCCACTGCAGAGGAAACTTATAGATTTACTGCAAGGAAGAAGATATTTGATTGTTCTGGACGATGTGTGGGACGATGAACAAGAGAATTGGCTGAGGTTGAAATCTTTACTGATACATGGAGGTAAGGGTGCTTCAATTTTGGTCACTACTCGTCTCCAGAAAGTTGCAGCCATCATGGGAACAATACCTCCTTATGAATTATCAATGCTATCTGATGATAATTGTTGGGAATTGTTTAAACAACGAGCATTTGGACCGAACGAGGTAGAACGTGCAGAGCTTGTGGGCATAGGAAAGGAGATAGTAAAGAAGTGTGGGGGAGTGCCTCTTGCAGCAATAGCACTAGGAAGTCTTTTGCGCTTTAAAAGAGAGGAAAAAGAATGGCTCTGTGTCAAGGAAAGCAAACTTTGGAGCTTGCAAGGTGAGAACTTTGTCATGCCTGCCTTGAGACTAAGTTACTTGAACTTGCCCGTGAAATTGAGACAATGTTTTTCCTTCTGTGCATTATTTTCCAAAGATGAAATAATAAGCAGGCAGTTTCTAATTGAACTTTGGATGGCTAATGGATTGGTTTCGTCCAATGAAATGGTGGATGCAGAGGATATCGGAGATGAGTTATTTAATGAATTATATTGGAGATCAAATTTTCAAGATATTAAGACAGATGAATTTGGCAAAATTACAAGTTTCAAGATGCATGATCTTGTTCATGATCTTGCTCAATATGTTGCTGAGGAAGTCTGTTGCAGTGCAGTTAATAATGGTATAGCTGATGTGTCTGAAGGAATCCGGCACCTATCATTTTATAGGACAGCCTCATGGAAACAGGAAGTTAGTTCAATCCAGTCGGGTCGATTCAAATCTTTGAAGACCTGCATATTAGGGGAACATGGTCATCTATTTGGGGGTCGTTCAGTAGAGGCATTGAAATCTAATTCTTTGCGGATGCTTAACTACCACCGCCTAGGAAGTTTGTCAACTTCAATTGGTCGTTTCAAATATCTAAGACACTTAGATATCTCTTCCGGATCGTTCAAATCTCTTCCGGAATCCCTTTGCATGCTCTGGAATTTGCAGATTTTGAAATTAGACAATTGTCGTTATCTGGAAAAGTTACCTGCTAGTTTGGTACGCCTAAAAGCTCTACAGCATCTATCATTGATTGGCTGCTATTCTTTATCAAGATTTCCCCCTCAAATGGGGAAGTTGACTTGTCTAAGGACTTTAAGCATGTATTTTGTTGGCAAGGAAGAAGGGTTCCAGTTGGCAGAATTGGGACGATTGAACCTTAAAGGACAACTTCACATCAAGCACCTGGAGAAAGTAAAAAGTGTAATTGATGCTCAAGAAGCCAATATGTCGAGTAAGCACCTGAATCATTTGCAGTTGTCATGGGGGAGAAATGAAGACTGCCAATCACAGGAAAATGTTGAGCAGATTCTTGAAGTGCTTCAACCTCATACCCATCAACTTCAAATTCTTGCTGTGGAAGGATATACAGGTGCATGTTTCCCACAATGGATGTCCAGTCTTTCTCTCAAGTATTTAAATTCTTTAAAACTTGTGGATTGCGAAAGCTGCTTAGACCTTCCTCAGCTAGGGAAGCTACCTGCTCTGAAGTATCTAGGTATATCTAACACGAGTTGTGAAATAGTATACTTATACGAGGAGTCCTGTGCTGATGGAATTTTCATAGCTCTGGAATCTCTTAAACTGGAGAAGATGCCGAACTTGAAGAAGTTATCGAGGGAGGATGGAGAAAACATGTTCCCGCGCCTTTCAGAACTTGAAATTATTGAATGTCCTCAATTGTTAGGGCTGCCGTGCCTTCCATCTCTCAACAGTCTAATGATGCGAGGGAAAGGAAACCAAGATTTACTAAGTTCAATTCATAAATTCCACAGTCTTGAACATCTCTACTTGGGAGGGAATAAAGAGATAACTTGCTTTCCAAATGGGATGCTAAGTAACCTTTCTTCTCTAAAAAGACTGCACATTTTTGGTTGCTCCAAACTTGAGGAGTTACTCCCAAATGAAGTCGTTAACCTTGGTGCTCTCCAACCACTGGACATAAAACATTGCCAGAGCCTAAATTCATTAACAGATGGAGTATTGCAAGGGTTGCAGTCTCTCAAGAAATTAGTTATTGTGGGGTGCCATAAGTTCAATATGTCAGCAGGTTTTCAATACCTAACTTGCCTTGAGTATTTGGTGATTCATGGTAGCTCAGAAATGGAAGGATTACATGAGGCTTTACAGCATGTGACTGCCCTGAAAACCTTAGTATTGTGTAATCTTCCAAACCTAGAATGCCTGCCTGCCTACTTGGGAAACCTTGGCTCGCTTCAATTATTAGCTATTTCTAAGTGCCCCAAGTTGACGTGTATTCGCATGAGTATCCAATCCCTGAAAATGTTGGGAATTTACAGTTGTGAAGTGCTAGGGAAGCGATGTCAGGCAGAAACAGGGGAGGATTGGTCAAATATAGCTCATGTTCAAGATATTGTAATACTAAACAGTGGACCGCTCTTGGGCATCAGCGGGTTGAGTAAAGACGAACATATGGCTGCAGCTTCATTCAAGCACAACGACCTTGAAGAATTAGAAGCGATCTATTCCACACTGATGTTGCAGCAACAGTTACTGCCAAATAACTGAGACTTCACAAACGTGAATGAAAAATGTTTCTACACCTTTCAGAATTGGAGTTGATTAGTTTCTCTGATTCTCAAATGTATTACTAATACTGATGTGTTTCTAGTTATTTTCTTCCTTTCTAATGCTGATTTTGTTTTCTTTCACTCTGTAAGTGTGAGAGGAAGGTGGTATAATGTACAACTGTTTGTCATTTTACTACATTGAGGTTTTATAGGTGGTCCATATCTTTCATTCTCATACATAATGTTGATTGTTGAACATGGGCAGTTAATTTGAGATGTTACTGTCATATTGATTTGGATCAGTGCATGACATAATTTCATATTTCATGAGGCTAGTGGTGGATAGATTTTATTTTCAAAATGAAATATGTTGTTTGTGATGGTGTAATTTTAACAACATATATATAATTTATTTTAAACCTACAATTCTTATACATGTTAATTAAGTGTTGATCAATAAACCTCTGGAGTAGTACACTCAACTTAAGGCCAAAATGAAGAGGTACTAGAGTAGCACACTCAACTGTGAATTAACTACTTTATATGTTGTATTTAACTGCGATATTCAGAGAAGTTCATCCCACCAATGTGAACAACCAAATTGTTGTACTGATATGCAAAATCCAAATTTTGTTTATTTTTGATAATGCAATAAAATGTAAGAACGTGAGTGCATTGTCAGTGTAAAGTTTCTTTACACAAACGTCTAATGATTGATCTCACATCAACAAATAAATTAATTTAATTAAAATAAAAAGAATGTAATTACTTCAAATGTTGCATTTTCAGTGTAAAGAATTACCATCAAAATTAAACTCATAAATTATTACATGTAGTACAATATTTCTAAGAAAAATTGAATTATTGAAACTCATATTTATCACAGTAAGATGACACAACAAAGAACCAGGTCTCAAACCGTGCTTGGTGTGCTATATATAAGGCATAGTCAGAGAGCTACCATGTTCCAAATTGACTAGCCATTCCTTTGTAGGAAAATGAAGACCAAGATCTTTGTGCTACTATGTCTTCTCTTCTTAGCTGCTTCTGGGTTTGTCAATGGCTCTGCTAAGAAGGAGAAGGACCATATTAGGTTATTTGAGCTCAAGAAAGGTGATCTTTCTTTGAAGGTTTCCAACTGGGGTGCAACACTTGTGTCTCTAGTCCTTCCTGATAAGCATGGTACCATATATGTATCTGTTTTGATTGTGTTCAAAATATCCAATTTAATTTCTTCTTTTCTGTGCATTAATTATGAATATGTTTCTTAATAACATCTAATTGTTTTCATTAACTATGATTTAATTTGTCTCAGGGAAGTTGGGTGATGTTGTTCTTGGATATGACTCTCTCAAGCAATATACTGTAAGTGTCTAAGTTAAGAGATAAGGATAAAACTTCTCAATGTTCTTCAACTTCGATTGATTCAATGAAATATTTGATAGCTAAGATTTGGATTTTGGGGTTTACTTTGTTTGTCACTTTGTGTTGCTCACCTAATCCTTTTGAATAGTCAGCGACTCAGCGGTCACCGCTTGTTTGTGTCCTACTCTTAAGTAATTAGCTAGGCACCACATATATATCCGATTCTGAATTATTCATTTTGTTTTATATAGTTTTTTATTTCATTTAGTTTTTAAACATTTAGTATTTCATGTAAATGTGTTGATAAAAAGTAGTCATGGAAATTAAATATGATGAAAATTTGCAGAATGATTCAACATACTTTGGAACTACTGCTGGTCGGGTTGCTAACAGAATTGGAGGAGCTCAATTTACTCTAAATGGAATCCATTACAAATTAATTGCCAATGAAGGAAACAACACGCTTCATGGTACACTTTTTTTTTTCTGAGGAAGGTTAATCTTTATTTTTGAATTAAGAAATTTATTTAAAAAAAATCATTAAATTAGAGATTTTTAAATAACCAAAACCCGTAAGCGAAATAGGGTGAGAGTGAAAGTAATTGGGTCGAAATGAGCGTCTCCTTTGTAAGTTTCATTGCCGTTTCCCCCCAAAACCATCCAAATAAGTTCTAAGTAAACACATAATCTTTGATTATAATTGTATGGTGTTTGTAATTTATCCTATATGAGAAGGCGTGTTGAAAGATATCACATAGTACTCTCTGATTTCCCTTAGGTGGACCCAGAGGATTCAGTGATGTTCTATGGAAAGTGGAAAGGTATGTAAAAGAAGGTGACAAACCCAGAATCACCTTCAGTTACCACAGTTTTGATGGTGAAGAAGGTAATTAAACATTGCCATTATATTTATTTTATTTATTTATTCAATGTAGATGCACTTTGAATTCCTAATTTCTGGTAAGAATTGGAACTGCACAGAGTGTTTGTGATTTGAATTATGTGTGTATATATAGGATTTCCTGGTGATCTGCTGGTAACTGTGAGCTACATTCTTGGGAGCAAAAACTCTCTGAGTATAATCATGAAAGCAAAAGCTCTAAACAAGCCTACTCCAGTGAATCTGATTAACCATGCTTATTGGAACCTAGGAAACCACAACAGTGGAAACATTTTAGGTGAAGTGGTTCAAATTTTCGGGTCCCGAATCACAGTTCTTGATAGCCATCTCATTCCCACTGGTGAAATTGCTTCTGTGAAAGGAACCCCATATGATTTCCTTAAGCCACAAGTTGTTGGGGCCAGGATCAACCAGTTGCCAAAAACTAATGGCTATGACATCAATTATGTGCTTGATGGTGGAAAAAGCAAAGGATTAATCAAATTGGCGGCGATAGTGATGGATAAGAAATCAGGGAGAGTGATGAAGCTCTTTACAAATGCTCCAGGGTTGCAGTTTTACACTGCTAATAAAGTGAAGAATGAGAAGGGGAAAGGTGGGTTTGTTTATCAACCGCGTGCAGGGTTGTGTTTGGAGTCTCAAGTCTTCCCTGACTCTGTGAATCACCCTAACTTTCCCTCAAGTATTGTGACCCCTGAAAAGCCTTATAAACATGTTATGCTACTTAAGTTTTCCACCAAAGCTCCATATGCTTTTTCACAGTCCTAAGCATTCTGAGCTTTCAGCCACTTTTCATGTGTGCTCAGTTTTCAGTGTAGCATGAGTTCATGCAAACTTTAGTTCAATAAAATGAATAATAAGGGAGTGCACATTTACCTCTATGCGTGTTATATATGTGAGGGAGAGATTAAGCTTAATTGCATTTCAAATAGTGTCTTTACCTTTAGATAATTTTAATCATTAATTTTTTCAATTAAAACATCCCTCCTTGTATTTCACATTAGTTAAATTTCCTCCTATGTGCTTTGATTCTACTTAAATTCCAGTGTGATATTTTTCTTTTTTAGTCGAGAGTATCCGGTGCCAATAACAGTAACTAATTTTCTCATTGCAGGTGCTCATATTAAGCGGTAAATAACTGATCACAAAATGTGTTTCATTCTCATAGATGAGGGACCGAACTCCTCACATCATAATTAAGGAACGACGTGAGCAACCACCGCGCCAACATCTCGGGATTAACAAATAGCTTATACACAATTTTGAAGTTTTTAATGAGTTTTTATATTTCTAAATAGTTTAATTAAATTTTTACTAAGTGATTGAATTCTTAAATGAAATAATCATTGCTAAACTTTTAACAATATGGTCTAATGCACATATCATGCACCGAAAGACAATCTAATTCATGCAAACATTCATATTCTAGTGAGACTAACTCTTTTTAGCAGATTTTTTTCTTTCTACACACAATACTCAAACTCGAAATCTTAAATAATAAATCATGCATGCACCACGTAAACCAACCACCAACTTTTAACAACTACTCATAATAAATTTCTCATAATAAGAATCACTTAAAAATTTTAAATCTATAAATATATCTCACTAAAATCTTCTATTAAAAGTTCAATAAAAAGTAACATAAATATCATGTAGTGTGTAGTTTGAGCTAATGTCAAAACAGATGGCTCTGCAGTTGCATCATTGCTTCACACACTTCCCTCCCTTCACTTCAACAACTACACCTTCATCTCTCTCTGCTTCACCAACCACTTCCCTTCAATTCCCTTCACCATTCACAGATTTTCGTGGACCAAACCGTTGCCTCAACCTTAATCCTCTTCATTCTGGGAAAACCCATTTGCGGAACAACCACTGTTCCTCAATGGTTTCTTCTTCTTCTTCGACATTGTCAGCGCAGGACAAAGGTAAAAGATCCAAGAGTGTGTGGATATGGACCGAGAACAAGCAGGTCATGACTGCAGCAGTGGAGAGAGGATGGAACACTTTCCTTTTCTCCTCACACCATCAAAAGGCCCATGATTGGTCATGTGAGTCACTTCCCTCATTTCCCTTTTAAGTTTCATTTGGAAGGAAAATTTCAATACCCATTTGTTGTTTTTTCCTTTTTAGTTCACATTTGATACAATATGTTAGGACAACCTTGAAAAGGTTAGATTTTTCATGCAGTAGTACAATTTGTTAAATACATGATTGGATAATAGTCAAAGAGGTTGGGAAAAATCTAGGCAATGTTGAATTCAGAAACATTTTTGTTATGTTGAAGTTGCTAAATGTTCATCATAATTCATAAGATGGCCTTAATTGTTTAGTATTTATGTTTTTTTTTATGATGAGTAAAATGGAGTTTGAGCTGGTATGTTTAGTGATGTGGATATTTTATCATGTCTAATTTTATGAATTTGGAATTTTGGCCATGATGGGGTGAAGCCATTGCGGTAATATGCCCTCTTTTTGTTGGCGAGGGAGAGATTTTGGATGGACAGGATAAAAGGGTAGCCACAGTTTTTGATGTTTCAACTCCGGAGGAACTAGAGCGACTAAGACCTGAGGAAGAGCAAGCCGAGAACATTGTAGTTAATTTACTAGACTGGCAGGTATGCTTGTGAAAAACTGCTATATGAATTGTCATGGATAGTTTGGAAACTTGTCATCCATTGATTTTTTGTTTGTAGTTGACACATACTACCAATTTGGTTTGGAGGAAGATAAGATCAACTTGTTTTTCTACTTTATAAAGTGTGGTTACTTATATTAAGAGAGTTTGCACATGTTTATGCTACCTCTTGTTCATGGTTGCGTTCTAGAAGTTAGATATAGGCTACGAAATATCAGTTACAATTAATACCTTGTTGAAAATATTTTGTATAACATTAGCTAGTTTAGTTTGTAGTAAATTGGTGAAATCGATTGACTTTCAAATATGCTTTGATTCCTTGATTAGTTTTATGTGTATTATTATTGTAACTCATACTCTTTATATGGAAGTTATTCTGCCTGTTTGTGACGACCATAATGTAATGGATGCGATTCTGCCAGATATAACCTTATTCATGATATAATTATGTTTCACTCTATGCCCTCCTTTCTCCTTTTCATGACTCGTAATGACTTCGACAGTTAGCATTATTTGTTTCCTGCATCACCTCAAAAGCTTGGACTGTCATTTAAAAATGTAGTGCTATTATTTTTTTTTCAATAATTGACATTTATCATTTTCGATGACGTACAATATGTTAACTTTCTTCATATGCAACTGATCAGGTAATACCAGCAGAAAATATAATTGCTGCATTTCAAAGCAGCGGAAAGAAAGTGATTGCCATCTCTAGTAATGCATCTGAAGCTCAGATATTTCTTGAGGTATATAACAGGAGACTAATGAAGTTAACTTTTCAGAGTTAAAGCTCATGTAATGTAAATCGTATATAATAATTATCTTTTACTTTTAGCTTTAGTTCTCTCCTTATAGTTGCTCCCTTTGGATTTTATAGGCACTTGAACATGGTTTAGATGGCATAGTTTTGAAAGTAGAAGATGTTGAGTCTATTCTTGAGCTAAAGGTATTCCTGACCTCATTAAAGCTTCTTGAGTAATGAGGCTTGACCTCTTATTTCAGTTGGAAACTTCCAGGAATATTTTGATAGAAGAACAGAAGAAAGCAATCTATTGAGCTTGTCCAAAGCCACCGTGACACATGTTCAAGTGGCTGGAATGGGGGATCGCGCTTGTGTAGACCTGTGCAGTCTCATGAAACCCGGTGAAGGACTTCTTGTATGTATTGCAATCCTTTCCTCTGTAAAGGTTAAATCATTATTCAGTTAATCTAGTGAAGCTGCCATTCTAATGGGCCAAATATTTTCCACAGGTTGGATCTTTTGCCAGAGGATTATTTCTTGTTCACTCAGAATGCATGGAGTCAAATTACATTGCTAGCAGGCCTTTTCGGGTGAATGCAGTAAGTTGTGCGTTCAAATCTTAGTTTGAAATTGATATATTCATGGCCTTTTACCTTGGATAAAATACCCCTCTTTTCATCATAATCCACAACAATGGGGTGAAAGTGTGAGACTGATGAAACCCTGATATTATTCAACAGAAAAATGTACAAGAAACAGATGAGTATTCGAGAGACTCATCACTCTCCTAATTCCCAATTCCCAAATGATCCCAAAGATACCTAAACCCTCTTCACACTCCCTTATTTATAGGCTAAGCCATAACTAACTAACTAACTCTAAATGCTAACCCTTAACTAACTAACTAACTCCAAGTACTCATCAATACTCCCCCCTAAACATCCACCTTGTCCTCAAGGTGGGGTAAAACACAAGCTTCTTTAAACAAACAAAAAACAAATACTCCAACAGTTGGGCCTGGCCCATTAGAGTAAGGGAATGAACTGGTCTGTAGATGATTGAGAAAGAAAAGTTCCTCTTGGGCCCGTTCCTTCTGTTTAGCATTATGGGCTTTGGCCTTGTGGTCAAACTTTGACCCAATTCTGAAAAATCTAGCTGAGCCAGCCTTGCTCTGCTTCGTGTGAACGCGTGTGCGTGTGAAGACAACGGAAAGACCACACCCAACCAGCGACGACGGAAACGAGCGTCCCCCGCCATAACTGCAAAGTCCGGTGGCTTCGCCGGCGGCCGTGAAACGGTTACCGACTTGCGAATGAGCGAGCGCCCTTTACTCTCCTCCGTGCGAACTAACTCGAGGCCACAGTATCCCACCACCGCTGTCTCAGCCAAATCCGGTGGCTTAGCTGGAGGACGGTTGGCCACCAAGTCCGATCTGCAAGAATCGCCAAGGATGAAGTGTGAGCTGCCACCACTGCGGTCTGGTGGCTTAGTCTCCAGTTGAATGGCAACCATCGAAGAGCAAAGAACAGAGGTCTGAATGAAGACCTCCGTCCAGCAAAAGAACGTGTCCGGCAGTCGATTGGCGGTTACCGCCGTGCAGAGACATGAATCCGGCGGTTTCCGCGGCGGCCGTCTCTCCCAATCGAACCCTAAATCACTGATTTGGGGCAAAACGATTGGTTGCACCTTCTTCCTCCCATGAATGCTGCAAATCTGCCATTTCTCCATTGAAGAACCTTCCTGTAACCGCTTGATTTTGATTTCCCCTTCGGCGTCGATCTTCTCCCCTTTCGCCGTCAACGTGCAATCGATGTAATCAACCACGGTGACCGGTTGACACCGTGACACCTCCGCTGTTTGCTCCGCCGCCATTGCAAACTCCGAGTCTTTCCGCGACGCTTCCATCTCAGAATTCTCCGGCGAATATGGCTTGATCTCTGATTTCGCCAACAGCACTGAATTGGCCTCAGGTTTGGCTTCCACCACAACAGTTCTTCGTTCTGCCTCCAAGACTTCTTGCTTCCCAGGGATTTCTTCCTCCTCTGAATCTTGAACTGGTTCTGGCATGTACGGTTCCAATTCTGGTTCGAATTTCCTCAACAGAGCCTCCACAAATTCCCACCATGTTGCCTTCTGATTGCGTCTTCTCCAGCAAAACCACCACATGAAAGCTTCACCAGTCAAAGCCTTCTCTGCCCCTGAGAATTTCTCCTCTTCGGATACTCCCTTGGCCTCACAGTGTTGCTCCACCATAATGAGCCATCCGTAGGCCTCTCTTCCATCAAATTCTGGAAACATCTTCACGAATTGATGGCAATCACAGCACCTAGATCGGTGCTCTGATACCAATTGATGAAACCCTGATATTATTCAACAGAAAAATGTACAAGAAACAGATGAGTATTCGAGAGACTCATCACTCTCCTAATTCCCAATTCCCAAATGATCCCAAAGATACCTAAACCCTCTTCACACTCCCTTATTTATAGGCTAAGCCATAACTAACTAACTAACTAACTCTAAATGCTAACCCTTAACTAACTAACTAACTCCAAGTACTCATCAGAGACTAACAGTAACCTACTCGGAAAATAGTCTCTGTGGTGATGTGTGTAATTCTCATCACTGAATCTATTATTTTGTACACATATTTAATGCTAATCAACATTGGTCTCTAATAATTCCAAAGATTTGATAGAATCTAAAATCATTTTAAAATATATTTATTGCTATAGCATGTGAAGAATTTTTATTAACAGAGAAACTTCATAACTCTCCTTTTCTTGTTTATCACTTCATTTTTCATTGCACTAAATCGGGATTCATTTACTTTTCAAAGCAGACTTTGGTCAGAAACTTTTAGAATCACACTAAGCTACTCTTAATAATTTTTTCCCCTTCTATTTTTCATTAATGGCAATTGTCAAGTATAATTTACGTAGTGTTAGTACAGGTTTGGAGATCTGTAAATCTGTAATTTGATTGATAGCTAAAACAGTTGTAATCGGTCATTGTGTTACTTTAATTGAGCACATCTACCTTTTTGGAAGGCGAAAGGTTGATATTTTGGAATTTTCAGTTTTAAAAGTGTATTCTACAGTAAAGGTAATCTTTATGAAATCCTTTTAACCAATCACTTACCATAACAGGGACCAGTGCATGCCTATGTTGCTGTTCCAGGAGGCAGAACATGCTACTTGTCAGAATTAAAATCAGGAAAAGAAGTGATTGTGGTTGATCAGAAGGGTCGGCAACGAATTGCAATTGTCGGGCGTGTGAAGATAGAAAGTAGACCATTGGTCCTAGTGGAGGCAAAGGTTTGTGTTTTCATTTTTGGCGAAATTGATTGAAAAAAGTTTCTTTTGGATTTTTCTTCAATTATGAGCTTCTTGCGGTACAGTACAGTTACTGTCGAATATCATGCTAAACCTTAAATATTGTCTTAAAGCTGTCAATCGCTTGACTGTATACTCTGAGATTAGAACTTCTCTTAGGCGTGTTTAGAAAGTTCTTGAAACTAGATATGTAACTATGTAAGGGTGATGGGCAGTTTCAAATATAACATGCGTGGTAACTGCTTACATTTTCAGAAATTGGTTCCAGAAATGGTTTAAAACAAATTTTAACTGAACTTAGCTGAAACTAGATGCAAAATAAACTGATTTTATATAACTAATTTTTCTTAAGCAGTTATGGACTAGTATTGAAATTTGCCACACTGTCCCATATTTAGCATTTAATGAAATCTGCATTTAATGTTTTCCTTATTTTGGGAAATATTTACTCTATACAACCAAAATTCATTCATATCTAATAGATTTATCATCGGAGTTCAGAAGTTGAAGTTACAACAACCATTGTGTAAAGGTTTGAACCTGAAACATTCTTGAGTAATATATTGGTCCTAAAATCAGATTTTTGTGGGTTAACATTTATGGTTTGCTGATACTGATTCTAAACTCTGATTTGGTAATGGTAATCATGTCATTTCAGATAGACTCAGATGATCAAACGATCAGCATACTTTTGCAGAATGCAGAGACAGTTCCCTTGGTTTGTCCCCAACAAGGTAATTCACTCGGTTTTCTATTTTCTGGTAGTTTCTTGAGTGTCCTTAAAAGTTGTCTGTTTCCCTATTCAGGAAATGCACTGTCAAAGACAGCTATTCCTGTGACCTCACTCAAAATTGGAGATGAAGTTCTGTTGAGAGTGCAAGGAGGGGCTCGGCATACAGGAATAGAGATACAAGAATTTATAGTTGAGAAATGAACAAATAATGATGTGTTCAAATTGTGCTTTTCATTCAATTTGTGAACTTATGTTCTCCTTGCAGCTCCTATGATGCTAGAGTAGCATATGATTTGGTTAGAGAAATGGAAAAGGGAGCTCGTATCTTGCTTTGCACAGTGACATTGAAGATGCAGAGTACAATCACAGACCAAGAGGGGATCAACAATGTGAAAGTTCTAGCACATGTCTTATAATACCTTCATTATTATTGAACTTCAATAATCATCCAGATATGTTTAGAGTAAATTCTCATTTTCACTCTTGATTTTGGTAAAAGTTATCATATCAATAGTACTCACCATTGCAAGACTTACTGGAATGAAGTGTAGGAATGGCATGATTGGTTACTTAAAAGTCTCGTATAGGCTATATAGCATTATTGTTTTCATATTAATAGTCTCTTCACTGATGAAACACTGAGGTCTCACGTATCTTCGACCTATACTTCTGTCAGTCACACTTGGTTTTGCATTAGACACTAATATGATTGGTAACAATTAGGTTGAAGACCTTCATTTATGTTTCTTTAATGCAGGATTTAATAAGAAAAGTCGTGCCAGTTTTGGAGACAAAAATGAGGTTTTACCCTAGGTTTTCATGTAACCTCAAAGTGCCTGTTAGAAGACATTTGATTTACCCATGAAACCATATTAGAAGGTTGGCACATAATGGTATCAATTTTTATTTCCCATCAGTACTAAATTTTCTCAGACTTCAAAAATATTTGGTGCGGAATTCTTAGAAAGCAATGAGTGATTACACAACTTGGTGAAAGAAACAACTGCAGGATGATGCATTGCTGCTTGAGAATATTGTTCTGTAGTGTAGGAGTTTCAAAGTGTTTGTACATGAAACAGTTGCAAAGTTGGTTCTAAAATATTGATATGGTTATTAATAATTATTTAGGATCCATGGATTTTTTTTTTGGTCAAAGGAGATCCATGGACTCAACTAGGCTGAGGATGTGATTCCAAAGATCAATTGAAGGCCAGCCCAAAAGACCAAAAGGGCGAGTAGGGCCTATAAGTTTGGGACATGATTCAATTCAAAGGTCAACCTAAAAAGTCTAGGAGGGTATTGCTATCTAGGTTCAGATTTGTTGCAAAAGGATGATAATTTGATCACGCTCCAATTCCACCCTTCCCATAGAGAAATAGAGAGAGAAGAGAGAAAATAAGAGATATAAGAAGTGATGTGATAGAAAAAGAAACACAAAGAAGGAGAAAGTGAGTAAAATGAGATGGAAGATAATCAGTATACCAGAACCAGTAAACTAGTTTGCATTTTGAAAAAGAAAAAAAAGGTTATGGGCATAAGAAAAAGAACTCATATAGCATTCAGTCTTGAAAACAACAAGAACCAGAGGAGCAGAACAATAACTACTGGATACTGATAAAAAAAGGAAGGGAGGATAACCTTAAGTGTTGGCTTTAAAACCAAACTTAAACATTCTTTCTTTCTCATGTCTATACTTTAGTTTCTATATATAATATGAAAAGCCCAAGTCATTACTAGGAAATAAAAGAGAGCATACACAAGATGAGATTCAGATGAATATCATCATGGCATTCCACCACTAGCTTTAGTTGAAGGAAGAGGAAGGTTGCACGAGGGGGCTCGAAAGTGACTAGGTCCCTTTCCTGATGTGCCAACTATGAAGCCATCATGGTTGGAGGAGCCAACAATCAATCCCTCAAATAAGGGTGAGGGTAGGGATGGTGGAGAGGAAGAAGCTATCTTCTCATGGTAACGAGGCAAAGAGCTGAGCACTTCCACCACTTCACTCATTGAAGGCCTGTCTATCGCTTCACGACTAATGCAACGATAAGCCAACTCCATTGCCCTTCGAGCACCTCTTCCTGAGTATAGACCTTTAAGTTGAGGATCCATCAGTTCACGGAACCCTTCTCCCCTTAACCTGAGTTTAGGCCGCGCCCATTCTACCAAGTTAACCTCATCTCGACGCCTTCTTTTGTCAATGGATCTTCTTCCTGTCAGCATCTCAAGCAGAACCACCCCGAAGCTATACACATCACTCTTGGCAGTAGGGTGGCCTGTAACAACATATATAATGGATTAGAAACAATCCAAACCATTCAAGTGTATAAAATGGTCATGTAGTAATAAAAGTTCGTATCTACAAGGATTGTGAGTTTAGTACAAATTCCTCTAGTTTTGTACTGGAAGATCAGATTAAAAGGTTGAAATGATGTATGATGTATGATGTATGATCTATGATCTGCTATACTAACCTGTCATGATATACTCTGGGGCAGCATACCCTTGCGTTCTCCATACCCGAGTTGAGACATCAGTAGAGTCTCCCACAGGACCATCCCATACAAGCACTGAATCAGAAAGTCTGGCATTGTAGTCCTGAAATTGATAAATGTTAAGATGGAGCGAAAGCTATTTGTTCAAAACTATCATCACATGTATGCAGCATTCGAGTTACCCTATCCAATAATATGCTGGAAGTTTTGAAGTTTCTATATATCAAAGGTTTCTCAGCATCCTCATGGAGATATGCAAGGCCCTTAGCAGCACCAAGCATGATTTTCATTCTCACTGACCACTGAAGGGGAAAATATAGTCCTGTAAATAAACAAAACATAATTACATATTATGTAATCTATCTCAAGCATACAATAATAACTCAGTTTTAAGCTAAAAAAAACAGTTAATTCTAACAAACTACTACAATAAATACAAAAGTTACCATAATCAAAAGAGAATAAATGTGTATTTACATGAGAGTGAACACTAATTTCTACAAATTACAACAAGTTGAAAGACTTACTCTTGAAGAGATGCTTATCTAAGCTTCCTTTAGATATAAACTCATAAACCAGTGCCCCTTCAGTGCAATAACCAATCAACTTAACAAGATGTGGGTGATCTAAACCACCACCAAGACGATTAATTACTTCAGTCTGCAACACATGAAACAATGATGACAGTGATCCATACAACAAAAGAAAATAACTAGTAGCAGATAAAGAAAGATGTTAATGAGAGTGTAAAGATAGTTCCATACAACAAATTCATGATGGCCTTGTGATCCATTTTTGTTAAGAATCTTGACTGCAACTGGGAGGCCGGTTGTAGGTCTTGAGGGGGAGGTCCCAGTGCGACTGACCCAGCCTTTGTAAACAGAACCAAGGATTCCTACACCGAGACGAAATCGAAAACCCCATGTTGCCAACTTTAGGTTCTCAAAGGTGTATTGCTTTAGATGGCGATAAACTTTCAATTCCTTGCTTAAAGATCCCGGAGCAACTGCTTGGTTTCTAGCATTGTGATCACTTGCAAGTTTCTTTCCTATTGATTTGCATGAAAGAGATATCAGATGACAGTCAAAAAGCAACATGGCATGTACAACAAAAACTTTTTATGAAAATGTGATTGAAGAGAAAGTGAGAATCGAATGAATCAAAATCCCACTATATATACGCATGCATGGAATCTAAATATGTCATCCCCTGAGGAATCAAAGAAGCTCATGCATTGAACAATTAATAACACACACATAGAAACCCAAAGGGATTTCACATAATTGTTTAACTAACACAGATATTCTGATAGGTGGTAGAGAGTCACAAGAAAATAAGAGAGGAAGAACATAATATAAGGGGTCAGAACCAAATTCGATCTTAGAAAGGCACATGAAATTAAACTAGAGTTGCGGGTTTCCCTAGTAGAGCTGGAGCAATGAGACTTAAGTATGGAAAAATTATATATCCACACCCCAATAAATTGAACAAATATAAGAATAATAGAGAAATAAGTTAGAGATACGATGATAATTTATAGAAAAGAAAAAAGAAAAAAAGTAGAAAATAAAAATGTGTGAAAATTGAATCAAAGCTATTGAGAGTTAAGATGCCACCATGACCATGACTATGCCATCAAAAAAGATAAAGATGACAAAAATCCAAATCTTCTCTTTTATCTCATTGTCTTTCTCCCCAATTAAATTTTTACATTTTAATAAAAATTACAATGTAAATTTGCAATACCCACATTCGTGTCTTTTTTTAATTGTCATAAAAATTATTGGTAAAACATGAAATTGGAACACAATTTAGATATAAGAGCTTAATCCAGATAAGTGAACCCTTAATAAAAAAAAAGACAAGAAGAAAATAAAAAGTCAAAAGTAAAAGAATAATAGGTAATATCATAGTAAAATGATAAAAAGTACTATGTGAAAGGTAAAGTAGTGTCTAACTAATAGAATTGACTAAATAATTTGTTCTTTTTTATTTTTAATTATATCTTCTCTTTAAAATAAAAATAAAAATAAATGAAAATGTTTTCTCTTTTTTATCTGCTCCGGAAAATGTTTTCTCTGCCACCTTTATTGGTTAGCATTATAAAAATTATTTTATTAGTTCTTGGAACAATTTACGACATATTGATGAAAAGAAAGCACAGATCCACAAACAAAGAAAAGCAAGGGAGTATCAGACAAGGAAATAACATTTCGTTGCCACTTTTCAAATTACAATAGTGATATTAAATCTTGGGATAATCCTCTACTTGGTCCCTATGGTTGTGTGGCCGTCTGAAATTAGTCCCTCCCCGGAAAATCTGAAAATCTAAGTCATCGGGTTTGGAAAGTGTGTGGAAATTAGTCCCTCCGAGGAGGACCTGCTCCACACACTTTTTCAAACGCGAGGACTTAGATTTTCAGATTTTCCGGGGAGGGACTAATTTCAGACGGCCACACAACCACAGGGACCAAGTAGAGGATTAACCCTTAAATCTTTGAATCTATCAAAACAATTCGATGTCAGTGTCAATTTATTAAAAGTTCTGATAAAATTTAAACATGACGTAACCTGTAACAGGAGTGATGGAGGAAGGTAGAGAACCATCTTGTTTGTTGTTGCTACTCGAGGCGTCTTCAGGTTTGGACCACAAAGCCATGAAACACCCAAACACCTTCATAAAAAAGCTTGAACCTTTGCTTTTTATACCTTCATTGTTTCTTCTTGTCTTGGATTTTGCCATATTCTGAGGTCCAACCTTAGTACAAGGACTTGCCATGTCTTAAGCTCAAAACCCTAAACGATAGACATAAAATTCAACACATAATCGATAATTCAAACCCACACAAGAAGGAAATTGGACCGATAAGCCTAAACGACATGCATTCATAACAAAAACTTTAATCGTATGTTCCGATCAACATTTTTTTTTCATCGGACTCAGAAACCCAGAAATTACCCATAGATGTTTCTCCTAAAATTTAATTTAATTTTCAAAATCAATTGTAGGAGATTCTCCAAACATGAATTCAAACACACACACAACAAGGAAACTAGATCAATAAGCCTAAACGATATGCATTGATAACAAAAATTTTATTGTATGTTTCGATCAACATTTTTTTCGCCGGATTCAAAAACCCAGAAGTTACACACAGATGTTTCTCCTAAAATTTGATTCAATTTTCAAAATCAATTGTAGAAAATTCTCCAAAACATGAATTGAAGCACAACAAAATCAGAAAAATAAAATGAGAAATAATAAGATTTAGTAAAGGCCCAGATTTCAGAGCCACTCTAGAACAGACGCCACCATTCATTATAAAAACGTACAACGAGAAATACCCACAATGGAAAACAAGGTTTGAAACATTTAGGTGATGAAGAAAAATTCTTAGATATCTAGATGATGATGAAAAAAGAGAGACAAATGCGAAGAAAGAAAAAGCAATACCAGAGACAAAGTGCGTCTACAGGAATTGGAAAATGGGGAGTGAGTGGGTGAGTCAAATGAGCGTTGGGAGTGGTCTTTATAAGTAGGATTGTAATCACTCTTAGTGTTGTGGCTTCACCCATTCAGCGGATTCAACGCACATGTCCAGCTAATAAGACAGAAACAAACAAAAACAATACGAAAGAAACGTTAGGTTTCGAGGGGAGCTCTCCATGAGAGAGAGAGAGAGAGAGAGAGAGAGAGAGAGAGAGAGAGAGAGAGAGAGAGAGAGAGAGAGAGAGAGAGAGAGAGAGAGAGAGAGAGAGAGTTCTGAGGAAAATATAATGAATGAACTAATTAACACTTAAAAAAACACAATTAGAGTGAAGAAAGGGAATTTTTTTAAAATTAATCAATGTTACAAAAATAAGTAAGAGAGGGATTGTATTAATTATTATTAACACTTTCAAAATAGGATAAACATGAATATTTTTTTTTTGTGTAAAGATAAAAAAATGAAAAGAATATTATCATTTTAGTTGTATTTTGTCCATATTTTAATATTATAGGAGGGGAACTTAGAAATATTCTTCTTTTTAAAATAGAATTTATATTTTATCATTTATTTTTTGCATAAATTTAACCAGTTTTTCACTTAAATCCGGTTAGATATTAAGGGGTGAAATTAAATAATAATTATCCATTAATATGGTAAAATGATACTAAAAGAAATATAATGTTCATGTATCAAAAAAATGATCAAAGCTAGTGGGAAATAAAATTAAAAGTTGCACTGAAAAAGAGGAAATAAAATTAAATGCAAAAGAAAGGGAATGCATATGCAACCAGCATTAGAAGTTAAACCCCGAAACACAGAAAACGCTGCTGAATAACGAGGCATGGAATTAATGTAGTACCCCAAGATTTTTAGCACATATGTTAAGAAATATAAATATACTGTTAATATTTTTTTATACGGTAAAAGTAATAGATAAATAAAAATAAAAAGATTTCAAAAAAAAACGATAGATGTAAAAAGAGCTAAGATCAAAGTATATATGAACGTCACAACAACAACAACAACAACAAATTTCTTTTTTGCAAATACTAAAATAGAAGGCACTAGAAATAAGCTTAAAGTCACTAATCCATGTTAAGTATCCAGAATTATCTTCCATCCATGTCAATGGAAGGAATGGACAAATCCTACTTCCTTCCTCCAAACACTACAAGAATTTAATTTGTCATTTTATAATATCCTATCATATCCTACTATACTATTTTTGAAACCAAAAAGTGTCAACTCTGACAAGTGTCACCTTCTTATTTTATGTCTTTTTTCATAAGTTTTCTCTCTCATACTGTAATTAGTAGATAAATGATGTCATATTTATATTTTTTTTATTTTTTATTAATTTAAAATATTAAATAATTTCATATTTTCAAAAATAATTAATGTATTAACATTACATTTAATAGTTATTAATGACACTAGAATAATTTAAAAAAAAAGTCAGTTGTGACTTTTTTTGAAAATAACTACAATATTAATTTGACATTTAATGGTTTTTAATGACATTAAAATAATTAATAAAAGTCAATTGTGACTTTTCTGCCATTAAGATCTATGCTGACAAACTTTTTTTTAATTATTATGATTTTTTTATATAATAAAAAAATTGAATGTAATATCTTACATTCAAAATAATATCAAATATGCCATATCAAATAGTTTTAAAGGATTGGTTTGGAAATTAACTTAAAATTTTTGTATTTTATGTTTTCATATATACATCAGGAAGATTAAAATGGTTTTAGTATATTGATTCAAAGCATAAAAAAATAGAAAAAAGGGAATTAGAATGTAACTAAGATTAGAAAAAAAAAACTTAAATAGGTGATATACGTATTTAAAAAAAAAGAGATGAAATATGAAAAGATCTGATGTATGCCAACAAAATACTCTTATTCCTTCCGTGCATGACGCATGATCAATACTAGTATGGCGTAAAAAATTAGTGACGACCTCAATACCGACACTAATGTTTGACAGTTAGCGTCAGTTAAGACGATGTAAGGTTGACGCTATCATTAAAATTAGGATTTCACTATTTTTAAAAAGTAGCGTTGATTGGTACTGACCCAAGATTATAGAGCTATTTTCTTAGGTCTTCAAGATACTTTTAGGAATATTTTAGCATAATTTAATTCTTTTAGGGTACTTAAATCTCAATTCATGCGCTTTAGTGTTTTTAGGAGTAGATGATGATTTTTAGGTCATTATTTTAGGTGTTTTCACCCTTATTCCTTATTTTTCTATGCAGGGACTTGAGCGCAATGGCACTGGATGGGTGTAGCGATCACACCAGCTCATTTAGGGAAACTGAGACATTTCACTAGGCACGATCACACTAAGATGCATGGCGCGATTTGCCTGTACCCTATTGTAGTTAAACCAGAGATTTCCGCTTTTATTGAAACTGGCAATAATCCATCTTTTCAAGACATTCTTCTGGTATAAAACTAGTCAGACCAGTAATAAACTCACATCCATGAGGTTCGATATTTTTATTACTACATAATGATTTTGTATACTTGCAAAAGAGTTAACAAGTTTTTGGGCCAGAGCTAATTGGCGTTGGCTAGGCTCACTCTAAGATTAAAAAAAAGTTGTCTCTACATCATTTGTGACTTTGTATCGACTCCATCCGCCACTTATTATGAGTCTAGATCCAACGGTCCAATGAGTAACGTTGGTTAGGTCGACGCTGATGTTAAATGAAAGGGGTCGTCCCGGCATTGTAAACACACTTTTTCTCTTAACCTAAAAAAACTGTCATTCTCTTGCTATCGCCGCTCCTCGCTACTCCAACTCCGACCACACCTCCTTTGATCACTCCGATGAATGCCACCATTCTCCTCGGGATTCCAACATCATTTGAGAGCACTTTGAGAGCGCCACCACTTCGTCCCACACTCACTACTTGTGAGAGCGTTGTCATCTGCGCCCTATTGGGCCTAAATGAGATGATTTAAACTATAAGGGATCACCCGCATTGGGCTAGTAAACCACAAGTGAGCTGGACACCACATCTTTTAGCCAAAACTTATAAAGTGCTCAAACTCGTCATTATCTTCCAATGTAAGACTAACTCACATTTGATATCACAAAAATCTCTCCCTCAAGTGTGAGTCAATCTCAAACAAAAGCGGAAGCCTCCAAATATTTGACCAATGAGACTCACCGCTTGATCACAACATTTACAGGAAGACTTTCGACACAAGAAGATGGTCGCCATGGTCAAACAATCATCGACTCTGATGCCACTTTGAGGCCTAAAGGAGATTTTTTAAACTATGGTGGATCATCCACATCCTTAAGGCATTAGGTGTATCATGTATGAGTCCTCTCACTTATGGGACTTACTCACACTTGATATCACAACGACCTTCCCCTCAAGTGTGAGTCCATCTCAAACGAAAGTTGAATTGAAATGGCCTCTGTTATACTGATTTATGCAAAATTAAAAGTGTCAGCAATAGTTGCATATTAAAATGAAAGCGCACCTGTTAATAATTCCACCTTGGGGTTCTCTATGAAACTAATATAACTATGGTGAGAAATAAAATTTCTCATACTTATAGGCAGTAAACCAATTTTTCATTTTAGACTGAAGTTGGGATTGTGTTGTTGGGTGCCTGTGTTTGCTTTCATTTTCTAGAAACTACACTTCACAGGCTGATGTTTGTGTTATCATGTGGTTTTGTATTTTCGAAAGGTTATGTAATTACATATGTAAGTAAATAAAGAATATTGTAACCTAATGTTCTATTCTATTCTAACATACTCATTCTGTTTTTCCAAATTTCTAAGCACTATGCAATTTGAAGTTGTAATTTACTTTATATGCTCATTCCTTTCAGTTAGCCTATCTATCATGATTGAACCATGAAGCATATTGGATCATTTGATGTAAGGTATCATGGACCTCTCTATTTTCTTAATCAAATTACCAGAGGGTGAGCGTTTGTGTTGGATCCATCAAAACCAATTCACACAACAAAAAGTTTCTTCTGAATAAAAACTCAAGGCTTGTTTCTCTGATTTTGAAGACCTTTATTGTTCATGACATGACAAAAATAATAGTTAAAGTGGTAAGAGAAACCAAAATTTACTAGCTTAAGTAACAAAACTTGGAAGATGCAGTGTGTTTCCTCTCAATACTGTATTTTCTCGGAGACATCAAATCTTTTGTAGGGAAATCTAAGAAGAAAGCAATGAACGATTACATGGCTGCTTGAGAATATTGTTCTGTACTAAAAGTTTCAAAGTGTTTGTAGTTGACATAAAACAATTGCAAAGTTGGTTCTCTAACATTCATATGATTAATTATGAATTATTCACTGAAGGATCTAAGGACTCAACTTGTCCCAAGGATGTGATACCAAACATCAATTTGTAGGCCAGCCCATAAGCCCAAAAAGGGTATAGAGTCCAAAGAGAGTAGGGCCTGTAAGTTGGGACATGTTTCAATTCACAGGTCAGATAAAAAAGTCTAAGATGGTATGCTATCAAGGTTTAGATTTGTTTTGAGAAATTCCATAAGCTGGGTGCAGAAAGAAAATAGTTTGTTCACGTCTCAAATTTCACCCACACTAGAAGTGAAATAGGAGGAGCGGAAAGACAAAATGAGAGACGTGATTAAAAAAAGATAGGATTCATAATATATTTTTTTGACATAAGGATTCAAAATATAATTAATGAGAAAATAAGTGTTTATCAGAAATAGTTATAAAACTAGTTTTCATTTTAAAAAAGTAAAAACAAAAGGTTATGGGCAATTGGGTGTAAGAAAATAACATATTTTGAGCTCCCTATAATAAGAAGTCAAAAACAAGAAAATATAGCTCAAACAGCCTAGCATCCAGTTCTGAAAACAACTAGAACTACATGAGCAAAGCAATACTAAACGAAAAGGAAGAGGAAGATAATTTAAGTTTTGTCTTTAAAACCAAACTTAAACATTCTTCCTTTCCTTTTCCTGTGCATACATAGTTTCTATACATAATGTAAAGTCCAAGTTATTACTAGGAAATAAAAGAGAGCATAAACAAGATGGGATTCAGATGAATCTCATCATTCATGACCTTCCACCACTAGCTTTGGGTGAAGGAAGAGGAAGGTTGCACGGGGAGGCTTTGAAGCGACTCGGTGTGCCCCTAGCTGAAGAGCCATTTATGAAATCACCATTGTCCGAGGAGCCAACATTCAAGGGTGATGGTGGGGATGGTGAAGAGGAAGAAGCCATCTTCTCTTTGCAATGAGGAAGAGAGCTGAGAACTTTCACCACTTCACTCATCACGGGCCTGTCTTTCGCGTCCCAGCTAACGCAATTCAAAGCCAAATTCATCACCTTATTAGCAGCTCTTCTTGAGTACTGACCTCCAAGCTGAGGATCCATCAGTTCATGGAACATTGATCCCCCTTTCCTGAGTTTAGGTCGCACCCACTCAACCAAGTTAACCGCATCTCGACCCCTTTTTTTGTCCATGGATTTTCTCCCGGTCAGCATCTCAAGCAGAACCACGCCAAAGCTGTACACATCACTCTTGGCAGTAAGGTGCCCTATAACAACATATATAGTGAATTAGAAACAATTCAAAGTTGTTAAGTATGCAAAATCGCGATGTAGTAATAAAAGATCGTATCTACAGGGATTGTGGGTTAGTACCAATTCCACTAGTTTGGTACTAGAAGATCAGCTTAAAATGTTGAAATGATGTATGATCTATGATGATTCACTATACTAACCTGTCATGATATACTCTGGGGCTGCATAGCCTTGTGTTCCCAATACACGAGTTGAGACATGAGTAGAGTCTCCCACAGGACCATCTCTTGCAAGCCCAAAATCAGAAAGTTTGGCATTGTAGTCCTGAAATAGAAAAATGCTAAGATGGAGTGAAAGCTATTTATTCAAAACTAGCATCACAAATATGCAGCATTGAAGTTACCTTGTCCAATAGAATGTTTGAAGATTTGAAGTCTCTATATATCAAAGGTTTCTCAGCTTCCTCATGGAGATATGCAAGGCCCTTAGCAGCACCAAGCATGATTTTCATTCTCACTGACCACTGAAGGGGAACATATGGTCCTGTAAATAAATCAAACACCATTACTTATTATGTGATCTATCTCTAGCATTGAATGGAACTCATGTAGGATTGTTGTCATCATGTTCATTGTTTTAGCACAAGAATAATCAATTAATTATATTCATTACTTAAACTATTGAAGCTATATATATTCTCCTCAAATAAATAAACAAACAAATAATTCCAACAAAGACTAATAAATCCAAAAGTTACCATAATCAAAAGACAATAAACATGTATTTACATATGAGAGAACATACGTTCAAAAAAAAACATATGAGAGAACATGAGTTTCTACAAATTACAAGTTGAAAGACTTACTCCTGAAGAGATGATGCTCTAAGCTTCCTTTGGTCATATACTCATAAACAAGTACCCTTTCTTCACCTTCAGTGCAATAACCAATCAACTTAACAAGGTGTGGATGATCTAAACCACCAAGATGGTTAACTTCAGTCTGCCAGACATGAAACAATGATGACATAGAAGTAGTAAGTAATTAGTGATGTTAAGAAAAGAAGGAAAAAAATGGTGTAACTGTAAAACATGTTAATTAGTGTAAGCATGGTTCCATACAACAAATTCGCGATGGCCCTGCAATCCATTTTTTTTAAGAATCTTGACTGCAACCGGAAGACCGACTCCGGGACTTGTGGGGGAGGCCCCCTTGTGACTGATCCAGCCTTTGTATACAGGACCAAAGCCTCCCTCACCGAGACGAGATTGGAAATCCCCAGTTGCCAACTTCAGGTTACGAAAGGTGAACTGTCGAAGATGGGGATAATGTTTCAATTCCTTGCTCAAGTGAGGTGTAGAAGGGCTCTTGCTTGAAGAGCCGGGAGCAACTGTAAGAAAAATGAAAAATATGATGAGTAATGTAATAGAAAAGAAAAGAGATAAACAAAGGTGGGGTGAAAATTAATGTGGTGAAAGAAAGGGTGGGGCTCAAAAAAATCAAAATCCCCCATTAGACACATGCCTGGAGGTTAAATCTTTCATCCCCTTAGCAATCAAAGAAGCTACTGCTTTGCACATTAACAACATAAATAGAGAAATGTACCATTCACTCAACTGTGTTGCACAAGTACTTCCACTAACATAGAACCCCAAAAGGAGTTCACAATTTCACATGATTGATTAATTAACACAGATTATGTTTGATGGTACTGGAGAAACACAATGAAAAATAAGAGAGAGGAAAAACAGAATTATATAACCAAATTTGAGTCTTATAAAGGCATCGGCAACTAGAGTTGGGGTTGCATATTGTGGACATTAAAAAAAAGTGAGAGATAAGAATCTCGAATGAGATGGAAAAAAAACTATAATAAAAAAAATGTAATAAGAAAAGAAAATACGTGAAAATAAGGTGATAGAAAAAAAAAGTAAATGTAAATGTAAACACTAAACATATTAAAGGAGTTCAAGTCTAACAATTGCATTAAGAAAAAGTCTAACAATTATAGTTACACCATAATACCCTTAATAAAAAGGAGAGAAATAGGAAAATATTTATGAGATAGATATAAATGATATAATGTATTATATGATGATAAAAATATAAATTATATATAATAATAAAGAATAATATACTAGATTTGACTGATTAATTATATCTTCTCCTATTCAAAAAAAAAATTATATCTTCTCAATTTTTTAGCATTGATTATTTTTCTTAGTTCTTAAGACAGTTTACAACAGGTCAATTTGAGAGAAGTTCTATTAAAATTAGAAAAGGATGTAACCTGTAACAAAAGTGATGGAAGGAGGTAGAAAATCATCTTGTTTGTTGTTAGTACTCAAGGCGCCATCAGGTTTGGACCTCAAATCTATGAAACACCCAAACATCCTCGTTAAAAAGCTTGGACCTTTGCTTTGGACACCTTCGTTGTTTCTTCTTGTCTTGGATTTTCCCACATTTTGAGGCCCAACCTTGGCACTAGTAGGGCTTGCCATATCTTTAGCTCAGAGCCCTAAGCAATCAGTCAAAAAAATTAGCAAACAATTCAAATGCACACACATAAAATGGAAATTTCATCGGAAAATATAAACGACATGCATAGATAATAAAAACTCTAATCACAAGTTTCGATCAACTTTTGTTTATTGGACTAAGAAACCCAGAAGCAACACAAAGATGTTTCTCCTAAAATTCAAACGCACACACATAAAATGGAAATTTCATCGGAAAATATAAACGTCATGCATAGATAATAAAAACCCTAATAGCAAGTTTCGATCAACTTTTTGTTTATCGGACCAAAAAACACAGAAGCAACACAAAGATGTTTCTCCTAAAATTGATTTTGTTTTCAGAATCAATTGAAAAAGAGGCTCCACACATGCATTAAAGCAAAACAAAATCATCTTAACAAAACAACAAAGTAACATAATTTGATAAAGGCCTGGAATTTCAGAATCATTCTAGAACATAACCGATGACCCCTTTCATCACGAATACCAAAAAAAAGCAAAACGCACATCGGAAAACGTGATTTGAAACATTTATGTGATGAAGAAAAGTCTAAGAGACCCTAATGATGGCGATAATAGAGAGACATATGCAAAGGGAAGAAAAGGCATCACCCGAGGCAGAGTGCGCCTGGAAGAGAAACAAATACAGGAATTGAAAATGGGGCGAGTGAGTGAGTGTATGAGTCTAATGAGCGTTAGGAAGGGACTTTATAATGTGGCTTTAGATGATAGAACACATGTGGCCGTGCAATAAGGCAGAAACAAATATAAACAAAATGAAAGAAACGTTAAGAGTAGGAATAAATGTGACTGAGGAGGCAGTTGAAAATAATGAATGTTCTGAGAGAAAGTCAGGGAATGAATTAATTAACACTTTGAAAAAAACATCACTAAACAAAAAAATGAATTAATGAATGAAGACATGACAACGAACTAAAGGCAGTAGAATTAATGGATGTGATAGAAAGAAGAAGTAAATGACCTGCATAGATGACGTAATGAAAATTGCATCAGAAAACATAAACAACAATATGTATAGATAACAAAAGCTTTAATAGCATGTTCCGATCAACCTCTCTTTCATCAGACCTTGAAGCCCAAAAGCTACACAGAGATGTTTCACCTTAAACTTGATTTTGTTTTAAGAATCAATAGTAAAAAGAGGTTCCAAACATACAGTAAAGAAAAACAAAATCAACAAAGAAAAAAAAGGAACGTGATTTAGTATTGACCTAGAATTTCAGAATCATTCAAGAACAAAGCCCCCCCCCCCCCCTCATCATGAATACATAAAACAAGCAAAACGACATGGGGAAACATGATTTCAAACATTTTTGTGATGAAGAAAAGTCTAAGAGACCCAAATGGTGATGTTCATTGAGAGACATATGAAAAAGGAAGAAAAGGAATCACCAGAGGTAGAATGCGTCCAGAAGAGAAACAAATGCATGAATTGAAATTGGGGCGAGTGAGAGAGTGTATGAGTTTTAAAGAGCGTTAGGAGTTGACTTTATACAAAAGAGAGAGAGAGAGCGAGAGAGAGAGAGAGAGAGAGAGAGAGATAACAATTGAAAATAATGAATTTTTTGAGAGAAATTCAGGGAGTGAGTTAATTAACACTTTGAAAAAACACCACTAAACAAAATAATGAATAATGAAATGAAGAGAGGACAACAGAAAAAAAAACAGTAGAGTTAATGAATGTGACAGAAAAAAGAAGTAAACGACCTGCATAGAAGATAAAATGGAAATTGCATAGGAAAACCTAAGCGTAAACGACATCCATAGATAAAAAAAACTCTAATAGCATGTTTCGATCAACTTTTCTTTCATCGGACCTTGAAACCCATAAGCTACACAGAGATGTTTCTCCTTAAAATTTATTTTGTTTTCATAATCAAGTGTAAAAGAGGCTCCAAACAAGCATTAACGCAAAACAAAATGAACAATAGAAAAAAAATTAGCGTGATTTAGTAACGGCCTGGAATTTCAGAATCTACCCGAACCGAACATATGCCCCCTTACATCATGAATACATAAAACAAGAAAAATCCACATGATGAAACATGATTTGAAACATTTTTTGTGATCAAAAAAGGTTCTAAGAGACCCAAATGACGATGATAAAAGAGAAACATATGCAAAGGGGAGAATAAGCATCACCAGAGGAAAAGTGCGTCTAGAAGAGAAACAAATGCAGGAATTGAAAATGGGGTGAGTGAGTGAGTGTATGAGTCCAATTAGCGTTAGGAGTGGACTTTATACGAAACATTGCCATTACTCTCATCGTTGTGGCTTTAGCTGATTGAACATATGTGCCATTGTAATAAGGCAGAAACAAACAAAAACAAAATGAAAGAAACGTTATGTTTGGAGGGGGGAAATGAGTGATATATGTGCTGAGAGCTCTGCATGAAAGGGTGGGGTGGGGGGGAGATAGAGCAATTGAAAATAATAAATATTCTGAGAGAAAGTCAGAGAGTGGATTGATTAAGACTTTGAAATTAAAAACATCACTAAGTAGAAAAAAAATGAATTAATGAATGAAGAGAGAACAACAAAAAAAAGCAATAGAATTGATGGGACACTTTAAAATAGGATAAACATCAATATAAATTAAGAAAACATGTAATAAAGTTAATTAATAGGACAATTTTATGGTTGACCATGTTAAAGATAAGAAATAGGCATATTCAGAAATGTAATTAATACCATTAATTTTAAAAAATATATTATATTTTTTCATATTTTATTCATTGAAATATATTTTTATCTCTTAATCTCACTTATTATTTTTATAGGGGCATTAAATGGAAAAATACACCGATAAATGTTTCATTGGAATTCTAACTTGTGAACAATGTTACAAAGTCTAATGTATTGACTATTGATTTTGAAAAAGTTTATCCATCTTCCACATGTACCCTTAATTAATTTATTGAGTAGTGTTGAAGAGAAATAATTACTAGTGAATATCAAAATTTTGAAATTACAAAAGTTTAATAAATTTATGCAAGGGTAGATATGGGAAAGAATGATATTTTTTGATGATAATTAATAGGAGTTTTATATAAATGGTCTCTGAAGGGTCTTATAATCAAGAACAAATAAAGTTTTTTTAGTTGTATTTTGTTCTTGTTTTAATATTTTATGAGGGGAACTAAAAAATATTCTTATTTTTTTTTGAAAAACTTCAATTAAAATTTATATTATATCATTTATCTCTTGTATATATAAATCAAATTTTATTTAAGTTCTATTAAATATTGAGGGTGAAATTAAACAATAATTTCATTGTTCCTTGGTGAACAGTTGGGGTTAGTTTACGATCGCGTCTATAACTGTCTATTACTTTTGGCTGTTACCGACCATCAAAGCCTTTAATTTTTTTTATATTTTTGTAAGGGGAGAAGGTGATGAAGAAAACGAAGACAAAAACATGGATTTTACTAGTGAACTTTCACCTTTCCAGGGCCATACTATTATTTGAGTCTTCATGGGCCTTAAATCCCAATAGTTAGTTTCCATCCATTATAGCCAGCGGCCCAAGTGCAAGGCTAATAGGCCCAAATAACTTGTCACTTATATGTTGAACCAGATTTTTTGTTAGTATTTCATTAAAAAAAGGTTAATATTACCAATGCCAAACATACCTCTAGAAATGCGTGTCGATCCTGTTGTCGGTGAAGAAGCAAGAGATCTTCCAATAATGACACTTGATTATTAATCATAGTCTTATTCAATAGGAGTTGACCAATTCATTATCATGTGCTGCTCTCCTTTAATCCCCCAATCAATAACAAAGCATTAACCCACTATATATTTTTGGAATATCTTCTATGACACTGTCGAAACACTTGGCACATTAGCACTTAGCTCTTTACATAAAATATTTAGATCTTGGATTTTGCTTTCCTAAATTTTAATTTATGTACATAGTTAAAAGAATGATGATTGCAAACCTCATCCTTAATTAGGAGATCTAGAGTTTAATCATAGTTTCAGTACATTTTTGTTGTAAGCAGTTTACTACTTAGTAAAAGACAAAGAATTTAGTCTCTAATATGAATGCTCTAACTTGAAAAAACAATTTAGAAGTGCATTTACAAACAAATGTGTTCTCACTCCTTGATATAAATGCTTCCATACATGTATGCATGCGTCTCTTTTATTCTTATTTGGTGTCTCCTGCTATGTTCTATCAATCAAACTATATTTATATATGTATGAGTATGACAACTATAACCTTAAAATATTAATTGTTTTTTAAAATTATATATCATAATTTAATTGATGGACAAAGTAATAAGACACAAATAAGTAGAGGATATTTGAATCCGCACATGTTTGGTTTTAAGTTCAATTTAACTGACCCCAATGATAATCTATATAGTTCTTTTTACTATTCAAGCATTTCATCTAAAAATTAAAAACTAAACATGCGATTCATCTCATCTTGGCTGAGGTTAATTGATATGAGAAGTGACAACAGTTCTAGATCAGAATCAACTGTATATATAGTTTTACAACATGTAAATAGGATTCCAAATTGACATCAATAAATGTGATGAGATAAGAAGCTGAAAACTGTCACAAACATGTTTTCCTGTTTCCTTGAAATGAAGAAAGACAATTCACTAGTAATTACTAGTGTCTTTGTCTATGAATGTTGTTTTTTCTCGAACGAACCACGCATTACGATGGCTGCACATGAGGTCTTGGTGAATGACTGCATCAGGTACTCAATCCATAAATGTTCATGTTGTAGATTGAGAATCATATATAGAAGGTCTCTCATTATCATTTGTGTCAGTTCAAATGGCCCCATTCTCTTAAATAGATTAGCATTTGTAATATTTGGATCTGAACAATCCCTGTTCACATGCAGCAGGATCCATGATATTCGCTGCACTAATTAATAGATCTGAATCTCTTACAATTGAGTACTAGCGAAGAGGAAACGGCTCACAGGTAAAAATCTTGATTGAGCTTATTTTAATGTGAGTAAAGGGGAATACATTTTTTAATATTCACCACCAATAACAACAATTAATATATATGCTCCCACGAAATGGTAAATAACTAATAATACAATGTATTTTATTTCCATAGACAATAATATAACCTCTGACGGTTAAGAGAGGGATAAATAACACCCATGCTACACCTCATGATTAAGATTGAAATAATAGTTCTTTCAAAAAAGAATTGAAATAATAGTTAATTTATAACCTTGACTTATCGATTGAGATTATGCCGAGAAACTTACTATAGTTAGAGAAATTAATCATTATACATTCATTTCATGCATGACATTAACTTACCATTAAGATTTAATTTTTTAAGTCCAAAGTTGTGTACGTTTTTCCAAAATTTGAGCGAGTGGATGTTTTGATCTTCAATAGTGTGGTGCATAATTTTGGATCAATTTCCGGCATGATCGTGCATTGTTGACATAGTAGGTGAAGTATCTGTAAAGAAATCAATTTGACGCTCAAGTCAATGTGAGAGTAAAAAGAGAAAAACTCAAAGCCAAAACAAGAACAATGAGTTAGCAAAACGAGTCATGTTTATGTAAATGAATGATCAAACTTGTATTTATAAACATCGGGGATGGTCATACTTGAGGTGTTGATCCCTGATGAAGTCTTTATGACCTTTGAGATGATAGTTGCTCGTAAGAAACCTTGCAATAATCTGATAAGTGTTTCAACTTAAGCCCGCTCAACTGACTGTTAAACAAGATGAGACTCTCCTTTGGTCGTCTCAACTAACCAACATGGTGTACACTTAGTTATAAAACCTCCAAATTTTCTTGGATGACATTAAGCGTAGCTATAGTAACCTTTTGGGTCGAATGGAATAAAATTGTAAATTAAATGGAAGTTTGAGTCTCAAGTTAGCGGTAAGCTGGATGAAAAAATATATATATAAAAGACTACACCTTTATTACCTTTTTAATTAAAAATATGGTGCTATGTTGCTTTTGTGTTAGTTTTTTTTTATATAAACCAAAATTATACTAGATGGAACTATTAGAGGTATTTCAACCCATATACGCAAAGATATATAAACCAATAGTTATATCAAAATAAACAACAAGAAAATAAGAACCAGCACAGCCTCCTATCTAATCTGACCCCTGCATGATCACATCTGAGCCAAATTGGTTTCCCCAACATTTACATAACTCTTAAGTAGTACTTTATCGGAGTTTCATCTATTTTGTCATGGAATACATCATCACCATGATAATGAAAGTATGTCCCTCTCATGATTTTTCCAAGAATATGAATATATATAAGGATAATATATGATGGTGAAAAGATTATACACTTAGATTAGGAGCATCTTGAATTCCCCCCATTATTTGGAGATATATATATAGATCAAAACTAATTCCCTCTCCAGTCCATATGTAAAACATGGTCAATACCCACATTTCATTATAGTTTAGAGATCTGCGTAAACTTCTTTAAATGGAGTAGATACTGTAGCTTAAACATAACTAAAGAAGTAACATTAGACCACACTACCACTTAGTTATGGATCTTTACAACTGTAATAAGTTCTCCCTCCTAAATTTGAATTTCAGGGAGATGAGTTTTGTTAAAACATAGAAATTGACCATTACTGTTAATTAAAATAGTTTGGTGAAACTGCTACTTCAAACAACAATAATTAACTACACCAAGTCCTGCATGTATTAGTTTTAATTATTATTAACTGCTTGCACTAATCTCTACAAGGTTTATTAATTCTATTAGGTGTCTACTGATCTACATATAATCTAAGCAAATGTGTATCTAGATCAACTTTTTGGTAGACAGCTACAAAGAAACTTTAGAATGCAGAGTTCAGAGAGAGAAAGAAAGAGGCTTTTGCTTTGGCAGCAGTAGGTCACATGGATCTTGCTCAGGATCCAGAGTCAAGTAGTTTCGGTTGTCAGATTAAAATTGACAAAGGTTTCCTTGAACTTTCAGCATTGTGAATTATATAATCATTATTAGAATTTAGTAGGCTTAATTCTACGATAAAACTAGCTAGGTGGTGAAGATTGTGTTTCCACATATAAGGATATTTTTGTCATGTGAGATTTCTTAACACACTTTCTCACACTCAGAGCTGGACATTTTAAGCGTGAGATTTGCAAGATAAAAAATTTACGAATTACTAAGTAGTTTCTAATAAAGTATACCCCAAAAGTTAGTTTAGACATATATGGATTATATCTCTAGTCAATGTGCATGATACTTCTCAATAATTTTTTACAATTTTTTATGGTCACTTATTTTTCCTCTAAATTGATTCCTGCATGCAGAAGCTATTCATAAAAGAGGTTTCTAACCAATTGTAAAATGAACACTGTACTTTTTAAAACTTTTCTTTTCATCTTCCAGTTCCACTACCTCTTGGACAGTGTGCTCAGAGTCCTCCTTCCCCTCAACCCCACTACTCTCTGTAAACTCACAGCTAGATTTGGCTTTTTCTTCAACTCATAAAATGACATGCCTCACCCATTTCTTCACTCTGGTCACTACCAAAAGCCATGAGCTGAACTTTCTCCAAACACACTTTTTTTCATGCAATTTTCCATGACATGATACCATGATTCCAAGGCACCAACATCAAATAAAATATGTTCTTAAAGAAAGAATGCAGACAGACAGACAGAGAATCCTATTTTTATTCATGGCCCATACTACGTGACCGAGCTGGAAATCCACCTAGAGTCACATGTATAATAATAACTATATGATTTATGATATTTTATTTCAACTTAGCACAAAGTATATACTTTAGCAAAACACATAATAAAAGTGTAGTAGTAGTAGTAGGAAAGAAGTTGCACTACTCAAAGTCCACCATCTCCTCATGATAGATCTGTTTGAACTTTATACACCAATCTACATCAAAAACATAAATTGAAAAACTGGTAGAAAGAAAAAGAATTAAAGGTTTGAGATATAATCCTCATGAACTTTTTCGCATTTTCAAGTTTCACCTTCAAATGATGATGATGTTGGTTCAATGAAAATTATGGTGCTGCTCAGGCCAGGGCCAAAAATTCTGCTGCTGATCATCAATGCTGTGAAACATGTTGGAGAAGCTTTCATCTTGAAGATCTGTTCTTGATGAGCATTGGAGAAGCTGAGTTATGCTGGTGGGTTTTAGTGAAGTTGGTAGAAGATTCTTACCATTCTGATCAGAAGATACAGCAGGACTGTTCATCATTGGTGTTCTTGAGGGTTCCAAATTGATGTCTGAGCTGTTATCACTTCCATTGCTCCAAGAACCCTCATTTTCTTTTTTGAAACTTATTGTTCCAGTTTCACAGCATTCCCTATTTTTAAGAGATTGTAACTGCAAACACCACCAAATAGAAAAAACAAAAGAGTTAGGTGATCATATATCAACATCTACTGCTTTTGATTCCCAGATTCAGCATGTGTTATTATTATTTTTGTTCCATGTGGATCAGGCTAAGCTTTAATCAGATCAAATGCAACCTTGTCTTTTTCTCACTGCAACTTGGAATAGTTATAGCACACAGTAGAGTATTCAATTGTAAGAGAAAAAAAACAAACATTTCTATTAGTTTGCAGTTTTGGGTGATTCTGACACTGGCACACAGACTCTTCCCAAGAATGATCCACTAGCAATATTCAAGCAGAAAGTTAATAATGACGGAATCAATCACTTTAAAAAGTCACAAAGGATCATAACTAATCAAAATGGAGTATACTCAGTAAATATCAAGAAGCACCAAAACTCAAAAAAGAAAAAAAAAGGCCTCATTTTTTTTTCCTCATAAAACTAACTCAAATTGTTGAACATTCAGCGTGTCCAAAGGAATTAGTCTCTCACGCTGAAACCCTTGATGCACACAATAAAAAATATCAATTGCATACATTATTGAGGAAAAGGAAGAGCACTTAAATGGCTAATAGAACCTTCAGAACACTTCTAGTAAATCAAACACCATTTCAAGTAGGAGAAGATAAAAATTTGGTGAAAAACAAGGTGAAAAGAACAACAAATTAAAGGAAGAAGAAAACTCCATTCCCTTGTTTCCAAAATCCAATGAATTAAGCATCCCAAGAACAAACATTTGATTCTTGGAACAAAACTCACATCTACACTTATTATATTATGATGAACATATATTGAAGATATATTTTGAATCAAGATTATATTTTGAAACAAGATTAATTAAGAAAATTTAAATGTAATCTAGTTAATCAACCCCTCAAGATCCTAAGTTTCAAGTTCTCATTTTTCCAAAACCATCACTACATAATGTAACGAAAATGATTTGTTGACAACCTAACAACACACTCTCACTGAGAAGCGAAGATAAGAAAGAGAAGCAATGAATATGATATATCAGACGGGAAATAGAGGGAAAATTAGAGTTTGTTGAGTGTCTTGCCTCCCTCTGAATATCATTATTACAGATCCATAAAAGGGCTAGAATAATGAAAATCCAATGATCCAATCACTCAATTACACTACACTAGCTACAAAACACAGCGATTTTTTGTTACCTCTGCATGAAGTTTATGGTTCTGGGCCTTAAGGTTATCATTATCAGCCTTAACAGCTTCAAACTGCTTCTTGAGCACTTCATACTCCTTCTCAAGATGCTTTGTCTTCCACCTAGCCCTCCTGTTCTGGAACCATATAGCGATCTGCCTGGGCTGCAACCCCAAAGCCTTAGCCAGCTGCATTTTCCTCTCAGGCTCAAGCTTGTTCCCGAGCTCGAAGCTCCTCTCAAGCGCCTTTACCTGCTCCAGACTCAGCCTCTTCTTCTTCTCCCCTAGCTGGGACCCATCATCGGACAAATCATCGTCTCCGCCATGCAGCACTTCATCGCACTTGTTGTTGTTCATCTCTAAGCCTGAAAACGACACCGATCGCTTCATCATGAACGCTGCACCCCCACCACCACCTGATCAAAGAAAAAAAAAACTTTATAGTGAGATACTAAAGCTTTTCGATGTTGCGCTGGTTTTGAACCGAAGACCTATTGGTTGGATGAGATTCTCCGAACCAACAGGAAACCGGCAGTGAGATACAAGCTATAGCTAGTGTGAGTGTGTGTATGTTGATGAAATTTTTTTGACCTTGAAAGTGTGGTTGTTGGGGTGGGAAAGAAGGGAAGGCGTTGAGAGAGGTTGAAGTTGAACGGAGGAGGTTGTGGTGATCTTCATTGTGGAAGAGGAAGGTGTGAGAAGGTGGAAAGGCCATGGTGAAAGGAGAAGAGATAATAGTGAAGATTGATGATATATATGGATCATTCATTCATTCATGCAAAAATAATTGATTAGAGTCTAGTGTTATGGATCTCAGCAGAGTACTGAGGGATTTAAGGGATGAGGAGTTTGGCTCTCACTCTCATGGTGACAGAGTTTTCAGAAAGAGGGATGGTGATGATGATAGGTACACAGACCGAAAAACAGCGATTTTTAGGTTGAGAGACAGACAGCAGAGAGAGAAAATATGAGAATGAGTGTGTATGTGTAAGCCATGTATCAAGTGGGGGGCCCATCCTTTCTCTCACCTACATGCATTCTCTCTCTTCTAATCAAGTTTGGCTAAATCACTGTTTTTCACAAGTGTGTTAAGGGGTTGTCTAAATGACTCATGATAAAATTTGGGTTAAATAACTCATCATCCAATCACATTGGAGATAAGTGAGTTGGAATTTCTATATTTTATTTATTAATTTATTTCCAACTCATTTATCTCCAATGTGATTGGATGGTGAGTTATTTAACCCAAACTTTATCATGGGTCATTTAGACAACCCGTGTGTGTTAAAGTATCCCAACAGGCATGATATCATAATGTTCTAATTTGTTATTTATTGCGCTAGTAGATAAGATGACACGATTCTGACCCTTATCATATCTGGTTCATTATGTGTAAAAATTATTCTGAGTAGGTTATAATTATCATAAAAGGATAAGATCACAATTTTTTAGTACCGTTACCATAAATTCAATTATTTTAATATTTATATTTAATTTAATTTATAATAATATTAATTAATAATATAAATATTAATTTTAGTAATATACTAATTTTTATTATTTACCAATTATTAGTTGTTATTCCTAAGTTAAAATTGATTAATTATTTTATATGAGTAAATTTAATATTTTCACCACTCATAAATTAGTTAATTTTTAATTAAATTTATGAGTAAATAAATAATTTTAGCTTAACAATAACAACTGGTAATTGATAAATTATAAAATTAGTATGTTATTAATTGAAATAATTGAATTTAGAGTTATGATACTAAAAAATAATATTTGTTATTCTATCAGGTCGGAATAATTCTAACTCATCTTCCCCCTCATGATAACTTTTACCCATGATACTTTAATAGGATAAGAGATAAGATTGTGTGATCATATCCTACTATGGTCTAATAAACAACAGATTTGAGCAGGATATGATTTCACTATCATATCTTATCTGTTTATCATGTACACTAAACCAACTTTTAAGGTAAATAATAGATAAATTTTAGTCCACAACACATGTCAATATTATTGGACCTTCAAGGACCATAGTGATTTTTTTACCTAAAATCTTGAGTGATTTTTTTTTGGTTACAAAATCTTGTGTGATTTAGACAATCCTCTAGAAAAAAATGACAAAGTTATCTTAAATTTATTTTTGAGTTTTGATTTATTCACACCTCACTTTCTCTTCTTATTTTATTTTATTTTTCTATCATATTACTTATCATATTTTTCATTTGTCTCCCTTTTGTTCATGTCTTTTGCGGGCCTCTAACAAGCACAAAAAATTCTACTTGAGGTTTGCATAAGTGCATTTTTACCTCCTACCGCAGGTAATTTAATTTTTCATTATAAAAGATATTACTTCCTCCGTTCTTTTTTATAAGAACCAAATGAGGGGTGTTGTTCATTTTTATAAGAACCAGATAAAATTTTGTCCCATATTAATTACTTTTTCACAATTTTACCCTTATTTAATTCTAGAAATATGAAAATGCATTGATGATGGAAAAAGATTAAAAAGAAGTATGTTAAGGATATTTTTAAAAATTCAACAACATTTGAGAACAAATTTAATGTAAAAAACTACTTTCTTAAGGGGTGTGCAAAGTTAGTTTGGTTCTTATAAATAGGAACGGAATGAGTGTGTTTTAAATTTTAGCCCACATGTTTCATTTATGGTCTCTTCCTCCATCTCCTCTTAAGTCTCAACCTCCTCCCCCTCGCTATCACAATCACAACCTATCACTACCCCTCCCTACCACAACCACATATCACCACCCCTGCCTAATTTTGTTTTTGGGGCTTTCCCCCTTCTTTTATCACCGAGTAGTGGAGCTCACTCGCCGGTCACCGTCACACCGTCGTCATACTAGATTGAAGTGCCATTAGCTAACTCTTGTTCTCGTTCACAAATATTCCTCTCCAAAATGCACATCATCAATGCTTTCACCATTTCTCATGGGAAATCCTTTCAACGAAACTCTTAACCGCATATTCCATTCATCAATTAAGGTTTTCACTCCGCGTACCCAGTCTTTATTCACATCACAATTTTCATCGTAGGGTTTTCACTTTCTCACCACTCTAGTTCTCGTGAGAACCTATTTTCCACCGATCCATAAACCAAAAACCCATCTTTATGTTCCTCATTTTTCACTGACGCACTGCCCCTACTCTGCATCTGCGTCCAGTACTTTCCAAGCGTTGTCATTGGCGGAGATGGCCTTTTTCAATACATAGAGGCGCCAGAGTGTCGAGATGACACAGGTTACATCGTGCCCGGAAACAAGGACTCGGTGGTCATGCGACCCTTCCCCCGGTTCACATCGCCATGTAAAAGTGATAGCGTCACAAATGAGATCTTCGATGATTAAATCGAAAATGTTGCTATCGTTATTGGGGGTGAGAGGGAGGTTGAATGTTATTAGGGTTTCGAAAATGTTGAGGAACAACCCTTCTCAACAATGCACATTAACCTAGCCAACAAAGAAATCTGTCAAAAAACCAATCCCTATAACAATACCTTTCGGAAACTTCTAATAACTCGTAAGCATACAAGCATGAACTAGTTTCTGTCAAAGGTTGTACTAATTCTCTGGTGTATTTTTTGCTCTGTTTTGCTTTCTTTTTCTTCTCTATTCCCTCTCTTGTATTAAGGGTTGGGCACCCATTGTGCCCTTTTTAATGTAATTCTTTGGTTTATAAAAAAAAAAGCCAAACCAACAACCTTATAGTCTACACCACTAGGATAAGTCTCTATTTGAAAAAAAATAAAATAAATGACAACATATTCGATCGACATGAGAGCCTATCAAGCCGCACGACCCCAGAAAAATAGAGATACACCCCAGTCATGCAAACCAAAAGCATAAAAGCAACACGAAGGAGCTAAGACCCAAAAATCGGAACAAACATCTGAGGGGGGACTCCATCGGGGACTAGACTGCAGCGGCGAAAGTCATGCAATCCCAACCAAAATGGAGTTCATCTATTAGAACATTAACGCGTATATAGACCATAGTAGATAGAAACACCTGAAAGCTTTGATCACGCAGTTCGGATAAATTGTCTACGTCTGCAACTAAAGAGCAGTTATAGTTTCGTTTATTGATCCGTTTTGAATACAATATTTAGGGTTTCTGTGATACAAACGTATATAGAGATACTAATGATCCAGATTACAATAATACTCTCGTACTCCACATCATCCTAGCATTGAGAGGCACCGCAAAACCCAAATACGAGAAAGCAGCTTCAAAAACCACAGAAGTGAGCAGATCGTAAAAAGAACGCCGCCACATCATCAGAAACAATGGTACAGTTTTTTAAAGTCTCATAGAAACCAAAACTATAGATCGGATGGTGACTTGTGCAAATACCTTTTGTTTAAGTCCAAGTCCACATAAAAATGAAAAATGTGTTCAAAGTAAATGATTCATGAATGAAGCTCCGGGCCATGCGAAATATTTTTCTATAGGATATATATTTTTGGCCCTTCACTGCTGCTCAACATAGCCTGGAAAGTTAATGAGAGACATGCACAAGTCTAGTTTGGCACTCTCCACATCAAAAGATCAGTTAAACTCAATATAAAGAACAAAGTTGGATTCATGGATGTAGAAAGATCTGGATGTTCTGCTTGTGCTTGGTATATATATACTTGTTATAAAACATTCCAAAGTCTCAAATTAGTTCTTAACTCAAAACCAATAGAAATTGAATTGATTCAAGAAAGAAACCATGCAAGAAAAGGAACCATTTATTTTTCACAGAACTGGAATTGGATCATTGATAAACAGAGGCAGGTCCCCTTTTGATAAAAATGCCACTGTACAAATTTAACAGCTTTTGCCATTATTGGGGAAAAATTAGAAACATGCCACTTGATCCTCTGCATGTGTAACGAGGAAATCAGGAATTTAGCAACGTGAAAATCCAGAATCCAAGGAGAAGTATGATACAAAATTTTGTTATACAAGTGTGGAGCAGCCATTTTATAATTATTTATCAGTGATGGAACTTGCACTAGCACTTAATTTAATCAAAGTGAGTCTGGCATCTGCTGTATACATTTGGCCATTTCCTACTAGACATAAACAGTAATTTTGGAATATATTCATATGTGGTAATTTCATTGGACATGCATAGTAACTATATAGCCCAGCTATCGATCAATCTCATAGTTAATAGTATAAAATATATAAACAAAATATCTAGATTAATAATCAATGAATAGTTAGGAGAACCTAGCTCGAAAAAATCAAGTATATATGATTTGTTAGTTGATATATAATTGGCTACATGTTATACCATACCCCACTTTTATCTTGGATATAAATTCATTGGTTATAGGTGTATATAATAAAGCAAAAGTATAATATGGATCTTGAAGGATAGAATCGAACTAAAGATCGGGATTTCCGTAAAAAAGAAAATAATAACTAAACATCCGATTTTCTTGTAGTCACACATTTTCCTAAATTTATTACCGCTATATTTAATTGTCCAATTAAGATCGGACAATAATAAGTTTCTTTTAATAAATATAAGTCGTCGTATGTTAATTGAAGTTATCTAGTTATCTGGTAAAATCTCTTCATCTTAATATATTTTTTTTTATCAACTTCATCTTAATATTCCTTTGGTGTTTTTGTATTTTTGGTATGTCTTTCTCTTAGGTGTTTGTTGGGTGGAAAAGTTTGATGCGGTTAGGGCATTGTTCATTATACTTACTTGAGAGAGTTTTATTCTTAAGTTTTATTATTCAATAAAATTTATACTTTTAAAAGACAAAAAAAGAAGAAGATAAGAGGCAGTTTTATACCATATACCATCATCAATACTTTTGTGTTTGAATTTTTATTAAATTGAATGTCGAATCACATTAATTTTACATGACATGTAAAGCTTTACTTCTCTCATATAGTGTTTTGATATACGTGAAGTTAACGTTTAAATATGCAGACAAAATGCATGTTTGATTTACATAAGAAAACTACATTAAGATCAAAATCACTGTGGATAATCAAAAAATTAAGAGACACTACTTTTATTCACCATGATTTTAATTTTGATTTTTCACCGCTTATCAAACATGATGCACACAAAAATAATAATCATATATATTATCAGTGATATGTTCATTCTCTACTTTCTCTTCCATCTTTTCTCTACTCATTTTTTTTAATACAACACTAATCATATTTGTCAACCTCTTTCTTCACTTCTTATCTCTTTATAAGATGGAGATGGAGATGGAGAAGTGTCTAACAACTCGTTTTCCATCATCTATGTACTCATTTTTTGAAGGAGGGGAGCAAAAGGATGATGAATGAATAGAGCTTTATTTATCGGAGTGGGGGATAGGATGTGTCTTTTATCCATTGATGGAGAAATCATTGGGTGCTTTCACTTTTCCAATGCTAAGCGTATCTAGGGGAAACTGATGGAGGGGAATCCCACACACACTCAAATAACCAGCCTAGACCCCCCTCTTACATTGATTTCTGTGGTGGAAGAAGGGTGGGTACGTAATGGGTATCATTTGGCCATGGACCCCACCAGGTGTACCTCTTTTGCAATTGCATCCCTTTATTGCAAGTTTGGGGGCAATCCCTTTGGAATAGGGTGACACCATGTTATTCCTTGTTGCTCTTTCTCCCAAAATTTATTATTAATTCATCAAAGTTCTCTGAATCTTCTCCACATGCTCCCCTGTTCCCATGTGCCTCTGCTTCCCCTCCCCCACATTCTCTATCTTTCCTCTTCTTCAACCAAAATCATTTTCAATCAAAAGATAACATTAAAATAACAACACAACTCAATCTGTATATCTAGTTGATTATTTAATGTTACCTAGTTCTTCTATTTTAAATCTGGGATCAAACACTTACACAATTTCCTATGTACAAAATAAACCACAGTTCCCCATAAGACAATGATCAGGAACAATATATAAGTTGGCATGTATATCATCTTTGTGTAACTCACATGTCAGCTTTGAAAATGTTTTACGTGATATATAGGCCCTGATTTTACAGGCAGATGAGAAAAGAGGATTCTAATATGGCAATCTTCTTTTTTAATTTTCTTAAATGAGTTTTATTTTTTAATGTTATCATCCCTCAAGAGACCACCTACTTCAATAAATAAAATTTTATTAAGATTTGAAATACAATATATGGATGTGTCTTTGTCTCCAATTTCCATCTTTAATATTCTTTATATCCCATTTGATTGAGTAGGCTTTATACCTAGACTAGATTGGTGCCCCATGGCAAGAAATGAAAATTAGCTTCATTCCACCTAGCCTCCGACCCGCCTATAGATGTTGTAGCTAGGGTGCCTACAAAAATACCTAGCTACAATATATATTGGAGACGCAACAACTTAATTTAAGAATAATTTAAAATTTAAAATCTAACTAAACAAGTATTAGTCATTATTGTCAGTGGCAGGGCCGGCCCTGGGCCTATGCAAGCAGGCCCACAGCCCAGGGCCTCCAAAAAGAAGGGGCTTCAAAAAAAAATTTGAATGCTTTTTACAGCGTTTTTCTCTAAAAAAGCGCTTTAAAAAGTCTATCTTTTACAGCGCTTTGTACCGCTGTATACTATTTTACAGCGGCTAGAGGTCCAAAGCGCTGTAAAAGGCCTTTTTTTGGTTAAACTTTCTCCAAAAAAAATTTAGGGGTCCATTTTTATTATTAACCCATGGCCTCCAAAATGTCGGGACCGGCCCTGGTCAGTGGTGAATATTTAGATATTTTGGAATAAAAAATCTTGCAAAGTAATTATTTTTGGCACGCCTAACTGATAACTGAAAAACTAGTTGAAAGCTGAAAACTGATAAGCTAGCTGAAAGCTGAAAAGCTACGTAATTAAAATAAAAATGTTTGATAAAATTAGCTGTTGAACAAACTGCAAGCTGAAATTGTAAAAATTCAGTTTTGCTGGAGTTTGGGCTGTTTTTATTTGCATTTCTCTTATGATAGTGGGCTATCTTGTTGGTGTGTGCTAGCTATTGTTTTAATGTTTTTGTGGGTGTTGTCTTATGTTTGAGTACTCTTTCCCCCCGAGATTTTTTCCACTAGGTTTTTTCTAGGGGTTTTAATGAGGCTCTTTCATAAGCATTGTTAGGCATTAAATTATGTCATGGGATGTCATCAGCTATTTTCTTAGGATGCGTTTTTTTGTTATTTTACCTTGTATCCAATCTACTTGAGAGGATATACTTAGCTTGTATAATTCTTTTTATATTTAACATGACTTTATTTTCACATTAATACTTATATGATATTAATATTAAAATTATTATAAATCTTTTAATTTCATTCATCTTAAAAATATATCATATTAATTTTTACTTATTTAATTTTCTATTTTTTTATTAAATTATAGAATAAAACAATAATTTGTAATATAAAATTATTTATTTTATTCCAAAGTAGTAATTATTTGTGTGCGGGAACTGTGTGCATATGAGACAAGTGAGATAACTGATAAGTAAATTGGTTTAGTAAAAACATATAAAGCTACAGGTGAAATTTTAATAAAATAATAAGGATAAAAATGAGAATATATTTAATAAGCTATAAGCTTTAAGCTACTGAAATAAACTCCTTCACCAAACACTTTTATAGAGCTTTTAAGCTAGTCAAATAAGCTTTAAGCTAGTCAATTTGCAAATAAGCTAGCTGAAATGACATGTCAAACATAACCTTAATCTAACACGTTTGTTTCAGGGGTATTCATAGGTTTGGATCAACTCAATGATCAACCAAATCAATATAATTAGTTCGGATTTATTTGGTTAATAAGTTCATTTTTTATTAACTCCACCGAACCAAACCAATCGTAGTTGGTTCATTTTTCATATTTATTTTTTCAATCTGAACTAACCTGAGCATCCTCTCCAACCTCCTAAGCCTCTTCCCTGTTTAACTGTTTCTAAGTGCTAAGGTGCAAGAGAATCCAAGAGAAGTACACGTATACAATTCAAGCATATAGATCACGTAAGTGCCTAAAATGACATATACACGTAAAATTGACAACAATCAAGCACTTGTTGTGAAATGAAACCAATAATGTTGTAAATGTTCAATTCATCACTCAGCTAAGGAAAATCATGGTTGCTAATGTAGACGTTAGTGAGTAAATTTGGGTTGGAGGACAGCAAATCGGTTAGAGATTTGTACGAGGAAAAGGAGGATGTAGGTTGCTTCCGAAATCATAGAGAAGTTCTTTGTTGGTTTAAGGACCATTTCCTGTTGTGAAAGCTTACACTCAAAGTTGAAGAGGTTTGTAAATTCACACCATAACCTAAATGATCTTTGAAACACTGCCAGAGATGCTTGAATTACACTGTTTCAAAGAAGTGGGAGATGACTTTGCGTTTGTCCACTACTACAAAAACACTAATTTGGGACGGAAAAATCCGTCGCACACTAGTTACAATTTCCGTCCCAAAATTTAAATTGCGTCGCTATATCGCTCGTCGCAAAATTTTTGGGACAGAATTTATTACTCTGTCGCAAAAATGGGACGGAAATGGAGACGGAAAATAATAAATTAGTTGCGACAGAATCTTTTACTCCGTCGCACTTTGGGACGGAATTTAATAAGTTTTCGTTTTTTAAAATAATAATTTTGTGACGAAGTTAGTGACGGATATAATAATATTTTGTGACGGAACTGAGACCAGCATAGTTTGTCCCAACTCTTGTGACGAAATATTTCCGTCACTGAGTTGAAGATTTGGATAAAAAGCTTGGGACTGAACACACCCCAATTTTTAGCATTTTTTATTTTCTTCACATTTTGATTTTAATTAAATTAGTAACAAATCTCAAATTAATCTGCAATAATAGCTAACAAAATATGAAAATAACATTAATCAAGAAACAAATCTTCATTGATCAAAGAGATAAATGAATTTCAATTAACAATAAGTTTCATGCAATTCATAAAGATCACACCTATACAAAAAATACCAAAATTTTTCCCTAAAAAAGTTACTTATTTTCAAGCCACATACTAAGCATGCTGGTTCCTTACACCTTCAAAGCTCTTTCTACCTTCCATCTTTTGAATAGCTTCAATTCCAGCATGTCCGGATTCAAAACTGCGGAGCTTTCTCAATTTAAGAATCCTCCTCAACCCGTTTTTGAGCCACCAATGCCTCCATAAGTTTCTCATTTGCTTCCTTAGTTACTCTTTGTGCTTCTTTTAGGTTCTCAATTGTTCTTTTGCTTTCTATAGATCTTTTAGAGCAAGATTTATCTGAGTTTGCAATTCTGAATTCTTCATAGCTAGTGGGGTTGTCGCTGGTGCTTTGTTGGGAGTTGCTAGAACTTGTTTGTTGGGAGTTTCAGATTAATTAGACCCTATCAGATTCATAGTGTCAATAATGTATAAAACAAGGCACTAAATTAAATGGAAAAAAGACAAGACGACTATAAAATAATAAAATGTCATATTTGTTGTATGTAACCACTAACCAAATAGATAAATGGATCTAAGCCTAAGAGATTATGTTCACATTATGCATGATGGCATAGGAACTAACCGTCATCAGTTGGTTTCATTACTTCCTTCAAAGCCCTTCCCTCTACCTGCGATTAGCACTCAATAATTGGTCGAAAGAGAATACACGAGTTAGCATATAAATAAATAAAGGATAATATACCATTTCTTAGTATAGTTTAGTATCATTGTGGTTCTTAGCTTACATCTGCAGTTAAGTTAATTGACAGTAACTTACCAATTGGAAATAGGAGACAAAATCAAAGAAATTAAAACATAAACATCTTAGTTTGGTACGAATGCCATCAATAAATTAATAATGCAATCAAGAGGTAACATATTCTTCAAGCTGATCACTAGTCATGGATGAGCTAATACACACATATGCTATACATTCACAAAATTAGGAATTCTATCAAACTGACATTTTTGTTTTTTCCACAAAGCAGACATTTCATAATCAAATCATAAATTAGCAAAAACCAATCAACTACCAGGTAATAAGCTCAAGGAGGAAGAGAAATAGTTAGCTCAGGAACGAGGGTACCTCTAAATCCAAGTTCCTACACACTTGAGGGAGCATCACTATCACTTCTGAAGCTAGTTGACATTTATGAAAGAAAATTCCACACAAATGTATAGGAGTAACGGTACCTGACTCATGTTCATCACCATATAAACCATGTTAGAAAACTCTGCAACTAATGAAATGGAAATTTGAAATCAAAGACTATAAAAGTCTCACAGAACCAACAATCCCCATTTCCCACGGGTTTCAGCAACTTTATGAAAATATGAAAGAAAAAACCCAAAAGTTGATAAATTTAGAATCAATTGCAGCAGAAAGGAAGATTTCGAATGCATAAAAATGGGGGCTTTGACCTCACCTGAGTTAGAATCAGAGGCACATTGATTGCAGCGTACAACTATCAAAGCATGTTGGGTCCCTAACCGTACTGCCTTCTATAGCCGACGAGGGGGTATATCGGTGCTTCCCCCTGCCGTAAATCCATCATCACGCGGCCTCACCCATCGGATTCCACCCCAAACGGCGCTTCTATGTTGGAGGAACCGGATTTCAGCCACCCAGTTGTGCAGCGATGCTTCTTTCTTTTTCTTATGCGGCTCTCTCTCTCTCTCTCTCTCTCTCAATAACATGAGCCTACAAACTTCACTTAGTATTTAGGGTTATGTTTTTTTGGTTTTCTTTTAATATAGATGTTAATAATTATTAATTTATTTTAGCAATGATATGTAATGAAATAGTGTGTTATTATTTTATCAAACACATTCTAGTAATTTTGGTTTGGAAATATGGTAGAATGAAGAGAAAGCACCTACAAACTACTGAGCAGGGCGCTAGTGGTTAGCGGAGGCCCACTCCTATGTAGAAGTGCTAGGGGATCTCCCCGAGGATGGTAGTCCACCAACAGGGATTTTACTGACCCTAGGGGAGGATTCGAACCCTCGACCTATAGGGAGGCGAGAGTTGACCGTGTAAAAATACTTTACAACATCGGTGTATATAAATTAAGCTCTTTTAATTAATGTAAACAAACATAAATTTGATTATGCTTTGATTAGTCTTAGAGATTGTTACGATGAACCACTAAGATCATATCATTATGTTATGATTAGTCTTGGAGATTGTTAGCGAGCTGTATTAGGTCTAATAGGCCTTGTACGCAATACGAAGCCTCGTATGGCCTAATAGAGCCTCTGAGATAACCTGAAATCTCATTATGTGATGACGAGCCTTAGAGATCACCATGAAGCACAATAAGGCTAGATGACTTTCTAAGATCTAATATAGTATAATTAGGGCAGATAAAGCTTCAAGGTCAACATGAAGCCTTAGATATCTCATCGAAATTGATGATCCCAAGATCGAAATGAAGCTAAATTGGGCTTCATGGGCCTAGAAACTTATAATATATTATTGTCATTTTTATAATCTGAATATATTTTTTATTATAGTAACAAATATTAAATTTAAAATAAAGGGACAAGTAAATATAAATAATAATAATGTAAAGATAAAAATTTGAAATAAAATAACAATATAATAATTATTATTAATGTTATTATTAATGTCGTCACAAATTGGGACGATATAATTATGAAAATATGTCCCAAAATTTGGCGTCCTAATTCCCACCAATAAGAAAAAAGAAAATTGTGACGGTAACTATATTCCGTCCCTAAATCGTGACAATTAATATATTTCCGTCCCTATATTGTGACAGAATTAGCATTTCGTCCCACAATAGCAAACATATTTTAAACATTATTTGTGACGGAATATTAACGATTATTCCGTCACCAATTGGGACGGAGTATTTATACGATTCCATCCCTAATGTTGGCGCCTTGATTTCCCACCAAAACTAAATATTCAAATTGGGACGGAATATAAATGTCGTCCCAACATTGTGACGGTTTATACAACTTCGTCGCTACAGTATGACAGAATATAAATTCCGTCCCGCAAAAAAAATAAAAAATTTAATAATATTTGTGACGGTAAATTATTGCAAACTCCGTCACAAATTGGGACGGAATAATTAAATTATTGCGTCCCAAAAATTGGCGCCACGATTCCCTCCAAAATAAATATTTACATTGAGACGGAATATTGATTTCTGTCTCAAAATTGCGACGATATATATAAGTTTGTCCCTAAATTGTGACGGAATCCAAATTCCGTCCCAAAATGTGAAATTAATTTTTTAAAAAACCTTTGCGACAACAAAGGGTCGCGAAATCCGTCACTAATTAATTATTTTGGGACAGAATATTTCTCCGTCGCAAATTTCTGTCTCAGTTTATGTGTTTTCTAGTAGTGGTCCTTCGTGACTAGCATTGAAAAGTAAGTTACACTTTTTAGAGCTATAAGGTTCTAAGCTTTTCATAAGGGTTATTTTTATGTTTTTTCATCGAGTGTTATTGATGCCATATCAGTATGACATTATGCGCAAATCAGCGAAGGACTCTATTCGTAATAGTTGTCATGAGCGATCATATTGCTGGGACTCCCATCTCATGGTGAGATATACCTCCTTGTTAGAACTATGCAGACATTTGTGTAACTTAGCCCTTTTTTAGTGATGACTTTTAATCGAATTTGAAAGTTGATGACATTAGATATTCAATCTCCTAACACGGCTAACACTACAAGACATGTTCATTGTAGCATCAAAATTTTGCGTCGGCCCTGACAGCAATGCTAATTTCACCCTTTAGCGTCAGGCAAAGGCGATGCAAAGCATTAAATTGAAATTAATTACCCTTATGTTGAGCGTCGGATGGGCCACACTACTAGGTGTTAGCAGAGATGCTATTAGCATCAGTTACGGTAGACGTTCAAACCACCGACCAACTTAGCATATGCCTAATATAATTTAACAACAATTCACTGCCGATGTTAATTTCACTAATCAACTTAGCGTCAGTTGAATTCGGTCCAATCAATCTCTTGAAGGCCTATGACTTAACGTTGGTCTGGCCAATGCTACGTTACGATGTTTTCTCCACCGCAAAGACCTTATAAGCCCCCTCGCTCCTAAAACCATTCACACGTCTCTAAATCTCTCTAACCTTCACCCCTCACATCCCCGCCCTTCTACCTCGCTCCCCATCTCCCACACTCATAAACTTTCACCTACACTTCTCCTCTTTATGCGCCTTCCACTCTGCCATCCTCTCGACCACCATATTTACCCCCTTTGCCCCCTCACACTCCCTAAACCTCACCCGTTCTCCTTGCTGGTGGTCAAAAATCCCCATCAAATTGACATGTCGGGAAAAAATAAGTAAAGAAGCAACTTGCGCTTCTCTTCGCATAAGTGGGGAGACTGAAAAAAGTAATGAGGCTCTTCTCCAAGACTCTTTCTCTCTCTCCCTTCTTCCTCTACCAAACGAGTGTATCACCCTTTCTGCTTTTTTTTTTTCTTTCTATCTCGTATCTAACAAACACAACATTAGATATGACACTTTAGGTTTATGCATGTGTACTAGATTAGATTGGACTAGCAACAGATCATTTGCCGTCACGGTAGCACTTGGCAAATGATTTGACTTGTTTGCTATTTTGGGCTTTGTGATGATAGGATTTCAAAAGAAAAAACAAAGACAGCTTAGAGACCATAAGTGCTCCCCAGCCATGTTACCTGAAAACTTGGACAGAAACCAACCACCAATCTTCTTCTTCTTCTATGCTTTTCAACAAAGGAACATGGTCATGGGGTGTAAGGTGCTGGCGTTAAATCACTTCATTATACAGTATATAGGATTAGGTTTAATTAATAGGGGGTGTTCGTGTTTAGTATAGCTGGATTTTGTTTCCCGAAGCAACAAAAAGTATATAGCTGGATTTTGAGAAGGAAAAAATCTTTATTATTGGAAAACGAAACCATGATCTAAAATTGATTTTAATCAATTAATTTTTATTAAATAGAATCAGATTTTAATTACTTCAAATGTTTTTCTTCATGATCCACTGATCCAATTAATAGCTTTTCTTAGAAATCAATTTAAGTTGAGAGATTGTATAGATTATAATTAACCTTTTTTTCCTCTTATAACCAAAAAAATTATAATTAACCTTGAAGGAGATGATCCACTGACAGAAACAGGACAATGAAAGCTAATTTATCGTGATTGTAATGTTTCGGCTGATTGGCTTGCTAAGAGGGGTTCACACTCCCTCTTTTGAGAGTTAGATTATTTGAGATGTCTGATCTTGAGTTAGAGACCCTCATGTTGTTAAAGGACTCCCTTGTTGTTCCTTAATTTGTATGGTTCTATTATATAGTGTTCCGGTATAGAACCACAGACTAAGGCTAACCAATTTAGAGAGCAAGCGAAAGTAAGCAAAGTGAATAAAATTGCGTGAAATGATAGGTCCCTGCCGCTTGGGCGGTCCTCTTTTATTTATAGCTTGGGTTTTGGTCCGGCTGGACCATGGGTTGCCCGGCCCATTTGTTACATGATAGTGATAAGCCCATTCGGTCCGCCCATATCAGTCCACAGGCCCACAAGACACTGATGTTTTAGAATTAAAACGATAGTGTCTTACTCAGGCCCGCAACTTCTGATGCGCCCGTGTACAATGTGAACAAACTTGTGAGCACGCAGGCTTCAACGAAATAAGGCTAACCACAAAGTAAAAATATATCAGGCTAATCATTGTTAGAATAGTTCTTTCTGCGTGACACGTGATGTCTAGATGACACTTTGTCCATCACCTCAATCACTGTGCACCATATTAATCCCCTTCCGGATTTTTGTACCTGCAGCAATCATTACAAATATACCACAGATATCTTGAAACTTGTAATGCATAAATCCTACCTAAGCTATGCTATTCTCATTAATTGAAATGTGCATTTAAAATCCACTCATAGGGTAGCTTTTCTCTGAAACGATTCTCCCCCCTCGAAACGACGCTTACCTGCCAACTGACACCACTCTCTGCTCAAGCGTTACTTTTTACCAAACGTCACCTCTTAATGGCGCGCCGGTTCACCGCCTCAACAAATTCAAATGTGTGGCTTGAATGAACGCGTGGATTCACACAAACCACACGCATGCTCACAGTTTGCCTTAAATATTTTTAACCACACCTTTTGACACACCTTTTCATCTTCTACCTTCTCTCTATATATAGTGATCCTTCTTACCCCCAAACCATTTCACTCTTGCACTTCGAAATTTCCACACTTCCTCTGCAATTACCAAATCCTTTGCATTTATCTGCAAGTGTTCTTCCGCATTACCAGAATTCCGTCAGATTTAACCAAGTTCATCACAGCCTTTTTCACTGGTAAGCATTCCTCACTCAGTCTATTCGTGAAATTTTACTTCCTTCTACACTAAAAGATCTCATCTAAAGACTTTTCCTTCTTCATCTTCCTGTTTATCCAAACCAAACTCCACTTAAAATCTATACTTTCCCACAATTACAACTTAAATTTTACCCCTTTATATTTCATAACCCTGGATCCTTTATAATTTCAGGAATTCTTTTCAAAATGGATGCAAAACACACCCATAGAGTCTCTAAAGCTTCTAAAACTTCTACCATTGCAGTCGATACATGGGTTACTAGCAAAGTTAAAACTAGGTTTACTAAATTCTGCAATGTTAAAACTGTAATGGATTTAATCACTGAAAACACTTTTCGTTCTGATGGCCAAGATGTGTACCTTGACATAGTCCCCTGTTCACATACTGAGCCTTGTTGTTTTGGGACTCCTGACCCTAATGGCAAAAACCATACCTATTTCTTTGAAAATATCTTCACTGACCTAAAATATAAACTTCCTCTCTCAGATTTCACTTGCTCCATTTTGACTTTATTAAATGTCGAGCCCACACAACTCCATTGTAATAGTTGGGCATACCTCAGGGCTTTCGAACTTTTGTGTCAAGTGTTAGGTATCGAACCCACTAGCAATAAGTTTTTCTACTTCTTTGAAACTAGTGGTAGAAGCATAAAAGGCGAATATCTTTCTTTAGCCGCTGCTAGGGGAAAAGGCCTATTTACCTTATTTAGAAGCCACTACAAACAGTTTAAAGGGAAATTCTTTAGGCTAAACGAAACCGAGAAGTGCAATGATGTATTTTATTTTAACGACGGAAGCCCAAAGTTCCCTTTCTACTGGACCGCCCGCTATGAGGCTATCATCAAACTTCCTGATGATTCACTCACCCCTGAGGAAATGGTGGATTGCACCTTTTTATCTAGCATTGATTTGAATCTCACTGAATTTCTAGATGCCCATTATGAAAACAGATTGGGTGAATATGTGGGTAAGACTCTTAAATTTCAACATCTTTGTATTTTGGGTGTTTATCTTATTTCTAATCTTACCATTCTGTTTCAGCAAAAATGACTCGTCTTTCTGATGACGATATCCTCCGCTTCCGTCGGGAACAACAAGCCGCAAGGGAAAAAAGAAACCCAGCGAAAACTCTTATAGATGGCGATGCTAGTCATTCAGGCACCGAGTCGAATCGCCCTCAAAAGAAGAAGAGAAAGAATGAAACACCTGAATCAGCAAAGGGGAAAAACTCTTCTCAACCCTTAATGGAAAAATTTATGGTGAAGGGTAACCCTCAACATACAACACACAAAGGTGGGTCTTCAAGTGCTCCGCCCCCTTCATGGAAAAGCTTGCTGAAGGAATTTGAAGAACTCACTTCTGAAGAAGTGACCTCACTATGGGACTCCAAGATTGACTTTAATTCGCTGGTGGAAACAAATTTGGTGTTTGAGGCGGATCGGGAAAAAGTCAAGAAGATCGGTTTAAAGGAGGCTTACCAAGCCATCATGACGAAATGACTTGAAATTGCGGCCATTTCTAAAATGGTTGACCTGGAGACCGCTAGCTTTGACGGGATTAATTCCGCCAAACAACTAGAAGAGAAAGAAAGAGAAATCCTAAAGATGAAAGCCACTATGAAATTGTTGGATTCTTCCAACAAAGTGAATGAGAAGAAAGCCGCAGATTTGGCCCTGGAAAATGAACGCCTGAAGAAACATGCTGAAGACTTAAACACCACTCAGAAAGCTAAGGAAGAAGAACTTGTGAAATCCCAGGCGGAAGTCACACAACTCAATTCCGCCAATGCTGAATTGACAAATGAAAATTCTAAGTTGCGTTCAGAAATTTCTGAACTGAAAAATTCTGTCCTTGACCAATTTGAAGTTGGATTTGCAAAAGCCAAAGAACAGATTCTTTTCCTAAATCCTCAAATTTCCATCAACCTTGCCGGTTCCGATCCTTATGCTAGGATTGTTGATGGCAAGTTGATCAGCCCTGACACTGGTGATGAGGAAGAGGAAGAGGAAGAAGAAGATAAAAATGAAGAAGATGAAAATGCCAACAACAAAGAAGGCGAAGGGGAAAACCACTAATTCTGTCTCTGTTTAAGTATGCTTAATCCATCCTTTAATTTTCTTTTGTTCCTAAGTTAGTTTAAACTCGCTTATGTTTTGTCTTTGTACTTGTAAGTGTTGAGCGATTAGCTCCACAGTCTATCTTAAAGTATTATGTAATGTTTACTAAGTTCTATTAATGTGATATATGTTTTCTGTATACTATTGTCTGCAAATTGCATAATTTTAATGACTCTGCGTCTTACTTAAATAACTTCCACACTTAAAAACTCTTTCTTAATTTCTACACTTAATATATTTCCATTCCTATCCATACTCTATGAAGACATCAAATCTTAATCTTAACATAAAAATTACTAACTTATTCCTTCTATTTCAATAACATAATCCATTTAATAACAACTATATTATGCAATCAATCAATATAATTAATGATACTGTGCTTTACTAACCTTTCAACCGATAAGTTATTTGCCAAATGATTCGCCGTAATTGTTATTGTGTTGTAACAACTGATTGTCTAAACAAAGTTTGAACTTTTCAGTGGGGAATTCTCAGTAGAATTTCCGTCAACTATTCTTTGAATCATAAGGCTTTTGTATGTAACTTAGTCAAATTTTCATTTGAACTTAGTCAATTATTTATTGAATCAGAACACACATTTGATTCAATTGGTTGCTCGCGTGGAGACTTGTGCTTAATTTGGACAAGCTTAATCCAATTTAAGGCTGTGCTTATGAATTCATGGTCAAATGCTCTAGCTATGAGAGACTTACTCTTTCTCAATTGTCTGACGTCGCCCAATTGATAGACCTAAGTTGACAAGTTTTCAATCAAGAAAACAAAATAAACTGAAATGTCACGCATTGGAACATTTTTAAAAAAGGTTATGCCTCGTTAAAAACTCTCCCGCCTGGGGTAGAGAAAAGAGTGCATACCTGTTATTCATTAATGTGTAGTGCCTCGTTAAAAACTCTCCCGCCTGGGGTAGAGAAAAGAGTGCACCATACTAAGTCTTACAACAAAACATAGTCTGAACAACATGGAGAAACATAATCTGAAACGACAACGAACACACAAACCAAACACACTAATAACAATACACAAACTGCAAACCCAGCAAACTAACAAACAAACACACAAACTGATAACTAGCTGATCAACTGTAGTAGTAACGGAGATGTTGCGCATTCCAAGCTCTTGGAATTCTTCGCCCTGACAATTCCTCCAAATGATACGCCCCTTGGCCTAATTCCCTTAAAATTCTGTATGGTCCTTCCCAGTTTGGTGATAGCTTTGAATCATCCGGTCCCTTAGCCTTTCTGCGTAATACCAAATCGCCAACCTTCATTTGCCTTGGAACTACCCTTGAATTATATCGCCTTTCTGACCTCTGTTTCACCAATGCCTGTCTTAGACGAACTGCTGCTTGAGTTTCTTCCGCCAAATTTATGTCCACCAACCTATTAGCATCGTTCTGATCTTCACTGTATGTAGCCACCCTAAAAGTCACATCCTGAATCTCTGCTGGAATCATCGCATCCACTCCATAAGCCAACTTTAAAGGTGTTTCGCCCGTAGTAGACTGAGGAGTGGTGTTATACGCCCAGATTACAGTTAGTAATTCATCGGCCCACAATCCCTTTGCTTCGCCCAATCGCTTCTTTATACCATTTAGAACCACCTTGTTAGCAGATTCTACCTGCCCATTAGACTGTGGGTGCTCTACTGAAGCAAATCGCAACTCAATGCCCAATTCTGAACAGAAACTCTTCACACTCCTGCTAGTAAACTGAGTTCCATTATCCGAAACTATAGTAGCTGGCACGCCAAACCTGCAAATCAATTTCCTCCAGTAAAACCTTTTAACCTTCTCTGCCATGATTCTTGCCATCGACTCCGCCTCAATCCACTTGGTAAAATAGTCAACCGCCACTAAAACATATCGGACCTGCGACCCCGCTGGTGTAAAAGGTCCCAATATATCCACGCCCCACATCGCGAATGGCCATGACAAACTCATCGAACTCAACTCTTCAGGCGGTGCTCTGTGTAAGTCTGCATAAATCTGACATTTGTTACATTTTTTCACATAATCCATACAGTCTGATCTTAATGTCGGCCAGTAAAATCCTGCCCTTAAAACTTTAGCTGCCAACGATCTGCCACCAATATGACTTGCACAAACCCCCTCATGAACCTCAAACATGATTCGCTCTGCATCCTCTTTTGAAACACATCTTAAAAGAGGCACTCCAACTCCTCTTCTGTACAATTGATCACCAAGGAGAGTGTAATGACTTGCCTCTCGAATCTGATCCTTTGTAAACATGGCTAGCTCCGCCCCTTCTACCTCCAAGCATTTCTTCACTCGCCCCATCCAATCCAAACCTGCAATTGCTGGTACTGCCATAATTTCATCAGCTTCAATACTTGGGCTATTCAAAACTTCTTGTATAACGGACTTATTATTACCCGGCTTCTTAGTACTTGCCAATTTTGATAAAATATCAGCTCTGGTGTTCTCATCCCTTGGCACATGATTTATTTTCACTTCGCCAATTTGCGTTATCAAGACCTGTGCTTTGACTAGGTACTTTGCCAACTGTGCATCCTTCGCCTGATACTCACCCTGAATCTGTCTTGACACTATCTGGGAAACTGTCTTGATTGTAATACTCTTGACTCCCATTTCTATCGTCAGCTTTAAACCTGCAATGATAGCTTCATACTCTGCCTGATTATTACTTGCTTTAAAATCAAACTTGAGCGACTGCTCAATCGTTACGCCCCCTGGTCCCTCTAAGATTATGCCAGCACCATTGCCCTTAACATTTGATGATCCATCCACCGACAAGCTCCATTCTTTTGCTTCATTATTATCCTCATGATACATCTCATTGACAAAATCTACTAGCACCTGTGCCTTAATCGCCCCTATTTTCTCAAAAGTAATGCCAAACTCTGATAATTCAACAGCCCAAGATACCATTCTTCCAGCCAGATCAGGCTTTTGTAAGACTTGGCGAAGAGGCAAGTCAGTTTTGACTACCACAGGAAAGCCTTGAAAATAAGGTCTTAACTTTCTAGCAGATATGATTAAAGCTAATGCTGCTTTTTCAATTTTCTGATAACGAACCTCAGCCCCTTGAAGAGCATGGCTCACAAAATATATAATCTTCACATCTCCCTTAAGTTCTTGCAACAGAACAGAACTAACAGCATTATCAGATATTGAAATAAACATTGACAATGAAATACCTGGTACTGGTTTAGACAAGACTGGAGGGCTGGATAAATGTTGTTTTAAACTTTTGAAAGCGCTCTCACATTCTTCAGTCCACTGAAAAGCTTTATTCTTCCGCAAACACTGAAAAAATGGTGCAGATTTATTCCCAGAACACGGTAAGAACCTTGACAAAGCTGCAATCCTCCCGGTTAACTTCTGCACATCTTTCACCGAAGTTGGGCTCTGCATTTCCAGTATCGCCTTACATTTGTCTGGATTCGCCTCAATTCCCCTCCTTGTGATCATGAAACCTAAAAACTTCCCACTCTGAATTCCGAACGAACACTTCTCAGGATTGAGTCTCATATTGTACTTCCTTAATTCACCAAAAGCTTCCTGCAAATCTGAACAATGTCCCAACACTTCCTCTGACTTGACCACCATGTCATCAACATATATCTCCATATTGCGTCCCACCTGCTTGTCAAACACTTTATCCATCAATCTCTGATATGTCGCGCCAGCATTCTTCAGCCCAAATGGCATTGTTTGATAACAATAATTCGCCTGGTTTGTCATGAAAGTTGTCTTTTCCTCATCAGGTTGGTACATCCTAATCTGATGATATCCTGAATATGCATCCATTAAACTAAGCATGCCAAAGCCAGATGCTCTATCAACAAGTTTGTCAATGTTTGGCAAAGGGTAAGAATCTTTTGGACAGTGCTTATTTAAGTCTGTATAATCAGTACACATCCGCCATTTCCCATTAGCTTTCTTCACCATAACTACATTCGCCAACCAAGTGGGATACTTAACTTCTCTGATGAATCCTGCTTCTAGTAACTTATTAGTTTCCACTTTAATAGCCTCTGCTTTCTCCTCACCCATCTTCCTCTTGAACTGAACAATTGGTTTCGCCCCAGGGTTAAGTGCCAATTTGTGACAAATAAACTCCGGGTCAATTCCAGGCAAATCTTTGGCGCTCCAAGCGAATAGATCCATGTTCTGTGACAACAACTTCACCAATCTGTCCTCTTGACTTGCTGTAAGGTTGACACCAACTTTCAAGCTTCTTTCTCCAACCTCAATCGCTTTAGTTTCCTCCTCTGATGTCATCTTATGATCAAGAAAACCATCCCGAGGATCCAAACTAACCTCAGCTTTTTCTACTTCCACTTCATAAACTCTGTGCCCCTCCTTTACCGCCTTCTTTCCCAAATGACCATACTGCTTAAAGCTTTCTGAGTAACACTTTCGAGCCACCATCTGATCCGCCTTTAAAATTCCAACTCCACCCTTGCTTAAAGGATATTTAGCTGTCAAATGCCTTGTTGAGATGATCGCCCCCAACCTGTTCAACGAGGGCCTTCCGATAAGCACATTGTATGGCGAAGTACATTTTACTACCAAAAATTTGATAGAAAATGACTCCGCATTTTTCCCTTCGTCAAAAACTGTGTTCAGCTCCACATATCCCCTAACATAGACCTTTTCTCCTGAAAATCCCACCAAAGCTCCATCATAAGGTAACAAATCCGACTCTGTCAGCCCCAGCTTCTCAAACGCATCACCATAAATCAAGTCAGCTGAACTTCCTTGGTCCAATAATACTCTTTCAATCTCGTAATCAGCAATTCGTAACATCACCACAATTGGGTCATCTTCATGAGGTTGAACTCCTTCAAAATCGCGTACAGTGAAAGTAATATCAGGTTGATTAATAGCCCAGCTTCCCCAATCATTGGAATACACTGCATTTATAGAATGCATGTATCGCTTCCGAGCTGAATTAGTTGTTCCGCCACCACGAAATCCACCAAAAATAGAATGGATTCGTTCCTTTGCCTTTCCATCTTGTTGCTTCTTTTGTTCTTCATTTTCAATTTCTTTACCTCCATCATCTCGCCTAACTGAAGTTTCTGCCGCTCCAGAATTGTTTCGCCCGGACAATTGTTGCACACAGCCTGCTTTAATCAAAGCCTCTATCTCCCGTCTTAACGTGAAGCAATCATCAGTATTATGTCCCGAAATCCTGTGGTACTCACACCATTTTGTTTTGTCCACACGGCCTGTTGGCGGTTTTGGTTGTCGAGGAAAACGAATTACATTCGCCTCCAGACACGTGTGCAAAGCTTCGGTAAGGTTAACCGCCAAAGGCATTGCACGATCGTTCTGGTTCCTTGAATGTCCAGAACCACGCGCTCCATACGGCTGAACACGATTTTTAAAATTGGAACGGTTATCAAATCGACCGTCATAACGGTTGCGATTATTGTACCCTGAGTTACCACGTTCAGTCCATCCCTTCTTCGACTCCAACTGCTGTTTCTGACCTGTAACTGCTGCGTTTGGGCGGTTATTCTTTATCTGATCGCTCTGCTCCTCCCTAATGTACCCCTGCACCCTTTCGCGTAAATGCGCCATCGTCTCCACGGGTTTTCGACTCAAATTGCTGTTTAGGCCACCAGGCCTCAAACCCAATTCAAAAGCTGCAATGCAGATTTCCGGCATTTTATCCTCCAAATGAACAGATAACTGATTGAAACGCCCCATATAAGACTGCAACGTCTCATTTGATCCTTGGCGAACATTGAATAATGTCGCCGGAGTCACCTTCTGTGCACGACTGGTAGAAAATTGAGACAAGAACTTTGTAGACAACTCCGTGAAATTAACAATTGATCTTGAAGGCAACGTTGTGAACCAAATCATCGCTGACTTCTTGAAAGTTGACGGCAACATTTTGCATTTTAGCGCATCTGACGCGCCTACAATAACCATTTTTGTGTTAAAATACACTAAATGGTCCTTTGGATCCGAATCCCCATAATAGGAATCAAGCTTTAGCGTCTTCAAATTATCTGGAACGGCGGTGTTCGCTATTTCCTCTGTGAAAGGTTGAAAGTCCACCACCGTCTCAGCCATTCTTCGATCGCCCTCTCGTAACCCCTGAGTCTGATTGATATCAGTGAGTTGATTCTGTAACTGTTGATTATGTTGACGAAGTTCATTGAGATCATCCATGATCCGCTGAAGAATATCGGGAGGAACTTCATTCTGTTGAACGTGATTCCTTTCTCCGTTCGCCCCGGATCGAGTCACCATTGCGGTTGAAAACGAAGCCTAGGAAAATATCCTTCGGCCCCACGGTGGGCGCCAACGTTCCGGTATAGAACCACAGACTAAGACTAACCAATTTAGAGAGCAAGCGAAAGTAAGCAAAGTGAATAAAATTGCGTGAAATGATAGGTCCCTGCCGCTTGGGCGGTCCTCTTTTATTTATAGCTTGGGTTTTGGTCCGGCTGGACCATGGGTTGCCCGACCCATTTGTTACATGATAGTGATAAGCCCATTCGGTCCGCCCATATCAGTCCATATAGTGTTTTTTGTATATCAGAAAGATAAATTGCATCCTTAAGGAATTGATCTCTGTATTTTTTATCTCTTACCACTTGAACTATCACTCGGAGACAGTTGTGTTATGTTGTTTGTAAACTTCTTGGAAAAAGAAAGCCTTAAACATTTCTTAAAAACCACTTTATATATGTTGAAATATTGTATAAAGGGATAGTTGTAGTTTATATATAAGCATAGGACCCGTTTGAATTCACTTAGAAAATTCAATTTTAAAAATAAAAAGAAAATTGATTTTATTTAAAGAATTTTTTTGTTTACAAAAATATAATAAGTGATTGTATTTGGATATAAAACCATAAAAGTTCTTTTTCCATATAAAATTTCATCAAAGGACATAAAATTGCAAAGAATCATTTTTTCAAATAATTATTTAAGAATAAAATTGTAAATTTAAATTTAAGTATTGTTACCGCGAGAATATAATTTAATTTCTCTCTCACTAAGCATAATTAATTTTTTCATAAGCTACTCAAAATAACTTAAGAAAATAATCAGAATTCTTTTTATTTTGTTGTTTTGATTTTTTTTCAAAAGCAGGCAAAAACATATTTTTTGGTGTAGTACTGAATAATCAAAATGACAAGCAAGGAAAAAATTAGGCTACACTTCTTCTATTTGGAAAGTATACTGTCTGCAATTCCTGCATATTTCCAGAGCAGAAAATTTACAAGTATATACAATAACTTTTTTAAGTGCATTGGAAAACGTATGAGTATGTTTATATCGATTACTTTGGAATAAACACTGATATTTTTTTATATAGAGCTCATAGCATGTGTTCATTTTCCATTGGTCGTGCTTTAGGAGTTGGGCCTCTACTCTTTCAAATGGCACAAACCTTGGGATTATTGCATTTCAAATGGGCTTATACTTGGACCAAAAAGAATAATATAACTTTCCTAAAGGGTAGGCAAGTGTCCATCCCCTCCCCTGGTTGGGTCTAATGGCCTAACTCACACTCATCGTTTATAACTTTCACTCTGTATTGTGAATTTTAATCTCGCATGTTGTAAGTGTCGTTTGACAACCTTTTGAGTTTTATTCTATACATCTTTGACAACAACAAAAATTTAGACAAAGTCTTTTATTTTTGGTCATTTTTTTTTAGACAAAGTCTAAACACTAAGATGTACTCCTTTAACTATAGTTAGGCCCTAATTTCAAAAAAAGAACTATAGTTAGGCCCTGCTCTGTCAGCAGGCACTAAGACTTGTGCTATTTTGTACTGCCCTTTGGGCTTTGGGGCTTTCAGCCAGTTTGGATCAAAAATACGAGCCCCTTCGACAAAAACATCTTTAGACAAAGGATTTTGATAAAATTAAGGATTAATCATTCAGAATTACAAATAGAAATAATATTAAGTGTTTTTCTAAGGTGACTTTTCATAAATAAATAAAAAAATTATTTCAAAAGAAATTTCACCGGACTATCAAAACCTGGAACTTGATTGAGATTTTTCGGTGAAAACATAATCTATCTATATATATTAGAAAAGAACAACTTCTAGCATGACGTGTCGCTCTCACAGGCCAAGTTAGTGACGTGTCGCTCCCAGATTAATTCTCACCTAATATTTTACATGTAAGCTCTTTCTCCTTGGCCCCACTTGCCACATGTGCCCTGATTTTTCCTTACCTTATTTCTCCTTAATAAAAAAATACATTTTTAAATTTTAGATTTGATTAGGATTTAGGTTTTTTATTTCTTGATTTTATCTTAATTTATTTTTGATTTATTTTTAGAGTATTAATTAATTTTTATGGTATTTTAATTGAATTTTCGGATTTTTAATTAATTCCGGATTTTATGAGTTTTTATTGTGATTTGCTAGATTTTGATAGTTTTTATCTATTTTTATTTAGTACATTTTTAAATTTTAGATTTGATTAGGATTTATGTTGTTTATTTCTGTATTTTATCTTAATTTATATTATTATTTATTTTTAGAGTATTAATTATTTTTATGTTATTTTTATTGAATTTTCAGATTTTTAATTAATTCCGGATTTTATGAGTTTTTATTGTGATTTGTTAGATTTTGATAGTTTTTATCTATATTTATTTAGTACATTTTTAAATTTTATTTCAATATATATTAGAAAAAAAGAACTTCTATTAGGCAAATTTAGTGACGTGTCATTTTCACGTTAATTCTCAGAAAAAAAAATTCCACATGTCATTTTCAGGTTAATTTGCATAAAAAAATACATTTATAAATTTTAGATTTGATTAGAATTTAGGTTTTTTATTTCTTGATTTTATCTTAATTTATTTTTGATTTATTTTTAGAGTATTAATTAATTTTTATGGTATTTTTATTGAATTTTCGGATTTTTAATTAATTCAAGATTTTATGAGTTTTTATTGTGATTTGCTAGATTTTGATAGTTTTTATCTATATTTATTTAGTACCTTTTTAAATTTTAGATTTGATTAGGATTTATGTTGTTTATTTCAGGATTTTATCTTAATTTATCTTATTATTTATTTTTAGAGTATTAGTTAATTTTTATGGTATTTTTATTGAATTTTCGGATTTTTAATTAATTCAAGATTTTATGAGTTTTTATTGTGATTTCTAGATTTTTTTAGTTTTTATCTATCTTTATTTAGTAGCTTTTTAAATTTTAGATTTGATTTAAAAGATTTTTCCTAATTATCTAAGATTTACCTAGATTACTCCTTACTAAATTTATTTCATCATGATTTAAATAGATTATTAATATCTGAAAAAAAAAAATTCATAAAATTTTAAAAGATTAAAAACTAAAAATTCAATAAAAATACCTTAAAAATTAATTAATAAAAACTACCAAATCACAATAAAAACTCATAAAATCCTTAATTAAATAAAAATCCGAAAATTCAATAAAAATAAAATAAAATTTAATTAATACTCTAAAAATAAACTTTTTTTTACCTAAAATTTATTTCCATAACAAATCTTGAAACCAATTTTTTAAATTTAATTTTAAATTTGAGAAACTTTTTCATAAAATATTAAAATCTTAAAAGATTTGCCTTAATTATCTAAGATTTACCTAAATTGCTCCTTATTAATACTGCATCAGTCATCTCCTCCCCTACATGTCTCTACTGTGAACCGGTTGACATGGAGGAAAAATGAGGAAGATTACTCGAGTATGCAACTTGCTTAATGTGGTGTTGATAATTGAGTAAGTTAATAATTATGTAATTGTTTGACATAAATGTTTATGCTTCGCTTCCTAAAGGTTTTTTTGTTGCTGAATTTGATTGACCGAATTAGTGAGCACTATATTTGGTAGTGTTGATTCAATTCCTAAAAGCCATGTCCTTTAATTTTCTCTTAATTTGTTCATTGTTCCCTATTTTGTGATTGTTCTGTTTAATTTCATATATGCTTTAGTATTTGTTGGTGGTCTCTGTGATGCTTCCATATCTCTTAAATAAACTAATGTTGTGATGCTTTCTCTTATGCAACCCTTATTCTGAATGTTCTTAATCGGCCAATTGATAGAAGACTTACATGCTTTTATCCTTCCCATTGCAAGTTTATTTAATTGCATCATTATCTTCCAGTTTTGGCTGTCAAAACTTCATCTACAATGTCAGCATCATGAAGGCAGAGAAACTCTTTCAGAAGAAGGGACGTCCAACAAATTTGACCCAGGATCCTAGATAAAGAAATGAGATTTAGGTAAGATACTTATTCATATGATTGCTTTCAATTCCAGATTTTGCTATTTTTCTTATTAATTAATAGCTTTTTTTTTTGTTGTCAATTGTAAATCGCTTTTAGACATAGCTATAGTCTCTTTTATTTTGCTTAACTAAAGGTCTAATTCTATTTGATTTTCAGGCAGTTTCCTATTTGGCTCAAGAATGTTTGGGGTTATGGTCCGGGAACTGCATCTTTATACCTGTCACATCCATGGGTATTAGTTGTACTCATAGCTGCATCTTTATAACTCATAAGTTACATTTAGTTTGGCTTCATAACTGATACTTGAACTTTTGCTTAGTGGGAAGCAAGCCTTAACACAGTTAATGAGCTGAATGGAAAGGGAATGTGGATAAGGAGAATGAATCATATAAAATTTCCTTATTTTCATTCACCAATTTATGGCCTTTGCTCTTGCTATCTCATTTCTTGCTGATAAATTTATAACTACTGATTTGTGTTGATTTTGGATCTTAGAATTATTAATCTGATCAAATAAGTAACTTTTCCAGCATGTGGTTCATTATACTTTTCGTCTCCATTTTTTTACTGCAATTCTTGATCTGATGTGAAATGGGGTTAGGATATAAGATTGGTGGCAGAATGAACAGTTCTTGGTTCATATAATGAGGATAGGGACTTTGCTGAGCTCTATGGACATCACTTCTCATCCCAATTTTAGGTAAGGGAAGAAATTTATTATAGCCTTCACACATTCTGATTGCTTAGTATAAAAAGATTATTAACTCTTATCCGGGTTTTATGGACTTGCATGTCTGCTGCTCACCGTTTCTTTTTGTAATTCAATTGTTTTCCACTACCTAAACATTATTTCATTGTTCCTATCAATCTATTTTGTCCATCTCACATGTGCAATGTAAGCTCTTGCTTGGTTTGCAATTTGGTTTTGCATTTTTTTTCTATAACAGATGCATCATCTTGCACAATTTAATATCATTCCCAATGTTGTAGAGTAAAAGAAATACATTGATGCTCCCAACTACCAAAGAAGCATGACGATAATTGATGATATGTGATGGATTTGCAAGAAATGGAGCATGAGTTCTACACCAAGAATAGTATAAAATGTGTTATTCTAAATACAGTTGGTGGCTACTATACAGCTCTAAAGGACCACACTTCTTGATAAATGGTGGCAAAAAAGAGCATGCAAAGATCAATGTTTGTTGTAATGATGTTTCAAGGTGTTGCCACTTATGTATAAGTAAATCCTTCTCCTATTTTGACATGTGTTACACTAAAAATTTTAAAATCTTCTTTTTAACTTTAGAGATTTTTTTATGCATATGTAACGTGACATATTGCTTTATATAAAAAGTATCATTATATATTTTTTTAAACAATCATTATACTCTAATATTGTGTTAAATTACAAATAAAATCAAATGAGATACCAACCGAATGCATTCAGTTATAAATGGAGAGGAGAAATTTCTGCACCAAAAATTTATTACCAAAACAAATCTATGTTGGCTCATTTAAAAATTTTAAATATGAGAAACTTTTTCATAAAATATTAAAATCTTCTTTTCAACTTTAGAGATTTCTTTATGTATATGTAACGTGAGATTTTATTTTATATAAAAAGTATCACTATATTTTTTTAAACAATCATTATATTCTAAACTAATTGATTGATATTATGTTAAATTTCAAATAAAATCAAATGGGATACCAACTGAATGCATTAGGTTATAAATGGAGAGGAGAAATTTCTGCACCTAAAATTTATTGCCAAAACAAATCTATGTTGGCTAATTTGAAATCTATGCAAAATTATTTTTGTCGGTTTAAGGTTCGTAAATTTTGTACAAAATCTGATATATTGCTATTTTATGACTTCAAATAAACAAAATGATGTCATATTTTATGATTTATCTTTCACAACCCTAATTTGTGCTACTATCACATTCTTTTTTTCCCATGATTAATATGTGTTTATCATCTGCTTTATTATAATTGTTCTTACATTCTTAGTATGTTAAATTTTTTATAATTTAAAATATGATCGATGTATTAAATACAATAGACACATTCTTTTTTTTTCCATGATTAATATGTGTTTATCATCTGTTTCATTAAGATTTTTCTTACATTTTTGAGTATCTTAAATTTTTTTATAATTTAAAATATGATCGATGTATCAAATACAATAAACATATTCCCCGTGCAACGCACGGGTAAAAAGAACACTAGTTATCATGAAATCGTTAGCATTTGTAATTGACACCAAATTACTAGACAAGTGATATACTTGTGATTTTTATTAAAATTTGGAATGTCAAACCCAACTCAAAAGTTAGCTTAAGAGTTGAGGGTTTTTCTTTTAGGTAAGCCAAAATAATATACTCTCTCCGTTCCTATTTAACTGTCAACTCTGAAGAAATTTTTTTGTTACTATTTAACTGTCTACTTAGAATTTCAAGAGAGCATTAAATGATGTTTTTACAACAAATGCCCTTGTCAGTATAATAAATGAGGAGAGATAACACATACTTCAAAGGGTAAAATAGAAAAATAATTCATACTTTTTTTAAAAAATCAATAAAATTAATCACACCCTTAATATATGTGTCTCCACTCAAAATGAACAGTTAAATAGGAACGGAGGAAGTATATATGTATGTATGTATGTATGTATGTATGTATGTATGTATGTATGTATGCGGTACAAATAGGTACTTCCGCTACAAACAACCAAACCAAGAGTACAAAGGAAAAAAAGATAGTTCCTTGCTGAACAAACAAGAAACTAGTTCAAATAAAACCCACTAAAACCAACACCCTGCAAAATAGATGCTACAAGAGATAGAAAACAAAATAACAATCTGCAGCAACATGTTATCTATGTCATATCACTAGCCTATGTGAGACTTCTAATAATTTCTATTCACAAGTAAACCTGAAGGAATTAATTTTTCTTTCTTCCTCCAAATTGATCAACGACTTTGCTCGTCTATGTACCAGCTCTTCTGACTTTTTTATCCGCTCTTGCTGAGTGTGGAGAGCAGAGTAATGTATTTTTCTATGCGCTGATTTTGTGTTGAAATTTGGAATACGTGTATGGATCTCTCCCAATAATGTATCATTTTCTCAATATATACGAGGCAACTTATCTTTATAATTCTCTACCAATGGTGCCTTTAGAGTTGGCTCTCTTTGCAATAGATCTCTTTAAGATTGATTTCTTAGAGAGTTCGCTATTCGAGTAGTTTACTCCCTTTCTTGATGTTGTTTTGCTATTTGAACCATTTTTTTAGTTTTGTGAAAAAATTGTTTGATCGTCCCACAGACAACGTCAAATATTCTCTGCGGCACCTGGGTAAAACTAAGAAGTTCTTCTCGATCTCTATGGCGGAGCACCACGAAGAGTGACTTTGATATTGCATGGTGGTTCTGATGGTCCACACAATGAGAGTGAGATGTATTTGATGAAGACACTCCGACGCTCAAGTCAATGAAAGAACAAGAAGAAAATCTTTGAGTTTTAGAAAGGAATGCTATAATAAATCACATTTTATGTAAATGAACGACCACACATTTATTTATAGGCTCGGGTTCTATTACGATTGTCTCTGCATATGTATGGAAGTTCTTATGTTAAACCTTTGAGTGCGTGGCCAACCTTACTTTGCTTATTGTGTCTCAGCCTTCGTGCATACGCTCAAACATTGATTGGGATGAGATATATTCCTCTACTAAATCATTTGGTCCTCCCTTATGACACTTACTTGAAAACAAGTGTCGATCATTTGGGCTGCCGCAGTGATGCGCACTATTCTTTTATCCGCAGCTTTCTGCACATAGTAATGTATTAGCATTCTTGATTAGATGTTTAAATCAAATAACTTTGGCTAACTTTTATATATATACACATATATGTATAGTGTATAATTGAAAATAGAGACTGCGTAGTTCAAGAAATCAAAGTCATCTTCATTCATTCATGTTTACAAGACAGAGGGAATGCCAAGCATGTTGACCATTTATACAGCCATCAGTATCAAATATCAATGTTGATCTGCTTCCATAATGTAATTAAGGACCTCATGGAATGAATTCAATGGTCCCTCTACCACTTGAAAGTGTCATGAACCAAGCAATAAATGGACGGTATAGCTTCGATTTCTGGTCCATAGGAAAATAATGTTCATGTTAAAACTTAAAAGATTTAGACATAATTGCTCTTTTGATCACCCAACTTTGCCCTTCCTGCGAAAATCGTCCTCCAACTAAAAAATTAGCAAAAACTATCCTCAAAGTTTACACTCTGTTGCAAAACTGGTCTGCCGTTACACTTCCGTCTGAAAATTAACGTTTTCTGAGTATGATTAGCATATTCATGGTATCTTTGCAGGTGTTGAGGTCACACAGTAAATCCATAGGCATCCATGTTGACACCAAATAAGCATTAATTTTAAAAAATCCAAGAATTAGCAGAGAGACAGATGCATAGAGGATAAAGCATAACCTAGAAGAATTAAGTAATTGAAATCATGAGCCACGAGAAACAACAATTCGAACAAAACCCACTTCCCCAGTTTCCATGACGCTCAACATTGCCTTAGAGCAACCCTAATTGTCAAGTATGATTACTAAGCCATAAGCATGAAAAGGGAAATGGAAATTGAAAACTAGCACTTAATAGAGCAAGATCGATCTTCCAAATCAAAACCCAGTAATTCAATTTGATTAAAAACTAGAAAAGTGATGACATGGTTATTATGTTTACTGTTGTTATACCCAAAACCCAGAAACCCCAAAGCCCGCAACCCCAAATCATCATCCTCAACATCTTCCCCGTATGATTCCTCCCTCTCTGAAAAACTCAGATTTGCAACCACCAAACCCCAACCCAGTAACCCAGAATCCACTAAAGAAGGAAGAAGATGAAAAGGACAATGACAGATCAAAACCACCAAAACCCTCACCACCGAACCTTCAACCCATAGCTTGACGATGCTAATGGTTGTGAAGCAATAAAGCAAACCAGATCGAAACCCCCAACACCACTAGCCACCAAATCGACCTCTGAAACGATGGTAATGGTGTGCGATCTGGAGATTTTGAAATGAAGGTGTGTGATATGGAGGGTGGGGTGTGGGGGAGTCCATGTGGGCGGTGGTTCTGGTGCCATCGTCCCGATGACGTCGTCAGATTTGAGGAGAGCTCAACAAATTCGAGATTTGCTATGTGGGTGGTTTGGGAGTTTGGGAACTCTACTATGATTCTGGTTGGAGTTTTGGTAGTTTTAGCTATGTACTATGATTCTGGTTGTAGCTTGGTGGTGGTGGTTGTGCTTGGTTTTTTAGGACAAAAGGGGGTAGGGAGAAAAGGCTTGGTGGCTGGTGGTGTGGTGTTGTGCGGCGTGGTGTTGGGGAGATGAGGCGAAATTTTCTTCTGCTTTTAATTCTCTGCTTATTCTGTGTTTTTCTGATATTGATGAAGAAGATAGTGAAGAATGTTTGAAGAAAGAGATGAAGATGATGAAGTTTATGTGTTTTTTTATTGTTTTTTTACCCAGAAAACGTTAGTTTTCAGACGGAAGTGTAACGGCAGATCAGTTTTGCAACGGAGTGTAAACGTTGAGGATGGTTTTTGCTAATTTTTTAGTTGGAGGACGATTTTCGCAAGAAGGACAAAGTTGGGGATCAAAAATGCAATTAAGTCAAAATTTATGAACACAAATTTTATAAAGGAAAAATATTATGACATATCGAAATTGATTATGAAAAAGGGCTATCTAAATTATTCAAGATTTATTTTAAGTATAGTTTAGTTGATTCAATAATATTTTGTTATGAGTTGTAAAAAATTGAAATCCATATATAACAAATTAAAATATTACTAGTCCAAATTGATTTTTTTTTGGTAGTGTACTGGATCGTCTTATGTTAAAGTAATTTTATCCAATATTTATCTTAACTAACTTAGACAATCTTCATAAACAAAATTAAGTTCATCACCAAAAAAGTTTAGGAAGGGATGCACTCCAGCAAGATTCAATGAGTCGAAGAATTCATGTACACTAAAACACAATAGCAATATTTATTCACTATTTTTTCTCTATATTTTTTTCTTTCACATCGATCATATATCGGTTTTCTATATTCTCTTCCTATTTTACTCTATCGTTCAAATGATTTAGGTGTTCGATCACTAACATTTTTTCGAAATCCAATAACCCCACCATCCAGAGGGCTACGTACGTATGAAATCTAGAAAGAGCCAATAGTCCACGTGCCCTCATGGGTATCCTTAAGTGCATGTAATTATGAAGTGGACCAATCCCAATCCATGAACCCACGTGTATATCTCACATTTTCATTTTGGATATTGTTGAAAATGGTGAACCCCAGCAAGGATTATTCATAGTTAAGCTGTAAAGGTTAATACAAATAAGAGTTAAATATACACTCAATCTCTGTAATTAGTGTAATATATGGTCGTTTCGAGATTCATTTATGAATTATCTTTTTTAGCTTTTGGTTTCTAATTATTCTTTGTTAGAATTTTGGGTCACAAATGTAACTTTTAATTGTGTTAGGGCCATTATTTAATTAGCCAAAACTAAAGTGGTCTATTTAATATTTATCTTATGGCTAAGGGCATATGTGTTATGAAAAGATATTGTGCAGATACCATAAGACAATATTCTAATTTGATGAGGGGCCAAATTAGAAATATTGAAAACAGAATTGTAACTGATGCAGTTACATATAGGGTTATGGTCCCCAATTGTAGACACAAGACAGTAACGTGAAAAGTTTCTCCTCATCCCCATCAGAGAAGAACATCAGGAAACCCCCTAAGAGTGATCTACAATTGGAAGATCACAACCCCAGATCCTTCAGCGATTCTCATGGCTCATTCAGGTACGCTTCCGCTCTAGATCTTCATCATGTTTTTCGGGTATGGGTTAATCAAGTGTGGTTTAGAATTATGCTCCTATTTTCTATATGGGTAGAAAAGCATGTGGTTAGGAACAAATCCTTATTTGTTAGAAACCAACAAGTGGTATCAGAGCCACCCATACCTGATTCATGTATGAAATTTGGTATTTCTTGAGATTAGGGTTTTCAATTTTGTGACATTGGGAATTATAATTCATTCAAATGGTATTGAAATTGATTCTGTTTCCAACCTGGATTATATACAAACTCAGTTTCGTCGTTTTTTTGGGTATCCACGTATTATATAGTATATTCAATGTGTAATTCTGGAATTGTGATGCGTGTTTTTGGAATTTCAAAGAAAAGCACAAGCCTAATTTTCCATTTGACTAAGTTTTCAGCCTTTAGATAAAAACGTGTTTGGATGATGTTATTTAACCGCACCCACTGGGAATCAAATTTATGTGTTCCGGTGTTAAATAAAAGGATAGACTTTAGACAAATCCAGTACTCAATCCAAATTCGTTTCCAGTTTCTAATTTTCGGATTATATTCATATACGCAAGTGGTATTATTTTTGTATGTATGAATTCAGTTTGGTTTTTTGAATCCAAAATACTTTGTTTAGAAGATCTGTAAGCTTTGGAATACGTATTTGCTGTTTTGGATTCAACAACATAATTAGGTGTACATGAATTTCATGTACAACTTGAGTTTTTCAGTGTGGGTTCAAATTTTGGCTATGGTTTGTATTTTTATACAATTGTTTAATATTTTAAATGAGTTAATTAAAATAAGAAAGTCACAAAAGTGACCTCTTTTTATGGAGATTGCTCATAGAAATATTAAAAGTTTTTTGTGCGTGTGGTTGTCTATCCATGCGAGTATTAATGGACCCCAAAGGAAAAGTTAATGCTTAGCCGGATTTCATAGACACATGTAATGATAAACATGTGATAATTTTAAGGGTTTACATGTGAATGATAAATCAATCCAAAGAAGGGTTTGTTATTTGACATGATTTATTATCAATGTTTGATCAATACAACAAGAGTACCACTAGCAATTGGTATTACTGTCCAAAGACATGATATTGATGGTGCACTAGGTATCTTGAGATGGGTTATGCCATTATTTGAACATATTGATGATTCAATTTTTCTTAATGTGAGCATATTTATAGTATTTATTTTGTTCTAAATTCAGCTACTTTAGGTTCGATATCTACTAATCTGAATTCAGTTCCGGTCCTTAATGGAATAAATTTTAAGGACTGGATAGAGAACATTGAAATTGTTCTTGGCTGCATGGATCTTGACCTTGCATTAAGGGTGGCCCAACCCGCTTTTCTTACGGAATCTAGTACCTCTGAACAGAGGAAAGATTATTAGAAGTGGGATCGCGCCAATCGCATGAGTCTCATGATCATTAAGCGCGGCATTCCTGAGGTCTTAAGGGGTACTATCTCGAAAGAGATAAAAAGTGCCAAAGATTTCCTTGCTGAAATCAAGTACTCTTCTTCAGAACTTGATTTCCATGAAATATCAGAGCAAAGGAAATATAAGGGAATACATTATGGGCATGTCAAATATTGCTTCAAAACTTAAGGCGCTAAAGCTTGAGATGTCGAATGACATGCTCATTCATTTAGTATTGCTTTCTCTTCCTGCACAGTTCAGTCAGTTTAAGATAACTTATAATTGTCAAAAGGAGAAGTGGTCTCTTAACGAGCTCATTTCATTTTGTGTGCAAGAAGAGGAAAGGTTGAAGAATGAAAATAAAGAAAGTGCTCATTTTGTTAGTACCTCTAAGGACAAGGGAAAAAGAAAGAAAATTGTTGGGCCCATGAATGAAGCTGCTAATGCACCAGCACAAAAGAAAAAGGAACAGGATGATAACTGTTTCTTTATGCGTTGTGTATGGGCATGTGAAAAGAAATGTCCTAAATATCACGCTTGGCGTGCAAGGAAAGGTACATTTCATACTTTGGTATGTTCTGAGGTCAATTTAGCTTCAGTACCAAGAAACACTTGGTGGTTAAACTCTGGTGCAACTACTAACATCAGTGTTTCAAGACAGGGTTGCCGAACTACCGAAAGCCAAATGATGTTGAAAGATACATTTATGTTGGATATGGCAAGTCGGTGGAGGTGGAAGCTAAATGGCACTTTAGATTATCATTGTGTACCAGATTTTATTTGGATTTGAAAGACACTTTTAAGGTACCGTCATTTAGACGGAATTTAGTTTCAGTTTCTTATTTGGACAAATCAGGATATTTATGTTCATTTGGAAACAATAAATTCAAGTTGTCTTTTAACTCAAATATTGTTGGATATGGTTCACTTATGGGATATGATAATCTATATTTGTTGGACATTATAGCTACCTATGGTGAATCTCTGAATGTGGAATCGTCCCACAGTACACCATGTCAGAGTCACCTAGCATGAATGGTGTGGCTGGAAGATGAAACTAGATTCTTAAGGATATGGTAAGAAGTATGATTTGTCATTCTACTTTGCCAGAGTCACTCTAGGGAGAGGCCCTAAAGACTGCAGCTTACATTCTAAATAGAGTGCCAACCAAGGCAGCTGCCAAAACACCTTATGAGCTTTGGACTGGGCGAAAGCCTAGTTTGAAATATTTTAATGTATGGGGATGTCCAGCTGAGGCAATGCCTTATAGGCCAAATGAAAAGAAATTGGAATCCCGAACAGTGAGCAGCTACTTTATTGGTTATTCTGAAAGATCCAGAGGCTATAAATTTTATGATCCTAAATTAAAGATAATTTTTGAGACGGGAACAGCCACGTTCTTTGAGGATATAGAGTTTGGAGGGGAGAATAAGATTAGAGACTTTGTTCTAGAGGAAGAGTCGGTAACAATTCTAAAACCGATTCATACAGTTGCTTCTGATGAAGCAAGTACGGAACCTCTACAAGACATTATTGTTGAATCTCCTCCTACTCAAGGTGATATGGTGGTTCATGAAGAACAAACTCAAGATCCTCAAGAACAAGTGTCACAAGAACCAATACCTTTGCGGAGATCCACTAGAGAAAGGAGAAATGTTATTCCAGATGATTACATAGTCTTTCTCCAAGAACATGAGGAAAATAATGGTATGATGGAAGCTGATCCAATCAACTTCCAGCAAGCCATGCAGGATTCCAACTCTGGAAAGTGGATTGAAGCAATAAAGGAAGAGTATAAGTCCATGTAAGACAATAAGGTTTGGGAACTTGTCCCATTACTGGAAGGTGTGAAACCCATTGGTTGCAAATGGATATTTAAGACCAAGCGGGATTCTAATGGTAATGTGGAGAGGTATAAGGCTCGTCTTGTGGCTAAGAGCTATACTCAAAAGGAAGGGATTGACTTTAAAGAGACTTTCTCTCCGGTTTCATCGAAAGACTCTTTTAGGACAATGATGGCTCTTGTTGCACATTATGATTTGGAACTCCATCAAATGGATGTCAAAATAGCGTTTCTCAATGGAAATATTGATGAGACAATCTATATGGTGCAACCAGAAAACTTTGTGTCAAGAGACCCAAAGAATACGGTTTGCAAATTGACAAAATCTATTTATGGACTAAAGCAAGCATCTCGTCAGTGGTACCACAAATTTCATAAAGTAATTCTCTCATTCGGTTTCGAGGTGAATGTTGTTGTGGATTGTGTGTATCACAAATTCAGTGGGAGCAAGTATATTTTCCTGGTTCTTTATGTTGATGACATACTGCTTGCCACTAATGATATATGCATGATGCACGAAACCAAGAGATTTCTATCAAGAAAATTTGAAATGAAAGATCTTGGTGACGCTTCCTTTGTATTAGGAATTCAGATACACCGAGACCGATCTCGGGGTATTCTGGGATTATCACAAAGGAGCTATATCGAAAAGGTACTTAAAAGGTCTGGCATGCAAAATTGTACACCAGGGGATACTCCAGTTGCTAAGGGAGACATATTTAGTCTCAGCCAATGCCCGAAGGGAAACTTAGAAGTTCAGGAAATGCAAAAGATTCATTATGCATCAGCTGTACGGAGTCTTATGTATGCCCAAGTTTGTACGCGTCCAGATATAGCGTTCATAGTTGGGATGTTAGGCAGATATTTGAGCAATCCAGGAATGGATCATTGGAAAGCAGCCAAAAGGGTTATGAGGTATTTACAGAGAACAAAAGACTATATGCTCACATATAGGAAGTCAGAACAATTAGAGATCATTGGATATTCTGACTGATTTTGTTGGATGCCATGATAGCAAAAGATCCACTTCGGGCTATATCTTCATGTTGGCTGGTGGTGCAGTTTCTTGGCGTAGTGCCAAGCAAACTCTTATTGCTTCATTCACCATGGCAGCTGAATTTATAGCATGTTTGGGGCATCTAACCATGGGATTTGGTTGATGAATTTTGTCACTAGGCTGCGAATTGTGAAAGGAATTGAAAGACCGCTTAATTTATACTGTGACAATAAATCAGCCGTCCTATTTTTAACAATAATAGGAGCTCGACCAAGTCAAAACATATTGACATCAAGTTCCTAGTTGTTACATATTTCTATAGAACACATAGGGACAAACCCCATGATAACGGATCCTCTTACAAAAGGTTTGCCGCCTAAGGTCTTTCATGAGCACACTGCTCACATGAGTGTTTTGCAGTGTGAGGAATGTTTAGTTTAGTGGGAGTTTGTCATTTATAAATTTTGTGTTCTATGTTTGATATTATGCATGCATACTCTAGTATTTGGATAATTTTTTGTTAATTATAAAGTTTGGTATTCTGTTATTTATGCTTTGTACAATAAGGTTATTGAATGATCTCACTACAGTAAAGTAGGACCAGTTGGAAATTGACAAGTACAGGCCACCTTCTTGTGATTTTCATGCTGCACATTTCATAATGAATCTATGTCATTTAGTTATGTCAATACTAGTAATCATTGATGGGTTTAGTTATGATTGATATAACGAAAATCACTTTGGTTCTATGTACTGACATGACTAATGGACGAGATTATTTGGATATGCTTAAGGTATATAATGACATTTTTGAGCTCATAAAGTCTAACACATGCGTAGAGTTACATATGTGACTAGTGGGAGATTGTTAGAATTTTGGGTCACAAATGTAACTTTTAATTGTGTTAGGGCCATTATTTAATTAGCCAAAACTAAAGTGGTCTATTTAATATTGATCTTATGGCTAAGGGCATATGTGTTATGAAAAGATATTGTGCAGATACCATAAGACAATATTCTAATTTGATGAGGGGCCAAATTAGAAATATTGAAAACAGAATTGTAACTGATGCAGTTACATATAGGGTTATGGTCCCCAATTGTAGACACAAGACAGTAACGTGAAAAGTTTCTCCTCATCCCCATCAGAGAAGAACATCAGGAAACCCCCTAAGGGTGATCTACAATTGGAAGATCACAACCCCAGATCCTTCAGCGATTCTCATGGCTCATTCAGGTACGCTTCCGCTCTAGATCTTCATCATGTTTTTCGGGTATGGGTTAATCAAGTGTGGTTTAGGATTATGCTCCTATTTTCTATATGGGTAGAAAAGCATGTGGTTAGGAACAAATCCTTATTTGTTAGAAACCAACAAGTGGTATCAGAGCCACCCATACCTGATTCATGTATGAAATTTGGTATTTCTTGAGATTAGGGTTTTCAATTTTGTGACATTGGGAATTATAATTCATTCAAATGGTATTGAAATTGATTCTGTTTCCAACCTGGATTATATACAAACTCAGTTTCGTCGTTTTTTTGGGTATCCACGTATTATATAGTATATTCAATGTGTAATTCTGGAATTATGCTCCTATTTTCTATATGGGTAGAAAAGCATGTGGTTAGGAACAAATCCTTATTTGTTAGAAATCAACATTCTTTTTATATTTGAAATAGTGACAAGTGATTTTCAAAAAAAAAAAAATAGTGACAAGTGATGAAGTCATATAGAGCTTACAATACCTATATTTTACCTAATCACCAGCTCATATGGTGGATTTAGTGAATTAGCTGAGAGATTGTTCACATAAACTTTTTTACTTTAGCTTCGATCCATTCAAACATTTTTATCAATTTTAGTATTTTATCATCCCTTTCTTTCATTTAGTCCAAACCCTAACCACTTTTTGCTGTGACAGTACCATGGTTTTACCACCTTTTGCCACCATCTCCTGCATGTTATGCACTAACCCAAATACCACACACTACTTAATAGAGAAAAGGACGAGAGACAAAGGGGCCAAGCTTGTTATCGGCTCTAACAATAATGCAAACAGCACGCGATTCCAGTTAGGGTACATGTATGCGTGAAATGCAATTCAATGATCCGGATAGTTCAATTGGGATGGGCACCATCGAGTCAGTTACCACTGACCTAGTGTGTAACCTTTTCCGCTCGGGTGTCACTTACAACCCATGCATAGTCGGGTCAATTCTAACCACCCTAGGTTGAACCATTTCCGCCCGCTATGTCGAAGAGCCAGTGGCGGAACTAGAAAAAATAATATGAGAGGGCCAAAATTAGATGTTAAAAAAAATATTATTAAACTAATTCATATAATCATTGAAAAATTTATCATAAGTTATATAAATAATGTTGGAAATTAGCTTTTTCAAATTTTTTATTCTCAAGTTATTATTTGCATTTAATTAGCTTTTTTATTTTTTATTCTCAAAGTTGTTTCTCTTGAAAAAAATGATTTTTTTTATTTTTATTATTAGTTTTTTGAGAGAAATTTATATATTTAATGTTTTACTCTAAGACTATTAACTTTCCTCTTGTAACATATTATTTCTCCTACGTGGTATACAATGATTGGATGACTGTGTAAAACTTTACACTGACAGTGCATGCCCATTAAACTCCTATTATATTTCTAACACTCATTTTTCTATGAAAGAAAAAAGTTAAGATATCATTGTAATTATTTTAACTCTTACACTAATTAATAGTATAAAAGATTAAAAGTTATTAAGTAATAATAAGTAAAATAATATACATCAAAATAGGAGAAAATATAGTGTCAAAAATAAAATATTACTCAAAAACAAGCTGAAGAGGGATCGAACCCTTACAGGTAGGAAAAAGGAGAGAGCTTCTGCCGTTGGGTGGTGCTTTCTTTTAGTTATACTTTGTACCTTTATATATATATATAGAAAACATGAATACAAAAAATATATAAGTACTCTTTATTATTTAAGAATTTTGTAGAAATTTGGGGGGGGCCATGGCCCTCCCTGTCTCCATGTAGTTCCGTCCCTGGTGCCAACAAAGGTGAAGAACCTCATCCTTCTCATGTAGGCTCTTAGATGATGCATGTGTCCCATTGACGAATCAAAAGCCAACCTTAACGAGGATCCACAATTGGGTCCCTTCAACCCCAAGACAAAGCAATTCAAGCTCAAACAATCACAACCACAATTTCAATCCGGAAAAGAAACAATGACAATAATAGAAGCCAAACAATGAGGGTGGTAGTGGTGGTTTTGCGAGGATCGAGTTGAGGGCTCTGCAGATCTACAGTGAGTTGAACAAGAAATTGGAGCAACCCAAGGCCATAGATGGAGAAGAAGCTTCTCTCTTCGCCAACCAATTTGCCGGCTCGTTGCACTCTCTCTTTCGATCCTACTTAGAGAAACCGACCAGAATCTCCTCATTAACCCGCGAATTTCATCCAGGATAGGAAACGTATAAAAGTAATTATGTTTTTATCATAATTTTTAATTAATATATTTTTACTTTTAATAGTCCTATTCACCCATTTTTAAAATATATATTCACTTACTTTTTTCTCAATTTTTCTTTCACATCCTATTTTACAAAGAATTTCAAAAAAAATTACACCAACACCAATGATTTTGTTCCAAGTAGGACTAACGATTACATTTTATTTTCAATATTTAAATTAAATTAAAGATTAGTTTCTGATGTGATGTGACGACAAATAATTAAATGTTTGTATAAAAAATATTTACACTAACCATATACACATGCATATTAAATCATTTGCATATTAAATCATTTCCACCAAATAATCTAAAAATAATTACACTTTCCACTCTCTTCCGTTCACTCTATTTCCTCTTACTTTCCTTCAACAACCAAACAAACCAGAAATATAATATTACCATGAATATAACTAAACATTATTATTCATAATAAAACATATCAAGAAAAGAAGACCTTCTAGGCAGATTCTACCCAACGCGCCACACATAGCAGTGGCAAACACGAGTGAAGAGAAAGCGCGTACAAACCGGGCCCCACCTTTCTCTCCGAAAAACAATTTTCAATTCCCTTTGACTCGGACTATCCATTCATCGACACACGCCAAGAACGCGAGTGGTTAAGCATTGCCGCCACCAAAAGATTGAGTTCGTAACTAACAATGAATGATAACATAAACATTAAACATTACATTACAATATTACATTAACCTGTAACATAACAACGTGCGTGGATGTAACTGAGAGAAGAGAAGAGTTTCACTTTTCAGTTTTGTTTTCTTTGTGTGATATAGCTAGTGTTGTGTTCATAGCATAGCATTCAACCATTTTTCTATTTCCCTTTTTGGTTCTTCCTATGATAAACCAGAACTTGCAGCATTGATATTGATACAGTGTGTAGTGTGTGTGTGTGTTGGTTGATTGATTCAATGATTAATCTATCACCCACTTTGTTTGACTTTTGAATTCAATCTTCCATCCCATTTCCCCTTTCTTTCCTCTCCATCATTTCTCTCTTGTCTCTTGTTTTCTTAATCTAGATTCTTCAACACAATTCAACACTTGTTCTTGGTCATTACTCATTACCAAATTGTTCAAAAATCTTCTTCTGAGAGATATATACTCCTACTTGCTTTTGGATCCAATTTGTGTACATTTTTCTTTTTCTTTTGAAGGATGCAAGCAATTTGAGTGGACTGGATCTGTGGTTGTTGTTTCTCTTTTGGGTGTTTTTGATTCCCTAAAAGAAATCCAAAAAGTTGGTTTTTGATCTGAGTTTTCATTCATCAATTTCTGATTTGTGTTTGTGTGATCATGGGCTGTACAAGTTCCAAACAAAAGGGATGCATTCATTGCAGCCCTTCACATTACCCTATGCCTAGAAGCTATTCGATGCATGTTCATCACCCACCTCAAAGCAAAGGGGACACTTACCATGTTGTGGCACTCACATCAACCACATTAGGTTCTCTGGACCTGGTTTCCCACAACCATCATGGCAATGGCTGCAAGTTTTCCAATGGTAAGGTTAGTGATAGTGAAAGTTTCATAACCCAGAAAGAAGAGGAGAAAAGTGAGGCAAAGACATGGTCCAATATGATTGAGGAAAAGTTGCCAAAAAAAGTTACTCCAAAGACTCCAATCACAACACCACCTTGTGAGCCAGAGACTATCAACACATGGGAATTAATGGAAGGACTTGAAGACACAGGCCCTTTATTGAGATCACCAGTTCACTTCAGGAGCTTCTCTTTTGATGTTGTCAGAACCAATGGCCATGTTGATCCAGCACAACTCAAGGCTAGTTTCATTGAGGAGGGGTCAAATCTCAAGGATGAAGTTTCAGACTTTGATGATGACCCTCAAGTGGTTTCATCATTCCAGAAGTCATTGCAAGAGAAAAAGGAGAGCATGGCTAAAACGAGATTCTTCCCTTTTGAGGAAAAGAAAATCAATTCTGGTGATAAGGTGGTGTTATATTTCACAAGCCTGCGTGGCGTGAGAAAGACTTATGAGGATTGCTGCAATGTGAGGCTGATTCTGAAAGGATTGGGCTTCAAGGTGGATGAGAGAGATGTGTCAATGCATTTGGGGTTCAAGGAGGAGCTTAGAGAGCTACTCATTGATGGGTTTGGAGGATTGCCAAGGGTGTTTGTTGGGAGAAAATACATTGGTGGAGCTGAGGAGATTCAGAAGCTTCATGAGGATGGGAAATTGGAGAAATTGCTTGATTGTTGTGAGAGGATTGATGATCACAATGATGTATGTGATGGATGTGGGGATATAAGGTTTGTGCCTTGTGAAACCTGTTCTGGAAGTTGTAAAATCTACTATGATGATGATGAAGAAGAAGAAGAACAAGATCATGGTGAGGTAGGTGAGTATGGATTCCAGCGTTGTCCTGATTGCAATGAAAATGGGCTAATACGTTGCCCAATGTGTTACTGCTAGTTCCCTCTTCTGTGATGATGACAATTAACTACTTAAACCAATTTTTGAAGTTGTGATTCTGTGTATTTTGTTTATAGTCAGTTTTTGGTGTACAGTATAATTTTGATTTGCTTGATTGATTGTAAGAAAGAAGAGGAAGAAAGTAGAAGAGTGAATAACAATGCCACTGAATCTAAGTCCCTTTGCACAACCAGTGCATTTTACTTCATATATACTATATACTTTTTCATTTTCCTTATTCAGAAAACATAGATGACTTGCATACAATTTCCTTGCAAAACTATATTAGCAGAGTTACAAGGGTATACTGTATAGTTGGATTTACATTCACTCACTTCACAATGTGTTCTTCTCCCTTAGACAATTTCAAAGCTGTAATGTTTGGCAGGGATTACATTGGAAGCTTGTTTGATCATTTAGCATTGCCATTTAGTACTAATGTTTGATCATTTTATCAGCACCATACCACATTTTAATTGTTACTAATAAACTCAGGTAAGGTGTAAGAAAATATTAGTACTCTGCTACATGTTGGGGTGACATTTTCTTTGATCAACTTCATGGAGAGACCTTGTGATGCTGACTTGGTCAAGTTCTGTTTATTTGAACTTAACAAGAATCCGTGACTGATGTTATAATTTCAACCTAATGCACCATTTCTTCTGGCACCTGCAGAACAGTTAAAAAAATGCATAAATATTTTTCAGCTTAAAGAAGTTTCAATAAAAAATTTAAAAACAAACAACTTTATATTATTCATTTATTACTTATATTTAAGCCTTATTCTATTCGGTTCTCTTCAACTGTCTACATTAAGTTATTTCAATCTGAGCATATTTAAGCAAGAAAAAGGCCCTTCTTATATAAAACTCAGCATGCAAGAAAAATCTCCTATTTTGACTTAACAACACAGGACACTGTTCTGAATGTGCATTTGATTGTTGAAAAGGACTTCTCTGTGTTTTGTTATGATCATTACAGGGTGTGGTGGTGCAGCTGAGTCACTTAATTATATGAAATAACTCGTAAACTTTTGAATTTAAAAATTAGAATTGCATATGCTGCCACTTGCAAAAGGTTGGAACACCTAATGATACAGAGCATTTGTGCCAAAGAAACCAACTTTTCTCTGTTCCTTCCTCCTTTGTTCTTTAATCATGTTCATGTGTTGATGAAGAAACTAGGGCCTAGATGCAAGAAAATCACATTGGCGGTAAGTACTCCCTCCGGTCCTATTTATAAGCATGAAAGAGAAGAAAAATCTTGGTCCTTTTTATAAGAACCAAATGAAAGTTTGAGCTATATTAATTTTTTTTCCAATGATGCCCTTATTAATTCTAACTTGTAAAATGTGCCTCATTAATTATTCTCTCTCTTTCCCACTTTCCAATACTAATAACAAAGGGTAATTTTGGAAGTTTATTTTGATTCAAGACAAATTTAATACATTTTATCTAGTTTAACTACATTTCTTAAACTATGTGAATTTTTTTTTTGCTGCTTATAAATAGGACCGGAGGGAGTATTAGTTATCCTATCAAATCATAATCACAAATACAACTTATTAATTTGATATTTATATTACAAAAGTACATGTAAGTAGTAAGTATATTAACTATTAATTCTTCAGAATTCTAATATTAAAACAAAAGTACAGATGAAATTTGGCCTTCAATAACATAAATTTTGTTTTTCTTCCTAAAAGTTAGCACCTTGAAGATTACCTTTAGTTCAATGTTCCAATACATGGGTACTTTATTTTTCAGTGCTGGATGAATGCAATGCATCACAAAGGGTTTGCATGATTACTGTAGAAAATACAATAGTCAGCTTTATGTAAAGAAAAGAAAATGATTCTTCCCCTCATGACAAGTTACTCCAGAGAAAAAGCTCATTGCAATTATAGCTGTTAAAAGGCTGTTTTTGATCCATATATGAGAAAGAAACCAACCACTACACACGGTTTTGTTAGTCAGCAAATGCAGTGCAAACTGGCATGGAGTTGTAGAGAAATTTAGAAAAGGGGATCCATACATGATACACCCCACATAGCAAACACAAGCCTAAGACCAAATCCTCATAATTCAGATGCTTATGTATCAATTGGTGACTTTCAACAGGAAAACTTCGCACAAATATGATTATTTCTTTCTCATTGGCATGCATGTATCAATAGACAAGACATATGACTAAAAAAAAGTATTCAAATAATGGAGAAGAGATGATGTGACATGAAACTTGTTTTTATGGCCCAAAAGAACTAGGCCAGGCACTCGCATGAAAGTAGTTGGGTTGTAGAGATAATAATAAATAGTTTTCTTTTTGTAATGTGATATTATTAAAACATTAGGAAGTAGATATGTTATTTATTGTGTAGTTTATGGATTTCTTACATAGTTAAGCTACGCCTTCAAAGCTGAATAGATTTTTAAACACGTGACATTATTGGCACTATAGTTTTTAAAGCTATGTCCCAAACTGTTTTAGCAACACAAGCAAGAGGTACTGCTAAGCCGACACAATTCCTATAGCTTAGAGGTTTTCAAACAATGATTAATTGACCCTGACTTGCCATATAATTATGTATTGTCAACAAATTAAACATATAATGCTTTGTTATATGGTTGGTTGTAGATTGTATAATTAGACAATGCTAACTCGAATGATTAGTTAATTTTTTTTTTTTTGGTTTCTTGAGGTTTCCTAAGTTAGTGAGTATCGTGTTTACCTGGTAGTTTCTTCCATTAGGTTGCTATGCATTTTGAGATGGATTAAGACACTGGTCCACACAAGAAATCACCACTGGTGTCCTCATCCTTCCCTCAAAAAAAAAAAACTTCCCAACACGAGAGCCACAAAGCTAGATACTCTTAGAGAAGGAACAAAAGACATCAACTTATCTTCAAAATTGTCATTGCATTCATTTTTGTTGGCTAGATTGACTCTATAATTTACGAATGTGTTATTTTATATTAATTTGAGTCGTTTATGACCAACATTATTACTAGTAAACAACGTAAATCACTACGTCGAACACTAATGAAAGGAAAATAGTGTTAGCTCATGCAATACTAACTTAGCATTGACCGTGGTGATTGACGACGCTAAGACATACCTTCGAACTATTTAACATAGCGTTGACCAGAGTCAATTTATGTGTTGGGCCTACTCCCTATTTGGTTGATGAAAGCAAACATCACCAAAACCTTACTACTCACTTATAGTTTATTTTTTTTCATATGACCATTTCATTTCATATATCCTAATAACGGCCAAAATTTATGGCATGCAACGCAGATCCAAGAAACAAAGGAATAAAGGCCCAGATCCAAATCCAAAGAAAACATAAAGAGATATATTAAACATTGAATATTGACCAAAAAAAAATTTGAATGTTACTTCAGCACCTGCTTTGCTGGCTTTGCTTATGGCTGCGGATAAACTTCTAGTGTCTTCATGCATCATGAGATACTTGCTAAATTGGCCCATTACACCAGACTCTGCATTACTCTACCTGGAGCTTCCTCAAACTGTTGATATATATCCAACCACTGATTGATTTTGTAAAGTATAATTACTCTAGCTTAAGGATAACACATTTGGATGAGTCTTTCTTAAATTTCTTTAAATCAGTACTTTTTTAGAAAATAGTCAAGATGTGATTAATGATCAATGAGTACACTCTTAAGTTTTTAATCATTGATGATCAAGCACAAACTAAAGATGAACAATTTGGATCACATATATATTCACATGGTACAAGCACAACCCAAAATTTGAATGTTTATAATTCCTTCAATCCTACTAATCAAACTGTATGGAATTCATATCCTATGGCAATTAATGGCACACAATATATAGGATCTTTATACACATGTTTAGTCCCTTTCTTCTGTTGTACACCTAACATATCGTTTTCTCTGGACTTGTTCATTTCAATCTCAGCATGTTGCTGCAGATCTTCATGCAACTTGCCCAATGAAGACAGACTGGTTAGCTTCGGTGCTAGCTATGGTTAATCAAGATCCAATAAGTAATATATGGCCCCTCTTTGCAAGCATGTTTCTTCTGATACATACATGAGGGATTTAATATTAATTAAAAATTAGGAAAATTGGCCCCTCTTCGTGTGATCATTCGTATGGTTTTCTAATAAGTCGGCAGGGACTAGCGGTAAGCCGGTAATAGTACAGCTACTTCGGTTTTGGTCTTAACATTCTGTTTATTTGGTTTTAGTCCTCATTTGCCATAAAATATGTGATTTTAGTCTCTTCTATTGACTCTCATTACAAAAACACAAGGTCCATTGGCACATCATCAACCTTACTTATGTGACATTCTACATGATTTTTTAATCTACCTAGCCCTAAACGTATAGACTAAAACTAAAAAATTCACAATTTAGAGGAACTGAAAACATTGTCCCTCCATTTTTTCATCTTCCTCTTCCCCATCTTTTAGCCAGAAACCTCAACCCTCCTCCCCTTTTTCACCCTCAAATTCCATAGCCACTTTTAACACTGCCCTGCTCCCACATGTGGAGCAGGTTCCGTTGCGAGATACTACCTTATGGCCCCCTCCAAGCATTTCGCGGGATCCCATCAGGCCAAGCGCCATGCTACCTTCTTCTTGGTGATGCCCAACTCTTGGTGTAATTAAAATCAACTTTGACACTTATGTTAATGACGTGAATGTGGCAGATTTTGGGTTGGTCGTTCATGACCATTTGACCATAGTGTTGGTTGCTGCTACATCATCTCTGGTGAAGGTTTTGTCGCTTGAGTTAGTTGAGGCTCTTGAATTCCGATGGGCGCTATCTTTAGTTAATGATTTTACTTCCAATCGGTTTGCTTTGGTGCAAATTGCTTATAGTTTTTTGTGCTGTGGAGGAAGTCTACGGGCAATAGTTCTTACCTTGGCCCTTTTGTGAGGGATTTCGTAGTCTTGCTCTAGCCTCTAGGCTTTCATTTTATTGATTTGTCATTTGTTCATATATACAAGTGACAAGTGACAATAGTACTCACGCTATTTTCTAGTTAGGATGTCTTCTCCTGTTCCAATACAGTTGGGTTGAAGAGATTCCTCAAACTCTTCACTCTTTTATTCATTTTGATATATTAACCTTTGAGTCTATTTCTTTTGATGAATGAAGTTCTAAAAAAATATTTACAAAGAAGTCAATAATGTGTACTTAATAGATTAAAAAAAAATAATAACGTACAAATCATAATTTTATGATAATTTCTCTTATTAACTTTGACGAATGTCACCACCTGTTTAAAAAACGATTGCATGAACATTCCAACAAATATGTTTCTTAGGATTCAAATTTGGATGAGTATAATAACATATATGTCTAAATTTTTATGAATTTTGGAATCCAAAACACCAAAATAACTTATCAATAAAATATCATTATTTGCATAATGCCATCTAAATTAAAATCATATTATTAGAGCAACTATACTTTCAAATCTTTTAAAACTTTTACTGCTAAAAGCAAGACACATTTTTGGGTATCTGTCTCGGCTTGTTGTCTCTTTCTGAATACAAGAAAGGGAGATCTTTCTATTGTATATGCAACCATTCAACATTGGATCAAATCACTTTCACATCAAACATCTTCAGCTAGCCTGAGTTTATTTATTTTTTATATATGCATGTATATATGACATTTTATAGTAACATGAACCCAACTAATTTGTCGACAATAGTCTCAAACTAATAATTTAACACATCAATATAGCTTCCAACAAATCTAAAGCCAAAATTAATTATGAAGATAAACTTTTGTGACCGTTTCTTAATTTTAGGATTGATTATGAGAAAAAACAAAGTTGGTCCAATTACGGTATAATACATCAATAGCCTACTAATTTATATACACATGCATATTCTCCACCAAATGTTTTCTGCTACCAAAACTCAAGTGATTGAGGTAAAGTGCATATATATAACCTTAATAAATTTAACAAGTGATACATTTTGGCCATCTATAAATGTGGCACATGCATATATATGTAGCATCATATAACACAAAGTCCTCAGTTTTTATCACAAAAACTTTAGGTACACACACCTGAAATTAACTGCACTCTAACCCACCTAAACCGAAAGTACACTCTTATATATATATCTCCCTTGAACAGGAAAATTAATTAGATTACTTAATTGCTTAATTATTGGTTAATTAGGCTCCTGATAATAGCAGCCTCAGGACTATCACCATCAATTGAGGCCAATAACTGAGACAACCTTTCACTTAAATCATCCACCTCTCTGTGCAAGCTTCTGATGTAGTTGCAGGTCTCATGCAGGACTTTAGATGCTGATACCTGCAAAATCAATGTCTCAATTAGCTACAAGTCATTTTCTTCTACTATATATATGAATATGATGTAGTCCTTTGTCACAAAATGGGACAGAGTTATGTAAGGAAGAAGCATATCCCTATATCAGAGTCCAGTCAAACACACACACATGGTCACTGAGGCAAATGCTGATGACCACCACATTACCCCACCAGTTCATTGATTCATGAACAATTTTTACTTCGAAATTCGAATATGATATTAATTAAGAGCAATTTCTGTTATAAAAAGTAATTCAATATATGTTAAAATCAATTTAGAAGATAACTATTTTAATTTGTGAACATGATATTTTTATTATTCATGATTGTTAGACTAGAAGCATGCAGACCCAAAATGGTGCTTGATGGTTACGGAGAATAATATTTAGGCTTTAGTCGTGTGAGTGATCTAGTCCAAAAACTTTAAAGCATTCGGTCTTGCAACATTCTCACTATAGATTTGTTTTTCATATGAGCTAAACGAGAATTGAATTTATTTTTCATCAACACTTAATAGTATATTTTAAACTCTGAATTCATTGTATCTAACAATGCTCACTCAATATCTACTATCTAGTCTCTATTTATACATGTACTATGCAATCCCATTCAGAGACCATACAGGAAGTCTTGTTTCACGAATTGGTCCAAGTTTACCACATGACTGTTAAGGTGCAGAGAACTTTATTCTCTTAATAGTCATTTTCTTTCTGGGGCTCTGCGATACTTTTATTATCTTGTAATATCATTTCCAGAAAAAAAAAAGTTCATACTATTTACATACTTTTTTATTTTATATAAACTCAACTATATATTTTTTATTGGATATAAAAAAAATCAATACAAATAATGTAGAAATAACATTTCTCTTAATTTATCGTCTTATATTTTAGCAATTTGTCTCTTAAAAAAATGGTTGAGTTCGATTCTCACTCTTGTGAATATGTATAAAAAAGTACATCAGTCACCCTTCAACAACTTAATACGCTAATCGTGAGTTAAGAAATTAGTTTCAAATATACCAATTCTGAGATATCATCCTTAAGAATAAAATAAAAACTAGATAGTAAATGTAGGAGTCAATGTGAATCATATCCTTTGACGTGTATACAGATCTGCATAGGATTTAGAACTGTTGCGGAGCTACTCCCTTAATATATGGGTCAATTTCAGGCTATATATATATCCTTGACTTCATACCATTATTATAATATGAAATACATGTGCTTCTCGAGCTAGCTAGCTATAGCTTCTTAATTCCTACACATCCCTTCTAATTAAACTTGGCATCAACATTCCGGTGTGCCTATTTTCTTTGATTGCGGCACATGAAACTATATACTAATGTGTATATTTTATTCTAACTATCTATGTTAAGGAACAGCTCTAAATTTTTTTAAGCAAAATAGGAGTATATAGTTAGCTAAAGTAGGTGAAAGCTCATAAATTAAATGATAGTAATATGTACATAAATTACATATTATGGTGTGTACATTAGAAACTATATATATGTATATGTATATTATTATAATATTTGAGTTATAAAGAGAGAAATTAAGGTTTTGAAATTAAATACCTTGTCAGAACGCCTATCTCGAATCTCAGGAACAAGTTGACGCAACTTCGAAACAAGTTCGATGATTTGGTCATCGGAGATCCTCGTAGATGAAGATTGCTGCCTCGACCTTCTGCTAGACATATCTCTCTATTATAGTTAATTTGGTGTTGTTGTCTATAATCTATATAGCTTATAATATACAACGAACTAGAAGCAAATGAACCAAGAAGAAAAATAATGGGTTTGGTTTATAAATTAACAAAGAAAAGACAAGCTCATATATATAGTGGAAGGAAAGGGGAAGGAGAGGGGAGAGTGTAGGAGGAGGAGAGGGAAGAGCTATAGTAGTGTTGTCTACAAACTAGCTAGGTATGTGTAGAAATGGAGAAAGTGATAACAGAGTTATAAAGGGAGGGAAAGGACCACAAAAGAAGATGGAGAAAGAGAGAAAGAGAGGGTACAATAGCATAGACAGTGATGTTGGATATGTAGAAAACAATTGCATCGGGAAAGCAGTGGTCTAGGCTTGGTGTTTAATTAAGACGGAGAGAGAAAATCAAGAGAAATTTTTTGGTTTAAAGAATCATGTTCAAGTTGGGTAGGCTTATTTTATTGTGGAAAAATTCTCCCTCACCGTTAAGTATTTAACGCATCATGGACTCCAACACACGTTAACACGCGTTAGTCCTCTGCTTAAATATGAAAAACATCATGTTGATCTACGTGATTAATTGATTGATAATCATGTTTAAATTGGGTAGGATCACTATAAATAAATTAAAATTATTTTTATCAAGTATTTAATTCAGTTGCGTTTATATGGACTCAAACACAAGACATTTACTTAAGTTTAAACATCATTAGTTAATTTACACGAGTGTTGGATAACTATGTTCGGAAAAAAAAAATCAAAGTCAATTTTGGACAATCATGTTTAAGTTCGGTATCATCATTATGAATACAAATACTCTACATACTAAAACAAGTATGTTTGAATCGGGAGGATAATTATGAATAGAAAAACTCTTACTAATATGTATTTAACTCAATTATATTCGTATGGACTCAACACGAGACATTTATTTAAGTTAAAATATGATTGATGGCAAATGGAGAGATGGAGAGATAACGTAGGTTTCTTCTTCTGTGCTTATGTTCCCAAATAGGGGTTTGATTTCAAGTGCGTTAAGAAGAGTGTGTTTGTTTTTAAGCTAACAGAGTGGGCCTTCATGTACATCTCTCAATTAGCAGGACCATGTGATCATAGGAAACTGATCCTCTACAATCCAGAGTGATACTTGTAAATTTACTCTTCTAATCACAGGATTCCACGTAATTGTACCCTAAAGCGCTACCACTTGGAGAGTCATCGCTCCAATGTTTCAGGCTTGTGAGTCAAAACTTCAGTTCTCCAGAGTGCCGACATGGCATGCAACTATTGGTCAGCACAAGGTTTTAATTTACTAAAACAATGCGCACTTGATCAGTGACTTAGATCTGAATGAAACTGATGCTTCATTATGAACTTAATGTCCTTAATTAGCATAACCATTTTATTAAATCACCATCTTAATGTTGCTAATTAAGCTAAGTAAAGTTCAAGAAACAACAAGTTTAAAGTGCTTATTAATTGTATTATATAGAATGCAAGTGACAAGCCGTGAAGTGTTTGATTTAGTGCAGAATTGGGTTAGCATTGTCTTGTCATAATTGATATTTATTTTTTTGGTTACTAGAGGAATGTTTTCATAATTGATTTATAAACGTGAGCTTAAAATAAAGTGATTTTTTTGTTACTAGAGGAATGCTATCATAATTGATTTATAAACGTGAGCTTAAAATAACGTGATTTTTATTCAGATATTATCGGACAAATCTGATCAAATCACTGTAAGAGTGTTGATTGAGGGGATAATGTGAGCCTCTTAAATTAAGAGCTCTCCGATAATGAGGCGGGTATGACTCCATATAAAAAGTGATTTTTTAAAGGTATAATATTGAGAAACCATACCATTAATTATGTCAACCGCATAAGCTACTACTCTTTCTAGTTTCTTTGTAAAATTAATTTTGGAATTAAAATTAACTTTTCCAAGACGATTCTAGAACTTATATAACCATTCAAAAGTTATTCTAGCTAATAAAAATTGATCAAAGGTTCCCCACATAGAACCAAACACAACTTAATTGGGATCATGAAGCAAGCAAATCTAGAAGGAACATTCATGGCAATTTCCCTGCTGCATATTTAATTGTTGCTCTTCCACCTTTGTTTAGGGACACAACTACGTGAGGGAAGGCCCAATACTTTCACAATGTTGAGATCACGAGATCATCACATGCCAATTTCATGGCTCACAAGACAAGCCACGTGGCATGTCTTGAGACTCAATGCCTATATATGTATTTAAATACTAATTGAATAAACGTAAAAACACATTCATCTCAAATTAATTAGATTAAAAGTTTCGTTCATTTTTTTCTTAAATTAGGTGCTAATATAGTAATATTTGTTAACAGTGACCCCAATGAATATTCAATTTGATATAGAATGAAAACATTGAAATTTTTAGTTTCCATTTGATATTATCTTCTTTATCCCATCAATAGCAGTGCTACCATCATACTCTTGTATTTTTCAAATAACAAGTTACAATTATATTGGTGGGACAAATAAGAGGGGCGGAAGATTTCAATCAATGATCAAGGTAAGAGTTAGTTTCCAAAATGAAGCAGAGTTTGGGAATTTCACGCTTTTGTGAAGCACCACCACGTGCAGCTATAAAAATTGGAGACCCCTCATGGAGCCTTTGGGGGGACCTCACTAATTCCACACTACCTTCTCCCTATGCTGTTGTTTGTATTATATACAAACTTAACATTTTTGCTAACAACCGGCAATTGGGATTAAATTGTATTTAGCTCACTAACTCTTGATCATGCTCACTTAATTACCAAACTCAATTTGACATACATTCCCCACCATGACCATCACCTTCCATATTCACACAAAAGACCATATAGAGAATAACATGCCCATCAACTAATGTTTCCTACCTACTATAATATCAATCAAACCCGGGTTCAAATCTGAGCTGCATGGACCACATATACATTCGATGATTAGCAACTCTAGTTGAGGAAGGTGAAAACTTGTGGGGTTTCAACAGACAAATAACTTTGAATTCCTATGTGTAGTACGTGTTTGGATTTCTGTTGAACTCAATTTGCTAAAATCATGATTTTTTTGTCCACATTGAACTTAACACAGTAAATACTCATTTTTCTGTTGATACCTTAAAATACATGAAATCACATTAGTGTTTGCATCTACGCCAAATCAAACATACACGAGTTATGTGCTACCTATATGTATATTTGAATGCGTTATATATCCATGCAGAAAAGATATCATCCGTAGGGGTTATTATAAATGTGGCATGATGAAATAGTTGTTTGATATGTTGATTCCAAACATAAAGTAAGGTAATTCAGCTAATGCAGCAAAAATTAGTACTGCAGATTCAGCTAAAGCCAAATAAAGCCAAGCCACAGTGAGTTAACTATTAGCTAAGGTTCTTCATAATTTGCCAATTGAATATCAACTCCAAAATCTTGAGGGAACCCTTCATATACATGGGTTTGCAGGTTGGGGCTAATCCAAGAATAGTGTACACATGGGAAGCAATATTATTTTTAAAATACAAAAAAATATTATTGACCCCATTGGAATTAAGAAGACCTTGTATTTGGTGGATGACTCTGCTTAATCAACTCTGTTTTGTCTATCTCTTTTTTAAATTCTTATTTATGTGGCTAACAAAATTAAGAGGATGTGAAGAAATTTTCTTTCAAGATGAAAGAAAAATTTCTTGGGTGAGATGGGATAATTAAGGTTTGAAAACTAAAGGAAGAGGAGAGTCTATGTATTAAAGATATTGAAGCTTTCAACATTGTCATTTTAGGCAAGTGGAGGTGGAGGCCTTTGAGTGAAGAATAACGTATATTGGAAAAGGATCTATTTGTGGAAGTCGATGATAGGTGCTTTAGAGCATCTCCAATGGTAGGAACTTATTTTGGGACTTAACTCAATTTTTGGGGCCGAAATTGCCACATAGGATTTAAGACACTCATAAGGTCTTCATACACATTTCACTCTAGTGGTTTAGATCTTATTTTACTTTTTAACTGGACCCACAGTACCCAATATATTTATATTATTTATTCCTCTCCTTAATTTTCACTTTGGTTATGGTATTGAAGGAGAGAGGAAAAAATATTATTTTATTTAAGATCCCACATTTGAGAGTACCTGAGCTAAGGCACGGATCTTAGCTTTTGCTAAGATCTCATGCCATGTAGGATAGCTCCAATGGTTAGATCTAATAAGATCCGAATCTTATTTTAAGGTCCCAAAATAAGGACTCCATTGGAGATGCTCTTAGTAGCGGGCCTATGTGACTTAGGGAAAGTGTGTGTAAGAGAAATGACTAGTTTGGGGGTAAAGATAAACCATATACATCAAACACAAATCTTAATTAAGATTATAACTCACATAAAATAGGAAAATATAAATCAATAAAGAATATCCCTCTGATTTCAATCTCCCTCTAAGGTATTCCTCCCCGCTCCTCAGCCTTCACGACACTTTAGGGTCTCCATAGCAGGTCCAAAATGTGTTGGAATGAGTTCTCCCATGTGTATGCAGTTTGAATGATATAGGAACCTTTTTATAAACCAAAAATGTGTTTGGGTTTGTTCTGAATGTCATTTACGAGTTTTGTCATAGGCACAACCGTGCCCCTTCGCGGTTAATTATTTATTCACAGCAGCACGACCCTAGCAGATTCAGCACGATCGCGCGTGGCTCATTGTTTGAGCTCTTTCTCCCAGCACATATATTTTCTTGACGATCCGACCGATCAAATTGAAGATTGTATAGAACAACATGTCCAAATTTTAGCCTGATACAACGGAGAGCGAACGGCGACTGCTCATAGTAGACAACTTTGCAGTATTCACTATTTTTGTCCTTTTTCCTATTTTTGGCCTATTATAGAAAATATATCATAAAACACATGAATTCAATAAATATGATGCAACATAAAAGTAAAAAACCATATAAAAAATAGAGTAAAAATCATGTATTTTTGACTCACATCACCCATATATAAACCTGGAAGCCAGCACATCATCCCTCACTGCTTAGGGTTTTCTGCATGTTAAAGCTCTCATTCTATAATATACTATGTAAAGGTTTTGTCTACGGTACACCAGTACACCATTTCTAACTCGTAAACTTCAATTTGTAAGCAATAAAATTTGTATAACTTCACTTTTTCTAAGAGCATCTCCGGTGGAAATCTAATTAAATGGAGATCTTAAAATAAGATTTGGATTTTATTAGACCTTACCATTTGAGGTATCCTATATGGTATGAAATTTTAGCAAAAGCTAAGATCTGTGTCTTAACTCGCTACTCTCAAAAGTGAGATCTTAAATAAAATAATATTTGTTTCTCTCTCATTCAATACCAAAATCAAAATAAATAATGTAAATATATTGTGTATTGTGGGTTCAACAAAAAATATAATAAAGCAAAATCTCAAACCATTGGAGAGTGAAATGTGCATCGAAACCTTATTGGTGCCTTAAATCTTATGTAAAAGTACGGGTTTACAAAAAGTGAGTTAAGTTCTAAAATAAGATATTGTTGGAGATGCTCTAAGATCCTCAGATACAAAATAGTATTCCACAAATTAGCTCCAAATTAACTATGAATTTGGTTAGTAATTAACAACCAAAATATATCCGCGGCTAATTCAAGCATTCATAGTTACATAGTGTTTAACTACATCGCCTATTACTTACTTCATTACAAAATAGTTGTTACCAAATCTTATGTAGAAGTGTTTTAATATATAATTTAACTAAGACAACATTATTAAACGATGGTATTTAGTTCATGAAGACGGTTCAAGTAGTAAGAGCTGAAAAACATATAAGTTGGAAGGGCAATGTCTAGGGTTCAATTCTTTCTAATATAAAAAAAATGATGGTATTTATGAAAGAAAATATGATAAATAGTTTTAAATTTCTAAAACATCAGTTTTTTTTCTGCAAAAAAGATGCAAATTAAAACATCATTTGGGAATAAAAGGAGAAGGTAAATAACGAATATCCGCTAAGCTTATTCCTACGTGGCATGATCGATCCTGTAGACTCATGTCTAAACCCGACAGGAAGTTGGAAGTTAGAATTCTGTTTGAATCCATGATGAAGAAGAATCAAAGTCCAAAAGTAAACTCTGCCTCACCAAAATGCATGCGTGGTTCCGTAATTTAGTTACTTTAATTTGAAGGGAACTCCCCTTAATTTCGAGTCCAAACCCAATCTTAATTAGTGCCACGCTTAAGTACTTTTGATCTTTTTTATAAAACCTAATTATATGTCATTTTTCTTCTTTATTAAAGGGTTAATTTTGGGATAAAGGAGCGCTTTTGAGATATCAAACAATTATGTTGTTCATTAAGTTAATTGATGGTCTCAAATTCAGGCTTTTGCATATATTCAAATTAATTAAGAGAATTTCATGGTATCTATATCCAACTCAATATGCATGATTTTCTCATATGAAAAATATTTGTAGTTCTTGAAATAAAATATTTAGTGTGTGGACTGGAAATATATAAACAGAGGGAGAGAGACAGAGAGAGTTTGACTTGTAACTATGCATAATGTAACAACGTTTAACAAAAGTTTATAACAACTAAGATTACAAATATTGGTGACTAAACTCCATAAGATACAAACAATAATTGATATCTTCGTCCTTTAATTATTAGTCCATTCGTTTAAGACATTATTTAAACGATTGAGCTCATTTGATATGTTGTATAATATTAGCTTAAGTCTAATATTTATTAGCCCTAATAAAAATATAATACTAATAGCGTTTGGTTATGCATTATATAACTTAGATATATCATGTCGTTTAAATTGATACAATCATAAATTTGGTGGTCAGCGATGGTGGAGAACGGTGATAGTAGGAGGTCGTGGTGGTATAAAGATGGTGATAATGATAGAGACGATAGACAGTGATAGTTGCGATGGTAGTGATGGTGGCGGTACTGGCAATGGTAGTGGTAGAGTGTGGTGGTGGTAGTGGCGACGATGGTGGTGGAGGGGATTGTGAGGCGTGTGGAGCTAGTTGTCGTGGTGAAGATGCAGTAGTGGTGGTGATGGTGGTGGCAGTGTCGTAGGACGGTGGTAGCGGCAATAACGGAGGTGAAGGGCGGTGGTGGAGACAATAGCTAGTGATGGTAGTGGTGAAGGGTGGTGGTTATGGATGTAGTGATGGTGGCGACAGTGGCAATAACAGTGATGGTGGGGGATGGCGGTAAAGTGGTGGTGCTTTTTTTTAAGCCAAATTATCATTTTTTTTTTGAAAAGGCACAAGGGGTGCCACTCTTTAATACAAGACAAGGAGATAAATAAAACATAAATGGTGGTGGTGCTAGTGGCGAATGTGGTATGTTGGTGGAGGCAGTGAGTGAGGGTGGTCGTGGAGTTGGTTGTGGTGGTGGCGGTAGCGGTGGTGGTTGCAGTGTTGTATGTGGTGTTGGCGAAGGGTGGTGATGACAATAGAATGTGGTGATCGTTGGTAGCAGTGGTGGTAGTTGCGATGAGATTGGTAACAGCGAGGCGATCGTAATGGCAGAAGGTGGTGGTAGTTGTGACACTGGATTAAATAATTAATTTCAAATAACTTATATGTCATAATCTTATATGGTCTTATCCATCATCCATACGGGGGATTAAATTATCCATCATTTTAATGTATAAGAGTAGATTGATGGATTAGCTTATACAATACAATGTTAGCACCGAACAATGGATAAACTCATAATATAAGCTTATACTATCATACCTAATACGGCGTACCGAACACGCTAATTGAATTTACTCTTTCATTTCACTCTCAAAGTATTAAGAAAGCATAGAAATTAAAAAAATAGGTTATGGAAAAGTTGACATAAATTGGGAACATATTTAGTGCTACAAACTACATTAACCACATTTTTTAAGGGTTGTGAACTAATTATTTGATTCTTATAATAAATAACGGAGGTAGTACACTATTTAGAGTATGTTTGGATTTTAGTCTCGTTCATTAAACGACAATGCAACATGATAAGTTTTTTCACGTTCACTGTTTTTGCTAAGCTGCATCCTACTTTTCAAGATAGTTGAACGTTCTTTCACCTTAAAAATTAAATATATATACTTATTTTGTAGGAATAAACTATGAGTGTCTATGACTGTCAGATCTAATTATGATGTTGACTATGATTGAAATTCATTATTTGTGATTTTTTTCTTACCATTTTTTTACCTGAGGACATTATTCTCATAATTTTTAGTGGTTTGTTATATTGTTAACGCATATCCAAATCTAATATAAGAAGTAAGAAGTACAACGGAATTCATGTAACTAAATTAATGCTGACTTTGAGGTCCACAAGATAACAAAACCATGCATCTTCGTTGACCCCAACTTTCTGATTATTAACTAACATAATCAAATCATAATAATAATTAAAAACCGGTTTGGGCTGTCTGAACAAAGTTTCATTTTCGTACGAAAAAAAAAAAACAAAGTTTCATTTCCGCAGGGTTGAAAAAATGGATTGCCAATTTTTATGATCAAGGGAGTAGCAATGAAGTTTGAATTTATGACCTGAAAACAATTTTACCTTAGAGCATCTCCAATTGTCAAATACATACTCCCACCAATATCTATTAACATTGGAGCATATTTTTAATTTAAACATGGCTAGTTAGAGTATGTGAGAGTAAACACTCAATTTAATCATAAAAAGTCTGTTTGCATTTATTATTGCTTAATGTAAAATGTTTAAATAAAACTTGCAATTAATAAAATAATTTTTTTGTATAAACTTTTAAGAGTTGTTGGGTTTGAGTAAAAATTAATAAAATGATGTAGAAGATGTGGTATTATTGAGAGTTGTAAAAAGTAAAAGGTAAATACTTTAGTGAATATCATGGTTAAAGATGTTCTTAGAGCATCTCCAATGCTAGTTCTTATTTCTTAGTTGTTAGCACTATTCATGTTGGCTCGTATTGCCACATGTGCTTAAGCAACTCTCAAGAAATTTTGCCTCCAGCCATGAGTCCTTATTTTTAAGAACTAAGGAGTCAATGTCAGCACCTCCAATGGTAAAGTTCTTAGTTCTTAGTTCTTAACTCCAAAATAAGAATTAAGAACATTGCATTGGAGATGCTTTAACATTACATTGGAGATGCTCTTAGTGACTATACAATTTAAAGCTAGTGACTTTTTTGTTACTTACAAATTGATGCAAATGAATCTGCCGCTAATTAATACTCGATCCTCTACAAATTTGAAATATATGATGCATATTTCTATTGGATATTGTGCATGTTGCCGTTGAATGGTCTTTAACTTTTCTAATAGGTTTTTGGTTTATATATGCATGATTCATCTTTTTCGCTTTCTTTGATCTTGTTCTGCCTTTCTAATCAAATTATGTTTACTGCGTTGTGAGTTATTGACTTAATTGTTTTCAATTTTGATTATAATTATCTTACTTTGTTGAAAAAGATTGTGATAACCGTAATAGGAAAATGGGCATTGGCAATCATTGTATTTTCTACACAGTTTCGTGTTTTGAAATCGCAAGACAATCATTTCATTATTAATTGTATCATTGTTTTTCCTCTATATATGCAGATAACTAATTAAGAATATAATCTCACGCGTGTATTTAAGAAAATATATATTATGTTTCAAAATATATATATATATATATATATATATATATTACTACTCTTTTTTAAAAAATTAACAACATTAATTGTATTGCTTAATATCATTGTTTCTTCTTTCTGTAAATAGTAGTTAAATAAGAACGGAGATAATATGAACTAAATGTTTTTAACAAAGAAATATTTATGAATTAAATGTAACTACCATGTCAATCTCTGTTTCGCCAATTAAATTATATCATATTAATTAAAAATTAAATGACATAACGATTACAAGTTTTTTTTTGAACCAAATGATTAGAAGTTTCACATAGACAATTGGTATATGACATCTATATATATTAGAAAAGAACAACTTCTAGCATGACGTGTCGCTCTCACAGGCCAAGTTAGTGACGTGTCACTCCCAGATTAATTCTCACATAATATTTTACATGTAAGCTCTTTCTCTTTGGCCCCACTTGCCACATGTGCCCTGATTTTTACTTACCTTATTTCTCCTTAATAAAAAAATACAATTTTAAATTTTAGATTTGATTAGGATTTAGGTTTTTTATTTCTTGATTTTATCTTAATTTATTTTTTATTTATTTTTAGAGTATTACTTAATTTTTATGGTATTTTTATTGAATTTTCGGATTTTTAATTAATTCCGGATTTTATGAGTTTTTATTGTGATTTGCTAGATTTTGATAGTTTTTATCTATTTTTATTTAGTACATTTTTAAATTTTAGATTTGATGAGGATTTATGTTGTTTATTTCTGTATTTTATCTTAATTTATATTATTATTTATTTTTTTATGGTATTTTTATTGAATTTTCGGATTTTTAATTAATTCCTGATTTTATGAGTTTTTATTGTGATTTGCTAGATTTTGATAGTTTTTATCTATATTTATTTGGTACATTTTTTAATTTTAGATTTGATTAGGATTTATGTTGTTTATTTCATGATTTTATCTTAATATAAAATCTGTGATAAGTGATTTAAATCAATAATACATCTCATCAGCAAAAACCCTCTTAAAACCCTGCCTACCTCCACTATCTCCTCCATGGAATTCATCTCCTCCATGCAATTTTCATCTCATCTCTCCACTGAACGGAACCACCCCCACAAAATCGTCTCATCTCTCAACGGAACCACTTTGCCATCGACTTGCAATCGCATCCCTCCGATTTGCTGCCTTGGACTGATTGGGAAGGTTGCAGATGGAGGTTTCAAATTATTTTCTTCCTTTGCTTGCATAATATGTTATGGTTTTTTTCAATTTTATTTTACTTTACCTTTAACTTTCATTCACTCATGTTTGACTTCAAGGTCAATTTCGTTAATCACTTGCCATGCTAATTTCAAATTCTTTTCTTCAGGTTTTTTTTATAGATATTCCACCAAAAGAGATTCTTTGGAAGCCATGGACGGTGAGTCCATTTTATATTATATATGGAATTTTGCAATATTTTAATTTGTTTTTTATGTTTTCTGATTCTCCTTTGTATGTGATTCTACAGGAAATATTTTATTCTATTTTAGAGTTATTTTTAGAGTATAAATCAATTAGGATTTATGTTGTTTATTTTTATCTTAAATAGATTAATACTCTAAAAAAAATCCGAATTTTTATCGTATTTTTATTAAATATTTTTTAAAGATTTTGTTTTGTTTTTATTGTCAATTTGTTAGATAGCCTCTCTTATGTTGTGCTATTTTATCTTGAAACCTGAATTTTAAAAGATTTTCCCTAATTATCTAAGATTTAAATAAATTATATTTTGAAAGAAGATTTACTACTACTCCTTACTAAATTTATAATGATGGCTTCGACTCCCCTCTTTGTCACGTTCCATGACTCAATTGGAGAGCTGGCCGGAAAAAGTGGTGAGCATTCTCCCTTTTCCTCTTCAAATTCCTTCTTTGCATAGTTTTGTTTATGTCTAATCTTATTTTGACTCGGGTTATAGGTGATGGTTCCGCCAATCTACATACGCGTGTTGCTCCAAAATCAGTTTCTTGATATAATATTGTAGGTTGAAATGATTTTCTTGATCTAAGACATAATATGATTTGTTTTCTCACACTATGCTAAGGAATGAAGAATGCAGGAGATTTCAAAAAAAAATTAGAGAAGTATTGTTGAAGTACATTAAAGGCTCGAGATAGAGTTTGGGAAGGAAAAGCATGTGGCTTAATGCTTTTAATTTCTGAGGTAGGAGAATGAATCCTTTTAGTTAAAAGTTCTTTATGTCTAGCATTTGATTCATAAGATTAATGTATTGGTTTGAAGCTACTTATGTGTCTGTTTTTAATTTTATTCTTTATGTGTTTTGGTTGGTTCAATTAGGCTAATTTGAATCAAATGCCTTAAAGAAATCAAGGCACTACTTGAAATAAGGTATGAGAAGCTAGAAGAAGGAAATGAGTTGTAGGCAGGAGAATAAAGAGACAGAGAGAGAGGAGGGTGATTGCACACAAAGAATGCTAATGAAGTGGATATGTTACTTTCAAACAAAAGCTATATTGGATAAGATTTGAAAAATAATTTAAAGAAATTTTAAAATTATTTTCCAATAACTCCTATGCCATTTTGTTATAGCCTTGCCAAACTATTCAACTAGGTTCTCTAATGCTTTGTTTGATATGGTAGTGAAAGAGAAGAGAGAAATAGAGGAGAGAGAGATAAGAGTTAGTGTGTTTGATTGGCAAGGGATGAGAGATAAAGGGGGCAGATTTTGTGGGTCCAATGTATTTTTTCAATCTTCTCATTTTGAGTAGACATAGAACAAAATTTGATTAATTTTTTTAGCTTTCCAATTGTAATCTTATTAATTTTTTTGGTTATTGGGAGGGAGTAATCTTATTAATTTATTAAGCCTATCATTGTTTTTATATTTTGATATTTTTATTTTTATTTAAATGTCGATTCATGGCAAACTAATTCCCTCTCTTATTCTCTATTTAACCCAACGATGGGAGAGAATCTACGTCATTCTTTCTCTACTATCACAGCTCTCATACAAACAACTTATATAATTTACTCTATACCACACGTATTTCTCTATACTCATCACATTTTGTTATATTTTTTATTAATGTCAACTCCAACAATCAATTTGCCGTGCAACGCACGGGTAAAAAACACTAGGGGATAAACAAGGGGTAGTTTCAAACTCCAAGCGCAATGTTGTCTACCAAGAAGTTTTTGAGAACATATGAGTGGTTAGTTTAATTTTTTATCTTAATAGTTTTTTTAATACAAACTGACTTCTAAGTGACCTAACTTTATTTCATTGTTAACATGATGTCTATGACATCTTTTAAGTTGATGAACATCTGATGCAAAAATATTATTGTCGATTTAAGGTTCGTTCTATTTTCCCTTACAATGAAATAATTCTTTATTGATTAAAACAAGTATGTACAAAGTCTGATATATATCTTAAATTTTGTAGGCACCCTGCAATATTAGCTCAAACATGGATGACTTGAAATAAAAAAAATGAGGTCATACTTTATGATTTATCTTTCACAATTCCGATTTGTGCTACTATCACGTTCTTTTTTTTTTCCATGATTAATATGTATTTATCATCTACTTTATTGGTGATTTTTTTTTGTCCACTTTCCTTAGCATTTCAGACTCTTCTATTTCATCTATTGTTTAATAATCACTTTTTTTTAAATTAAATATGTAACAGAATCACAGTTGTTATCTAATGTATTGACACGTTGAATTTTTTGAAAAAGAATCATGTGCTATTTCTTCCATTTTCAAAAAAGAATAATTTTTTAATGAATGTACTAAGGGTGGAATCACGTTGTGGTAATAGGATAGTCTTCACCCTTAGACACAAAATTGTTACTTGATATACTATAAAAGATCATAAACTCCCTATATATTTCGGCTCTTCTCCTTTAGAAGACAAATTTCAAGTAGACGAATCAATATATATTTCTTACACATTTTATTATTATATGCAACTAAAGTAGTGTTGACAAACTACTAATAAAAAAGTCAAACTTTCAATTGTATGTTTGAATTTTAAAGTACTATAATGCTATCTACGTGAGATTTTGTTTTATATAAAAAGTATCATTATACTTTTTTTATACAATCATTATATTCTAAACTAACTAATTGATATTATTTTAATAGAATAAATTTAATATAATTAACTTTAGTATTATTTTCAAAATTTTAAGAGTGTATATTTATATAGGTATATAACTATAATAATTTGATAATAAGAAAAGTAAGAGGAATACAAAATATTAATACATATGTACTATAAAATTATGACCTGAATTGATTAGTGCTAACAAATTAGAGCTACGAGATCTCACGGGGAGAAACATTTTACATGAAAATGAAAATTTGTACGAGTTAAAAAAAAATAAAATTCATTTTCTATAACTTAAGTGTATTTTTAATAATTTAAAAAATATATATTTATGTATTGTTATATATCTAAAACACAAAAGCATTACCCTTTATGCAACACGAGTATACATCTTCACAAACAAAATTCAGTTATACCTCACATATGCAAAAATTAAAGCTTTTGGTTTATTAACTTCTGTGTTTTTCAAAATTTGTGCTCTTTAAATATCTACATCTTTATTATGATTATTCTTACATTCTTAGCATCTTAAATATTTATAATTTAAAATATGAATCGATGTATCAAATACAATAGACATATTCCCCGTGCAACGCGCGGGTAAAAAAGCACTAGTTACACAATTAAATTGATAAGAGTACTCATATTTTAATTATTATTCTATTGTGATGTTTGAATATATTGATGAAATTTCTGTTTTTGAAATGATAAACAGTAAAATATATAATGTAAAACTTTCATTACTAGGTTAATGAAACGGAATCTATAATTGACCAAGAAAAAATTAGTTCACAAGTAGAAATTAGACTTCTCTCTATTATATACTAAATATTAATAGTGTTTCATGGTTCATCATGAGTGGACATATTTTTAAAATGTTTCATCATAGAATTGCTCAATTAACTGTGGATCCTAATTTCTTCTTATTTTTCTCCAACCATATAAGAAAAGAAAGGAAGAAAAAAAAACAGTGATTCCTTCATCGAAGGGAACAAACTGTAATGTGGTAGGTACATCTTTGCTTTGTTGCTTTTCATTTGTCATGCATGCTTCCTTTCCTAGGGTCATGCACAACCATAATCACTGCAGGAGTCGTAATCTAACCTTTCCTTCTTCTTCTTCTTAATGATTCAATCTTGGTACAAAATGTCTCTCTTTTTTTCACAAGAGCATCTATATTCTGTCCTTTGATTCTCACAAGATTTCCGGAATTCAATTTTTTTTTTTAATTTTTGTACTAGTAACATGCAGGCAGAATATTCGGACGATGGTATATATGTGTGCATGTATGAAGATAAATATTATATACATGCATGAAATCATGATACAGTTATAGCAAAAAAATCAGCATGATGTTGTATGGAAAGTTTGTTCCCAAGAAGAAATTAAGTGCTCAGACAAAGACTTTCCAACTTAACTTTTTTGTTCTTATTTTCTAGTTTGCTGAACATTACATACATAGTCCTCTCCATATATCTTTTTCGGGATTCTATGATTAAAGTAAAGTTGGACCACTATGACTAGGGCTTCTGAAAAAAAAGTGGTTAAGAATTTGCAATTTTCTGCTAGCAAGGTTTATTTGTGGTCATTCATAAGCTGCATAGATTTTATGTATGTATCAAAATTGGATATAATTATAAGTAGTCATGAGCACATACATATATATTTTAATTTATAAAAAATGTTAGTCTAGTGGTAAATAAGTTAGCATGAATTCGAATTCTGAAAAAAGATAAAATTACATATTTCAATTACTCATTGATAAAGAGCACACTTTACAACGTCTTAAAAGACAGAGAAATTAATAGAGAAAGAAAAATCTAGAAAAACCAAGGAAATTTCAACTAGTATATTTTTTTGATAGAGAAAATTTTATGGGAACAAATTCACATGAAGCCAATAAAATAATACCAATCCACCCTCAAGATAGAAAACCCTAGATATAATTTCAACTAGTATATATAGTTTTATATTTTTTAAGAAAAAATCAGGTGCAAGTTGAATGGAAAAAACTATAAACTTCTATCTATTTTCTTCACATGTACAATAATGCAATTAAAAGTGGTGTTCACTTGGTCCCATGGAACGTGACTAATGTATAGATTTATCAGATCCACCTATTTGAAATTATTCATATGAACTACCTGGATACTAGAAATTTAACCCGTGCGTTGCACGGGGTTTTTTTAAGTTATATGTTAAATTTATCTTCGTATATGTAATAATATAGTAAATGTATTGTGTAGTAAATAATTAAAAATAAGATAAATATATGAAATGTAATTACATTGATAAAGTTTAATAAAATATTTATTGTAAACTAATTTTTTAGTATATTAAAAAATATTTTATGTTGCTTACTAAAATTAATTTTCAATTCATTTCGTGATCCATATGTTTTCATAATAGTACACTCTCTATAATAAGTAAAAGGAGGGAAATATATAATTAGAGTTGAATAACTTAGTTTGTGTTGTGCAAAATGATGTTTCTCTCTTACTTTTATGCATGTTTTCACCTTGAAAGCAATGTTTGCAATTGAATTTTTATGGGAACAATGGTATAGAAAAAGTTTAATTATGAAAAATATTTTTAGTGATGCATATAAAAAATTATATTATTTATTGTTTAATAAGCATTTAATTAGTTAATATGCAGTTTGTAAGAAATTATATTTTTTAATTTAATTAGTTGATAAATGAATTAAGATAATAGTTTATCTTTTTGGTACATCAGAAAGATACATTGCACCTTTCATGAATTGATATTTTGACCTCCCCTACCCTACCCACATGTCCTCTAGCTCTTGCAACTTGAGCTATCATTCGATGACAAATAATAATTTATCTTATTCAATATAAACTTTTTACAATTTTAAAGATAGTAAAAAATTGAAAAAACTTTATAAGTGCAATTTACAAACACAAATCGTTCTATCTGATGCATATCTATCATAGTGGTTAAAATTAACTCTTTAATCCCTAAGGTTCGATCATTAAGAACTGTACTCTATGGGAGACCTTTGACTTTAATCACACTCGAGTAGAACATGGTTTCCTCAGGAGATGATACATGTGGCTAAAAAACTAACAAAAATTGTAAAGACTTAGTTAAAAAACTTCATAAGCTCGTCTACTATGAATATAAAGATAAAAATAAGTGGAAGTTGGTTAAGAATAATTTTTATTTTTTATCAATTAAGAAAAATTTTAAGTATACCAAATATAATTGCATTTAGGAAGTTCATTAAACACTTTATTGTATACTATTTTTTTTTTTCCTATTATATAGGTGAGTGCAACAATAATAAACCTCAGGGAAAGTTAGTGCAATATGTCCATATTTATGTAAAAATCATATTAAATATTATTACCAAAGACATATTTTTAATATAAATTATAATTATTATCAACCAAAAATTTCAAAATTAAACTATTTTGAAAAATGAATTTATTTGAGTTATTCTTTTATTTTTTATAATAAATATGATATGCATAATATTTTAAATATACCTTCTAATTTTATTAATTTATTTTTAATATATTTAATTTATTTATTATCATATATGTATTTAATTAGGGAAATTACTCTCTTATAATCAATAATTACTTGATAAAAAATATAAAAGTAGCAATATTAAGAAGAATCATTAAATGATAACCACAATATGTAATTAATGTAAAAACTCAAGTGAGCTTTACATATATATATATATAGAAGATTTGAGTATTATTAAGAAGTTTAGTTTAGCTATATATTCAGTCAAAAGTTGATGAAGAAAGGTACAATAAAGTGAATTTAATTAATGTGATAAATAATAAAATAAAATGGAGTAATAATTAACAACATCAAAACTGCAGTAGTCTAAAAATTGATAGTGTTCATGTATTTAAGATAGAAATCGTGTTTTCTTTTGACTCCTCTGAAGGTCCATGGATCAATTCATTTAAAGAATAATTTATCATTTCGATGTAAAACATCAATAAATAAAATAGCATGAACTTTCAACTACAGACACTAAAATATGATAATCGTTTTTTTAAACCACATATATCATGTATGATTAGTTATTCCTATTTTTAATCAATAAAAAAACTGAGTTTACATTTTTTTTCAAAATAGATAATTAATATTAATTTTGCACTATAGGAGTACTGAGTCATTGGTGTGTACCAAGTTTTTTATGGGTTCATAATATCGTAGCCTGGGGATGCATACCAGATTTTAGAATTTTTTCTTGGTCAAAGATTTTAGAATATTTAAGGTAAAAGTGTTGGACCAAGCATTTGGGAAACCATTTAAATCTCATTGAGATTTACATTCGAGGGCCATAAGTATGTTTTTTATTCTTGGTGTAAATGGGCCTTATAGGTGCATTTTTGTAAATGGGTGTTTTTACTCCCCATTAGGGTTTCTGCACCCTAGACCAAAAAAAATAGGGGGTTTTTCTCTCTTCTTTGTAAGAAGAGTTCTTTAATTTCTAGATAGTTTTTTTTTCAATTTTTGGGTTTTTTTATTCAATTCTTACCCTCTTCTCCCTACCACCAAATATCATCTCTTCCACTACTACCCACTAGCATAGCTCCAAACGGTACCACATTTGGATTCATATGTAAGTGTCAAGTAGCTTGATTATTAACTGAAAATCGCTGAAAAAAGGCTCATAAACCAGAACATATTGTAAGTTTCTAAGGTTTCTTGGAGCAAGGATGGTTAACTTGAATACCAAACTTAAACAACAAACACCATAAGGGACTCAGCAAAAAGGCCCTACTAACACTTTAATTTTGAGGCCGAATTGAGCGAATCCCATCACGTTTTTAGACCATTTAGAGTCTGGAAAGATTTCACCAAAAATGCCTGTAAAGAAGAAAACAAATCTGAAGAACTTGGCATAATACTTCGCCAAACTATATTACTCTTGTTTAATTCTTTTCATATTTATTTGTGTTGGGAATTGGCTCACTAGGAAAATTTGGGGCCCACAGATTTTATTTTGAGGCCAAATTTTCAGTTTATTATGATTTGAATAGGGAACACAATCCCGGAAATCAAGATTCAAGAGCTGAGCAGTTGATCTTCATGAAGGTTCGAGAATTCGCCAAGGTGGAGATTGTTGGGATTGACTCATTATCTTATCAGTCCAAGACCATGATGAGCAAATTGTTTGCTCAGCAAAAGCTGTACAGTCTGAAGATGCAGGAGGGAGCCAATTTGGAGAACCATCTCAACCAATTCAGTGGCATAATTGCTTATTGAGCTAGGCTGGGGGTGGAGATCACCGATGAGGCGCAAGCAGTTATCTTGTTGTGTTCGTTACCGCATTCCTATGATCACTTGGTGACTACTCTTACTTACGGGAAGGACTCTATCAGCCTTGAATCCATCGTTACTACATTGCGGTCTCACTCGGAGAGATCCAACAATGTAGGGGAAGGAAGTTCGGGTGATGGATTGTTTGCTAAGGGAGGTCAAGATCGCGGAAGGAAGAAAAGTAAGTCTGCTGAGAAGAACGCCGAAAGGAAGAAGCGTAGCAAATCAAAGCAGAGGAAGAGCACAGAGTGTTTTAACTGCAAGCAGGTGGGCCATTGGAAGAATGAGTGCCCTAATTCTGCAAACTTTGTTCAGACTGATGATTCCGGCAGTGAAGCAGATTTGCTTTCAGTATCGACTGCAAAGGGCACAGAGACTTGGATTCTTGATTCTGGGTGTTCTTATCACATGACTCCGCACCGGGAGTGGTTCAGTTCGTTTCAGACGTGCAATTTTGGACTTGTGTATTTGGGTGATGACAAACCTTGTGACATCAAAGGCATCGGACAAGTCAAAGTTGCAATGGATCATGGTGGCTCGCGGGTGCTGAATAACGTGAGATATGTTCCAGAACTGAGTAAGAATCTGATTTCCTTGGGTACTCTTCATGCGAACGGGTATTCATTCCAGGGTGAAGGAGAGAAGAACATCTTAAAAGTCACTAAAGGTGCAATGACAGTGATGATTGGAAAACGAATTGCGGGGAATATTTACCGCTTGTTGGGGAGCACCGTTGTAGGTGATGTTGCATCAGTTGAGACTGACAATGATGCAACGAGGCTTTGGCATATGCGTCTGGGTCATCCTAGTGAGAAAGAGATGGTGGCACTTCATGAGAGGAATCTTTTGAAGGGTGTTCGTAGTTGCAAATTGGACTTCTGTGAGTTTTGCGAGTTTTGGCCTTGGTAGCATTCCGGGACATGCATTTAGAACAAACGGATGTGAAAACGACGTTTCTCCATGGTAATCTAGACGAACAACTCTATATGCAGCAACCTGAAGGCTTTGTTATTTCCGGTCAGGAGGGCTTGGTGTGTTGATTGAAGAGGTCTTTGTATGGTTTGAAACAGTCACCAAGGCAGTGGTACAAGCGTTTTGATTCATATATGCTGAGGATTGGCTACATGAGGTGTGAGTATGATTGTTGTGTCTATGTGAAAAGCCTTGATGATGGTTATATTATTTTCTTGTTACTGTATGTGGATGATATGCTAATTGCTGCTAGTCATTTACATGATGTGAATGATTTGAAGACCAAGTTGGGTAGGGAGTTCGACATGAAAGACTTAGGAGCTGCTAAGAAGATTATTGGGATAAAAATTCACAAAGATAGAGTCCCTCTAAACCCATATCACAATCCTCTTAAATCAAATATAAATAACTGATAAGATAATGAGTCAATCCCAACAATCTCCACCTTGGCGAATTCTCGAACCCTCATGAAGATCAACTGCTCAGCTCTTGAATCTTGATTTCCGGGATTGTGTTCCCTATTAAATCAAATCCTAATAAACTGAAAATTTGGCCTCAAAATAAAATCTGTGGGCCCCATATTTTCCTAGTGAGTCAATTCCCAACAATCTCCACCTTGGCGAATTCCAAACTCCCTTGTGATGATCTGTGGCTTCAGTTTCTTGACTTCGATTTTCGGGATTGGTGGTGACTGGCTTGGTCAACATGCCCATTGCACTCTGACACTCGAACTCCACCTTGCTCAACACCTTGTTCTGTGTCTGTTAGATCTGTCAGTTTCTCCTCTCGATGACTTCTCCAATCCTCATGGCCTTTATCCGCAGCGGAAGATATCCAACCTTGCACCGCCATTCGCTCCACCGTGAGAAACGGAACACTCCACCTGACCACATCGTCAAGGGATACTTTCGGCACACTAGCCTCGGTCCCGCGAACCAGGCGCTCTGATACCAATTGTTGAGAAAAGAAAGGCACAACTCGATTCAGACAGTACGATAGAGCGAGAAAGTACGAATAAACCACACAGAAAACTTTAGTCACGCAGTTCGGCCAATTGTGCTCCTTTCATTCAATGTGTTATGAAGTACTTACATTGTGATATGGGTTTAGAGGGACTCTATCTTATCTGATGGGTTTAGATAAGACTCTATCTTATCTTATGGGTTTAGATAAGATTTTATCTTATTGGTTTAGATTATCTTATCTTGTAATACTAGAGTTAGTAGTGTCCTATAAATAGATAAGGTCTCTAACCCTAAAAGTGTGCTAGTGTGCGCCACAATTGGGTGGTGTGCAAGTGCGCCGCAATTTGGCGGTGTGCGAGGGCACATAGCAATAGAAACTGCTATTGTAAACACAATTAATTATTGAGAATCAATAAAGGGAGCTATAGCTACTCTATAGCCGCAGAGGTAGGCACAATTGGCCGAACTGCGTGACTAAAGTTTTCTGTGTGGTTTATTCGTACTTTCTCGCTCTATCGTACTGTCTGAATCGAGTTGTGCCTTTCTTTTCTCAACAATTTGGAAAATGATTTATAGACTTACATTAGTGCAAACATTCATCAACACCTATAATGAAAAAGGAGGTGAAGATAGAGAAGTAATGTATATGATATCTATGATAGAAGAGAGATAGAGCGAAAAATTATGTGTTTGTTGGAGGTCTCAATATTTATATGAAAGCAAGAGTCATATTTGACTTTTACATTAGTGTTTGAGGGAAACAGAGAGTATTTTCATAATATTAGGAAATTTATAGCAGTTGGTTTGCTTTTGTAGAGTTCTTGTACACTCTAAGCTCTCCTAGTATATGCCATAAACTTAGGTGATGGGGATGAATCGAAGTTGAGAAGTTGGAACGTGAAACAAGCACAAATGTTGAGACAGGAAGAGGCACTTACCATCAAGTTGTTCTTGTCAGTCGCAGGACAAATTATAACAGATCGAAATTAGACAATCTTTCAATAAAGCTTTGATTGATTCAACATCAATATCTTACCCTCTTATGTGTGGCTCATTGTGGATGCACATATTCTTATCATATCCACAAATGCAACATACATTTGCTATTTTGCTGTTTAGTCAAATAATTATTGTTTGGCCATCATGGAGACCTATTGATTGTTTTTTGTTATAAGTGTTGAATCCATACATAATAAGATGGTGCATTAATTAGAACATAGTATATGAAAAGGAAATTAAAATTGGCGCATATAGTCCCATAATGATTGATTCGTTTAGAATGTTTTGATATTTAAAAATTGGATGGGCATCTTCTTTTCCTACTTCTTTTTTAAAGTTGAATTCATTCATTACGTATAAATAATAGGCTTAGAAGTCATTACATCAAGAAACCATTACATCAAGCTCGAACAAAGAGGTAAGTTCTAATGACCGGGACATCTTCAATCCATACAAAATTGTTCAAATTAAAAGAAAGTTTGACCAAAGCGTCAACTGCGTAATTACCAAAATTAGGGGGGGATTGAAACATCAAAATTAGAAATCAAAAGATTGCAATCTCGGACCACAGGGGCAATATAAGAGTTGCCACCAGAACGACGCTTCCAAACATCAAACAAATCAAAGCAAGTTCGTCGGAAGCAAAGATCATATGCTAGCGTCCATATGAAACAAAGGGCCTCAGTAATAACAGAAGAAAGAACCTCAAAGGGTGTCAGCGTTGTCGTTGCTAACACATCCCCATTAATGTCACAAGAAATAAAACAAAGTCAAGTCAAACTTGTAGGTGATATATATATAAGTCGAAGTTACTCTTAATTATATTAGTCTTAAGTCGCACCAAGAAGTTGGGTGCACCTGCATTAAATGAGCAATTGATTGAGACCCCACTAATGACGAGCGTAAATTGTACGTTGCAACACACGACTTAAGTTGATTTTCAATATTTATTAAGACATTATTTAAGTCACCCATGAGCCATCCTAATACTAATAAGATCATTTGTAAAACAAAAATATAAGTTATGAAATTCATTACTCTATACAACCTCATTTATCAGTCCTAAAATAGATACTTCAAAGATATAATGATCTATTATAACTTACCATTTAATTCATATTTTATTAATTAATGAAACATTAACCCTTAAAAAAATTGAACATTTACCTCCACCTCTTTTTCTCTTCTTCATTTTTCCCTTAACTCTTCTCTTATTTTTAGATTTTTTTTTAACTAAACATTTTCTTAAATAACATTGGTACATCTTTATTATTTTTTTTTTTTTGTGTGTAAGTAGATAATTGAGTTTTTAATTCTTTCAAGATTCTAATACTTTTTTGTGTACTTTCACTTTTTTACTTATCGTTGCGGTAACATGAGTCCGTGTTTTTCTCTTTGTGCTCAGACTGCATTATCGGCCATCAGTACCAATGGAGCAAAGTCTAGGTTAATTCAAAGGTAAGATTCATTGAAACCGTACATGCATATTCATTTTTTATTTTAAAAAGATCTTGAAATTGGTATGAGAAAGCATGTAAATGCAATTCTTTACTTCTGCCAAACTTGAACAAGATTAAATATGTGATTCAAATTAAAAGAAAAAGTATTGATAGAACTTCTCTAATTTTTTTTCATGAAAAGTGATAGTAAGACTCACTTAACACTTTTTCTTAGCACTCACTCATCACTTAACACTCCTTCAATTTAGTGCGACTCCTAAATTGTAATCAATCAAGAAAATATTAAAAAAATGTTAAAATAAGTGTTGCAAGAATTTTCTTTTTTCATTTACAAAATGTTCCCTTATATTAAAAAAATTGATTAATGCCTTATGAAAAATATTTTTCGAACCACATTACACTGTCGATCACCCATGACATACATAGAAATCGTTAAAATCTGCAAAGTACATAAAAAAAAATGAAAGGAAAACAATAAGATTTTTTGGTGGCCAAAAAGTTTCACATCTATTTCATTGAAGTTTTTCATTTTTTTTTTACTTTTGACTGTCGTTAAATACGTAGCTGAAAATGTGAGCCGGGTCCAAAATCCGGATATCGGGATCAATATATAGAGGATCAAAATCCAAATTCTAACCTTAACCTTAATTGTTAGTTCCTTCATCAAAGTCTGAACTCTCTGACCCTTCATTCTTCAATACCCTTCATATTCCTGAGCTCACCCAAAGTCAAGTGTAGCATAACTGGTAGATAGTTGGACTCCTTAAGCATCTAGTCCAGAGACCAGGGTTCGACCCTTTAACAGTGTGTATGGATAAACATTTGTTGGGAGAGACCTATCTACTTAATCTAATCTCAGAATCTCAGAAGATTAGTCTCATGGCTGCCGGGTAGAGATATCTCTTGAGAAAAAAATATTCCAAACTCAACAAATATATTGAACAAAGTAGTGAAGTATTATACTATAGAAATCTCCTAAAGAAATTAAATAAAGTTTGATCACGAGAGGGTGTGTCAGGGTGAGATGAAGAAAGGGGTCAGCAAAATTACCCATCTCCATGTCATAACTCATAAGAAACTGACAATGGTCCAAGCTCGGGGCCTGGTCAAGCTATTATAGTGAACTCAGTGCATTAGTTATCCAGAACAGTAACTGTTTGTTGTTGATATATGAATGTTTATGATCAGTATTCAGTACTACTCTGCACTGGCACCAAGACTATTGAATTGCAGAAATATCAATTATCAAGTCCCATACATATCGATCCAAAGCAGAACAATATGTGGCCTTGCCAGAAGACATGGTGCTATGCTAGCTGGAGAATTCAGAATCAGAGTTTCTCCATGCCAAATGGTCAAAAATGTTTACTGTACATGTACCACTCAAGAATCTAACTTCAATAATATGTGGAGGACCCACGCTTAACTGAGAAATCCTGTGCTTCTGCTGCACCATTAAGCCCCTGTGATCCACATGCTTTTTAATGTCTTGTTGTGATAACTTGGTAACTTAAGGCCTCTCTTCAAGAAAATATTTCAATGTGATATACCATGTTTGGTTACATGATGAAATATTTTAGAATCACTTCTCATTAGAAATTACAAATCTGGTTTTTTTTTACCACAATAATATTCACGGGAGTCAATCTCTTCTTCAAAGTGTGAACATTCACATCATTTTGGAGGTAGTTTTCTATTGACAGTATTTTCCGTACACAAGACTCGAATATAAGACTTTGTTTAAAGAGAAATCAAACATGTAACACTTAACTAATGATCTTATGGTACGAATCTGAATTCTTAATTAAATATGTCTTAAATTATATGCAAATCATGAAGCCAAACATACACTTCAAAGGTACATATGGTCATTTGATGAAGTTTGTTGTGTTCATTCCCATTTCCCTCCATGTCATTAAAGGATTCATATACATACTAACCAGTAAACCAGTGTGGGCTTTTGCCCTCTAAATTATCAAAAAAAATAAAAATAACCAGTAAACCAGTGTATTTAAGACCATTAAAGCAAAAGTTCTTAAAAGAAAAGGTAGAAAGAAAGGAATTTTATATTTTGAAAGCACCAGCAAATTTTTTTCTTTCAGAAACAAGAAACTGAAATAGGCAACAAAGTTGTACGGTATCCAAGACAGCCTGGTCCATTTACCCACCTTATCAATTACAGTACCTATTTAGGTAGATTCTTCACTCTCAAGAATCTATCAGAGGAAGGACTAGATTGATTTCTCATTTCTGCTCTGCTGTGAAATTACATTTTGACCTTAGACACATCACATAATGTTTTGGAAGGCCTTTATTTTGTGGGATATATATAGCCTTGGTCCTTCATCCCACAGCAAAAGAAAATCCTCATATTTCATTGATTTATTTGAATCATTTGATGCATGTCATTTCTACACATGAAAGTGTTGAATTTATCTGAAAGGAAATTAGCCAAGAGACACCATTTCATGCATTGTATTTATCTCAAATAATTGGGAACATTTTGTCTGTTAGTTACAAAACAAATGTCCTTTGGAAATCTGTTTCCACCCTATCATTTTCCATTTTTCCTCACCCATCATTTTCTCCAATTCTCCTCCTTTATAGGAATTTGAATTCTCTACTGTCAAAGAATTCCTCACCGCAGGCAGTCATACAATCAAATGGTTGAAATTTTCAGTTTAATCTTTACTGACTGATCTTGATAAAATATATGAGCTAGCTGATTTTGATCCAACGGTGCAAATGTTTAGACAATGTGAATTAGGATTTCTCTAAGTGAGCAGTGTACTCAAATCTCCATTTTAGCCATGCCTTTGTATTCTTCACCCCACCCTCCCTCCCTCAAACACAATTTTCCCCTTATTGCACTGACAATGCATTGGAACTGCAAATGATTTTAGGATCTTAAAGGGACCAAGCTCTCTTGTAGCTTTCTCTGTTCTGCTTACTTTTCTGGCAGACCAAGTACACATGTGGAAGCTAGCATCCTTTTCAGTGAAGCCTGGTCCATGTGTAAAGGGTGAAGCACTGTCCTTGGTTAACTGAAATTGTCTATGGGCCATACTTATTCCCCAAAATCTCAGAGCCAAAAGAGATAAAGGTGCAATCAATTTTAGTTTAGTTGTGATGATAAAGTTCCCTCCATGTTCATTGAGTGGCTAAAGAGGGGAAAATCTTTCTATAGACAGCATCAAGTGGGTCATTTTGAAGATTTAAAAAGCATATATTAAAATAACACTTCCTCCATCCCTCATTCACAATAATTCAGACCACCTTCCTCAACTGATTGTGTCTCCATTTTGCTAAAAAGATTTTCAGCATTGCAACTAGTCCTCTTAGGGCCCCCAAAGAAAAGGTCAAGTTTATCTTAAACTAAGAAAAGATCAAATTAACAAACACATGCAAGGAGAAAAAGCATAGGGAAGCATGACTGGCAATAGTTGGAGCTGTATTATAGTAATGGGAAAGCTCAAACAACCAGACAGATAACATGCATATGCAACTTTTATATATGATTAATATAATACTTGATACTCCATTTGAAATAAGATCAACTTTATCCTCAAAGGTACAAACAAACCTCATGTAACACATATCTACATCTAATAAAGAAAGATCAAGCATGAGGTTAATGGGACCCAAACATAATTATCAACCCAAGGTCATATGTGATGATGTTGTAGCTGCAAGAGTCTAGAGTATGCTCCCTCTGGCCTGCTGTAAAGTTCACCATGGCTCCCCTGCTCCACGATGCGCCCATCTTGCACCACCGCAATGCTGTCGACCCCTCTGATGGTCGACAAACGATGAGCCACGAGCACGGTGGTGCGGCCCCTCATGAGCCTCTCCAAGGCTTCTTGCAGGACACATTCTGATTCAGCGTCAAGTGCACTTGTGGCCTCATCGAGAAGAAGGATTGAGGGGTCCTTGAGAACAGCCCTGGCTATCGCAATTCTTTGCTTTTGCCCACCGGATAGCTGCACACCTCTCTCGCCAACTGGGGTCTTGTAACCTTCTGGCAAACCGCTCACGAATCCATGCACGTTGGCGGCACGAGCAGCTTCAACTACCTCAGCTTCGGTCACGCCTTCCTTGCCATATGCAATGTTCTCAAAAATGCTTGCAGCAAACAGTGCAGGCTCTTGTTGTACCAACCCAATCTTGAGCCTCAAAGACTTCAAATTCAACTTCCTTATGTCCTTTCCATCTATCATGACTTTTCCAGCAATGGGATCATAGAACCTCTCTATCAGTGCAATAACAGAACTCTTCCCTGACCCACTTGCCCCCACAAGAGCTTGGCTCTGACCCGCACGGATCCTAAGGTTGAAATCTTTGAACACCATCACATCAGGCCTAGACGGGTATGCAAAATCAACATGTCTAAGTTCAATCTCTCCGCGAACTGATTCAACCGATTCAGCATCAGGATCATCTGGATCAATCCGAGTTGCGCGGTCGAGAATTGAGAACACCGAGCCAACAGCTTCGCCGCCGCGGATGATCTCCGGGGCAAGGCTCACAGTTTCTGCTACTGAATTTGCTGTGATGACCAGCACCACAAACACCTTGATAACTTTTGAGAAGGTTGAAACACCTTTGCTCACCAAATGTGAACCATACCACAGAATGAGTGCTTCAGAGGCATAAAGGGCTAGCTGAGAGAGGCCGAATAAGATGCCGGATGTTTGGCTCCGGCGGAAGCTGTGGCGCTGCGGGACTCGAAGCTCATTGCAAAAGACAGAGAGCATCTTGTTCTGAGCATTGAATGCTGCGACTGTTCTGATGTTGCTTACTCCCTCCCCTGCAATCATGCTAGTCTTTGCATGAGCCTTGGCTGTGTCTCCAGCAAACCCTTTAAGAGAAAGTTGCTGTAGAATCCAAAGACAACCAAATACAAAGCAACATCATTGTTAGCACTTGATCAACAGAATAACATTCTACACGAACCAACTTACAAAACTAGAAGTTTCTATCTTCTATGATAAATAATTAAAACATCAATAACCACACATTTTCCTCCTATGCGCGGTTGGCTACATGGATTAGGAAATTCCATAATGTAACAAGTTTAAGTTAAGTTATAAATTATTGGTACAAAAATTTGAAGAACTATAGTAAATTAGACAGGAATACTGCTTATTGAACTATAAAAGCACTTATGTATTTTTCTTCTTAGTTTCTATTGATCAGGTTTTGCAAAAGCAATGTGGAAGAAAGGACTTGAACTTTCCTTCTAGTTGATCTCCCATCAATTTTGTACTACAAATGATACTTATTTTGTTGGCTACAATTAGTAAATTCACTCTTGGGTGGACAATAATTACTGCAAGCATAATGGTAACTTAAATAATTGAAGGCATGCTTGTACCAAGATTGGGTAGGAAACTTTTGGTAAATTTCAGTTATTGCACAATTCATTTATATTTTATAGTGAAAGGTTCAATGGGTGTGAATAAATAATGAATTCACCAAAAATTCAGGGAAAAGAAAAGGACCCAAATAAAAGGGCTAAAGGGGTGGGACCTGGAGGAGACATATGTACATCTTACATACCTACTACATTAAAAGACTTTGATAGATTGGAAGGTACATACATCCCTGACCAACCAGTCTTTTTCTTTGCTCTGTGCTTAGAGCATGCGCAAAATTTAGAACACCTCCCCCCCCCCCCTCACAGGATAATTTCAGAAGTGATTGTTACTGTTAGTTTGAAAATGACTCATGTCAATGTGATAAAAAAAAATTGGAGTATACAAATGTGATATTAATATTAATGCCAAGTGTAATAGATTTAAGCAAATTCTATAGTTTATTTAGTAATATATAACTAAATATACTACTAGCTAGTATAAGAGATAGATGCAACATATAATGCTTAGTGCTTGCAAAACAAAAATGTCATGTTTAATTAGCATTACTTTGAATATAATTTTTTTAAATTGCACCCAATAGTAGAGCAATATAGAAACTGCACGTGAGTGTCTCCAAAACTACTTACACTACATGCCCTCTTAAACAATTGTGCAGCAAGTCCCACATGGTCTCATGTGAGTGAGTAGTCCAAATCTCCAATGGTACTTGAAACACTTCTCATCAACACACACAAGTGATTTTTATTATTTAAAAAGCAAGTACACACAACACAAGTATTTCACATTTCACCCAAATAACCTCGGTAATATGTTAGTGTATGTATGACATGAATCACATGTCTAGACAAACTAGACCTGAAAAGGGACTGAAAACGATCACGGGTGGGAAGCCAAAAAAATACTAAAAAGTTCAGATTCCTAGACAAATTACAATATATGAATATAATAAAACCATATAATATAATGAAGTTTCCTCCTTTGAGAGAGATGAATTTCCAGTGCCCAAAAAATATTACTATTAAAAAGAGAGAGGCTAGCTCTGAAAGGATGGAATATAAATAATATCGTTACCCATTATGATAATAGCATAATGTTTCATAAAGAACTTTGAATAGTCTTTATGTGGGCATTGAAGTTGATGGTCAAGTATGGAATCTATAACCATATACTAATAAATTTACACCGCCATTAATGAGCTTTAATATGCCAATATATGTTCCCAGTTGTTAATGCACTGAACTGCAAGGAAGCACGTGCACCCTTCAACTAGGGTGGGTCTTAGTGGTTCTTGCTTTTGTCGTTTAATGCCAGTTGATTGTGAAGTTTGATTCTCAGTGTGAAAAGGGCCAAGTAAAAGTAACTAATACTAGAAATGAGAATCTAATGTTAAATCCTAGAGTTACCCTGGCCCCACTCCCTAGTCTTGGGTCAACACATGCAAGTTAAAATAAGGTATTTTTTTAGTTTCTCTTTTCTTTTTAAATCCTACTTTGGATAAAGCTTAAACAACTATTTTATGCCATGGGTGTGTGGTAAGAAAATATGTACTAACATACAATTGATTTTAAGCTAGAATCAATTTGGGGTGAAAGTTTTGTGAGTAGCTTTCACATGTCAATGTTGATTCGGAAAAATAAGTTGGTCGAGACATGCTAATGGTCGAGATGAGGATGTGACATGTGGTTCTAGAAATAAAAAATAAGTTGATTCAAACATGATAATAGTAGAGATGGGGATTTGAGTTTTACCTGAGCAAAGTTAGCCAAAACAAGAAGAGGGAAGGTTCCAAGGATGAGCAAAGAAACCCTCCACTCCACAATGAAAGCAACAATGAAAGAAGTGAGGAGTGATGTCATGTTCTGTAGTATTACTGATATCCTTTCAGCAATGGCAGACTTCACATCAGCTGCATCAGTTGCAAGTTTAGCTGCAACAAGGCTTGAATTGTGCTCCTCCTCATCGAACCATCCAACTTCATTCCTCATAATAGCTGACAAATTACAATAATCAAAAAATTAACCGCATGTTTGAAAATCTTACTGCAATTGATTCTAAAGCCAAAATCAATTCAGGTAGAAGCTTGTTGGTAGCTTCTGAGTGCCAGAATTGATTATGGGAAAGTGAAGCTGATCCAAACATACCGGCAAGCATCATTCTTCTAACCCTTGTAGTGAGGTTTTCTCCCATGATACTAAAAAAGTAATGCTGGATCAAGTATGCACCAACAGCATAAAGACCAGCACCAATGTATATGAAAACATACTCCTTGGTCTTCCTCTCCATGGATGTATAGTTTTTAAAGTAGAAGACCTCAATCATGTTGCTCATGACAATAGCAAAAGTTGGCCCAATGAATCCAGAAAGAACAGACCCCACAGCTCCCATGATTGAGTAAGGCCACTCAGGAGCATTTAGCTTCAGCAGGCGGAAGAAGTACCCATCAGGAGCTGGGTTTTTCTTGTCCGTTTCAGCGTTCGAGATCATCTCAATGCGACCGTCGGCTCCGGTGCTGTACTGGTAGCTCAAGTTCCTCAAGCTGCCTGACCTGAGGCTTAGGGACTTGGTGGACAGCGAATGGCTCAACCGGGACGAGCGTGTCCTGCGAGTTGAAGGGTTGGAGAAGTCTCTATTTCCGACCATTTCTTGGAACCGAATCAGCGAGGAGTAGGTTCCTGCCTTGGCGATCAATTCTTCATGTGTTCCTGTCTCAACAACCACCCCTTGCTGTATAACTGCAATGCTGTCAACATTCCTTATGGTTGATAGACGATGAGCAACAACCACGGTTGTTCTCCCAACCATGAGACGGTCTAGCGCCTCTTGAACAATGCTTTCGGATCCCGCATCAAGGGCACTGGTTGCTTCATCTAAAAGAAGGATCTTTGGGTTCTTCAACATAGCTCTGGCTATTGCAATTCTCTGTTTTTGGCCCCCGGATAATTGCACTCCTCGCTCTCCTACCTGGTAAATCAGCAGAAAACATTTGAATTACACAACCTGAACTAGTACAAAATGATCAATAGTAGGCTTCAAAATTAGTCATGCAAGAAAAGCATCACCCACCTGAGTGTTGTAGCCATTAGGAAGCAAGGTAATAAAGCTATGAGCATTCGCAGCAGAAGTCGCGGCTTCCACTTCATCCATTGTTGCATCAGGTTTCCCATAGAGTATGTTCTCAAGGATGGTAGTTGCAAAGAGTGCAGGTTCTTGATTCACCAACCCAATTTGATCACGTAACCATTTTAGTTGTAGTGTCTTAATGTCCACATTATCCAGCAGAACCTGACCTGCTTGGCCATCATAAAAAAATCAGCATTGCTATTCATCCAAGATCAATCAAAAGAGTGAGGTGTGTTAAGTTACCTTCATTTGGATCATAAAACCTCTCAATCAAGGAAACAACAGTGCTTTTCCCAGATCCACTACCACCAACAACCGCAACAGTTTTTCCAGCAGGGAAAAAGATCGAGAAATTGCGGAAGATAATCACATCCGGCCTTGACGGGTAGCTGAAAGTAACATCCTTAAATTCAATGTTGCCATTAACCTCATCCAAGCACTTTCCATCTGATAGATCTTCAATTATGGTGGGTTTCTGCTTGATGATCTCCATCAACTTGTATCCAGCAGCTTTGCCTTTGCTGAAAGCACCTAAATTTGAAAATGACTGACCCAGACTCCTGTAGAAGCAAATAAAAGTATCATGTCATGATCAAAATGGAAGAGAATTGAGCAATGTCAATGGAAATATCAAAAGTTGTTCAAATTGAGCTCACATTCCACCAACAATAGCAGAGAAAATAGCTGTGAATGCTTTGCCTCCATCTGTTTGTCCATTCCTGATAAAAACTCCAGCATACCAAAAAACTAGTGCCCAGGACATGCAAGCTATCCCATATGTGCATCCTAGGCCCAAACCTTTAGCCATTCCAGCCTTGTATCCAAGTTTCAGTGTATTTTGAATTGCATCAGAATAAGAATTCAGTGCCTTGCTCTCACCAACATAAGAATAAACAGTTCGAACTTGAGCAATGGCCTGTAAACATCACAGATAATCAAGGTTAATTAGTCCCTACATTAATCTGTTAATTCAAAGGATGAGATCTTAACAATGAAAAGAAAGCAATTCAAGGAAAAACTTGATTTAATTTACATTCAAATACTTAATTGTAAGCAAAAACTCTAGTTGGCATTTGATCAAAAACACCACGGGCATCATCATGCTTATTGATTATTTTACTTTTAAAAGAGAAAAGCTATGAACTTTTATGAGTGCTGCACATGAAAAGACATCATTTCATACATTAAATAAGCATTCCTTCAAATGATGTTCATTCCATATATAGAAAACATGCTAATGCAAATGATGTTCAATTCAACCATGAATTAACCTCACCTGCTCAGCAATTATGCCAGCATTTGCATAGGATTCACGGCTCTTTGATGTGAGGCCAGTGAGGGTGTAAGCATACAAGCCGCCAGCAAATGCAATGCCAGGAATCACCGCAACACTAAGAAGCGCTAGCCTCCATGCTGACACAAAACCAACCACCAAACCCGCCAGAAAAGTTGATAGATAGTGTATGAAATTTCCCACCTACACAATCACAAAAAAAGGTTAAAACTTGATGAATACACACACGTTTGTGACCTCTAGCTACGTGACCAAATTTGCTGGCGTAGGTTAATCTCTGTTTTGCTAACGTGCACCTCTTTCTAATGTCATGTATGGGGCCCACTTTCATGAATACCAAGTTATCAACTACCCCAGAAGAAGGCCATGGTTTCTAAATATTTTATTTTTATTTGATTTTGCAAAGAGTGAATGACAATTTCTTCATTGAAATCAGTCAAATTAGTCGAAATTAGTCTCTAGAAGAAAGAAATATCTCCGCGGTCTTTCTGACTGTGTCAAATGTTGATCAAGTTAGTGCATTGGTGACGGTTTCGGCCGACTTCTCAGCCGACCAAAAGGTGCTCAGAAGCATCACCTGACCACAGAGACTAACTTGATCGACAATTGACACAATCGGGGACCGCAGTGGTATTTCTTTCTTCTAATGACTAATTTGCGGCTTACTTTCAAAGACGAAATTGAGCATTTATTCAATTTTCATATCATAGAGGAGAAAAAACAGAGAAAGATGGCAGATTCAAACCACCTTCTCACTGATAGCATCTTGAACCAGCAATGTGTCTGTGGAGACACTGAATACAATATCCCCTGTTCTAGCATCGGTGTCGAAGAAACCAACGTCTTGTTTCAGCACAGCCTCCAAATACTTCTTCCTCAGGGTGCTCACTTGCCTCTCCCCAGTGTACATCCAGCATGCAATTTCTGGGAAGTAAATTGGTAGCAAATTGTCAACATCAACAAGTTAAAAAAAGTATAAAAAAAAAACCAAAGAAATTAACAAACAAGCAAAAAAAAAAAACTAATCTTAATTTGGTAGTTCAATTATTAATATAACATGAATAGTGTTTCAGATATGTTAGGCAGGAAAATTAACACCAAGTGCCGAGATTGACAAGTAAAGAAAGAAAAGGACTAGGAGGGTGTGTTTGTTTGACAGAAACACGTGGGTTCAGAACACATTTTGTTGATGTGAAGTGGCCACAAGAGAGACACACATACACATACAAAGCCTAAAAAGCAATGGTCCTGCAAGTGCTATCGATCTTCATCACAGGTTAGGACCCAAAAAATGGAAAAGAGAGAGAGAATAATAATGTATTTGGAAGAATAAAGAAAGAAAAATGCCATACCTGCATATGATGAAATGCAAACAACAAGGCCAAGGTAAACAAAGTACAGAGCATACTGCAAAAACAAGAGAAAACAGAGGATTAATTTAGATCCCAGATCTGGGATGAAGTTTACAAGAAAGAATGGTGTTTGAGAATTTTGAGATTCATTTTGATTTTCACCTTGGCAACTTCATCTGTCATTTTCTTTAAATCCATCTGGTTTTTGCCAAAACCATTCACCATTTCACCAAACAGGAGGAAGAAAAAGGGCATGGAAGAGCCATGAATGACAGCTCCAATGCTTCCAGAGATCATGAGCATGTAATCATATTTATCAGCAAATGAGAAGAGCTGGTAAAAGGGTAAGCTCTGTTCCTTCTTCTTCTCTGCTTCAGGCAATGATGATGCCTTGTTGGGCTCAGCAGCTTCAGCCATAAGAACAGAGCAAAAACAGAGTGTTTTTCAAAGAAAGGGTAATGGAGAAAGAAAATGAAAATGGGATTTTAAAGGGATCTCATCTAGGCTTGGTGGGGAAGTCAACAATGGATGATGTTTCTTTTTCTGGACATTGAATGAAGGAGATCTGAAACAAGCCCTTTTGATCTCTTTTTGCAGTGAAGGAAGTGTCAATGTCTTTATCAACCCAAGGACCAAGACACACACAACAAAGAACAAAAGAAAGTGGAGAGTTGTATAGAAGAGAGGAAAGGGAGAGAGTGAGAGAGAGAGTGTGTTGTTGGACAATGGTCAAAGGGAATGGAGAGAACAAGAGGGAGTTTGATTGAGAGGAGAGAGAGGTGTGAGGTGTCCTTTTATAGGGTGAGAGAGGGGTTTAACTGTGGTTGGAAATTACAGCATTTGATCATCATCATCATCAACCTTTGGTTGATCAAGCCTAAAAAGGAATCCCAGTTAACAGTGACATGGGGCTTTGTGCCCATGGAAATATTAAATGTATATGGTTTGTCAAAAATAGCTTTATTGCTCCCATTTTTATTCAAGTCTTTTTTTTTTGAGTTTCTTTATTCAAGTCAATATGTAGTAAATTTGCTAATATATTATTTATCTTTTTTAATATATTTTTACTATTCAATTTTTACTATTATTAAAAAGTATTTTTTTACTACTATAAAGTATTTTTTTTAACTGATTTACAAAGTATTTGACTGTTTGTATTAACAGTCAATACAAAATTTAAAGCACCAGTCAAAAAGTTATAAATTTTTTACAAAAAAAAATTTAAAACATGTGTGCTCATTGATGTAAATTACTATAATTTTTAAACAGTTTCTAGCCATTTTCTTTAAAATAGATGTGCGCTCATTAATATAAAATCCAATTTACAAATGTTACATTGAAATAGTCAACATATAAAAGAAGTCAATATTCAATAATTTTACTGAGTATTGTATTAGCAGTCAATAAAAATTTTTAAGTAAGCACTGGTTGAGAAACTATACTTTGTAGTGCATTATTTGATAAATTAAAGCTTTAGGATTTTTTTCTAACAATTTTCTTTAAAACAGTCATGCGCTCATTAATATAGATTTCAACTTACTAATATTACAAGTACTTGACTATTTATATTACCAGTCAATGCAAAATTTAAAGTAGAGCACTAGTTTTTTTTTTTGAAAGAAGTAGAGCACTAATTAAGAAATCATATCATTTATCTCTTTTAATAATTTTGACTATTCGATCAATTTTTTATTATTATTAAAACTTATTTTAACTTAAGTGTATAAATTTTGTACTAGATTTATAAACTTAGAGGTCAGCACAAAATTTAAAGCACCAATCAAAAAATTGTAACTTTCAAAAAAATATCTTTCAAAAAAAATTCACTATATTTATAGATTATTTGACTATTTTTATTAAATACAAATTTTTTTTTTTCAATAGTATTCAATACAAAATTTAAAGCAAAGAATTGGTTGAGAAATTATATTTTTTAGTACATTGTTTGATAAATTAAAGTTTTTAATTTTTTTCTAACATTTCTCATAATTATAAATTTCAACTTAAAAGAAGTTAATGTTCACAGGATTTACTGAGTATTTGGTCATTTGTATTTGCAGTCAACTCAATTGAAGTTTTTTACTTTTTCTAACAATTTCCTTCAAAATAGTTGCTCATTAATATAAATTTCAACTCACTAATATTACATTAAAAATTTCAACATAAAAAAGTCAATGTTCACTAGACTGATAGAGTAATTTTTGTATTAGCAGTTAACACAGATTTTTCTTTTTGTGAATATTCAGTTAACACAAAATTTAAAACAAAGTACCGATTTTAACCTTTTCCTAAAAAAATCCTTAAAACACGAGTGTGCTCATTAATATACATTTCAACTTAGTATATACATGACGTCTCAACGTAAAAAGGTGTACTTATTTCAAAAAAAAAACTTAAAAAGAATTTAATGCTCACTAGACTTATTAAGTATATTTGACTAATTGTATTGGATGTCAACACAATATTTAAAGCACGTACTCGTTGAATTTATTTATTTTTACTTTCTTCTTAGAAAATTCTTTAAAATACATGTGTGTTCATTAATATAAATTCCAACTTAATTAATAATTAATGTTACATGAAATGTCAATGTACAAGCAGTAAATGTTCACTAGATTGGGTCTTTCATGAAGAGAAAATTTCAAATCCAGCAAGATCCATCATAGAAGGCATAGATGATACAACGTTTATCATTATGCCAAAAAATAAGATAAGGATTGAAGAAGCAGAGCAATGATCTGATTAATCCAAATATAGATGAAGGGAGCTACATCATAAGTGAATCAAGCTAAATTTATTAATCTTCTAAATACTCTTAGGTGTGCAAAATAATGTTCATAAGCACTCTAACCAAGAGTATAAGAGCATGAACGCCCACCATCTTCTCTCAATATAGAAACCCCTTCAATTATTCTGAACTGATGAAGCCTAGAAAGGCTTGGAAAAGAATACTTGTTGATCGTTGATAAAGTTTGACAATTATACTTGTTAAGTCTGAAGAAACATGATAAATAATACTTATATATAAAAGGAGAAGTCCTGATAATATTTATTATAATGAAATCTCGGTGGAAGAGGTAGGACTAGCTAGATGTAGCCCATGCACGTTGAATAAACCATGATAAAAATTATGTGTGCTTTATATCGTTTACCTTCTTGCAACTTGCTCATCAATTATTCGCTGCAACCAAACTCAAATAGATGCAAGAAAAAAATATTAAAACGAAATTTTATGTTGTCAAATTATTAAAGGTTTACACAAGCACAATTCAACTCTCATTGTTGTGTCCTTGTGATTATCCTCAGAATAGGGATGACAATGGGTCTCGGACCTATAGGGTACCTGCAAAAAAATACCTACTATGAGTAGGGTAAAAACCCGTTAGATGGGTATTGGGTAATTACCCGCAAAAAGTAATGGGTATACCCTACCCGCCCCATACCCGCACACACATATTATTATTATTATTATTATTATTATTATTATTATTATTATTATTATATGAACAAATTAACTTAAGTTATAACTTTCAAACTTACTTATTTTAAAAAATAGGTGACTATTTAAAGTATTCATAATCATTGCTAATTTACTCCCACTTATTTTTAAAATTAGTAAGTTAATAACCTACAACTTTAGGACTATATTATAAATCCAAAATAAAAAATTAAGTTATATCTTTCTTGCTTATTCGTTCTAAAAAAATATATTCTTAGTTGATTGATTTTATTTGTTACGTAGATAATCTTTTGTATTTATATTAGTGTTTTTTATTTAAAAAGTTAGTTGTATTTTTTGTTTTCTATTAACAAAAATAGTGAAAAAATATATTTTGGTTAGCTAAATTGCGGGTAATGGGTACGGGTACGGGCATATAGGTACTCAAAGGGTACGGGGACGGACATTCAAGTTGCTACCCATGCGAGTATGGGGACGGGTACGGGTAATTTTTTAAAACGCGGGTATGGGGATGGGTACTATAGTACCCTACCCAGACCCTACCCATTGTCATCCCTATCTCAGAAAGATGAAATAAAATAAGATGATCAAATCAATTTTGTGGTTTAGTTGTGAATAAAAACATATATAATAGATAAATAAATATTATGCAACTCATAAAAATATTCCCTTTCTTTATTACATTTTTTTATGCATTGGAAATGAAAATTAAATGAGAAAAATTACTAAAATGATAAGTTTTATCTATTCATTCATCTAGATATTTCACTATTTTTTATGTTTAATGTTTATCTATTTTTTTCTCAACATTTAAACAAACATATAAAAGGTGAAGTCACTTGTTTTGTCATTTACAAAATTCAAAAACTTAAGAAAACAAAACCAGTTACCACTTTCATCATCACTCTGTTTGCGTATATAGATCATTTTTAGTTGATGAGAGCATTTTTGTTCTTAGTAGATGAGAATGGACAACTGATCGAGTAACCAAGTAACCATGCATGTGGACGTTGAATCTATAATTATATTTTTTACTGTGTTTATGTTCAATTGTTTTTCAATGATAGCTCAAGTGGTAAGAACTAGGTCGGGAACATATGAGTTGGATAAGGGAGGTACAGGCTAGGGGTTCAATCCCTGAATAATGCAATTTATCTTTCCAATGTGAAAAAAAATTACAATTTTTTAACTCACATGTTATATATATATATATATATATATATATATATATTGTTTATTTATATCTTCATGTCCACTATTATTCACCAAATATATCACTTCTTTATTACATTTACCGAATTAAACATGAAGAGCGGTGTTTATAGGCATTTCCTCTGGTACAAGCAAAAACATTATGGGTCAAATACAAGAGTGACATGTACCAATAGAAAAATTACACTTGAATTATTTATTAATAATATTGTGGACTTCTTAAAACTCTGAATGAACCATGTATGTTTATTGTAATTATAAATTAATCCCAGAACCTTCTGATTTTCAAATTCAATCCATCTCTTCTCCTCCCAGCACCTAGCTCGAATTGTTTGATATACGAATCTGACGAATGATGATCTGGCTTTTTTTCACGTGCACACGTTCCTTCTCTTTCTTCCAAATTCCAATTCTCATTTCTTCTTCTATTCTCTATCGTCCTCTTTCCCAATTCCAATCCCAATTGCTCCCATCTCCATTCAAACATTAGACTTCTATAATCAAGATTAACACACATCTGATTGTTAATGTGTTCACATATACCATCGAGAGAGGGAGAATCACACTTTAAGTTCCTGCCCCTTTCTTCTTCCCTAACATCACTTTCTCCCAATTAGAAGAAGCAGCGCCGCACACCCATCGCTGTCAACCGATTCCTCTCCAGTCACCGCTGTGAGCCTTTACAGTAATCGCAATCACTTGGGCATCAAAGGTAGTAGTAGTGCGTGGCCTTTAATTTCATTAATTGACGTGGTACATCCTTGAAATCTGATTGGTTGACGGTGTAAAAAAATTTTACATCGTCGGTGCATCAAAATTAAACTCTTTGATGAATATCAATTGTTTTATGGTGCATTGAGAACATGGAGAGAAAAGTGAAATTTAGATAAAGAGCCTTCGCAAAATTATCACAGAGAGCATAATAGATTAAAAGTTGAGTTCTATCCATCAAGGTAACGCTTTCATCCCCAACAAAAGGAGCTATTTTCGTTCAAGTTTATATAATAAATGACGATTTACTAACCGTCTAGACCGTCATTAATTTTCTGTCAACAAAATTTGTTGATAAGTTATAGATGAAAAAAATCGTCGTAAATTACAAATGTAAAAACTGTTAGTAACCTACCATCAACTTTGAATACAAATCATCGGTGGTGACAGTTTCCAATAAAATATTTACTGATAGACTAAATACTGCCAGAAATTTCTCTATAATCTATACTGATGATAATAGTAAATTTTCTTGTAGTGTAAGAAAATGTGAGTTAGAAGTGTTATAAATTAATTAACATATTCAATTTTAGTTCTAAGAAAGACATTCCCTCATCAAATGCCACTGGGTATGATACGGTAGATGTTTCAATTTTAGTTCTATTCTTTGTTGGGGATGCTATTCTTCCATCATAGTTTTAGATTACTTTACTAAAAAATTTAAAATGAGCAAGATCTATCCATCATTCGTAATAAGTTTTTTTTTGTGGTCCCAAGTTTTAATGCAAATTTATGTCGCCTGCATAAATGATCATCACAACCATTCAGGAAAGAATTAGACCAGGAAAAAAACATTCATGAAAGAACAATCATATCACATACCAAACCGGGTGTGTATTACCCACAAAACTAGATATTATACCCGTGTGTTGCACGGGTTTATTTACGACATTTTTTAATATTATATGAAAATTACTATAATTTAATTATATAAAAAATAAATACTCAAATATTTCTTCAGTATAGATATAATAGAAAAAATTATTGTGTTTAGACATCTAAATATATAGTATTAGAGTTCCTTTGATGAATTAAATTACTTGTATTGGAGTTCCTTTATGTAAATAAAGGATATTACTGAAATTTAATAAAATTTTTTGAAAAGGAAAATATCATTAATAACATAAGAAAACTTTAGAAAATATTTTTACTACTATATAATAGATAAAAAAACATATTTGAAATTATTTTTCAAATAATACACACATACAATATATTTAATAGTAAATATCTTATAGAGACATTTATTTAATTTTGAAAATATTTTTCTAGATTGTTCATTAATAAATTTTATCTTTACTATTATTTAATTTAAATTATTAATATTGTCTACATATAATGTATTTCTTAATTTTTTTCTCTGAATTTATGATTGATAGTTAATATTCTAACTATTTGTAAGTACTACGTAATAAATTATTCTTTTCTATAACAAAATGAAAATAAAAAATTAATAGTTAACAATAAAATTAATAACATAAAATATTCATCAATAATTTATTACTATCATTATTAAGAAAAATCACAAGGAAATTTAAAATTATTTTTTTAAATAATACAAAACTTCATGATAGTTAATTTAAACAACATGCATAATCATTTCATATTTTAAAAGTAATTTCCAAAATATATACTTACAAAAATAATTCAACCATTAACTAATTTCAATATTTAACATGTTTATTTTATTTAAAAGATATTAATTTGGTCTATTTTTGTATCTTTTCATTTTTTCAACCTTGTGTCAATAATTAATTGAAATGAAAATAAAAATTTAATCAATCGTGCCAGTAATGTAGATCTCAAGTCCAATATTTATATATATATATATATATATATATATAATTTATTAAGATGATATCTAACTTTTGTACTTAATTTTTATTTATATTTAAAATGTAGTAATAAGTTTTATTGGTTAATTTTTAAAATTCACCAACTTATGATTAATAATTAAAATAAGAATAATAATTTTAATCTTAATATATAAGAATTTGAATTTTTTTACAATTAGTTATAAATGTAAAATTTATTTTACTATATATTTTTATTAATGTAAAAGTAGTCAATTTAATTTATTATTATTCAAAATTTGTTCTCAAGTTATAGTTAATAGTTAAAACTTAATAAATAATAAAAATTATTTTAAAATATGGGAAATTGAAATTTTTTTATTTTAAATTAGGAAATTGAAAATTTTAACAATTATTAATTAATATAATGAATAATAAAGTAGATGTAGTTATTTTTTTAGTTTTGTATTTTATTATCTAATGTATTTAATACAAATGTAAGGTAATCAATGCAAAAAAGTTCAAGTCTCCTTTACATATATATATAGAAGATATAGATAGATGGGCTTATAAAAAAAAAACCCACAAAATGGAGCAAGCTTTCGCATTTCCAACCGTCAAATTAAAACCACTCTCCCACCATAAACATTCAACCCTGAATTTCATTTTCAATCAATTATTACCCTAATAGTAATATACTTTTATTAATATCTTATTAAAAAATTACTTTTATTAATATTATAAAATATACTATAATAAATGGCCAAATTACCAAGAGGTAAAAAAAAAAGGGCTTAATCCTCATATTAGTCCCTGTCTTTGTGTCGCCGTCTGAACTAGGTCCCTGACCGGAAAAATTTGTGGATTAGATCCCTCTCTTTTAAAAACGTATGGAGCCGGTCCTCGCCGGAGCTCCGAGCTCCGGCGAGTGATGAAATGACATGCTGACTGTGTAAATGAAGGTGACATGGCACTAAAATTTTTTTAAAATTAATTTACACATAATATAATTAACTTAAATTTAAAAAACCCAAACTTTTTTTTAAAAATAAAACCCTAAATAAATTAAATTAAAACATCATAAACTTTCTTCTAAACCCTAACATCTTCATCTCCTCTACCAGCAGCCTAATTCCTTTCTCCCACCACCTTCATTTTTCCTCCTTCCTCCACACAACCGAATCCCTTGCTCAGTTTTCAAGAGATCTATAGCGATAGGTAAAGAGATGAGGGGAAGGGATTGTGAGAGGGAGAAGACTTCTACTGAGAGGGGGAAACCCAGATTCGAAACCCTTAGTCCTCGTTTTCTCCGTCTTCTTCTTCTGGATCTTCAACGGTGAAAGGCTGGGGCTCGTCGTTCGACAGCGACGTAGCCTCCGAGGGTGATGTTGTTGAAGAGATGACCGCCCGTCATGGTTGCAGATGAGAGGAACCAGATATGAAAATGGTGATTTGTGTGAAGAGGTTACAATGGAGTTTCAAGGGAAATCAAACGAGTTTTAGGAGAAATCCCATGCTTCCCCATATCGTTTTTTCTTGCCCCTTTTCCTTCTAGCTATTTGTTCTGTGTTGTTCTTTCGTGACTCTTGTTTGGGCCTTCTTATTCTTCTCCTTTTTTTCCTTTTTCGTTTCTGCTGTTTGTTTTACTGGTAGCGTGGAATGTCTTCCCCGCTATCCTATTGGGGTAGAGGTTCATTGATCTGGTTGCAGGTGGGAGTGGGGTTGGGGTTCACAGATTTGGTTACAGGTGGGGGTTCGATCTGGACGAAGGTGAACCCTAGAAATTCCCCTAATTGTTCTTTTCTTTTGTTTTGCCTCTTTTTCTCCTTTCTCTGTCAATCTCTCTTTCTCCCCTTTTTCATTCTGGTTCCAATTGCAAGTTTGTTCTGGTGACAGATACTTAGGGGACTTGATGCTGGTGTGATGGGACGTGGTATGAAAGGGAAGAAAATGATTGTTGGATTGTTGAACTTGCTGGATGTGGGGTGAGTTTCTGGGTGGTAGTGGCTGGGTTTGTTGAAGGTGAAGATGAAAGATGAAAGACTGATTAATTTGGTTTCTGAGTTTTAATTGGATGATGAAGATGAATATTTTAATTAAGTTTTCATTAATTAAACTTTTTTTTGTTAATTTTAATTGGAAAAAAATAAAAATCCAAAAACTTTATTTTGCTGATGTGTAGATTTTTTATTTTCCACATCAGCTTTTTTAATACAATCAGCGTTACACTTCATCACTCGCCGGAGCTCGGAGCTCCGGCGAGAGCTCCGGCGAGGACTGGCTCCATACATTTTTAAAAGAGAGGGATCTAATCCACAAATTTTTCCGGTCAGGGACCTGGTTCAGACGGCGACACAAAGACAGGGACTAATATGAGGATTAAGCCAAAAAAAAGTCACTCACATTTGTACTAGTTAAAATAGTTCACTTTTAAAATTTACTTTTGGACAACGTACATTTCTTGAAATAATTATAATGCCCCTACAAATATCGAACTTAGCTGAATCTTTGAATTAATTTAAGGATTTACAGAAAATTTAAATCAGACCAATGCTAGAAATGTAATTTTGTTAAATTTATATTCTTCTTCTGTTGAAATTTTTTTTCTCTTTCTAAGAGAATGAAAATAAGAAGAGAGCACCGATAGGATTTTTAGGTTATCATTTATAAATGGCTTTCAAATTAAAAAAAAAACTCCTTATTATTATATTCCATAATGTTTGTAAATGCAAATAGCATTATATTTAGGAAAATGCTAAAGTACATGACAGACATCTTATCGTGTCATGCACGAAGTCATTTTGTGATGGTTACAAACCGCTTGTAATGTCAAAACCGTCAAAAAAATGCGAATCAAGTTTTTACAATTTGTGACTCTTATGCGCTTCTGGGGGTTTAAAACCGCCAGAAAATGAGTTTCGTGCATGACAGGACAAAATCTGTCGTGTCATATAGCACAGCTATTATATTTATACGAACTATATCTCAATGAGGAGAAAGCTAGCATACGTAAATCCAAACAATATTTTTTAAAATGTGTTAAAAAGAATGTCAAAGGTAGGAAGTTCGAAATATAGTTCTATCATCATGGGATAAACTTAACTTTCTTGACCAAATGTCTACCTTTTTAAATCATAAACCTTTTGTTTCTTCTAGTTTCCAAAGACATGAATAAATCAAGATTTGGGGTCAAAAATATTAAAAGGGTATTTTATGTGTTTGGAGTAGTTAAAATAGCAAAATCAAGTGAAACACTTTGCACTATCGATCTTAGTTATTGCATCCTATGATCTCACACAAGCTAGCTAGGCTTGTCACCATCACACACATTTGAATTATACAAACTTGTCCATTAGTAAGCCTACAAAAACATTCCTCATTACTTTACCAAGTCACATCCTTACTTTTCTTTTTGTGACAAAACCAAGTTACATCCCTTCAATACTTTTGTCATATCAAAATCACAGTGCCTATGTAATATGGGTGGGCTTGTATCAAGGATTTTGATGATCCAGTGGGCCCAATAGAATGGGTTCATACTTCTATAGGCCCCTGCCCTAGAATTATGGTCATATACATTTTTTTAAGCAAAGAAAATTAATTTGATCACATCAATAAATGTTTTGTAGACCAAAATAAAATAAAGAAGATATTGTTGTAGACAAAAAAAACCATTGATAAATGTTGTTATGAGATTTCTTTTTACAAAATCCATAGTTGAAATGAAACCCATATCATATTTAGTACCATTACACGTTTCATATTAATCAAACCTTAACTGAAGTTGTAGTACCTCAAAATTTGTGTGCTTGAAACAAAATCATTGTGACAATGACGGTGGTGGTGGTGGTGGATGGTGGTGATGGCAGACTAGTGGTGACCTAGTAGTGGCGGTTGTGTTATATGTTATTGAATGCATATCATATTTAATACCATTACAAGTTTCATATTAATCAAACCTTAACTGAAGTTGTAGTAACTCAAAATTTGTGTGCTTGAAACAAAATCATTGTGACTGACGGTGGTGGTGGTAAACTAGTGGTGACTTAGTAGTAGCGGTGGTGTTATATGTTATTGAATGCATATCATGTTCAATATCATAACAAGTTTCATATTAATCAAACCTTAACTAAAGTTGTAGTACCTCAAAATTTGTGTGCATGAAACAAAATCATTGTGACAATGACGGTGGTGGTGGTGGCGGCAGACTAATGGTGCCCTAGTAGTAGCGGTGATGTTATATATTATTGAAACTATAGTTATGAAATCATTTTTTTTTGTTTAAAATCAAATTGAAATTGTTTTAAAATTAAGTAAAAAAATAATTTCAACTCAATTTTGCTTAAAATGTTTCATTTTCAAATTTAAATCTGAAAACTAAAAATTAACCCTAAATGATTTGTTTAGACATAAATTTCATCTTAATCCATAACATGACAACAGCAAAGAAAAGCTTAATGTTTGGTGCTAATTATGACCAGCAAACAAATCATGACCATTCATTCAGCTAATCCATTAATCAGTGAGAAAAAAATTATGAAAATATACGTACAGTAATTAAGATGCTTGATGTTAATTAACAGGATCAAAAATTGTAAAAACATGTTGCTAGTAAGATGCTTGGAATAGGTCACCAAGAAATGGGAACTGGTCGGATAGTTCTTCAGCACTTAGTTGTACTTAAAAACGTGGTTCTTGGGACCTCTCTTGCTCAAAGGTTTAGGAATAGTCATTTGTGTGGTCACGAGTGCAATAAAACAAAGTCCAACTTAGTTTTAAGAATACAAAGAAAATGAAATATATATGCAGAAATAGATGAAGTGGCTTTCGCTGTGTTGTAGCTTCTTTTGGGAACATGGGATCCATTAGGTGAAACTAATTTAGTCCTTGTGTATATGTATTACTCACACTGTATAACAATGCAGCATGTGATATGTTTTGTCTTTTAAATCCTTCTAACATACTGTCCTTAAAAATGTTATCTATATCTAATCTCACTATTCAATTGATTCCATATCCTAAATTGTTTCCAATAGTGCATTTTAATTCAGTGGTCAATTAGAGGCTAAAAAAGTAGACTCAAGGTCCAAAGTTATGGACCACAACTTTATAGTCTGCGGTCTTACTCTATTGGCTAGCAGCAGTTTTATTAAGCAGCTTCATGTGAATTATATATTAGATTTGTAGCTGTAAGGTGTTCTTTCTCATCTTGCACATCATAATTAATTAAAGAACTTTGATTCAGGTCCTTGATCTCAATTTGGTTGAATCATCTAAGCAGTTAAGATTAAATGATTACTGCTTTTTCCCTTTTTTATTTAACATGGCAGCACAAGAGGGTCAAGTACCCCTTAGAACAGTAAATCATTCATAACTTGTATCAGTTTTTCACTTTTTCTTTCTTCAAAATAAATTATTACACACAAAAACTACTAACAAAAACTTCTTTTAAAATTGATTTTCACTTCTGAATCAATTGTAAAAAAATTCCAAAACATGCATTCAAAGTTCAAACTCTTCAATTATTAACCTCCCCCACCATTTATTTATTCTTACTTGCTTTTGCTTAGGCATTCAGGAAATCATGGAATTTGTACTGATTTCCCATGATTAAATGATTACTAATTTAACTTTTTATTTAACATGGCAGCACATGCGCCTCAAATAACAAATCAGTGTCAACTTTTTTTTCCTTATAATTAATTCTAACACTTAGAAACAACTCAAATAGACTTCTCAAAATCGATTTTGACTTTATTAAAGGATTTTCATAGCGCGCTAACCGAAACTTCTCCTCATAGTTAATTTTGACTTCAAAATCATTTGTTAAAAAATTCTCAAACATTTAGTCAATTAACTCTACAATTATTAACCCCTCTACTATTTATTTATTGATACTTGCTTTTGCTTAGGCATTCAGGACACCATTAAATCTGTACGATCCCTCTGTCCCATATGCTCTAATTGTTGTAATAATTACTCAAGGAGTAATAATTACATAGTGTTCCAAAATGACAAATGTGTTGCATTTAATGAATTTGAATGAAGTCTCACATAGAAAGTGGAGTAACTATTCAAAGCATTTATATATCATTAAATGCCAATCATTCAACAAAGAGACAAAGAGAGGATATAGTGTCACATGTGCATGGTTTGGTGGTCCCAAGCTTTTATGTCACTTGTTCCATTCACACCACCCCTCACCGCGCATCGACGGCGACGCGGTTGCCGTAACGTCCGTTTGTTTTTTGCTCGTTTTGAATTTGAACTTTGCGACTGTTGGGAACAGACATATCTGTTGGTAACAGACACAATATATGAAGGGTCGCAACCTTCTATATTGTTCTATTTTTTGCTTATAAATATAGTGCATGTTCAGAATTCCATACACAATCATATCCTCTGTTTTTTCCAGAAAACACTTAGCTGCATTTCGAGTTTTCATTAGTCTTGTGCAAACTCGAAGCAAGGCTGATTATCCTGGGTATTCTTGCATCCAAACTCTAAGACGAAATCAGAGAGTGCTTGAAATACTTTAAGGAAAGTGATTTCATCACGATCAAGCCTATTCAATTTCGTAACACTAATTGTGTTTGAGTTACATCATACATTTTGCTTTACTTTCAATTTTCTTTGTTTCATTTTCTTGGCTGAGTATATTCTGCAGAATTTCAGGGGAAAAAGCTTTTCTTATACTTCAAATGGGTGCCCTACAAGAGTATCAAAATGTTCCTTTCCTAGTCTTTTAACTACTTCCTTAATCTTAACTTCCTAATATAATGTTTAAATTCTATTCATGACATGTTTGAATCAATTTATCTTTTTTCAAAATTGATTTTGACATGCAGAAGTTACTCACTGAAATGTTTCCCAAAATTTTGTTTAGTTTCCTAATCAATTGTAGAACAGCTTTCACACCTACACTTAGTGAGGAACAAAAAGACCATAGATATTCCAATCCTGATATAAAGCTTTCTTTTTTCTTTTTAATTGTGAAAACAATGCAGTGCACTCTGTATATCCTTGAGTATATGGTGATGACACTGTCCCTTTGGTGCATCCCTTACAGAACATACCCTCCATGAAACACAGGTCACGATACTTTTGGAGGGGCCTGGCTTCCATCATTTTCTTAATGATTTGACCAAACATAACTTACTGTTATCCCACTTTATATGCTTTGATTGTTAAGGGGGGGAAAAACTAGCAATAAGGGTGAATAATGGATAATGATCCAAGGCACCAGCAGATAGCTTTTAGCATGTGGACAACTCTTAGTTACTTTCATGAGTGGTCATGAATTTGACGAGTGAGTGTGAGACCTTGTCTTGGCAGCAGCGACAACAACAACAAGAAAAGCTTTTATCCGACTAAATGAAGTCAGTTATATGAATCACACTATGTCATTGATTTTGATAAAAAAAACTCGATCATTAACAAAAATCTTTAATGTTGGATCCATAATGAAGATATATATCAACTAGTTTCTCGTTGGTTGTCAAGGTCTAACACAACTCTCATCTTTTTCGCGGGTTGGGGCCAGCTATGGAAGTATAGGCGGAGTTGTACCATGTCTTGGCGGTTTACAAGAAATTCCAAAAAACAAACTGTGTATTGACATGCAGAAATGTCACTTCTTTTTTGGAGTCAGTATAATAATATGATTGGATAAAAAATAAACCCACATAAAATTCAATTCCCTGTGCATAGAAAAGTGTATATACCCAATAATGTGTTGTTACTTGTTCATAGCATTTTTGGTAAAACAGATCAGATCACATATAGCAATTGAACTATTGCTTTTTCTATTAGAACATCAAAAGAAAAACAGAAAGGGTTCTCATAATTCCATGACAATACTCAATAGGAATTAATTGTTCTTATACCACGCTAGGTTTGACTCTAAAAACGTATTGTAAAAGACCCAGTTCATTCATCATTGTCTTACAATTAGTGCATTAGTTATATTCAATCCAAAAGCAAAACAACATAAATAGTTGTTCAACACCACTTACATCAGGTAAAAATAAAATTCTAGAAAGTAATAATGCAATGCAATAAGATAAGTAGATTAAGAACAAAACACGCCTTTACTCTAACTATTACATGAGAATTAAAACACTAAAAGTAATACTCTAACAACCCCAAATTCCATGAGTCTTCAATGAAATAAAATACTTACTTCCAAGCCAAAATAATTGTGTTCATCATTCCATCTGGTTTTATGGCAGCTTTTTTTTTACATCGGAAATGTAAATTGCACCCGCCAGAAATTGATCATTAGACCTCCCCCTACCCAGCTCATATGTCCCTCGGGCCTTAGCTCCTACCACTTGAGCTATCAACATTAAGATTTTTTTTTTTGTGGTAAGATAATGAAAAATTCAGGATTAGTGCTCAGACAATGTTGGTCTAGATTTTGGAGGCCCAACTGTGATATGTCCATAACGATCAGGACTGGGGTTCAACTATGAATCATGGAATCTGTTAGTTGACCAAAACAAATTCAATCTGTTTTATTAAAATAAAATAGAAAAGTAAAACTTTTTTTCTCAAAAAGAAAAAAAAATGAACACGTTATCTGTCTTCGGTTACAGACCCAAACGAATGTCTTGGGTTTCAATGAACTAGCCCAACAGTATAATTGGCTAATGTATAGGACCTACTATTACATCCCAAGTCTGAAGAAGGTTCATTTTTTTTTTTTTCTGAGAGAGAGAGAAAGTTTGGAAAACCTATGGCAAGTGAAGATCCCTGCTTCAATTCCCACAGGGAATTTAGGGTTGCTCCTCCAGCAAGGTTCATATTTTTTTTTCCTCTCTCGAAGAAAGTTTGGAAAACCTATGGCAAGTTAAGAAGATACTTAACACAATATATAAATGTGCTGAAATTACAATGCAAATACTTAAGAAGATGTCAAAAGTTACACATCATATCAACACAATTGTTTAATATCAAATTACAATTTTTCAATCATTTGTAATGTTTACATAAATAGATGAGCCAAAGTGTTTTCTTTTTGTTGCATGTCAAACTGTTGTATACATTCCAAATATGGGATAAGGAAAACTCCTAATGACTTGCTTTTGCATGACAATAGGTATGTTATTGGAAGGCAACATGAGACAACATCTATGATGTCATCACTATATATAATAATTAAACTCCTGTGAAAATTGATTAACATATGAGATAACCTTAGTTGATGGACTCTTAAGGCGCTTAGAGACAGAGAAATGAACATTGGTTGAAGGAAGGAAATAGTTGTTATCACGACTGAGTTCATGTAATCATCAACTAACTCAGAATAGGAAGGATCACATTTCATAGATCATATGCAATAGTCTTCTTCCTCCCCTTTGTTTTGACATGATGTGGAGGAGGACACATTGAAATTGTATCAAGAAATGCATACTCCCATTTTTTAGTGACCATTTCCCCACTATACCAAGTTGTTCACATTCTCTAACACATTTATAATAATTAGTCTATTTTCAATATAGTCAAAAAAATTCTCCCACTTATTAAAAATGAGGTATCTTTTTAAAAAATAAACTAAACATATGAATTATGTTGGAGAGTGTGTTTCAAATAGTGTGTTTCTAGTATTACTTTATTTATATAGTGGATCTAAATCCTTAATGCGTCCATCAATTTGTTATGTCCAATTTGTACCTCTTAACTTTTCTTGCTATCGTAGGTTACAATTGGAGTTTTATTATGTCCTCTGTTATCTATCTTTGATTTTTGTTGCTCGTTCTCACTTTACTTGTCATTTTCAATTAGTAAGCTTATGCAAGAACTGCAGCAACAATGCTAATTAAGTAATGACTGGTTGAAGACCACTCATTAGCCTCCTTAAAGAAATCACAGCATCTTCAACCATTAGCTCCTAAGGGTCTCTCAACTTGGAGATGATTTCCTAGCAAAGTTAGGGTCCTCATCCGCTCACGATTTGGTGGTTTATCATGCTCCTCCGGAGGATATGACTTATATCCTCTTAGCCGATTTCTTTAATTATCCGACACTTTGACTATAATTTTTCTATTTTATTAAGTTCTTGTATAAAAAAACCATTCACCATGTGCCAACTCAACTATAATTTGAATACAGTAGATTGAGGTGTCACTCACTAAATGATTATCACAAGAACATTAATGACTCGTATACGCTATTTTATGCGGTCATAAACTCTGCAGTTTGTGACGGTTTTTAATCGCTACAAACTGCATGTGTTTGTCATAAAAACAATGTACACGAATCAGAACTCTTGTAAGAAAATTACATGAATCCCAAGATTAACTAAAAAGGTTTTAAGAAAATTATTAAATAGATCCAAGATTAATTAGTAAAATCTGGCAACAAGTCACACTACTCAACCATTTATTTATATTTACTCTCTCTCTCTTGTTTTTCCTCACATCTCATTTCATTTCTTTCTTCTTCCTTTTATTATTATTATCTCTTGCTTCATCTCTCAAAATTCCCTTTCTCAATTTGAAACCCTAACTTCTCCAATTCCCCTCTTCCGATTCTCCTCCAACCTCTGCTCCTTCTCGATTCCTCCGATTTCCCCTCAACGATGAGCGCCCAGAAGAAGAGAAGTTTCCAGATTGAAGCGTTCAAGCACCGTGTGGTGGTTGATCCCAAGTACGCCGAGAAGACATGGAAGGTTCTTGAGCACGCCATTAACGAGATTTATAACCATAATGCTAGTGGTCTTAGCTTTGAAGAGCTTTACCGGTTCGCTCGTTATTACCCTTCTTCAATTTACAGTTTTCCGATTGGTTTTGAAATGATTTTGATATGTGTTTGTTTGTATCTTGATATGGATTTTCAGCTATTGATTATTGTGTTTTGTGCTGTGTGATCTTTCATGTTGGAAACTTGGAATTGCGTTTCAGCTTTCAATCTTTGTGGGTTTTAAGGACTTAGTTTTTAGCATCAATTGGAGTTTGTGTTAATTGACCTTGTTCTTGTATGCAAGTTATACTAAATTGCAGGAATTTTCGTTGTGTGTGTGTGTGTGCGCATGTGTGTGTCTGGGTATGTTCAATCCAAGAAAATGTTATTTCGTTTTTTAATTTTCGCCGATAAATACGAAGTGTTACTTTTGAATCTCTAACATCAATTGTAGTGTGTTATTTGTGTATCACCAGCTTGTTACATTTTAGGTTGCTTGAGTATGCATTGTGGTCTGTTTGATTGAGAAAATGTTATTTCGTTTTTAATTTTGACTGATAATTACAAAGTTGTTTGGTACTTTGGATCTTTAATTTCAATTTTAGTGTGTTGTTTGTGTTTCCACCAGGTTGAATGATCTTGTATGCTAGTTAAACTGGGTTGCTTGAATTTATATATGTATGTTTGTGCATTTCTGTATTATGGTCTGTTTGATCTGAGAAAATGTTTTTTCGTTTTTTAACTTTCACTGATAATGACAAAAATGTTATCATATTTTTTAAGATTAGTACAGAAGGTAATGGAAAATAAAAATACAGTTCCTATTGCCTTTGGCCCTAATCATACTTGTTCTTATCCTTTTTTGGTCGCATTGTGACTTGTAGGCCTTGTCAAGGATTAATGTATGGCATACTTGCATAAGTTCTTAATTTCTTGCCTCACATCTTAGTAGCATATAATATTGAAACATTCTCCGTTATGCTATTTGGCTGTCTTAGATTGTTATGCTTTTTGTTTGGTCAACTCACCAGCATTTACTTAGTCTTACTCAGATGGCCAAGCATATGCAAACCATTCTCAGCTCAGCTCATGCCATTTAGTGGGAAGGAAAAAAATCGTTTTCCTTAGACCAAAGCCACAAGCCTTCATTAAACTTGTCATTTATTTACAACTGATCAAATAACAGTAGCTTTATTTGTTGTTATACAACAGGCCTGTTGCCTACATCTACTTTACTTAATGATGGTTGTTACCACTGATCTGCATGTAATCATATCTGGGCACCTATTTCTGAAATTTCTGATCATCATGATCTGTCCATTCAGGAATGCTTATAATATGGTGCTGCACAAATTTGGGGAGAAGCTTTACTTAGGACTTGTGAAGACTGTTACTTCTCATCTAAGAGAAATTTCTCAATCAATTGAATCTGCTCAAGGGGAAGTTTTCTTGGACGAGCTCAACAGGAAGTGGGTAGATCATAACAAGGCATTACAGATGATCCGGGACATACTGATGTACATGGACCGAACTTACATACCAAGCAACCATAAAACCCCTGTTCATCAGCTTGGTTTGAATCTCTGGAGAGATGAGGTGATCCATTCCAGCAAAACTCGAGCTAGGCTTCTAGATACACTTCTGGATCTTGTGCTTAGAGAAAGGAATGGTGAAGTAATAAACAGAGGCTTGATGAGAAATATAATAAAGATGCTAATGGATTTGGGTCCGCGTGTTTACGAGGGCGACTTTGAGAAACAGTTTCTTGAAGTTTCAACAAATTTTTACTGCCTTGAGTCCCAGGGATTCATTGAATCTTGTGATTGTGGGGATTATCTGAAGAAAGCTGAGAGGCGTTTAAATGAAGAAATGGAGAGAGTATCCCAATACTTGGATCCTGCAAGTGAATCCAAGATAACTGCTGTGGTGGAGAAGGAGATGATTGAAAATCACATCCACACTCTAGTTCATATGGAGAACTCAGGGCTAGTTAATATGCTTTTGGATGACAAATATGAAGACTTGCAAAGAATGTATAACTTGTTTCGCCGGGTGCTTGCTGGGCTCACAATTGTTAAAGAAGTCATGACTTCTTTTATACGGGATACTGGTAAGCAGCTAGTTTTGGACCCTGAAAGGTTGAAAGATCCTGTGGATTTTGTGCAACGGCTATTGGATTTGAAGGATAAATATGACAAGATCATTAGTATGGCATTTAACAATGACAAGACATTTCAGAATGCCTTGAATTCCTCTTTTGAACATTTCATCAATTTGAATGCTCGGTCTCCTGAGTTCATTTCTTTGTTTGTGGATGACAAACTTCGCAGAGGTTTGAAAGGGGTAGGTGAGGAGGATGTAGAGATTATACTGGACAAAGTCATGATGCTTTTCCGGTTCCTACAAGAGAAGGATATCTTTGAGAAGTATTACAAGCAACACTTAGCAAAAAGGCTTCTTTCAGGAAAGACTGTATCTGATGAAGCAGAAAGAAGTTTGATCGTTAAGCTCAAAACAGAGTGTGGATACCAATTTACTTCTAAGCTGGAGAGCATGTTTACAGACATGAAGACTTCTCATGATACCACACATGGTTTCTATGCATCCCATGGACCTGAGTTGGGGGATGGCCCTACGCTATCTATTCAGGTGCTTACAACCGGTTCATGGCCGACTCAGCCTAGCCCTCAGTGTAATCTTCCAACTGAAATCCTTGGTGTATGTGATAAGTTTCGGGCTTACTATCTTGGCACCCACAGTGGAAGGAGATTGTCCTGGCAAACTAATATGGGTACAGCTGATTTGAAGGCAACGTTTGGTAAAGGCCAGAAGCATGAGCTGAATGTTTCCACATTTCAGATGTGTGTGCTCATGCTTTTCAACAATGCTGATCGGTTGACTTGCAAGGAGATCGAGCAGGCTACAGCAATACCCATGTCAGACTTGAAGAGGTGCCTTCAGTCTCTGGCCTGTGTCAAGGGAAAAAATGTTCTTCGGAAAGAGCCAATGAGCAAGGACATAGCTGAGGATGATGCATTCCTCTTCAATGACAAATTCACAAGCAAGTTCTTCAAGGTGAAGATAGGGACTGTTGTAGCGCAGAGGGAGTCTGAACCAGAAAATCTTGAAACTCGACAGCGAGTGGAAGAAGACCGAAAGCCACAGATTGAGGCAGCAATCGTGAGGATAATGAAATCTAGGCGGACTCTGGATCATAACAATGTTGTTGCTGAGGTCACAAAGCAGCTGCAGTCTCGATTTTTGCCTAATCCTGTTGTTATTAAGAAACGGATTGAATCCCTTATTGAACGTGAGTTTTTGGAGAGGGATAAAGTGGACAGAAAAATGTACCGCTATCTTGCTTGAACATTATGTCCATTTGTTTATCATGGCATTCTGTCTGTCATATGTTTCAGTATTCTTCAGAAATTGCTGCAATTTTTTTCAGCTTTTTGAATCTCTTTTTTAGCTTGAATCTCTCAACAAAAATATACTTTTCAGTCAACTTGTATTTGGACTTATTTCATTAACCAATACAACCTGAGCAAGGAGCTCTACCAGAAATGCTCTGAACTGGAAGAAGCTTTACACCGATTTGAGTAGCATACTCTGATAAAAGTTGTGATCATTCACACTTCATTTCTGCTAGTAAAAGTAAAACTGCAGGTGTAAGGGTGTGAATAGATTATTATTGTTCTGATCGAATTCAGAACTTGTGCTCCGAATTGGTTAGATTTCTGCTATATGTATTTTTTTAATAAAAATAAATTTCATTACAAGTAAAATATCCTCTCATCAATTGAAATACTTATTAAAATATTTTCTTATTTATATTTCACCTCTATCTATATGTATTAAGATTCACATGACAAAGTTTTAATGACAATAATAGTCAATTTGCATTTCAGTTAAACTTTGAATCCATTTGATGATACTTTATGATATTAAAGTAATTAATTATTAAAATAAACTATTTATATGTTATTCGAATGTTGAAATGAAATTATGTTCTACATATATTAGAAAATCAACTTGGGAAAATATTAGTACCAGTTTATTGTTCAAATTTAAAAAACTAAAAATAATTAGTATTTTTATATTATTATAGTACTAGTTTATTGTTCAAGTTTAAAAACTAAAAATAATTAGTATTTCTATATTATTAATTAATATTAAAAATTTAAATTAAATCACCCTAGTCCATTGGCGTAGACGCGTAGTGGTTGAAGTTCAGAAATCTATCCCTTAAGCACGTGGTTAAGGTTTGACTTTCAACTCTTATGAATGAAAAAACTCATTAGTCACCGCTTATTGTGCTGATTGTGAAATAAGAGATTAGTCACACAACTATAGACTTTTGTTTTTCACTAACTAAACTTTGAATATAACTATAAGTTATATTATTAAAATACTACCCAAAAAATTAATTAATTTAATTTTATTATGAATTTTTTGGGTGTATAAATTTAAGATGAGAGATGATGTCCTAATTCCCACGAGAATTTTTCAATTATGAGACTTGTAGAATCAATCATAGGCAATAAAGTTATTTCTACCAAGATTCAACGCATTTGTATTCATCTAAACTCGAACTTGAGACATTTACTTAAGTTAGAACAATCATGTGTCAGTTGATCTACGCGCTTCACAATTCATCTATGATAATCTACTCAACAAGTTCTTCTTTGGTTAATTTATAAAATTATTGAACTTATTTTCTATACATGTTAGTAAAATTAGGTTTAGAAAACATCAATGGTAATATGAATTCCAAACATACCCCTAGCCAGTTGAAAAAAATATGAAACCAAATTCCACTGAGGCCTCACTCTGGGAATTAGATTTCCCACCCCTGGGTTTAGAATTGCCACCCTAGTCTTTTTAAAAAAATGCCGGGAATACCCTCCGGGACTTAAACCTCCATACCAGTCCAGAGGTTGATGTTCTGGACTAGTCCGAGAGTTAAACCTTCGGATTCTTTAATTACAGTTAAAATAACATGACTTTAGTCCAATTGCAGCAAATATAACATGACTTTAAAATTGAAAAGTTACATAATCCAATTTAAACAAAATTACAATACAATAATCCAAGTTAAGCATTAGAAAAGTAAAGCAAAATAACAATACGAAATCTAAGTTCAGCATTTCAAAAGTTACACAAATAGTCCTTAATATAGATTAGTAAAGAACTAATATTAATCTTCTGTTATGTTTGTGAAGCTTCCAGGTGGAGGTGCACTGTCCTTTGAAAATACCTGTATAATGAAAACAGATTCAAATGCTTTGTTGTAGATGTGGAAAAGATTCAAATGCTTTATTTTAGATGTGGAACAAGATTATCATACCTTGACTACATTGGACAAGGTTATATTCAGATAACAATTAGACTTTCTAGGAGAGAACACAGCGACCTGAAAGCAAAGTGAAGAAACGATGTGATGTCCAAGTTGTCCAAAGAAGCTTAAAATGTTAAAGTTGCCTATAGATTAACCTTTTGGAGAAGCAGAACAGATCCAACAGTTATGTCTTTCGCAAATACGCTTTCAGTGAAGACCTTGTGATGGATACTAGCGCCAACAGTGCCCGTAGGGTCCTGAATCTCAATCTCAGATGTCATGAGAGAAACATGAATCATTTCACTGAAATATAAGGAGGAATAAGGAAATACCTTGAGTGTAACTGTTGCATCTCCAAACCCATTGGGATTGCAGGATTTGATAACACCGATGACGTGATCTACTCTTTCATGATGGTGAGTGATTGCATCCAGAGGAGTGGCAGATCCGTTTAATTGCAGGGCTGAAAGCCAAGCATTGGATTGGAAATCGGGATCGGTGTCGTGGCCGTCTTGGAGGACTTGCCTAACGAATTGTTGGGTTGAAATGTTTGGTTTGTCGTCGGTGGATCTGCGGTGAATCATGGCGGCCTGGACGGCGCCAGCTGGGCCGGGAATGAGAGGACGAGAGCTGGAGGCAAGGTTGTCTTGGCGTTTGCAAGGGCGGATGAAGGTTGATGGTGGATCTTGTTCCATTTCTTCTGGTTATTTCCTGCAACAAGGGAAGAAGGGAAGTAATGTAATGGTGGAGGATGCCTTTGGTGCATAGGGGACTAATATAGGAAGTAAAGGGATTTATGGTGTAGGAGGAATGAGTAATGGGGTTGGTGGTGAAGATTAATGGTGGTCAGAGTTGGTTGTGTAGGCAGTGATGGTGGTTGAGATTGTAATTGATGGTGGTCAGAGTTGGTTGTGTAGGCATTCTGCTGCTTGATAAGGGTGATCCAGGACTATAAGTTTCGGATCACTCCAGGACTTTAAGTTTCGGATCAATCCAGGACTATAAGTTCCGGACTGATTCATAATTAAATTTACCACCCCCCTTTTTAAGACGTCCGAGAGTTGAAAACCCGGATTAATATGAAACTTCAAGATTCGTACCTCTAAAACCAGCCTATCACAGACAGAAACGTGAAAATGCAGTGACAATAATATGGGACAAACAGACCTCGTTACAATACTGGAGCATTGTCTTAATATATGTAGGAAAATATTCTTGCTAATAATATGGTTACAGACATGGTTACAACATTACAAACATGAATCATATTATCAATCTTCTGTTATGTCTGTTAAATCAAAGTTGGTAATAACACAAGGACCAATCCAAACAGTGTGTTCAGCCATAAATCTATCCAAACGCTCTTTATACGGTTTACACCATTCGGACTCGGGTTCTTCAACGTTGTATTCCCATTGGGGAGCAATTGGCGGCATAGGATGTCCAGACACCAACTTCAGCTACATTTAAGAGTATAGTAGTAAAATTAGATATATTTCAATATAAATTGTTTAACGTGACAAGAGAGTGTATTAATAAAAAAGAAGATATGTATTTAATTGAGGATATACCTGTACAAAGTGATTGGTCACATGACCAATAGCTATGACAGGATGTTCTAACGGTGGGGCGCCTCCTCTCATCGGAAGGTAAGTGTAACTAGATTTTAACGAGATGGAGATGAAAACCACCCGAAACCGGTTAGCAATAAGGTACCCCATCTCCGGTAGATGCATCCATCTGGCTTTAGTGGCTCTACCATCAGGAGGGAGAGTGAGACGATTGTGCATGGCTTGTACCACATCATAACCCCACATGCGTGTATAGTGTTTCTCATAGAGTGTGAGTTCTACAATCAGCTCTTCCCTAACCCGAGGCCAACCGTCCTGACCGTTCTGAAGGTCCAGCAATGCAGCGACGGCTCTGTATCCACAATTACCATCCCCGACAACATCTATCACTTCATGTATATATGGCCATAAAAAAGATGGCAACTCCGGTAAGTAGATTTTGGAGCCGGTGGCCGTCATAGCCATCTTGTTCTTTGACTTAGGAGCTTGCGATGTTGGAGTTGTTTTAGGAGTTTTGGTGAGCCTAGGTTTCCTCTTGCTAGCTTTCGATTCTTGTTCTTTGGTCTGATTGTCAACATGTTCCCAATGTGAAAGGTCACGCTGGGTGGATCCTATTGATTGACCTCTGGGAGGTTTGGTTTTCCTCTCCTTGGACGATTGATTGTGCTTTATCTTCACTTCAGGAGGACACAATGAACTGATTTGAGGACAATAAAGCTCTTTAAGCTTCCTTCTCAGCATACTTTGGCCCGCATCATCCAAGGTATTGAAATGAGCCCACAAAGCCTCAATCTCTAGCGGCATGCATCCACTGTTTGAGGTTTGACTCTCCACAACAGGCACTTGTTCCCAAGAAAGTATCTTCCAGAATGGATCAACTGCTGCATACGGAATTGAGGCAATACTCTGAAGTGCACAAGCGCAAGGTAGTCCATGAGTGACTTTCATCACGCAACCGCATTTCTCACCATGACCCCAAAATCTGTTTTGTTCATCATACATTAGGTGAAGTGCATGTTTAGCAACGAATCCTCTCATATTCTTATACATTGGAGACTTGAAACGGTGCTCTACAATGTTAATACTGCGCTCAAACGATGCTTGTATTGCATTGTGGCGTACAATGGTCAACCTATCAATTGCTTCCCATGAATCGCACAGGTTACCCTTGCCATTCCTAAGCATCTTCTTCAAGCTTGCATGTGCACTTTCAGCCCTGCATACAAACATGAAGCTAGTCTATCAAGCCTATCAAATGCATACAAAAAATGAAACAAGCCTATCAAATGAATCAATTCTATCAAATGAAACAAGTCTATCAAATGCATACAAAAAATGAAACAAGCCTATTAAATGAATCAATTCTATCAAATGAAGCAAGTCTATCAAGATTGCATGTGCGTAGTACCTGTTACTTGTTGTCGTTCCAAAATGCTTCACTCTGTTTGTCCATGCCTTCACAAATTTCTCCTTGTGAACCAACCAAGTGTCATAAATGTACGATGTGAACCTTGGATGATCCTTACACATATCACACATGTCGCTCCATTCCTCCTCAAATTGTGTAGTTGTTTCCGCATATACCACTTCATTCCACTTTTGCATCACTAAGGCTTTAAAATCCGTTGTGTCAACCCACAATTTGCACTTTGCCTCAACATTCTTGTTTATGTGGAATAGGCATAGTAAATGGGTAGCCTCAGGAAAAATATTCTGAACCTCATAGTCGGACCCCTAAGCTTATCAAACTCAGCCATGTACAAATCTGCATCCCCCCCTAACAGCAAAGCGCAGGTCTCTGCCACATCATATCTCGAGGCCACTCCTGGAGTGTAGAATCTCCCACCAACCGGGATGTGAAGAAGAGCGGAGACGTCGTCAAGGGTGACAGTCATCTCCCCAAATGGCATGTGGAAACTACTAGTCTCCTCGTGCCACCTCTCCACAAGGGCCGATATAAGCCCTGGATCCGTCTCTACATAGCTGCACCTGACCAGTGGATACAGTCCGCTCCTCTCCACAATCAAGCGGACCTCCCTGTAATTGTCCCCCTCACACGTCATCAGCCCGAGCTTCGTACCAGCAGTGGCAAGCCTCAAATCACCTCGCTCAGAATAACGAGGGTCAGTGGTGCCTAGTAGGGTATGCCACGTCCACGGCGCTATGTGATCCGGGTAATGCTGCAGAAGTGACAACTCAACCGGCCCACCAGGAAACGGTGGATCTCTCTGGAGCGGCGGCATATTCGGATCCTCTACCTCTACATCCTCACCCTCAATCTCAGACTCAGACCCCGACTCCGACCCCGACTCCGACTCCGACTCCTCAACTGCATCAATATCAAGTGAAGAGGTGGAAGGCTCAACAGTATCGTGGGCGGTAACCTCAGGCGTCGACTGAGGAGAAACCTCAGTAGCAGTAACCTCAGGCGTCGAGAGAGCAGGAACCTCAGTAGCAGGAACCTGAGTAGCAGGAACCTCAGTAGCAGGGGCAGGAACCTCAGTATCAGGAACCTGAGTAGCAGGAACCTCAGTAGCAGGGGCAGGAACCTCAGTGGTCGCCTTCGGAGCCCCCTTCCTAGCCCGCTTCCGAGAAGTCGACACATCTGTATCATGATCACCTCGCCTATGAGAAGCGTGGAGATAGGCACGACGATCGGCCAACTCTTCAGACGATACCCTCTTAGTTTGCTTTGTCCTCGCCATAATCTATCAGAAAAAATAAGGAAAACAGATTAATAGCTATGTAATGAGTAACTAACTAGTTGAAGCAATCCACAAGTATACACAGTAAACTAATGTTATGAAATTTCAATACAATTCAAATAATGTTATGAAATTCAAATGTGAAATCTCAAGTTGGTTATGTCCTTAACCACTACCCTAAGATAGCCAAAAGCATGGAAATTATCTTCACCCCATTCATCTTATCATGAAAAACAATAACAGAAGCAATAGGAGAGACAGTACTGAATCTCTCAAGTCCGAATCTTGAAGTCCTGGACCAGTCCGAATCTTGAAGTCCTGAACCAGTCCGAATCTTCAAGATTCGGAGTACGAATATCCCCAAATTCGCACCTCAGAACCCCATATACCCCAGAAATCACAATAGGAATGAAATTTCACCAAATCAACTCATAAAAAGGGATTCGAAACCTAACCTAATCTGAAATACCTAAATTTGAAACCCTAAATTTGAAATTACAACACTAACTCATCAAAATACACATGATTCAAAATACACATGATTCTTGGTCGTGGATTCCAACAAATTACCTCAGTGTGGTCGGTTTTGAATCACAGATGATTCTTGGTTGCTTTTGGTCGTGATGTGTGGGTCGATTTGGGTGCCTCTGGGTCGCTTCTCCTGAACCAGTCCGAGAGTTGATGTTCTGTCCCGTTACAAATGTGAATCTGAATTGATAGTTTTGTTCTATTATTAACTGAGTCCGACATTTGAAAATTCGGAGGAGTCCGAATGTTATACATTCGGACTAAAACACGGAGGGGCAATATTGGTTTTTCCCCACTTTTAAATGGGGTGGCAAAGCTAAACCCAGGGGTGGGAAATCTAATTCCCCCTCACTCTTTGAAAGTTGAAACACAATGCTCTACTTGTTGACCCAATATAACTAGTAGCTCCTTCAATATCTCTGCTTGTGCTTACTACACTCTCCTTCTGGCGGCGCCTATTTTCAATCTCTCTGAGGCATTTCATCGAACATGTCAGCGAAGTGGCGCGCCCTGCAACACCGCCACCGCTACACCTACAGCGCCGTCGTCTTCCCCCCTTCCTTCCTCCACTCCCTCCACCACCTCCTCCCTCACTCCCCCTCCTTCCACACCACCCTCCTCCACTTCACCTCCCTCACCTCCACCTACGCCCAGCTCCACCACGCCAAGGTACTCGCCTCCTCCTTCTCCGACCTCCTCCTCCGCTCCCAACCCGAATCCGATCCCGCCGTCCGCATTGCCTCCGAACTCTACTTGGAGCTCCTCTTCCTCGAAAACTCCTCCCCCTTGCACCGGACCCTTCTCTCCCCTCTCGCAAAGGTTCGAACATTCGGTTCCGCCCTTGCTGGATCGTTCAGGAAGCTTTGTGAGGATTATGGCTGCGGAAAAGGGAAGCGGTTCTCTGTGTCGCGCGCCGCGTTGTCGGTTCTGGGTATGCCTAAGTTGGGGTGCCTGCTCGATGTGGTCGAGGGTTGTGCTGTTTTGGTGGCTTGGAATGTCGTTCGCGGCTTGAACGGCATCGTTTCAGAGGCCGACGAGCTGGCTCGCCCTTCCCCTATTGCCATGGAGCAGTGCCAGGAGGCTCTGTCTTGCTTGTATTACTTGCTGCAGAAGTTTCCTTCCAAGTTCAGGGAATTGGGTGGCTCTGAGGGTGAGAATGGTGTGGTTTCAGAATCAGAAGTGGAAGGTTATTCGAGTGTTATGGAGGGGATTGTGACTGTTGTTTTGAGATTGTTGAATTCCTCTGCATTCTCCAGGGATTGCTTTGTGGCTGCTGGGGTTGCTCTCTGTGCTGCTCTTCAATTGTGTGTTAGTCCACAAGAGCTTGGCTTGGTTTTGATTCAAGGTATTTTTAACTTAAAGGTCTTAAATACGGGCGGTGTTGATTGTTGTGAGAGTGAATTTAGGACTGCCATTGAGAAAATTCCTTGTAAAGGGGATGTGTATTTAGGATTATGTAGTCTTTCTGTGCTCAGCAGGATTTGTCTCATAAGGGGGATTCTTACTGCAGTTTCTAGAAACTTGCTTAACACTCATTTTACTGCTTTAAATGGCTATGACGTTGGAGAGGACGGGGGAAGGTGTGTTAAGACTATATTGTATGATGGAATTTTGCCTGAGCTGTGCAAACACTGTGAGAGCCCTGTTGATAGCCATTTCAATTTTCATGCATTGACTGTGATGCAAATTTGTTTGCAGCAGATAAAGACATCGATATTATCAAATATTACTGATCTGTCAGGAAACTATGATCCTATTCCTGAGGAGATGGGGATGCGAATACTCAGGATTATTTGGAATAACTTGGAGGATCCTTTGAGTCAAACGGTGAAACAAGTTCATCTCATTTTTGATCTTTTCTTGGACATTCAATCATCCCTCCGTTGGTCGGAGGGTGGTGACAAAATAAACAAATTTTTGCAGAAGATTGGATTGGATCTTCTTTCACTAGGGTCACGATGTAAAGGAAGATATGTTCCTTTATCATTACTAACCAAGAGGTTGGGAGCAAAGAAAATGTTGGATATGAGGCCGGATTTGCTATTTGAGACAATAGAGGCATATGTTGATGATGATGTTTGCTGCGCTGTTACATTATTTCTCAAGTGTTTTCTTGAGTATTTGCGTGATGAGTACTGGGAAACTGATGGCATTGAAGGTGGGTATGCTCTCTACAGAGGACTTTGTCTTCCCCCAGTTCTATATGGGCTAGCTTCTGGTTTCTCAAAACTTCGCACCAATTTAAATACTTATACTTTGCCAGTTTTACTGGAAGTGGATGTGGATAGTATATTTCCTATGCTTTCTTTCATCTCTGTTGGGCCAATTGGGGATGAAAATGGACTGCAATATCCGGAGGTTGTTTGTGCAAACTTGGAATTGAGTCTGGAACAGAGAATTGCAATTCTAGTTTCATTGCTCAAGGTATCTCGGTCACTTGCTTTGGTTGAAGGGGACATTGATTGGTATGAAAATCCTTTTGCAAATGAAAAAGAGCCTGGACTGGGAACAGAAAGCCATGCTCTTGTGTGCATAAAGGGAATAAATGTTAAGGTCCATGTTCAGTGGCTAGTAAATGCATTGACCCACGTGGATGAGTCACTACGTGTGGATGCTGCCGAGTCTCTTTTCTCAAACCCCAAGACAGCTAGTCTGCCTTCTCATTTAGAGCTTACTCTAATGAAGGAAGCTGTGCCTTTGAATATGAGGTGTTGCTCCACAGCTTTTCAGATGAAGTGGAGCAGCTTGTTTCGTAAGTTCTTCTCCAGGGTTCGAACCGCCCTGGAGAGACAATTCAAGCAAGGTAGCTGGAACCCTCTTGGGCACAATGAAGGTAATGAATTGCATCATTCAAAACGGAATGGGGAATTGCCAGTTGAAAGAGCTGATCATCTTTTTTGCTTTATGAGGTGGTTGAGTGGCTTCTTATTTTTCTCATGCTATCCTTCTGCTCCTTATAAGAGAAAAATAATGGCGATGGATCTCATCTTGATTATGATAAATGTTTGGCCTATTAAGTCATCAGTTAGCGAGGAATTTAACAGTTCTTTGTTGGGGAATCATCTCTATCCTTACAGCAAGGGAATGACTTCATCTGATTCAACTCTATTGTTAGTTGGATCAATTGTTGATAGTTGGGACAGGTTGAGAGAAAGTTCATCTCATATTTTACTCCATTATCCAACCCCACTACCTGGAATTTCAACTGAAGAGATGCTGAAAAAAGTAATTGTTTGGGCTATGAAATTAGTTTACAGTCCACGTGTAAGAGAAAGTGATGCCGGAGCTCTAACTTTACGGCTTATATTTAGAAAGTATGTGTTGGAGCAAGGTTGGTTGATTGAAGATTCATTCAATGTTGTCCATTTAAACTCGAAGTCTGAATTGGTAAACGAGAATAATCAGTCAAGCAAATTCAGGAATCCTGTGATCCTGTATTTGAAATCAATGATTGATTGGTTGGATGCTGGTGTAAAATATGGGGAACAAGATCTTTCTAAGGCATGCAAGAACAGCTTTGTCCATGGTGTATTACTAGCTTTACGTTATACTTTTGAGGAACTGGACTGGAATGCTGATGTCATATCATCTATCATTCCAGAGATGAGATACTTGTTGGAAAGACTTTTAGAGCTTGTGGTTCGGATAACTTCATTGGCACTATGGGTGGTTTCTGCAGATGCTTGGTGTCTGCCTGAAGACATGGATGAGATGGTTGATGATGATATTCTTTTGTCTGATATTCCAGACAATGATATACCTTCATCTGAAAACGAGAACAGTAATTCAAAGCCTTCTTGTGATGCCAGATCATCGGAACAGGTTGTCATGGTTGGTTGCTGGCTGGCTATGAAAGAGGTACTTAACCTGAAGTCTTGAACAGTGTTTAAGAACTATTAATTGCATTGGATTATGATAGGTTGTTAATTTTTAGAAAGGATGAAGCTGAAAGAATAAAGGTTTTAATTTATGATCAATTATGTCTTGACTGATGATAATACTTTCCTTAGAGTTACTTGCTTTTAAGTCTAGAAATGATGCCTACATAAATTATTTACAAATCATCATGCATTGTTTGTTTCAAGCTAGAACTGCGTTAAAGTTGTTCACCATACGATGCAAAGTTTGCAATACTTATTATTTTTTTGTTTCAATTGTTGTTTCCCTATGTTTTCTTCTTCAGGTTAGCCTTCTTTTGGGGACTATCATAAGAAAGGTACCATTGCCAAGTAATGCACATTCGGATTTAGCTGAGCTAGAGGGACCTTCTGTTGATGCTGCAGGCTTTTCATCTGATCCTGTGCTTGGTTTAGAACAACTTCAAACAATTGGAAATCACTTTTTAGAAGTCCTCTTGAAGATGAAGCATAATGGTGCAATTGATAAGACGAGGGCTGGGTTCACAGCACTTTGCAATCGTTTACTTTGCTCCAGTGACCCAAGGTGTGGATATTACTATGTTTTTATTTATATGAAATGCTTTATTGATTTTGCATGTTAAGAAAGTTGCTTTTGTAGATAGGGAAGCCTGAGAAGGACGAAGAGAGAGGAAAACAATGCTCAATAGATATAGTGTGTAATGATGTGATACAAGTACATAATACAAAGAACTACTCCTGTTTATACCTGTACCATAGTTATCAATCCCTGATAGGGTGCAGAGTGAGTAATCCACAGACACTAAAGCTAGATGGTGAATAGAAAGATGACTGCTATACTGAAGATTATATATTTAAGATAGTTGATTTATACTAGACACGTATGAAAGCTTAAGAGTAAAAATTACCAATATTAAAGGTGTATTCAGAATCAGAAACTATGCGGTGTGAATGAAAAACACACTACAGAGGGCTAGGGGGACGTAGGAAGATTATGAGAATATATGAGTGAATTTTAGAACTGGGAAACAATATGATTAATAGAAAAGAAAGAGAGGGTTGCGACAGGAAAGTTAGTGAAATGTGGGGACCTCTGAAGTCTGAATTACATCACACGTATAACAACACATGAGAGTAAAACAGACCTGTGATAGAGGGGTGTGAATCCTGTATAAACAGAAAGCTTCATGAACACTGAACAGAGTAAAGAGAGACCTGTGTGAAGGATGTGCTTGGGTGAGCAGGTTAATCGAGCACACTGGTTAGCTGGCCAGAGACAGGATATGATATCCTTTAAAGTAATCGTTCTAGAAAGTACCAGGAATAAAACTGAAGAGTGCAACACTAAGTGAATCCATAAACATAATCCCTATCTCGTGACAAGTTTAGATGCAATGAGACTCTTAATGGAAGCTTATATTTGTCTTTATTTCCTTCATAATATTATTCTAAAATAATGTAAGGCATTGGGCTTGGAACTGAACTTTGGAATTGGACCCTATAGTTCTAATTTCTAAATATTATGTTTGCTATGGTTTTTACTTTTTAGAATTAGACTTTTAATTCATAATTACAATTCCAAGAAATTGAAAGAATAATTTAATCAAGCAATCACAATTATTAATTTATTATACCCATAAATTCGAACTGCAAGAGGCAAATATTAAAAAAGGTGCACTATTTTTTGTGGTAACATGCAATCTAGGCTATACTTTGGTTTATTTGGATGGAGTTTAACTCTTATATTTAGGTGACTTCACTGGATTTGCTATTCATTGATTGCATGCAGGTTTAAGAGGTTGAATTTTCTGTTTTTGTATTTTTGAATAATGAATGCCTCAGGTAGCTGGCCTTTGATGTTTTAGTGTCGTTGCTGATAAATACTGAAACTGATAAGTTTTTGAATTCCTATTTCCTTCCCTTATACCATCATAGATAAAACACTGCCATGTGTATGATTAATGATTTGTAAAATTCTTATTTATGATCTTGTATAGAATTGTGTTCGTGACTCAAATGAAGGTTAGATCAGATTATCAGTATGACAAATTATCATGTTAGAAATCAGGTTTTTGTTGCTTCTTAGATGTCTGTCTTCCTTTTCAGACTTCATAGATTGACAGAATCCTGGATGGAACAACTTATGCAAAGAACTATTGCCAAAGGACAAGTAGTGGATAACTTGTTGAGAAGAAGTGCTGGAATACCTGCTGCATTTACTGCTTTGTTTCTCTCAGAGCCAGAGGGCACACCAAAGAAGCTCCTCCCTCGGGCATTAAGGTGGCTTATTGATGTAGGTAATGGGTCTATGATGAATCAGATTGAAAGTGATAGCTTGAATGGTGACCCATGCAAGTCAAATGGTTCAATGGAAGGAAATAGTTCTACACAGGAAGCTGAAAGACATGTGAAACAGATGTTGTCAAAGATCAGAGATGAGGGAGTCATTCCTACTGTACATGCATTTAATGTGCTAAGAGCTGCATTCAATGACTCTAACTTGGCTACTGATACATCTGGTTTCTCTGCTGAGGCTTTGATTTTGTCCATTCGCTCTTTCTCTTCACCATACTGGGAGATCAGAAATAGTGCTTGTCTGGCTTATACTGCTTTGGTTCGTCGCATGGTTGGTTTCCTCAATGTTCATAAGCGAGAATCAGCACGACGAGCTCTATCCGGGCTTGAGTTTTTTCACAGGTATGATTTTGGCTATAGGGTCTCATTACTTTTTACTCCAAGAAATTTACTGGTAAAAAACTCAGTTTATTGTTTCATGTATGTATCTCTGAAGCTTATAAGGATCTTAAATTGTTTTAATGAATCATACTGAGTCAGCAAGACCTTTTATTGTTATGGTCAACTGGAAAGTGTTATTATGCAAAAAGAAATTTTCTTATTAATATATAAAGGCTTTCTTATCAAATATAAAATCTGCTTTGAGGAACTATCCTATTATTATTTTTTCAACTACTCCATAAAGTGATAGTAAATAACAGCAAGCATGTACATTTCATTTTCTGCTTTTATTTTTAGTAGTAAAATCTGTCATATATAACAATCTTAAAGAAATTATATTAACAGACTTAATAGAATCTATTATTCGGTGAATTTTATATGGGTCCCACAATATAACCTGGGCCTTCTTTCTTTTTGGTGAGATCTGCATGGAATTTATTCACGTGCAGATCTATAGATGTAGAGTTAATTTGTTTATTTCCCAAGAAGTTTTGAACAGTAATTAGGAAAATCATTTTTGTATTCATTTTACTTAAAGTTTCTAACATTTGATAATTGTTAGATATATAAAACCATTCTTGGGCTTTCATTTATAGCTTAAGCTTTTGAGGGATTTGGTGTTTCATATTTTAACCCAAGACATCCATGTCTGCCGTCATCATAAATCTAGCGTTATATCACTTTTTTACGTCAAGTAAAATCACTGTTTTCTGTGCTTTAATTTATATATTGCCCGTTGATAGGTATATAGACATGATCAGATCCGTTATAGAAATAGTGCACTTAGCATTATTTGTCCATCATTTTTATATTGCAGATGGAAGTAAAATGCATGAGTTACATCCTTGAGAGGGAACTTTGTATCACTTGTGATCTTCTTTCATACAGCCTCAACATAGATTTTTGCAGAATTTCCAATTTGAAACTTCTTTCAGAAATGTTTTCATGAAATCACGGGTTATATTCTTGTCTTGAGTTTATATATACATTCTATATTTCTAAATAGAAGTATCTGTTATAGTTTGTATGTTCTAAGATAGTGTGAATTGTTGACAACTAATGACTTCTTGTCATTTTTTTGGTTCAAGGTATCCATCACTGCATTCATTTCTGTTCAAAGAGCTGGAAGTTGCAACAGAGTTTCTGGGTCCTGCGTCTTCAGGAGATTTAGAATCTGTCCGGGGAAATAATTTGCATCCAAGCTTGTACCCAATTCTGATTCTTTTATCTAGGCTTAAGCCTTCATCAGTTGCTGGGGAGACAGGAGATGAGCTCGACCCTTTCCTTCTCATGCCGTGGATTAGGAAGTGCTCAACCCAAAGTAATTTGCGAGTTCGTATTCTTGCATCTAGAGCTCTAACAAGTCTGGTATCAAATGAGAAGTTGTCATCAGTCCTTCTCAATATCGCATCTGAGTTGCCCTGTGTGGAAAACCTAGTCAAATCATCTACTTCTCCAATCATTGTGTGTTCAACTCATAGTTCCTACAGGATTTCCTTCAACTTGATTCATGGAATTCTCTTGCAGTTGAGTTCTCTGCTAGAGGCAAATTGTAGAAATCTTTCTGATAATTCAAAGAAAGATCATATCGTCGGTGACTTGATCCAAATTCTTATACCTCGTTCATGGATTGCAAGACCTACTCATTGTCCGTGCCCTATTGTCAATGAAACATTCTTAAGAGTTCTGGATCAAATGCTCAATATTGCAAGAACATGCCAGAGTACAAAAAATTTCTTTTCCATTCGCAACCTGCTTTTGGAGTTGTCAATAGAATGCTTAGATTTAGAATCTTATGGCCTGTTATATTATGACCCAACCATTGCTGAACTTCGTGAACAAGCAGCCATTTCCTATTTTGGTTGTTTGTTTCAAGCATCTACAGATGAGGTTGAGGCAATCCATTTGCCACCTAGACATTCTCTTCCCAGTTCAAAATCATTGCCTGAACATGAAATGGAGAATGCATCCACTGGTCTTTTGGATAGGTTGGTTCGCTGCTTGTCAGATTCATCATATGAAGTTAGACTCGCAACACTGAAGTGGCTGCTGAAGTTCCTGAAAACAGCTGAATCTGGTAGTAAGCTCTGTGATCTTTCGATTAATGAAATCCGGGTTGTTCAGCTCTGGGCTAAAACTAACCTTCATGGAACCTTGGTGAAGATTTTGGCATCAGAGAAGAACCACAAATGTATGAATTACATTCTGAGGGTCCTTGTAGCCTGGAATTTGCTACAGTTTGAGAAAGCTAGTCATGGCAATTGCATTGGCACAAATTATGTTGGTGAAATGGACTTTGACTCTGTGTTGCAATTTTGGAATGAATTAGTTTTCTTGTACAAGCAAACAAGACATGCAAAGACCCGAGAAACTCTTGTTCACTGTCTCGGAGTATGTGCTAAGAGAATTATGTTATTTGCAACTTCTTTTCTATACAATGAAGGAGTGGGGTTTACGGTATGTGGTGAAACTAATCAGGAGGAGATGTTTGGTTTGTTGTTTGATTGCATTGTTTTTTTCTGCAACATGATTAAACAAAATAGTTCATCATCTGAACTGGCAAGTATGCGCGGGGCAGCAGCTGGATCCTTGGTAGCATCTGGTTTGCTTGAGCAGGTTGGGCTACTCGGCTCTTTTGTTTCTAGTGACCATATTCCCTCAGGCAATTCATCTAGTCTTGCAAAAAAGGAAGCTGTGAATTCATATGCTCATCATGTCCTTGATGCATGGTTCACATGCATCAAGCTTTTGGAAGATGAAGATGACTCAGTTAGATTGAGGCTTTCCTCAGACGTTCAAAAGTGTTTTACTTCAGAAAGAACGAGAAGCAACCTTCCTCCTGGATTGGTTCCAATTCAAGTAGATAGAGTGATAAGATTCTGTTTTGACCATCTCTCTTCTACTTTTGGTCACTGGATTGATTACTTCAGTTTCCTCTGTCAATGTGTATTACATGCTGAAAGCTATGTAGCATCCCAAAGAGATCTCTTGAGGCGAGTTTTTGACAAGGAGATTGACAACTTCTATGAAGAGAAGCTTTTGATCAGCCAAATTTGTTGCTCCAATATGGAGAAGCTGCCTATTTTAAAGTCCTGGGCTGACAGAGAGGACTTCATGAGCTTTTTACATGGATGGAGAAATAGATTTTCCCAGCATTTGGTGTCATATGCTGAAAATCATATTGGGAAACAGGAAGGGAATGATTGGATAGGAGGCATAGGCAACCATAAAGATGCATTTTTACCCGTGTATACAAATTTACTCGGTTTCTATGCCATTTCGAACTGCATTTTCGTTGTTTCTGGCAATAATGATGCTAAACTTCTATCTGATGCAGTTGTGCTTGGAACAGCCATCAATCCATTTCTTAGAAACCCTTTGATCTCTAACCTATTTATGTTAGTCCTAAAATCACATGAGAAAATGACCGGCGGTGTTGCTGACAGCTTGTTCCCTGAGATGATTAATTCTTCTACCTGGGATAGTTTTAGTCCTTATTTTCTTCTTGGCTAGGATTTGTATACTAGTTGTGGTTTCACATGATAATTATGCAGAGCAGTTGTATCGATGTAGTAGTACTGTATTATTTGTTATGAATTATTACTTGGCACTGATCAAACCTTGGAGGTCATGGATTGATTAATTGATAAATTTTTTTACCCTCAATGAAATTATGGGTGAAAACTATTTTCAATGGCTGTTTCATACCACCCTGTTTTGTGTTGATACATGTTGTTTCATTGCCCATTTGTTAGAGTTCAGGGTGCATTTTCTTCAAAAAGATTTAAAAAGATACAACCTCTGAAGAGTTATTGCCATTTCAGGAGTTTCATCCTTCAAGAGAAATTAAATGTGGCAAGCGTGGGGTTTTTATTTTTATTTTTATTTTACGGATGTTCCTAACCGTTGGAAAGCTGGAATTGTCTTTTTGATTTTTTCAGAATTCAAACTTGTATTTTCACCTGTACTGTACATAGGCTTAGCTTTTTTTTTTTTTTTGGTCAAATACATAGGCTTAGCTTACTTACCATTAAACCAACACATTGTATTTAAAAGAGTTTATCTTATATAAAAAAGTATTTATGATAACCTCTAAGCCTACATCTAAAGTGAAAATGTGCACTTTAAGTTGCCGGTGATTGAAAAATGATTGGGTTCGTAATACAAAGCATGTATACTTAAGAAAAATTAAAAAAATTAATTTTCTTTTATCAATGACCATAGTTTCATATTTTATTATCTAAAGTAAGAAACCAAATATTTACACCGGTCTAGCGTCACAAATTAAGGTTTAGAAAACCTTTTAAAAGTCGAATCTCTCCTTGCTCACTCCCCAATCCCCATCTCTCATTCTCATTAACTCTCCCTTAAACTGTCTTAGCCAGTCCAACTTCGCAAGCTCTAACAAAGGAAACACAAGCAAGAAGAAGATAAGACGAAGAATAAAGGAGGAAGAAGAAGGGTTGAAGAAGAGGAAACATGACCAAGAAGAAGAAAGAAGGAAGAAGATATGAGGAGGAGGAAGAAGAAAATGGGAGGAAGAACTATGGGTCTCAATTTTTTGTTTGAAGCTTAATTAAAATGACATGGAAAATTAATATATGAGAAATGAGGTGGTATCATGTGTGGGTGAGAAGTAAGTATCTTTATTGTCACATAATCACTTAACAATCTCACCAACGGTAGAGTATTTTTATATATTTCAATAACGTTGAAATATTTACTATATTTTTATCAAGCTCAAGTCTTATGATCAAACTTACTTCTAAAACTTGATAAACTGATAATTCCACTGAAATTGAGTAAATATCATTCGATTGTTCACCCGAACGCAGTAGAGCACCCGCCAATTACGCATAACATACTTAAAAAAAAAAATCTCAACCACCATCCATATTTAGAGATCGAGTTGAATCTTTTATGGGTCACACGTCGAACTACTGAATCACTGGTTGGACCGGTTAACCCGGTATATTTAAAATATTATAAGAAAATACAAATTAATAGTGACATATTATACTTAAAGTTTGATAAACTAAATAACAATATTAGTATCAAGTTTAAAATGCATTTTCTGTCAAAAAATAATAATGCATTTAATAGAATCAATCAATATATATTAGAAAAGAAGAACTTCTATCAGGCTGATTTAGTGACGTGTCATTCTCACGTTAATTCTTAGTGACGTGTCATTTTCACATTAATTCTCATGAAAAAAAATTCACGTGTCATTTTCAGGTTAATTCTCATAAAAAATACATTTTTAAATTTTAGATTTGATTAGAATTTAGGTTGTTTATTTCTTGATTTTATCTTAATTTATTTTTTATTTATTTTTAGAGTATTAATTAATTTTTATGGTATTTTTATTGAATTTTCGGATTTTTAATTAAATCAGATTTTATGAGTTTTTATTGTGATTTGCTAAATTTTGATAGTTTTTATCTATATTTATTTAGTACATTTTTAAATTTTAGATTTGATTAGGATTTAGGTTGTTTATTCCATGATTTTATCTTAATTTATCTTATTATTTATTTTTAGAGTATTAATTAATTTTTATGGTATTTTTATTGAATTTTCGGATTTTTAATTAATTCAGGATTTTATGAGTTTTTATTGTGATTTGCTAGATGTTTGTAGTTTTTATCTATCTTTATTTATTACCTTTTTAAATTTTAGATTTGATTAGGATTTAGGTTGTTTATTTCTTGATTTTATCTTATTATTTATTTAATGTTAATTTCAGGAAATATTTTATTTTATTTTAGAGTTATTTTTAGAGTATAAATTAATTAGGATTTAGGTTGTTTATTTTTATCTTAAATTAATTAATACTCTAAAAAAATCCCACGTGTCATTCTCAGGAAAAAAATTTCACGTGTCATTCCATTTATAATTTTAAAATCTTCTTTTTAACTTTAGAGATTTCTTTATGTATATGAAACGTGAGATTTTGTTTTATATAAAAAGTATCATTATATTTTTTTAAACAATCATTAGATTCTAAACTAATTGATTGATATTATGTTAAATTTCAAATAAAATCAAATGGGATACCAACCGAATGCATTCAGTTATTAATGGAGAGGAGAAATTTCTGCACCTAAAATTTATTTCCAAAACAAATCTATCTTGGCTAATTTGAAAATTTTAAATCTGAGAAATGCAGATGTTATCTTTGGCAAATAGGATTCCATATTGAGGTAATTATTAGCACATTGTTTGTTACTCCATTAAGCCTTTTCACTTTTAAGTATTTGATGCTTCTTGCTGTTAGTGTCTTTATTTTAAGAACATTAAGTTTTTGTGAGATTTAGATTGTAATTTCTCCCACTGAGGTTGAATAGCATGTGAAGGGGAATGAATTTGGACAATCTCATTTTTGTGGTGGTTGCGTCTAAATTTTATAGGCTCTCCCTGACAAGTTTTGTGGAGAAAGCAAAAGCAAATGTCATGTCTGATGGAGGAGGAAGAGAAAAAACACTTGAATAAGTATTCATTATATGAGATCAGCTCAAATAAGCTCTTCCAAACCCAGCCTTTGTTCTACTTTTTTTTTTTGCCTAACTAGCTTTAATCTTTACTCTGATTACTTGATTATTGAATTCAACATGCAGAGTCAAAAGCTTCTGATTAAAGCAGAAAATATTGCATTAGGGAGTGTAAAGTTTTTGAATCTAAGCCTTATTGATAATTTGATTGGTTCCATCGTATCCAAGAGTTATTGATTTTTAATTTAATATTGACATTATTTGTCTGATCCTTTTTGGTAACTAGCACTTATTTATACAATTGCAATAATTTTAATCTGGGGTTGTCTAAATAACCCTATGTAAAAATTGGGTTAAATCACCCTTTAATGAAGTGTTCCAATAATATTGTAACACATGTCTTTATAAACTCCAAGTCATTTCATTATTTTTTTATTTTCATTTTAATAAATAACCTATTTAGTATTTACACAATAAACCAATAAATTAGGATAATAACACATGTATCCTTTTCTCAAAAGGAGAAGAAGTGAGAACCCTAATCGGCCAATCCCAAATTTCTTCCATTTTCTGGATTGCTTTATTCATTGTGAGAAACGAAGCAAATTCATATATGTTGGAAAAACACTTCTCATTAAATTGATTAATTTGTTTTTTTGGGAAGCATCAAATTAATTGTAATGTCCAAGTATTACTATTAGGGGATTATACAGCATAAACATATCGCTAAAACCAGGCTATGGAAGATCAAGAGGTTCAAGAAAAACTTCGATCATTATATCAATATTCATTAGACATAGTTTAAGCAATAAATACACCAAATTAAAGCCTATAAGATCTATGTGAACTTTTTTCCTGCCATGTGAACGAAGCATAAAATGAGTTCTCAGTTTAAAGAAGACGGAAGAAATTGGGGATTTAGGTTCTTAGTGTTTTTTTAGTAGGAGTTATGTGTTATTATTTTAACTGATTGGATTATTGTGTAAATAAGTTATTTATTAAAATGAATATTAGGAAAAAAAGAAAATGAAATGAGTTGGAATTCATAAAGACATGTGTTACAATTTTATTGGGACACCTCATTAAAGGGTGATTCAACCCAATTTTTATCAAGGGTTATTTAGACAACCCCTTTTAATCTATGATAATTACAGGCTAAGGAGATTATATCCAACTATCCATCCAACTATAAGCAATCTGCGGTGATCCCGCTGCTGGATCTTACCCAGCAGCAGCAGGGGGGTGGCTCCCTGTTTCTGCCACGAACGAGGTATGTTGGCCTCATGCTTGAAGTATTCCTTTTAGTATGTCTAGAGAAAACAGGATGAATGGACGCAGAGTACAAGATAAGATTAAAAAAAGTATTAGAGACAAAGTTAAGGTAGCACTAGAACCTATTTTATCTTGCATTACGTGATTTGAGCATGTGTGGTAAAAACATGTAGGTAATACATATAGGATTGCCACTTTTATAATAAAGCTACTAACTTCATTCTTCTCTTCCTCTTCCTCTTCCTCTTCCTCTGATCTAAAAATTAGATACCTAATACCTCACCAACTCTAATACAGTATAGTGATCATATCTATTAGTCTATATATGAATCTTTTCAACTAAAAACAGTTGGTGGATTTCCTAGGTGGCTTACTCTCCTTGCTTCCCTCCTTTCCTTGATTATGTGTCGCCTTCTCCTTCTCCACTCAGCTTTCGCATGTCTTCTTTTCATTCGCCAACATGTCTCCTTCGTGGTTCCTCTTCCAGTTTGTTGGTTACTGATGTTGTGAATGACTTGGATTGAAATTGCTTAACACCTTCAAAGTGGTTGTTAGAATTTGGGTTTGAAATAGGTTAGCAAAAGGTTCCAACCCTTATGTGTTTATATGGGTTTTATTTCAAAAAAAATTGTGAGATTTAGATTATAATTTCTCCTCCTGAGGTTGAATCATGTGAAGGCAAATGAATTTGGATAATCTCATTTTTGTGGTGGTTGCTTCTAATTTTATTGGCAGGTTTCTTGCAAGAAACTAAGAAAAAGTAGGCTCTCACTGACAAGTTTTGTGGAGAAAGCAAAACAAGGTATGTCATGTCTGATAGAGGAAGAGAAGAAGATAATGGTTGAGGTTAAGAGCAGACAAATTATTTCCATGGGAATGCAGAGAAAGACGAAGGGTTATGCCTATTTGTGATTGTACATAATTTTGAGAGTTAAAATAAATGTGAATGTGCCTTTACAGATTAGAGAACACTGCGTATATGGAGGTATTTTTGTACACATTCGTTAGCAATTAAAGGAATTCCATCTTAGAAGTAGAGACATATTCATTAGTTGTAGTTCGGGCAATGGGCAATTCATTGCCGCAGAACAAGGACATTTTACGGATTCACCTTTTTGACTGTGTTGTGTTGGTTGATTCATTGTAATCATTCTCCCCCACCCTGGGCAAATTCATTATATTCTTTTACTATTACACCAAGTCAATTAAAATGTGTCATGTGGCTGAGTATTAGTACAACTTTGAACAGCCCATTACCAAACTGGGAATTTCTAGAAATCCTGATAGCAGTGGTGAAAATAAAATTAGTAGCATCCATGAAGTAACTATAATATTTGTAGCATCCATGAAGTAACTATAAAGTACTAACTTTTAGGCGCCATTGATAAAATGAGTAATTTACTAATAAGACATTGTACTTTGAAATGAAGAGTTAAGACTAAGAGCCCCACTTCAAGGACAGGCAATGAGATCAAACATGAGTATGATGACAAGAAAAAGAAAGACGAAAGTAGCAAATTAGAATGCTTTATAACATTCGCAATCTTATTATTCAGCAATATATCAATTTAAGTGTAAAAATCAATGTTAAAAGAAATTATATATATATATATATATATATATATATGTATGTATGTATATATATATATGTATGTATGTATATGCTTAAAAAGAGAAAAATATGGGGACTAAACACAAGAACAAACTTCACCGTGCAACGCACGGGTGAAAAACACTAGTTAAATAGTAATGAAACACCGAGTAGTAGTTTTTTTCGAAAGCATTGAGCAAATGACAAGATAGAATGAACCGGCCACACCCACACTCATCAACCGGTTCGACCTTTAAATTAAGGCTTAATTGCACTTTTGGTCCCCCAACTATTGCCTTTCTGCAAAATTGGTCCTTAAACTTCAAAATTAGCAAAACTGGTCCTCCAACTATACATGCCATTGCACTTTTGGTCTGCCGTTAGCATTCTGTCAGGAAACTAACGTGAGAAGCTGATGTGGCTCACTCACATGCTTCTCACGTGACTTTTTAGAGAGGACTTGATGACTGGACAAACATGTGCGTGTCACGTGACACTAAAAGAGGATTTAGGTCTAACTAGGGTTTTCAATTTCATAAGATAAGGGACCAAAATTGCAGCCACAAGAAAACCCTAGCAGACCAAAACGAACGAGAGAGAGTGAGAGTGGAAGACAAAGACGGCGAAGAAGCTCACGCCGAAGAAGAAGGCAACGGCGAAGCAGCCGACGTCGACGAAGAAGCAACAGCGAACAAGAACATTGGAGCCAAGAAGCGGACCCCGACGAAGAAACCAGTGGCGAACCAAGAAGCGGACCACAACTTTGAGACCCACCATCCATTTCCTTCCACCCTTCCCTTGGAGGTGCTCGCATATCCTTCTTCTTCGATTTTCAGGTAGTGATTCAGAGGGAGATGCAAGGAATGAAAAACCCCTCTCTTAAGGGCTCAGGTGAAGAAGACGATGATGGAGGAGATGACCGTTGGGGCTTGATAGTGTCACGTGACACGCACATGTTGTCCAGTCATCAAGTCCTCTCTAAAAAGTCACGTGAGAAGCATGTGAGTTTGCCACATCAGCTTCTCACGTTAGTTTCCTCACAGAATGCTAACGGCAGACCAAAAGTGCAACGTCATGTATAGTTGGAGGACCAGTTTTGCTAATTTTGAAGTTTAAGGACCAATTTTGCAGAAAGGCGATAGTTGGGGGACCAAAAGTGCAATTAAGCCTTAAATTAATAACACTAGCATTAGTTCAGAACGAAAAGAAAGAGCGCGGAACATGAAGAGTGAAAATGGCGATGAACAAGATCATGAAAGCCATGACCATGACCTCAAAGTTTGAAGCACTGAAGATTTTTGAAGGGTTGAAGACAACTGCTACTGCATCACACATGCGAGGGTAATACATTACACATGCTACTACCTTTCTATCCTAAATTTGCCCATTTTTGTTTCTTGAATCAAGATTGTATTTTTATTCTTCTTCAGGCTTGCAACAGGGAAGGGGAAGTTTGTTGAAGATGAAACTCTTGCTAAAAAGTATTTCTATGCCTTCAATCTACATTTCTATCCTAAATTTTCACATTTTTGTTTCTTGAATCAAGATTGTATTTTTATTCTTCTTCAGGGTTGCAACAGCGCTGGAGAAGCTTGCTAGAGCTGGAGCTCGTCCAACAGTGAAGGAGAAGCTTGTTGGAGGAAACACCTCTCTTCCAAGAAGGTTTTTAACTTTTAATGATAGTTTGTGCATTTTACAACAGTTTCCAATTTCATTATTAAGTCCTTAATTTTACACTTCAAATTTACACCATGCTATTATTGCTATCTGTAATTTCATCCATGTTCATGTTTTGTTGATTCAATCCATCAACTAGGGTCTGCTAGATGTTCATGTTTGCTATCTGCAATTTCATCCATGTTCATGTTTACTATCAACTAGTTCCGTCACTGTTCATGTTCATGTTCATGTTTGCTATGTGTTTGTTGATTCAATCCATCGACTAGGGTCTGCTAGAAATTGAGCTTTTTTCTTGATAAGGGCGTGGAACTGGCTGAGAACTTACTGTCGCAATTTCCATTTCTCCTTCTATGAATGCTCCTCTAATCCCAGATATTGTTTAGGCTTCCTCTGAATTCTCTTTTTTTGGTGCTGATTAATTTGTGTTTTTCCCCTGGGTCTGCGCTTTTTCCTGATCTGCAAAACCACTCAGATTGGTTTTATGAGGTGTATTTTTCTGGTCTAGCCTAGGGAGTGACGCATGGAAGGCTTGGCATATTTCTGGATGCTATTTGAACCTAGCTGTGGCATGTTTCTATGGCTGTTTTTCTGGTTTTAGTTGTTTTTGTGCAGCAGCAGTTTAGCTCTTCTTCTTCTCTTTTCTTATCTTTCCCCCCTCTGAAATTATTTTAGCGTTTTTTAACTGTTTCATCCTTGTTAGGGTAAAAGAAGGACAAGCAAAAAGATCCTCCTCAACACCTCAAAATGTGGCTAAACGCCCCCCTTACCAACCAACCAGGTATTTTAAGCAGAACTTAGCTTAACGGTCATAGAACTTATTTGTTAATGTTGTTAATGTTGGAGATCTTACAGAGAGAAAGGGATTAAGAGATAGAACAAATTTTCATTGACAAAAGCACACATCTCTCATTTTCTAACAAAGAAACCCCTCTAAAACAGTTAGGTTTTACACCAACCAGAGAATAAGATACAATTTTTTTTTTTGAATATGAAAACAAGTCTTTCTTAATGCGAATATCTTGACAAAAAAAATGCCAATAAGAACATTGAATATTTTAGTAACCAGAAATGGTAGATGTTGATGTACAAAATATTAATATCCTGGTCCCAAAACTTCATGGCAACTGTTCACAACACTACCAGCAAATCAATAGAAAACAAGCTGCCCCTATATTGGAAGTTTGGAACATCCAAACTCCTGAATTTACTATAAGCTATTCCATCTCACACCAGAATTCACCAGCTTTACATATGCATTTTTGAAATCTTCAAAGAACATATTCTCATTTTCTGCATATTTTTCAATCCATCTTAAGCATTCATCATCCTCAACAAGAGCGTGATCTGAAGGAAGGCCAATCATACTTGTCATACCACCTGAATAAGATACAATTATATAGTATGGTAACAATTTTTTGATTTATTTCTCAGTGTAAAATTCAAAAAACCGTCAAGAGGATTCAAAGGTCTATATACGGACGGCAGTTACAATCCAGATTCAAAGAGAGCTGGCTGTGGAGGGCACATAAGGGACCATTTCGGAACCTGGTTGAGTGGGTTCTACATGTGGTATGCAGACAATTCTGGAAGCGGCTGGCGTTCAGAAGTAGATGCAATGACGGGTGGAATGCACTATGGTCTGGAACAGGACATGAACATTACAAACTTGGAAGTATGGTCTGACAACTTTGGGCTAATCAAAACATTGAGGCAACAAGTAAATGTTGATGCACATTGGGATAGTAAAAATTTACAGGTCATAAAGGACCTGGAAGCAAAATATACAGGAAGAGTAAAATATCGGTGGGAACTCCGTGAGGCTAATAGAACTGCTGACAGAATGGCCTTTCTGGCCGTACAGGACTTTGAGAATTTGAAGGAGCACAAGATGTATAAATTTCCAGGACAGCCACCAGAAGACGAGGACTTAAATGGCTTCATTGATGATGACATCAAAGGTGTTCGTGTACCTGTCATACCGAGGCCGGGATGGGACATTGAAGGTGAGAGTGGAGGAGGAAGTGGAGGTGGAGGGGAAGGGGGAGGTCCTTGAAGCCTCATTGGAAAGTGATAAACTGAACCTATACACTGATTGCTTTCTTTTTTTGATTCTTGGTTATTTTTTTTTTCTGTTAACTGTTAATTGCGATTTCTGACCCTTTGAAATCGTCACGTTGGAGACAAATTCCTAACCAATTTCCAGTAATTTGATAGGATGATATTCAATTGTGATACAAATGGGTGAGTTGAAACTCTATGTTTTTATCCACCTGATGAAATTATGCAGATTATGGTTTGACAAACCACCTTGTCCAGTACTAATTTGAACCTTCACCATGAGATTTGCAGCCCTTGCTTTCAAGCCTTCATTCAAAAGCTTCTCTATTTTACTTCCGATTTCACACCGTGTGATCACGCCACTTCCATCTCGTTCAAGCCCCAATTCTACCTTCCAAACATCACATATATAGCTCCTATTTAGAAATTGATCAGCAAAGTAAGATCGGCACAGGATAGGGATCCCATTGCTGACACTTTCCAATATGGAGTTCCAGCCACAGTGGCTTATGAAGCAAGCAACAGAAGAATGACTCAGAATTCTCTGTTGTGGTGCCCAATTCACCATTCTACCTTGTTTACACACCCTTTCCTCAAACCCTTCTGGATATGCATTTTTGGTCCCTTCTGTGATGTCTGGTTGCACAACCCAAAAGAAAGGTCTATTGGATAGTTCAAGGCCTAAACACAGTTCTTGGAACTGTGTAAGATCGAAAGTTGTGAAGCTTCCAAATGCAATATAAATTACTGAATTTGGTGACTGTTGATCTAGCCATTTCAAACAACTCAGTTCTTGTGGCCAGAAGTTTCCTGCTGAGTGTTTAAATTGGTTGCTTGATAAAAGTGGCCCAATGGGTGTGATTTCTGGAGCCAGAGAAAATGCAGCAGGCTCAAGTTCATGAGTGGAATTGCAAAGAATCCATTCAGTTTTCTGTGTAGATTTTATGTTTTTAACCATGAGCTGAAAAATATGCTTCTGAGCTATCTTGCTCCCCAGCGAAACCCAGACAAGGTTTTCTGTACTTATGGTTGGCATTGTGGGTGATAGCTGAATGACCTTTTTTTTCAGTGGAGTTCCTAGGTAATTTAAACTTTATATGTCAAAGGCATAATAATTAAATCAACAGCATCTATCTTAATGGTATATCTATTTCAAGAGTCATGAAATTTGGTGTGATTTTAATTCAATGAACAACATTAAACATTTTAGTATGACATATTTAGTGCATGCCTTTGGAAGCATGGAACTTATAATAGGAACTAGGAAGTATAGATATACTTGTATGTCTAAGATTATTGACTCAGGAAGGAATTGGAAAATATGATGGACATGCCCTCTTCCTTTGCCATATAGAATGATGTGTTTGAAATATGGCATGCCAGGTTATACAATTCTTGGATTAACTTCTTGTTTTCCCAAGAAGTCCATTTTCATATAACATGTTAAAGTGTGTTTGGTTTCCTAGCAGGAAACCCCGGAATCAACTCTGGTGGAATAAAGTCAATTTTTGATTAAAATATTGATGATTGAGAGTCATTTTGGAGAATTAATTTTAGAGCCAAATTCTATTCTGGTAGAAGCTGGAGATAGTAGTGTCTGTGTTGAACATAATTAATTGTGAGATTTGACAACTGAATTTCACAACATTACCCAAAAATGGAAAATATTTAGTGCAAGCCTTTGGAAGCATTGAACTTATAATAGGAACTAGGAAGTATAGATATACTTGTATGTCTAAGATTATTGACTCAGGAAGGAATTGGAAAATATGATGGACATGCCCTCTTCCTAGCGGTATCACTTTTCTGCATTCAAAAATGAATATTCAGTGCCCCAGGCTCAGCTAAAGTGATTGGGAATGCAAGTTTGTATTTCAATGTGAAAGAAAACAAGAAATGAATAAATGAATGTTCTATTGTATGAACTCACCATCTTTGTCAATGATCCCATTATCAACTAATTTGGGGATTCTCAATCCCAACACCAATTGTGCTGCTGATGCAGGACAAAATGCTGCTCTTCGAATTCCCTTCCTCTCTGCAATTTCAAGGGCCCATCCAATGCTCTGATCACCAAGGACACATGTAATCTTTTCACTTTCTAATCCATTATTGCATTCAATAAGCTCCTCAACTTTCTCTGGCATAACCTTCAAGACTGCTTCAGATGATTTCCCTGGCCTTTTTCTCTCCTCAGAGGATTCTAATCCATCTGATACCCACACTAGGAAAATTTGAGATAACAAATCATTTCCACTTGGAAATGAACTCACTATCCTTTCATGATTATCCTTGGTGTTCACAAAAGTTATTTTGATACCTTGTTTGGCTAAGTAAAAAGAAAGCTCCATTAGAGGAATCACATGCCCTTGTACTGGGTAAGGTACAACCATAACATGTGGCCTTGCCATCCTAACTATTCCCTAGCTATGCACATTAACAAAATAGCTCTTGCTATATATTGTTAAACTGAAGTTTATCTCAAGATTCTTGGGGGGAATGAGTGGTTGATCCTATTGTTGTTTACTTGTCTTCATGTGTTATGACTCATGACATATTTTAGTAGTGTACAATGAAGACTGGATCTGGTGTCTTTGCAAAACATCGTACCATCAAATAATCAAAAAAGAGAGAAAAGAATTAATTTCCTTTTGAATGTTAATGATTTGGTGAATTCATGCATAAAAAATATTTTATTGGTGTTGTTATCTATTTGTCTTTGGATTCGGGGATAGATGATTGTAATTCTTATATTTTCTTCCACCATTGCTTTTTTGCATTATTTTTTCGTTTTCATCCCATGTATGAAAGTAATTTTGTATTTGTTCTGATATAAAACCCTAAGATCTAGAAGATGAGCAAAAGACTTAGAGTGTATTTCAGTGTGTTGAAGATGATTTATATAGAAGGGGGAGGTCTTCCTTTTATAGCAGGTCAACCTCTGAACCCTAACCAATATATTTATTACAATTGACCAACCATCCCCGCTGATGGGGCGTAATCACTACTGTGTCGGTTGACTTGTGGATCAATCCCGTCCATCAAGGAAGCCCTTCATCACCTGGTCGGCTGACTTGGTGCCAGGCTGTGTTGGTCAGCAACAGTCATGACCCTTGACCAAGCGCGTGATCAACGGTCGGGTTGCTTCCTCATCAATGGTTGGATGTCTTCGTAATAGAGTGGGTCTTTTCATTAGTCTTCTAGCATGTAAGCTCATACCTCACCTGTCCAGCCCAAACTTCAGAGGGCAGCCTAGCCTTCCGGTAGGGACTTGACCATCCGGTCCAAAGTCCATAACGGTACACAGCCCCCCAAGGCTTGTGGCTAAATGCTTTAGCCGCAAAGCCTTAAGAGTTTGTGTGTGCCATAGCTAAATATCTGGAACCCCTTCCCCTGCGTCCTCTTGTAGTTCAACTTTTTATGGTCATCCTTAACAGAGGCGATCAGCTACCTTCTCTCACAATCAGTCTTCTCTTCTGGTGCATGTAAGGTCTCGTTGGTCTTGGTTGACCTTCCCCCTCTTAGTATTCACGCTTCAACGGTCAGCTTTCTCTCTTCGTAATCAGTCTTCTCCCTCCTGGTCGGTGCGCTTTACCGGTCGACCTCCTTCTTCCCCGGTAGGCGTTCTCCCTTTTGGTTTGTGCGCTCCACCGGTGGACCTCTTCCTCTTCCGCACCAGTGAACCTCCTCCTTCCCCGGTCGGCGTTCTCCCTTTTGGTTTTTGCATTTCACCGGTCGACCTCCTCCTCTACCGCCCCGGTCGACTTTCTCTTTCTATGGTCAGTTTTCTCTCTCCTAGTTCATGTGCTTCAACAGTCGACTTCCTCCATCCATGGTCGGCTCCGGTCGACCTCGTCCTTCAATGGTCAGCCATCTCTCTCCTAGTTCATGTCCTTCAACGGTCGACTTCCTCCTTCCACGGTCGGCTCCGGTCGACCTCGTCCTTCCATGGTCAGCCTTCTCTCTCATGTTTTTGTTCTTTTCTCCTCACCTTTTCAGATTATTGGGACCCGCGAGATTGGTCTTCTCCATCGAACTAAACACTTTCTCTTTCTTTTTTCACTCCTTTCTCCTTTCATTTTGAGCTTTCAATTAAGCAAGTGTTTGAAATCTCCACTTGCGGAGAAGTGACGGTGCGGTAGGCCTGGTTACTCAAAGCAGCATGCATGACATGCTACATTGAGTAACCACGTGGTTTTTGACCTCGACGCCGAACATTGAGTTGGCGGAGAAGAGACGCACTTGGTTGAGCAACCAAGGGCGCGATGTCGACGCCGAACATGGAGTTGGCGGAGAAGCGACGCCGCTTGGTTGAGGAACTAAGTGGTGCAGTGTCGACGCCGAACATTGAGTTGGCGGAGAAGCGACGCCCTTGGTTGAGCAACCAAGTGGTGCGGTGTCGACGCTGAACATGAGTTGGCGGAGAAGCGACGCCCTTGGTTGAGCAACCAAGTGGTGCGGTGTCGACGCTGAACATGGAGTTGGTGGAGAAGCGACGCCCTTGGTTAAGTAACCAAGTGGTGCGGTGTCGACGCCGAACATGAGTTGGCGGAGAAGAGACGCACTTGGTTGAGCAACCAAGGATGCGGTGTCGACGCCGAACATGGAGTTGGCGGAGAAGAGACGCACTTGGTTGAGCAACCAAGTGGTGTGGTGTCGATGCCAAACATGGAGTTGGTGGAGAAGCGACGCCCTTGGTTGAGTAACCAAGTGGTGCGGTGTCGACGCCGAACATGAGTTGGCGGAGAAGAGACGCACTTGGTTGAGCAACCAAGGATGCGGTGTCGACGCCGAACATGGAGTTGGCGGAGAAGAGACGCACTTGGTTGAGCAACCAAGGGTGCGGTGTCGACGCCGAACATGGAGTTGGCGGAGAGGAGACGCACTTGGTTGAGCAACCAAGGGTGCGGTGTCGACGTCGAACATGGAGTTGGCAGAGAAGAGACGCACTTGGTAGAGGACCAAGCGGTGAGACTCGACGCATGACCGGAGTCAGCGAAGTTCAATTCACCCAGTCGAGGACTAGGTGATGAGGCTCGACGCCCGACTGGAGTTGGCGGAGATCATAAACGCACGATTGTTTGAAAACTTAGTATCCTTCAAAATTGTATGTTCCTTGTTTATTTTTCTGGGTGTATATTATGCTCAAACCAATGGTTGGACATGGATTTGGTCAAAATGTGAAGGTCCTTTGAAGGATCACAACGTTGCTCTATTCTCGTGCTCAAATGAAAACACTATCTTACCAAGTTAGTTTACCTTTTCTTGTGGGCATATGGAAGAGCTTCATTGTCAGTTATCGTCTGTGGTGTGCCCTTCTTCTTTTCCTGCTTTTAAACCCAAGTGCGAGCATACTCTAAAATTCCTCCACGGTTGTGCATCTGGATCAACCGGTCGACTTTCTCCCGGTCGACTTCCTCCCTCCTTATAGGTCGTGATCGTAGCGACATACCTTCTTGACATCGACATGCCTGTTGTCGACGGAAGTCTTCCTGCAAAACAAAGTGAATATTTTGACAGTAAGAAGTTTGGTGTTATACTTACATGGTGTTTGCACATCCTCCCTTTGGATTTACGGATAGCCTTCAATTCCATACTTGCTGAGATGAAAAATGTCCTAGACAACACCCTTCGTAGCCTTGGGCGGCTAGGCTGCGGCGGTAGGGCAGGGAATGAAGAAACTCTTGTGGAAGCCGATATGTTTTACCGGGCCCCATGGTGGGCGCCAATGGTCTAATATAAAACCCTAAGATCTAGAAGATGAGCAAAAAACTTACAGTGTATTTCAGTGTGTTGAAGATGATTTACATAGAAGGGGGAGGTCTTCCTTTTATAACAGGTCGACCTCTGAACCCTAACCAATATATTTATTACAATTGACCAACCATCCCCGCTGATGGGGCGTAATCACTACTGTGTCGGTTGACTTGTGGATCAATCTCGTCCATCAAGGAAGCCCTTCATCACCTAGTCGGCTGACTTGGTGCCAGGCTGTGTTGGTCAGCGACAGTCATGACTCTTGACCAAGCGCGTGATCAACGGTCTAGTTGCTTCCTCATCAACGGTTGGATGTCTTCGTAAGAGAGTGGATCTTTTCATTAATCTTCTAGCATGTAAGCCCATACCTCACCTGTCCAGCCCAAACTTCAGAGGGCAGCCTAGCCTTCCGGTAGGGACTTGACCATCCGGTCCAAAGTCCATAACGGTACAGTATTAATCTAATTAATATACAAATCTTTTATAACAATGGTCAATGGATAGAACGCACATTGAGTATTTTTTTACAACTAAAGATAAAACTATCGACAGATAATTGATTTAAGTGGTACATACTTGATTCCTCTTAAGTAAGGTTTCAAGTTTGAGTTCTATGGAAACCCCATAAATATGTTCATAGTACATAAACATGATTGCCTCCCGCAGATAATACTTGTTTTACACAAAAAAAAAAAAAAAACGCGTTCGAGCTCCATTCATTTACAAGCACTTGAACCCGAAATATTTGCTTCAGTTAGAATAACACAACACAGCTGGGACGAATCCAAAAGTTTTATGTTGTAGAAACAATATATACATGTGATTTTTTTTAAAGGAGAGCGAAATGTCCGAAAACACAAGTCTTAAACTAAAATAATGCTCATGAATGAAACTCTCATCCTATAATCTCGAGAAGGACCATCTAATACATCTGTGCAAGCCAAAATCCAGCTCATGAGAATTTTCAGCTAATCAATTAGCTACTCTATTGAGTTCTAATGATGATAACACGAAGTATGATATTCTCATGTTCCTTGAAGTTGGAAATTTGTGTTTATATATTTCTCTCTTTTAGACATTTAAAATGTATCACCTATAACTATTTATTATCTTTAGATATCAATTAGACTTATTAAATGAACAAATAGTCATTTAAAATAAAAATGAGATATTCATTAGTAAATCATATTATTTATATTGTTTGCTTAATTTTTTTTGTACGAATCTAATTTCAAAAATCTGTAAAAAAAATATGAAATGTGGTATCACGCACCTTAAGAAATAAATAATGTAAATAAAATTCAAAATTTGTTTTATAATAATATATTAAAGTAAAAATAACGAGCACCTATTGGCACAGGGAAGATATCATGGCTCGTCGGGCTTTACTCGCTCGTAATTGGAATGTTACCGTTGTTCATATTCCGAGAGAGAGAAATCAAGTTGCTGATGCCTTGGCCAGGATTGCAGTTCGTGAGAATTGGGATTGGAAAGTCTGGTGCATTCCTCCGGCTGTTGTTGTACCTCTGCTCTGTCAGGATGTAGTTGTCTAGCTTTTGCGCTTTGTTTTCATTCCATTTGTAACAAAAAAAAAAAAAAGTAAGAATAACTTTCAAAAAAAAGTAAAATGACCGAATCAATTTGTAAGATCATATTTTTAACTTGACCGAATCAATCAAAGATCAATTTCATTAATTAAAGTCTCACACGGCATTTTATTTTTGAAATTGCACACGGTATTTTAATAAAAAAGAAATCAATGAAGAATAAATTGAGATCTTTTTTTTATTTTTACAGCAAATCAATTCAATTGATATCAATTTAAAAAAAAAAAAAATTCCAAGTGACCGAGACATTATACAAACGGTAACATTTGGTTACTTCAGTTCAGTTCATTTCATTAACACTTGCTTGCTTCTCAGTTCTCACACCCTCCATTTCTCTCACTTCCAATTCTTCTTCTCCTCCATTGCTTAGAAACAACGTTCTGTAGTCAATTGGATCTCTTTGCTCAAGATGGATGTGACTGTGGGGAACCCTTTGGCGGGTGATGATGTTTCCGGAGACTATTTTCCGGTGGGCATGCGTGCTCTTGCCGTTGACGGCGATCAAGCTTGTCTCAGAGTGTTGGAGAACCTTCTTGGCAAATGCAACTATAACACTTTGTTTGTTAGAGGGAGGTTTAGATAGAGAGAGATGGAGAAGAAAGAGTTAGGGGGAGGAATGATGAAGTATATGTGTTTGGTAGGTGAGAGGAGGGAGTCAGGGAGATAGAGGGGAGAAAAAGTGGTGGGTCCTACCATTTTTTTGGTCTCTCCAAATAAGGGTGGGAATAGGCTGGGCCTAGGTAGGCTTTGCTTAAATAGGCCTAGCCTATTTAAAAATCTTAAGGCCTGAGCCTGGCCTATGGCCTATCAAAGGCTTTTTTTCGAGCCTGGCCTGAGCCTTCCGAAAGCCTGGCTTGGCCTGGTAGCCTGTTTAAAGGCCCGTTTCACAACAACAGTTTTACGTTTGTTAACAAATTTATCTGTAAAAAGCTATCAAACTTATAAGCTAACGGGTTAAATTATACTAAAATAATCTTTCAACGATCAGACTTATAATATTATTAGCTAATAAGTAGTGAAGAAACTAAACGAGATTATGTTGGTTTCTTAGAGTTGGAGAGCCAATTTAAAATCACACTTCATTTTTAAAAAGACTTATAACTTTGACTCGTTATATAAGTCAATTTGCTTAAAAATATATAAAAATCTCAATAAGTATATAATATCAAGATATTATAATAAATTTCTAATATATAGACATCATCAAGGGTAAAATATATTTATACTTATCATATTTACAATTTACCAAAAAAATACTAATCATATTTACTTAAATAGGCTAGTCTGTAAGGCTTACAAGGCTTGTTGAATGGCCTGAGCCTGACCTTTTTAACTAAATAGGCTTTTCAAAAAGCCTAAGCCTTGCCTATTTACCATTTTGGTCTGGCCTGGCCTGGGCCTGTGGTAGGCTAGGCCATAGGCCCCTACGAACGGCCTGGCCTATTCCCACCCCTATCTCCAAATGAGTGAAGGCTTGATTTAGGGTAGTTAGAGGTCTCTCTCTTCTCTATCTCTCTTCTCTTTTTATCATATCAAACAACCTATAAATCTACTCTATTTCTCACCTATTTCTCTCTACTCAACTTCTCTCTTCTCTACTCTCTCTTCTCTATCTCTCTCTTCTATACCAAAGAGAGTACTCGTTTGAAATTTTCCTTTTTTTTACTCTAAACCCTCAACTTTTCCTTTATTTCTACTTTAAACACTCAACCTTTCCTTTATTCTAGGAAAGGAAAGTTCGTTTGAAATTTTTAAAACATATTATTTCAAGTGAAAATATGGGGCACCGATGTCCCTCAGTTTAAGAGAGACACCCTACTCTCCGTCTTATCTCATATCCAAATGCTATATGCTTCATAATAGTTTCAAAGTTTTATTTTTTGGTCAATAATGTTTGAAACAAATATCGAAAGGGTTACCAAACTACATGTGAGAATAAATCTCTAAGAATGCTACAACAATTCATAGATACATAAGAAGAGCAAACATGTACACTTGAGCAAGAAGCTAAAAACACGATGCAAAACCTAAGGATCATACAGAACAGGGCCGTGTATAGAGATTTTGGGGCCTAAGGCGAAAATGTTAACGTAATTTTTTTTTTTTACAAGAATATGAAAGAGACCTTATATATCATATCAATTATCAATTTTTTTATATTAACCTTCTAGTTTTTTGAGCTGCAAAATCATTTATCAGAGTTTTATACAACAAAATAAATAAAAATGTTATGAACAATAGAACCAGGAACACAATGAATGAAACAATGTGAGATTTTGCAACACTTTAATGCCAAATATCTCATTTAATAATTCATTTTAACATGAATTTTTTTTTTCTTTTTTAGAGAAGAAATAATGAGTGAAGTCCGTGAAAAACATTATACAACTAGTATTTAGCCCGTTTTCCCGTGCATCGCACGGGTAAATTTTTACCAAATAAATAGTTAATTATAATCATTGAGTATTTGATATATATATATGGAGTAATACAATGGTATATTTATTAAAATATACAATTTTAATCAGTGGAACGCTTATATGTTGTTATTATCTTCCTTTTATATCTCAATGTTTCATCGTACTAATGGACATTAATTAGATAACTATGAAATATTAAGTTTGGTTCGTTTCCGTGTGATTCACAGACGAGCGATTCTACGTTTTATGGTTTTTAATTTTATAATTTAACAAAATAAACTAATTAATTTACATACGAGCAATTTATAATCTACACAATTATCTAAAATGAACAAATTTTATTATTAACTTTGTCAATAAATAGGTGATAATAAACTGATTATTATTTATTAACACTTTAGCGTATATGAAACGGGTGGAGTTTTTACACTTGACATGTTTATTATGAGAATTTTTTCACCATTTGATCTATTATGAATTCAATTTTGTATGTGAGTGATTCCCTAGTCTTTTTATAAAAAGAAAAAACATGTCAAGTGTTCTTGCATTTCATCTAAAATACTGTAGGTAACATTGTCCTAATGTATTTTAATCTAAAGGTAGAATATTTTTATTGTTTAATGTATTTAATGTAAAAAATCAAGTGAGTTTAATATTGAAATCAATACAATATGAGGAGCAGCTTTTTTATTTCAAATTAAAAATACATAATAACAATAACCAATTTTACTATTAGGACATAGATACTCTTCCCTGTTCATCAATGCATCATTAGGAAAGGACTACAGTAATAAAAAAATAATGTCAAATTTGAATTTTTAGTACTTTAAGAGCTTGAGGTGTGATTCAGGGCTACATTTTATAATGCAAATATTTTCTTTCACATCCAATGATCTAGACTGCGAAAACAAAAGGAGCCGTGAAATGGGGATCGCTTTTGAGTTGTTTCCATGTGTTAGTTCCATCGTACCAAAGTCATCCCACAGTATCTCTTGCAGGGTTGGACTTCTTTTGAGCAGCAATATTGGACGGCTACTGACAATGATAAAAGATAGATAAGTAATCATGGATAAAAGAAAATGGAATTTATAAATTGTTCTGAAACATGAATACTTACTTGCATTGATCATTTCAAGCTGAGGACACCTTAGCTTGGTTTTCATCTTAGCATGACTTGAAACTGAAAATAAATTAAATGCTTTCAAGATTTAAAGGGAGTGAAGTAAAGATATGTTGATCACTATGTTTAAGCACCCTCATTCACTAAAGCCTAAAATAAGTTTAATAGACCTTTGGCATCTAAGAAAGAAGATCTAATCAGATTTTGAACAAATCTTATATAGCATGACTACTTTCAAACTTGAAAACATCATTATTAGAATTCAACAGACAATCATAAACATTGACAATGAAAAAATGCCCCTAAAAGATGTCCTTGACCCAAGCTAGTCACAGATGCCACACATAGCCCTGCTCCAGCTCATACACATCTCATCAATTCCTTTGATGAAAGAAGATGATTCGAATTGGAAATGCCAAAAGAGAACTACAACACATGCAACAACCAAGACTACTTAAACCTTGCATGAGCAGAACTGAAGACCACTTTGTTAACAAACCATTTAACAACAAAAAAGATAATTTAGATTTTATCACTTCTCTCATGTCATTAACATCAACTTCAAATTAAAATTGCAGGTAAGTGGTGGAGAGACGAAAATTGTTTCCAACACAAATAGACTCCCTTTAACATGTGAGGAGAGACAGTTCTCGATCAAAATGGCTATCATAAACACAATCACAAGTATATCCACTCCACGAAGTAAGCCATATGCACCAAAAGGGTAGCAAGCATAAAAAAGCATAGATATTTTCTTATTATTTAATAGTTGATTCAACTTCAGATGTTTAAATACTAATTTTAGCAAACAAACACCTTATCAACTCCAAAAGTGAAACTGCAAATGATCAAAGCAGTAGCAGTACAAAATTGACCAAGAACCATATGAACAAAGTCATGAAGTTCATGAACAATATTTGAATCAAAATAGGCAATAGCTTGTGGAACCACAAAACTATTTTTATTAAAATTATAATTCTCTTGTTCAGTTTCTTCTTATCCAGTTTCATATAGATTTTGATATAAAAAAAAAAAGTAAGGTCTTGCACAAGTGCACTTAGATAGGGTAGATATAGTGAGCTAAATATAAAATATGAGATTTGTCTAACATAGTGACTCCCTTATCACATTAGATAATCAATATAAAGCTATTAAAATCTAAAAGTTACAAAATACTCTAGGATGTAATGAAGGAATAAAAAGGTGGAACAACTTAGACTGCAAGTTGATTATCTTATATGACAGTCAATACAATGACATAATGTAGAAAGTAGATGAAAACACTTAGAAGTTATCAAAAATAAGTAAAGTACCTGTGATAAGAATGTTAGGAAGGCCAACAGGAACTGGATCTAAGAAACATTCTATACACAAAGAAGAAATCAAACTGCTCCAAGGGCCTTCACTGTTTCAGAGACTTTCTTTATTAATGCAATACCAGAAACAAAGTTGGAAGAATAGCCACAGAGAAGAATATTACCCTCTATGAAGTTCAATCCATGGGGTTGTACTTCATAACTGGGGAATCTAGCAGAACATCACTTGCAGCAACCAAAGTGCATGTTTTTGTTTAAACGTGTAGGAGCTGCACAAAACTAATAACAAAATTATTAGTACACAAAGGAAACTGACATAGAACAAAAGAGAAAATCTATAACAAAAAAAGGGTATGGTCATCCTTGACACAATATAAATAGAAATAGATACGATCACATTTTGAAAATCAATGATCCAGGGTCATATTAAATCTCCAAGAAGAAACCAAAACTCATCCAATAGAAGAACCAAAATCCATTCAATGAACAGAGATTCAAAATCAAATTAAAACAAACAAATTTATGAATGAAATCAACAGGGAACTTGAAGTGAAAAGTAAATGGGGTCCATACATTGATTCAAAAGTAGTGCATAAATAAATCACTGCCCAGGGATAGCCGTAGATATCCCAAAACTCCAGCTTACCCAACCCCTTGGACAGTCTGTAGACACCAAAATAAGTTATCTTGTAGACATTGCCCTCTGAAAATTCACCCCTGAACTTACTGAGGTAGTTCTTCTTAATATAAGCCTCAATTTTGACACCCTATACACCAAACAAACATACTGTATACTGTAAGACAAAAGATTTAAACAAATACACAAAAAGAGAACGAACAGCAGGCACAGTAGGAAGAACACACAATTGGAGTATTTATAGACAACTGAAAATGAAAAACCATTGACAATTGAATTGAAATAAATTGAAATTGAAATAAATTGAATTGAATTGAGTGTCAGAAAAAAACCTGCTGAACCACAATGAATACCAGCCCTCTTTTACTCAACTGATAGGGAAACCATAAGCTGACGAAATAAACCACACCTATGGCTTCTGACTCTGCTCTTCTCCTGACAACAAATAGTGAACAAATCAAACATCTTCAACAATCTATTCTCCTCCTTCTCATTATCAACTACCACAAGATTATCACCTAACACAAAGATGGGTCGAAGAACCATAGGTCAGAGTGACGAAAATTTACATAAATCAATCGTGATCAAAACAAACAGTAAAACCTAAAGTTGGGCTACTGAGGAGAAAGCATGATGAAAGAACAGCAACCGGCGGCGAAGATAAAGGAGTCATCAGATCAATCGGAAAAGATGAAGGTGATAGATTGGTCAGAAGTGGGTGAAAAAACCAACTTAAACACGGAAAGAAATCTATGGTTCCGATGAATGTGGAGAAAAGGAAATATGTGAAAGAGAAATCTAAGAAAAGAAGATGACGAAAGGTACGGCGGAGTGGGCAGAGAGGGAGAGGCAACACGCCATTGCCAGCTAGGGTTGATTTGAGAGAGGGATGAAGACAGGTTAGGTGGGGAACGACGTCGTATGCAAGAGTCCAGTACTGGTTAAGTAAAAACGACGTCATATCCCAGAGATGATTCTGAAAAAAAATAAATAAAGGGAAGAAAGCCAGATGGCAGAAGCTGATAGGTTGTTTCTTATGAATAGCAACTGAAGAATAAGATGTAGTAGATAGATACTATAAATATATAAGTCATAAAAAAATAACTATTATGAGTAACATAAATTAATTTTTTCAATTTTGAGAATGTAAAAATAACGGATATTTTGTTTACTTATTTTTTTAGAAAATGTAAATTTATTAATACAAAATACTACTACTAATAATTACCAAAGTTGCACTTCTAAGTTCTCACGTTGCATTTCTTATGTTGCCATTAATATTACTTAATTTTTTATTATTTTATTACATTTCTTAAGTCTTAGTAGTATATCTTATACATACTAATTTTTTTGGGGCCTTAAATATATTGGGAGGCCTTAGGCAATTGCCTAATTGGCCTAGTGGTGTCCACGACCCTGATACAGAACCTAAAAACATAGAAGCTTATAAACATCTGAGCAGAGATAACAAGTTCTTTCAAATAGTTTCAAAAAAAAAAAAAAAAAAAAGTTCTTTCAAATAGCGCTCCCATAAACCACTCAAACAGCTAGTGGAGGAGGAGAAGCTCCTAAGAAAGACAGACATTGTAATATTATGGAACCCTAATAAAGATTTTTCGAGAGAGGCTACTAGTTTTTCATAAGAAAAAAAACTTCTGAAGCTCAATTCATCGGAAAAATTTACTATACACAAGTAAAAACTTGTGAATAGTTACACCAAGGCATTTTGACCTCCTACTTCATGTTTTTTTTTGTATTTTCGAAAATTAATATACTTAATATATAATAGAGTAATTAGGCAAATAGTTAGAGAATGATAAGTATTCATTTAATTGAATCTGATTGCAACAATGGAGCCGGCCCTAATTTTACAGAGAGCTCTCTCACCTTCATCTCTTGCAACAATGGATCTGGCACCCACCATGCATCTCCCTCACCTAGCCCTCGCCGCCGCCCTTCATCCATGGCCGCCGCCGCCACGATTACCTTTTCCTTTTCCGGCCCCATCCGCGAATCGACCTCCATCTCCTTCTTCCATTAAATCGCGCGGCGCCACCATCTCCTTCGAACTCCACCGTACCGCCAGATCTGGGTATGAGTTTCAGAGGTTCAGATCGAACCAGATCTTATTTTTTCTCACAGTTCAAAAACCCCTAGATCCCACAGTGATTTCATAGAAAAAGAACACGAAATGGCAGGAAAAAAGGTGAAAGCTTGAACGCATCTGGGTTTTTTCTTCAATCTGGAGTTTTCAAGGTTGTTCTGAGTGCAACCATGGCGTCAAGCTTCTGGGAATGTTGGATCTGGGGTTGCTTCTGGGGTTTTCAAGGTTGTTCTCAGTGCGTGGGTTCTTTGATCATTTATTGTTAAATTCAAATGTTGTTGCTTGCTGAGATTTACATTTGGTTTTGTTTGTAAAACTTGAATCTTTGGAGAAAAATATATGGTGTTGTATCTGTATCTTAGTGCTCAAAGTTGCCTACTTTTGAGATAAATGGTTTCGGGTTGCTGAATCTTTTTGTTGTTGAATGATGAACATGATGAGGTGAGTGGTTGCTGAAGCAAACAAATCTGCAGGAGAAGAAGGTGGACTGTGGCAGGATGGAAGGGGTGGAGAAGGAGGACCTGATCTATTAAATATTTGTGAAAATCTTAAAATGTAGATAATACACTAACTATTTCCCTATTTCCCTAAGAGCATCTCCAATGCAAGGTTCTTAGTTCTTATTTTTGAGCTAAGAATTAAGAACTGAGTTCTTAACCATTGGAGAGAATGACGTGGAGTTCTTAGTTCTTAAAAATAAGAACTAGGTTCTTATATAAGGAGTTTTACTTTTTGAGTTCTTATGAGTTCTTAGCATAAAAAAATATTTTTTCTCTCTCATCCAAATTACTTTATTATTTTATGAGTTTTGTTTTATTACTTTATGAAAATAAAAAGTAAAATAATGTAGTTGGTGAGACCAAATGAATAGTGCTAAGAACTAAGAAATCATAATTGGAGCAAAATTGCTTGAGAGATACTTAAGCACATGTGGCAGTACGGGCCCACATGAATAGTGCTAAGAACTAAGAATTAGCATCGGAGATGCTCAATTGCTTCTAAAAAAAAAGTTACCCATGGTTAAATAAAAAAAATTCATATATTTAAAAAAAATTACAATATTCAATCTACATATACACCTCAAAACGGCGTCGCCGTCTCCGCCTCTAGAAGTTAGCACGAGGAGGGTCCAAGTGGATGAACCCTATAAAGTTCCGACCGCCGCCATCGCTATCCCCGCCGACCTCACCAGACTCGGCCTCTCCTCCATTGATTTCTTGATTGATGGCGAGTTCGTTCGTATGTCGCTTGAACAGTTTCTTCTGGCTAAAGGAATTTCCGCGGTAAATAATCATCCCCCATCCCTGTTCAAGTTCCTGCATTCTGAATGAAGTTATATGTGATGAAATTTTAACTTGGAAGTTGGTACTAGATCTGTTTGAAAAGTAGGCCTAGCTTCTTTTATCTATTGGATTTTGGATTACAATGATTTATTTTGATTTTGTATGTTCTTTTATTGAAGCTTTCATTTGTAGTGTAAGCATGTATGTTTCAATAAAACTAATAAATGCTGGTTTTTGTTATGGACTTACGGGGATGGTGTCGAATGTGATGCTGTGGATTTTAGGTAGTCTTGATGGAAATTGTGACTGTGATATAGTTGTAGCCGGAATGGTGTGGTTCAAATTAAGTCAATGAGGCAATAATGGCATAGTTGTTATAGTCGTGAGTTGTGACTGACTTAGTTGGATTTGGATCAATTGCAAATTGACTTTTTATAGATAAATGGTTCCTAGTTCCTAGTTCCTACAGCTATATTCAGCATTTCAATTAACTTTTTTAGACAAAAACACGGAAAGCCGATAACCATCAGCATTCTGCGCTTATCTGAATTCAACGTGAATCTTAAATTGAACAAAACCTTGGGTTTCAATCTGGAATTTAAGTATTTTATAACCTTATGCCACTTACAAGGAAAATGTTGAAATTTCAGGGATTGAAATTGGGTATATGCAACAGTAATTTATCCATTTGTTTAATTTCGTCTGTAACAATGGAAACAAACAGTTTTTACTTTTTGTTCTGATGTCATTGCCCCATTGCTAACTACTGCTGATTATCTATTTTTAGGAAAGGCCATTGGAAATTGTGTACACAAGGGTTGTAGCCCCACGAAAGGAGGAAGACCCTTCTCTACATGATGACTGGGTCAGTGCTGTTGATGGTTCTTCTTCTCGGTAAGCTTGTAATGTGTAATATTTTTTATGGAAATTTTCCAAGACTTTTTATGATTCATCTTTTCCATAATGGTCCAATTTTAAGTTTTCTATTGACTCCAATCTTTATTAATTTCGGCAACTGGAAAAATTTAAGAAGAAACTCCTTTTGTTTAGCCATTGATTGTGAAATATTTTTATGAGCTAGAAAAGGTTGAATTTAAGTCCTTGTGGTTGGTTTTTGTTTGGTTTCCCTTAATCTTTTGGGTCATAATTGGTGATGATGGCAAGAGAATTGGTGTTGTGATAGCGTAGGGTTTGAGCGCACCATCAATGGTTTGGTGTTCATTGGATGCGGTTATTTGTAGTGTGCTGAATGGAAGTAGCCAGAGGACACCCTGCTCGTGAATAGGCTTAACTTTTGGTCTTTGGATAAATGCTTGATTTTCTATAACCTATTTGTATAATCCTTGCCATTGTGTTATTTTCACTGGCTAAATTACTAGAATTTTGGTTCTTTTTAGCAAGTTAATTGTTGTTTGAAGTGAATGTCCTTCAATAAGAATATAAAGTTGACAGTTTCACTATTTCTGCAGGTTTTTTTGACTGGGTGTTATGATGGTTTGGGAAGGTAATAGACTTGCTCACCCACTTTTGCTCCTCTAGAATTGTTGGCATATTTTATGTTCATTTGATTACTTTCTCCATTCACTGAGCTTACACCTTGATATGAAAGAATATATATTTTAGGGTATGGAAAGGTGCTGGATTATGTTCCCATATATTGGAAGGACATAGCGACGCTGTCTCTTCTGTTTGTATCGTTAATCCAGAAGGTATAAAAAAGCAAAGGATTTTCTCTTACATGCTGCCAAATTTGATTAGTTTTCCGATTGCCACTAGTCAAATTTGAAATTTTAGTAGATGCTTAATTTTTTTTCTGTTGAGAAAGTCATAAGGTTTGTATCTAATAGTATAACTGAGCTTATGCCTTATGGCTGATTTATCTTGTCCATGAAGTGCAATGTCATTCTACTAAATTATTACATATTTACTTATTCTCCTCTTTCCATTCCTGTCTAAGATGGTGGTGATTATGTTTTTTATGATATTAGTCAGTGTTCCACTGTTTTAATGTGCTTAAAAGACTTTATTTCTTCAACTGCACGAGATAAATATATACCGTGTTTGCCAGTCACTATGCTTTTATGCACAGAGTCATTTATGCTTGTATCATGTGTTTAGGGGAAATCTTTAGTATGGTGCACATCTTGCACGTTTAGGTCTAATTTATATGCATAGTGTTCCATAATATTGACTCTTAAAACTATACTTGAATTGTTATCTTGCTTTGTACTGTAATCAGGTGAGCAAACTGTTACTATAGCTACTGCTTCGAAAGACCGGACACTAAGGCTATGGAAGGTAACTACAAGAAGCTGCTGAACTAAATTCCTTATATTGAGCTTATGCTTACTATTTCATATTTTCTCCTTTGTGTAAAAGCTCAATACCAATGAGGCTGTCAACACTCCTACAAGGGTTAGGCTTTCAAAATCTTGCATGGTCACAAATCTCCTGTACAGAGTGTTGCCGTGCAGACTTCTGGAGAAATGGTTCCTATTTGCTTTTTGATGAATATTGACCTCCAATTAGGAAGGTATATGAGAGGAGAAATAAGGGGAAGGCTATAGCTTAGCCTTATGGTGATATATGATATTAGAAGTAGTTACTGTTAGCTCTTTCAGTTACTGTTATGTAGGGGTATAAATAAGAGGGAAAGGGGTAGTTAGAGGCAGTTAGGAATTCAGTTGGGACTAGGAGAGACTGGACTCTCAACCAGAGAGGGAGTTAGGGTTTCCCTTTCTCCATTGTTGTACCTTGAGCTTTGGTTCTCAGTTCAGGGAATCTCAGTTCTTTTTCAATCAATAAACTCAATTCTTGTTCTGATTCCATCAATGGGCCAAGCCCAAATTACTGATGGGAGGAAATTGGGCCTTAGTGGTGGCTGGTCACAATTCGGTCACTGGAAGCATTGATTTAGGAGTGGGTTGCATGTTTTCAAAAGAGAAACACATTCAAATGGGCTGGGCCATACTATCAAGAGTGGAGTTAGATACAGTAGCAAAATTCTTCACCAGCATGGATTGGGAAAAGATAAACAGCTATGTGAAAATATTTTTGGCATAGTGGGTCAAATTCAATGTAGTTCAATAAGGAGGTATATTGTAGCTCTCATATCTAGCTTGAGCCATCTCCAACTTAACAACGGAAAGGAACATGACAGTTTTAATGGGTTTTTATTTGATCCTGGTGGGAACGTTATGAAGATGAGAATTGTTGCAGACAAGGACAAATTCTTGGGAATAGTAGTTTATATTGACATCCTATTGACCATAGAAAGTTGGGGTAGACCTTGGTTCAAAGAGTTGATGATAGGGACTTTAAGCTTGATGAAGTTCTCACAATCGAATACAAGTGTCAATTAATCAATGAGCTAGGGAAGCATGATGTTGACCCGATTGACACTATCATAGCTGCAAGGGAAAGGGTGGACCATGCTGCGTGTATGCACATCACAGCTGTAGTTGGCACTCTACTAATTACTGTTGGAAAATTGTTGGATATGAGGCCGCAAACTCTCAGTTCTCAAATTGCTCACTTGCCAGCTTGGTTTCACCAAAGATACTATGGTGATTAACCTTATTCGGGTTGCCACTACTGCTAGTGTTGAGGGTCATCAGGATTTTTGTTCTACCGGGCAATATTGCTTCTCATTTTTCTGGTGGTCATCATGTTTCTCGCAGTGGGAATCGAGTGGATTCATAACAGCGGAAGTGTGGGGGAATGTTAGGAGTTTCCTATTTTCCTGCCCACTTTGCTGACAGCTTGCAATTGTTTCTTCTGAAAATGTTCACTCAAGGCTTAAGGTGGTCTCTGAGGTTAGTCCTAAGGATGGCTGCTGAATTCTCATTGCATGAAAAGGGTGAAGACAATGAGTATCTGCTCTTGGTTGTGAAAATCTGGAGGCGACAGCATGTTTGCTACAGATGGGTCTCTTTTCAGTTGTTTTTCCAGCACTTTCCCCTTGCAGAATTTATTTCAGAAGCTCAAGGAAGATGGTCACCTATACCAACAATGTTGGGATGATTTGCTTAATGCAATGGGATCCAGGTTGAAGCTGGAAGATGCTCAGATGCTCACCAGTACATACCAGGCTGGGATGAGTTACATTTTGCTGTAGTGGGTAGCTTGAGCACAAGATGGAAGCTGAGTTTGTTCTGTTCTATAGCTTGTATTCAATCCTTTACCTTGAGGACAAGGTGGAATTTTTAGGGGGGGGATTGATGAATATTGACCTCCAATTAGGAAGGTATATGAGAGGAGAAATAAGGGGAAGGCTATAGCTTAGCCTTATGGTGATATATGATATTAGAAGTAGTTACTGTTAGCTCTTTCAGTTACTGTTATGTAGGGGTATAAATAAGAGGGAAAGGGGTAGTTAGAGGCAGTTAGGAATTCAGTTGGGACTAGGAGAGACTGGACTCTCAAACATTCCAGAGAGGGAGTTAGGGTTTCCCTTTCTCCATTGTTGTACCTTGAGCTTTGGTTCTCAGTTCAGGGAATCTCAGTTCTTTTTCAATCAATAAACTCAATTCTTGTGCTGATTCCATCACTTTTCTTGTTTAAGTTTCTTCACATTCCCTCTCCTTGGTTCATGTATAGTGTAATAGTGCTCTGTAACATCAGTCTTCTGTTGTTTGATATGCTTAGGTTTGTTCCGGTTCTTGGGATTGCACCATCAATGTTTGGAAAACTAGTGACATTAATGCAGCAGATGACCTAGTTTCTAAGAAGAGAAAAGTTGAAGGTCAAGTGGAGGACTCTCAATTAGAGGTTTGGACAGGTTCCTTGCACTATATTGTTTTACTTGTGTTGTTAAAATTGGAATTTAAGGTGTCACATATTTTTCTCCTGAAGATTATTTATTTGGAAGCCTTATTTATCTTGTAAGGATTGATTAAAAATCATATTTGACTCTTTCTTCTCTGAATTGTTTTAATTGGTAAGTGCAATAGTAAAAAGTTAAGGATGGTTCTATTTGTATTTCCCACTTTGTTTTCTGTGCTCTTGTCCCCTACTTTTGTTCAAGAACTTCATGCATAGAAGAAAATTCCTGATATGGTGTCTCAAAATTCGTGCTTAGACTGACGCTAGAGGCTAGAGGCCAGGAAATTTTGATGTTTTAAAGCTATTTTTTGAAGGAATATAATGATCTAATCATGACAAGTTCAAAACTTCGTTTAATATTATTTTGGGACTGTTTTAACCCATTTGATGTATCATTCAGTAGCTTTTGACAACAACTTAACCAAGTTTTCGCAATAACACTCTGTTTTACATACTATAGGGAGAAGCTTACACAACCCTCGTGGGCCATACACAGTGTGTATCTTCTGTAGTTTGGGCGCAACGAGAGTCAATCTACTCTGCCTCATGGGTCATTGTATTAGGAAATGGGATGTTGAGACGGGCAAAAACTTGTCTGATATAGTAAGTTGATAAATTGCTGCTCTTGCTCTCTCCTTTGTTAGAATTGTATACTTTTGAAGTTCAATTTCTTTTGGTTTACAAGTTATGCTATATTGCTATGTGACATGTTACCCTTGGGTGCTCTGCCATTGATTTAAAATTTAAATGGGTGTTAACAGGCAGTGAAGTTGCAACTTGATTAGGGCATGCTGATCATTTTTTTTGTGTTGTTCTTGTACTTAAGATTAAAGATTCTGTTTGCTTTGTTAATCTCTAGTTCTGGCATCTTTGAATTGTGTGGTTCTCTGCCTAAGATTCTGTCTAAAATTTATATCTTTGTATGCTAGTTCTTCAATTTTCCCTCAAATGGTTACTGATTATGATGTTTTTATGTGATAATCATTGCTAATGCTTAGTTTAGGTTTTGTTAAATCTACTTTAATGTTCTTGTCTAAAAAATCATTTTAAGTGCTTACCTGGAGGAAGTGGAACCTTGTTCATGGCAATAATGGTTATCTATTTACTGTTTGAATCTTTTTTTCATACCAATGTATCATGGAAAATGATTTCATATGCGATCAAAAGTAGTCAAGTACCACTATATCAAAAGTTGGAGCTTTCAAATTTTAAGGCTACATTGCTCTCCATGTACAGTTCAGTGGGAAAGTTCTCAACTGCCTTGATGTTGGCGGGGAAGGTTCTGCTCTGATAGCTGCTGGTGGTTCTGACCCTGTTATTAGGGTTTGGGATCCTCGTAAGCCAGGTCTGCTAAATAAAGCAAATAATTATTTCCTCTCACTTCCAATGAGAATCACATGCATGCTAGTATCTTATAGTACAATTTCTCTTTTCTGTAGGCACTTCTGGTCCAGTTTTCCAGTTTGCTTCTCATACTTCTTGGGTATCATCTTGCAAATGACATGATAATTCTTGGTTTCATTTACTTCCTGCATCCTATGATGGGAAAGTTATGTTATGGGATCTGAGAGCTGCGGTAATACATCTGTCAAGAACTTTTTAATTTTGGTGATTATACGTCATCTTTGGGTTTTTACCTACTAATTTTCTCCATTGTTGTTGCAGTGGCCTCTCTCAGTCATTGAATCACACAGCGACAAGGTAAACTTTCTTTCCATGTTTTAGCAGCAAAGAAATAGGCTTATTAGCACTTTTGGTCCCCCAGGATTGCAAAATGTGCAAATAGGATCCCTAAACTTTAGAAATAGCATTTCGCCTCTCTGACGTTACCTTCCGTTAACAGTTTTAGTCCCTCCTCAGTTTTCCATCCAAAAATTAACGTTTTCTGGATTTTTCAGAAAAATTCACTACATCTTCATCTTCTTCATAGATCCTTCCATCATCTTCACCTTCTTCTTCTTCAAAAAAAAAAAATTCCAGAAAATCAAAGAGTTTCAAACCCAAAAAAATCAAAACTCAAAATATTGGTGTTTTACTTTTGACTTAATATCAAACTTTACTTACTCCATATCCAATAATTAACAGTTTAACACGTTAATCCCTCTTCATCTTCATTTCCACCACCAAATCATAAAACAACCCAAACACAACGAGCTTCCCCTCCACCACCTTCCCTTCTCTCAACGTCATCACCCACTTCCATAACCACCACCGCCAAATCTCATCATCTCCGTCTTGCAGTCCTTGTTTCAATTGAAACCCGAAATCGATTGAAACTCATATTCAATTCGAATCTCATCATCTCTGTCTTGCCATCTCATCATCATGTTCACTACGACTCTTCTCATTGGCACGTGAAGACCAGATCTAGCCTCATCACCTTCACCAAGGACGACCATATCCTTTTCGCACTCGATTCCTCTCTCTCGCACGTGATGACCAGACCTTGTCCCATCTCTCCTCAGATCTGCATGTGAGTGGTGGTGATGCCCTCTTATCCATCTTTTCTGGGTTCTTCCGTTTTCTGGTTTCTTTGGATTGGGGGGTTTTGGGTTGAGGTTTCGGTATTTTGGTTTTCTCTGGATTGGGGTTTTGGGTTGAACGGTTTATGGGTTTGGGTTTTTAGGGAAGAAGGCGTTCTCTCTTTGTGGCGAGGCAGTGGTAGCGGTGTTCTTCGTTATTATCCTTCCATCGCACTAAACTTCTCTCAATGTTTCTTCTGAATTTATGTTTTTGTACTGCCCGCCCTGTATTGTTTGCCTCTCTTTGTTACCATGTCATTATTATCATTGAAAATGGATACTGGATAGGCCTTAATAATGCGAATAATGCAATCATTTGGAACTCTCTCTGATTCACTTTTGTCATGGCCTAATATGTTGAATGGAGAATTTCATTTAGTATTACTTGGTTATTTACATTAGCAAGAAACTATCATGCTTGAGAAGAAGGATGAAGGGAGATGATACCGTTAATTAATTATTCAAACACCATTATTTGGATCCATTTTCAGCATTTCAGGCAATAGGTTTGATTTTTTGGGTTTCAAGAACTTTGATTTTCTGAAGAAAAAAAATTGAAGAAGATGAAGATGATGGAAGGATGTAAGAAGAAGATGAAGATGTGGTGAATTTTTCTGGAAAATCCAGAAAACGTTAATTTTTGGATGGAAAATTAAGGAGGGACTAAAACTGTTAACGGAAGGTAACGTCGGGGAGGCGAAATGCTATTTTTAAAGTTTAGGGATTCTATTTGCACATTTTGCAATCCTGGGGGACCAAAAGTGCTAATAAGCCAAAGAAATAATACCTCTCGAACATCTTTATTTTACACGCTTGAGAAGGGTCAAAATTGTCGTTAGTAAAATTTCTTTCGTTTAACTCAGGTACTATGTGCTGACTGGTGGAAAGGTGACAGTGTTATCAGTGGTGGAGCAGACTCAACTTTGCATTTCTTCCGAAATTCCTGTACAGTGACGGAAACTTCAATCATACTATGTTTTTTGAGGGGTATGGGTTAGGGGCAAATATTTTTTTGTATTGGGAACAGATCAAGTTGTCCAAGGCGCAAATGAGAAGTGTTGTATCAGTTGCTGTGAACAAAATCTGTAGTCGATGGCTATTGGGGTAAAAACCCTTAAAATTATGCAAAGCTTGAATTCATTCTATTTGCCAAATCTGTAGCTAATGGCTATTGGTGTGAACCCTTAATTAATACATCTGCTTCAGTTTTGGAGACCTTGCTCTTATTTATTCATTACTAAAGTAGTCACTTTCTCTCAGTCAACACTTTCATATGCAGTGTTGCAAACCCACCACTCTGTCTGGTGAAATTTTTGTGTGCAGTGGTTTATGTAATTAAATAGCATTTTTGAAATAAGGCTCCTTTGTCCAAAACAAGGCTCCTTTGTCCATCACAGGCATTCTTGGTGATATTTGAAATGTTTCTTTAGTGGTTGATAGTCCTGAGTGAGCAATAAAAATAAAATAAGTGGTAATAAAAAGACACAGAATTTAGTAGTTGTTTAAAAAATAAAATAAAAAGAAGGAAGTGTTGTTGAGAAATGGAAGTTAAAGTTAACTATGTTATCATAGCAATATAATTAGCTATAAACTCAAGCCAGTTCAAAAAAAAAAAAAGCTATAAACCCAAGCCAGGGAAGAGTGAATTGTCTCAGCAACCCCATTTACCTTGTACCTAAATGATGTTTCATTCTCTATCTTATAAATAGAATTGTTGCTACTGTGTTGTTTCTACTGTAACAATCGCCGTGGCTTAATTTCTGTACTGTTAGTCAGTTGTCGAACCTGTTGTCCCAGCATCGTGTTCGACATCTGTCCTGTGCGAGAACCATAATAACATTTATTATTTATAAATAATCATATTTGGCCAGTAAGCTTAGGTAAAGTTACTCACATGGGTAGTTTAGACAACCATATTTTTTTAATTAACACGACATAATTTCATTGGTTGAAACATAAAATGAGACATTATTTAGAAACAGAAAATCTTGATCCCCAATTTCATCTTCAAAATGGAGTTTAATATATTGTTCACCTTCACCATTCACCAAATTAGTGAAATTTGGATTAGTGAAAAATTATCTAATTATTGAAAATTTTAAGAAAAAATAAAATAAAGAATAGAAGAAGTCCCACATCAAGTAAAAATGAGAGTGTTGAACAATATATGAGTGAAAGGACTAATGCATCCACTGTTGTATTTTGAGTGAAAATATGATATTCTTCACTTATATCATTACTACCGTGAGGTATACGCTCACCCCACACCACTTTAGACTTATTTATTGTGCTTCTTTACCAAGCTTCAAATGAATGATAGAAATTCTCTCAACTAGATATAAATCCCGTGCGTTGCACGGGTGCTGTTTTTAGAATATTTATCAACATCATATAAAAATTATATGATGTTGATAAATATTGTTCACCTTCACCATTCACCGAATTAGTGAAATTTTGGATTAGTGAAAAATTATCTAATTATTGAGAATTTTAAGAAAAAATAAAATAAAGAATAGAAGAAGTCCTACATCAAGTAAAAATGAGAGTGTTGAACAATATATGAGTGAAAGGGCTAATGCATTCATTGATGTAAGATTTTGAGTGAAAATATGATATTCTTCACTTATATCATTACTACCGTGAGGTATACGCTCACCCCACACCACTTTAGACTTATTTATTGTGCTTCTTTACAAAGCTTCAAATGAATGATAGAAATTCTCTCAACTAGATATAAAACCCGTGCGTTGCACGGGTGCTGTTTTTAGAATATTTATCAACATCATATAAAAATTATTATAGTTTAAATAAAAATATGAAATAAAGATTATATATTTTACTTGTAAATTATAATAAAATAAAAATAATTGTGTTAAAAAATTTTATTATGAGTATTAGAGTTTTCTTTGTTTAAATAATTAATACGATTGAAATTTAATAATTAGCATTGAAATGATTTTAACAATTTAGAAATTTATTTATTTAACCATACAATAAATTATGAAGTGAATTTCAAATATTTTAAATTAATTAATAAGTTTTAATATCACCAAATAAATTATAAGAACATTTTCTTATACTTTTTATCAACAATCAATGAACTTTAACTTTGATAATTACAATAAATTATAATTTTAATAGTCTAAAATCTAAAATACGATTGAAATTTAATAATTAGCATTGAAATGATTTTAACAATTTAGAAATTTATTTATTTAACCATACAATAAATTATGAAGTGAATTTCAAAAGTTTTAAATTAATTAATAAGTTTTAATATCACCAAATAAATTATAAGAACATTTTATTATACTTTTTATCAACAATCAATGAACTTTAACTTTGATAATTACAATAAATTATAATTTTAATAGTCTTAATCTTAATTGCAGTAAGCCAGAGTCTCCAAACCTGCCCTTTGGACCACCTGCTCAACCCGAGGACTAAAGAACTCCGCCGGACCTTGAAGATGTCTGCCATGATAGTAAATCTTCAGCACCATCCTGCAATATTCCTCCTCTGGGGCTAAATAATGCTTCCAAATTTGACAACAAGCATGAGTCTTATAACTTTTAAGGAGGTCCAACTTAAAAGGACCCCCTCCGAAGTAAAGACTACCCTCTCCTTCAACCTGTTCTTCTTCATCCTCATTATCTTGCATCTCCTCATCCTCCTCATTCTCCTCTTCAGACTCATACTCCCCCTCCTCCTCCTCAGTCTCATCATCATCACTAGACTCTTCCGCAACATGTCGAGGGCCTTGAAAGTCAACCCCACGTGAAGGGTATGTGATGGGACTGCTCTTTCGAGAACCCTTACTCACAATCGCCGCTTTTTATTTACGGTTTGCTTCCTCCTTCTTCTTGCGATTCGACCCCGTGGGACGAATACGAGCAGGGGATGGGGCATCAAGTATTTGAATTCCTTTACGAGGATGGTTCTTTGTCCTCGGTGGTCCCTAGCACAAACAAATTCCATCACCAAATTAGCATATGCACAATCACGCACTTGCAGGTGCGTTAGGCTACGCACTTGCAGGTGCGTTAGGCTACGCACTTGCAAGTGCGTGTCATAGCTTTCCAAAAAACACAAGACAATGCAAAACGACAGACCTGGACGCACTTGAAGGTGCGTGAACTACTTTCACGCACCTTCAGGTGCGCACGAAACCAGCACAGTCGGAAATTCGAGAAAGAGAAAAGTTAGGAGAGAAATCAAGGAAAACTAACCATGGAATCAAGGTGGTGTTGGGCGGCGATGAGAAGAAGCAACGGTGAGGGCCTTGGTCACAGCGGCAGAAGATTGAACAAGTGGGTAAGGGTTCTTGGTGGGAGAAGAAGATTTGGGTTCTTAGGGATTTGAGGGATTGAGAATTTTTCAAGTTTCTAAAATTGGTGTGTGTTAGTGGGGGGTGAGGGATTAGGGATTTGAAATGGGAGGTGTGAGTGGGGGGTGGCGGTTTTTGGGGGTTTTGGGAGGTTATGGGAAGTTTTTAATTTAAAAGGGGTATTTTCGTATTTTTGCACTTTTTAGGGGGGTGTTTTTAGCTATGAGCGGGGTGCGTTTAACAATTACCATTTTAATATAGTGGTAGGAATTACTTGATGTATTTAATGCAAAAAAACTCAAGTCTCCTTTATATATATATATATATATATATATATTAGATTAAGATTTTTTTTCCAATATCTCATAGCTAGTTGTTATAAAACTAATTTACTTGAGTCTAGAGACTCTAATCACATTAAGTGAATATGTCTCTCCTAATAAATTTTTCAACATAAATACCACTTGACAATTTGTGAATTCTAAAGTGTGTGATAGTGGTTTTTTTTATAATGAAGGTTTTTTAAAAAAAGTATTTTGAATTTTGTATTTTAAATTTGCCTAATTTTTATGAGTTGGAGATGGATGAATATATGACCCGGGGCATTGCAACCTCAAATTGTGAGATTTTTTATTCAAAATATATAGTTTTCCAAAACTTTTGACCACAAAAGTTGGAAAAAATCATTAGCATGTATCGGATTAAATATTATCCTATCACAATTGAATAACCTATTCTCTGAATTATTAGTAGATTTGTTAATACTTTTCTTTGCTAGATGATGTGGGTGAGGAAACTTCAGCTTTTAGAAATGAGAATGAACTGAAGAGAATGAAAAGCCACTGGTGTTGTAACATGTCTTACTATGTTGTTCTTTGGCCTTGACCATAAATTGGAGGATATATAAAACAAAACTACAAATGTATAACACTTACACCAACATAAATGACAATCACATAGTTTGGAATATTTATATGTACACACACTTCAAACCTACATTACATAACTGTCACTGAAATTGGAGTTTGGGGTTTTATGTAAACCGTAACTGTAGTAGCTGCAGGGTACTGAAATACAGAAAACAATCAGTTGAACTAAGTGGTAAATGTGATAGTAGTTGATATAGCACATAGAAGTTGTTCTGCCTGATTGTCTTGATAAAAATAAAAAGAGATTGTCTAAACGACTCATGATAAATTTTGGGTTAAATCACTCATTGCCTGGGTGGTGTTTGATGGAATGCCTGAGAGGAATGAGGTTGCTTGGACTGTTATGATTGTCGGTTATGTTGGGAACGGGTTTACAAAGGAAGCTTTTTGGCTCCTGAAAGAAATGGTCTTTGGTTGTGGTTTTGAGTTGAATTGTATTACCCTTTGTTCGGTTTTGTCAGCTTGTTCTCAGTCTGGTGATGTGTGTGTGGGTAGGTGGGTTCATGGTTTTGCAGTGAAAGCAATGGGGTGGGACTTGGGTGTTATGGTGGGGACAAGTTTGGTTGACATGTATGCAAAATGTGGTAGGATAAGTACTGCGTTGATGGTGTTTAAGAACATGTCAAGAAAGAATGTGGTGGCGTGGAATGCTATGCTTGGTGGGTTGGCCATGCATGGGATCGATGGGTAAAGTAGTGGTGAATATGTTTCCTCGCATGGTGGAAGAAGTGAAACCTGATGCTGTGACTTTTATGGCTTTGTTAAGTGCTTGCAGCCATTCGGGTCTAGTTGAACAGGGTCGGCAGTACTTTCGTGATCTTGAGCCTGTTTACGAGATAAGGCCAGAAATAGAGCATTATGCTTGCATGGTAGATCTTCTTGGTCGAGCTGTACATTTGGAAGAAGCTGAGCTTTTGGTGAAGAAGATGTCAATTCGTCCAAATGAAGTTGTTCTGGGGTCCCTTTTGGGTTCATGTTATGCACATGGTAAGCTGCACCTGGCGGAAAAGATTGCGCGAGAGTTGCTTGAGATGGATCCACTGAACACAGAGCATCATATCCTGCTTTCAAACATGTATGCATTGTCTGGAAAAGTAGAAAAGGCAAATTCCTTTAGGCAGGTTCTTAAGAAAAGGGGTATCAGAAAGGTGCCAGGAATGAGCTCCATATATGTTGATGGTCAACTTCATCAGTTTAGCGCAGGGGACAAGTCACACCCGCGAGCTTCAGAGATTTACATAAAGCTAGACGACATGATTTGCCGTTTGAGGTATGCTGGCTATGTCCCCAATACAACTTGTCAAGTTTTGTTTGGTTGTTCTAGCAGGAGTGGTGATTGCACGGAAGCATTGGAGGAGGTAGAACAGGTATTGTTCACTCATAGTGAGAAGCTGGCATTGTGTTTTGGCCTAATGAGCACAGCATCTGGTTCTCCACTATATATTTTCAAGAACCTAAGGATATGCCAAGACTGTCATTCTGCTATTAAGATTGCCTCTGACGTATACAAACGTGAAATTGTTGTCCGAGATCGTTATCGTTTCCATAGTTTCAAGCAGGGTTCTTGTTCTTGCTCTGACTATTGGTGAATGAACCTTTTGGACGAAGAAATTGAAGTTTCATTCATCAGGGACTCATTAGAGTAACTCGGTTTACAATATGAGGAGGTCCATCCTCAAACCAAGTATTGTTGGGGAAAGTGAAAGCTAGGCTGACTACAAAGATAATGAAATGAGTTGGTTTCAGTTTCAAGACCTGTGTTGTGTTTGCTTCCCTCACCTATTTTTTGGGAAGTTCTAAATCTAAACAAATAATAATATCTCACTCAATAGAATAATGTTATAGGTGTGTAGAGGTGGAAGGAAGAGAGAGATAGGAATAAAAGAAAAAGTAAGAGAGAGAAAGCATGAGATGTGATAGATGATAAGAGGAGAGAGATAGAAATAAAAAGAGGTGGAAAATGAGTGTTTGAAGAAGGAGGTGTGTATATATCATTACTCCACTCAATATGTATGATATTATAACTATTGAACACCACTTGAACTTTATAATTACCTAGAAGAATAGACATGAATGGTATCCCCAATTCTTTTCAGTTTGCATTGTCATGCCAGGTTAATGAGTTGTCTTTCTGTAGTTATAGGTCTTATAAATAACTATGGATCAATTTCAACATGGGGATGTAGCTTAAATGGTAGAGCGCTCGCTTTGCATGCAAGAGGTAGAGGGTTCGATCCCCTGCATCTCCATTTTTTTCTTATAAAATTATGGTTTGTTTTCCATAAAACAACATCCATATTTCTCAAGACTTCCATTAGTGAAATAGCAAAAGCCAAAAGGTCGTGTAAGGTTGCCCTTTTAGGAAAGAAAAAGTGTAAATTAAGTGACAAAAGATGTAAGAAATCTCGCATTGTTTTTTTTCCAATTTAAAACCTGCAGTTTTGTGATGGGTGAAAACACCTTTAAACTGAAAACCAGACAGACATTGAAGTAGCTCTACTTTAAATTCTTTTTTTTTTAAAATCAGTGTCAATAGAGCAATGACTAATCATCTTATTATGGATGTTAACACTAAGTGGTAAATAGTTAGCCACAAATGTGCTATATTTCTATGAGCGAAGATTGAACCTAATTAAGAGATGAAGTGAGCTACTACCATCCCGACCTCAAGTTGTAAAAACTAAAAAGGTTAGTAAATTTTCAAGTACACATTACATTAGGCATCCATCCATCTATGTACCATAAATTTTCAAGTACACATTAGGTATCCATCTATCTATATTGTACCAAAAAATTAGGTATCCATCTCATTTATGATGTTCTGTCTGGACCATAAATCGTTTGAAAAAAGAGCTTTGTGTTTTTTGCAACTAAACATACCTTCGGTCCATACAAAATTTAGAAAGGGAAGAAGAACCAGTGATTTATCAGACTTTTTGGAAGAGAGTACCTAATTTATAACTAAATTATATCTTTAACAGAAAATACAAAAAAAAAAAGGGTTAATCCAGTTTTTCGTCCCTAACCTTTACCATAAATATGGTTTTCGTCCCTCGCCGGAGCAAAGCGTGGGATTGGTCCCTATCTTTTGCCAAAATGATTGGTTTTAGTCCCTCCGGCTGTTTGGGTCAACGCCGGAGCTCCGGTATACCCATGTGGCGCTCCCAGATCGAATCATTAAACGACGTGGCAGCGACACATGGGCATACCGGAGCTCCGGTGTTGACCCAAACGGCCGGAGGGACTAAAACCAATCATTTTTGACAAAAGATAGGGACCAATACCACGTCTTGCTCCGGCGAGGGACGAAAACCATATTTATGGCAAAGGTTAGGGACGAAAAACTTAAATAAGCCAAAAAAAAACTAGGCAAATCAATCAATTAAACACGTAATCAATGAAATTATAAATTAAACCAATTCACCATGAAGGTGTTTATTAACAATTATAAAATCCAAGTCACTTGAAACAAGTTCATCTACATGTAATAGTTGTGCTGAGACGCCTATATAGCCCGGGAAAGCAAACCTCTGCTTGTTTTATTTGTTCTCAGTTCTCTGTACTTTTTCTTTCCTTATCCTTATCCTCCAACTCCTTGTAATTCCAAATCAGATCCTTATTTTATTAAAAATAGAAAAAACACCTAGAATAATTAATGCTTAAAACAAAGTACAAATAAAATTTTGAAATGAAGAGTGGTAACAACTTGCAAGCAATTAAAGATGAGGTAACAGAATCATCTTTTCCTTTACAAAGAGATACATGAGAGTTACTCAGGATTCATATGCAGTTGAAAAATGAATGGTATTATTGTCATTGGATTCAAGAAATAGATGAATGGAACAGCATGTCTACTGGACTAAAATCTTCTGGAGCTTACTTCTCTTGAAACTGTTATAATCTACTAATAATCTGCCTAGGATTTCCTCCTTCATTTCATCTAACATGGTTTTGAAAGTCAACCCCACGTGAAGAGTATGTGATGGGACTGCTCTTTCGAGAACCCTTACTCACAATCGCCGCTTTTTATTTACGGTTTGCTTCATCCTTCTTCTTGCGATTCGAGCCTGTTATCAGAATTTGGTTTAAGCAAATCCAATTTGCAGCATGCATGTGGTAAATAGGAGGAAAGAAAGGAATTTGGATTCCTGCCGTCAGGAAAATCCCGCATTCACAAGCATTTCTAGCCATTTGATCTTAAGATGTTTCACATTTTAAGTTATAATTAGTAACTTGAAATAGTAACTCATCCGAATGTGAGCCCTCTGATCGTTGATCAGACGACTCAAAATACTTGAATGCGTGATTTCACTTAGTGGAGAGAATTCAAATTCGAAAAGGAAGTAAGCAGAGGCAGTCTAACCAACTCTATGGCATCCTGGATGATTTTTTCAGGGATTAAAGTGATTGCTAGAGTGACAGTAAAGCTTATATCCACTCCATTTGATTCTTAAGCCAGCTACTTCTTCCCATCCTTTCTGGATAAATAGCATTTCTAACATCTAGGCTAAAATGATCAGGATCGATGAGACCATTACTGAGGCCCTGCAGCTCCCACCTTTTCTACAAAAGAAAAACAAATTTGAGCTATAATACAAAGTCATTCTCCGTCTTCAAATATATATAAAATCATAGACGTGCTTTCACCCAAAAGCTTAAGCTATTTATGCCGTTCAGTCCAGAATCAATTATAGCATCTAGAAGCTAATCACATAAACTTCTTCCCATAATTGATTTTGGCATCGGAACATGCTATCAATATCTCTAACAAGGATGAACTCTAAAATTTTTAATAAAAACAAGTTATAGAAGAACATATATTCCAAAGAAAGTTCTTACAAAATTAAGCTCAACAATTTTGGTCACATGATGTGGAATGTTAGGTGGGTAATCTTCTCCATTAGACTTGAATGATAACCTGACATCTGCTGCTGGGTGGAAACTCAAGAATAAGCATTGTATGGGGGGCATTTTGATCCTCCACTCTTCCTGCATACACATAACACAATAATACCACAAACATTTCAAAGTGGCAATAGCTTCATAAAGGTCCTTGCCTTCATATTTAACTAAGGAGAATCCATATAAGAATTAAGAAGGGAACATTCCTGTGCATACACAGACTCCCGAATTCATCTTGGTTTTCACAGACTAACCTTTTAAACGAGTTTTACAATATTTTTCCCCATTAAATAAATACTGGTGGCAACTACATTTTCATTGCAAAACCTTAAAAATCTTTATACCATTTCCCCATCGCCCATGATGATGAATGGAAAAAAGAAAATTTCCTGAAGAAACACAATTCCCTAGTTTCTTTCCCTTTCCAGATAACGAGTGAAAGATACCTCATTGAGCTGTTTCATTGATTTTTGGTCAGGAAACACTGTTCTGAAGACTCTGCTCTTGTCATCCATATATTGATCAAAGGAAGCCTGCGAAACAAATTAACATGTGTTTTAGACAAACTAGCTAGCATATAAGTTATAAGAGGAAGATGTAAGGGTGGAAAGTAAAACTAAAACTAAATACCCCAGGCAACTCATAAAGAGGAACATCAACAGTGCTTCTGTATCTGAATGAGGATTTTTTCTCATTTCTTATCACTGGGTATGATGCTGACTTTGTATGGCAATGCCCTCTAAGCACATGCTTCTTCAGTAACCGGGTTTGGAAATGAACCAACACTTGCCATAATATACATGAATGACACAATAATTGATATGTTTGTAGGCCTTTTCTTCTCAGTACTATATATTGCATGGCATGGTATTTAAATAAATTCATTCAGGTAAAGTTAAATTTAGGATGTTGATCTAAGTCCTAAATAATCATAATTATACATGGTTGGAGAATAGTAAACTATGATGGAGAAGTGAAAGGTGGATGGTATTTAGCTTTGGAAAGGTGTGGAAATTCAGTCCATAATAATTGGGTCCATGTGGCTCAAAACTTGTAGTTTAATTTGATGAACGATGATGTGAACTTTTGTGTGCAGACAACAACACATGCCAAGAAAGGATATTAGGCAAACCCCCTCTCCGGCCATCTCTCCCACGAGGCTCAGAACCGCTCGATTCATAATTAGGTATGAATGTTATACACTTCCCTTAATACAACTCATTATTTGTAGTTAAAAAGCAGACACCTTTCAGAAAATGAACTTTGAATAGAATAAGGGCACAAATTCCTTTTCCTTATAGTGCACAGCCTAATTGATCTATGTTGTAGTTTGATTCTTCTTTCGATTTTATTTAGGCTAGTAAGGCTTAATAGCATTTTGGTCTCTCACTTATCACGATTTGACAGTTCTAGTTCCTCAATAAAGTTATTAGCCTACAACGTCCCTCACGTTTACTAACTATTGCAGTTTTGGTTTTTTGTCAACTTTCATCCAATATTTAACGATTTTTAATTAAAAAATAAATTAAAAATAAGGCTTGAATTCTAATTAACAATTTTATGGTTTCTAGTTTTTTTTAATTAATTTTTTAATCAAAAACTGTCAAAAATTGAATGGAAGTTGACAAAAAACCAAAACTGCAACAATTAGTAAACATGGAGGACGTTGTAGGCTAATAAATTCCATGAGGACCAGAACTGCCAAATGATGATAAGTGAGGGACCAAAGGTGCTATTAAGCCTTTTTATTTATTACTCTTGCAAATTAGAATAAAAGCAGGGAGGTAGAATATCAGAAAAGACAATATCTTTCATTTTGGTACTCTGATAAATGAAAGCTTTAAAACCAACACAAGACTATTATGTATGCATGAAAAATTGTTTTGACTCCTCTTTTGCCCACAAATGCAATGTAAAAAATAATAAGTTAGTCTTCTTCACTTGCAGGGTTATGTCATCCATTGCCCTTTAACTATTTCATTGACAATAATTTTCTCTAGGCAGCACTAGCTTTAAAGTCGAGCATCAAGAGAAGGGAAAATTTACACTTCAACAGAAGCAACTAATTACCAATACATGTCTTTAAATGATATGGAGCAACTACAGGTAAAGTTCACAACAGATATTGTGGTTGCAAATGTTTCATCTCAAACATTTTCTATTCAATGCTAGAAATAATAAGAAATATTAAATGGAATGCTATTTCATTTGTAGCTGATTATGTAGTTCTTCCCTGCAATTCAATGAATATTGGTGATAAATATTATGATCTTCATATTAATCTATTTAACTTCTCCCGTTCAGCGTGCGGGCCAACATGTAGATTTATATTAATTACATACATCATTTCATAGTCCAATACTCATGTAATATCATTTATTTTTAAAAAAGTTGTTGTATTATCGTGCTATTACACATCAAATTCATATGTCATGGTATCCATGCTTTCTGGTAGTGTCTCCAACAATTTCTATGCAGAATATGGAATCCTCAAGGCCATTCTTTGAGCAAGCCTCTCTTTGGTTCAGGGTCAATGAAGCCATGCATGAGAAACTGTTCTGCTTCTTTATCCATTAATTGTCTAGCCCACTTTACTCGTTTGGATGGACAGCAACCCGGTCCAAAGCACCTGTACTTTTTATATGAAATTACTCTAAGCTTTTGTACTCAATAAACAACAATTTTGCATTGAAAGAAGTTTAAAATTATGTCAAATAACTCTTCTGTATGTTTAATGGGACAAGCATACATACACTTGGAAGAAGCAAAAACCCTGGCATATTTATGTCATGTAATTGGTAGCATATGTTGCATTATTGCGTCAAATCAAATTTATCTTTGTAACTTTCGGTAGGATTGCAATCTTCTGCCCACAAATGGGGTCTAATTTTCACCAATAAAATTTCGACATGCCAATTGTAAACCACCATGTAAGCTTGCAACTTCCCCACTTATGTCGTTTTTAATTGACATGACAATGTTTCATTAGTGTGACAGGAATTTGATCCCTTTTGGTAATATAGTATTTTTTTCTTATTATATGTTTTAGTTCACTATCTTAACTCATCCTATGTTTTCTCCGGTTATTGATTTAATGAGAAAAAAATTTAGGGCTTATATCAGCAACATCTAGAACTGCAAAATGGGAATGACATACCTGTATACATAGAAGCAAGCACTTCTTTCATTCTCAAATTTTCCCCAATTATTCCAACCAACATGCTTTATACATTGATCCATGTAAGTAAATGCAAAGACAACTCTTCCAAAAGGTCCCCATGGTCGTCCAAGATATGAATATGAAGTTCCTCCGTTACCTGTGATAACACATCTGCAACGGTACCAGAACAGAAATCATTCAATTGACATTGTTGTACGGAAAACATGTTCCTTATTAAGAAACTAGCTCTTTCTTTGACTTGTTGAACTTATGGAATAAAATGCAGTGATAGGTGGGAAGATGAGGTTGTTAAATGTTAACTCTAGACAAAGTCACACACCTCAGAAATACATAACCGGTTGTTTCCTGTGGAGATTTTCTGCTCTGTGCAGTTATGAACCCTGCAGACTTGCAGTGGATATGACAATGCTCCAAGAGTGCAGTGCTATTACCAAAAATGAAGTCCACACTTCCTTCAATATAACAATCTTTCAGATATTGTTTGCCATAATGCAAATACAGTGTGTCCTGCACCATAATCATTAAAGAAGTTTGTTCCCATGCTACAATACAAAAAGACATCATCCAACATAAAATTACTATTTTACAGTTCAAAGGAACTACGATTCACTCTGATACCATATTACAGTTTGTGCTAGGCCATACTCTAACCATTGCCATTATAAGTATTCCATTAGCCATATCTCTAGTCAATGTGAGACTTAACAATACATCACCATATAAGATATTGTATTTAGCCTCTCTAACTTATACATCAAGAGAGTGTGGCTACCTGCCAACCAAGGAATCTGCAATTATAGAATGCACATCTGTCTGCTGTTACCCTGACTGCCACTGCTTGCCCTGAACCCTTTGAGAAAAAAGAAGGAAAATGAATAATAAGATATGCAATCAGTGCACCAGTCAAAAATATTTTCTGCAGTTAGCTTATTACGACACTAAATGCTAAAATGCTATTTCAATACTCGTTAAAAAGTATGAAAACTAGAAAATTAACATATCCTGATGCACTTTTTTTTGTTGAAGAAGCACGTTGTTACTTCAACAAAATGTAACTATGGATGTACCCGTTTTCATACTTCCTAACGAGTATCCAAACAGACTCTAATTTGTATGGAAATTCAGAGAGAAACTATAACAACATCTATTGAATTTACACCCCTCAAATCCCAACTTTTCCCATGAGATCACTCATCATATATCAGATTTCTCTCTTTTCTTTCTTTCTCACCCAAAAAAAGGAAAATGCAAAGCTTCAAATTACAAAGGGCACCATTCAAGCTATTTATCTTTTCATTTAAAATTTGAAAGTTTCCAAATGATTAGCTCCTTGATGAACAATTTTTGTCAGACCCATCACAACAATCAAATTTCTCTACCTAAATGCACTCGTGCTAATTTACCAAGTCAACGTTATCCAACAAAGCAATCACAAAGAAACCAGCCAAGCCAACTCTAACCATTACCTCAGGGGAAGAATTCTCAAAAGTAATGTTCTCAGCAATAAAGTCCTCTCCTGCCACAATGATGCTTCCGCAACCAAAGGTTCCTGTCCCTATTACCCGATCACCCTGGAATAAAACTCACAAGTCACCACTCACCCCCAAGCAACAAAGCAATTTTGATATTTGACACATACCCATTTCCCTAAACGAGGAGAACACCAAAAAAAAAACACCTACTTGGTGGTGCTCGATTCTGGTGGCAGTGTTGTTCCATGTAAAAACAGTGTCCTCAGGGCGCACACCAACAAAGGTGATGAACTTCTTGGTCTTGGCCACGTACAGTGGCTGTCTGTAGATTCCAAGCGACACCCGAATCACCGTCCGGCGAGTGTTGCCGAGTGGCACTGCATCAATGGCTTCCTGCACCGTCCGGTAGTGTCCGGTTCCATCTTGTGGCACGGTCAACACTAAACCGTCCGGTATCAGTCTAATGAACCATACAGAATAGCATGTAAGCAAAGAGGTTCATTATCAAGTGTGGAGCAGAGGAAATAAGTATGTTGGTGATATAACAGCAAATTTCTGATCCACTCCAATCCAACCCATTAAACGATTAGAAAGGAGGATATGGTAGATGATAGACAATAATCTGTTAAACTGGGACAAAAAAAGTAATGTCATGAATTATCTAGAACTGTTCCCTTTTCTATTTTATTGGTTAGGCCTTAGGGTTTGTTATGGAAAAACTAGGAGGAATATGCACATAACTATGCCTATGCCCAAGCAGGGGCGGAGCCAGGGGGTGGCATACAGGTGCCACGGCCACCCCCATGATTTTATAACTCTCTTAAAAAAATTAACAATGACTAATTTATTACATGCTCTCAATTAAGTGATTCAAAAATAACATAGATGTACAAATGTCGATATCATAGCTTCTCGGCGCACAATTTTCTCAAGTTACTTTAATCTCAATATATATATACAATAAAAATTGGTGTGCACTCAATGATAGTAGACTAGTAAATAGATATACTAAGAGAAAAGAAATATGGTTTGGATGACAATTAATACTCTGTTAATTTTTTAAGGATAAATTGTAAGTGACTTCAAAAGAAATATGCATCTTTTTTATTTGATTTTGGCCCCAGTCAACCTACAAAACTGGCTCCGCCACTGTGCCCAAGAGATCCCTATCAGCAAATGATTGCAATCTCTTGTGACCCAACAACTATATTTCTTCTGTCTTCCATTTATAGAAATTTTGAATGAACTCAGCAAAATACTTTTTCCATCAAAGATACATGGACAGCCATTATATTACAAAACAGTCAGGACTTGTTGGCAGAAATCAGAGTCTCATGACATTTATACCTTTCGCGAAGATAAAACATCTCCTCATGGATGGATGCAACTGTATCATATAGCTTCTTCAACTCAAATTCCATTACCTAAACAATGGGAAGTAACAACATATTAGATACCAAAATACTTAGATCTATAGACCCAAAACACCTTACAAGGGTGAAAAAACTTAAACCAGTATAAGAAACAGATCACTAGTTAGTGACTATTTACATAAAACTTTGTAGGTTAACAGCGAATATAAAAAACAGGAGTTGAATGACAATGATATAACAAATGTTCGTGTTAGTGGGATTTGACATAGTAAGCAGGAAAGATACTTGCCGAACAGTAAATAACTGGTTAACTAGTTGAATTCACGCTTCTTAACACTAAATCTGGGCTACTGGTACATCCTTTCTCATACAAGCTATGTCAGTTTCTTGGTTTCTCTATGAACACAACTCAAACTTGATTTTCCAAAAGTTCCATTGACTGAGCGTTTTATAGAAAGATCTTGTGCAATTCATCATAGATAAACTTTTTTAATAAAAAAGTTAAATTGGCAAAGATTTCAGAAGATCAATAATGGAAACCAAGAACATAGTGATACTATTCCTATATTAATATTATTCACATCGTCAACGAGTTGCCAATCAAAGCAAGACAGTGCTGCTTTGTATCAGAGCTTTCCAGCTAGAATGAGAGGACACCAGTATAGCATTAGTTAATCAATACTGTAGGTGTCCGAAGAGCACACCATAACTTTATTTGGGCAGTGTGTAATATTCGAAATATCATTCAGGCAATATGTCTAAAGGAGTTGTAAATTGATCCACCAGGTGGGTTTACCAACATGGTTCAGAATAAAGCTATTCCGCTCTATCAAAAATCAAAAAAATTCAATGAACTCATTTAGAGAGCAATGCTTTTGAATAGTTTTTTTGCAAAGTTTAGCACCATTGTATCGCTGATCAATGTAATACAGATTCAACAAAGTTTTCCTTTGGCAGCAAGCTTCCTAATACAGCCCTCCTCAATATTAAGGCTTGGGATCGGCAACAGAGAGTTAAAATGCAACAACAATAACAAAAATTACCACATACCAATTGGCACACATATAAATCCCAAGTCAAGGAACAACAGAATGCTACTTACTTCAACCTGCCCTTTCTTGGCAACCTTGGACCAGTCTTTGGCAGCAACCCCAGTTCTCCAATCGAATTCAATGGTCACAATTGAGACGCCAGCCCTACTATCCGGTATCCAAAAGCAAGCTGTGTAGTCGCCGTCCTCAGCTGCAGTAAATGCAAAATTACCAGAATCCACCTGATCCCCATGGTGGTAACTGTTCTCATAAGGAGAACTCACCTTGCAAACCACACATGATAACAAAGTCAACCCTCTAGACAAACCACAAGATCCCATTGGTGGCGACTCTTTCTGATTTTCAACCTTTTATTCGTCGTCCCGATGCGACCCCGGTTGCGACACATACTCAGATCTTGAAGATGAAGATGAGGATTCTGATGATTTAGAGAGTCCATCTGAAGGAGAAGGAGAGGGAAGGACAAGGAGATACCCCAAGTTTAGGCCTGCAGGAGATGGTGATGGTGTGAAATTTGTCCTTAGTCAGGTATTTAACAGTAAGGATATTTTTATTCATGCTGTTAAGGAATTTGCTCTGCAACCGAAGAAAGATCTGAAAATAGTGAAAAATGACAAGAAGAGGGTGGTTGTTAATTGTGTGCTGCCCATTTAATTTGAGAATCAGTAAAACAAATAACAGGCACTACTTCCTGCTTGTAACATATGTGGCTGCTCACAATTGTTGCAGGTAAAATCTAATCTTCCTATATTTGTTTTGTACTTTTTTAAATTTTATTTTGACATTTGGAATGGTTTTTATTTTGTTCCAGGTCTGCATCAAATAGGCAGGCTAAGACTCTTTTTATGGCTAGACTCTTTTTATGGCTAGAAAGTTTATGCATTTTCTCAGGCACAGTCTTAACTTGAGCATACCTGGATTAATTGAAGAAGCAAGGAGTAGGTGGAGTATACATTTTGGGGTGGTGGAAAGCTTACAGGGCAAAAGTCAAGGCTCTAGAGATGATTCAGGGTGCATGTACTGATCAGTACAACCACTTGAGAAATTATCTTCATGAACTGCTGAGAAGCAATCCTGGCAGCACTGTAATCATCAAGAGTGAGGAGGGACCTAAAGGGCCAGTGTTCATGAGAATATATGTTTGTTTGGCTGCAACAAAACAGCCTTTGCAAACACATGTAGACCACTAATTGGTCTAGATGGATGTTTTTTGAAAGGCACTTATGGAGGGTAGCTCCTAGCAGCTGTAGGGAATGATGGAAACAATCAAATGTTTCCAATATGCTATGCTGTGGTGGAGGCATAAACTAAGAACTCTTGGAACTGGTTTGTGAGTTTGTTGTTGGAGGATCTAGACCAAATTAAGAAGAAAAAGTGAGTTTTTATCTCTGATCAGCAGAAGGTAAAATCTAATCTTCCTATTTATGTTTTGTACTTATTTAAATTATGTTTTGACATTTGGAATGGTTTTTATTTGCAGGGTTTAGTTCCTACTCTGCAGGAGCTCATTCCTGATGTTCACCACAGACTATGTGTGAAGCATATCTATGGTAACTTCAGGAAGAAATATCCAGGATCAGAATTGAAAGTGACATTGTGGAAGGCAGCCAGGGCAAGCACAGTGCAGGAGTGGAAGCAAGAAATGGAATTGATGAAGGCATTTAGTGAAGAGGCTTACAATGACATGATGAGGTTGCCAGCAAAGCAGTGGGCAAGATCAGCCTATAGCACAGACACAAGATGCGATTTGCAGGTCAACAATATGTGCGAGGCATTTAATATGGCAGTGTTGGAGCATGGGGACAAGCCCATCATTTCTCTGCTAGAGGGGCTGAAGTTTTGCATCAACAATAGGATTGTCAAGCAAAGACAATTGATGCTGAGATGGAAGACTTCAACCATATGTCCACTGAAGGTTGGAATTCTCCAAGAAAGCAGCTGACAAATGCCAGGCCATTTGGAATGGTTCTAATTCTTATGTTGTAGATCTGCAAGAAAGGACATGTTCCTGTAGGAGATGGCAGTTAACAGGCATTCCTTGCTCACACTCCATTGCATGTATGTGGTTTGCACGCCAGAACCCTGAGAATTATGTGGATCCAAGCTACAGGTAAATTACAATTGTAGTTCTAATTGTTGTAGTTCTGAATTAATTATGGTTAATTGTAGTTCTATTTGTAATTGTCGTTGTTCAATTTGTAATCCCAGGAAATCAACTTTTCTAGAAACATATTCCTATCTGATTAAAGCCCAATAATGGGCCTAAGCTATGGCCAGAAGATCCTGCCCCGCCCCTTAACCCTCCCTTTGTAAGAAGAGCTCCTGGGAGGCCAGAAAAGGCTAGAAACAAGGCAAATGATGAGAAGAAGAACCCTACAAAGTTGAAGAAATGAGGCTTTGCACTGAAATGTAGAAGATGTGGAGGACAAGGGCACAATGTAAGAACTTGCAAGGCCAAGGACCTAGCTGACAGAGAGGTTCCTGTTGGAGGGAATAAGGTTTGATACTTGTCCATTGCATGTATTCTTATATCTATTCCTATTTGTAATATTGTTGTTCTCATGGATATTTTCTAATTTTGCAGGATAACCCTACACTACTGCAGCCTGAGCATAGGGATGTGCAAACTACTCAAAATGCAACTCAGGATGCACCTCCAGTGAGCCAGACCCATGGTGAACCTCCTCTTAGCCAATCTCAGCCTCCACAGGCTCCATAGTCTCAGCCTCCACAGGCTCAAAGTATTCAAGCTGGATCAAATGAGGCTGACAAAGCTAAGGGGAAAGGAAAAGGGAAAGTGAAACAGCCAGCCAATGGGAAACAGGGACAAAATGCTAAGGGAGGAAAGAAGAGGAAGCTTGGAGAAGTTAGTGGATCAAAGTAGGCTTAAGTGACAATTGAGCAATGTGACTCTTTTTAATGTTTTTGTAATGTGGTTTAGGCCTAAGTGCCAATTGAGAAATGTGACTCTTTTAATGGTTTCTGTAATGTTGTTAAGGCCTAAGTGCCAATTGTGTACTCTACTGTGGGTGTTTGATGACAAATGAAGGCCTAAGTGCCACTGTTATTTTGTTGAATCAGTGCAATAATTTTGTGTGTTATTTTGTGTGTTACTTCATGACAATTGAAGGCCTAAGTGCCAAAGTTACTTTGTGTGTTGCATGACAAATGAAGGCCTAAGTAGCATTGTAATTTTGTGTGTTACATTACAAGTGGCAGAGTCCTTGTTCTCTTAATCTTGGCAGAGTCTTTCAATTATGTGTTTATGTTCACATTTCAAATTGTACATAAAAATGACATAAAGAGATGGCTAAAATACTACAGGTCTCTAATTCATTCATGAAATACCACAAGTTTACATTGCATCAAAATCTCAATTTCATACATAACAACATAACAACTACAACAAATTACCTAGGCAAACATCTAATTTTCCTATTTGTTTACATAAGCAAACAACAACAAAATCATCAAAACGATACAAGTCCCCAAAGAAATCTCCAACAGCCTTTCCTTCTTCTTCATAGCATCAATCTTCCTCAACAGTGTACCAATAATTTTCTTCTCCCTTGCAATTTCTTCATCAGACCTATCATATTTTACTACTCTATGATATTCATCACATCAAACAAAGAATCTGCAGACTCTCTTGCCATGTATCTGCAAATACAGAAAAACAGAGCACATAAGAGAGCAGATAACAGATCTATGAGAGCAAGGAGAAGACAATGGATAAGAACGCGAACCTTGAACAGTCCACAACCGTAAAATTTTCGCCTAGGGTTATCATCGGTCCAGGATGTTACAACAGGAGCATCAAAACTACAATCACAAATCGGACCTCCATTCCTCCTCTGTGAACAAGAATACGAGCCAGAACTTTGAGACCCACCTCCCATTTCCTTCCACCCTTCGCTTCGAAGAGCTCGCATAGCCTTCTTCTTCGTTCTTCAGATCGTGATTCAGAGGGAGAGACAAGGAATCAAAAACACCTCTTTTAATGGGTCGGGTGAAGAAGATGATGGGAGGAGATGACCGTTGTAGCTTGGTTGAGTCACGTAAGAAGCACATGTTTGTCCAATCATCACTCTCTCTCCTGAATGGTCAGGTGAGACACGCGTGAGGGAGCCACGCCAACTTCTCACGTTAGTTTTCTCACGGAAGGCAAACGGCAGACCAAAAGTGCAACAACATGTATAGTTGGAGGACGTTTTTTTGCTAATTTTGAAGTTTGGAGACGATTTTCGCAGGAAGGCGATAGTTGGGGGACCAAAAGTGCAATTAAGTCTTTTTTGAAATGAATATTGTTATCATTGACAATTACGAAAAACAATTAAAAAAGCAATACATCTGATGAAAATAAAACTAAAATAAAACTGAAAAATAAATTCAACATAAAAAAGTATAAAGAAATGATATTTTTTTATCATATTGGATAATGTTTGGGATTCAAATTTGCAATTTTTTTTGACGGTCAAATTTGCAAATTGATTCAATTTTATTAAAGCAAATTGGCTTCAATATATTTTTTCAAATTGGCTTCAATGTGTTTTTCGTCACCACAAATATAGCATATGCTGGTTTTAAGCAGTAGAAATTCTTATTTGTTTTTTTTAAATGGAAATTCTTATTTGTTAATCACAGGAAATATATAAAGTTAACCTTTTAAATCATTTTTTCACTGAATGATGGCTCACACTTTCTACTTGAGATTTTTATTTGATGTGGCATTGTGAACCCACCCAACTACACCACTCGTTACCATGTAGACTTTGCAGACAAGAAGCACATGGGAAATTCAAACTGCGCAAAAAAAATGAATATGGAGACTCATGTTCCCATCCCTTTGTTTTTGACCTATCCCCCATTTCGTCTTCCACTTTATTCTGGGAATTGGGTTTGCCACCCCACCTATTGGGTTTGGCACCCCACTTTATTAAATACGGAATTTAAAGTTCCGTATTCATCGTATTTGTTGTCACTTTTGGTTGTCTTGCATTTTGTCCAAAACAACCTGATGTCGAAGCAGATGCTGTGACATCTGCCTTTGTGTAGCATGGGACATCGGTCCTTGACCTGAAGTGTTGTTGTGTGCCCTGGAAATCCGGAAGTATATTAATTGTGGATATTTACGGATTAAGTAGCTGTATCTTGGCTATTTAATGTGGGCTGGTTTATTTGTTGAAGCAATCTTTGATTGGAGATTTGTTTCTATTGTATTAATGGTGATTCTATTGTGAACGCAATCTACATTAAGGGAGATTGCATTCTGATTTGTTGGACCTGTTGCTTCAGCCCATGCAAAAACCCTAGTGCCGCCACTACTGCTGCTGAAGCCTATAAATATGAAGACCTAAAACGTGAAGATGTACCGAAGCTTTGAGAGAAGAATATCAAGTGTTTTAGGATTGTTATTTGTGAGTTGTTCTTTGTCCTTGTGTTCTTTGTGAACTAACCTTGCTCATTGATTCTATAAGGCAAGGTTATGTTCTGTGTTCTTGAGTGATATAACTCTGATTGTTATTGTTCTTACCAATCACTGTGGCAGTGATTGAGAGAAAGTGAGAGGGGCTCTCATACTTAGGTCGATACACTAAGTAGAAAAACACTGGGTAGATTAGGAAAAGAACTATGAACTGTGGTGTTCATGAGTGTCTGTAGTTCCTATATCTTGAGATAGTGGATTTCCTTTCTTTGGGTGCAAACCCTCAAGACGTAGGTGAAGTTTCACCGAACTGGGTTACCAACTTTGGTGTTGTGCTTTGTGTTCTTTAGATTATTGTTGTTTACTGTTGTTCAGTTGTTGAGGCAATTGCCTAAGCATCGCGTAGGACATTTGCCATACGGGAACCAGAATTTCAATTGGCATCAGAGCAGGCACCCTGTTCTGTTGGGTGAGCTCCAGGGAGATAGATTCAGTTCTCATGGACAACAAGGAGGGAGGATCAGTCAATAGGCCACCCATTCTGGATGGTACTAACTATGACTATTGGAAAGTGCGTATGACTGCATTTCTCAAGTCAATTGACAGCAAGACTTGGAAAGCTATTGTCAAAGGCTGGAAGCATCCAACAAAGGAATCAACTGAAGGAAGCTCCGGTGCAACCACTGAGAAACCAGAGGAAGAATGGACAAAGGAAGAAGATGAAGCTGCTATGGGAAACTCTAAAGCCTTGAATGCGATCTTTAATGGTGTTGACAAAAACATGTTCAGACTCATCAACACATGTACTGTTGCAAAGGAAGCCTGGGATATTCTGAAGACTGCACATGAAGGAACTGCTAGAGTGAGGATGTCTAGACTTCAAATGCTTACCACTCAGTTTGAAAACTTGAGGATGACAGAAGAAGAGACAATTTCAGAGTTTCATATGCGTGTACGTGATCTGGCCAACTCATCCTTTGCCTTGGGAGAACCTATGTCTGATGAAAAACTGGTAAGAAAAATTCTGAGATCTCTGCCCAAGAAGTTTGCTATGAAGGTCACTGCAATTGAGGAAGCTCAAGACATTGGAAGCATGAAGGTAGATGAACTTATTGGATCTTTGCAAACGTTTGAGTTGACTTTTGACAAGACTGAGAAGAAGAATAAGAGCATTGCTTTTGTGTCAAACACTGATGAGGATGATGATCTTGAGTGTGATAGTGGAAATCTCTCTGAAGCTCTGGCTCTTCTTGGAAGGAAGTTCAACAGAGCCTTAAGAAAGATTGATAAGAAATCGAAGACTAATGTCCAGGACATGAGGTTCGACAACCCAAGATCTGCAAATTTTCAAAGGAAGGCAAGAGAAGATGAGAAGTCTGGTCAGACTAAAGGAGTACAGTGTCATGAATGTGAAGGATATGGTCACATCAGAACAGAGTGTGCTACCTATCTGAAAAAGCAGAAGAAAGGCATGGTGGTGACATGGTCAGATGAAGACACTGATGAGGAAGATGAGATTACTGCCAACAAAGTTACAGCCTTCTCTGGAACAATTGATGAATCTGATTCTAGTGATGAGGAAATAACTGATGAAGAATTGGCTGAAACCTATAGGTTACTACATAACAAGTGGAAGGAAGCATGTGAGCATGTGAGAGAGCAAGAAAGCGAGATAAAGCAATTAACTACTCAAAATGAGAAGCTATGTGAGATTGGCAGGAAACTAAAAGATGAACTCAATGACTGGAAGTCAAAGCTTGAAGATATTGATACTCTTGAAAAGGTGAAACTCATGAAGATTAATGCTGAGTTGGAAGATGAAATAGCTTCTTTGAAAAACAAGCTTGAAACCACACACAAATCCCTTAGGATGCTGAATAATGGTTCAGATATGCTTGATGAGATTCTCAAGGAAACACGCAAACAAGGGAGAAGCTTGAAGGGTATTGGTTTTGATTACAAGACTGCTAACAAGGAAGGTCATAAGAGTCCAAAGAAATTTGTGAGTGCTGTAAAACAATCTGAGTTCAATAAGCCAATCATCAAACTGATGTCAGATCCGATGTCTCAGCATGTGCCTCAACATGTGACTACTCAGTACAGAAATGTTAGAAGTGCTCCTTGGAGATGTCACTACTGTGGAAGAAATGGTCATATAAGGCCTTACTGTTTCAAGTTGTATGGTTATCCTCAAATATCAAGTCTGCCAAGAAGCTCTGAGAACACTCAAGTGAAAAGAAGATGGATACCCAAGGGTGAAGTCTCAAGTCTGATTGCTCACACTTCTTTTAGAGTCTCATCAAGGGAAGATTGGTATTTTGATAGTGGTTTCTCGAGACATATGACAGGAGACAAGAGCTATTTGGAAAACATCAGGGGACACACCAGCAGCTATGTCACCTTTGGAGATGGAGCTAAAGGAAAAATCAAAGGAATTGGTAGGCTTGTGGGTTATGAATCACCTAATCTAACTGATGTGTTGCTTGTGAAAGGACTGACAGCCAATCTAATCAGCATAAGCCAACTCTGTGATAAAGGACTTGATGTGAAATTTAGCAAAACAGAATGTGTTGTCACTAAAGATGATGAAGAAGTAGTAATGAGGGGGGTCAGATCCAAGGATAATTGCTACATGTGGATCTCAGAAGAGAAGTCTCATTTCTCAAGATGCTTGTTATCAAAGGAAGATGAGTTAAATCTCTGGCATCAAAGACTGGGCCATCTTAATCTCAAGAGTATGCAGAAAGTCATCACTGAAGAAGCTATCAGAGGACTGCCTAAGCTAAAGCTTGGTGAAGGAAGAGTGTGTGGTGAATGTCAGATAGGCAAACAAACCAAGATGTCACACAAGATGCTCCAGCATCAGACTACAACAAAGTTACTTGAGCTCTTACACATGGATCTCATGGGCCCTATGCAGGTTGAAAGTCTAGGAGGAAAGAGGTATGTATTTGTTTGTGTTGATGACTTTTCTAGGTACACCTGGGTGGACTTCATCAGAGAAAAATCTGACACATTTGAGATCTTCAAGAATCTTTGTCTAAAACTTCAAAATGAAAAGGGCAGTGCCATTGTAAGGATTAGGAGTGATCATGGTAAGGAATTTGAAAACTCCAAGTTCTCTGAGTTCTGTGGATCAGAAGGTATAAGTCATGAGTTCTCTGCACCAATCACACCACAACAAAATGGTGTAGTTGAGAGGAAGAATAGGACACTGCAGGAATCAGCTAGAGTAATGCTACATGCTAAGAAGATTCCCTATCAGTTCTGGGGTGAAGCCATGAATACTTCTTGCTATATACATAACAGAGTCACAATTAGAGCAGGAACATCAGCTACTCAGTATGAATTATGGAAGGGAAGAAAACCTACAGTAAAGTATTTTCATGTGTTTGGAAGTAAGTGTTATGTACTTGCTGATCGAGAACAAAGAAGAAAGCTAGATCCTAAGAGTGATGTGGGCTTATTCATGGGATATTCTACTAATAGTAGTGCTTACAGGGTGTATAATCTTCGCACAAAGACCATGATGGAATCATTCAATGTGATTGTAGATGATCAGCCAAGTGAAGCACAGGAAAATGTGTTGGTAGAAGATGAAGATGTTACTGAAGGTGCAGATGTGCCAGCAGATGACCTGAACATCGAGCCTGAATCATGGAAACTGTTCAAGATGATAAGATGGCTACTTCTAACAAAGCTCCCTCAATTAGGATTCAGAAGATACATCCACAAGAAAACATCATAGGTGATCTTCATGAAGGAGTCATTACTAGATCCAGAAACTTCATTGCTCATGCTTGCTTCATATCCAAACTGGAACCCAAAAATGTCAATGAGGCTTTGACTGATGAATACTGGATTAATGCAATGCAAGAAGAACTGGACCAGTTCAGAAGTGCTGATGATAGAAAAAGTACATCAGGAGGATGTTTCTTTCTTGGAAATAACCTGATCTCATGGTTTAGCAAAAAGCAGAATTGTGTTTCCTTATCTACAGCAGAAGCTGAATACATTGCAGCAGGAAGTAGTTGTACCCAGTTAATGTGGATGAAACAAATGCTCAAGGAATATGATGTTGAACAGGATGCCATGGCATTGTACTGTGACAATCTCAGTGCTATTAATATTTCCAAAAATCCAATTCAGCATAGCAGGACTAAACACATTGACATTCGACATCATTTTATCCGGGATTTAGTTGAAGACAAGATAATCACTTTGGAGCATGTGACTACTGAGAAGCAGTTGGCTGATATTTTCACAAAACCCCTTGATGCATGCACATTTGAGAAGTTAAGAGGAAGTCTTGGAATTTGCTTAAGTGAAAGCCTATAGCAATCAGCGCACAAAATGATGTTAACGGCTAGTTTTCATTTAAACATCATTAACTGCCGTTGTGATGTCAGCAGAGAAGTTACCATCTCTTCAAGCAACTGCCCTATAACTACCTATCTCAACGGGCATTTTGTCTTCACCTATCATTCTCTTGTGTTTCTGTTTACAAGAATCTCTGTGTTTCTCTCCATTGTTCTCTGTTTGCCTTGTTCTGTCTCGATTACTTTCACAATGTCTCAGTCCTCAGGAAAGAATGATTCCGGAGATGCCAAGGCTGTGTCACCAACAAGTATGGTGTGCGATTCATGGGTCTGAAAAGTGGGTCCTCAGAAACCACTTCATCCAAGAATGAGAAACCACTATCCTACTCAAGGAAGAAAGGGCGAACACCAACAAGGAAGTTGTACAAATCAAAGGCTCCTGAAGAGGATTCCACTCCTGTCATTCTTGAAGATGTTCCCTCTGACGAAGAAGAACCCTTTCATGATGCTCCTGCAAGTATCAACGAAGAAGAAACCTCAATGGGTTCCGATCACAATGATGGGCCCGATGTTGAGGCATCTGCACCACAGGACGTTGATGTCTCTCTTGAAACCCCAATTTCTGAAAATCCTGATGTTGAGGATGTGATTGCAGAAGAAGTCATTCCCACTGCAACTGCTGTGTCTCCTTCATCTTCCAAGAAGGGTGTATCCTCTGAGGAAACCCATTCTGATATTCCCAGTCAAGTCCCTGTTCAGACCATCTCTGATGATGATGGTTCTGATGATGATGATGATGTTCCTATGACAGCAACCTTTTCTGAAAGTGTTGCTGCAAGATTGAAAAGAAAAAGAAGGGCCTCTGTGTCTGAAACCCCTTCGTCAGCCCCACAAAAGAAGACAAAATCCACTCCTGCCACTTACAAGTCAAGGCAAGTGGATGTGAAAGGTAAAGGTAAGGAAAAGGTTGTGAAGAGTAAGGGGAGAGAAAGAAGAAAGCTCCTGTTGTGATTTCTGAGTCTGAGTCAGATGTTGAAGCAGATGTCCCAGACATCGTGCCTGCTGAGAAGAAGAAGTTTGCTGGAAGACGCATTCCAAAGAATGTATCTGCAGCCCCTCTTGACAATGTCTCTTTTCACTCTGAAGAAAATGTTTTGAAGTGGAAATATGTCTATCAAAGGAGATTTGCTCTTGAAAGAGAGGTTGGGCCTGATGTGATAGAATGCAAGGAGGTTATGGTCCTGATTGAGAAGGCTGGGCTGACAAAGATTGTTCTCCAAGTTGGGAGATGCTATGAGAAGCTGGTGAAGGAATTTGTGGTGAATTTGTCTGTGGAAGTAGGACTTCCTGAAAGTGCGGAGTACAAGAAAGTGTATGTAAGGGAAAAATGTGTGAAATTTTCCCCTGAAGTGATCAATAAAGCACTTGGTAGAAGTGTTGCTGTTGTGACTGCTGAAGAACCATCCTTGGATGTGATTGCCAAGGAATTGACTGTTGGCCTAGTTCAGAAATGGCCCAAGAAGAAGCTCTTGCCCACTGGGAATCTGAGTATGAAATATGCAATCCTCAATAGGATTGGGGTTGTGAATTGGGTGCCTACCCAACATACTTCTACCATCTCTACCATCCTTGCCTGGTTAATTTACAAGATTGGTACTATGGCTCCTATTGATTTTGGTACTTTTGTTTTTGAACAGACCTTAAAGCATGCAGAAACATGTGCTGTGAAGTTGCCTGTGTCTTTTCCTTCTCTTATCACATAGATCATTATGCAGCAGCATCCCAGGATTGTTAGGGATGATGAAGAGGCTATGCCTAAGGGTGCTCCAATCACTTTGGATCATCGCCTGTTTTCTGGGCCACATGTCCCAGACATTGTTGTGCCATCCAGCAGGACATTTGCCTCTGCTTCAGTGAATAAGTCTAGCAGAAGGGCAATCATTGATGAATTGCAGGCTGTTACTAAGGCTCTTCAGGAGACCATCATTGTGAGTTCTGCTAGGAAAATCAAGGTGGATGAGCTGTTGTTGAAGTTGCAAGAGGAAGAAGCTCAGGAAGGTGAAGCAATTGCTGCAAATGCTGCTGATACAAATCCTGCTGAGGAGGAAGGATCTGAAGAGAGTGGTGAAGAAACTGAGGGGGAGGAATCTAGTTCTGATGATTAGATCTTGTTGCATTTTCTGCTGTTTGTGTTTGTTTTTATTGTTTGACTGTATTTTGGACACCCTTTGCAAATTTGTGCAAAAAAGGGGGAGTAGTTAGTGTTTGTTGCTATGGTCTGTACTAATCTGATCTGATCTGAAGACTACACTCAAGAACTCAAGGTGATTAGTTATGTACTGTCTGTTTCTGTTGAAGACAAGTTATGTTGATTGTTCTCCAAGTTGTTGCTACTGCTAGTTAGCGTCTGATGTTACTTGTTACTAGTTGCCTACTAGTTATTCTGCCATTGTGTGCATCAAGAAGTTATCATTGGTGTGCTAGGTGTTTGTGTGTTGTGGGCTGCACCATTTGAGGGGGAGTTCCGCTGCTAAGGGGGAGGTTTGTGTATCTTCTCAGTTACTCAAGATGTTCAAGTTGTTTTAGACAAAATTTGACAAAGGGGGAGATTGTTGTCACTTTTGGTTGTCTTGCATTTTGTCCAAAACAACCTGATGTCGAAGCAGATGCTGTGACATCTGCCTTTGTGTAGCACAGGACATCGGTCCTTGACCTGAAGTGTTGTTGTGTGCCCTGGAAATCCGGAAGTATATTAATTGTGGATATTTACGGATTAAGTAGCTGTATCTTGGCTATTTAATGTGGGCTGGTTTATTTGTTGAAGCAATCTTTGATTGGAGATTTGTTTCTATTGTATTAATGGTGATTCTATTGTGAACGCAATCTACATTAAGGGAGATTGCATTCTGATTTGTTGGACCTGTTGCTTCAGCCCATGCAAAAACCCTAGTGCCGCCACTACTGCTGCTGAAGCCTATAAATATGAAGACCTAAAACGTGAAGATGTACCGAAGCTTTGAGAGAAGAATATCAAGTGTTTTAGGATTGTTATTTGTGAGTTGTTCTTTGTCCTTGTGTTCTTTGTGAACTAACCTTGCTCATTGATTCTATAAGGCAAGGTTATGTTCTGTGTTCTTGAGTGATATAACTCTGATTGTTATTGTTCTTACCAATCACTGTGGCAGTGATTGAGAGAAAGTGAGAGGGGCTCTCATACTTAGGTCGATACACTAAGTAGAAAAACACTGGGTAGATTAGGAAAAGAACTATGAACTGTGGTGTTCATGAGTGTCTGTAGTTCCTATATCTTGAGATAGTGGATTTCCTTTCTTTGGGTGCAAACCCTCCAGACGTAGGTGAAGTTTCACCGAACTGGGTTACCAACTTTGGTGTTGTGCTTTGTGTTCTTTAGATTATTGTTGTTTACTGTTGTTCAGTTGTTGAGGCAATTGCCTAAGCATCGCGTAGGACATTTGCCATACGGGAACCAGAATTTCAATTGGCATCAGAGCAGGCACCCTGTTCTGTTGGGTGAGCTCCAGGGAGATAGATTCAGTTCTCATGGACAACAAGGAGGGAGGATCAGTCAATAGGCCACCCATTCTGGATGGTACTAACTATGACTATTGGAAAGTGCGTATGACTGCATTTCTCAAGTCAATTGACAGCAAGACTTGGAAAGCTATTGTCAAAGGCTGGAAGCATCCAACAAAGGAATCAACTGAAGGAAGCTCCGGTGCAACCACTGAGAAACCAGAGGAAGAATGGACAAAGGAAGAAGATGAAGCTGCTATGGGAAACTCTAAAGCCTTGAATGCGATCTTTAATGGTGTTGACAAAAACATGTTCAGACTCATCAACACATGTACTGTTGCAAAGGAAGCCTGGGATATTCTGAAGACTGCACATGAAGGAACTGCTAGAGTGAGGATGTCTAGACTTCAAATGCTTACCACTCAGTTTGAAAACTTGAGGATGACAGAAGAAGAGACAATTTCAGAGTTTCATATGCGTGTACGTGATCTGGCCAACTCATCCTTTGCCTTGGGAGAACCTATGTCTGATGAAAAACTGGTAAGAAAAATTCTGAGATCTCTGCCCAAGAAGGTTAGTTCACAAAGAACACAAGGACAAAGAACAACTCACAAATAACAATCCTAAAACACTTGATATTCTTCTCTCAAAGCTTCGGTACATCTTCACGTTTTAGGTCTTCATATTTATAGGCTTCAGCAGCAGTAGTGGCGGCACTAGGGTTTTTGCATGGGCTGAAGCAACAGGTCCAACAAATCAGAATGCAATCTCCCTTAATGTAGATTGCGTTCACAATAGAATCACCATTAATACAATAGAAACAAATCTCCAATCAAAGATTGCTTCAACAAATAAACCAACCCACATTAAATAGCCAAGATACAGCTACTTAATCCGTAAATATCCATAATTAATATACTTCCGGATTTCCAGGGCACACAACAACACTTTAGGTCAAGGACCGATGTCCTGTGCTACACAAAGGCAGATGTCACAGCATCTGCTTCGACATCAGGTTGTTTTGGACAAAATGCAAGACAACCAAAAGTAACAACAGTAGGTCTTGGTCGCTATCATCATCTGCAATGCTAGCCCAAGTCTTTTTAGGAAGTTCAGTTAAGCCTTGTTCTTGGAAGGCCTGAAGGGTTTGGATTGGGAAGGCATAATCTGCCTTAGTTTGTTTAGGTTGGGTGGAAGACCCGGATTGGTTGTGGGTAGATGACCCAGACTGATTGATAGAAATCATCTTACCTTTATTCTAGCTGCTTCCCCTTCCTCTGGAGGAAGAGGTTCTGGAGGCCATTCTAGCCTCTTCCCTGTAGATATTCACGGGTGAGATAGTCAGGGAGAGAGTTTGCTGAGCCTTTGATATATTCTATGTCAAAATCAAAAACACTCAAAATAGCTTGCCATCTAGCAAAAATTTGTTTTGAAGCTAGATTTTTAACATCCTTTTGTCATATATCCTTTGCAGATTTACAATCTACACGGACTAAATTTTTTTGATTAATCAAATCTGATTGAAACTTTGTTTTAATTATTGGGACTATGTTAGAGCTTGGGAAAATACCATCCTTGGCCTTCAAAACAAAAATTTTAGGCATTCCTGGTATAATCTCCATCTTCTCCTCTAATGGGGTTATTTTCATCATCATGTTTGATGGCTGACAGGACTTGGAGTCTTTCTTCTTCAGTGAGATAGTTATCCCACCAACCTTTGAGTTGATCGCAGAATCCTGCTATGAGGATTTCTACAATTAAGTTTTCTGGACTGTTGTTTGAAGTTGCATAGGCTGTAGCAACCATTGTCATATTTTGGTGATCCCATATTCGTTCTCACCATCAATGTTCCATTCATAGATATTGTTGGCACTGAAACTCTTGAAATTAGAAGAATCTTTTTCTTCCAATAATAAGTCAGGAGCAGTGGCCCTCTGGTAATAGAGTTTGGTCCCTTTTCTCCATTGGTTTCCTGGATTGTGCATGACAGGGCTGATTTTAGGTAAATCCTCAACAGGTTCTATTGAATTCAAAGTGTTTAAGGATTGTAACTTTGAGATGGATAAAACAATTGCTAAAACCTTTTTTTTGACAGTAGAATAATTCTGCTGAGCAGGATTCCAATGTTTTGAAGTAAAAGTAATAATTTGTTCTTTGTCCAAGCCTCTCTGTTTCGAGATGCCTCCAAAGCCAATATCAGACGCATCAGTTTCAACAATTTTAAAGGCTTGGGGATTTGGTAAATAAAGACAAGGAAGACTTTTGACTTGAGACTTTATTTGCTTGACAACATTGGTGAGGACATCCGACCATGGAGGAGGATCCTTCTTGAGTCTATCATGAAGGGGTTTTATGAGTTTGCTAAGTTGTGGACAGAAATCAGCAACGTAATTGAGGCAACCCAAAAACCTTTGTAATTGAGTTTTATCAATAATTTGATCAGGGAATTTGTTTGTAAATTCAATGGCACGATTGATGGGAATTATAGTTCCTTGGTGGATATTGTGTCCAAGGAATCTGATTCTGGTTTGGAAGAGACTAATTTTTGATCTGGACACCGCAAGACCATTTTTCTTAATAGTAGAAATGAAAATACTGATGTGCTTGAAATGTTGATCAATGGATTGGGAAAAGACCACAACATCATCAATGTAGACAATTGTAAATTTTGAGTAGGGATTAAAAATATCATTCATGATCTTCTGAAATTCAGACGGGGCGTTTTTTAATCCGAACGGCATGACATTCCACTCATATTGTCCAAACGGGACAGTAAAAGCGGTTTTATACCTATCTTCTTCTTTGATTTGGATTTGCCAAAATCCGGATTTCATGTCAAATTTAGAAAAGATTTTAGCATTATGTAGTCTTGCAAGAAGATCTTTTTTGTTAGGAATAGGATACTATTCCAACAGAGGGCTTGATTAAGAGGCTTTTAATTAATTACAAGTCTGGGAGTTCCTCTTTCTATTTCAGCTTGCTTGTTAACATAAAAGGCTGAACAAGACCATGGACTCTTACTTTTGCGGATTAATTTTTTGCTTAAAAGATCGTTGATTTCTTTTTGACAAAATTGAAGAAGTTCTTCATTCATTTGGATTGGCCTAGCTTTGGTGGGAATTTGCCTATCATTGAAATCCTTTTCATAAGGAAGATCAACCATATGGCGTTTTATCTCCCAAAAAGCGCTTGGTAAATCTGAACAAATGGAAGATTGAATTTCTTTAAGAAGGTTTTCAATCCTAGACTGGTTCGAGGATTGTTGTAATTGAGCTTCAATATTCTTGAAATTAATCTCTTCTTTGAGGAAATTAATCTGTCTTTCTTTATATGAGATGACATTCAAATTCTTTTTAAAATGACGTTTGGAAAATTTGAAAGTAATAGGTTGACCTAGATGTTGGACAGTAATGCCATCTTCAGTTGTCAGATAAGGGAAGAGTTTCTTTATGAAGGGTGTTCCAATAATAACCTTGCTACTTAGATTTTTGACAAGCAAGAAAGATGTTTCTATTTCAAGATTTTCGTTTTGAATGATAGCCGAAGAGATTTTATATCTGATACTAAGCTTAGAACCTTCAGCAGCATTGAGTTTTTCAGTTGTTTTTTCAAAATATTTAGTAGGGACAAGTCCCTCTAGAATGCAGCTGGAATCAGCCCCAGTATCAAAAAGAGTTGCAGTTTTAAAGCTAAAATCTCCTATGATGATTTTGACATCAATATAGAATTTTTGGATTGTAACATAATTAATTAAGTTCAAGAATTCTTGAGTATTATTTTCAGGAGAATTGTTATCATCGTCGTTAGATAATTCAGATGTTGAAGGTTTGAAGGTTAAAGAATCATCCTCATACGACTTTTCTTCAATCCAGCTATCTAAGATGAGCTGTTGGCTAGCCTATTGTTGCTTCAGGCTTTTGACCTCAATTTTTAAGTTGTTGACCTCAGATTGGAGATCCTGGATGGTAACAGGCTTAATACTAGATTTCTCAAGCCTTTTAAAAGTTTCTCTAAGATTAAATTTGTTGGTGGTGAGAGGACCCTTAGGAGGTTTGCTTTCTAAGGTAGATTTGAGTCTCTCAAGATATTTCCTTTTCTCTTCTGGGTCAGGAATGGCATTAATTGCCATAAAGAGCAAATCTTGCTCATTGGTTAGGACATTAATAGAGGAGGAAGATTGAGAACAATCATCAACTTGCTCATTGGTTAGGACATTAATAGAGGAGGAAGATTGAGAACAATCATCATCCTGGATTTGATTAAGGTCTTCAGATTTGTCAGAATTAGGGGAATGTGGTTCTTCCTCATCAGAAGATTGGTCAAGGAGATTGATGATATTGTCTTCAACTTCTGAGTCAAGTTTAAGCTCAGAAAATTTTCCTTTGAGCCTACAATACTTACTATAATGGCCAAGCTTGCCACAGTTATAGCAGGTAATGGTTTTATTGCGAGAATTGTTAGTATTCTCATAAGGCTTTTCAGTTTGTTGAGTAGTTTTAGTTCTAGGTTTCCTATTATTGTAGGGTTGTCTAGGTTTTCTTCTATGTTGAGGTTTGGGAAGATCATGCTTAGGTTTAGTTTTGGATTTATTTTCACAACGAACTCCAAAACCAAATTGTTCACAGAAGGTTCCTAAGTCCCTTCTATTTTGGGCTTTTTCTTTTGAGAGTTGCTGCTGGATTTTGTCATCTTGGCAGATCTTAAGAGCAACTTTTTGGATTATAGCGATAAGCTGACCGTAACTTAAGGTTTGGTAAGGGATTTCTTCGCCAGGATGTTGACTCCTGAGTTTTTCCCTAACCTTGTCGCCTAAGGATTTGGGAAGACCTGCAAGGAACTTTTCTTTCCAGAAGGCCTGCTGACTGTCTTCTCTAGTGTAAACCCTAGTCAGGAAGGTATCTTTGTACCATCTAAAGTCTCCTAAAGATTTGCACTTAAGGTTGAATAGTAAGTCGCCAGACCTATCTTTGATCAAGGAGGGGTTTCCTATGAAGTGTTGGGCTATAGTGAAGATAAGAGTATTGACAGCATCAGAGGTATAATCTCCATCTTCTCCTCTAATGGGGTTATTTTCATCATCATGTTTGATGGCTGACAGGACTTGGAGTCTTTCTTCTTCAGTGAGATAGTTATCCCACCAACCTTTGAGTTGACCGCAGAATCCTGCTATGAGGATTTCTACAATTAAGTTTTCTGGACTGTTGTTTGAAGTTGCATAGGCTATAGCAACCATTGTCATATTTTGGTGATCCCATATTCGTTCTCACCATCAATGTTCCATTCATAGATATTGTTGGCACTGAAACTCTTGAAATTAGAAGAATCTTTTTCTTCCAATAATAAGTCAGGAGCAGTGGCCCTCTGGTAATAGAGTTTGGTCCCTTTTCTCCATTGGTTTCCTGGATTGTGCATGACAGGGCTGATTTTAGGTAAATCCTCAACAGGTTCTGTTGAATTCAAAGTGTTTAAGGATTGTTGTGGTGTATCTTGAACAACAGTATTGAGAAGTTTGAGTTGTTCAACCACCTTGCGAAGGAATTTGCTATCAGCATCCTTCTCATCTTTGGAATTTTGAAGACTTAGTTTAGAGCCTTTTGTTATTTGATAAGGTTTAAACAAGGGTTTCTCTTTGTGGATTTCTTTCTGGACTCCCGAGGTATAGGTGTAAGACCAAGGTTTGGTCATGTAGTACAACTCTATGTTTTGATGATTACAAGTTTATTATTATGTATGAAAAATTATGGTACTCTAACGTTGTTTTCTGAGTGTTCAAATGACAGGCTCTGACTCTGATCTAAGGACACAACCATCAGAAGCACTAAGCCAAAAAGAGTGACCAATGCAACGCTTTCGCACCTCACCATGTTCAGATGAACAGTGGAAAATACTTCATAAGACTCTGAAGTCTATAAAGCTCTAATGTGGACTCTGAAGATCTCAAGTGCTGAAGCTCTGAAGACCAGAAGCAGTGAGCCGAAGGTCCAGAGGCAGAAGACTTGTAGACTCTGAAGTCTAAGTGAAGTTGGCTCTGAAGACCAAGTGGCTTAGACTCTGAAGACCAGATGTTCAAAAGAACGGTCCAGATTCAGAGGCTACACCGGTCAGAAGAACCAAGCTTCCCTCTGACTCTGATCTCTGCTTCACAAGTCCCAACATGAAGCGTCTCCAGATCAGAAGTCAGCAAGGCAAAGGCTACGTCGCTATCCAAGTACAAAAGCAATTGTACTATTCCTGACGGCCTTACCTAATTTCTTCAGCCATAGCAGAATCTGGAAAAACCGGATTTGCCCTCCAACGGTTGCATGCATACAACGGCTACAAACCCTATCTTGGAGTATATAAGGGGCTGAAGATTGAAGAAAGAGACTAAGAAAACTTAGAACAATTTCAAGTGATACATTCATATCTTAGCAATCTTTCTTCTCTGTATTCATTGAGTTTACACTTGCTTATTTCATAAGCACTCTTTGTAAACCGCATTTCTTTAAACAGCTGTTTGTAGTTCCTTAAGGGACCAAGGCTGGTCAGATCCTTGAGAAGTCTAAGAGAGTGAATCTTAGAGTTTACTAGTTCATTGTATTGTTAGTCACTGAGCAGGTTGCTAGTGCAGTTGTAACAAATAGTGAATAGTGGATTGCCTTCATTCTAAGAAGGAAGAAATCACCTTAACGGGTGGACTGGACTAGCTTGAGTGTTTCATCAAGTGAACCAGGATAAAATACTTGTGTGTTCTTCTTAATCTCTTTACCCTTTGCACCTTGTGTTCTTGTGACCAATAGATTTGTGAAAATCTTATAGGGATAGCATTGGTTATTAAAAACCCTATTCAAACCCCCCCTTTCTAGTGTTTTTCATACCTTCAATTGGTATCAGAGCGCAAGTTCTGATTACCACACCTAACAGTGTTTAGTGATCCGGGCCGGTGTGAAAAACTATCATGGCTGCCACCAATGAAGCGCAGAAGGACCACTACAGTGCAGAGCCTCCTGTCTTTGATGGAGAAAAGTTCGAGTACTGGAAAGATAGAATCGAGAGCTTCTTTCTGGGCTTTGATGCAGATCTCTGGGATATTGTTGTTGATGGCTACACACGTCCAGTTGGTTCTACTGGAGAGAAGATCCCAAGAGATGAGATGACTACTGAGCAGAAGAAGAAATACAAGGATCATCATAGAGCAAGAACTATTCTTCTCAACGCTATCTCATATGAGGAGTATGAGAAGATTACTGATCGTGATTCTGCTAAGTCTATCTTTGATTCTTTGAAGATGACTCATGAAGGAAACAAGGAAGTGAAGGAATCAAAGGCTCTGTCTTTGATCAAGAAGTATGAAGCCTTTCAAATGGAGCCTGATGAGTCCATTAATGATATGTTCTCTAGATTTCAGTTGATTATGGCTGGAATAAGAGTTCTCAACAAAGGTTATACTACTGCTGATCATGTCAAGAGGATTCTGAGAGGTCTTCCTGAAAGTTGGATACCATTGATAACTTCTTTGAAGTTTTCAAGAGACATTGACAAGCTGAGTTTGGAGGAACTCATCGCCATGCTAAAAAGTCATGAGCTAGATCGTGCAGAACATCGAGCTCACATTAAGAAGTCTATAGCCTTGAAGACCAAACCTGAAAAAGCTAAGGCTCTTCAAGCTGAAGAAGTATTTGAAGATTCCTTTGAAGATTCTGATGAAGATGAGTTGTCATTGATCTCTAAAAGATTAAGTCACATCTGGAAGCACAGGAAGAACAAGTACAAAGGTTCAACCAAGTCCAGAGGAAAGCGTGAATCATCATCTTCTAGTCAGAAGAAGCATTCTCTCAAGGAAGTCACCTGCTTTGAATGCAAAGAATCTGGCCACTACAAGAGTGATTGTCCAAAGCTGAAGAAGGACAAGAAGCCCAAGAAGCATTACAAGAAGAAAAGTCTCACGGTTACTTTTGATGCTTCAGACTCTGATGAAGTTGACTCTGATGGAGAATTCGTTGAAGGACTTATGGCCATTGTCAACGAGAAGTCAGTTGAGTCCAAAGCTGAGACTGCAGCAGAACCAGAGTCAGAAGCTGAATCAGACTCTGACGATGAAAGTGAGGTATTCTCATCATTTTCTCCTTCTGAGCTTAAAATTGTTTTATCTGAAATGATGAGTAAATATGACTCTCTTTTAATCAAGCATAAAAAGTTGAAAAAGGATTTTGCTGCTGCATCTGATATAACTGCCAAGCATGAGAAAACTATTTCTGATTTGAATGAAAACAATTTCTTCCTTGCTAACACTAACTCTGTGCTTAAAAACCAAATTTCTAAGTTAGAAGAAGCTATTGCATCTGATGTGTCTGATGTTAAGAATGAATCAAAATATGAAAAATCCTTCCAAAGATTTCTTGCCAAGAGCATAGATAGAAGCTTGATGGCTTCAATGATCTATGGCGTCAGCAGAAATGGAAAGGATGGCATTGGCTATTCCAGACACAGTGGAAAGGAGCCTCCTATGCCTAAGTCTAAATCCTTGTATGAGCACTTTGTACCCTCTGGTACTATTCTACCTGAACCATTACCTGCTAAGATTGCTAAAACCCCTCTCAAAAAGGGAACATTTTCTATGTCTAGATATCATGCTCAGATTCCTTTGAAATATTATGTTGATAGACCCAAGGTTTCCAAAACCTCTGGAGTAACTAACAAGAAAGGACCCAGAAGATGGGTACCTAAGGAAAAGATTATCTATGTTGCAGATATCCTTGATCGCTCCACTAAAACGCCAATCTTGGTACCTGGACAGTGGATGCTCACGTCACATGACGGGCGAAAGGTGTATGTTCCAAGATCTAAAGCTCAAACCTGGAGGTGAGGTTGGTTTTGGAGGTAATGAAGGGTAAGATTGTTGGTTCTGGAACTATTGATATTGGTAATGGTCCATGCATTGATAATGTTTTGTTGTTAGACGGTTTAATTCATAACTTATTGTCGATAAGTCAATTAGCTGACAAGGGTTATGACATAATATTCAATCAAAAGTCTTGCAGGGCTGTAAGTCAGATTGATGGCTCTGTTCTGTTTAACAGCAAGAGGAGGAACAACATCTATAAGATCAGATTATCTAAGTTGGAAACTCAGAAGGTGAAGTGCCTTCTTTCTGTTAATAAGGAGCAATGGGTATGGCATAGACGGTTAGGGCATGCCAGTATGAGAAAGATTTTTCAGCTCAGTAAGCTTGACCTTGTCAGGGGCTTACCCACTCTGAAGTTCTCTTCAGATGCTCTTTGTGAAGCATGTCAGAAGGGAAAATTTACCAAAGTCTCGTTCAAGGCTAAGAATGTTGTTTGCACCTCAAGGCCGTTAGAACTTCTGCATATCGACCTATTTGGACCAGTGAAGACTGAATCTATAGGTGGCAAGAGATATGGGATGGTCATCTTTGACGACTATAGCCGCTGGACATGGGTAAAATTCTTAAGACACAAGGATGAGTCTCACTCTGTGTTTTTTACCTTTGTTGCTCAAGTGCAAAATGAGAAGGGATGCAGGATTGTGCGTGTCAGAAGTGATCATGATGGAGAGTTTGAGAATGAGAAGTTTGAGGATCTGTTTGATTCCTATGGGATCTCACATGACTTCTCTTGTCCTAGAACTCCTCAGCAGAATGGTGTTGTGGAAAGGAAGAACAAGACTCTCCAAGAGATGGCAAGAACTATGATTCAAGAAACTGGCATGGCAAAGCACTTCTGGGTCGAGGCAGTAAACACAGTGTGTTACATTCAGAACAGAATCTCCATAAGACCAATTCTGAATAAGACTCCGTATGAATTGTGGAAGAATATAAAGCCCAATATTTCTTACTTTTATCCTTTTGGATGTATTTGCTATGCTTTAAATTCCAAAGATAAGTTGCATAAGTTTGATTCCAAGTCATTTAAATGCTGTTTGCTTGGTTACTCTGATCGTTCTAAAGGTTATAGAGTTTATAACATTGAGTCTAAAACTATTGAAGAGTCTATACATGTTAGATTTGATGATAAGCTTGACTCTGAAAAGTCAAAGCTAGTTGAAAAGTTTGCAGATTTAAGCATCAATGTATCTGATGGAAGTCAAGTCCCAGAGGCTGCTGAGCCTGAGGCAATTGCTCCAGAAGCAGTCGATACCTCTGATCAACCCCATCAGAAGAAAAGCAGAGTTATAGCCTCTCACCCTAAAGAACTGATTCTGGGGAACAAAGATGAACCAGTCAGAACCAGATCAGCGTTCAAGCCTTCTGAAGAGGCTCTCCTAAGCATAAAAGGATTAGTCTCTTTGATTGAACCAACATCTATTGATGAAGCTCTTCAAGACAAAGATTGGGATCTGGCTATGGAAGAGGAATTAAACCAGTTCACAAAGAATGATGTGTGGAACCTTGTTCAGAAGCCTAAAGATGTTCATGTCATTGGAACAAAGTGGGTCTTCAGAAACAAGCTGAATGAGAAAGGTGATGTAGTCAGAAACAAAGCAAGGCTAGTTGCTCAAGGCTACAGTCAGCAAGAAGGAATAGATTATACTGAAACTTTTGCTCCAGTAGCAAGGTTAGAAGCAATCAGGCTGCTGATCTCTTTCTCAGTGAATCACAACATAATTCTACATCAGATGGACGTCAAGAGTGCCTTCTTGAATGGTTATATCTCAGAGGAAGTCTATGTGCATCAACCTCCTGGATTTGAGGATGAAAAGAATCCTGACCATGTCTTCAAGCTGAAGAAATCTCTTTATGGTCTAAAGCAAGCTCCCAGAGCATGGTATGAGAGGTTAAGCTCATTTCTTCTGGAAAATGAGTTTGTTAGGGGTAAAGTAGATACAACTCTCTTTTGCAAAGCTTATCAGAATGATATCTTAATTGTGCAAATTTATGTTGATGATATTATATTTGGATCTGCTAATCCATCTCTTTGCAAAGAATTTTCTGAGATGATACAGGCTGAATTTGAGATGAGTATGATGGGAGAACTTAAATACTTTCTGAGCATCCAAGTGGATCAGTATCCAGAAGCAACATATATCCATCAGAGCAAGTACACAAAGGAACTTCTGAAGAAGTTCAACATGACAGAATGTACTCCTGCTAAGACTCTAATGCATCCTTCATGCATTCTGGAAAAGGAAGATGCAAGCGCTAAAGTATGTCAGAAGCTCTATCGTGACATGATAAGTTCACTTCTGTATCTAACTGCATCTAGGCCAGACATTCTTTATAGTGTGCATTTATGTGCTCGATTCCAATCAGATCCTAGAGAAACTCACTTAACTGCTGTTAAGAGAATTCTCAAATATCTGAAAGGTACCACTAACCTTGGCTTCATGTACAAGAAAACATCAGAGTATAAGCTTTCAGGTTATTGTGACGCTGACTATGCTAGAGATAGAACGGAAAGAAAGAGTACTTCTGGAAATTGTCAATTTCTAGGAAGTAATCTAGTCTCATGGGCTAGTAAGAGGCAGTCTACAATAGTTTTATCCACTGCAGAAGCAGAGTATATATCAGCTGCTATATATAGCACTCAGATGCTCTGGATGAAACATCAGCTAGAGGACTACCAGATTCTTGAGAGCAATATTCCTATTTACTGCGACAACACTGCAACAATTTCTCTCAGTAAGAATCCTATTCTCCATTCCAGAGCCAAACACATTGAGGTAAAGTATCATTTCATTAGAGATTATGTTTAGAAGGGCGTACTTCAGTTGAAGTTTGTTGATATTGACCATCAATGGGCAGATATCTTCACAAAGCCCTTAGCTGAGGATAGATTCAAGTTTATACTGAAGAATCTGAATATGGACTCTTGTCTCATATGAAGAGAATTCAGAACCTCTGACTATGATGCCTCTGCTCTTATCAGAGGTTGTCTAGTTCTGATGGTAACTTTATCATATGTGTGCACCCATTGGTGTTTCCTCTGAGACAAGACAACAAACATGTGTCAGTTAACTCTTATGCATTGTTCCTTGTGCCTCTCGAGATTTTCTGTTGTAATGATTATATTTGCTTGATTCTCCACCGCTTGATTTGTGTATTTATTGCGTGTATTACACTTTAAGTTCTGACCGTTGACTTATTTCCTTTAACTGTTGTCTTCAATCACTCAACGGTTACTTTCAAAACTTATACACCCACGTTCTCACACACGTTATCACACACGTTCTCACTTCCCTTACACACTTTCTCCCTCTAAAAGGTTTTTCAATCTTTTTTCTTCACCTTCTTAACCCTAGCCTTCAACCGCCTATATGGAGAGAATAGATGAACAAGCTGCTCTTGATTTCTTCAAAGAATACTCCGCTCAAGAACAGGCAGAAATGGCAAGTTCTGGTGAAGGCAGCAAGTTTCCAAATTTGGTTGTTGGTCAGATTACAGGACAAGAAGGTCCTCCGCGTCAAGTCAGTGCTCAAGGTGTTGGGAAGCAAATCCCTATCACACAGAAGGAATGTGCAGTTACCAGCAATTTCTCTCCAAAGGATCTTTTGGTCCTTTGCGAATCAAGACCGGACTTTGAGAACATGGCCAAGAATGGTATGGATCTTCGCTCTCAGATTCAAGCTCAAGGATGGGAATCCTACTTCAAGAGGCTTTCCGGTCCCATCTGTGACAAACTGGTCAAGGAATTCTGGAAACACGCAGATTGTGATGAACATCATGTTGTGTCTCATGTTCTGGGAAGGAAGATCATTATCACAGTGAGGTCCATTGCTCTTCTTCTTGGTCCAGATACCATCAAGGGTTACAGATTTCAGGCTGGTGATTCCAAATCCAAGAAAGCCAAAGAGAGAATCAATCTTGGAATTGCACCAACATGGAAGCCTGGGAAAATTGATGTCAAGGCTAAAGAACTTCTTCCAGAGCTTCGCATGTGGCACAAAATCTTTCTGAAGTGCATCAATACTAGACCTCCTGGTAGTTCTGAAGACTACATCAATCTCTCTCAGAAAGTCATGCTCTTCTTCATCCATTCAAAAGAAAGTTTGTCTTCCATTCATTCTATTCAACTACTTGAAGGAGTGCATCAAGAAGTCCAGAACTACTGGTGTTGTGACGAAGAACACCATCAAGTACATTCCTTTTGGAAGACTTCTATCTGACATCTTCACTGAGAGTAAGCTGATTGATGCTCTAGTGGAAGCTGGATGCACTGAAGATCTTACTACTCTTACTGGAGATCCTCTAAACTTCAACACTATGAGGCGAATGGGTCTGACAAGCAAGGAGATTGTTTCTGCTTCCTCTTCTGATTCATCTGAAGTTGTCAAGAGGAGAATTCCAATTGATGACTATCCTATCTAGAGCAGAGCAGATCCACCTAATGTCATCCTGAATTACATTGACATTCTCAGGGCTGATGGATATGAAATCGATGTAGATGAGTTCTTTCAGAATCTTCCAGAAGCTCCTGATCTTGATTCTCCAAGAAAGAGGAAAGCTAAGAGAAAGCCAAAAGCTGACTCTGAGAGAGCTGTTGATTCAGACTCTGATGATGCTAAGCCTCCTCCTCCAAAGAAGAACAAGAAGAAAGTGAGAATTGAGGAAAAGGAACCTCAGAAGCAACAACAGCAAGTACCTTTGCCCACTTCTCAACAGGCCTCTGAGGCAGTCAGAGTCACCAGATCCTCTGTCAAGCACTCTCACAGGTTTGTTTGTCCTTCATCTGATGATGATTCTGTTGATGCAACCGCTACTTCTGCTACTCCTCCCAAATCCAAACCTCCACTTTCACCTAAGATCACCTCCATCCTGAAACCAAACACCATTATCACCACTACCTCCACCACTTTTGCCTCACCACCAAAAGCTCCAACAATCCAACCTTCAATTGAAGACAATCCACTCTGGCAAAAGATTCAAGGTCATCAAACCTCTGAATCTCCAAAAGTAATATTTTTTTCAGACAAAGCTCCTACCTCTGACTCTGATACCCAAACTCTTTCCATTCCACATGAACTTTGCACAGCCACTTCTTCACCCTCAAACAACTCTGAGACTGAACGCAAATTTCTTGAAATCGCTAATGCCACAATCTCAGGAATTCCCCAACATCTTCAAGATGTTCCAAGCCCAACTCATTCAAATCCTCCACCTCCTCTTTATGCACCTGAAGTCATACTTCAGCCCATTCCAATAAGTGTGGTTCATCCTCCTTCCAAGAAAACCACAAGGCATAAAGACTCTCTCTCTGCTTATTCTCCTGTTCACTCTGGAGATTTTGAGTTTTCAAATCCTTAAGCTGCCATTTCTGAACCTCACCAGATGATTCTGGATAATGTTGCTACTCATGTAGCCTCTGATGCTCAAGCTACCTCTGAAGCCAATAGCTGCAATCTTGAACACCCAGTGATCTCCCAACCCAGCCTTCAGATCATTCCTTACCCTTATCCTAGACCATTTAACCTTCTGGAATGCATCACCAATTTCAGTGGTCAGGCTGCTACTCGGTTGAGAAACTTGTATGCTGTTTCTGAGGTCAGTGCACAGCCAACTATGCTTGACCATCAATGGAAATCCTTTTTGGATTGGTTCCATGATCAGATTGATGAAATGGGCATCTTTTACTCTGATGAGAATGAGATGTTTGTTAATGCTGCAAACGCAAGGTTGGCTCATAGGCAAGAAATGGCTAGAAGAAGACAAGCTCTTCATGAGATGAACATGCGTGAAAGTCTGAGGCAAGTCATGGAAGAAGCCAAAGTCATAAAAGAGAAAGAAGAAGCTGAGAAGAAAAGATTAGAAGAAGAACAAGCAGATGCTGCCAGAATTGAAGCTGCCACTCTTGAAGCTGCTCGTTTGGAAGCACTTGAGAAAGATGCTCAGTTAGCAGCTGAGGTTGCCGCTCTGAAAGCTAAGGCTCTGGCTTCTGCATCTGGCTCTGTTGTCTCTCCTGCTTCTGACCAAGTTGCTACTGCTCCTGCTCCTTTTGATGCCAGACTTGAACGTCTTGAGAAGAAAATCATGGAACAAGAATCTTTCAACAAAGATATCAAGGGCATGATGGAACTTATCCTGTCAAGACTCCCTAATCCAAACCCTTAGATTTTAGATCTTTTTCTTCTTGTTTTTCAGTCGTTTTATGACAAACCTTTACCTTGTTTTAACTCTTTATTATTTTTTTTAACTTCTTATATCCCTCTTTTCCTCTTAACATTCATGAATCACATATATAATTGCTCTCATTTTAATTCATCTTAAGCATTGCATTACACATTCAAAATGGCGGATTATCTCTCATGGCATTACATTGGTTACGTTTCTGGAGCATCTCTTGATCCAAGTCGCGCATCTGAGCTCTCAATCTGATAAGCTCCTCAAAGTACCAAATTCTCTTTTCTGGTGGATCATCCTTCGTGAAGTCAATGGAAGCCTCCATAGCGTAAATCTCTCCAGAGATAGTCTTCTCCCTTTGAACGAGGTCTTGCAGCTCATTCAGTAACTGCAAGAAGTTCTGAAGTGTTGTTCTCCAATGAGGTTTCAGTTGCCTCTCCAGAAGCTCCATCACAAGCTCTCGGATTGTCAGTCTTCCTGAAAATCTGATGTTTGTGAAGAGATCTTCCTCAAATGATCGTTTTCTTATCTCTCTCAAAAGAACTGCAGAAGAAGCCATTGCTTTTGCTTAGTAGGTTGTGAACTGAAGCTCACATTCCATTGCTACTTATAGTCCGGTTTCAACTCTCAGGCGTTATACTGAAGCAGTTTTCCAAGCAGTTTCTCTGAAACTGACGCGAGTATCTATTCTCTATGGCGGTGGTAAAAGCTCTTTTAATGCAAACTCCTCGTAATTCTACGCTTTGTTCCGTTCATTTCTTCTGCATTTGCATTTTCATTAACTTTTTGTTCTCCTCCCCTTTCTCCAATTTCTTTTAAACTTAGTCCTTCTATAAGGGGGAGTACCTTGTACTTCAAGCTAAGTTTTTCACACTCTCTGACTCTTTTTGCTTATGACAAAAAGGGGGAGTACACCCAGTTTTTGATGTGTATTATTGTGTTAGTGTGACTTTCTTTTTCCTTTGGAGAATCTTAAGTGATCAATCATTATGACCATAGTTATTTCTCAAGGCCTTGCAAGGAATACATGTCACTTCTTCTGAAGTGATCCCATGTTCTGGGTAATTAACTCTGATCCTTGCACCCATTAACTCTGATACAATATTGCGCTCTGATCATATACTACTCTGGTTATTATATCACTCTGATCACTATTAGCTCAGAATCTAGACTACTCTAACGTTTTTATCAAGTCTTAGATTTAGGGGGAGCTATGCTCAGAACCAAGCTGAAGACTTGGATTCAGAATAAGCAAAATAGACAATACAACTGAGGATAAGTTTAACTCTGATCTCTTAACTCTGAGTATTTTCAGTTTATTGTTTAAGAATTGTTCATCAAAATACTTGGTTTTGTCATCATCAAAAAGGGGGAGATTGTAAGACCAAGGTTTGGTCATGTAGTACAACTCTATGTTTTGATGATTACAAGTTTATTATTATGTATGAACAATTATGGTACTCTAACGTTGTTTTCTGAGTGTTCAAGTGACAGGCTCTGACTCTGATCTAAGGACACAACCATCAAAAGCACTAAGCCAAAAAGAGTGACCAACGCAACGCTTTCGCACCTCACCATGTTCAGATGAACAGTGGAAAATACTTCAGAAGACTCTGAAGTCTATAAAGCTCTAATGTGGACTCTGAAGATCTCAAGTGCTGAAGCTCTGAAGACTAGAAGCAGTGAGCCGAAGGTCCAGAGGCAGAAGACTTGGAGACTCTGAAGTCTAAGTGAAGTTGGCTCTGAAGACCAAGTGGATTAGACTCTAAAGACCAGATGTTCAGAAGAACGGTCCAGATTCAGAGGCTACACCGGTCAGAAGAACCAAGCTTCCCTCTAACTCTGATCTCTGCTTCACAAGTCCCAACATGAAGCGTCTCCAGATCAGAAGTCAGCAAGGCAAAGGCTACGTCGCTATCCAAGTACAAAAGTAATTGTACTATTCCTGACGGCCTTACCTAATTTCTTCAGCCATAGCAGAATCTGGAAAAACCGGATTTGCCCTCCAACGGTTGCATGCATACAACGGCTACAAACCCTATCTTGGAGTATATAAGGGGCTGAAGACTGAAGAAAGAGACTAAGAAAACTTAGAACAATTTCAAGCGATATATTCATATCTTAGCAATCTTTCTTCTCTGTATTCATTGAGTTTACACTTGCTTATTTCAGAAGCACTCTTTGTAAACCGCATTTCTTCAAACAGTTGTTTGTAGTTCCTTAAGGGACCAAGGCTGGTCAGATCCTTGAGAAGTCTAAGAGAGTGAATCTTAGAGTTTACTAGTTCATTGTATTGTTAGTCACTGAGCAGGTTGCTAGTGCAGTTGTAACAAACAGTGAATAGTGGATTGCCTTCATTCTAAGAAGGAAGAAATCACCTTAACGGGTGGACTGGACTAGCTTGAGTGTTTCATCAAGTGAACCAGGATAAAATACTTGTGTGTTATTCTTAATCTCTTTACCCTTTGCACCTTGTGTTCTTGTGACCGATAGATTTGTCAAAATCTTATAGGGATAGCATTGGTTATTAAAAACCCTATTCAAACCCCCCCCCCCTTTCTAGTGTTTTTCATACCTTCAAGAGGGAGTTTCTTTCTTTATCTTTCCTTTGTTCAAAAGTTGGAAATAGGCTTCGTCACCTAATGCTTGTAGGTATTTGTTTGTGTAATTGGCTTGTTCCATGATATCTTTGATATCTTTACCTGTAACTCCACTTTCCTCATTTCTTGATTTGAAAGGGGATGCCAGGACAGGAATATTTTGGGAATTTTTAAGCATAAAGGGTGCCTTGGGAGGTACATCTGATTGTACCATTTTTCCATCGCTTAGTTGCCAGGTTATGACATCGACTTGGTAAGGGTAATCAATTCCTTTTTTGATGGTATAAGCATGGAACCAATTGAAGAAAGGGATGTTTTGTTGGACAAGTTCAAGAAACCTATAGAATCGCTCTTGAATATCTTTTTTATTTTGACCTTGGCAGTTTTTGAAGAACCATTCTCTTTGAGGAGACCATTCCTCATAATAGAAATCTTTTCTAAGAAATTCTTTATCAATCGTGAACTCTATAGTGATTGCTCCGATGAAATTTGGGGTTTCAATTGAGGAGTAAGTTGGGGATAAAGTAGACCTTTGGTCATCATTATCCATTTGGTAGGTTGTTTTAACAGGGTTTGTAGTCTCAAAACCAGTAAGGTGGATTGTAGATCCATCATGGGAGGGTTCAGGTTGAGTTCGATACTCGGGTTGATTCCTACTGATGGAATTGGTTCGAGACATGGAAAAAGATCTTCTAGACATAGCAGATCTAAAATTATCTTTAGTTCTAATTAGTCTAGGTAAGGAGAAGGAGTTTCTCCTGTCAAAGACTAAGTCTACTTGCCCAGTTTGGTGTTGGATGACATCACGGAAGTCAGGGGTGACAATAGGTTGAGCCGGTGTAGCTCTTTCTATTGACCACTTTTCTGGTAGAGTGATATCATTCCACTGAATAGTTTTTGGGACAATAATATTAGCTTTTTTATTGTCAGTGAGAAACAAAGTAGTTTCTCCAGACTTTTCACAACCTATTTTAAGGAAATGAGATTTGATCGAGTTCATAACCTTATACTGAACTCTATAGATTAAGGTGATTGGGATAGATCCTTCCTTCATATCATAGCCATGGAGCTTGATATTAAGGAATAGAACATCAAGAATGTTCTTGTCATCTAGACTTACCGTTAAGTCTGGATAGCAGTTGAAGAAGATTGGCCCATGACTCAGGCTAGACTCAATAGTGCCTAAGAGGGAGTCGTGGAAATTGTTATGTCTAGTATCCCTTAGACATAGAAAACAGCAACGTCAAGTGATCCTCTAGTAAGGGGTTTCATACCGATTTGAACACTACCTATGTGTAGGTAGTTGAAACCTTTGAGGATATGTTCTCTGATACTTTTCTCAGAGAGCAGATGAATTTCTTCGTCTTCTTTTTGTATTTTGTATTTCTGTTCGACAGTTCTAATGATGTAATTTGATTTTTTGAAAAAGGATCCATTTGGTTTGTAGATCTCGTTATGAGATATTCTTGGAATTTCCCAATTATCAAGATCTTGATTGATGTCTTCAAAATGGATTTCTTCTTTGAATATTTTCTTTGATTGATTATGAGATTCATTTTCATTGAGCGAAGATGAGGAGGGTTGGGAAGATTTGAAAGAAAGCTTGGAGAAGGAGCGAAGCATAATGAAGGACAAATCTTCCTTACCCATTAATATCATCGCCATCACTTGGTTTCATAGAAATAGATAATTAAATTGGAATTATAAGTTCTGTTCTGAGTTGTTCTTATATTTTAGGCTGGAAATAAAGACCTGATCATACCAAAGCCACCACAAAACGAGCGTTTAAACAGGGAACATAAATCTTGTTCAGATCTAAAACATTTTATCTATAGCATCCAACAAGACTAACAACCCAAAACCCGCGGGGCTTACTGCCAAATGCCTCCGCTATAGATAAAAACAGCGAATCTGAACAGTACTTAAGTCCTTATGTGTACTACAAGTATAGATCTAGTTTATTCCAGATTAAATATGTAAGAACAAAGCAGATAAACAACTTATATCCAACCTACTCATCATATTCCTACTTCCCCGATACCAAGAGGGGTTCGGAAGCAGATTTAGGGGATTAGAATTAAAGCTGGTAAGAGAAGTAGGATGCATGCAGACTGCAGGAACAATAAATTAACTGGAATAATAAAAAGACTTGAGCTAGCATTGCAGATGATGATAGCTGTAACGCCCCGATTTCTCGAGTGTTACACAGTAACTAATTAACCAATTTTCGTAAAGAGTTTTCGTCGATTCACTTATTAATCTTCAATTAATGACAAACCTTTCATTTTACAAAAACTCTTGAAACATAACCTTTCCAAAAAACACGCGGAAGTAACCAACTTCGTAAAACTTTTTAAATAACCAACTGTAAAGAGTACGAAACAAAGGCCTGAATGAAAATAAAGATTACATCAAAACTTGTTCATTCGAATTTAAGCAATAAAATTGTTCGATACCAACACTTCGGAAACTCTCAACCCCAACAGAAAACAAAAGACTCTCAACCCAAACCCTATTCCTTAGCCTCTTCCTCTTCCTCTAAAGTGTAGTCGTCCTCCAGTATTGGCACGTCACGTAGCATCAACTCCCAAGAATGAGTCATCGCCATTATCTTCACGACCATCTACCCCCCCCAAACAAACACATAGCAAACAAGCAGGGTCAGGTCCAACAAAAGAATGATAATGACAAAATCAACAACAACATATATAATATAAGTACATTATATGTCTTTTATGGGAAAGAGTCAGTTACTAACGGAATCTCACTTCACACAACCCACCAAAACTTCCATGGCCATAATCACGATCATCCGCAGATGAACAAATCTCGGAGGGGACTCACCGTACAACCCTCAATCATGTGGGGGGACTCACCGTCCGCCAGACTCACCGTCCGTCCACAGAATCACAAGGCGACCGCAGTCAGCCAATCACGTGGGGACTCACCGTACAACCCACAAAACACCCTCGCGTGCAAGGTACCATCGTTCTCATGGTCCATAGTCCTCACCAGACCTATGTCCAATTATTCACATTTACTTGCAAGCGAGTTTATTACACTTTTCTCTTTGTTAAGTCTCTAAAATCAATCCTAGAGTCTTATCATACTCTTTATACAACAACCTTCACAACACAACATTCACGGGTTACAAGGGAATTACGGCTAGGTGAGCGACCCTTGAACCATTAACTCAGAAAATAAATATAATCCACGTAAAGGAACGCAAGAACATTCACTCATGCATAATATATCATCGCAACTTCAACATATTGACAGCAGAAACAACTTTCACAAAAATAGAGCCACAGAATGCATCTTTCAACCAAAAATCACGTATGATACCTTTCTAGAAAGCTATTTTAAATATCTACAACTCTCTAGTTACACACTTGTTCATTTGAGTCCCAGAATTAGGTGATATTAGGCTTTAAAGCTAACTGTCCGGAACAGGAAGACAGCAGGTGTGACAGTTACTAAACACGACCCCCAGATCACATTACTAAACCAAAAATTATGATTTTTATATGTCTGGAAAGATATTTCGAAAATCTACAACTTTCATTTTAATCACTTTTTCATTTGATGACCATAAACAGGTAAAAAGGGGCTCTGAAGTCCGCTGTCCAGTACAGGAAACTGGCAGCGAAACTTCCACCTCTAGTTTAAGCTATAAACCATCTCAGCCCAAGGCTTTAAGCTATGTTCCAGCAATAAAATCAAATCACATAGGTCTCATATGATAATAGTACAGCAAGCAAACCTTCAACCCAAACCCTCATGCAAACCCTCAACAATCAAGATTCTTCACAAACAAACATAGCAACAAGTCCCTAATAAACTACCCAAGTCCTAGGACCAGCCCTTACCTTGATTCTTGATCTGAAACGAGAAGAGAATGAAGTTTGGAAGAACAATCTCTTGCTGTCCAAGTCTCCTTCACCTTCCTTCTCCTTCGCGAAACTCTCTCTATTCGCGCTCTCTCCCTTGCTCGCGCGCGTGACCGGCGACAATGGTGGTGGCTTGGGCGGCGGCTCCCTTCTCTTCTCTCACACGTTCTCTCTTTGTTTTTCACGTGAAGGTGCTGTAGTGTATCTCTGTTTTCTGATTGTGGAAGAATAGGGTTTCCCCCCTTGGCTAAAATCACATGCAACCCACAAGTGGGCTAGGGTTTTGTTTTTCCACAAGCCCGACCCAAGTCCAACCTTAACCCACCAGTCTAATTACCTAATCAGACCTGAAACTTACTAAAACCTAAGCCCTCAAAGGTAAATTCATAATTAAATTCGGACTTAGAAGAAAAACAATGTAATAATCCCGCTGGCACTGTACAGCCGGAACTACGTTCACTAAAACGGGGATATCTGGAGCTACAGATATCGGATCGACACGAAACCACTTGGAGAATTTTCTAGACTTGAAGGTCTACAACTCTCATGAAGGAAGTTTTCCCAAATGAAGTATTTAAGACCCTCTAAAAATTCACACAAGTTGACAGTTCTAATCTGCCAGTTATCAAACATTAGCTAAAACTTCAATTTTATTCAAACTTCCATAAAATTGTTCCAAATTGAACTTAGGGCCTTACAATACCACCCCCCTTAAAATAGTTTCGCCCTCGAAACTTAAGGGTTTACAAATAAATCGGGATGTGACTCCCGCATCTTATCCTCTAACTCCCAGGTCGCATCACCGGTTTCTTGGTTCCACACGACCTTCACTAAAGGTACCTCCTTGTTTCTTAAGCGCTTTATACTTCGATCGACAATCTTGATGGGTGGCACCTCCATTGTCAGATCATCTCTCTGCTGTATATCGTCTGGCGTAATCACATGCGAATCATCTGCCATGTACTTCCGCAACTGCGACACATGAAGAACGTCATGGATGTTGGATAGGAACGGTGGTAGGGCGATCCTGTACGCCACCGGTCCAACTCGCTCCGTGATCTGGTATAACCCAATAAACTTCGGAGTAAGCTTCTTGGACTTGATTGCCCTTCCGACACCTGTCATCGGGGTAACCCGCAAGAAGACATGGTCTCCGGCCTGAAATTCCAACTCCTTTCGTCGGTTGTCGGTGTAACTCTTTTGGCGACTCTGCGCGGTCCTCATCTTTTCCTGAATTCTCCTGACTTCCTCGGTGGTCTGTTGCACCGATTCCGGGCCAATCACCAAATTTTCTCCATCTTGATGCCAGCATAAGGGCGTACGACACCTCCGACCGTACAAAGCTTCGTAAGGTGCCATGCCGATGCTCGCATGGAAACTATTGTTGTAAGTGAATTCGATCAATGGCAGCATCTCATCCCAACTGCCCTTGTGATCCAACACACAGGCCCGTAGCAAATCTTCCAGCGACTGGATTGTCCTCTCTGTCTGCCCATCGGTTTGCGGATGATAGGCAGAGCTCAATCTCAACGTAGTTCTGAGGGCCTGCTGCAAGGCTCCCCAAAAGTGAGAGGTAAACCTCGGATCTCTGTCTGACACGATGCTGGTCGGTACACCATGTAGACGCACAACCTCAGCCACATAAATCTCCGCCAATTTCTCCACCTTGTACTTCAGGTTGATCGGGATAAAATGAGCGGTCTTTGTCAAACGATCAACAACAACCCAAATTGCATCGAACTTCCTCCGAGTTAAAGGTAACGCCGTCGCGAAGTCCATAGAAATACTGTCCCACTTCCACTCTGGGACATCTAGTGGTTGCAGCTTCCCTGCGGGCTTCTGATGCTCTACCTTCGCTTTCTGACATGTCAAGCAAGTAGAAACATACTCTGCAACCTGCTTCTTCATCCCAGGCCACCAGAAGTGAAGTTTCAAGTCCTGATACATCTTGTTCATTCCGGGATGGATACTCAACCTACTCTTGTGCCCTTCATCCAGGATCAATCTTCTCATTTCTGCATCGTTAGGCACACATATCCGTCCCTTGCATCGCAGAATATTGTCATTCCCAAAAGAGAACTCTGGTGCCTTTCCCTGAGTCACACGGTCTCGCCACTCAGCTATCCCTTCATCAGTCTCTTGTCTAGACTTGATCTCTTCCAAAAGTCCACTTGACACCGTCACCATTCCGAAACTCAGTCTTCCTGGTGCGAGCTTAACGTCCAAGCTCATATCTCGGAAAGCCTCGAACAGTTCTAACTCCTTGACCATCATTAAGGACACATGTATAGCCTTCCGGCTGAGAGCGTCGGCTACGACATTGCTTTTCCCCGGATGGTACTTTAGAGTGAACTCATAGTCCTGAAGGAATTCCATCCACCTCCGCTGCCTCATGTTCAGATCCTTCTGATCAAATAAGTACTTTAAACTCTTATGATCGCTGTAGATCGTGAACGTACTGCCATAGAGGTAGTGTCTCCAAATCTTGAGAGCATAAACTATGGCAGCCAACTCCAAGTCATGTGTGGGGTAGTTCTTCTCATGAGTCTTCAACTGCCTTGAAGCATAGGCAATTGCTTTCTTATCTTGCATCATTACACACCCCAAACCATTGTGTGACGCATCACAAGGTACTCATAATGCCCGTATCGAGTTTTGAATGCGGTCTTCTGGATGTCAACCTCCTTGACACGGATCTGGTGATATCCTGACTTCATATCTATCTTCGAGAAAACAACAGCACCCCGAAGTTGATCCATCAAATCATCTATCCGAGGCATCGGATAACGATTCTTCACGGTCACTTTGTTGAGTTGTCGGTAGTCCACACATAGTCTGGACCTTCCATCCTTCTGCTTCACCAACAGCACTGGTGCACACAAACGCACACAGGCGTACACCTTGGGCGCAAAAGGGATTCCAAAGCCCACTCTTCCTTCGATTGACATTCCATCAATCGATCTCAAAGTTCAAACATCTTAATATAATCAAACACTTAGTCTCAAGTATCACGGCAATGATACTAACTACAGACAATCTCACAGCCAAGCAAACATCTTAGCAAACAAGTCTACCCAATCTCACCGTGAAGCTTTGAAAACATCTTTATCAAAAACAAAAACATCAACGAGTTCGGAAACTCGTAAGCCCAAAACCCTTAGTGCTCTGGTTTCTCAACCGGAGCTCTGATACCACAATGTAACGCCCCGATTTCTCGAGTGTTACACAGTAACTAATTAACCAATTTTCGTAAAGAGTTTTCGTCGATTCACTTATTAATCTTCAATTAATGACAAACCTTTCATTTTACAAAAACTCTTGAAACATAACCTTTCCAAAAAAACACGCGGAAGTAACCAACTTCGTAAAAATTTTTAAATAACCAACTGTAAAGAGTACGAAACAAAGGCCTGAATGAAAATAAAGATTACATCAAAACTTGTTCATTCGAATTTAAGCAATAAAATTGTTCGATACCAACACTTCGGAAACTCTCAACCCCAACAGAAAACAAAAGACTCTCAACCCAAACCCTATTCCTTAGCCTCTTCCTCTTCCTCTAAAGTGTAGTCGTCCTCCAGTATTGGCACGTCACGTAGCATCAACTCCCAAGAATGAGTCATCGTCATTATCTTCACGACCATCTACCCCCCCCAAACAAACACATAGCAAACAAGCAGGGTCAGGTCCAACAAAAGAATGATAATGACAAAATCAACAACAACATATATAATATAAGTACATTATATGTCTTTTATGGGAAAGAGTCAGTTACTAACGGAATCTCACTTCACACAACCCACCAAAACTTCCATGGCCATAATCACGATCATCCGCAGATGAACAAATCTCGGAGGGGACTCACCGTACAACCCTCAATCATGTGGGGGGACTCACCGTCCGCCAGACTCACCGTCCGTCCACAGAATCACAAGGCGACCGCAGTCAGCCAATCACGTGGGGACTCACCGTACAACCCACAAAACACCCTCGCGTGCAAGGTACCATCGTTCTCATGGTCCATAGTCCTCACCAGACCTATGTCCAATTATTCACATTTACTTGCAAGCGAGTTTATTACACTTTTCTCTTTGTTAAGTCTCTAAAATCAATCCTAGAGTCTTATCATACTCTTTATACAACAACCTTCACAACACAACATTCACGGGTTACAAGGGAATTACGGCTAGGTGAGCGACCCTTGAACCATTAACTCAGAAAATAAATATAATCCACGTAAAGGAACGCAAGAACATTCACTCATGCATAATATATCATCGCAACTTCAACATATTGACAGCAGAAACAACTTTCACAAAAATAGAGCCACAGAATGCATCTTTCAACCAAAAATCACGTATGATACCTTTCTAGAAAACTATTTTAAATATCTACAACTCTCTAGTTACACACTTGTTCATTTGAGTCCCAGAATTAGGTGATATTAGGCTTTAAAGCTAACTGTCCGGAACAGGAAGACAGCAGGTGTGACAGTTACTAAACACGACCCCCAGATCACATTACTAAACCAAAAATTATGATTTTTATATGTCTGGAAAGATATTTCGAAAATCTACAACTTTCATTTTAATCACTTTTTCATTTGATGACCATAAACAGGTAAAAAGGGGCTCTGAAGTCCGCTGTCCAGTACAGGAAACTGGCAGCGAAACTTCCACCTCTAGTTTAAGCTATAAACCATCTCAGCCCAAGGCTTTAAGCTATGTTCCAGCAATAAAATCAAATCACATAGGTCTCATATGATAATAGTACAGCAAGCAAACCTTCAACCCAAACCCTCATGCAAACCCTCAACAATCAAGATTCTTCACAAACAAACATAGCAACAAGTCCCTAATAAACTACCCAAGTCCTAGGACCAGCCCTTACCTTGATTCTTGATCTGAAAAGAGAAGAGAATGAAGTTTGGAAGAACAATCTCTTGCTGTCCAAGTCTCCTTCACCTTCCTTCTCCTTCGCGAAACTCTCTCTATTCGCGCTCTCTCCCTTGCTCGCGCGCGTGACCGGCGACAATGGTGGTGGCTTGGGCGGCGGCTCCCTTCTCTTCTCTCACACGTTCTCTCTTTGTTTTTCACGTGAAGGTGCTGTAGTGTATCTCTGTTTTCTGATTGTGGAAGAATAGGGTTTCCCCCCTTGGCTAAAATCACATGCAACCCACAAGTGGGCTAGGGTTTTGTTTTTCCACAAGCCCGACCCAAGTCCAACCTTAACCCACCAGTCTAATTACCTAATCAGACCTGAAACTTACTAAAACCTAAGCCCTCAAAGGTAAATTCATAATTAAATTCGGACTTAGAAGAAAAACAATGTAATAATCCCGCTGGCACTGTACAGCCGGAACTACGTTCACTAAAACGGGGATATCTGGAGCTACAGATATCGGATCGACACGAAACCACTTGGAGAATTTTCTAGACTTGAAGGTCTACAACTCTCATGAAGGAAGTTTTCCCAAATGAAGTCTTTAAGACCCTCTAAAAATTCACACAAGTTGACAGTTCTAATCTGCCAGTTATCAAACATTAGCTAAAACTTCAATTTTATTCAAACTTCCATAAAATTGTTCCAAATTGAACTTAGGGCCTTACAATAGCGACCAAGACCTACCATCGCTCCAAACAATGATCCAAAGCCAAAAAACCCAAGCCATCCAAGTCAATCCCAGACCAATCCAATCAACCCTTCCCAATCAACCAAAATCCAAATTTGTCATCTTTGTCGAACCCGAGTATTGGGATCGCACCAGTACCGAACCCCTCTTGAAAAGTAATAGGTTGAGTGTTTTTGATTTTGACATAGAATATATCAAAGGCTCACCAGTTCACCTTAGGAATATATATATATATATATATATATATATATATATATATATACACACCATGTTCCAAACTTTTCAATTTTTATCTTCAGTAGCTGAAATTTTTGACAGACCGCAGCCATGAACATAGACTCTATTTCAAGTATAACACCATCTAAGGTGAACTGGTGTCTAAAGCTGAAAATTGTTCGTCAGTGGAGGTTAACACATCGAGGGTTACCAAAGTCCATTGAGATGGTTTTCATGGACGAACACGGAGACAAAATTCACAGTTCTATTTGCTTGGACCTATTTCCCAGGTTTTACTCTACACTCACTCCAGGATTAACATATATTATGAAAAAATTTACAGTCCAGGAGAATTCAGAATATTTCCCGTCAACCCCTCATCCGTTTGAACTCCACTTTCGAGTTGACACTATTTTTCATCAAATTCATGATTTCCCAATAACCCGCTCACCCTACTCCTTTGTCCGAATACCGGATGTACTTAACCTAGATGCCAGCTACAACTATTTAATATGTGAAACTTTGTTTTATTTTTATTTTTTTTGGATTTTCGTTTACATTAATGAAAAAATCTTCTCATATATTTTTATTTTAGATGTAATTGGAGTCCTAACAAAAATTGGAGGACTTGAAGAATTTACTGTGAATGGAAAAGTGGTGAAGCTGGTTAGATTTGACCTTTCTGCGGTAAGGTAATTGTATATGCATTGACATAATTGTAAGAACTCATTATTTTTTTCAGTAGACTATATAACACCTAATGTGTTTCAATGACTGATATTGCAGGACCAAAATCGAATGTGTATTGATTGCACACTTTGTAGACGAATACATTGATTTCGTCTCTACTGGTCATGCATTGGGTGTGGTTGTTTTGATCCAGCTTTGCAGAGTCAAGACTCGACCAGGTATCTGTGTTGAGTTCAATTATTCATTGTTAAATTAGTGTTTCAAAACATCCTTTTTTTTTATTCTTAATTTTAAAAAATGAATGTGTTGATGACCTACGTAGGTACTACAAAGAGATACTTAGCTGCTGCATTTGAGGCAACCAGGATTATTTATCGATCAACATTTTGACAAAGCTTTAATGGTGAAGTAGAGCTCGCAGTTCATGCTCTTCACGTGAACAAAATGAACATCCAATTCTTAATAAACTCCAACAAACCAATTTTTAGCCTTCTATTTTGTCCTTTAAACTACATTTTCGCAATTTACATTAAGTTGTTATGACTAAAGTGGTGTTGTGCACCCATTTTTTGGTTGGTTTTGGCTCCTTTGGGAATTTAGCCTATTTTGTGCTCATTGAGCAATTTTGATATGAGTTCGATATTTAGTCTTCTTGGTTGAATAAAGCGTTCTTATCTTCATTGTTATTTCTCCGTGAACTTGATTAAATTGGATGGACATGATAGTAATTATTAATGCTAAGTACAAGAATATAATGGAAAATGGAAGAGAGGCTCATTTTCTAAACCTCATTACAAAGGTTTTGTACTTGCTGTTGGTCGACTAATCTTAATTAGAAAGGTTCATTTAATCATCTTACTTCATATTAATAATTTATTAATTAGTAAAAAAAACATAATTCAATATTAAGAGTTTGTATGAAACTATAGAAGCTTCTTGCTCAGCAAAGGGATAATTGCCACATATATTTATATACTATACTCCACCATGTTTCATAAACAAGACACACTGAGGCATACAGATACACTTATATTACTATTTCATGAAGGCATGACCGAACAACATATAGACCATTTGTTGGATCAAATAAGCCATATACTAAAAGTATGCAGAGTTTATTCTTGAAGGAAAGAAAGGACATGTGGTAAATAAAACAAATATGAGAGGAGGTTTTGGATTTTTTTAAAAAAAACTATAGAAAATAGGAAATATCATATTAAATCAAGCTTTAAGACTAATTGCTATCACAATCACAATCTCAATTAAATCAAAACCAAATAATTAGAGAAACACAAGATGCAAAGATTGGAACACAGAATGTTATAAATAGAAGGAAAAAAAACATCTTATTAAATCAAGCATTAAGGACTAATTGCAATCACAATCACAATCTCAATTAAATCAAAATCAAATAATCAAAGAATCACAAGAAGAAAATATTTGAACATATGAGGTTATAAATTGAGATTTGATCATTAAGAGTGTACAATATTCACGCCCGTCACCTTCACGAGGTAACCTCTTATAATGGTCATTGAGTGCTAATGCTTCTGCAGCTCAGCTGGCAAATCATCGGTTGGTTCTGTTCCCTTTTTTCAGTGCATTTGTGAGTTTGAAGGTGCTCAATTCTGCTGGAAATTCAATAAGTTAGTAATATAATTAATCAATTCATTACTTTTGAGTTTTGAGATGTGCTGGGTTTAATGATGTCTTGAAACTTAGTTCTGTTACGTTAACCTTTCTACATTCTCTTTTCCAGTAAGGGTAACTACTGGTGCTCTTCCTCGAGGACTTCACTAGATGGACTTTTACTCAGGTGATTTTTTCTTTACATTATGTTTAATTTGTTACATGAAAGAAAAGAAAAATCCAAGGTTCATTGATGCGTTTTGGGTTGAGAATTAGTAATAACAAAAGAACTGGGTCTTGGATTGGTTGGGTTATTGGTGAATCAGAAATTTATTTTGGATTTATGTAAAATAATAGCCATATTGTCATTGGTACAATTCAATGTTTATGGCAACATCAATCTAGAGGAGAAGCTGATAGAGTTCGTTGTGGTGACACAAACATCATTGGGTTTTGCTTTTAAGAAAGACGCAAGTGGTGGGAATCCTGTGGGAAAAAAAGGGAATAAAGGGAAATTTCTTTAGGTGCGTGTTTTTTTTATGTTCCAGATCAGAAAAAGAATTTGTAATTAAACTGGGCGTGTACATGAGTGTGCATTGAATATAATGGAATATAATATGTGGCTTTTGTAAGGTGTTGGTTGATTACTATTTTTACGTATATGTCATTATGTGGTGGGATTATGTACCGATTCTCTCCCTTCTACACATTGTGTGTGTTTTTTAAATTAAGAGTCTAATTTGGTCCTTATGGATATGCATTAAAAATTGGTATAATCTTCCCTATCAATTTCATGTGACTCATTTTCAATAGAAACGAGCATTGAAGGCACTATTTAATGTTAAATTTTAAGGAAACTTTGTAGTAACAATTGACATACAACTAGCTCTACAGAACATCCAGAATTGTAGAGCCTTGCACAAATAAAATTGACTTTCTTTATATTTATCTTGAATGGCATCTCAGAATCCATTAACTCTCCCTTTCATATGGTCTTTCCAGTTTGAGCGTAGTATTGTTCAAACCCTAACTGTAACAGCTCTTTCAACCATGGGCCATGCAAAGATATCTCATGCATCACAAAATGCGGAAGCTAGAGCAAGAAGGAAACTAATACTTTCAAATAAAAGATCATCTACAAGTAAGTTCAACACGTGTACATGAGTGTTTATTTTGATTTTTAAAATTAGCTTTACAACCAAAATTTATGACTAATCTTACTACATGGTGATTATGCAGCAACATCTAAAATGAATACCACTCAAGCATCATTGCCTAATTCAGCTGAAGTATCCCCATTCAGTAAAAGGACGCAAACTACAAATATTCCTTATCCAATGTCTTCGACGGAAGCGAGGGCAAATAGGAAATCAATTATGAAAAGGAAAAGGGCTTACAACAAAACTGACGAGTTGCAGTAAAAAACCACAATGTTTATTCAAGATGTTCAAGCCAGCATGACTTATGAAAACGACAATTTAATAAAGGGACTCGATCTAGATGGTAACATTGCAAAAGAAGACGAATATGCCCAAATGCCCTTCAATAATATGCCGAGCCAACAGTCAGATAAACAAAGCAAATTTGCACAAGCTCGAGCAAACAGAAACTTGATTTTGAAGCGTAGAAGGGAGCAGAGGGAAAACCAGAACATGGAAAATATAGAACACGATGGTCCACCAATAGACTCAATTTGTGAAGTAGGTGCGCTCAGCGACGAAGAGTCCAATTCTGCTTCAGGTTCGTTTTAATAGTAGCTATACTAATGATTACGCGTTATCTTCTTTCATCTAACTGCATAACTTATTGGGTTTCAACTTTCTTCAATTTAGATAACGATGGTTCTGAGGTTGAAGATAATGACTGGGATTCTGAACCAATTCCTGAGGTACCGGCTAACATTGCGGTTTTGCTCCAGAACGCCGAAGATACGGGACGCAGCATGCTAAAACTATTCATTCTTTTATTACATACGTGCCTATATAATCGATCAAAGGTTATTAAAATAGGATTTGATCTTTGAACCGGATTGCAGATATTCTTGACCTCAGCAATCCAACGTGCATATGTTTTTACTGCAACGCTCTAATGTGGGCTGATGAGAAATCCGGCAACATTAAAAGCACCAGATCTGCTGCATTTTCTCTGTGTTGTATGAAGGGGAAGGTTCAGCTTCCGTATCTCCCAAAACCGCCGAAACTTCTTCGTGATTTATGGGCAGACAAAGATCCTAGATCCAATAATTTTAAGGAGAATATAAGGGCGTACAACAACATATTTGCTTTTACTTCTATGGGTGGAAAGGTGTTGACTTCTACAAATGACGGTGGAGGACCGCCACAGTTTATTCTAAGTGGGCAAAACTTTCACAGGATTGGCAGTTTAGTTCCGCAGGCAGGCCAACCCCCTAAATTTGCCCAACTTTATATATACGACACGCAAAATGAAAATGCAAATAGGATGAAATATCTGAGGCGCAAATTTCCTTCAATTATTATTTTAAGTGTTTATTTATCTGGCTTTTTAAAATTACCCATCTTCCAATAATTCAAAATTTTTGTTTGTCTGTTCTGTAGCTCAAATGGGAGAGGGGCGCGTCTTGACAGTTCATTGGTAGAAGACCTAAAACGGATGTTAGACAATCATAATGTACTTGCTAGTGCGTTCAGGCGCGTTAGAGATTATTTAGAGTTGAATAACACGACGCAGCTATCTATCCGTCTATTCGGGGCAAGAGGAAAAGACCCGATAACTTATAACATGCCTACGGCAGATGAGGTGGTAGCTTTGATTGTAGGGGACCTTGATGATATGCAGCTCGGGAGAGATGTTGTTGTTAAGATGAATGACGGTAACCTAACAAAGATACACGAAACTCATGCTGCTTTCATTCCTCTTCAGTACCC